>NC_138583.1:29932336-31184836 GCF_964289735.1 Phaethon aethereus
CTGCACTTTCCTTTCCACCCCTCCTTGGTGGGGGCACAGATAGTCATCCAAGCCAGGAACAGCAAAGAACAAAGTTATCACATCAGCCTCGCTATGTTGTTAAACTACACCTCTTCCACGCCAAGTGTGAGAAGGGGTCTTCAATATACACATGCTTTGTATTTACAGTGTTTTCCTGTCCTTTAGATAGTTTCCTACCATCATGCACAGGGACCCATCAAAACTGGGGTGCACCATCTCAATGAACAAGATGAGCGCAGGCTGAGGGAGAGGGATGTGATGTACGTGCAAGGAGAACAAGTGTGACGTCCCTCCTGTTTCCCTCTCTAGGTGCTCCCCAAAGCTCTGCCACCATGCCGGGCTCCCTCTGATCCATGACCACAACTGTGTGTGTCAGACGTCACTCCAGAGCAGCACAGCTCTTTCCCAGGAGATAAGTGAGGGGGGGTTTTGCCTACACAACAGCTCTCCTGAGCTTTCCCATGCTGGGAGGGAAGGCAGGAGGGAGGAGGTCTGGCTTCCTCCCTGTCCGAGTGCCAGGTCTGTGGGCCTGCCATGGCACTGCTGGGAACATCCAGGGGCATTATGCAATTTGCAGAGGCGGTTTTTCATGCAGCTTGGCAAGGCAGCGTCTGATAATGGCTCTCCCTTTGTTTCTAGCACACAATGGAGCTCGTGATCTTCTCTCCAGTACAGGCAGCCCACGGTGTTATGTCCTGTACTGCTGTGATGACGAGAGCGGGGCTATGCACAGGACAGGGAGCCTGCGGCGCTTTCATCAATGAATCACCTACCCTGAGTGCTAGTTAGGCACAAATCTTCCACAGTCTGAAAGGGGTGGAGTAAGCTAGCTTGGCTCCAGTGGAAATGCAGATTGTGTCTTTTTCAGGAGGCATGGGAAACCCTTCTTAAGTCTGTTTTTAAACTTCTCAACTTTGGCTTCTGAGTAATGCCACCGATTTCATTTTCCAAAGGTCACAGGAGAATTCTCTTCTGCCATCTCCGAAGGGCATGACAAATGTTCCTCTAACAAAGTAACAAATTGTTCAACACAGTGCACTTAGCAATTACCTTGTCGTAAAGGTATTTACAGCAGGTACAGTGAGATAAACCAGTTTGTTTCCTATTGTTTTTCAAAAGGAAAAAAAAGGAAAAGCTGTACCCATTTTGTGGTGAGTTTGAGGGATAAATATAATTTAATGTCTTTACTGAATGCTTTCATGGGTCTTAAAAGATACTTTAATAGACTGAAAAGTCTATTTATGGACTATCCCTTTTAGAGATCAGAAAGCGTATTCACTTCTGTATTCTGTGTACCTATTTAAATTGCATCCAAATTTAAAGTTGTCCATAACATTAATTCAGCACCTTTTCTGAATTCTCCTTCCCATGTAGTCTTTATTTACAGGTGCCTCTGGTATTTTCCCCAGTATCATCCTGTCTCCTGCATGATGCTCTTTCACATTTTGGACTCAAATTCCCTTCTAACACGGTGGGCAAAGGAGTCAGCCATGCAAGAAATTAGAAGCAAAAACTACAGCATGTTACTGAATGCAAATCTGTTACCAGAGCAAATCTAGGTCCACTTGGCAGGAGGGAAACCAACCCTGCACCAGCAGCAGAGTGCTTGCTGGTCTGTGGGTTAGAAACCGGTGCAAATCCGGTTAGATGAGCGTGCGCCTTCCTCCCTGACCTCTTTCACTTGGCAGTCTTTTCTTTGCATTTTTGTCTGAGGCTGATGTGGGAATGAACAATGGAAACCAAACTGCCCCTCCAGCCCTCAAGCTGGTCCCAATACATCCTGGTACATGTGCTTTGGCTGGGTGAGGTGAAAGAGAGATTTCATCACTCCGGCATGTGGGTAAGCAGAGTGCAGTGCAATCAGCCGAGTATTTTCACCAGCATGAAATAAAAATGAGGAGAAGAGGGAGACACAGGCACCTCTGACGTAAAGGCCGTCGGTGACTACGTAATGGGCAGGTGATCATATCTACTTTTTCTGCAGAAGAGGAGGCAGTGTAACAGCTCTCCGCAGTGAGTGTCCCAGGAGAGCACCTATTTTCTTGGGGCAGGGGGCTGAGATGCAGCCCCAGGCCAGAGACAGCACATCCATGCAGGATTTCCAGCTTCTCTTTGAAAGTGTGGGTGACCTTTACTGCTCCTGCTATGTCTGTGCAAGCAAAGCTCCCCACTCTGAACTTTCTTTGGTTCACACACCACGAGTAAGAAGGAAGATGGAAGATGTTGTAGGTAAAGCATCGAGAAATGGGTGCAAAGGAGAAAAGGTCTGTGGCTCTGCCATCAAGTTCTTCTGTGATCTTGTGCAAAACCTTTCTCACATCTGTGCATCCATTTCCAATCTGTGATGTGAAAATAGCGGTACTTCATGCCATCCATGCACTGTTGTCCTAAATTATAAAATCTTCCAAGGAAAAACTGCCTATCCCCGGGTTAATATACAGACTCTAGCCCCATAGGGCACTTTTTCTCCTACCTGTTTCCTCATGGTGTGTCTGGGCTTTGCAATGACTGTCATGTAGGGTAAACGGTGACATCTTTGTGTTACGTGCATTTGTGTCCAGCCTCGAAACATTATTTCATTCCCTGAGGTGTGTGCTCTTATCAGGCGAATGAAATGTCCCAGTCCCCTGGTAATTATTCATTAGGTAAGATTTAATGGGGGTATGCAGGGTTGACAGCTGCAAGTGGAACCCATAGGAGAGGTCTGTGAGCCAAGCTTACATCAGCTTTAGGGTAGGGATGGGTGAGTAACTGGAGTAAAAATAACAAAACGGTAAGATCAGTAGCAGTTTGCCCAAAACGTAACCCAAAACATTTTCTTTTCATCACGAGGCCAAACTCACCATTCAGACCAGGAGGCCATGAGACTTGGGCAGATTTGCACACCCATCTAGAACAAATCACAGATCTGGACTGAGGCAAAGCAATGCTTGGGACCCAGATCCCGCTGCCACCTGTGACTGTTCGTTCTGCCCATGCTTCCCTGAGGTCTGGAAAATGTTTTTAGCTTCTTGTGTTTGTTACACACTTGTTCTCTGTTTGGCACCAGCATTACTGTTTTCCCGTTCAGAAGATTGCCTCTGCAATATTTCCTGGCTGAGTAAGGGTGGCAGTCTTGGTCACACCAGTTTTCACTGGAAGGCATCTGGAAATCCAGGTGAATACAAACACAAGCTAAGGAACAGCACAAAAACACATGGTGGACACTATACCAAAGGCATCAAGTTGAGTGGAAAGAGATTATTTGGCTGACAATTAAGAGTGCATGGTTGATGAGACACACAGATCTCAGACAAAACTCTGTTCTTCTTGGAGTTCAGGCCTAAGACTGGACTTGTTGATGTCCAGCTGTCCTAAGCTGGTTGATGTAAGAACTTGACACTGGTGGGATAGGCTGGGCATTGAGGCTTATTAAAATTAGTCCGATGCAGTAGAGGTGCAGAGAAGAGCTGCTTGGGAGTTGAGGGGAGCAGACCTTTTCGTGCAGGAACGTAATGAAGGGGAAGAGCACTTGGTGACATTACAGCTCTTGGGGCCCTGGAAATTCTGCCCGTTTGGCTTTTCCTGGTTTCCACCATCTTCTGTTCTCTCGGTCTGTGCTGTTCACCCACATAATTACATAAGATATCACCAGCTAAAACTGCATCTGCCTCCTTAATAGATGGTTCATTATCTAGGGAGGGAAACAGAAAGGGCAAAAGCTTTTATGTGCCAACAGCACTGCTGAGATGTTCATGTGCATTACAGGAGAAGGAAAGGGTGTAACCCATCTGTCCTAATTTATAGAGAGATGGGCTGAAAGAGTCAAGGTGTAATGAAGGTCAGCGTGGCTGGGAATAGGGTGGAGGCAGTGCAAGGTTACTCTCCTGACATAGAGCAATTAATTCTCTAACAAAGTCTCTCTCTCATGCAGCAGAACAGAGTGAGGCAGTATTTAAAAGTACTCCCACAGCTTTGATCTTTTCCTCTTTTCTGGAAATGTAAGCTTACAAAGAGGGTCTGGCATCGTCTGGGATGATGTATTGGGCCATGTGTTGCTGGCCTTGCAAAGAGGCATAGGCAAGCCTGCTGTTCTCCTTACTGCGTCACTCTGGAAAAGTCTCCTAATATTCTGGTTCCTGCAGTAATGGCCACACACTGCTGCAATGCCAGGGTACCCTGCCTGCTCAGAAATGCCATGAGGTCACCCCTTCTCATGGCAATGGTTTTTTGTCCAGTTTCAGCTGCACGCAGGGTACTTAGTTATGAGTAAAAACAAAAGAGCAAATGAGAGAGAACAGGCTACCAAAACCCCATCTCCAAGGACCTTGAAATGTGGAAGTATGTAACCATACCAGTTTGAAAGCAGCCCAGCCCATAGCCCTGCATACTCTTCAGTGCCAGCTATATCCCATTCCAATCAGTATCTTGGGCAACCAACTGTAGACAGGGGTTTTTTTTATTGATGTTTAAAATAAACAGTTGTTTTGAACTCAGGAGAGAGCTGTATTGGCACTAGGTATCATGCCCAGTTTCAGCAGAGCTTTGTGGCAGGTATGTACTGATATAACCATATGGTGGTGGGTTTCGTGCTGCTGCCTGTGCTGGCAGGAGACCAAAACGTTGCTGTGGGCTCCCCCGGCCGCAAAAATCCATGAAGGTTTGCAGCTGTAGTTTCATTTCATTTCACTATCTGACTAACCTTCTTATTTGATTTTCTTTTATTTCCTCTATAAGCTTCCCGCACAGAAAGTCTACAATTCCAAGTTGCATTTTGAGAAAGGTTTAAAATTAACTTCTCCATTTATGTGAGATGACCCTGGGTTTTGGTAATAAAATGTCCCGGGGGTGGGGGAGAGAGAAAGAGAAGACTTCTCAGTAGGGGGTGAGTGCTGATGACTTTAACAAAGTCACGGTGTAATATGCTGTTCTGCTGACTTCTGTCTTCTTTAATTACCTTCTCAATCCCAAGAAGCTGAACCGTGCCTCACTAGCTCATTATGTCCCCTGGGTTTGCTCTCCCCAACAAATAGGTGCTTTCCCTGCAGTCTCTGGAGGCTCTTTGCTGCTGCTCTGATACATCAGATGTGTTTGTTTTGCACATTGATGTTTGCATTTTCCGCACTGCTTGTGTTTTCCAATTCCTTGGAGCAGTGAGGATGCTGCTGAATTGTCAGAATCGCGGTAGGATGCCGACTTGAGGTTACTGTCAATGGCCTCATTATATTAACAAGGGTTATTTTAAGAAATACAAAAGATGTAGTGTTTACTTTCTTGGGAGAGAGGGAGAATGTTTGTAGATGAATGGACTTACACTGCAGGCCCCCCCCACTGTTCAGTTAGAAATGACTGACTGGCTCTCTCCACATACTTTGCTAGCCAGAGCAACAACGGCTTCTGATTTGTTTTGCCAGGCTGCTCGCAGTGCGCTTGGGTCACCCAGGCATGCAAGGCAATGCGACCCTTCCTCCTGAAGAGCTCCTCATCTTTGTCCTGGGGCATCTGGGTACCTGAAATGGGCACAGCCTTAGCAGACAACAGCAATGGGACATGCAGCATCACAGCATCTTCATGCAGATGTGGCCTTGTTCCCTCCTTCGAGCCAGCACTAGCATTGGTGTGGCTGGAAAGTGAGTCAGTTTGGGAAACAGCTGGGAGAGAAGTAATGCTATGAGGAAAAAAGTAATTAATTCCCTATACACTTGCCTTCTGGAGGAACGTATCTAGGTATGGCCAAGGCTAAGGAGAAGATTATACCCTAGTCTTCTCTGCTCAGATGGGCTCTCTCCCTCCTGATGTTCTTGAGGGAGAATATCAAAGAGGAGGATATTGCCTGCAAATCTTCTGTCTTAAATGAAATGGTGAACATCCCACACCTCTGAATCAAAGCGAGCAAGTTCATCCCCTTCCTCCCTGTTGTCAGGCCGTTGGGAGGTAGTTGGCATATCCCTTATCAGAGGAAGTGTGGTCCTTTCCTTAAACTTGTCTACTCAACAGTGTTGTGCAAACACAGATCAATAAGGTGACACAAATCCTATCCTATTACCAGTATTTAGCATGAAATAAAGCACCCTTAAGCTTAGCATATTATCATTTCATGCATTTACAATTGAAGACTTAGATAAGATTAATTACTTTCAAGGTGACAGCTTTACAATTGTGTCCTTATAATGGAGTTTGTAACCAGTCTGGTGCAGCTTTGTCACTAGGAGAAGTTGCACACAATTTAAAGGTTGGATAGAAAAGGTTTCTTTAAGAGGCTTTGTGCTTCTTCTCTTATATTTCCCTTAAGAGAAAAATAACTCCCTAGCAAAAGACCACATCCAATACTGGTAGTGAACTTGGTAGAGAACTGTCTACAACTGGGGTTTTACTTTATTTTTGTTGGTCCAGGTAAAAATATTTTAGGCACCCTGTTCTTCTGAAGACCCCAAGTAGCTGAAATGTAGCAGTATTACAACAGAAAAGAGCCGTACATGCTGGATGGAGTGACCAGATTCCAGTACCTATCTCTGACAGCTTTTTTCCATACAAAATGCTGAGAGAAGGGGGAAGAAAGGAGACCACAAATTCTACCACAAAACATCAGCTGCATATTTATTTATTTGTTATGCTGCCTTATGCCCAGATGAAAGAGACCACCTGGGTCCAACAAAAGTGCTGGCCCCTCAACTGATGGAGGGACTGCAAAGCAAAACCCAGCATGCCGCAAGGAACAGGATACAGACAGAGTTGGGTGGGCTTTCCCCAGGGGAGATGCCACTGCCTGAGAAAGAACCCTATGATTCCTGTTCAGGTAAAGCGCTGATGTTAGTATCAGAAGAAGTGGACAGGCTCTCTGGTCTGCTATCTCCTGTATACCTCAACCACAGCGTGGCCAGAATGGCTATGTGACTTTCATGGTTATGCCTGGCCTTACAATATATGGACCAGCAAGCATTATCTTTACAGGTATGTGCTAATTTATCCCACATGGGACAAACATTTCTGTTTTTCTTTCCCAAGGTAGCATTCAGGGAAGTTGATAAGTACTCACTGTAACACTGTTCACTGTGCTTGGGGGTTAAAGCACAAGCAATAAAAAGCCCTTAGCTACACCCTCCAAAAACAGCAACAAAAAGCCAAGATTTCAGAGTGGATTGGTTTTTTTGATGGGTGATAAATTTCTGAATTTTGAGTCTTCCTGCTGCCCGCACTTTTCAGTCCTGTGAACTAGAAACCTGTGCTTTTACTCTTGGTATTAACCCTTGAGGGTCTTAGATAATGCTCTGACTCCCAAGAAGATGGGCTTCCTGGAAAACACCTTGTATCACAAGACCTGTGGTAGAAGCCTTGTTTAAGCTACTGAATTGTAATGCAAAAAAACACAGAAGTTAGGTAGGAAATGTGTGACTCCCCCACAATCCTTTCCCATTTTCAACCGAGCTCTTGTTTCCTCCCTGGTTACAAGATCACGAAGCTGTTGTCTTCTCATTTCTGAAATATCAGCAAAGCCTCCTCCGCAAAGCTGAAAATGTTTTGAATAATAAAATGAAGGGTGAGATTTTTCAGGCTTGGGAGCAGAACGGCTTGTCCCCATTATGATGAAAAGGGACTGCCCATCGCCTGGGCAGCCCTGCTTGGGACATCGTAGCTGGGACTTTTCAATCTCACATGCCAAGAAGTGACAGCATCAGAGGACCTCTGCTGTGAATGCTGGCCATGCACAGATAGAGAAAGATCTTTTTCAAAAACAAAGAGCTCCTGAGCTGGTCTTCTAAGGGTGTGTGACTGCAGCTTGTTCTAATGTAAGTCTGTCACCTTAGTTAACAGCTCTACCCCAGAGGCAGCTGTAGGAGTGATCCATAATAGGACTTGGTAACGCATTGGCAGCATTGTTTTACTGCAGGCTTTATTACTGACGGAGTACTCACATCATATCAACTTCCCATAGCATGAGGTGTTCATCTCCTGCGTGAGGATTAGCACAGCGCTGGACTATGAAGTCTGGTGTAGCTGAGTAAGTGGTTTAGCATAATCCTCCTGAGAAGGATTGCTGTCCTGAAGGGATTCCTGGGAAGGCTCTATGCTTGTACCAGACTTTTAGTTGACTTTCAAGGAGGTTTTCGAGGGGACTTTTTGGAGTTTGTGCAGCTTTTCTGTGATGCATTCTGTCTCCAAGACAGTGGTTGGGTCAGCAAATACTATGAGCAGAGCTTAAAGATAATTGGTATTGCTGTATGAAGAAGACCCCACTGAGTCATCAGATGATCTGTGCCAAGTGGGCACCCCGATACAGAATTCAAACAGGGTCCTGCCTGGGCACTTGTGTTTCCTGTTGATGTCTCACGTATAGATGCTCATCCTCAAAATACTGTTGTTTTGCATTAAGGCACCTTCAGAACAGCAAATAATGTTCAGCACTCCTCCAGGCGTGCTCCACAGTAGCAGGGTAAAAGTGCTGCCACTGCACTCTCCAGGCACTTGGAAATCTGTTTACTAGTGGTTAAAATAAAGAGCAAAGAGGACCTCCTCAAAGCAATTTGCATCCTATATCCTCTCTTCTTACTTTGTTATTAGCCACTTGCTGACATTTTCTGGTCTGGGTTATGCAGGAAATTTTGTCCCAGTTCACACATCTCAAGTGCAGAAGAGACCTTTGAATTAAAGTTACTAAACAAAATTTTCCAACAGGAAAAGAAAGCAAGCAGTACCACTCTGTCTTACAGTGACATTTCTAGACTAAGAAGGTCATACACAATGACAAAATAGAAGGTCCTACGCGATAACAAAACAGAAATGATGGTAGCTGCAACAGGAGCCTTGATGGTGAGGGAGATTTTAAGCAGTCCAGATAAAGCATATCCTTGGGGCCCTGGCAAGGATGCAGACTTCTCTCCCACACAACCTCAGTCTCTCTTGAAAAGCCAAGTTCTGGATTTTTTAAAAGGCAAAAATATTACAGCGACAGCAACAACAAACATGAAAATCAGATGTTAAATGATTACTAGTGATCTTATCAATGTATTGTATAATTAGGAGGGAGAGGAGGAAGAAAGAAGCACTCAACATTCTTCAGGTTTATTTTTTAATTATTCAATGATTATTGATGGGACTAAAGCAAACTAACACCGGGGTTTTGCAGAGACATTTCAATTCTATAATGGAGAAGGCATTGTGGTGTTTGGGGAGGAGGGCAAATGGGCTCCTGCAGTACAAAAGAAGCCAAAGTAAGAATCAAGTACCAAGATCTGTGGAAAGATAGGGCTTTGCCTGGACAGCTAGTTTTACCTTTTTTTTTTCAGGACCCACATGCCTGAAGGCACCTACAGCAGACTGAAACGTGTATTGATGGGCATCCCAGCATGGTACCCACGGGGTGGTCGCAGGCCCAGGCCATCTCACCAGCGTGCTCCGGTGCAGGTACGTGCTGTGTGCTCTTGGGACAAGCAGAGATGTGACAACCACATGAACGTGTTGCACAGGCTGCGTACGTTTAGCTCTCCAGTTCAGAAATAACCCAGAGAGATGACCAGGCAACGGGGAGACATAATTGCTCTGGCAGCACAGCTGGGCCACAGGATATTTGTGGGCAACAGAGCTGCAGCAGGGAAATCAGGGCAGTTGGTGCTTCCCCTGTGCAAAACGGCCAGGGCACAAACCCCAGCTGTGCGTGTGCAGCACTCCCATCGCTACTGGAGCAAGCTGTGAAAAGCACTGGGCCTGGTCAGTTGTTTAACTGTCGGTCGTGAACTTTATCCTTGGCCTTTCCGAAAAACTCTGTATTTTACTGTTGCATTGGTAACCGTGAAAAATGCAGGTCCCCTTTTCTCCCAGTATTGCAAGTCTCCCTGTGAATCATCTTGTCAAATTATTTAACCCCACTCCCAAACATTAAGATTTTCAGGCCTTTTCCCCATGACTTTTCCCTTGACTCTGCTCTTTGGCAGTCTCGGAAGGGAAAAAGGCGTCGTTTTTTGGTGAGAATTTGAAGGTTGGTAAAGGTCTCTAGAGTCAAACAGCGAGAGAATCAGTGGCTTATTGGGAAAGCCAAATACAGCAACTAAATGCACATATTTAGTCTGTAATTTCAGTAGTTTTTTAGAAATCAGGTTGCTTTGCTATGTTTGTGCTCTTCTAGGTCTGGCTGCTTTTCTTCTGATGTTCAGAACAAAACACACCTTACTTGCTGCAGAAGACAAAGGCTCGTTTGGGATCATTATGGCTGGTGTTGCGTCCAGGCTGCTGTTTGCCACCATTTCCTTTGCAGATGAAGCAGGTTTGAGAGGGTCCCTCCACCCTAAGCCCTGCTCTCATCCTGCCCACCCGCTGCTGCGTGCTGTCCCACCTGCGCAGGGCAGCCGTGGGTGACCTGTCCTGTGACTCCAACCACTGAAATCACTGGAGGGGTTTTTTAGGTGGTTACAGAGTGGTTTAACGTGGGTTCACAGAGCATCCCAGTGAAAGAAATAACCTAGCAAGTCAAAACAGATCATTTTCTGCTGGATTAATGAGCTTGACGCAGGTCTTAGGAGACCCAAACCCAAGACAAAGGAGGCAATGGGAACTTCTCTTGGCAACAGGGATGGGGACAGGGATGAGCAGAGATGGGAGGAGGAAGAGCATTTCCCACTTTTGGTTGCAGCAGCTCCATGATGATGTGTCATTTCACCCTCTGTTGTGCTGTTGGGGTTGGAAATAGCCCTGCTAAAAAAAACAGGCTGCGGTTTGGGTTTGGATGGGTTTTTGTGCGTGTGAACCTGGATCAGCTCCAGAGCACGGCCCCACCACTGCTTGCATTGGCCCCAGCAGAGGAAGTGATTTGGGGATGGGGGAAGCAACAGGGCAGGGAGTGAGCTGGCAAGGGGGGTGCTGAGCTGCTGGGAGAGGGAGGGGCATTCCTGAAACCCCAACAGTAAATCATGACATCAGCCACGTCGTACAGACCACTTTCCTGCCGCAGAGGTGTGCAGCCTGCCTCGCCCCGCTCTCGCTGGAGCCGTACGTGGTTTCTCGACGAAGCCGCAGGGTCTGACACGGCCGGTGTGCTCTCCCGGACCTGTTGTGCTGCTCTGGCCCCGCTGTGGGATGCTGCGATCGGGAGCCCTCTGCGCACGCCTGTCTGACGGATCTCCCCAGCCGTTGCTGTGACAAAGACAACGTAGGTGCTGATGTGAGCCGGGCTGCAAAACTTGGCGTGCGACTTCCCCTGCAAAGTGGAGGCAATCGCCTGCTCCTCCTCCTCCAAGTGACAAGTGTGGTGACGTGTGCCAGGCCTCCTCTCCGCTCGCACGAAGCGGGTTTGACCTTTGGGACCGGTGGTAGAGTCTCCTTCAGCTGATTAAGCTGAGACTTTCTGGAGGTTGCTCTTTAGTCAGTCTCAAGGTGTAAGGCTTGAGAGGAAACACTGGGTGAGCCATTAAAGCTTACACCTTACAGGAGGTCAGACTAAGCGATCCGGTAGTCCACTGGCCTTCAACTCCAATGTGGGAGCAAGTTCAGTTTTCATTTCATTGCTATTGCCATAATGAACTGTCCCCAAAATGTTTGTATCACAGCCCTCATTGCCATCCAGGCCTTGATGCACGTGACCTTTGAAGAGATTTGGCCCTACTTGTGGGGTTTTTTGCTATTAAAAGTAATTTTAATTTCTAATTTGTGATTCTTGTTACTGCTACCAGTCCCTCGTCCTTTATACATCGATGCAGTATCTGAACATGTTTAGCTTTGCCTCATGCCTGCGAGAGTGGAGTCCTTTTCACCCCATTTGATAGCTTGGGAAATGGAGGCACAGACAGACCGTTTTAGAAATAAGTTGGGCATTAACTAGAGCCCTGGGTTTAGATCCCTGCTTGACCACAGACATGCTTTTTCACCTCACTTATGTGGGTGTGTTTGGTTTTTAATCTGGTCTTAAGTGACTACACGTGTTTTAAGGTACCAGACTCTCACTGAGTTAATCTAAGGACCTAGGATCCCAGACAGTTTTTAGTGGTATATGGGCACTTTGGACAAAGCATCAGATACTTTTTTGCGTTCTTAGGGGGAAAAAATGAGGTCAGAACCCAAAATTTCTCAGAAAATTTGTGGCCCAAGTAGCAGAGAGGACCCAGGTTTCCCGAGCTCCAACTGTCTAACATTTCTTTCCCACCCCCAAGCCTGTCTGAGAGCACATGCTTGGAAGGATGGCTGTTTAGATACAGTGAAGACCTTTATTCTTCTCTCCTCACAAGCGTAAACTTTTAGGAGGTCATATATGTTTGGCAGGATTTAATATACCCACTTTGTGTACATAGATAAAATGTCAGGACCAGGACTGGATGTGTGGGTATGGGGAGAGAAATCCCACCTGTGCAGCGGATCAGGAGCTTGGTTCTGGTTATGATTTCTCCTCACCAGCCAGTCCAGGTAATTACATAACCTACCAAGCCAAGTAACCCCGCTTTGTGTCATATGTAAATTCATTTACAACCGTCTCTTAAGGCAAAGAAGGTATACGCTGTGTGTCCTCCTTTAACTGTACTTTTTTTAAGAGTGCAATCAGCAAGCTATTAATTAGCTGGTTAGCTTAGCAGCCTCAGAAGCTGTGCCTTTTTTCCTTCTCCCCAGACCATGCATCCCGCTCCTGGGAACTGCTGAGCTCTTGTCAGGGTGAGACAAGGAGGTAGGGTGAAAAAGAGTAAGGTCGACCAAGCTCCGCTTCCCCACAAACAGACATCTTAAGTTATGAAGACAAAACCAAAGGGAAGGGAGGACTCTGGGAGAGAGGGGCAACAGGTGGAGGAAACGTGAAATACATCCCCGCAAATCCATTATGGACAAGTATTAGCACTTCATCTGCAGCACATGACATCGTATCACTGTTCCAGCTGCTGAGGCTTTGAACCGTCTGAACCGTCGTGAAACTTGTTCAAAACCCTGGAGGAGGATTTAGCTCCTAAAGCCCTCCAGCCCTTTTCAGCAAGGGTTTGTGGGCCATTAACAGTTAGTGGCAGGACAAGGCTGTAAAGCCTGTGCTGGCGTGAAGGAGATAGATAGGCTGAGGTTGTGATTTAGGCCTCTTTTAGGAACTATTAACAAGGGGGAGGCTGTTTCCCTTTTTTCCCTGTAAAATACAAAGCAAAGAGGCAAACCAACACACACATACACGCATGTGGGTGATTGACTTGTTTGGCTCTTGGTACCTTATCCCGGGCACCTGCTTGCGTAGCTGGGACACCAGAGGTGCCTTTGGGGTTTCACATACTGCAAAGACACGTCATGTATTTTGTGGCATCCTCGAAAAGCCCCGTGCTAAGCAGAGAAAATGCAAAACTAGAGAGCAGGTGGTGTTGGAAATGAAGAGGCCAATGGGAAGGGAAAGGGAAAGGGAAAGGGAAAGGGAAAGGGAAAGGGAAAGGGAAAGGGAAAGGGAAAGGGAAAGGGAAAGGGAAAGGGAAGAACTTTTGGATGCCATTCAAGATAAGATGGCTGGATAGAGCATGGGAGCATTTCAGAAGAGGGAGAGCAGAGCTGGTGGGAGACCAGTAATGCTGTGGCAGGAAGCCAGTGCCATTTGTGACTTGGGGAATGAAGTATAAGGGTGTAAGGTCTTGAGCCCAATGCTTATTCCTTGTGGAAGAGAGTTTCCCTTCCTCAGTGTTACAACACCCTCCTTACTGCCCAGCCCCCAGACTTCAGGCAGTGCCTGCGCAACCAGGTGATCCTTGCAGGCAGAATTATAGACGGTCTCATCTGATATGTGCAACGCAAGAGCAAGGCATGTCCTAAAGGTAAGGAGCTGGCTGGCCACGCTGGGGTTAGACATCTCCCGTGAACCAAAACGCTTGATGTTGAACTGAAATGGGAGCTCACAGGTGGGTTGCTGAGAGAGAGAGGAGAGAGGAAGCACCAGTGTCCTGCTCTGGGAGGGAAGGGCCGGGATAAGCCCGCGAGCGCGGGTAGATAGCAGGGTGCTGTGATGCTCTGTACCGCCTGCCGTGAAGTCAGAAAACCCCAGAGGATCGCCAGCTGCCAGGAAACGCATTCGCAGTAATGCCGGAGTCAGCCTGTGAATAAAACCTCCCGCTAATCATCCTTCACTGACGGAACTCAGTATGTATATCATTGGGGGATTCCTGTTTTCACAGACCGTCTCAGTTGCTTAATCACATTTGATTTCCTGGGCTGAGGTGCAACTTAATTTCCTAGAATATGTGCCTGACTATGTTCTGCAGGTGGCTCTTCTTGATATGCTTTGCTCCCTTGATTTCTTCTGACGGAATGCTATAGACTAAGGATAGAGAGAAACCATATTTCATTCCATTGACATCTGCTTTTGTTTTAAACAGCAACATATTTAATTGCAATCTAATTTAAATTTGCTTATAATGGAAAAATAAAAAAAAAATGGTGGAATTAAATATTTTGTTTTAATAACCGGAAACATGAAGAGATCAGTCATTCACATTAAAAATATATCAGTGCAGGACAAAGGTTTTAAAGTTAAGAAAAAATTAATCTAAATAAGAGTGCTGAAACTTAACACTTAAACTTCCCTAATACTGAGACAGTCCATCTTTTGGGATTTTTTTTTCCCCCACAAAAAAGAATTTGGCAGGTTTCAAAGTAGGTATTCTCTCTTATTTAAGAAAGTCAGGAAGGGGTGAGAGAGGTGGAGAGACCTCAGATCAGCACCAGTTCTTCATTCCAGTTTCACTGTTGGCCCCTGCATCCCTACCCTGGATTGAACCAAAATCCCAAATATTTGTTGTGGAGATTCTTGTTGGAGACAGATCCAGATTTATCCTTCCCAGCAGGAACCTATTCCAAAATTGCATTGAAACCTGAGGAGAGGAAACACTTCTCTGGTTTCAGCAACTGTCTCCCTTTGCAGGGCAGAGCGAAGGGGTAATGAGCAAGGTGCTCAGCCACGGCTCTGAAACGGGCCTGTGGAGGTGAGGGAAGGGCCCCTTTGTGCCTCAGATGGACTTGAGCTCCCCTGAAAATCTGTGCATCCTTCAGCAGGAGCTACCAGCTACTGAAGTCATTGAAAAGCCATCCTAAGGTGCCAAAACTGCATTTTAACCTCTCTGATAGAAGTGACTACTTTTCGCACATGCTGATTTTGCATGATAAATAAAGCCATGGATTGACATCCCCTGGGTTTCTGTAGGGGGGGGTCCTTATATCAGCTTGTTTGTCACAGGACAGAGCAGGGCATGAGCAGTGAAGCTCCCCAGCGTCTGGGTGAAAAGGAGCAGTGGAAGGGTTGGTCCTGCTCCCTTTGATGGCAGTTGTCTTGTCGGGGCCCGCGTGCCTGATGGAGGCACGGGGTGGGTGGCTAGGCTTGAAGCCTAAGGCAACACAACAGCCAAGGGCAAGGGATGACTTACAAACAAGCCTGCAAATGCCTCCCAAGAGGGAACCTGTAACCTCTCTGTCCAAGCAGGCTCCTTGCTTTAGCAGCCCCATGCAGCCGCAGCTCAGCCAGTGACACTCGCCCTCAGAGAGGGTCCGTCCTCGGCTGCCCAGGATGCTCCCAAGTCTGTGCAGGCAAGACACTGAGCAGTCTTGGTCCCCTCCGCAAGCTGTGCTCCAGAGGCAGGAGGGCAGAGAACCAAGCAGCACAGCACCCGTGCCACGAGATGGACATCACCGCTTGCTGGAGATTGGCAATGTGGTATTCCCTGGGGCTGCAGAGCAGCACAGGCGATGGATCCACGACTCGCTCCCTGTGTTATAGCTCCTGTGCCGGTTGCACCTTCACTCATCTCAGCCTTTTCCTCCCCATCCATACTGCTCAACCCTTTACATGTGGGTGCCCCAACTTTGTCTACTGGCACAACAGTATGAGCATGGGGAGCAAGACAGATCGTTTGTGCCAGTACGAGCAGAAGCCCCATTCTTCTGGGTCTACATGATTCAGCTGGTGGTGTGTCCCTGAGCCGTGCAGAGCAGGAGAGAGCAGCTAAGTCAGTCTCTGCTGAGCTGATTGACTTATCATACTCTGCCTGCTCATAGCAATATTGGAAAGAAAACATTTAATTTAACGTCCACCATCTAAATAACAGCTGCTCTGGGCTAGCTTAATTTGTGTTGTAGCTGTGTGTTTATTTAACACGTGACTTAACGCTACAGCATTCACTGCACGTGGGTATTGCCACAGCAACAGCAGTAGCACATGCAACATTTGCTGCTTTTTGAAATGCAAAGCCTCGCCTCACAGAAGCTCAGACATGCCCGGGCTGATGGGAACCGCGTCCTTTTGCACGACAATTTAAAAATAACACTTGCACTCACGGAGCAGGCTCAGCAACAAGACACGCTTTCCCTTGTTTCCGTGGTTTCCTGAGAGCACAGCCGGATGTTTTTAGACCATGACACCAAGCTGAGTGGTGCAGTTGACACGCCTGAGGGACAGGATGCCATCCAGAGGGACCTGGACGAGCTCAAGGAATGGGCCCATGTGAACCTCATGAGGTTCAGGAAGGCCAAGTGCAGGGCCCTGCACCTGGGTCAGGGCAAACCCCAGTATCAATCCAGGCTGGGGGATGAAGGGATTGAGAGCAGCCCTACAGAGAAGGACTTGGAGGTACTGGTGGATGAAAAGCTGGACATGAACCGGCAACGTGTGCTCACAGGCCAAAAGTCCAGCTGTGTCCTGGGCTGCACCCAAAGCAGCGTGGCCAGCAGGTCAAGGTAGGTGATTCTGCCCCTCTGCTCTGCTCTGGTGAGACCCCACCTGCAGTGCTGCGTCCGGCTCTGGAGCCCTCAGCACAGGAAAGATATGGACCTGCTGGAGAGGGTCCAGAGGAGGCCACAAAAAGGATCAGAGGGATGGAACAGCTCTCCTATGAAGAAGGGCTGAGAGAGTTGTTCAGCCTGGAGAAGAGAAGGCGCCAGGGAGACCTTCTTGCAGCCTTCCAGGACTTAAAAGAGGCTTATAAGAAAGATGGGGACAGACTTTTTAGCAAGGCCTGTTGTGATAGGACAAGGGGTAATGGTTTTAAACTAAAAGAGGGCAGGTTTAGACTAGATCGAAGGAAGAAATTTGTCACACTGAGGGTGGTGAAATCCTGGCCCAGGTTGCCCAGAGAGATGGTAGATGCCCCATCTCTGGAAACATTCCAGGTCAGGTTGGACGGGGCTCTGAGCAACCTGATCTAGTTGAAGATGTCCCTGCTCACTGCAGGGGGGTTGGACTGGATGACCTTTAATGGTCCTTTCCAACCCAAACTATTGATTATGTTATTCTATGATTCTACGTTAGGGGTGTCGCAGGGAAAGGAGCCGTGGAAGGGGTAGCAGAGGTGAGGCTCATCAGAGGAGGAGGAGGGAGAAATGACTAAGCAGCTATCAGTTGTAGGAGGTGGCTCCAGTATCAATATATTATTGCACATTTGATCGTCTTCTGCAGATTTCTGTGTCATCATTCTGGTGCCGAGTGATTGTATCTTTACTCACTAAAAAAAGATGGCAAGAGGTTATGCTGATTTGAAACCTGACTCAATGTTTTTAAGGCTTGACCAAAGTCAGAAGAAACAAAAGGTGGTTACCTGCATCTGAATCATGTATTGCTGTGGCTACAACAGGCAGGGCTCTTCTCTTGTAGGGGATGCTTGGGGCCATCTGTAATTTCAGACATTGGTGATCTGATCTGACTCTTTCAAGTCATAATGGTAGAAAATTGGTAAATCTTTTTAGAGCTTGACCTTCATGACCATCACTATCAGAGACCTCACTTGCAGTCGTCATAGACAAACATTCTCAGTATTCACTGCTATATGTGGTAACACAGAATTTACAGTGTACTGCCTTAGCAAAAACTGGTTTGAGAAGCATTGATCTGTAGCGTATTCCCTCCTGGTTTGTGCACCTGGTGCAAGATGTTACTGGCCATGGTCCGTCCTTGACTTCCCTCGGAGGGTGTCTTCCAAAGTCTACCAGATTTGAGAACACAAAAGGACAAAGAAGCATTTCTCCTGGTCTGTCTGCTCACCACCTTCTATATTTAAGTACAGTTTTCTTGTAAGGGGGCTGGTCAGGGCCATCCTGGCTCATAACACAGCTGAAGGAGCCCTGAGGAACCACTGTCATCTTGGACTGCTTCACTCCTGGAGACACCTCTCCCCTTGCTGCTGAGACACACCACGCGGATCTTGGCTGTATGAAGCTTTTGGTGTGTCACTTCTTGGCTTATAGCAGAACTGGCAAAGGTAAGGAGAGTGCTCAGAGCAGCTTCTCTGTGCAAAGGGCCAAGTAGGCAAGGTCTGACCAGCTAGGATGGGGCTCCAGGACCTGTCACATCTGGGGTGGCACGGGGATGGCAATGAGCAAGTGTCTTGGTTCAGTCCTCCTCCAGCCTAAATGCTAGCAGTTGTTCTATCACCCAAAAACCCCCTCCCAGCTGAGAAAGGGAAATCGGGGAAAGAAAGGAAACTCATGGGTTGAAATGGGTTGAAATAGGTTGAAATAGAAACAGATTTAATAAAACAATAAACCTAATATTAATACTAAAGCAATATGAAGTACACAGAGTTATACTCAGCCCATACAGTGGCCGTGAGCTGCGTGCTTGATGAACCCTGCGAGCAGCACAGCTCCAGCGAAGGGACAGTGGGCAGCAGGAGCAGAGCGACGGGCGAGACCCTCCAGGGGTGGCAGCCACTGAGAGCAAGCCGTTCCCAGCAGACTCCCCAGTTTATGGTGAGTGTGACATTTATGGTATGGAACACTTCTGTTGGCCAGCCTGGGTCAGCTGCCTTGGCCTCCGTTCCTCCCAGCTTTAGCACCCGGCTGTCTCAAGGCTGCTGGAGGCCTTGGTCACTTTGGAAACCCACGTACCACGGCTGGCCATGAGCTAAAACAAAGTGTCTTATCAACTTTGTTCTCACAGTAACGGGTGCTGCAGTCTCTTAGAAATGCAGCTTTCCTCAACAGAAAACTGATTTTATGCTTCTATCCCAGCAAAACCAGGACAGGGAGCAATTGTTATACTAGGGAGAGTCAGATTAACATAGCAGGTAGCAGTTTTTAGAACAACAGAAGATGCTTTTTCACACAATTTGTCTTGCAGACAGTGGTGAATGAAAAATCCACTGAGAGCTGTTAAATACGGAGATAGTATCTTTGGTGCAGGAAGTCTCTGGTATTTCTGGGGAAGTGTCACTACAGGCTTTCCTGGCACTTATATCTTCCCTAGGCATCTGTTACGGGCCGCTGTCAGAGACAGGATGCCTGGCTACGACAACCAGACAGGTTGGCTGCCCGAAGAACAGCCTGTCCCTGACACAGGTACAACACCCCGCTTCAAAAATCACCATCTTCCTGTAGCTCGTTTGCAGTTCCCTGCTTGAGTGGCGGTTCTCCATGCAGAATGTTGTTTGGTGGTGGCAAGGAAGGCGTTGGAGTGGGGTGGTTGGGGTTTGGGAAAATCTTGCTGGACCACAGTGTGGGCTATTTCTGTGTGACCTGGTGCTGAGCAGGTACTAGCCAACCAGCCTGGCCCCTAACGTGTGAATGGAGCAATGTTTTGCCAACATGTCGCTTTTCGTATTTCATTTTTCACATAGCCCTGGAGTCTTCAGACAATGTAAGAAAAAGGCCCTGCCTGTTTTGTCAAGGGCTGCACAAGAGTCTCCAGGGCAGTGTTTGGAATTTTGCTAGATTTTCTAGAAAAAAGTGTAGGTTGCTCAAAATGGCAAGTTGTCACTTGCATCATCAGTGACACATGTTACCATCCTAATTCAGGTAACTTCAAATGGGTCATCTTAGCTGTCCTCCAACTCTTCTGGCCTTACGTTATGGAAAAGAGTGTACAGGATGGGGAAGAGGTGTAAGAGAAAGCAATGCGCCAGGTTTTGATGGTTCTGCATATCAAACTTGTGTCCAAGATATGACGATACTTTTCAGCTGCTAGCATCCATGTCTGGCACTCTGGAAGTGCTGCTGGATCAAGCTCCAGCCTCTTACCACCAATCTTCGGAGTCTGCTCTTTGGAAGCTGCAGCAAAAGGGTTTTCTTGCTGAACAAGAAAAGATTTCCTTTTTCATTAAGGGAACGGGTATTTGTGTGGGCAGGAGGTTGTGACAGTGCCACAACAGCGTTAGAGGGGATTTCCCACGGGGACTTCTGTTCCCTGAAGAATTCTTGAAATCTGTGGTAGTATCTGTGGGCTAAGGACCATGAAGTCTCCATGTGCCCTCCTTGGTATCTCGATGTAGGAGGTGTAGACCAGCACAGCCTGTGCAGACGTGCTGCGGAGCTCTCTTACCTGCGCAGGGCTTCATTTCTCGCTGTGGCCATGAACTGAGGCAAATCCTGACCAGCAGCCCAAAAAATAACCAGCTGCTTTGGGAATGTCTGGGGTGATTCTGGTGGGGAAGTATTATTTCTACTCTCTCCCATGATATAGGCATCAGAGGTGAGTCAACCTCACAGAGATGAGTTGTGCAGCCGTAAAAATGTAAGCAATATGGATTTCATTACAGATAAATACTCCTCCCCAGGGAGCAATATTAGCACTTTAAAGAACTCAGAACTCGTCTTGATGATATTTTGTTTTGATTTCTGCTCCAGGCTCTCAGAGCTGCCACTCAGGACTGCTGTTTACTTCATGATTATTATTTTTTTCTGTAGCAGCAACAGGACAGTAACTAATTCCATAGGTAATCGAGAAATAATTTTCCTTTTACAAGAAGACAAATTGCAACCAGGAGGGACTCAGTCACTTGGGAAACTGTGTGCCTTACAGTATAAACCCAAACTCTCCTGCACTGTCATGGTTTTGGATTCAGAGGGGACGGTTTCATGCACACAAACACAAATTTGGCACCAGTACCACATCCCTTCTAACACGTTCATTTCTCCTGGACTTCTCTGACATCTCTGTTCTCCACAGGCTCTCAAGATTGAATTGACACCCCCAGCCTCCCTCACCAATCCCCTGCATTTTGGGACTCCTAAAATATGGGCTTCTGAAGAGGAAATGGGCTGCTCCACTGCCAACAGCAGCTTCTGGCATTGCCTGGGGAGAGCGGCAGGGGAAGAGCTAACACCGATGAACCACCGCTGCTTCTAGACCAGCACCTACACAAGGTCCTGAATATGTTACTCTGCCACTCACAAAACTGCGATGGTGTCAGTAAAGCGGTGGATGTTTAAGACAGGTGACACGATAACCTGTGACCCAAGGCAATATTCTGCTGCAAGTGGCACCTACTGACAGCCTGAAGTGGCAGCCAGGCTGCATCTCAAGTCACTTATATCTGATTTCCTGGCAGGGTGGAAAAGGTAAACTTTGTTTTCTTTAAAGTGAAGAGGGCTTTTTAAAATTTTTTAATTTTAATTTTTAATTTGACAAGGGGGAAATAAGCTCTACATAGCCGCGGAAAACCTGCTTTAAATGCCAAAGCATCTGCAAACATGAACACCTAAAAGCCAAAATGTGTGCTGATGCTCTTTCTCCAGTACACTTGGCCGCCAAGCTGACCAGCATCAATTTGTCGACACGCAGCATTCCCAGGTATCTCAGAGATGTTTACGAGTGCCCGCAGACACCCATTTGACTGACCAGTGAATGGCAGCCAAGCCAGAGAAACTCTCCTGAGTATGAACCGATCCTTTCTGCTGCTCAGGGCTCCCTCCGTGTAAAAGAATTAGTCTTTGCAATGTTCCCTCTCTAAAAACAGAGAGGAGGGGGAGAGGGCTGGGGGGGGCAACAAATGAACGGGAGGCCAGTTCCGGCCGTTTCTGTGCAGCATCGATTTGACTTTTCACCGCCACGGGTCGCAGAGAGCCGTGGAGCGCATTTCCGGGCGAGCGGAGCACAGATGGGCTGCGGGATTGTTACTGGCAAACGCCCCGTGTAAACGTGACGGCTGATCAGCACGGGCACGCGTGAGCCAAGGAGGGAGCTGTGCGGGGGGTGCTGTGGGCAGCCGAGTGCTCCCCTCCCCACAACGTCTGCAAGGGTTTGGGAAACGAGCAGAGTTAAGGCACGGAGGGGTGGCATCGGCAGCGGTGCGGGTTCGTGTTGGTGGTAGCGGCATTACCCAAACTGGTGAGCGGGGCGTTCGTTCTTGGCAAGCAGCTGGGCTGGTTCCTCTGACCAGCGAACCATGGTGGGCTTCGCAGGCTCTGCAGCCAGCCCTCCATCCGCAGGTACCCGCTACAGCGCAACGAGCCACAGCACAGTCCCTTCAAAGCCCCAGCGGGTGCCTGTGGAGGGTGGAGAGGAGCAGGGCTCCTTCCCCTTCCTCCCACAGATAAACGCTTTCTGAACGTGCCACCGCAACAGGCAGCCCGGAGGCACGCTGGCTCCCTGGCCGGGGATGGGGAGGGAGAGGAGCACCAGGTGAGGAAGGGGCGAAGAAGAGCAGGCTCAGAGCCCTGCCAGCACGCGGGATTCGGTCTGGCTGGGACGGGGCTTGTGCTCCCCGGGGAGGTTTTGGCCTGACAGTGACATTTGCTGCAGAAATGTGATGGATTTACCTTGCTGAGTAAAGAAGCAGATTTGCTCAGGTCCCTTCTGCCCCTGGCTCTCCCTCCCTCAGTGACACTGGAATAGATGAAGCAGTTGGCCACTGAAGAGGCCACCGGGTAATTTCAGTCTCTGGCGGGTTGGCTCTCCCACATTGCATAAGTTCCCTGGGAACATCACCCGTCAGGAACATCGGAGGAACAAAATACACAAAGCTGGTTAAAAATGCTGCTGCTGCCTGGGCTGGGGTCAAAGCCCATTGCTTTGGTCACACCAGTCTTCTCCGACTCCTTCCTGTGCTGCTTTCTTTACTATGTAAAACAGACTGCTCAGACTCGTTTTTGAGACCCCCACCACCCCACCTAGGATGTCAGCTCCTGCCTTCCTTGGCTGGTGGTCCCGTTACCCAGTAGTTAAATCCTTAAACTAGCAGCACATGACTTCTCTCCCCAGGTGCCTTTAATGCTCTACAACTAGTCTGGTGTTTCTTGCTGCCTCCTGGTACTTCCTAAGGTGTCCGTCTGTCTGTCTGCATCCATCATAAATTGTAGGCCTGCTGAGACAGGGGCTTTCTGTTTCTTCTGCACCTGGAACGCCTGAGGACAGAGGGTCCCCAGCTGGATTCAGGCCCTACAGCTGGTAACAGGTGATTTATATTTCATGGCAGTAGGGTCGATTGGCTTCTTGGGGAAGTCTCCTCCCTGCAGAAAAGGCCAAGTTCTCGTTGCCTCACAGCAAATAATCAGATAAGTAAACAAATCTGAAATTTCAGCTTCTAATCAGAGGATTTCCTGAGGGAGGATAGCCCTGGTTTCCCATGGCTAGAGGTTTTCATCTCTCCTTTCTAAAAAAAAAAAGACAAAAATATTGTCATAAAGGCAGATGGGTTATACAACAGTGACCCCAAAAAAAAAAATCTTGTGCCTTATTTCTCCCACACATATGGGGCAAAAAGGGGAATCCCATGGAGGCAGCAGTGCTGCGCCTTCGGTGTCGGAGGGACCGAGCTCGGCTCCGCGGCGGCTGTGGAGAGCCAGCTGAGCAACCTGGCCACAGCAGTGACCTCCTCTGCCCCCCGCTAGCCAGCACCCACCAAGGGTGCAGCACCGCAATGGCTGACGTTCACCTGCGCTCGGCGCTGCATCGCACCAGCCCTCCCGCGCGGCCGGCGCACGTCAGTCACCCCGCCGCGGCTGTGACCTCGGCGCGTCCGTGGGTCCCGCCAGGAGAAGCAGGCAGCTGTCTGCACAGGTGACCTTGCTAGAAGGGCACTAGCCTGGTTTCAGTGTCCTGGTTTTATTTGTCGGCCCGGCGGTTCCACCCTGCGCCGCGCCCTGACAGCGGTTAGCAGGGCATTAATTACTGGCCGTCCCGGTGGGGATTGCGCGAGGCTGAGGAACTCGCAGATTAGGCGGGTGTGGGTCACCCTGCCAGGGCAGGTGAGCCGCGGTCAGTCGGACACGGTGACACACTGCCCCGCGCAGCGGCCGGCGGGACTCGGCGCGGCTGCGGGTGCCAAGCCGTGCTGGCAAAGCCGGGGCAGGGCCAGAGAGCCTGGCTGGGTGCCGGCACGCGTGGCCCTCGCCGGGGCTGCGCCAACCAGTACCAGCACAGGCTGTTTCTAACATAACTCCCTGGGATGTACTTGTCCAAGCAACCCTCAAGGGCACGGCTTTCCTAGAAGCTTCTGAACAAAACCAATCTCCCCTTGCCAGGACAGCCGACCTACGTGACGGTGAGGTTTTTGTGGCTAAAGCATGGGACAGGGTTCATGCGGTGCCACCCCTGCCACTGCCGCCTTCTGGGCGACCTCAGGCAAGCCCCTTAGCCTCTCTGTGCATCACACACACCGTGGGGTCTGGCTATGAGGGGGTCAGGAGGCTGGGGGCCGCTGGGGTTCCCAAAGGGAAGGTGTGTGCTCAGAGGGGTAGCTAGTAGGTGGTCCTTATCTGTTTCCTGGCTCATTTTTTCCTTCCAAATTCTGGATCTGGCTGCCCAGGTTGTTGCAGCTGGATGCAGAGCTGCCTATGTGGGGGCTGCACATCCCTTTCTTGGGACTTGCCAGCCCACAGCCCTTCCCCTGACTGGGGGTCACTGGTAAAGCTGAGAGAGCGACGGGCTTCACAGCCCAGCACAGGGCAACTGCAAAGCTCTTTCTGTTCTTTTGAAAGCTAATGTAAAAAATGGTGATAAGCTACATCTAGATCTATGCAGCAATTACGTGGGATTCCAGACCTCGCACCTGTAGCATAATACATAACAGAGCCAGATAACCACCTCGTCTAATGATTGCTCTGAACCGCGTACAAATCACATTATGCAGGGTGAGCTGAAAGCCATTTTTCAGTCAAAGCTGATGAGCTTGCAAAGACTTTCTTTGCCCAGCTCGCTCTGACTGCAGGTTTGTCCTCTTCTCCTTGGAATCCTTCCTGTTATTTTTCTACCTTCCTGTCACAGGATGCAACATTCGTTACAATAATAGATCAAACTTTGAGTGGAAAAACTCTGCTTTACAGTTGTCTTCAAGATTTCCCAGTTTCGTTCCTGTTTACTGATCTGCAGCCCTGACCTCTTGGCTCACCCTGCCAGGTACAACGTTGTAATGATGGAGCAAAAACAAACCCAGCGGGCCTGTGTGCGTGCCCATAATTAGCAGGTAGAGCGTTTTCACAGGGTAGTTTGATGGGCATAAGATGGAACAAGAAGCTTTTAATCTGCCCAGCAGTTTTCCATCACCATGTGTCTAGGTCTTAACATAATTAGGTTTTTATAGAGCGGGATATGAAATGATCTTACTCGGTGAGCTCATGGTGGCTAAGAATAACCGAGGCAGACCCCCACGCATCAGGGCAGCCCACTCAGGAAGACACAGGCGTTGTATGCAACGTGGGTGGTCAGACCGGGACAGGGTCTTGGGGAGGTTGTGCAATTGCCATCGTTGAAAGTACTCAAAACTTAGTGGGCGAAGGCCCCAAAATGCAAAATTATCCCTGTTTTGAGAGGGGTATGAAGCCTTGAGAGACCTCCTGAGATGTTCCGAGATGTTGTGTCTTCTGCGAGAGCTCTTGTAGAGCTCTCGCCAGCAGCTGCAGCAGGACTCTCTGCAGAAACCTTTCCTGGTGAGGACGTGACCAAGCTGGGCAGAGGAAGGTCAGTGCTGCATGAGGACATGTACAAAGCATCGGGCGTTCGTGCAGTTTGCTGAGACACACACACAGCTCCTGGGGAGGGAACACTGCTCCGCTGCTTCCCACCCCTCAATGCAGCCATAGTTAATACATGTTTAGAGGACTATTTCCAAAAGCTTCTTAAAACCAAAGTCCTGTTACCTGGAAGAAGACCTGAAGTCCTCAGTACTTCAGTCACATCTAAAACACAAATGTGGGCACTTAGTAATGAAATTCTTCTCACCTCGTATTAATTACCCAAACACGAGGTGTAAACTAGTTGTATAATTCCTCCTATTTTAAAGGCGAGAAGCACCTGTAAAAAGTTGGTTCCCCTTCCTCTTAGCTGCTATCTTAAGATGGGATAAGTCATTCTCTGGATGTACCTTGGCTTGGGGGCTTAGATAATGGGGAAAGACCAAACTCCTACATATCGAACCAGCACGGGCAGAAGAGGTAATCCCACCCTAATGATGTAGCTTCTCTGGGAACTTGACCCAAGCGTAAAATTTCTGTATCAATTTCTTAACCTGAAATAGTCAAATGCTTTAGAAACCCTGACTAGACAGCCTGCTCTGGCTCTCTGCGCCTAAATGCTTTTGAATCTGGTCAGAGATGGTCCTAGCAAACGCTCCAGATTCTCGAGTGAGATACACGGGAGGAAGTTTTGAGGCGGAAGAGCAACATCAGTGCAAATTTGTTTGGAGAGGTTTTTGTTGACTGGATTTCTGTGGGGTTTTTTTCTTGTTTGTTTCCTGTTACTCTTATGTTATCAGCATGGAAATATTAAATTATGTGACCAATGTAGCCAGCAAGACTAGCCACAGCTATTATATAACGTCTGGTTGCAGTAAACATCTCGACTATTATTTCTTTGATTGCAGTGCAAACATCTCCTGTGCACAATATGTGGGTTACCGGGTAGAGTTATGTCATGACTCAGAATGAGCCAATATCATAAGCAACTGTTAACGAAGGGTGGGATTTTCACTAGTTTCTCTGTATTGACCTATTTCGGTTCCTGCCGAATGTAGCAGCTGAGGGAGGTGCCAGGGAAGGGAAATCTTGGATGATTTATGGTTATTGGGCACTTGCTCATGTCAGAAGGTGGGGGGAAGGTGTGAGGGGGTGTTTATCACAGCAGGGGCCGAGCGGCGTTTCACAGCTGGGACGAGCGGTCCCGCACTCCCACGAAACGTTCACCCTTGTGTTCTTGCCTCCCTGCATCCTGCATCGCGCCAGCTCAGGGCCCGCAGGGATAGAGGTGCAGGATTTAAAAAAAAAAAAAAAAAAAGAGGAAAAAAAAAACCCACTATGAAGGGCGGTTAGACATAAGCGCGGTGTCTCTGGCTCAGGAAACCCTTCGGCCGCAGAAGGGGAGAGCGTGCTGGGGAAGCTTCGCTGCCTGTTCAACCTCACGCTTTTCCCTTAGGCATCTGCTGTGGGCAACCGCTGGAGACAGGATACTGGGTTAGAGGGATCTTTGGTCTCTCCCAGGGTGGCCATCTTCGTCTTGTGTTCTGTTAGCTAGCCCGAGACTCCTTCTGTATTAAAAATAAAAGCCTTGAACTCGCATTATTTCCTTATGGAAAAAAATAGCTTATATAACTGGAATAACTTTTGTTCTCTAGCACACAGAAAGAAAAGCAAAAGGCTTTTATGTCCCATAAGATACTAATGAACAGGGTTTCCTCTGAACAGAGGATGTTTGGAGCACTGCTAACATCCCCGCCTGGGAGAGGTTCGGTCCCTCGCTCTGGGGACAAGTGATCTTACGCAGCCTGAGACATTACAAAATCACATTGCGCTGATTTTAGTAACAACTTTTACCAACTTATCCTCTGACTGTACCTATTCTATGATACTGTTTTTTTACAGAAAATAGCACCCAGCTCTCAAAGGAGGAGAATTAAGAGGCTCTGTGACATTTTAAAGAGAGGGACATTAAATTGTGCTCCCAGTTCCACCTTTCCTTTGAAAAGGGAAAGCAGCAGAGCAGTTTCCAGGAACCACAGCCCAGCCCCATTAGAGAGGAGATAGCGCGAGATGATTTAACCCATCTAAAGCAGAAAATCGGGCAAAGGTGGCAGAAGCAGACAGGTAAAAAATGACTTTCTGACAGGGAGTTAAAAATTATACCAAGTCACAAGCAGATTCAGGAACAAAGCACTGGTCTCCTGACAGCCAGTCCACCCTCTCTGCAAATATTCTTCATCAGGTAACAAAATTATTCTCATGAATCATTGCCTTGTGAGAAATTTTAGAAAACTCACAGCAGTGATGGAGTGACTGATGGGATTTTGAGCTTGCCTGCTCAGTCCTGGGAAAGCCTCACACAAAAGAGGGAATCGGTACCTGAACACCTGCATTGCCCTGCAAGCGAACAGCAAGCATGAGACGTGGACGGTACACTGATTCTGGGGTTTTTTTTATAGTCTAAGAGATTTTCGAGAGTTCCTCTGCAACTGAGAAGCAGAAGTGGTTTGGATTTTCCTATTTAGAAGCCTTCCTGTCTATAGTCTAATTTAGGATGTAATTAAGGGTTTTTTTAAAGAGAGTACACCAAAAAGGACCTAACAACAACCCGTCTCTGGTGTGTCTAATGCTGGAACAACCTCAGACGATACCACAGATGAAAAAGGAGCTTTCCACCTGTACGGTTTCACTGCCGTACGTATTTGTTTCTGGTAGGCAGCTGCCTGGATTACCAGCGTGGCTGATGTCTGCTGGTGTGAGCAGGAGCTGGCAGGGGCATGTAGGACACGTCTCTGTCCGTCTGCTTCGGCATGCACGCTAAGAGGAGCTTAGCGGTTCGCTCTGCTGGGCAGGGGATGGCTCCATATGTTCGCGGCGCTGGGGCTGGGGGGAAGCAGCTGGCTGTTAAATCAGTGCAGCCCCCTGAGGTGTCCATCTCCTCCATCAGCAGCCTCCTGGGTGGGAAGGATGGCTCTGTGCATAGCTCGGGGCTGCCTGGGGCAGTGGCAGGGCAGATTGCCTGGCTGAGCATGTTCTGCGAGAGGTAGATGTTAACTGGAGTTTAGTGATGGGTGAACTAGAGCTATTCTGAGAACCCTGGGGATCCTGGAGTGCAGAGGCCCAGCTTGGGAAGGGTACTGGATCCATCCTACATAGGCATTGCAAACTACCTTTAACTTTATCACCCCAAAATTCTTCACTGGAGTATGAAAAGTTGACTTGGCAATAGCTCAGTTTATTTTCCACGTTCATGGGTAACTACTACACCTTCCCTTTGGATTCTCCACTGCTGCACATAAGATTCCAGCTGAGGATCTTAGGGTATAAATGCCTTGAGACAGAAATGGTCTTTTGGGTCTGTGTTTACCCTGTATCTGGCTTCCTGCCACTCTGGCCAAAGGGTAGAGTCCCTTAGTACCTCCACATCATAGAGGAAGATTAATCATAACAATCCTCAGCCTCTTGCATGTCTAGGTGATGAATCCTTCCCACACCTCTGTGGGACCAGTGCACACAGGGCAGCTGTTGGCAGGGTGTGACTTTACAGTGCCCCGGTACAAAAAGTCCACAGACATTTTTCGTGCACATTGACCATCAGGTATCGTGTGTGACTTTTAAAGCGTGGTAAGCTGACTCCTGTGCTGTGCTCAAGCTTTCCACAAGAAGCACTTTGCCAGCGCAGAGTGGTCTGTGCTCTGAGCATCACTGGCCCCTTTGTACAGATGGGAAAACTGAGACGCAGTGGGGAGAAGACTATGACCAGCAAGCAAGACAGGAAAAAAAATCAGTTTGGACCTTTATGCTCCATTCAGATCATGCTGGCTGCCCTGCAGCCCCCCATCATGGTGTCCTAAGTCCCAGAAGCCTCCCAAGTATATATTTGCAAGCTGCCTTGAGCTGGGTGTAACATAGCCCTGACCTGGAGCTGCAAGAGAGCTGGGTAGCAGGACGTGTCCTCCTGGAGGTGTCGGGATTGACTCCCCTGCGGCTGTATTGCCCCAGCTGATAAGACCCTGTTGGCCATGCTGGCAGCAGAGGTGTCAATGGCGAATTTGAGGACTCAAGGAATGAGAGAGGAGGTTTGTTGTTGGAAAAGCCTTACACATGGACTGACTTTCTTGTAGGAGGGAGTCCTTGATGTGGGTGTTGCAGAGGAGCTGGGTCTGTTTTATGTTGCTTGAGTCACGAGTGATCAATGCTTCCAGGAATAAATGTGCCAGTAGTAGCATGAGTGGGTGGGAGACAAAAAATATTTGGGGCTGGTGCCTTCCACCTCCTGCTCTGGCCCGGCCCTGTCGCCTCCCCCTGTTCCTCCCAACCACAGCAAAGGCTGCTTGGCTGCTGCCAAGGGGAAACAGTTGGAGGCTTTACCTCAACACATTGCTCATGTGCAAATTAAGCAGCAGCATAAACAGGGAGGCGGCAGCAAATGTGCTTTATCTGCCGGGACAGAGTCCCACCAAACAGAGTGGGAGCTGGGTGGGAGCCAAGTGATAAATGCTCGGTCCTCGAGTCGGCCGTCTGGCAACTCCTGCCAAGGGACTCATCCTGGAATGTGCAACCTGCCAGTTTGGGTTAATGGCGTCGGTGTAATATCAACCTTAACGCCTGGTTATGGTCGTCCCATTTACTATTTCCTATTCCTCCTTCTGGGGTGTGTCCGGACCAAGGCAAGCACTGACCGCTGTAAGGACTTGGCTGGCTAAAGAGGGATGTTGATGCATGAAGCCTTTGGTCATCTTGCAGGTCCTTAGAGTGGCTTGATACATTCCTGGGCCTGTTTTTTTTGCCATTTTGCTCTAGTTCATCTACACCCACTTCTCTCTTCCAGGATCGGGGGATTTCTGTAGCTCGGGGGGCAGGGCCCATCAGGGGAAGTCACCAGGCACTGTGTTACGGGATGTGGGTAGGAGCCGCGGCCAAACCAGTACAGCTGCAGTAGCTCCCTGTCCACCCGGGTGAGGAACAGCTCCTATCTTTATATAAGGATGTGGGTGTTGCTGGGAAATCAAAGGTCATCCCGTATTTTAGGAGGTGGAGGCTTGGATGGAGGAAGGAGAAGCTTACAGCCAACACCTGACTCTGCCTGCATTTAATTATCTAATGTGTCAATGCACAAATATCAGCTCTGCTGACCTCAAACATGCAAAAATCCTGAGTCAACCCACTTCCCCTCGTCCCCCAGTGTGGGATTTACATGCAAAGAGAATCCACCAGGGTTCTTGTTTCCTTCTTATGTCGAAGCCTTCAGGGGACGTGGTTTGCATTCGTCTTTAATCAAAGCAGCTGCCTTGAGGTATCCTGCAGGACCACAGAAGCTGGGCTTGGAGAGCATCTCACAAGCTAACCAAAAACTCTGGTCAGGCCCTGCCAGCTGGGTCGCTGGGATTTTGTGGTTAAATACAGGATCCCAGAACCCCGCAGCAACAAGCGGACTGGGGGTAAAGCACTGTGCACGAGTGGAGATGTGATGATGAGAGGGTTGGGCAGGGGGGTTCAATATGGCTCTGAACAACTCACTGGTAAGGCTGCAGCCTCTTCCACTTCGCGGCCTGGCCACTGCTTTCCTGAGGAGGATGGGTGAGAGAGTACCCACGGGTATGATGGCAGCAAGGCACCTGGATTTGGATGTGTTGGGTTTTTTTTCTAAGCAAGGATTCCTAGCACTTTGGAAGGGCTGGTGCTGGTCAGAAACCTTTCTCAAATGATCCAAGGACCACTTTGACCAGTAGAAGTGTACTGTAATGTGGAGCAGTTGCCTGTAGAGCAATCACCTTCACAGGGACCACTTTAAACATTTAAATCAGATGTCTTGTGCTTTAACAGGGACTCCAGACAGACAAGTCTTAGATGAGAGGTTATAGCATGTGCGATGCCCCATGGCCTAGGTGGCAGAAGGACTTGGGTTTGCCCCGGGGTGCTGCCACAGGCGCTGAGGGTTTCCAGCCGTACTCCACTGTGGGGATTTCTCTTATGGGTCTTTTTGTAAGCATAACTTTATTTTTACATTTCCTTTTGTAGGTTTGGTGAAATACCATCTTTGCTCACACCAGAATTATCTGATGTGGCTCTACTGCAGTTAACATTTGCTCTTTGGGCCTTTTAAAATAAATATTGCATTAATTTATCCCCCAGCCCCTCAACATATCCTTCTGTATTAGCACCTCCAGGCCAGTTTAACAACACGTTTTATCTGCAAATTCCAGTTTAGTTTGAATTTTGCAGCTGATGCTGAGCCGTATTGCCGATGATCTTGGAAAGAGCCTTGAGCGGTTTGAGTGAGAGGGAACCTGTCAAGACAGTCTTTGTGCTCAGCGCTTTTACGGCTCTGCTCGGCGTTAACCCGCCTGCACTTGGACCACGAGTCTCTTTACTTCCCGCACTCTTTCATAGTGGGATTGCTCGTAATGCTGACGGATCAATAGAATCTTTGTACCCTTCCACCTTCCCCAGGTGCCTCCCTTTATTTAGTGCCAGCTAAAATGTCTGTAACAAAGCACAGACACCCAGCCCACTTGTACTGGTTGGGTAGGTGCTATGCATTAGTTGGCAGGTTTTAATCCAGTAAAGCCTAGTTAACACTGTCCTTGTGCGGTAAGCTGATTATGATAAATAGGCATGCTGTGTTTTAGCAGACGCCTGAGATCAGATCAACCGAATGCAGTTAGACTGGCCAGGCGACTTTTTTTTTCTTTTTTTTCCCCTCCCCCTTTTAACTCCCCCAGTGGTAACACTGCCTCGGCTTTGCCGCACGGTCTGCTTAGGATGCAGCGATGGCAACTGGCTGTTGTCCACCCGCCGAGGTCACCGAGATGAGAGGAGCTTCTGGAGGAACGCTGCGAGCTCGCGTGCGCCCGTGGCAGCCGCCCCCTCGCCCTTCGGCAGCAGGGGCTGCGCGTCCCTGGCGGGAGGGGGCCGGGGCACGGGGCGTGAGGTGCATGAAACCGGGGGGGGACAGCTGCGGAGAGCCCAGATTCGTGCCTGCCACCCCCATTGGCAACACGCCCTCCACCCCGTGCACAATGGGGGTGTTTTGCCCTCCATCTTCCTGGCTGGCAAGTGTAGGGAAGGCTCTGGCTTCCTAGAGAGCAAAACGTCCTGGTGCACCAAGGGCCGCGCTCCTGGGTTTCACCGCCGGCGCTGGGAATGTCCGTGTGGGACGTCCTGCGCCGCGACGCAGGGGACGCGTCGGGACGCGAAAGCTGCCACCCCGTACAGGGAGGCTGAGCGGGGTTTGGGAGCCCAGGGCGCGAGGGGGACCTCCAAACCCGGCAAGGAGCTTTCTGCTTTGGGGCATCCTGCCCCCCCCGGCATTTACAGCACGTCGGTGGCAGAGGGTTTTCCGCAGCTCCCCGGGGGTGATCCGGGACACCCCAGGCCCGTGGGGAAGGTTCCCAATCCGGAGCGGGGCTCCTGAGCGCGTATTTCAGCCTTTCATGTCTGAATACAGGATCTGTCGAGCAGTGCGGAGAATAAAGCTCCCATTTAGGATATTGCTGCTGCCTAAGAGGCTTTAGGGATTGTTAAAACTCTTGTCTCTCAGGAAATAGTCTGGCTTCATCTGTTGCCAATTAGAGCCACGGGGCAGCGCGGAGGCCCCGGGTGAGCGTCCGCAGCTCACCCGCCCTCGCCGCCCGCCTGCGGGGCCGCGCGGGGGAAACGCGGCACCACAGAAAGGGTTGAAACCCCCGGCGCCCGGAGAAGCTGCCAAAGGCCGCCGGCAGCCGTGGGGTGGCTGGGATGGGATGGGATGGGATGGGGAGGAAGGACTGGGCACTGTTCGTCTCGGCGCTGCTCTGAAGTAGGGCTTTCCATGCACACACAAATGAGGGCTGAAACATCATCCCACTTTTTAGATCTGTTTGCTTCAGGGGTGTTAAAACAGCCTTGAAATAGGAAACGGGAGATCGGCTGGCTGGTGGGAGAAAGCAGACCGTGCCCCTGTCTGCGGGGGGTCTGCCCCCACATGCCCCCTCCGTCAGCGCCCCAAAGAACAGGGCCCTCGGGGTCATTTCAGCAGGAATAAGACCAGCTTGTGTTTGGGTTTTGGGCTGCCGGCAGCGCTGCGGTGGGAGGGTGGCCGTAACCTCTCAGCGTGAAAGAGCGGGGAGGACTCGCCGAAGAGGAAACGTGTAACAAGCTCAATCTTCTGTGGGTCTCCAGGGGAAGCCTCCTCTGAAGTGGTTGTAATCCTGCTGGGGGTTATTGCAGGGCACGCTGCTGGCTGTGCTCCTGCTGAGGGTGAGGAGGGAGCCGGGCGGCCGCGTGCTGCAGGGCTTTGACATGCGACTGCAGGACGGCTCTCAGAGCTGGAGTGTGGAGAGCAGAACATCTTCAGGCGGTGGGCAGGGTTTGGTGGAGAACCACCGCTCCATGTCCCCCGTCCACCCTGACCAGGCACCCTGGCATCATGTGCACATGGCAGGGGCAGCGTGGGGTGCCCCTCTGAGCCCCACGTTTGGCAAACCGAGAGCCACAGCTGTGGGTTCACTTCCTCCCACCGCAAAGCGGATGGCAGGGTTGGGTTTCTGAAGTCTTTCGCTCCCCAAACCCCGCAGGGTTCACACAGCACTGACCTGAATTAGTGTTCAGCTCTCCCGGAGTGCCTCTCAGTGCGTTATGAGTTTGTAGACCCAACTGCCAGGAAACCCAGCATCCCCAGGAGCTTGTTGACTTTGCTTTGTTGTTAATTTCGGATGCCAGGTTTGAAAGGCAACCCGTGGCTTCGTACTTATTTCCAGCTTTTGTTGACCTACCACATTCTCCCAGCTCCAAAAGCGCATGTTTCATCCATCTTGACCTACCAGTCTCCAGGTGACAGACTTGTTCCCTGGCAGGCTTCCCCTCACTCTGCCAAGGAAGCCCTTCCTCTGCAGCCACTCATTTGCCCCATCATATCTGCTGTCAGGGTGAAGTCCCCAGTTTGTCTCCCCCGGGTCCTATTCAGCTAGTAAGTGTTGACTCATCTGTGGTTTCACTCCCCTGATTTCATTCTTTACGAAATCAGGGCACGCAGAAGGCTAGGCCACCCGGGAGATGGGCAGGCTGCCCTTACTGGTCCAAGTGCTGCCCTGGAGAGCTATCAGTGCAATGCAAAGGGGCCCAAAACATCTCATTTCTGCACGCGGCTTTCTGAAGGAGGGTTGCTTGGAGGGACATGGCTTTTATGGTACACCATCTGCCCCGTCCTCTGTGCTTCACTGAGGAGGGGGAAAAACTGGGAGAGATCCTACAGATCAGGGAAGGTACTGAGGTGTCAGACAGATGTGCGTTAAACTCTGTGGTGTCTGAGTGATGGTCAATTGGCAGCATAGTCTCAATGAGTTAAGGAAAGACAATGTTTGCCAAGGATTTCTCTGAGTTCAAACACCCGTGGCCAGGCTGGTCACAGGCCAGCAGAAGGGAGGGTCCCGTGGCAGATATCTAATGCCAGATGCAAGGGCTCTGCTTTGTCTAAGGCCCCTGTGTATAAGGAACATCCTCTCATGCCATGCAGCTGATGAGGTCCACATGGGTCTTCACAGGCGCTTGAATGGAAGAGGACAGAGAAAGTCCCCACAGACAAGCTGGCCTAAAGCAACGTCACTTCTCGCCCTTGTTTTTAGGTGCGTCCATGGAGGATCAGTGGGCAGAGGAGGGAACTGGCAGTGGAGAGTCACACATGCAACTGAAAAATAGAAATCTCAGCAAAGCCTGATACAGGAATTACTGAAAGGGAAAGTACTGCCTACATGGGGTTTGGGTTCTTCAGTGCTGTGTTTCTCTGGCTAATTAATTGCCCTAATGAGGGTGAGGCTCTTATCAGATCCAGGAGAGTGGGGGAGAAAATGAAGGGTAGATTAACATATAAAGTGAGAAGTAAAGTTTCCTGTTGACCGCAAACAAATTCAATCAGACAGCAAATTCAATGTCCTTTCCTTGTCACTTCGATGTTGAGAGCTGTTTGCTTGCTGCAGAGTCGCTGGGAGCATTGCTGAAATCCGGGGAGGGGAGCAGTGTGCATGGCTCCATCCCATGCTCACCAGGAATGCTGCTGCTGCACCGGTGGTGTTACCGAATCTCTTCACACTGGAAACAGGAGCGAAATCCTGGGAGCTGAGGGGCTGGCGGTCCCCGTTAATAAACAGGCGTGAGGAATATTTCTAGGCCTGAGCTGTGAAAGCAAAACCAGTGATGCCCAGGCTCGTCCTCTGCATGCATGTCCCACCTGTATGTGCTCGCCACCGGAGCCTGACCCTGTGGGTCAGTCCCCGGCAAGCGCTGTGACCCTCTGGACAAGGGAGAGCGAGAACCGATTCTCCTTCTGCCCTCAGAGGTATAAATCCCAGTTATGAATGGTGATAGAACATGCAAGCTCTTCCCTCTTTCTTAAATAGCTTTTTTTTTATAAAATACTATCTGGCTGCCTGACTACAGATCTGCATAGCGCCAAGAGACACAGCTGTGGGTGTCGAGTGCTCCCAAACCTGCTGATGTTGTCGGTGCTGCAGGTGTGCTGCTCCTCGGTGGGTCAGGGGCAGAAAACGTAGGTGGGGAGTGGGTGTGCAATGAAACCCCTGCACGCTCACGCCGCTGTCGGATTGCGTCACGCTTGAAATCAGACAAACAAATCAACCGGCCGGGGAGCCCAGCCGTTCTGCCCGCTGACTAATCTTCCCTCCCCACGCCTCTGGCTGCTGAGCCCCGCCGTGGGCTTTTGGGATGGATGAGCCCTGTGGTTTGGTTTGGTAGGAGCTCAAGGTGGCTTGAAGGGCAGGAGGGAACCCAAAGCTGAGGACCCTTTGCCAAAGCTTTATGGCCACGGTGTTTCAAGCACAGTGTAGCAGCAGTGAGCGACTCTCTAGAGCACGTGATGATATATAGAATAAAAGCGTGGGCGGCAGGGGATGTTAACGCGCTGGCAGTAATTCCCAGCTCTGTGACAATGAACCACTGATATCATCACGCATGCTGGGCCAGATCCGGCATTCCTCCTCTTGCCTGGGACCCTGATGAAAGCAATGGGAATTGCCATCCTTGATAATGATTGCAGGATCAGGCAGATGATGACACCCTGCTTTTCTTATCTCGTTATCTCTGGCACTGCCTCTCTCTTTCTCTGTCTCTTTCCACTACTTGCGATGCTTCATTCTGTGCCCACAAAGTGTAAGGAGAGCCCACTGGAGAGCTCTAAAATGTACACAATCCCTGGAGATTCCATGAGCTTGTAGGAAAAACACTCTTCTTCTTTGTTTCCAGCAGTTAAATCACATCAGAAGATGCCCAAAGCCACGTAATGTCTTGGTGCTGTTACCCTGGGCAAGCAGTTGCTGGGTGGTCTATAGTTAGGAGCAGCTGAGGAGGTGGGCTGTGCAGCAGCACGTGGGGAAAGGGTCCAGGAAACCCTCTGCAGTAAGATGTCCTGGAGATCAACTTTGGAGACCACCCTCGTTAACACCTTTGAGACCCCACTCTTGACAAGGCCTTGTACGGATTACACACTGAAGGAATCATATCAAGTGTGTTTAGTCAATTCGAGTGTCCATGTGATGGCTGCTCTCGCGCCCTGCTAGGGCATCCTGCAGTGGCAGCCACAGGATCCCTGCAGGTTGAGCTACTCCGGTCCTGTCCCAGCGGATGGCAGAGTGAATTCATCTCTCCTGCACACCGGGAAGAAACGCCGGAAGCGTGACCCAGATGCACTGTTCAACTTCCAGCCTTCCTGCAAGCTGCGGCCTTGGGGAAAGTGGAACATTTTCCCTGCCCGGGAGGGCATCTCTCCCCCGCTGACAAGCACCCTGAATTAAAGGGGGAAGGGCTGGTGTCTGAGACAACCCCACCGACAGCCTGCGAGGCTGACAAGCTCTTCAAGGAACACTGAATGCTGGGCGAACAGTGAAATCCTTCTCAATTTGCCTGAGTGAATTCAAAGGTAGGTGAAGTCATGGCCTGAACTGGAAGATGCGCTACCAAAGCTGCTGGTGCTGGAGGACCCACACGCTGTTCCCTCTGGGGCCGTGTGTCCCCCACACTCCCCGTGCCCAGCTGGCAGCCGGAGCAAGTCACGAGCTTTGCTGCGGACCGGCCAGGCGACGAGGAGCGCAGCGGCCCCGGGGCAGGGCGGATGCTCCTGGGCAGATTCGGCACGTGCGTTGCCTTTCACGGGAGGCCAGATCCCGGTGCACAGGTTGGCCGTTGAAGAGGGACGGAGGAGGCAGAGCCACGGAGGTGTCTTGCTGCAAGCGTGGGGCTGTGAGCACGGCAGCTGGCCCGGGGCGGCAGGCTGCACTGTCCCTCTGATGGGGAGGTCAATGGTGGGCCCACCTGGGGCTTGCTGTGTCCATCCTAGCCAACTGCTGAAGGATCTCCGAGGCAGAAGGCACGCTGCTGACCTTTGGGTGGGTGTTAGTCAAAGCAAAGTTACCCCTTACCACATCTGCTGGCTTAGGCTTAATTGGAAGTGTAAGCATAACCCTGCTGGGTTTTCTGTTTGTCTCTAGTATGGCAGAAGGAATTTCTCTTACCCGGTAGAGGAGAACTTGCTGAATTTTTTTACTTTGCATCAACCCAAATGTTTAGAAATGGAAAGTTAATCCAGGTTCAGTCAATGGTTTGTGCACTGGTGATCTCTCTGCCCACGAGCAGGCAGGAGACTTGTATACTCTCGCATTTCAACGTTCTTCACACCAGATGCAAGAGAAATGAAGGGAGGTTGAAGAGCATGACCTCCCTGTAAGGGCAAGGTGGTCCCTGGTTTGGGTGCAAGCAGAGCTGTATTTCAGAGGCTGTTTTAGCATCTGCTAGTCTTGAGAGAGCTGTAGCCACAATAGACAGAAATACTCAACTTTCTTCCCGTTTTTCTGTGTTGCCTGAGGATCTGAGCTGCACGCCTCATGTTCGGGCGCTGGGGGTGCAGAGCCCCGGGTGTACCTACCAGAGCAGACCAAGGGGAACCGTGCTGATGGGGACCCACCAAGGACAAATCCTCCGTCGTTCAGACATGCTGAGGCTGGAAGCATTTTTCAAGTCCATTGGGTCAGTTGTGTGTGAGCCTCGTCCTTTGAGGTGACATTGGCCATAGTGAGGTGGATCCTGACTGTGTGGTGACTTCAGGGACCACCATTCCCACCATGAGGGCTGGGGCGGTTAGCTCCCTCCCAGAAGAGGGCTAGCACACCATCCTGCCATGCTGTCGGTGCAGACCCTGGCCCGGGGACCAGGAGCTGTTGGATCCCTGCCTGCAGCCACACACACGATCGCACCAGGCAGCTCTGCTCCCCCTCCTCGCTCTGCAGGAGGGCATCTTTTTCCTCCTCTAGTCCCCTTCTGTAAGTGCTTTGATCTCTGTGTGGGTTCGGTGCAAAAGCTGGCTGTTCCCATACACCTTGCCATTGCAGATGTCGGTTGCTTTGATGACATATTACGAGTTTGTCTTAAAAATGCCGATTTAGCTTAGGGCTGGTGCTGCAAGCACCAGGAGGATGTCCTTGTCAGCTTTTAAACACTTATAGCTGTAAAATAGCTGCTTTCTCAGGAGAGCACACCCGCTCACCCATTAAAGGATGCGCTCTCCTGTCTACTCATTTCACAGCGATAGAAGGGCGAGCCTGAACTCCTACAAACACGGCTTATTTGCAGCAACAATACAGCGAGTTGCTAATAGGTTTCAATCAGTGTGCCTAAACATGGGACAGCCATGTGATCCCTGCATCTTCACATCATGTACGCGGTTTCGTCCTTTCTTAAGGCGTGACGATCTGATCCAGCAAGTCCCAAGCCAAACCCTCTAACTCCTACTTGATTAGAGCATTTTTTGAACGGAAGACATCAAGAGAGGGAAACGCCACTGCTTCCGTTGGTAGCTTGTTCCAGTGCTTTATCATCCTTGCTACTAAAATTGTGAGTCTCATTTCTCACATGAACTTGGTTGACTTTTGCTTCCCATCGCTGCCTTTTTGTGCTGGTCTCGTCCACCCTGTGCAGTGGAAGCAGGCCAGATGACTGAGAGCATTTCAAATTCAAATGCTAGTAATCCTGCAAAATTTCCTATAGGACTGCAACTTATTTTCTCCAGGGAAGTGATGGACAAAATATTCTGCAGCAGCTGGTGAGAAATAACCCTTCTGACTTGAAAGAATTGACCTCCACACTCTCCTGCCTCTCTGCCTCCAATTCTGTCACAGTTTTTCTTCTGCAGCTAATTAAGAGGGAATCCCCTGCTGGAGGAAGAAACAGAAATAGAAAAATTCCTTTTCAGGAACATGGACTATGTAGCTAGTCAAGCTGGGATTGCATTCTTGGGAAGAACCTTTCATAAATCAGGCCCGCAGCAACCCACAGCAAGAGCGTCTTTTTTAGTTCTGCAGAAGAAGCTGGCTGACAGCTTGCTGTACAGATACAATCTAGTTCTTATGTGTGACAGCAAATGAAAATGCCTCAATATGAGTTTAATTACAGTTGTTTTTATAAATTCTTTGCCATGCACATTTCAGCTAAAACAACCTTGCAATTAATCACGTAGACAGAAGCCTGCTGTAACCAAAATCTGACATCAAATCTGCCTCTACTTCCATATCCTTTCTTGAGCCCTAATCGAAAAAGAGAATAAAAAAGTTTAAGGAGCTGAAAGAGAGAATTCCCATATCTGGATAATTTTTGCAGTGTGGCAATGAGGCTGAAGTCACGAGCTGGAGCTGTTAGCATTTAACAGCAAGGAAATATCAACACAATTGCTGCTTGCTGATGGGCTTCATCTCCCCTGACCTCTCACTGGAGAATTAATGGGATGGTATTTGACGTGACAGCAATGCACTCGTAATGTCTCGTAATCCCGAATGTCAGGGTCAAAACTCATGTCAGTCATCCTTCTGGTTTGTCTCTAACGTATCCAGCTGACATGGGTGCCTGAACTGCCTGGAAGGGAGGGAGGGAACCATTTGCAGCAGTGTTTAATGAGTGTCCACCACAAGACAGGGTTTATTTCTGGCTGTATGGCCACTTCCTTCTGCACTGAGCTCAGCGTGTCACATCGCCTCCTGCCTCCCCGGACCACATCTGCCTGGTAGCCAACATGACAGACGCTCACTGTAGCTTCTCCCAGGGTGTCCGAAATGATCCGATGTAGGTTGACAGCTACAACACACAGCAATAAGTATGTATTGTAACTATCCTCTCAATCGTGACTGGACTGGAGAAATGCCTTCTATCCAACTATTGAATTTGCAGACAAAGAATGGAAGCTGCATAAACGGATAAAATTGCCTGCTGTCAAAAATGGTGGGTGCTAAATCTTGGGCCAAATGAAGTACTTTCAGATTGGGGCTCGGAGTGGGATTTTATTTGGTTTGGTTGCAGGAGGTTTTTTGCATGTCTGTCTGCTTGTGTCTAGATACAGCAGCCTGGAGGATGTCAGGATCATCCTGCCCAAGTCATTACATTGGGAGCTAGAAAACTGCCCCATTTAGGGCTGGAGGAAGACATTTCTCACCACAGTTTCAAGACTCGCTCCAGGTCAGATGCCTGTGTAGTCCCCATCACTTCCTGAGCTTCTCTGAGACGTACAGAGTGATCTGTGGCTCCATGCTCCCACCTTCCCTCTGACAATGCCACAGTCTTTCCTTTATCATCTTAATTTCAACCATTTTCAGCTCTTTTAACTCAGAGGTGGTGGAACAAGGGTCCTTTCCACCCTCCAGGAGGGCAGTCGAAGAGTCATGCTGCTGCTACTGACCGGTGTGGCTTGTCCTGGGAGAGACAGTCCTGTGTTTAGTCACAGGTATCTGATGTCTTTGGGCATGGGATCCCTCCTCTCTCTCTGCAGGTCCTGCATTCAGAAGGATGTTTGAATGTCTCTAGTAATTCCTGTCTTGCTCATCTTGCTGCATGGCAGGAGGCAGGAGTTTCTGGACTCTTCTGGAGTGTAGAAACCATTTAGAAAGAACAACACACTGTACATTGTCCTCTGAAACAGGCAGAGCATTGCCAGCATCACAGAGCTGGAAGATCACAGGTGGCTTTTCCAAACATCAGGCCCCATTTTTCCTCTTGTGCACTAGGGTGAATGAGCAGTGCAGGAGGCTTTAACTTAAATGTCAAGTGAAACACAAAATGAGTATGTTCACGTCTGGCTGCAGAGTATCTGGAGCACTTCTCGTGTTGATTTATGCCATGGAAAAAGGAGAGGACCGGAGCAAGAAGGCCCTGACACCTCCCACGTCCACGCTGTCCCAGAGCGCTTCCTGCCGAGGGCAGGCAGCCCCGGCCCCCATCGCTTGTGCCTGCAGCCGAGCACCCCACTGCATCAAAACCCGAAGTGTCTCAGACGGGCTTTGGCTGCCTCCGGCCCCTTCCTGATTTCCAGCTCTTTCACGGGATAAATCCAGCCTTTGTCCTGCTCAGCATCATGAGGCCGGGCTTCCCGCGGGCAGGGACAATGCCCTCTTGTTAAGGAATAAGCTGCAGGGAGGGGGCTGAGCCTCGCAGCACCTTCCAGCACCAGCGCCCGCGCCTGATCTAATGGTGCGAAGGTGAGTATTGGTTGAGGGAAGGATGCCTACCTGCTTTGGGGGAGTGACTGACCCCCGCTATCCGCACCATCTCCCTCTTGCAGGCTTCCGTCCCTGCAGCAGGAGCAGACACATCTACCCCTCACCTGTTTTGCTGTTGTGTTGGTTTTTTTTTTATGACCTGGATATTATCTTAAAATAGAGCTGCCTACGCCACACCGGGGTGGATGGCCAGCACGAAGCAGACTCACCGTTTCATCTCTCTGGGCTTAAAGCTGCAGCATGGAAAGGGCAAAGAAGGTCCAAAGCGTGAGCTGGTCAAGCTGAGCCCTCTGGAAATGACAGTCTGACCTGTGTTAATCACAGTGAATCACAAATCTTTCTCGTCCCAAACTGATTGTAGGTCTGCCTGAGGCATGGAGGACTCATATCTCTGCTCGTGGCCCCTGCAAGGAGCTCTGTGCAGCTCCAGGCCACCTTGAGGAGAGGTGGGAAAGGGGAGCAGATACTTGACCTGCCTTTAGGAACAACGTTGGGGTATTGCCAAAATGTGCAAATAGCTCTCTTGTGGTCTCCCTGCTGCAGTGAGCGTGGTTTCTCCCTTCTTTGAACACATCAGTAGAGAATGCAGAGGCAGTCTTGTTACGCTGACCTTGTGACAAAGAAGTCACCATATGGTGCCACCATATGGGAAATAAATACATGCCGAGCTGTCACTCCTCAGGCCTGTCTCATCCTGCTGCTGCACTTCTGTGGCTACAACTTTCCTCTCCCTTTGCCATCCCGCCACAAGAAGGGAGCAGACAGAGGGAACCCCTGGGAAGCTCCATCCTTCCCACATCCCCGGCTGTCTTCTCTCCCTGCCTCTGGAGGTTTGTGTGCAGGGGCATCACACCATCTGCTTCTTGGTGGGACACCTATGTGGTCTGATGGTATTTCTGGCTAGCTGGTAGCCACGGAAAGTGCTGCTGCAATCCATATGGTATAGGTATAGAAAAGAGAGTCCCTGTCACTGTGCTTCCATAGCTCAGCACAGTGCCAGGCACAGCCCCAGGAGAAGGCTAGCAATATCACAAACATGCTTTATTCCTGGAAAATCTGTAGTTGCTATTCATGGGTAGTCAGTTCCTGGTGTTGCTCCTGCAGCCTGTTGTCTGTAGGCTCAAGTGACATGACAAGAATGCCACGGCTGCACACTGACCAATTCCTCTAGGACTGACCTCCCTTGGTGGAGCAGTTTCTAAAGGTGAAGCTGTTTCGTGTGTCTGTAAGCCCCATGGGTTCAGGTGCCCACGATCTTTCCGAATCAGTCCAAACAAATATTTTTTTACCCTTCCTAGTAGATAAGAGATGTACTGTAAACAACTGAAAACTGTCAGTGATTCAGCCAGTGGAATGTGTGTCACATGTCCCAATTCCCCAAGTAGCACCAGTAAGATCTGGGTGGTGGCATGTTCCAGCAACCAGCCTTCCCAACTGGGAAGCTGCCTCTTGAACCACATTTCCCAGAATGCTGCCTCTCGGGGGGCTCCAAGAGGTCCTGGGGGTGCAGGAAAGGGAACATGCACATCTGTACCACGCTCCTGGAGGAGGAGAGTGGTGGGAATGAGAGATGAGCATCAGTCATGGATGGTCACTTCACCACCCCCTCCTAAGCTGGGCTTCTAGTATCACCACAAGCGATGCTGGACAAATGTTCTGGCAAGTGACAGATTGTTTCCCAGATCAGGCCCGTTCCCTTCCCACCCCGTTTCCCCTGTGAGTCGACTTCTGCCCACACAGATGCTTCCAGAGCAGCCTGGATGCCCTCTTCGTTGCGCGCTGATGGGATGGCAAGTTTGCACTGACGCACACTTTCTTCCCCTGGATTTCGAGATTGCCCTGCGTGCAGGCAGAGAGCAGCGTGATGCTGTATGACTGAAGTCCCTGCTCACAGTTCATGAATAATAAAGTCTGCTCCAGCTCACAGCCCAAAAGCTGTGTTTTGTAAGGCCTCCAGCACACATTCACGCAGCAAATGTCCATGGTGGTGTGAAATGGGACGGCCCCATCCTGATCTTAAGCCATAGGTTACGCTCGCCACCCCAGAGCTGGAGGAAGGGATGGTCCAGCCCCTCCATCGCGACCACCTCTGGCTCAGCTGGGACTTTTCTGCAGAGAAACTTAGCAAAGAAAAGCAAAGCAGAACCCACTGGGTGCAGGAGGGATGGAGCGAGCAGCAGTTTCTAAGGTTAGTGTTTTCCTCCTGCTCTGGAGGACTGGCTGTTACTAGCTTTATCAGGACTGTAGGATGGGACTATGGTAGCCACAGGCTATAAGGTAGCCCTAGAGATCCTTCACCATGAGCAGTCCCTGTCGGAAGGAGCATTCCCCAGGAGGAATGTAGAAAGGGCTAAGGGAAGGGCCTGGCTTTGATTTTTTTTTTTTTTTAATTAAACAAGAGAGTCTTAACAATCCTGGAAATCCCCCTTTTAAATTTGATACACCAGCCTCTTCCAGGCCCCCAAGCCCTCAGGGAGGAAGTCATAGGAAGTGAGATTAAATGCACTTGAAGTTGAGGGACCAGGGAGACGGGGTCCCAAGGCCTGTCTGCACTTGTGTAAGCCAAAGCATCAGCTGAAGGAGCTCATTTGAAAGTAAGCCCATATAGGAACAGCCTCTTTCTTGGAGGAGACCAGCCTTTGCCAGGAACGTGAGCTAAATAAAAGACGACTTTGTCCGTACCTACAAGGCTTGCTGGGGGTGCTGCCTGCAAACGGAGCGGCGAGGCAGTTTCTGTTGCAAGAGTTCCTGTGCAACAGGCCGTTTGCCGTGTCCACAGAGGAAATCGGCTCTGTCACCCCACGGGCTCTTTTCTGCCAGGAGGAAACAGTGGCAAAGACTCGCACTATAAGCAGCAGCATTGTATCGGGAAGAGTTTGCAATACAAAGTTGGCTTAAGAGAAGCCAAGGCGCTGCACTGGTTCAGCTGTGTGTGTCTGGTTATACCAGCATAAGTCATCACTGGGGTCCTGCTGGTCTCCGATCGTGCTCTTCCTGCAGGACAAAGGTGAGCAAAAGCATGGCAGGTTATCATCCAATTTTATAAACCCTCTTGTTTTTAAGTGAACAGCATTTTTGTTGGTATTTACTTCCACATTGACTTCAGCTTAAGTATGGTTATGTATTTTATAGCGTTAGCACATGGTACCCTCTTACTTTGCCTGTGAAACCCAGGGGTGGAACATAGTCCTACTGGCACGGAGCAGTTTGGTGTGCAGACTGGAAACTATAATGGGCTGAAAGTGATGGGGAAGCTTTGTTTTGTAAAGATGCTCAAGTGGGCCATGCCATCAAAAGGATACAAAGTCAAAGCCACATCCTGCCGACTTGGCTAATCCATAAAAGAGCTTTCAGTGTTTTCCCTTGGAGTAACAGCTTTAAATTTTAATAAGCTGTAGTGTACTTTCACCGGATGTCATAAGCTGGTACAAAGTTTAAATGGGGTTAAGTAAGTAGAAGCCTAGGAGAAATGAACATGAAAGATGTAAATTATTTCCTCTCTTTTACAAGTTTATTTCACTAGGTTTATTTGGGGAAAAAAAAATATTTGATTCAAATCATTTTTTTCTTCTCTGGATGATTCAGATGTCAGGGGAGGGAGACAACACTTGAAGTAACCATAGAGCAACTTCAGCAGAAAGGATGCTTGGTAAAAAGGAATTAATTAATCAAGTTATTGATTCAGGTTACTTTGTTATTTAAAAGATTTTAGGATAGTTACCAAGTCACAGAATCATGTGCCTGAACGCGATCCACACAAACCTCTAAAACACAGACTTGTAGGCAGATCCCTTGGAAGGTCATCCAGCCCACCCCTACCCCAGGGCAGGATCAACTCTGCGTAAGTCTCTCGGGACAGACTTTTGTTCAGGCTGTTCTCGGAGCCCTCAGCGGCGGCGAACCACAGCCTGCCGTGGTGAGCGACCCCAGCGCCGGCGTTCTCTGCCGCCGAGACGCTTCCCTCCACCTACAGCAGATGTGCCTTCCTTCACTTTAAGCCCATCACCTCTTGCGTTACCCCTGGTGAAAGAGAAGGCCTGCCCTGTCTCCTTCCTCTCCGCAGCTCTGCGTGGCATGTTTGCAGGCTGCTGTCACCACAGCCTCCCCCAGCCCGCCGGCTCCGGCTGTTTCCTCCTTCCCCACCGGCCAGCGCTGCAGCTGCCTTCTAGATCCCCTGCAGCAGACCCGAATTCCCTCCAGAAATACCATCTAGGGTGATATCCAGAGGGTATCTACTTTTTTTGTCTGTTTTCTCTTTGCAAAGGTGGGATAAAGAACTTTTCGGGCATGGGTTGTGCAATGCCATGCTTGTACTGGAGTAAGAGAGGGAGTTTGTAGTCTGCGTCATGACCCACTGGTCGCCCTGCCTGTGTTGTGCCTGGGGACCCCTGAAAACAAGCAGGGGCTGTGGGGTGCAGGGTTTTTTCTGCCACTGGCAATGCTGAAGAAAACAGAGGTGTAATGGTTTTTACTGAACGCCTTTATTTTGTTTGCTTATAACTGTGTAGCCCACTGAAACGGCTCCAAAACATTCTTCGCTAAAAACATGAGCTGCTGTGTTTTGAGCTTAAAAAGTCACTTCTGGACCCAGGAGCTGTACTCATTCTCTGTGGAGTGGGCATAGTAGCACGCACTGTGCAGTGGATTATATTTATCTGATTATACCCTCTAGGCAACAACCTGGTGCTTAAGAAATGAGTCAGTCAGGAAGACCAAGGCAGAGGGAATCAGATTCAGTGATGATAAGATTTGCTTCCAGAAGATCTGGACCAAAGTAACCAGCATTTCTTCAAGATACGCTTGTCCTAATAGTCAATTAAATGGCACATATACGAATATTTTATGTCATTTGATGGCTCCAAACAGTCTAAAGAAGCAGCAACTACACACAAGGGCTAGGGTCCGCAGCGTAAGGGCTGGCTGGGTACCGATGGGCAGGAATAGCCGCGAGATGCGAGTGAAAACCCGGCCGGGCTGACGATGGCTATTAGTGGGGAGAGATCTGCTGGTGCAGAATAGGAGCAGGTTCCTGGGAAAGATATCCGGGAAAAAGGAAGAGACAGGATGAGGAGGCAAGAAATGCGTGCGGGGAAACAGCGGCAGGAAGAGGAAAGGACAAATGAGAACTGGCAAGTTGATGAAAGAACAAAAGGGCTTTGTCTCCCATTAAAGGCAGCTAACTACACAAATCGTTTTCCCATGTAAGCAATTACTGCTGCCACCCCAGGGATAGTACGTGGTTGCGAATGGGAAGACGGGTTCTTTACATTCATAACTGGGTTTGGCATGTGCTCCATCAATATGGCTCGTGATGCTCTGGGCCATGTCAGGCAAGCGGAGAAATTGAAATTTGATTGTGCAGATAGCTGGAATCCCTGTATTAAAAATTGCCTGTCCATCTGTACGCGGGAGTAAGTAATCAGCTAGTGGAACAGAAAGAACAGCGGCTTCTAAAAGGAGACAGGAGGTTTGGTTTATTCCTCTTTCACTCCTGACAGCAGCTGTTGACAGCATCTTGCAGCAGTCAGTAGAGTCACGTAGGCATGAGTCAGGTAAAAATCAGACGTAAGTCTGAGATTCCCTTTCAGCCTGATTTTCAGAAGTGCTGAGCGCAGGCAACTCTCATTCAAGCCAACGCACCGTTTAGCTTAATTCTCTTTTACAGCAGCAGAGCTGGGAATATAAACCAGGTCTGAGAGAAACTGGGGCCACAATAAACCAAAATTTGGCTGGTTCTTCCTAATTGTATAGGTTGCGGCATGCATTTTTTTCTCAGTCTTTGGGAACAGTCACTTGTGATTATGGATTTGTTGCAGAATGTAGATTTAAAGTGAAAAATGTATAAACTCTTTTTTCTATTGAAAATGCCCAAGCAGTCACTAATCTTTTTATTTGCTTTCTAGGGGAAAAAAAAAATATTCCAGCTCAACATCAGATCACACCTCTGGGGCCATAAAGTGAGGGGGTAGTTGTCCTGCCAGAGAGTCTGTGTCTGATAGTGCTTTTCACCCTCTAGAATCAGCTTTTGGCAACGGGTTATTCTGTTGAGATTGAAACTCTTAATGAGGCTAATGCTCATGATCTGATCTGTTTTGTTAGACTTTGTCTCAAGAGTGACCAACTCATGACACCAATGAGGTCTCAGCTTGACAATCTCCTGTTGCCACTGCTCAGCTGTCCTTAGCCCTGGGTATAAATCTACCTGTCTTCCAGCTCTCCAGTTACTGGCACAGACTTATCTCACTGCTTGTGCTGTTAAGTGTTTTGACATCAGCCACTCCAAAATTAGAAACTGATGTTATGAAAAACTTAATAACATTAAAGAAATGCCAACCCCATCTTCTCTGCTGTCTCGTGCTATGCTTTGTTCATCTGAGGAAGTTCTTGCATTTCACAAGGTGGAATGATGGAGGATGTGGGTTCAAGATTGTGCCCCAGCAGGGATATGATGCAGCTCAAGCCACAGACTAGGACTCCACAGCATTTAGGTTACTCTCTACATACCAGCTCCCTGACCTATCTCCTATGTGTCCCTTGATCTGCCCTCCCCTTCTTTCCAGCAGCCAGAGCTCGCTGGTTTTCTCTCACCTTTGGTCTTACTGAGGTTTGGGGTTAAGCCTTTGGGGTGACAAATACACATGTAGCACCCAGCATGGGGCATCCCTTGTCTCAGCTCAGGCAACTCAAGCCTTAGAAACTTGGCTGATCCTGTCTCTTTTCCTCCCAAAGAAACGGTGTTCATTTATTCACCTAAGCGCCTTTTTAAAGCTCCTTTTGAATTTTGTTCTCGCCAAAAGGCAACGTTTTGCTCTTTAGCAAAGCCTGCTGGATGCTGCCCCACGGGTGCTATGCCCTGGGAGCTTTTACCCGGAGTGGGGGTCCCGCTGGGGCCCCCCAGCAGCTGGGACCACCCCTGCCCAGCTGCAGCGAGAAGGTTTCCCTTCGCAGCACTGAGAACAGGCAGAAACAAAGAGCCTGGAGGAGGTGGGGAGGGGAGAAGGGAAGAGTGAGCTAGCTTAGGGGAAATACAGCCGGGAAGAAAAGGAAAGGACCAGCTGATCTGAAAGCCCCGATAAAAGCCGGAGACAAAGGACGAAAGAGCCTGGGAGAGTATCAAGGGGAAGCGGGAGGAGGAGCAGAAAGATGCAGCAGAACTGAAGTGGGAATGATGTAAAGTGCTGCAGGGAGGAGGGGAGTTTCCTACCTATAGCAGAGGGTGGATTAAGTTACTCAACCACCTCCATTTACAGGAATCGAGCCCCTTTCTCCCATCTGGCTGGCAGCACTCGACAAACGAAGGAGCTGCTCCAGCCGGGAAAGCTGTCCGTGTCCACCCCACAGCCCCGACAGCATCAGCCCTGGTTGCTCATCTGTTTCCAAGCACAACCGAGTCATTTCGCTGGTGGGCAGAGAAGTCGGGGACACTCTGCATCCAGCACCCTGCAGCGGAGGAAGCGTTAGTACTGCTGTTGTTAGCCTTGTTATTTTCATCTAATAAAAAGGTGGTCGTGACTCACTCCATTAAGAAACAGCAGCAGAGCTGTAATCTACTGAAAGGCAGTTGTTTGGATGCTCAGCATTAGGTGTGTAAAAGGAGGAAGGTCAGCTGCAGGTCAGGTCTGGTGATAGACACCCTGCCGCCAGTACAGGCCAAACTCCAGGTATTCCCCAGAGATCCGAGGATAATCCCCCCATTATCTTCTGGGCTGCTGTGGTTTGCCCCCTCCTTCAGACTAGCACTTCAGCTGGGGCGGGGGGGAAAGCTCGCTCTCCCACCCCTCCACATTTCTCTTGGGTTTCCTGAGAGGAAACGATGCTCTCGGTGACTGCGCTGGCCCCCTCCTTCCTCCCGGGAGAGAGGAGCGCACTAGCGTCTGCCCGCAGCCCCTCTTCCCCTCCCTGCGCTGCGCTGGGACCAGTTTGCCAGCTGGGCTGCTACTGGGGGCCAAGCCCCTGCTTCTTGAGGAGGAAGAAGTGGTTCCTGGAGGCAGGGGCTGGGGACGGGAAAGGGAGGTTGTGTTCAGGCGGTGCCGGAGGTGCCCTGTGCGAGCGGGAGTAAGTCACTGTGCCCCTGCCCGTGCCAGATTCCCCACCTCGTGAAAAATGAAGGGGAGGAATCGGCCTGCCCATGGGATGATGTGAAGCTTTTCGGCATGGCTGTGGCAATGCTTCTCATGGCAGGGATCCGGTTCTGGCAGGGATCATGCCGGCATGTGGGGACATCCAACCCAGCCCCACTGCCTCCCAGGGTGGGCGCAGAAGGAGGGAAGGCGCCAGGCTGCCGTGATGGCGGTGGCCCGGTGAAGACAACACCCACGCTAAGATGCTCTGTGAACATCTGCCCCTACCCACAAGCTATTTCTATTTTTGTTCTGTCTCATACCCTGACTGACTCAGAGGAGGGGAGCGGAGGGGGGTGCCAGGTTAGAAGGAGCCAGCTGGGGGGCTGCAGGGGGTTTGAAAGAGGAAGAGGAGGAGGAGGTGCCTCGAAACCAGTAGTTGCTATTCTTTCAATCAGCTTGATCATCTTCCTCGCACAGCCTGTTTCACACTTCTTTGTTTCAGCTGCAGGCCGTCAGCGGCAGGGATGGGGCTTCCTGCCGGCAGCTGAGGTGAGCGCGCTTCGTGGCACCCTCGGTGCAGATGACACCTTGCTCTTGGAGAGCTCCCCCGCCATCTCCCCGGGCTGCAATGAGCTTGGCTGGAGCTCATCCTTTTGCCTAATTTCTTCCAAGGATTTCCATTTACCTTTATGGTCACTTTGCAAAACTTATCTACCAGGAAATGGCAAGTGCCAAATTTCCCAATTCCTGCCTGTCTTAGTGACCTCTGGACGCGGGCACGGGCTGAGGTCTGTAGTGCAAGTCTTGCAGGTCCTCCAGGCACAGCCTTGCAGCCCAGGAGTTTGCCACAAGGAACGGGACACACAGCCCTCCCAAACAGCCACGCCAGCTGTTTGCTGTTTGCGACTCTTCTGTCGCAGGCGGCCCGCCCATCCCGGAGCCCCCCCGTGGCACGCGCTAATCCCGCAGCAGCGGCGGCACACCGCCCTGTGTCCCAAGCTGTTGCTTCTCGTTTTCCCCTCCGCTGCCAGGCTGTGACCCTTGGGCCAAGTGACCGCCTCCTTGTGGACGCTCCCCGGGCTCTCCACGCGTGTCACTCGCTGGCCGGAGCTGCCTCGGCGCAAGCCGCGGCCCGGGCAGGGCACCCGCTCCCTCCCGGGGCTCCGGGAGCAGGCAGCTCCCGCCGCGGGCAGCAGGGGCCTGGCAGGCAGGTGCCGGCAGGCCTGCCTGTGCCCGGGCTTTGCTGGGAGTGAGGGCATACACCATGAGGGGGGAATAAGGGGAACTGAGCCCCCGCCCGTGCAACCTGGTGTGAGAAACCGGCCCCCAGCGCTGCCCTTCCTCTCTCTTCTCCTCCTCTCTCCCCCCCCCCCCCCCGCTTCCCGCCTCTCCTGGCTGCCGGGGAGGGGGAGGGGAGCGAGGACGCGCCTGGGGCCGGTGACTGGAGGATTTTTGCGGCGTTTTTCAGCTTCCTCTGCCTCCCAGCCTGACTAACGCTGCCTGCGCGACCGCGCCCCCGCCCGCTGCCGGGGGGGCAGGGAGGGAGGAGGGGATCCCCGCCAGGGGGCGGTGCGCCAGGCGGCGCGGGGCGGAGGATGCCCATGTTTGGAAGGCGGGCGCGTCACTCCCCTTATATGGGCAGTGTCGTCAGGGCCCGTCCTTCCATTCATATAAATCCCCGGTGGCGGCGGCCGGGATTCCCTGTCTGGGCTCGGCGCGGCGGTGCCTTCGTCCCTCTGTCCGTCCGTCCCGCTGCTAGCCGAGCCCCTGCGGCTCCGCGCTGCCCCGCAGCTCTCGCCCAGCACCGGGACGGCGCAGTAGGCGCCCTCCTGCCGCTCTCCCCGCTCTCGCCCCGGCCGGCATGAAGGTCACGTCCCTCGACTGCCGCCAGCTGCGGAAGCTCCTGCGGAAGGAGCCCTCCCGCTGCCTGGTGCTGGACTGCCGGCCCTACCTCTCCTACTCGGCCTCCTGCCTTCGCGGCTCGCTCAACGTGAACCTCAACTCAGTGGTGATGCGGCGGGCCCGCGGCGGGGCCGTCCCGCTCCACTTCGTGGTGCCCGACGCGGCGGCCCGCGCCCGGCTGCTGCCGGGCGGCGAGGGGGCGGCGGGGAGCGCCCGCCTGGCCGCCGTGGTGGTGCTGGACCAGGGCACGGGACACTGGCAGAAGCTGAAGAAGGACAGCACGGCCCAGATCGTCCTCAACGCCCTGCTCTCCAGCCTGCCCGAGGCCGGGGCCAGGGTCTGCTTCCTGAAAGGTGAGAGGGGTGGCGGGGAAAGCGGGGGGAGCGGCGGGGACCGATCCTCCAGTCACCCCCACCGCCCCGCAGTTAACCTGATTACAGGCGGAGGGCAGGGAGGTAACGCCGGGATTTCGTTTCTTTTCCACCCACTGGAAATAAATCCCGGATGGATTCTGCGGAGTGAGCCCAGGTGCCTTTCCGGTCACCCCCGCCGCGCGTTTAAGAGGCTGATGAAGAGCAAAGAATATTAGGGAAGAAGGGCAAAAGTTGCAGATTATCAAAGGGAGAGTGGGCGAGAGAGGTCGGAGCTGCGTGGAAAATTAAATCGTCTCCGCGGATAAAAGGAGAGCCAAGGCCACCGCTCCCCGCCCGGTGAACCGGGGCCGCCGGAACGCGGGGTCGGTGCCGCTCCTCCGCCCAGGGCCGGGGGGTTTCTCTCCCCATCGGGCATACCGAGGCTGGCAGGGGAAACCCGCGGCCGAAACTCCAGGGCTTGTCGGGGGACAGAAATTCCTCCTCCCCCAACATGTATTACAGCCCTTTGATTGCGGTTCTTTGTTTTCCTTCCGTGTAACCCGGGGATAATAAAACGATTAAACAAACAAAAAAAAAAAGCAGTCCTACCATCCCTGCCTCCCCTCCACTGCTGGCAGCGCCTTTGTCCTTTTCCCTCTGTTTTGGCAGCCCACCTCCCTCCCCATGCCTCCCCACACCTCCCCGGCGGGGGGTAGTCCCCGACCGGGGCCGCTGGCCGCGGAGCAGGACTCCCCAAACAGCCTCCCTCGCCATAGCCTGAGGCCATAAAGGGAGGAGAAAACCAGGTGATGTTTCTCAAATAAACCCTGCCTCTGTCTTCACCTGTTAATTCACTTTTATTAAGCCTTTTATCACACTAGGTTTTTTGTCCTGATGTGCCCCGTTTTGTGCCTCCTACAACGAACGGTGCCCAAGGGGCATCCCCGCAGGGGTAGAGGCACCCCCAGCCTGGGTACTGTCTGGTACCGAGGAGGAGGGTTGGCCACCTCCCCGGCTCTGCCCGGGCACTGCCAGCCTGCCCTGGGGCCCGACAATCTCCCCGAAAGCACCGGTTCTGCGGCTGCAGGGCAGGGAGACCGGCACCGCGCTGGGCGAGCCCAGTCCTTCGGGACCTCATTAAACTGGGGGAGAACAACCCTCTCCGGGGTCACGCTAGGAAGTCTGTGGCAAACCAGTTGCTGAATTAAGCTCTGCTGACTCTCAGCCTGCTCGTTTAGCCACGAGATCGTCCTTCCCTCCTCATGTACCGGCCCCACGCTTTGAAGTGGTGCCTGTGGCCGTGGGCAGTTTATCTGGGCTGGAGTTTTGGTGTAGGCTCTTTGTACCTTTTGTGTATTGTAAAGTGTCTCGTCTTGAAACCCTGTCGGTTTTGAGGCTAAAAAGATCATCTCATCCACCCTTAGTGGATGAGAAAGTTTTCTCCTTTTCCTGCTGCTGGAAAGTGCTCTGGGCCACAGGATCAGGCCCGTGAAGTCTGCGGCTGTTCTGGCTCTGGTGTGGCCCGAGTGACTCAGTGGGCAGCGCGGCTGATTCACCGGGGCCACGGACCCCTAGGGAGCTCTTATGGTCTGGGGGAAGATCTCTGGGACAGTGGCGTTCTAAATCACCCTGGGCACTGATCAGAAGAAAGGGTCCTTTGGGGGTCTATAGTCCTACCGACTTTGCAAATAACGGGCTGTAAAACCACCATGAGGAAAAAACAAAACAAAGAAAACGAAACACTTCAGAGGTTCCCCTTGATATTGCTGTTCTCCCTCGGTGTAGGAGAGCTGGCAGGAGGCGTTGGCTATTTAAGGGCTAAGACGGTCTCGCCTCGGAAGTTGCAGTGATAAGGTATATGGGCAGGTCCCCCGTGCCCCACCAGGTCACCAAGCGTCCCGGGGATCCATCCCCGGAGCACAGAGCAATTGCAAGCCAAGTTGCACACCAGGCCCCATTCCTTCTCTTGCTTTCTGGCTTCCAGGGGCTGACTGTGTCACATCTTTCATCTGTGTAGGTACAGTTTCATTCTGGGTGAGCTCAGTCCCAGCATGGTGAGAGTGGTTGTGTGGCAGGGGAAGAGCTGACTTGGTGCTGACAAGGATTCTATTATTTATTGATTAAAATCGAAGCGCAGCCCAGCTCTCTGTGATGAGCAATCTCGTATTTGCAGAAATGACCTCAGGGAAGCTAGGTTGAGTGGGGAAGGGGAAGAGGAGATTGCTGGAGGATGGGATGAGAAGATGACTCACTGTAAGAATGGCCTGCAAATATCCTGATCCCCAAGGCTTGTAATTAACCGTTCACCAGCTGCATGTGTTAGCTGCCCCAGAGACAGGAGACATGCGTGTCTCTTCGAACACACACGCTGATTTGGCTCGGACAGATTTCTGTGTTCAACCAGGAGTAAAAACAACACAGGATGTAAATGGGGATAATGGCTACATATAGAAACTGGACATTTTTCCTATGTTTTCCTATGCGATGGCAGTGGCTGGGGGACAGGGGAGATAAGGTCAGCTGTGCAAAACAAGAGGATTTAAAAGTCTACCTCATGAAGGGCAGTTGGAGATCAGGAGAGCAGATGAGTCTGGAGAGCTGCTTGTGTTTTTTGGCTTTTCACACTGTGAGTTGTTAGGAATATCACTTTATCAACCCAGTTGTTGTGGATATCATTTTATCACTAACACCACCCCCTCCATGGTCTCTTGGCTGCTTGACCCACTGCCTGGTGCGGTGAGCTCTGTGTGGTGAGCTGGCTGAATGTGGCTGGGGCCCAGGGAGTAGGAGGAAAGGTGCAGGTGCTGAGTGCCAGTAGACTGCAACGTCACCCTCCTACCCTCCGTCATGGAAAACAGACTTTCACCACGTTCTGTGGGCTTTGGATCATGCTGGCCCCTTGCAAGTCGAGGACCCCGTGTCTGGACTGAGTGGGCGACAGTAGCAAGTCATGAATTTGAGCACACATCTGCTCAAGCATTGCAAACAAATGAGGCACCGGTGTTATAGAGCTGAAATGTCAGCGGTAGCTGTACCAGGCCACCCCAGCAGCGAGGGTGGCAGGGGCCCTGCGGCTGCTCAGATCTTCAGTGCTTCCTTTGTTTCGAAGCCCTTCCTTGCACCGGGGCACCCGCACCGCTTATCAGGGCGAAGCAGCTGCGGATGAATGAATTGCATCGGAGGGTTTGCTTTCCGAGCCTTGTTTACTTGAGGGCTGGGCTCCGAGGGATTATTGAATCTAGCTGTTGAAGAGCTTTCGCTGCCGATTTCTGTTCTGAAAAAGCCCAGGTGGCAGGCATGTGGCACACCACTGACGCTTCCAGGCTGCTTCTACTACCTGGCTTGCTCATGTCCATTTTGGAGATAGTGTGCTTCCATGCAAGCATGCTGCCAGCCTGGAAACAGGCAACCATTTAGCTGACGACAAACTTTGAGTAACAATGTAATAATAGGATTAATTTCTTTTCATTAGCGGTGCACTGAATGAAACAAATGTGGTACTTAACCATGCAGAATAGCTCATGTGGGGCTATTCAGTTGTCAAATGCTGTCACAGGATTTCATTAAGTTTTATAGCTGTTAAGTAGATTGGTTTCAGTGGGAATCTCTTCGTTACCTCGCTGCCTCGTGCATTGTCGTGATTAATGACACAGTTGCAACTATCCCCATCTTGTGCTTATGTCCATTCAAAAATGCAAATAAAGTATTTCTTATGTTAGTCACAGCATGCATAGTAATGACAGACTTAGGATGACTCCAGAGCACGAAATCTCAGTCTCTAACACTGGAAATAGTGCTCATATATAAAACCTGGGGGAGGGCGTTTAGTCCCCACTATACTGGAGTTAATAGATGCTAGACTCAACAGAATTACATTCACTAACAGTTTTAATCTGGATCCACCGGCTTTTTGGCAAGTTAATAATTGTCAGCGGTATCAGTGTTTTTTTCTTCTGGGTGCCTGAAGCCTTTTAAACAAACCCGTTTCCCCAGGGGAGCACTATCCCCCATCAACTCGCTGGGGCCCATCGCCATGCAGTGCTACCCCACTGCATTGCAAGCGCCGGAGCTTCATTTCTCCTCCACTTTAATTAAACCAGTTTTTGGAAGCACAAACATTCATGTCTTTTTTTTTTTTTTCTTTCCCCCCCCCCCCCCCCCCCTTCCCTAGGGGGATACGAAACCTTTAACTCACAATATCCTGAGTGCTGCGTGGATGGAAAACTCATTTCCCCGGAGCGGACTGAGGTAGAGAGGAATCTCGCCAGCCACTGTGAGAAGCAGAGTGCCAACGACAAACCCTCTTATGACCAGGTGTGTGTCATGGCCAGCGGGTGACCTTCCCCTTGGGTCTTCTCCCTCCTGCCACCGGGCTCTGTTGGGGGCTGGCAGGCTGCCGGTGGCCCTCATGCTGGCACGGGCTGTCGATAAGTTGTGTCAAATAAGATGCCCTGTGCATGCTGCTGGTCAGCACTGCCTCTGCCTGGCTTCAAAATTAGGCAAGAGAAGAAGGAAAAGCACCCTGTCTAGCCCCAAAACTGTATTTGCAACCTGTCTTTATCACACAGGCAGGCAGCGTGAGCCGTGAGCAGCTCATGCCTTCCCAGGACACTTAAAGCAGGCACGGGAGAGGCTGCCAGGAGTGTCATTTTCCCGGAGACGAAGGAGCACGCTTCGCCCGTGCCTCCTCTGAGACCCCCGGAGGGGTCTGGGGCTGGCGAGGGGGGCCGGGGCTGCTTCTGAGCAGCAGCAGTGGCTCTCAAGAGCGGCCCTTGGGCAAGGGAGTGGGGTTTCCACGGGGGAAGTCGTTGCGCCCCTGCGCCGGCCGTCCTGGGGAATACGTGTGCTCCGAGATGTCACCCTGCGGCCGGGCCGCTTCCGCTGGGGCGCGTTTCCTGGCGCAGGGGGAGCCCCCGGGCGATGCCCCCCTGCTCCCCCCGGGGGCACCCCCTGCCACCCCGGGCGGCTCCCGGCTGTCCCCGGTGCGTGGGACCCACAGGCAGGCAGCCTGGGGGCGTGGAAAGACTGTTTCTTGCAGCCAGGGGCTGGCAGCAGCTCTTGTGCATCATGGAAAGTTACCTGCGAGCTCCGAAACCCTCGTGTCGGGCGGTGGCTTTTTTTTCTTTCGTGGTCTCGTCACACAGCCCGTGCTTGTGCTGAGGAAGGAGGAACCGAGATGACATCTCGGGGCGGGTGACGCAGCGGGTGCTGCACCGCAGAGAGGCGTGGGGGACAGGGCTGCCCCTCCCCGAGCCCCGCAGGGCTATTTGGACGGGGAGCCTTGCTCCAATTTTTTTGCTTTGCTTCACTTCACCTATGGAGGTGTGAGCGGAGGGGCTGAGCCCTGGGCTGAGCGAAATCAGCCTCTTCCTCTGTCGTCCTCTTCCTCCCTGCTCAGACGTGGCTCCCCACCTCACCCGTGTTTCGGTAAAGCCTCTGAGGGAACGGCCCTCACGGATGAAAGCACTTTGGGTGTGTCCCAAGGGGCAGCGCGTTAAAGAAAGCAGGAAACGTCCTGCACGCGACTGGGGCTGGATCTGACTTTGTACCTTGCAGATGTGGACAAGAAAATGAAAACCTGTTTCCTGTGTGGGCTTTGCCATCACAGTGATTCACTGACCGGCAGCACCGGGGGTGAAAAACCACCAGTGCGGGGGGAGCAGGCACCCACACAGGCTCCCTTGCCTTTCTCTGGTATCGATAACCAAATAGCCCTGAAAAAGAATTACATGCTCCTGCTCCTTCTCTTCCAGGGTGGTCCAGTCGAAATCCTGCCTTTTCTCTACCTTGGTAGTGCTTATCACGCTTCCAAGTGTGAGTTTCTCGCCAACCTGCGCATCACGGCCCTGCTCAACGTCTCCAGGAAAAGCTCGGAGTCCTTCAAAGACCAGTATTGCTACAAGTGGATCCCGGTGGAGGACAGTCACACAGCGGACATCAGCTCACACTTCCAGGAAGCCATCGACTTCATCGGTAGGTCCAAATCAACAAATTTCCAGTTCTTCATATATTTAAAATTCATTTATTTTAAAATACATATTGGTGGGAAGGACACATTATTTTCCATATGTTCCCAGATGTCACAGCAAAAGTTTAGGCTCCCTCCCTTCTCCAACGTTGGTCCTGGCAGAGGGATTTCTGCAAGGAAGGAAGGAATAGGGACATTGAGAGCAAGGCCTCTGTCCTCCTTTTTGGCTCTCCTGGCCAGGAGGCCAAGGAAGGAAAATGCCTCCTCCTGACTGCTGTCAGGCAGATGAGGCAAGTGAGCTGGTTAGCTTTATTTTCTTTTCGAAGCAAGCATAGGTGTTAACTTCAGCACGACAGGAAGCAAAGAAGTATGCCTGAACACCACCAAAGTCTTGATTTTTTTTGTAAAGGAAAACCCCATATCGGTTCCTTGGAGTTGCATGCCAGGCCCTGTAAAAGCTAGGTGAAGCAGGGCCAGCTTATTGCCTTGCTGTGCTGGGATATCTCAAAGCCAGGTCTTAGAAATCCACCATCTCTCCTTATCACAGAACTGTTCCCATTTCTCCTTTTGATCATGTTGGTATTTCACCCTTTAAATACCCCAATGCAAAAAGAATGAGGAAGCCTTCAGAAAACTTGGGGCCATCCCCTCTCAAATCTTCCGGCGTTAGGCTGGGTAGGTGAGCAGCACACTGGCTGTGCCAGGTAGCGCAAAGGAGAGGCTCAGGGTGGTTTAGTGGGGTGGAGCGGCCTCAGCCTGGGTGGAGGTGGTGTTGAAATCGGTGCTGTTGCTCTCCAGGAACCTTTGAGAGAGAAACAGAATACAACCTCAGTTACAGACTTGCTGGACTCATTGCTCAGCTGAGTTTGAGTCCGTCAACAGTGCAGGCAGAATTACAAAAACCTCATCTGAGGGTGACCTTTGAGCCCTTCCCCTTCCTGGCAAGGGACTTCTCACACTTTTCAGGGAAACGATAATTCACAGCACAGTTCTGTCCTGTCCCCAACCCCTTCTGATAGTTGTTGAGTCACTTGGAAATTTCCCAGATTTTGAGGATGACTTTAGATTTCACTTTCTTTTAAAATTGTGTGTGTGGTGTAGATGTTGGGGATGACTCAAATCCACGCCTGCCTTATTTTGTGCAGTAGTTAAATATAACCGGTTGTGGTGGCACCAGTCCCCTGGCAGACAATCGAAGGCAGGCAAATGATAACTTGCTCAGCTTGGTGTTGTTTCGGTGCCATGCACTGAGCACTATACTCAGCACAGTTTTCCATAAATTGGAGCTTTAACATATTGCTCAAGGCAATAGAGCAGAGAATGTCTATTTTTGAACTGTATTTTTGTGTGGAAAGGATTTATTTTAAGCACATTCTCTTTAATCTAATAACAATCATTGTGTTGTGTGAGTAACCACAGTGGCTCCTGTTGTGTAAAATGGGTGCTTTGCATAAGCCTTTTATATCCTGACTTAAGTCCAAGCATCCTTTAACCAGGCTGTAATTAGCAACTGCCTACCAGTCCTTGTGTGCTTTGTGGTGAGGCCCCAGGGAGTGAGCCCAGCCTCTCCACCCCAGGGTGCCCACCAAGGGCGCAGCTCCTGGGACTGCCCTTTGCTGCTAACCAGCCAAGCAGGGCGTTAGGTTTGGACTTTACTAGAAAAACAGGACTTTTCTTTAAAGCTGATGAGAGGAAGCTAGCCCTGCAGTTCTCGCCTTTGAAAGACCTGATGGTGGGAGGGCTGGCCAGGTCAGTCCTTTGAGCCACAGGCAGAGAAATGCAGGTATAGCAAACAAGGATTGCCCAGGTACCTGATCTGTCTTACAATGCTCTGCAAATTTAGTTGTTCCAAAACAGAAATAGGCATGTCTGAAAGACAGGGAAGGACTTTCCTGAAAAATACAGAAAGAACCACATCAGGATCCACAGATCCTGAAACCAAGTGTCATCTGCAGCTTCGCTCCACCTCAGGCTGGGTTTTGTCCTCCTCTTTTAATCTCCATGTTATCCTTGGTACCCAACAGAAGAGCAAGCCTCTCCTTGCTGGTAGACTGGCTGTGTGCCATGATCCACCTCCAGTACCGGGTGCATGTCACAGTGTCTTCTCCATACCCAACAACTGACATCTGCAATGACTTTTTTCCCCTAGATTATGTCAGACGAACCGGGGGCAAGATCCTGGTGCACTGTGAAGCAGGGATTTCACGCTCTCCCACCATCTGCATGGCGTATCTCATGAAGATGAAGAAGCTCCGCTTGGAGGAAGCCTTCGATTACATCAAGCAGCGCAGGAGCCTGATCTCCCCAAACTTTGGTTTCATGGGCCAGTTGCTGCAATATGAATCGGAGATCTTGTCTTCTACTCCCAGTCCCCCCATCGCCTCGTGCAAAAGAGAAGCTGCGTCTTTCTTTGCAGAAGAACTGACGATAGGCAAAAACTTTGAAGGCTCATGTTTTGCCTTTCCTACCTCAGTGTTGAGTTCTGTGCCCATCCACTCTCCCGTCCACCAGCTGAAACTCAGCCCGATGACAGCATCTTCGTCCTGCTGAACACCCTGGGGACACCAGAGCTGGCGTGGTCCTCTGATCTGGACTGACCCCAACAAGAACATTTCATGAATGTGCAATAGAGAGACCTCGTTGACTTAGGCTGAGACGGAGCAGTTGTTGTGGGTCATACTTCCCATATGCTGTGACTGTAAGATGCAAGTGCTCTAAGTGTGGCAGGTTTTCTGAACTTTTATTGTCCTTTTTTTAAAAAGTGCTTTTTAAGGTTTTTATCCACAGAGTGTGCACCCACTACTGTATTTCCAGATTCCTGGGGAGCAATGAGAAATCCATTTAATATGTTCTCAGTTCCCATCTCCTTCCCACCTTGTTTTTGAAAAGACCCTTATTTAAAGTTTCAAGCAATAAACAGCAGCAGTGAGGAAGAAAGCAAAACGAAAAGCACCGGCAGAGGTGGTGGGAGTGAATATTTGTTATGGTTTTTCTCTGGCTTTCCTCCTCCCCTCTCTTGTGTCATGTTTCAGGGAGCAAAGGGCTGGGGCGGTGGGAGGGACCTCCTTTCCCAGGACGCTGTTGCACAACCAGGTGAAAATCCCCTCTCCTGCTCCAGCCTCTGAAGCATCAGGTATTGACCACAGTGTAACTGGATGCCAAACCAGACCGTGGATCCATTCAGGTGTGGCATTTCCTGTACTTCTGCATTTGCCTTTGTACTGGCTGTGCTTTTAGCTAAAGCAGGGGACTTAACCGAAGCTATCAGGCTACCCTGCTGAGCTATTATCCTCCCATCTGTTATTTAAGAACAGCCCTAGAATACTTGAATGTCTCCACAATCCTCATCCGAGTTACTTTCCATCAGATGACACTGTAACTGCTGGATTTTACACCAAAAAAAACTAACCCTGACAAGCTTGGCTCTAAGCCACCTCTTCCTCCATCCCTCCCAATTGTTCCTGATGTGCATTATATGTGGTCAAGTGGTCTTGTTCAGTGTTACATGGCTTGCTTAGTGCGTGTCGTCACCTTTTAGCCAGCCTTCTGTGAAAACTGGTCACATTGGTTTCTGCGTTTGCAGGGAGTTCAGAACGAGGGACTCTCCTTGTATGTTGACCTTTTTAATTTTTTATAAGTAGTATGTATGGGAAATGGCAATAATTTCCAGAAGATTTTGTGAATATGAAAGAAGACCTGCAATGGTTTTTATGGAGTGTAAAAAATAATAAAGACCAAAAAAATGCTGGGAAAAGAAAGCTGCTTGTATGTGGAGTAAGCTGCAAAGCGCTGTGGCAGAGCTTGGTGGCAGAAGAGGTCACCTGAGAAAAATGCTGTGGCCCAACATTGGTATAAGGAGGGAGAAGAGGAAGGTAAGCACCCTGGGCTCTGCTGAAAGCCTCCAAGGTGCATCTCTACGGAGGGGAGAAGGTGAGGGGGAGGATTGTTTTAAACAGAATGACATGAGTCACGATGGCGTCACTTCCCAGTGGCCAGGCAGGCACTTCTGTTTTGATTCACACCTCTTTTATATAAAAGACTTGCTGTCTTGCTGAAGATGAAAATCTGAAGTAGTGCGTGGCCCCCACTTCCTTCTCGAGTACACATGACAGGATGCTGCATGGCCTGGGCCCTGGCGTGATGCTCGTGGGTGGCACTTGTCATGGGCCACCCATGAATGTCACACCAAGGACCAGGGCATGTGGTTAATGCTCATCTTTTCACCTTTCTAATGAAAAAAAATAATTTGAAGTGCTAGCATCTCTGAGCCATTTCATACCCCTTTTCAGCTGGAAGTTCTTAGGCTCTTTCTGGCTCACCATTGTAGTACATTTATAATCCGCATTTCCAAGTTACTGAGTTGAAAAAATTGTGGTAGATGTCTGGGTGAGTTACAAAGCATCTGTGCCCTCTGAGGTCCATCCATTTGTAACATCCTCTTCCTGGGAAGCAAATCTCTTAGGTGAGAAGCTGTCATTAGAGATGAGCCTTGGATTTCTCCAGCTGGGGAGGTGAGGTAGGTGATCTAGTAAGAGCAGATCAATTTTCTGAAGGATCTGATTGAGCCCCTTGGGGAGCTCTGGAAAGTGCTCTCTGCCTCTCACCCCCCACAAGCACCTGAGCAGAAAGGCTGGTAGGCTTAGTGAGAGGGGTGCATCCTGAGCAGGGAGACCTACAACCTTGCCAGAAACAGAGCAGCCAACAGTGCTCATTAAAACAGCACAAAACCCCTTCTGGGGGAATTAACAACTCTGTTTCTCAAGGGTGAGGAAGCTGAAACCCTCTGCAGAGCCAATGATATTTGCCATGGGAACCTGCAGAGCATGAGGCAGGGGGCTGAAGGGGTTAACTGGAGGCACTGCTGGCCTTGGCAGATTTGACCACAGCAGCTGGAAAAGATCAGGGGCCAGGCAGAGGAGCCAGGTATTTAGCCGAGGGGGAAGGCAATTGCTCTGGTTTTGGAGAGGGGCTCTGATCCTGGGTTTTCGCACAGCGTGTTGGTGGATAGTGTTGGCAGAAGGAGATCTTGGGCTGGGATTCAGCAAGGATGGAGGGCCAGAGCCCTGCGGGAGCCTGAAGAGGGATGGTGGTTGTGCCTGGGCAGAGGAGCCTGAGGTTTGCGCTCCTGCCCATGCCACCCGGCACCGTTCCCCTCTGCTTGGCTAGTCCCATCCCATGGCTGAAGGAAGCCCCAGCATCCAGGGCACAGCGGGAGGTAAATGCTGCCTCACAGAGGTACGTGCTCCCGTGTTCGTGCTGGTGCTTGCTTTGCTGTTTCAGTGCCAATGCAAGATCTTGGCCCACAGCTCAGTTCTTGCCCTGGCCTGCCTGGCAGATCCCACCTCTCTGAAGGGACATCACAGACATCCGACCACAGGGCTCTGGGGTGAGAGTTTGTGCTCTCCTCCCTCCCTGCCCACGCTGCTCCCATGGGCAGGGAGGAGCTGAGGACACAGATGCCAATGTGTGAAGGTGAGCATGACAAATAAGGATGGCATCTACCTGGGAGATGGGATGTGTGAGTTTGAACCCGCACGGGCAGGGCAGGAACACTGGCTCTCTGCCTCCAGACACTACCAGCACACAACAGCTACCTCCATCCTTTGGGAAAGGAACAGCTCTGATTGATAGAGTTTTGTGGTTTATATGTTCACCAGATTGTGTAGGATGGAAGATTTAGGGGGCTTTTCTATGCCAGATGTGCTTGGTTTTAGGTAGCGCACTCCTAGGGATGGAAGTGCAGGTCAGGCAGGTGCATGGATAATGTCAGAGCTGAAGGATGGGGGCTGACAGGGCTTGGTGGAGGAGTAGGCATCTCAAAAACAGTTCTGATGGAAAGTAGAGACCTACATAGCTGTATGACAAAGGGAAAGGCTATAGCAGAATGCTTTCAGACAGCAGAAAATGCAAGTGAGGGAAAGATGCCAGGAATGCTGTACCCTCAGGCAGAGCTTTGATTACACCATATCCCTTATGACACCTGAATCCAAAGAAGATGAGAGGAAATGTCACAGTAAAGGGGATTTTGCAGGTTCTGCTGCCCATGGAAGTGCTGGTTCAGGGCTGCCCTGGGACATGAGCGTCTCTCTCATTGACAGTCCTGATGGTGTACCTTTATGTCCTGGACTCCTTGGTGCCACTCGGGAGCTGTTTCAGATCCTGGTGTGGGACTGAAGAGGGTTGTGCCACATAGCTTTTGATCCCTTGCTTTTAGGCTTGCAAAGAGGAGTCATGTTGCAAGCATTGAGTGCTGTTTCTCAGCCCCTGTCTCTGCTTTGCACAGGCTGCCTTTCCTTTCTGCCTCCAAGACAAACAAACTCTTCAAAAAACTGTCACAAAAAATTCATGTCTTTTTGTGAAGAGATTGTGAAGAGATCTGGGGTGGGGGTGGATAGGTGGGTGTTGTCCTTAAGTGTTCTTTTGGTCCCTATGTGTTGTTTTGGTCCATACGTTTGCTGATGTGATTTGCAGCCTATGCTGGTTACAAAGGCTTCTCAGGCTTCTCCTGCTTCTCTGATTAAAGGACTTTCCAAAAGGCAGAAATTACATCCTGACCAGTAAAACCCAGGTAAAATTCACCGGCTCCATGGGAAGTTTATACTAAGGGTGCTCTTCTTAGTTTCTTGCCTTCTGGTGGTGAGCTGCTTTTTCCAGGAGACAAAGCCTCAATGAACAAGGAGTTCTGCAGGCGTTGTTATTTGTATGCTAAAAACAACACTAGCCTTGCCGGGAAATCAAAGGTCCAAATGTGCCTGTAACACGGCACAAGTAAGTGAGGCTCCAGGCGTGGTGAATTTGACCCTCCATCTCCACTTTTCATGGCTTCACGCTAATTGGAGAGGAGACACGCTGCCAGCTCACTCTCTGGGAGGAAAAAGGCAGGAACCAATTTGCAGAGCCACATAAATATGGAAGTAGGATTTTTTTTGGCGTGGGAGGTGTTACCAGTACCACACATTACGGTTCCTTGGTTTTATCACATCGTAGGCTTTTACCGAGACATGAGTAAGTTCTTTAAATAAGGAGTATGAAAATAGCTTGTGAAATAGGTTGAGTCATCAGAGAAAATCAAATGAAGTTTTGACACCGGGGCCTCAGTTGTAAAGTCCTACTTTGTTTTATTGTTGCATTATAAACTATGGGGTCACTTCAATCTGTTTATTTCAGCTTCAAGATGCAAAGTACTCTGACATCTAAGTACAGCTTAACAAACGGGTTCATTTTTCCATTAGCAGCACTACTGCATCCTTCCCACCTATGAACACTTGCAGGGAATTTAAAGGTTACCAAGAAAATGGTTTCTGTGGTTATAGTTGAAATGCTCAGCACTTCTTCCAGCCTTGTCTAGTTATTAAAGGGGATTTATGGCACCTAGATATCCCTTTCAAGTACTAGCCTATCCCATGGAAATCACTGGCTGTTATTTGTAGCTCCTGGGAATCTTAGCAGGACCTGTTGTGCTAGGAGCTGCACAGACACCAAACAAGCCCAGAAAGCCAGTAACTCAAGACCAGGAGTGACCGTGGTAGATATAGAATGGGAGAAAGAATCACAAAGCCCGAAAGCAGCAGCATTGATTTAAGACTCTCATATTTCTGCCAGGGATTGTTTTGCATACACCAGAATAGGACCCATGCTGGGGAGACCACGAGTGGAAAGCACCTCTAGGAGATAAGCGTGCATGGGACCCATGGGACCCATTGGATGTGTTGTACATGAGCAGAAGTGGGAAACACCTGTAGTGTAAAGCCCCAGCCCAGGCTTGCTGTGGTCACGACCAGGATTTCAGGACAGGCAGTGCATAAAGGTGTTTGATCTGCTGGGACTGTGGGATCGTCAGAAATGATAAGGAAACTGATAAAGACCTCAAATCCCTTTGGCACAACCATTTTTCAGACTTGGCTTTACTGAGCTACTCATGTTAGCAAACTCTCTCACATGAGTGAGCATTCATCAGACCAGGCTTAGGTCTCCCAAGTGAAACGATAATGTAGTTTTTAACGGTCTCTCTCTCTTTTTTTTTTTTTTTTAATGAATAGTGGTTTATTTCTGTCACAGAGATACTCCATTTCTGAGACTCCTTTGTAAAGCAGAGAGCGTTTGATAATGAGTCATCTCTCATTATTAAATTGCCCATACATTGTGAGCTGCCTCTGGGCCCTGATCCAAAGCCTATTGCCTTCAGTGGGGAGGATGGCTCCTGAACACAGTGGGCTTCAGATCAGGCCCTGGATGGATCTTTATGTTAAAGCTTTATTTTAAGGAACTGCTTTTTCTAATTGGAACTAAACTTGCTGCTGCATTGAAATGGAATATGAGGTCTACAGCACTCAAACTGGAACAACGAGTATAGCCTCTCTGGTCTAATGCCTCCAATCACGGTAAGTCAAGTTAACTGGAAAATCAATTGACACCAACTCCAGCATGACCATTATCTGCCATCTGGCTGGGCCCCGAGGGGCTGGCCAAGATGAAGCAGTTTTCTAACAGGGATGGGACAGAACTGTGCATGTTCATCTCCTAGAGATGCTTTCAACCCACGCTCTCCCTAGCAATGCCCACGTTGCCCCAAGTAATTACTGTGGCTAACGGAGAGCGCGGAGGGTCGGGCAGTCTGGGACCGATTGTGGGCTCTGCCCTTGGCTTCCCAGGGCAAGCGGTGCAGCTGCTCTATATGCTTCTGCTGGCACAGTCACATTTGTCAAAAGCATAAAGGAAGTGAGTGAGACCTGGACTGACCGAGCTGACCAGACAGATCCCTTGAGTGTATAGAAAAGGACTGTAGCAGCAGAACTGTGTTTTCCGCAGCACAGCTCATTTCTCCTGCAGAGGATGTTTCTGATCTGTTAGTACAAAGCAGAGCTTTGCTGATGTGGCTTTGCTCACACAAGAAGCATTTTGCTGCTAGAGTGGACCCGAATTTCTCTCTAAATCTTTCTCGCAGGCTTATCCATATGTCTCTGCATCCTGCCTTGCATCAGGGATAACGATATTGATCTCATTCTGAGAAAGGCGTAAGGCTTTTTTCATATGTTTGCAACGCACATTAGACCCATGGACAAAGGCTATCCTAAGCACAAAATCTTGTTACCATGATGTATTTATTGTACTGTGCTTGTGAGGCCATGTGTTCCATATTACAAGAGAGAGTTTGATGGCTTTTTTTTTCTCCCCCCCCCCGGATATAAAGTTTTACTTAGTTAAAAACAAAACCAATTGGGCAGTGCTTTCAGACAACCCCCATGGAGTAGAGCAGCCACTCTGCCAGGAAGCGAGCGATGGGAGCCCTGGGTGGGTGGCAAGAAATCCGTGTGCCACCGCGAGCTAAAGCATTGACACGGTTCAGTTTACGAAACCCAGCTGTGAAGAGCAGCTGGTTTTCTGGCAGCGAGCGTGACATTCGCAGGCGGATATGCTCGGGAGAATTGATCAGGGGCTGCCGGTGGGGAGAAGGGAGAAGGGGAGGGTATGTTGCTCCCTGTGCTACTAAGTGCTAAAGTGGCTCCTGGCAGTTCTGATTACCAAACCCAGCTGCCACGAGCTTTTCTGGACTTGAATGTGACGTCTGGTCTTGAATCTGACGCCTCGGCTGTGTGCGTGGGGAAGAAGGGGGAAGCAGAAGGCTTCTGCATAACCGGCTACCGCCCTGCTGGAAGCTCTGGCTTGTGGGATCCTGGGGAAGGGTCATCACACCGGGGGGATGTCTGCAGACGGCAGGGGAGGCTGCCAAGAGGCTTCAGACAGTGTTCCCATCTCGGTTTCTCTTCCCATTTCCTTCTCTTCAGCCCCGGTCCAGGAGGGAGCTGTGGAGGCCAGGGGAGGCAGCGGGCACAGCAGGCCAGGACAAGGGGAGATCATGTAGAATAAATAGGGAGACACTTCCTGAAGGGCTTGAAGGGCTGGAAAAGACAAAAAGGATGCCCATTGTCTGGACCCAACTGCGAAAAGCTTGGGTGTGATAGGAGAAGGATGTCCTGCTGCCCCTGGGCTCAGCCTGGGAAGAGCCTGAGAAATGCTGAGCACTAATGGGGAGGGAGGTCCAAGATAATCCCCCCCCCCCCGAGGTAGTGGTTTTAGTTTCCATGATAAAGCTGGAAGTTATCTTTGCTTTCCTTTGATCTTCAAAGGACAGGAGGAAATTTCACACTTAGGGGAGGCCACCCGTTGTCAGGTGAAGCTGCTGCAGCTTGTGAAAGTCGGTCAGACACCATAAGGCCAGGAGCTCACCTGCCTTAGAGGAAAGTGCCTCGCAGAAAGGAGACTGCCTTTTCCCGGGGCTGGTTTTGGTGCCCCGGTTAGAAAATCACATTTTATTGTGGATCTGGAGGCTGCAGATGGATGGCTCAAAAAGGGTGTAAAATCCAGGCAATGTGATTCGTCAGTTTGGATGTGTATTACTTTGTTGGATGGATGCAGTCAGCCAAAATCATGACTTTTGTTCAACTCTAATTACAAATTTACCACAGCCGCCTCTTTCCAGGGTGCTAATGAGGAGCAGAGGAAGGAGGAAAGGGATTTTTTGGTATTTCAGGATGCTCTGTGGAAGTCAGATGTCCAGTCTGGCATCTCTGTCAAACATAATTTTGTCTGTACTGGCCACAAAGACTGAAAAAGCTGCCCTGAAATGAGGCAGCTTGGGTCACGGGCCCACACGGGCTCTCTCTGCCCATTACCACGCATGCTGAGCACTGACATTCAGGGACTTCCCTGCAGCTACCCACCAATTCCCCCAGGGAGTCTCTGTGGCCCTTGGTTAGTCTGTGTCCTGGCACTGCTGGGAACGGGTTGCAAAATATCCCTTTAGTCAATGAAATCATCCAACCAGCAACACCTCCGGGGCCAGGACAGACATCGCTGCTTCCCCTCCGTCCCTCACCCACTCTTTCATAACAGAAAAAATCAGTCTTTATGCGAACGCAGCTTCAGAGCAAGCAGCCAGTCCCGCAGATGGGAAGCATATATTTGTGTCTGCATGGCTCTGACTGCCAAGATCGCGTTTACTGCTCGCTTGAACATGAGGAGATTCTTTGGAAGTAAAACTGACTGCTGCTAATTCACCTCCTGATCTCCCAGCCTCGCACTGCTGTCTGAGCTGGCGATCTTTCACCTGGAGTTTGGGCTTAGGCAGGTCTTCAGAGATCACCCTTGCTTATGATTTATTTTGATGAGAACCAGTCGATCCTGTCCTCCCAGGGCTGTCCCCGAGCCCTGCTGGTGGATGAGCAGGTGCTTCGCCCCCCGGGGAACATCATCTAGCCCCCCGAAATCGGCCACCCCCCTGCCCCGATGCCAGTGAGGTGGTGCCAACCCAGCCCCGCTCCAGGGCAGCCCCCACCGAAGCCAAGGGTGCTGTGGGCTGCCACCCTCGCTGCTGGGGCAGCCACCAGGCACAGCAGCTCCGTGTGGTGTCCAAGGTCCCTGATTCACTTCTCCTTCACACTCGACCCACCCGAAAACAGGTCTGGGGGTGCATCTGGGGGTGCCTTCCAGCACAGCTGATCCCATAAACAGCCCACTGCAGGGCTCTTCCCTTGTTTGGGGGTTAAAAAAGAAAAAAATACAGAGCCATGGTTTCTTTCACAAAATTTCCACATGCAACAAAGCTCTTTGTTGCATCAGAGCAAAGAAAAACATAGATGGTTTCCAGCCTTCGGCAGGATGTGGCCTCTCTCGCCCCACGGCAGGAGCCGGCCCGGCCCACGCCGCCTGCCGGCAGAGCCCCCGGCACAGCCCTGCCGCGGCGCCCGGGTGCGTAACTCGTTTCGTCTGTATGCAATGTCTTGCTTTACAAAATTAGCGAACCAAGAGAAATTAATTCAACCACAGCCACATTTTATTCATAGAGAGGCTCGGCTGAAAAATGATGAGCATAACAGCTGCTTTCCCTTAACAAACCTGCAGCAGGTTCATTCATAATAAAATACACCATTTTTGAAAGGAACCTTTTTCTATTGTTTATTTTACGCTGTTGTTTTACCCTGCCACTCTCTTCTTGACAAGCATGTTAGCTTTCTTAAAATGTTGTTGGATGAGTGGGTTTATGGATGAATACTTAACAGCCAACAAAAATTATTTACCTTTACATATTCAAAGGATCACAGGTACAAGTGCCCTTGCCACCATGGATCGCACGTTTGCACTTTGCATATAGGTATACAGATGCCTTATGGCCTATTACCCCTCATAGCGTATCAGCCCCGGCACACCTCGGGGCACACTGTGGTTGCGGGCAGGGAGCAGGGGTGTCTGCTGCCTGCTGCAACATCATCACCAGAGACAAAAAAGAGCAAGAAAAGGGTCTGTGGGTGGGAATGGGTGCCCACCATTGCAACGCAGATATCACCGACTAACGCTGTGCAGCCAGCAACTGAACCTGTAGTTACATCCACCCCTTATCAAACAGATTTTTAAGGGTCTTGCAGGCTTAGGGCTTCCTCTTCTAAGTTTTTTGGCAGGCAGTTGGTCATTGGCAGATACAGGCATTTCTGCAGGTTTTGGTGAGTGGTCAGACTCTTGCATTGCAAGGCACAGGACCAACTGCAGGGCTTGAGAGCAAAAGAACTTGGTAACTTTGCTCAAGAGAAAAAGGTTTCTTGAAAAGGAAACCTATGTGTGGTTGGCTTGCATGTTTTTCAGAGTAAGTGCTCCTTGCTCCTCAAAAGCCTGGTGGGTTGAGTGCACTGAGACTGATGTGCACGCCCAGGTCTGTCGAGAAAGGACTGGTTTCTCCCACTTCACCTGCTAGAACCTCCACTGAACTCAAAGGCGACAGAAAGACGCACTGTGGCCTTGCTGCCTTAGGATTTGGGCTTGACATGGGTAGTTTAGGAGGAGAGGTATTCTTGGCTGTCCCACAGTTACCCTGCTTGACCTTGGGCAAGATACTTGCTCACTGCCTTTGCTTCACAAGCTGAAATTAGGATATCAGAATATCTGGTTGTGTGTTCAGAGTGCCATTAAACACTGGTTTCTGCAGGGTCTAACCAAAGTGTCAACCAAAGCCTGGCTCCCCGGTTTGCTCCCGAGATTCTACTGCGACACCAACACGAAGGAGAAGTGTCCCTAGCAGTGCTCTGCCTCCCCTACCGACTTCAAGTGATGAAGCACAAGCAATTGGTGTTGCGATGAGCCTACTGATTTCTACAGACATTTAAAAACGGCAGTAAATACCTCAGTGATTGCAGCCATTCATGAATGAAAGCAGTCTATACACATGTTCGTTCACAACTGAAAGTGGTAATAGAAGAGCTTAATAAGACACTTAAAATGCTTTTTTCCCCCCACAATATGTTTAACATGTTTTTTCTAAGAGAAATTTTACTATTTGAGAAGAGAGAAAAAAATACTAGACTTGAAATCCCATCTATATGTTCCCGTTAAACTTCATGAAAGAAATGCCTGACGTATTTTTACGCTGATGAAGCCTAGATGAATTAAAGCAGTGTTCCCACTTTCTCCTTTCTAATGCTAATGTTTAATTCTTGTGTATTTATAGAAAAACACTGCTTATAAAACAGGGCCACAGCGAGAAGCTCTGCAGCACCTACTGAAGCAAGGTGAACCCCGTTGCATAGCAAGCACTGATTATATGTTTGCAGGTTCTGAATAAAGCGCGCTGGTTTACTGGCTGCCAGCTTTCTGCGCTCCTACAGCAGCTTGACAGAATCTTTATGATATGCATCGCCCTTGGGTTGGGTGCATAGTTTCAGCACGGACTACAAAACCAAAAGAATAACAAAAAATATAACACCTACTCCACCCCTCCGCTCCGTCAAATACAAATCTCTAAAAGCTATGTGACAAAACCTGTATGCAGGGGCCTGTATTTGAAACACTCTTTGAACTAGACTACCATTTGCCACTTAATCGTTAATGAATACAGTTGCTATTTTTGCAAGCACATCACACTGCTGGGAGTGTTTGTTGATGAAATATCAGTAAGATATGATTTTATTGCTATGAATAAATATAAGCTGGTGTCTGTGCACATCTGTACACACACGTAAGTAATCTCCAAACTGCAGGAGTATGCTGTATATCCAAAGCCCTTGAGAGGGAATGAACACCTGAGGATAAAAGAGATCCCAGGTCCTTATTTGTGCCTGTTCATAATATAGAGGGTGATGCACTTCTTGGTACAGCTCAGCAGCAGCAAGCTGTCTGGGGCACCAGACATGGACCAGCAGGTTGTGGGATCTCGGCTCTCACAGCTTTGACTTGAGCCAGGGTTTTCAAGAGGACTTGGTGCATCCAGGCACAATAGTGACAGTGCAGCAGTCAAGAGAAAAGGCAAAATTTTCCTCAGCTGGTGGCCACCCTGGTGACTCTGAACCCCATCTTTAGGGAAGGAAGATTAAATCCTTGCTCTGGGAGTCTATGATTAAGTGAAAACGAGTTTCTGAACTACAAAGAAAAGCTTGAAAACATGACCCAAGGCATCCTGTACCTCTAAAAGCAGAAGACAAAGAGGAATGAACTTTAAAACATGTCAATTTAAAAACATTTCTATGCCTATTACTGCCCTGAGAAACAGGGATGAGTAACACAGGGTGGTCCTTCCACCCGTGGTCTTTAGCAGGAGGAGAAGGATGCTAGTGAGGAGATATCCCAGCTGTTTGTTGGGACAAAACCTTCGCTATGTGTCTCAGCAGAGGTCAGACTGCACTGCCTGCCGTGCGGTGCCAACGGAGTGCTTAAACCATATGGTGCATAAACCATATTGCTGTTTTCTCCCCCCTGAGCGCTTCACGGGGTGATTTTGAAAATTACAGCTTTATCTAGGATGTGTAAATATGTGCAATTTCTTTACATGTAAATATTAACGCAAAAATGCATGCAAATAATTCTTTTAAGGTATAGGATTGGTTAAATGTACTGTGAGGAAAAGTGGGGAATTCGACTTCCCTTTCTTTTCTAAACTCTCTTCTCCCACCTGCCAGTGAGTCCCCTTGGATGGGCCAGGCAGATGAGACCCAAAGTAACTGGCATTTGTAATTCACTTGCACCAGAAAAAGTGATGGGTAAATTCCATTGCACACACCAACCTCAGAGAGATGTTGTGCAACTCATTTAAGGATTTAAAATCCCCCGAAATCCTAAAATGAAAGGGATTTTGAAAATGCAAATGGAGAAAATATTTTTCCCCCAAGTCCCATTGAACTGAGCTATTTAAAAGTAAATGCACAATAGTCAGGGGTGAAGTTTTCATTCTAGATTTGTTTGTGGAGAAATCGTTAACTGCTTTAGTTTTTTAAGCACTGTGCTTTTTGAAGAAACAATGAACCATTTCTTCAAAGGTGGAGGTGAGATCTGTTACAACAGCCTCCTGATGGGCCTTTAGTAAACCCATTCACTACATACATGGCAGGTAAGAGCGTCTGGGGCTGGGGAGGTTTTCCTGTTAAGCAAGGAAAGTAATCCATCCCCCTGTTATTCTAGGAGAGGTAAGAACTAAACCGTTCTGTTTAAATCTAATTTTTATTAATGTTAAGACAATCAGTACAGGAATTCCATCACGTGTATAGAAATGTTGGCCACCGCTGCATGTTTGAAGGAGTACTGCCAAATTGAAAATTGCGTTTTCTCTGAGACATCGTGCCCCTACTGTTGTCACAATAACACCTGAAATTACTGTAACTGAAGGAGACTAGAAGAAAATTAACGTTTCTCTTCCTTCATTTTCCTTTTTTGTGTTTGGCAGCTCCTTCGGGAAGCTGAATAGTGGCTCTCTGGGAGATGGAGGAGTGTGTACAGATTCAGGCTAATCTTTCTGTTTTCCTGAGAATATTTCGCACCATTCCTCTTACTCAGCTCACTCTGGGCATGTATTTGGCTTCACCCAGGCTTTTCGCGGCGGATGCGGAGCCGGGCGCTCCGGATCTACCCGACTCCACTTCGCGTTGCCTCACTGAAGGGACTGGAGTCGGCGTAGTGGGAACAAAGAGCAAACACGGATGTAAATAAGCTAAAAATTGGAGAGGGGACAGGAATCCGCACCTCGTGGCTCCCAACCCCGCGCAGTCACGGGGTCAGGCCGAGAGCCTCCGGCCTGGTGGGATGGCTGGGTGAGGGGGCACCGTGGGGGCGAGGGGCGCGCTGGGGCCCAGCCGCAGGCCCTAACGCTGCTAGTTAATTTTTTCGGTTTTAATAGTCTTTTTTTTTTTTTTTTAGATACTCGAATAAAAGACAGGCTTTAAGATCAAGGCTTTATTTTACTCTCCCAGTGAGCACTTGCACCGCCCCTGCGCCTCGGGAGAGCACAGGGCACTGCCCACAGCGCTTTCCTCCCCGGGGTCAAACAAGCCGCGGTGTCCCGGCCCCGGGCCGGCAGCGCCCCCTGCAGACTCGCAGGGCAGCGCCCCCTCCCGCCCCGCCACTTTCCCCCGCTCGGCTCACACTTGCCTTTGGCGCCCAACCCGCCCCTCAGAAGGAGAAACCACTTTTCCGAACTCTCGGGGGGGATTCCTACTGTGAGGGAAGGCAGTGTCACCCTCATTCTCCGCTTCAGAGCACCTCAAAAAGGCATTGAAGCACTGTAGAAGCTGAAGGAAATGGGATTTCCTACTGTCCCTTGCGGTGTCCTTTCTCCGATGGAGCAGGGGCGCGTTCTCTGCTCCGCACCCCCCCATCTGGTGCTGAATGGTTCGCGTCGGGTAGCGATGGGGGAGTCTCCGCCGCCATTTTGTTTGCGTGCGGGGTGAGCGGGGCGCTGTGCCTGGGAAGTCTGCGGAGGCTGAAGGGGCGGGAGGAGGCGGCGGTGACACGGGGGTCACGCCGAGCACTTGCGCCGGGAAGAGACGGTGAGGGTGGGCTAAGCAACGGCAGGAGGCACCGGGGCGGGCGCCTCCCCCGTCCTTCGCAGACATGTACATCAAGCAGGTAAGCCGACGGGGTCCAAGCTGCCCGCCTTGTGCCGTGCGGCCTGGGCCTGGCCGGGTCGGTTTGGCCCGGCCTGCTCTGCCCTGCTCCGCCTCAGTGCTGGGGAGAGTCCTCAACCTCCGGGCGAAGGGCAGAGCCAGGTCCCGGCCGGCAGCAAGAGGCCCGCTGGTTGGTGGCGGGTCCGAAGGCCTTCGCTTGGTTCGCCGCTGTCCGGCGGGGAGACCGCGGCCCTTGCTGAGGAAAGGCGTCCCCGGCCCAGCCACGGAGCAAGGCCGCCGTGTAGGCTGGCGGGTATCTTATCTCCCCCGGTTCCCGCCGCTGGTTTCATTCGCTGCAGCTGTTAAGTGGCGTTGGGGGCAGATCCCCTTGGACCCGGGACTTGCTCGCGGGCTTTGTGGAGACCCTTTGGACGGGGCAGCCGTGGTGTCCCGGCTCTACCGGTGGCGGGCGTCCCGAGGCCGGGAGGCTCGTGTATCCACGCGGGGCTCGTACACAAACAAAAGGATCTCCTTAGCTGTCAGGTGGTGGCTTTCAGCTGATAAAGTTGTGGGTTCTTTTTTACTTTTTTTTTTTTTTTTTTTAAAATCTGCATGTGGTTTCAGTGGGGAAATGTGACTGTATGTGGGGTTTCAGTTCAAACTGGCTTTGGCTGCTCGTTCCCCCGGGAGAAACAACAGTTGTTTGTATTGGGGTGATGCCTTACGCCCCCGGGCATGGACTATTTAACCTATTGTACTTCATCCTTAACGAGCAATCCACAGCTAACGTTGAGTTAAAAAGAAAGTCCTTGTCTGGACCTCTTCCAAACAGTTTTTAAGATTGAGGCGATCATTAATGTTACTTGTGTAGTATATCCCTTCGGTCGTATTGCATAGTATATTTGAATTTTTCCAGCTGCCTTCGTACCACTGCCTATGCATGTTCATACAAAGCTTACTAGAATTCTCATTTCTCAGTGGGCTCAAAATTGACCTGGGTTTCTGACACTCTACGGGTACCTTTATTAAGAATATTTTATTATCATGTTTGAAAGTGTATGTTCTACGTCGAAATCAGATTTTCATCAATTATTTGGCTGACTAGGGAGTGTTTCAAATGCCTTTTGATTGTGTTTTAGTAAATCACTCTTATCATTGCAGGTGCATACCTTGCTTTAAAGTTTTTGTATGAGAAATCTTGTTCTCCAGATTTGAACTGCCCAAAAGTAAACAGTACTGAAGACATATAGAATCAGAGTAAGAAGTCCAAATTGGGTCAGAACAGGGTAAATGAGTTTCATCTGGGGGAAGAAAAGACATTTAGGTCGTCAATAACGCATACTCTTCTAGGAGCTATAGAAGAGTATAGCAAGGTGTGAACATGAGAGTAAAACAGATGAGGGTGAATTTCGTTCCACCAGTATCATTTTTGTTGCTTCCTAGAAATCGTTCCTGGAGTTTGAAGATAAAAATTATTTAAGTCTTAATCGGAGGCTATTCAAGGCAGTAAAGAAGTTACGAGGTTTCAGAATACGTACGATGGGTGAATTGAGAAGCCATCTAGGGAAAACCTTGAGGGGAGGGAAATGGTGTTCAGTTTGCCTGTGTCATGCTCTTGTGCCTGAGTACTACAAGGTGGTAAAAGTTTGTGCTTCTCTAGTAGTATCAAAGAAATAATGATTGGTTGATTTTTACCCTTTTGTAGAGGCTTTCAGGTTCTTATGAGAATAAAGTAGATGAATTATTCCCATCTGGACGTTTTTAGAATATTATAGGTAAACTGTAAAAATACTGGAGACCAATTTTTTTGCCCATTCTTTTAATTTTTTTCCTTGAAATCTGGGATTTGAGAAACAGCATTGTTTGCCAAATGTGTGTGGGGTTTTTTTTAGTTACATATTTTTCAAAATCAGAGTGAGTGAACATAGCTGCTGTGGCCTAGAGTTCATCGCAAGACCTGAGTGAGATATGCTGTTCCTTTTTTTCCTTTGAAAGCTACTGCTACTGAGGCAGACCTTGCTGTTACTGTGAAAGTCTCCATCTGGCAGATGATGCAGACTTTTTTTTTTAGGGGAGGTGGGGGTTTGTGTTCACAGTGACTGGGTAGTCTTCAGTTAATAAATTGTCTTAAACTTGCTTTCTGTAGGTTGGTCCGTTAAATTTGAAATCCTTAATTACTTCCAATACAGTTGCTTTGGATTTAGATCTGAATACCATGCAGGTACTTAACGAGAACTATGTCTTCCCCGAGGGGAGGGAGCATAGGCAGTTGAAATTCAACAAAGGTTTAGATAGGTAAAGTATTGGAGGAAGTTACATTGGAAGACTATTGCTTTCCGAAGTAGCTACTGTTGCTTAGATCTGATGTTTGATGGTCAAGGACTAGTAATTTTCTGCCTACCCATATTCTTAGTTTCGGGTTCTGGTAGTGAAATAATTTTGCAAAGAGGAGTTGACAAGGAAGGCGTAATGCCTGGGAAAAGAAGGGCTCTGTGATTTCTGACTAAAAGTTAGTTAATACCTTGTAAGTTTTATTTAATTTGAGTTTTTATAAACTTGAGTGTTTGATTTGCTCTCCAACATAGCATTTTGGTTCAGTATTAGTGAGATGTTTTTAATCTAATAGCACAAACAGGTGGTAAGAGGAATTTTCTGGTTTTCTGTGATAATCCTTGATAATGAGCTGTCACATAATGGGAGAAAGACTTAAGACTGAACTTGACATGAATAAATTGGGGCACTTTCTTCTCCCAGTCTCTTGTCTAGTACTTTTTACAGACAGGATTTTTTTCCCAGTGTTTGTATAGCGTGCTACCAGAATATTACAGAATATGAATGTGGTTCTGAAGGTACTTGTTTCTCGAGTTGCTCAGGTGTACAGTTAATGTAGGCTTTTGCAGTAGGGAGAAAAAAGCTTGGTTTAATGTTTACAGTGGTACTTCTAGGCTTTTTGTTGAGGTTTCCTATGTACTTCTTGGATACCAAGTATTATGCTCATCTTCGGGAACGCGGGCTATTTTAATACTTGAAGATGTGAGTGAAAGGGTGATGTGTTCAGAAAAATAGAGAATGGTGGTGGGACCATAGACTTTACAAACAAAACAAAGTATAAATAATTTCACATTTTAAACTTCAGCAGTAATAACATTGAGAAATATCTTGTAAGACATTTTTCTGTCTTCCTAACAAGTAATTCTTAGTTTATGATAGTTATGGTGATCAACAATCTCTTGCCTCTGGTGGGCAAAGGACATAATGAATAAATGTCAACTCTGGTCCTTTTGAAAGTGTTCTTGCTGAAAGATCTGCAAACATCAAAACTTCTCAGGTAGCTGCTGTCTTTCTGATGTCTTACAGAGCAGAGCAAAGCTGCTGTATAGTCTTTCAGCACAGTGTTAATGTTTGGGAAAGGTTGCTTAATGCTGGAATGTGGAGGTTGGATGTTTTGCTGCTGTGCAGAATGGCTGAAGTACTGGGATAGTGTCACTCCGTAACCTGTATGTTATTTGGCTTGGCAAACCTCAAATCAGTACTGAAATTGAATAGTTGAAATTTGACATGCTGCTTCTAGATGACTGTTTGCTGTGTGGCTCCTGAAGTTAATTGCGTAGGTTTGTATTTGTCTATTTAGGAAGGGAATTGCTAGAACAAAGTTAGCTTTTGTGGTTTTTTTTTTACTTTTAGGTTGCACAGTGAAACAAAATAAGACTGTATTGCATGTAAAATAGGGACAGTCTGGTATAGTTTTTGCAGTCTGCAGTTGCTCTACTTGGAGAATTGCAAATAGAATTCTTATGCTGTATTTGGATTGCATTATAAAAATTAAATATAAATCTGACCCTGTTAGGGTAAGTGCTTGTTACATTGGGGTTTTCTTTCCTGCACGTTAATAGTCGATGCAAATACATCTTTTTGTGTAGTTTGTTACAAAAAGACTCTTGGAACTCTCTTGTTTGCTGTGCTTTGGCCTAGATGAGTACCAGCATCTCTTGTGATGTCGGGAGAAAAATCTGTCCCTAGGGTGATGCTTAGGTGGGGGCCAAGTTTTATGATATAAGCTGCTGATCTTGGGCTGGAAGTTTGACTTGTTGTGTAGGAAGGGTGGGGGAGATAAGTATGTTGTAATTGATGTAAATATTCTGTAAAATTAGTTCAAAAGCTGCCCAAGGACAAAGAGCTTTGTTAAAATAACTAACTCTTTTTATTAGGTCATCATTCAGGGCTTTCGAAGCTACAGGGACCAAACCATTGTGGACCCATTCAGCTCAAAACACAATGTCATTGGTAAGTTCTGATACTTGTCTTTTTTCACTGTTATTTCAGATTATGTTCACCTTAAGAGTGCTTTATAGTTTTTAACATTCTGCCTACATTTGATGACTATATTTTTTGTTTCAGAAAGTTCTTTACGGTTGTCTGTAACATACCACAAGGCATATTCCACTTAGAGCAAAGTAATGCTAGCATTCAATTTTACTGTGACAATAGTATGTCCAAGTCTTCAGAAATTGAGAAGTGTAAACTCCTTCATATGTGCAGATCTCTGTATCAGCCAGATCTCTTTTAAAGGCTGTCCTTGCAGGAACAGCAGCAGAGAATTTGTATGGGTTTTGTTTTGATTTTTTGTGTGCAAATGTAATAATTTGATAAGTTAGCACACTATCTACTTTAAACTACTGTGGAGAAGATGATCCTCTTTCCTCTAGCTTTGGAGGAATGAATTTCTGGAATGTGGCCTATCAAAATGTTATAAGTTTGAAAGTGTAGTTCCATAAGTAACACATAATCTAACAACATGTTGTCGACCATTCTCATGCCTCTTCCTATTTTTGCTCGTGGATGCCTGCTCCTGCCTTATCATTTGCATTGATTTTAATGATTGTGCAGCAACTTTGAGACTGCTGACCCAACAGAAAGCAGTCAATTTTGGACGTAAAAAATTAGTAGCCAGGGTTTGCTCTGAGCCTGGAAAAAATGTGCATATAGCATGTCTTATTAGGTAATATTACTTCAGCATGAGCTAAAACTTTATCCAGGTATTAGTGTTTTTAAAAGGAAAAAAACATCCGGCTTCACTGTTTTGTGCCTTTTTAAAGACCTCATAGCAATCCCAAGTAGTTTTGGGGATGTAGTGAATCTGGAGGGCACGTAGGCAGAAAAGGATGAAGAAAAAGCCTGGGATGCTTATTGCTGCTGGAAGGCAAGCAGTTTTGAAATTAATACAGTAGGTGCTGATCTTAAAGATAAGACACTGAGCCTTGCTGAAACATGAGAATAAACGCTGTGGTTTCTTTCTGTTAGTGCAGTGAAGTGTTCTTATACCTTTATTTTTTCAAAATAGAAATAGTACTACTTGTTCCAGTCTTTTTAAAACAGAACATTGCTGAATTAGGAACTGGAGTATTAAGAAGTTCATACACTGGCTGAAGTTCATACAGTCAACCTGAATGTACTGCCAAGTGATTTCCTTTGGTTAAATATAAAAAATTTATGCTGGGACCAGAATAATTTAAGTCTACTGTTTTTATCCCACCAGGAGATCAGTATTAAAAAGGGTGGCAATAAATAGGATTTGTTTAACCATTATTCTCACTGTGGAATAGTGTCGGAGTTTGTAAGTCATTGTAATGTGTTTGAGTGGGGAAAGGACTGTTCTTTTGTTGTCATACAATGACTAAGTGATCCACCTACTAAGTTTGCCTCATTCCTTTGAGATTTTGTTTGGCTGTGTTATATTTGGGTTCTGTTCTTGAATATTTATATGCAAAATTTAATGTACATTGCAATGTTAACTTACCTCAAGTTGAGGTAATACTTTTTGTTTTAATTTTCAGTGGGAAGAAATGGATCTGGAAAAAGCAACTTTTTTTATGGTGAGCATGGATTTCTTAATATAATAGCATGGGGATGCTGATGATACCAAGTTTCTTTGTCTGTTTATGCCAGAAGTTGGTTTACCAAATATTCCTCCTCAACAAGGAGTTGTAGATTGGTGATTACTTGACAGTGATGAAAGGCAGATCTCAATACGCTTGTTCAATACCTACTTTCAGGTTTTTCCCCAGTATTTGGCTTCTCTTACTAAGGGCCTTCTAAGAATTTTTGCCATTTAAAAAAAAAAAAAAAGTATTTACAGGAGGAAACTGATCCTAAAAGTCACCTACCTTGAAAGGTGATTGTGATATTTGCAGTTACATTAGACATTCTTAGTGGCTAAATTCTAAGCTGATTCCATAGCAGTATGGCACAGCTTATACAACCTTTTAACGTATGGTTATGAGGGGGACTTTGTGGGGTGGGAGCATCAGTGGAGGAGCAAAGATGCTAGTCAAAGCTATTAGTGATCTTTATGATGGTAGTCTTTATGTGTTACCAAGTGTTAAGTATTGTAGCAGTATTTTTAACCTAGCCTGTGTGCTATGTATTTGTAGAGGAAATGTCATGAACCCCTACTTGTGCAGCACTGTTAATCTGTATGAAGTGAACTAGTAAGGTGGTGACAATGAGATTTCTTCAGAGAAATTGTAGTGTACAGCTGGCTGAGTGATAGATCAGATAGATAGATCCAGCAGATTAAGGGTTTTAATGAAGAAGCATTGTAAGATACTAGCCATGGCATGACTGTACTATACAACAGCGAAATAGTATGTTTTGAGTTAAACTGCTGCGTATCTCTCTAAAGGAAAGAATAAATCTTCTCTTTCTTTGCTATTTTATTACAGCAATTCAGTTTGTTCTCAGTGATGAGTTTAGTCATCTTCGCCCAGAGCAGAGACTGGCTTTGTTGCATGTAAGTGAAGGTGTATAACAACAAGACTAAAAAAATGAGCTAATGCATTTGAATTTTACTACAAAAATAGTAAATTGCTGGGCTGTGGATATTTTTAGCTAATTATTTTGGAAGCATCAATTTCTTGCTTCCCTTTGGCAAAAGGAAATTTATTACAAATTAATACATTATGCTGATAATGCACACCAGTGAATGTGTATCCAAGATTTTCGGAAATAAAAACATATGTACTGAATCTTACATAGATGCTCTTGACTCTCAAATCCTCAGAAGGAAAGGGGAACTGGGATTGTCAGGGAAAAGGGGAGATGAATGAGCTCAAAATCCTTCTGAGGTGGGAATTATCTAACCAAAATATCTCCTTCCTTAGGAAGGTACAGGTCCTCGTGTTATTTCAGCGTTTGTGGAAATTATATTTGACAATTCGGACAACAGGTTACCGGTAAGTTGAATACACTACTTCAGGAATAGATGATAATTTCAGACTCTGGTATCTCAGTATTATAGAAGTCTTCAGTATGGTAACTGCTTTTGAGTCAGTTTTACCAGAGGTGTACCATAAACGTTCTGGATTAGTTATACATACTTATTGCAAGCAGTTCAATTTACTGGGTTTTGTTTTCTTAAGATTGATAAAGAAGAAGTCTCACTTCGCAGAGTCATTGGAGCCAAGAAGGACCAATATTTCTTAGACAAGAAAATGGTCACGTAGGTACTTCTTTTCCTTAGCTGAATGAGACTAGTAGTATTTCTGTAAAATTCTCTAGTTGCACTGAACACTTGCATCCCTAGCCTGAAATAAATTATTCCTCATGAGTTCCATGAGCAATACTAATTTAGTCATGTAGTACTGAGTACTGGTAGTTTGACAGCAAGGACATCAGTCCTTGTGTGATAGACAGCAGACTTTGAATTTGCAGTTTAATCTATTCATTAACGTGATGTTTAACTGCACATATAATATTTCTTTCAGGGCTTTTTTAAATAGAAGAGTTACCAGACTTTAGGTTGTTTCATATCCTTCCTTGTGATACCTTTACCTGTATTTGCCTCCTGTTTGCTTCAAGGTGCTTATTTCTTAATATCTTTCCAGCACTATAGTATTTAGGTATTTTCCGTTTTTATTCTCTCATTTCATTTTAGAATTATCTATTATCAAATACAGAAACTTCCTCAAACAGAGCATGCATTGCACACAGTGGTTGTAGTATGTGATGTGTAGTTGTGGTACTTTACTGGATTTTTACAGCTGTCACTTTTACTGTAAGTGTTTTTAATAGATTCACAATAACATTTCAGGAAAAATGATGTAATGAATCTTCTTGAAAGTGCTGGATTTTCTCGCAGTAATCCCTACTATATTGTCAAACAAGGAAAGGTAAGATTCTTTCTCACAAAGTGGAAGAAATCACTATTGAGAGTATCGTGTTTCCTGGATGCCGAATTTAGCTTCGTTATTGCAGAAGTAAACCAAAACCTAAGTCCATTTCAGTTTGAAACAGTTGTTGTAGATGCTGCTTGTGCAATTATTACTGTTTTAGTAGTGTATGTTGATTTTAAGAAAACATTTAAAAATCTCTAATGTTGATATTTACCATGAAAAAAAACTTTTCTAATCTTTGCAATCATGCTTTTCTGTATACTTAAATACAAAGCAAACTTAATTCATATTACTATTTCAGTGTAAATTCATAGATTTGTGGGCCTTAAGATGAGGCAGTAATTATAGATAATATTAAGAGGCTAAAAATGCTGTCAATGGAAGGTGAATGGAAACATACGGAGGCATCAAAAGTCAGTGCAGAGCAAGGGAAGGGGCTTGCAACATGGCCTGTATTAGTTGGTCTTCAAAACCCAAACACACTTACCAGAGCTTTCAAAGGACACTCAGACCTGGAGAGAAAGGACAGGTTATTTGCAGTGGCTCAGAGTGGGATGCCTTGGAGACACTGTGTGGTGGATGCCAGGTGCCCACCAAAGCCTCTCTAGCACACCCTCTCCTCAGCTGAACAGGGAAGACAAAATATTACAAAAGGCTTGTGGGTTGAGATAAGGGCAGGGAGAGATCATTCACCAATTACTGTCATGGGCAAAACAGACTCAATTTTGGCAATAAATTGAACTCATTTCTCAATCAAAATCAGAGTAGGATAATGAGAAATAAAACCAATCTTAAAGCACCTTCACCCCATCTCTCCCTTCTTCTTGGACTCAACTTTGCTCCCAATTTCTCTCTCACTCCCCGTGTGGTGCTGGGGGGACAGGGAATGGGGTTTATCACACATTGTCTCTGCCACTCCTTCCACCTGAGGGGCAGGACTCCTCACATTCTTCCCTTGCTCCATTGTGGGGTCCCTCCCATGGGAGGCAGTTCTCCATGAACTTCTCCAGTAGGGGTCTTTCCCACAGGCTGCAGTTCTTTACAAACTGTTCCAGTGTGGGTCCCTTCCATGGGGTGCAGTCCTTCAGGAACAGACTGCTCCAGCATGTGTCCCCCACAGGGTCACAGGCCCTGACACCAAACTTGCTCCAGTGTGGGCTCCTCTCTCCACAGGTCCACAGATTCTGCCAGGAGCCTGCTCCAGTGCAGGTTTCCCACAAGGTCCTGGCTTCCTTCGAGCATCCCCCTGCCCCAGCGTGGGTTCCTCCTCAGGCTGCAGGTGGAGATCTGCTCCACTGTGGAGCTTTGTGGGCCACAGGGGCACAGCCTGCCTTACCATGGTCTTCATCATGGGCTGCAGGGGAATCTGCTCCAGTGCTCGGAGCACCTCCTGCCCCTCCTTCTTCATTTGACCTAGGTGTCTGTGGAGTTGTTTTCACATGTTCTCACTCCTTGCTCTGGCCGCAAATGCTGCATGCCATTTTACACACACACACCCCCCCACACACCCCCCCCACCCCCCACCCCCTTTCTTAGATACCGCACAAGCACTACCGCCGTCACCGATTGGCTTGGCCTTGGCCAGCAGTGCGTCTGTATTGGACCCAGGGGAAGCTTCTAGCAGCTTCTCACCCCTGCAACCCCCACCACTACCAAAACTGCTACGCAAACCCAATACACACTGATAACTGGCAGCTCCAAAACGTTACTGAAAGGCATACTTAAAAGGGGAATCTGGGACGCTTGAGGAGAACTTGATGGCAGAAGTGCTGACCCAGCAGTAGAGTCTGTTAGATGTTTTTCAGGATAAATTTTCCTATACAGCTGAACGTGTGTATTTGGAAGAAACAACTTAGCTGGAAAGTCACTTGTGTTTTGTATTGGGGATTGGTGCACATGACTCATGGCCAAAATAGGTGTACTGGTTTTAATATAATACAAATCATGCAACCATTGGAATTCTATTGAAGTAAAGTGAGTTTTACATTTGCTTTAATTGTGTGACTTGATTTAATGTTGGATTAATGAATATTTCATGACCTGAATTATTCTAAGATTTATAAGTTTTGGTGTGTTTTATGGAGAGATTTAAACTAGTTGGTTTAGCACCAGGTCTTACAAGCCCAAGCTTGAGTTTCTTGATACATAATTTTGAGTGGGTAGTGATTTCTTCAGTATCTGTAATATTGGTATCTTGACTTATTGCTAAAACTGGTAGCATTTGAAAACCAACAAAATTTATTACAAGCAGAATACTTACCACCCTAAAGTAATTGTGTCAAAAGGCAAGCAGTATTGTATGTACTAGGTATCTGAATCTTCCTTCAAAAACCTCAGGCAAGCAGGCACAGCAAAAAAAGCCCCATCTTTGATCTGTTGTGGTAAGCCATAAATCCAGAGCAGGCTATTGAAATCGTGGATCTTGAATTTTCAGATCAACCAGATGGCCACAGCTCCTGACTCTCAAAGATTGAAGTTACTAAGAGAAGTAGCTGGTACCAGAGTGTACGATGAACGTAAAGAAGAGAGTATTTCACTAATGAAAGAAACAGGTAAAAGTTTAAGAAAGGAATGTTTTATGCCACAGTAGTTCTGTTAACTCTAAAGGTTTATGGCTTTTTCATTAAAGCTTATTGCTAGATAGATTTTATTCGTGGTATGTTGATGGTATAGAGCATGTTATATTTCTTCCTTAAATTTTAAATATCTCAAAAGGTTTAGTAAGTGACTTCATGTGTGCTTTTAGTAATAAAACCTATAGCTAGGCTAATAGGGATATTTGTACTGCTTAAAACACAAGTGATGTCAGCTGGCAGTGATCCAAAAATCAGGATATCTACTGCTATGCAAACACTTGAGTTTATGTAGTATAGTCTATAATTATTTTTGGTGTGTGAGCCAAGAGAGTACATGCTTGTGTTGCGTTACGTAACTAGTATCAACAGTTCTGCTGTTAGGATGGTTTTTTGGGGGAACTTCTGGACATGGGCTCTTCTCACATTTCATAAATGTTGACAAATAGTTAATCACTGGAGGAAACTGAATAGCTTTGAAGGTGTGGGAATGTATTACAGTGTTTAACTGAACTTCAATCTTGTCATCTTTTCTAAAGAGGGCAAGCGAGAGAAGATCAATGAGTTGTTGAAATACATTGAAGAGCGACTGCATACCCTAGAAGAGGAGAAGGAAGAGCTGGCTCAGTACCAGAAATGGGATAAAATGAGGAGAGCATTAGAATACACAATTTATAATCAGGAGCTTAATGAAACCCGAGCTAAGCTTGATGAGGTAAAACATCTTGGCTAATACAAAATATAACATGAGCCGTTGATTTACTTTTTGTCAATGTCTCCTTGCATTCCTTGATAGAATCCTGTCAATGTTCTTCACTAATTTAACAAATTACTTTCTTTCTGGAACTGCTAGAGAATCTTGCTACTTAAGCTAATGATGATATTTCCATACAGCTTTCTGCCAAACGAGAGACAAGTGGTGAGAAATCCAGGCAGCTGAGAGATGCCCAGCAAGATGCTAGAGATAAAATGGAGGTAAAAATACTTTTGACAAAGGCTCTCCAGAGGTGTGTTTTGCTTTGTGGTTTTGGGGGTGGTGGTGGTATGTGTTTGTGTGGTTTTGTTTTGTTTTTTTTTTTTAAACATGTTAAATTCCATGTTTTCATCTTGTTTGGAAACAGAAGTTTATCACAGTTGTAGTGTATCTTGATCTGCATAATAATAATATTGTGAGTTTTGATAGATACTGAAATGTGTATGCAATGTTTAAGATAATACATGCTTAAATTTGCATAGGAAATAGAACGGCAAGTTCGAGAACTGAAGACGAAGATTTCAGCAATGAAAGAAGAAAAAGAACAACTTAGTGCTGAGAGACAAGAGCAGATTAAACAGAGGACTAAATTAGAGCTGAAGGCTAAAGACCTGCAGGATGAGTTAGCTGGCAACAGTGAACAAAGGGTGCGTAACAGTGATGAAATCTTAAAATGCCATTGGCACAAGGTGGTATATTTGTACATTGAAGTGTTTTTTTTAGACTGTGGCCTTTCATTATTTTCTGAGGTTTGCTGGACAAATTTCTTAGTGTATTGTGATGTCTTCAGTGTGCTTCTAGGGGATGTACACATAGACTCCTGTGTTATGGTCCTTTATCATCCTGCATGTTGCAAAATCAAGCACCTACAATTCTCCTGTTCTTAATTGCTGCAGTTATTGGGAAGGAGGGTTTTGTTTGTAGCACTGACTTGAACTTGGTTGTTTGGCCCATACAGACCTTCTTTGCTTGCATAGTTTAGCTTCTTTGCTGTCCTGGTTGGAACTGAATTCACTTCTGTTAAGTGTTGAAACAGTGTGTAGTGTCAGATAAGCAATGGCATCTGCAATCTTAAAATTAAATTATTCTTTAGAAGTGTGTATTTATCTAATAATACAGTTCCTGATAGTACCTAACTTTAAATACTGCTTTGTTTGACTTTCAGAAAAGACTGTTAAAAGAGAGGCAAAAGCTTCTTGAGAAAATTGAGGAGAAGCAGAAAGAATTGGCAGAAACGGAGCCGAAATTCAACAGTGTAAAAGAAAGAGAAGAGAGGGGAATTGCTAGGTGTGTGGCATTCTAGAATGGGGAGTCAAAGCATTTAAACCCCCCCACCCAAGATACTATCAGTACTATCTGTATGTGTAATTAATTCAAGAGTTGCACTTGTTGCTTGAGAATGGGGTAGCTATATGTACTTACAGATGGTCTGTAAAAAGCTTCCTTTATTGTTGGGTGACGAGAACAGTGTTTGTTGAACTTAATTTTTAAGCTTAACCACTTTTGTGAAGTCTTTTGGGTAATTGTATGGTGTATAATGTGATCCTTTCCTTTCTGTTACTGATTTGGTGCTTAGATTTTAGAGCCTGGTTTGACACTTTTGAAAGTTCTTAGAGTAGTTCTTAATGCTTGCTCTTAAAAAATTCAAGATTTCTTTATAATACAGCATGTCCTTCCTTTCTCAAAACAGACTTGCACAGGCTACGCAGGAAAGAACAGATCTTTATGCAAAACAAGGTCGAGGAAGCCAGTTTACTTCCAAAGAAGAAAGGGATAAGTGGATAAAGAAAGAACTGAAGTCTTTAGATCAAGCCATCAATGACAAGAAGCGTCAGATTGCAGCTATACACAAGGATTTAGAGGATACAGAGGCAAACAAGGAGAAAAATTTGGAACAGTACAGTGTAAGTTTTCAGCTTATTACTTCTCAGTATTTTTGAGAGAAGACTTAAACACTCAATCTAATCTTGGACCTAATTGCCTATTTATAAGGAAGATGAGACTTTCTGGATGGGTGGGGTCTTTTAAAAATGGATTACTGAAAACATCTGCAGATAAACTTAAATCTCCCTTTAGCACTGTATCTAGCTTCACACTGTATGTTGACTTTCTTTCTGGTACTTTCCCCAAAGTGTTTGGCCTGAGTTTTCAGGAAGAGACACAGATCTGACTTGCTCTTGTCTATATTGAACATGGCCATTTCATATAGATGAAGATTTGTTAGGTTTTTGTAGAGGTCTACATTGGTTGTTTTCCCTCTTCTCTTATTTTCCCTAAACACAGGATTTTTTTAAACTGTGCTGCAAGCACTGCACCTTTGCACACGATTGCAGCTGGTTAGAAGTTACGTCCCTATTCATGTTAGAAGATTAATCTCAGTATTATCTGCACAACTTTTAGATTTTAATTTCCATTCAGAAACAGCTTTTACACTGCAAATACAGCTGTACAATCTGAAAGTACCACTCCTCCTAGGAGCTACAGGAATGAAAACTCCTGCTTATGGTAGGAGAGCATCCAGTGCCAATGCTGCTACTCTGTATGTGCTAATACTGTTGTTTGTGTAATATATCTACTGAAATCAAGGATCAGTCTGACAAAATCTAAGAATGTAGTTGTACAAAGATGATGGTGTTCTGCTAAAATAGTATTTGGATGAGGCCCACATTAGTAAAGTAATGATTTCACAGAGTTGGTGAGTGATGGAAATGGCATTTACCACTGGCTGTTTGTATTGTATTGCTCAGTAGGGATTCTGTAGTATTTAAGAGGTTATGTTTGAGGTGGCCTTTGATGCCTTTTATAAACATGACTTAGTTTTCTTTTTCTCATTAAGGAAGGTTGGTTTATGCTCAGGCTAAGAGTTATATAGCTTTTTGTTGTTCAAAGGGGAGATGTCTTGGATGAACATGATGGAGAGAGTTTGCAAAGTTAGGTTGGAAAAACTTTGCCATATTTTGAGAACATAGCTAAGTCTCTTGCACACAGATAACTATGGAAACATTATCTGAGTTTCAAAGCTAGCCCTGCGCTGCTTTGAAAATGACAAGTGTTAAATGAGCAAGGGGAGGATGTCTGTGCGTTGGCTTAAACGGCATGCTGTTGACAGCAGGCATGGTAAAGTAGTAGCACTGCTGGAGAGCAAGCTAAGATTTTTTAATAATAGCAGTACAGCATGGTATGCAAAACTGGTATGTATGTTCTTATCAGAAATGTTATTTCAGAGCATGATTACACATAGTTAAGTGCATGACGGCTACTGTTTTGATTCAGTTTCTTACCGTGATATACAGTGAGCCATTTCATGGTAGTACCTAGATGCACAGTTCAACTCAGTGCCTGCCTTGTAATCTATTTGGTAAGTTCACCTTGTTACTGCTCCCTTACAAAGATGTATTTTTTTTCTTAGTGCTTTTACAGTTTGAAAATTTGTGAACATGTTTGTAGAAATAGTTTCTGAATTCTAAGTAGTAATTTACTATTGAATAAAAGAAAGACTTTTTTGAAGATACCTGTAGTTTCATACTGTTCTTTTCCTTGTGTTAGAAACTGGACCAGGACCTTAATGAAGTGAAGGCTCGCGTTGAAGAACTGGACAGAAAATACTATGAAGTGAAAAATAAAAAGGATGAACTACAGAGTGAAAGAAAGTTAGTAACTAATTGAAATATGTCTGAATCTCACTTAATGTGAAGGACCCCAACTGTGTAGTTGTTAACATGGTGTGTAGGTATGTTTTTTAAATATAGCCATGTATGAACTCCTGCACTTCACCTTCCCATTAGACTAGCAGTCTTTGAGAATAATAATAATAAAAAAATCTTTAGACTTCATTCACACTTAATTATTTTTGTTCTGTAGTTACCTGTGGAGAGAAGAGAATGCAGAACAACAAGCTCTCGCCGCAAAGCGAGAGGATTTAGAAAAGAAACAGCAGCTTCTCAGAGCAGCAACAGGAAAGGTGAGATACCTTGTGTTTGAGAACTGTGTGGAAACTTTCCTTCTCATTCTTAAAGGACAAGTCATAGTTATATCTGAAAGACATAACCGTTACGTCTTTTGGTTATGGTCTTACTGTCAAAATGGACAAAATATATTTGTTAGCTGAATTTTTCAAATATTTATAGCTGTAGAACTACTTGGAAATTAATTTTGCAAGCTCAAGGTAATTGAGGAGGGATAAGGAGACGAGGTAGAAATGGAATACTTCTAAAATTTTTTCTGATACCTTTTTGCTTAAAAAAACACAAACAAAACCCAAAACCAAACCCAGAACAAAAGCACCTGGAAAATGGCAGACTCAAATATTTAAGTGTCTTCCTTTTAGAGCTGTAGGTTAGTTAGCAGGAGCTCTGCGAAAAAGAAGGTTATGACTTTCACAAAATTAAAGGTAAAGTGGGTATTACTTCTATATCTTTTAATTGCAGTACAATAATGAGTTTTATCTTAACAGGCCATTTTGAATGGTATAGACAGCATAAACAAAGTTTTGGAGCACTTCCGTCGAAAAGGCATAAACCAGCATGTTCTAAATGGCTATCATGGCATTGTGATGAATAACTTTGAATGCGAACCAGCTTTTTACACTTGTGTTGAAGTTACTGCAGGGAACAGGTAATTACATGCTCTTTAGTGTTACTTAAGTTAAAGCAGATGCAGCGTTACAATTTAGTTGTTGGTGACAGTTGCTGCTGAAAGTTTTATTCTTTTAAACCTGAGGTCTTGTCTTTTTTTGGTCAAAGTGCCTTCTACATAGCATGATCAAACTGCTACTCCTTCAAGGAGCTAAGAAGAATTCTGCCCTTTTAAAAGTTAATCCTAGCTACCCTTGATGTTGTCAAAAAAAAAAAAAAAACAACCATAAAAAAACCCCAAACAAACAAAAAAAAACACCCCACAACCTAAAATCATGCAAAGACCTGCAAAAAAGGCCCCAGACCCACACGCTTCTGACACCAGAAGGATTGGTGGTGACGCTGAGCTACGTTGAATAAAGTAGACAGCATCTTCTGGTGTGGAGAATTCTACAATAAGCAATGCTGACGTTTCAATGATAACAATAATTATTTTGCTTACACTAGAAATTCTCATGGGTGAGGATACTTTCTAAACTGTTGAACTGCTATTCAAAAGCTATCTGAAAAAATGTTGAGTGTTAAGGAGTCTGTGTGTAATGTATGTTGTAGAAATGCCTGTTGCATGATCGACCGCTTTGTGCAGCATCTGACACTTCAAATGAATTTAAATTGTCTTTTTGTGTGATTGGTTCCCAGTTCCAATTCATGAGTATTCATACAAACTCTTGTTCTCATGAAACGTAGATGGTGGCGTAAGGCCAGGAAGGAGGACAGAGGTTACGTGATAGTTTGCAAGATCATGTAGAAATGTTGATGCTACCACAATTTGAAATGCTGTCCGTCATCTGAAACATCTGTGTCTGTGTGAAGGGTATCTCTTCAAAGTACTTCACAGTTCTGTCTGAATCCTGTTGTGCCCCGTAGTTGGGGAAAAAGCAGTAACAAGCAGCAGTTGAACTTGCAAAAGAAAGATCACTTACTGCAATGCCTCTGATGCTAGTCCCAATCACAGGGAGATAGATGCGGTCTCTGTTTCTGTTGATTGTGTACAGAGGCATAAGATGCAAATTCTGTACATTCTTGTTAATTAGGCTGTTTTATCACATTGTGGATTCGGATGAGGTCAGTACAAAGATCCTGATGGAATTTAACAAAATGAACCTTCCTGGAGAAGTTACTTTCCTCCCTCTGAACAAGCTGGATGTTAGAGATACTGCTTATCCTGAGACTAATGTGAGTTAGAGTTTCTTTTGAACCTTCCTCTACTTCATAATTGCAAAGCCACATATTTTGAAGTGTGTGTGTGTGTATTGCTTATTGTCCACCACTTGCTTTGCTGTTGAATGTCTGCAGTTAAATAACTGCAGTAATGTATGCTTTTCCGTATAAAAAATGCTGTTATATGAAAATACTTCCTTTTCTACCAGGTGTTTCCTCTTTAAACTTTAAACTTCACCTTCCAAGCAAATAGGTGATACTAAAAAGAATCTGATAATTGATAATTACCTGAATTACTGAATTGTAACTCTTTACGCTGAAATGCTGCCATGGACAAAAGCTGTAGAGGAGGGTAGTGTCATGTTGTGTTTTTATATTTAAAAATGCATAAATAAACCTTCAGTGACAACCATTCAAAAAGTACTTCTGAAATACCTTTCTTGAAAGGTATCTGATCTTATTTGAAATTTTCGTAGTGAATTAATTATGTAAATGTTAATTGCTTCCTACAACAATCATGGTAGAATAAGTTATTTTAAAAATACGTTCTTTTTTTCTTTTTTCCTCAGATAAACATAGGGAAAATAAATAGGAAGCAGTCAGACTTGTAGCATGCTTACTTTGGGAGGGCTTTACTAGTAAAACTGTGTTAGTGTTTGTGTCGTCTTTTTTGAAGGAAAAAAATTACTGCCAATGTATGATACTTACTCAACTTGTTTTAGTAGCAATTTAATACTCAGATGAGATTCCTGGCAGACTCTTAGTTGATTTAAGGCTCAAGCCTAGGTGTTAAAAGCTAAAATTGCAAAAACTTGCACTTGATTTCCATAGCGTTTATGTGTTTGTCTTGGGAATGTTCAGTCAGTGTGTCATCCTTCTACCAACTGACAGCTGTTTATTTCTGAAGTATCATTCACAATGTTGTGCTTTGAGTTTAAGGTTTAACATCCTTTATGTAGATAATGATATACACAGCTCCAGAAGTCTTCATTCTAGAAGTTTATTGATAGTCAAGCCGAAGTTAATGTTCAGTGAATTTGAGATACGCTACACTTTCAGAAATTCTATTCTCTTTTTACTCTTGATGGTAGTTTCTTTTTTCCAGGGCTCTCTTGAATTCTGTGTATGAATTAGTTGAGGTATACTTGCCATATTTGTATCAATGTGCTCTTCTCATTAAAATCACTGTCGCTTCAGGATGCTATTCCTATGATCAGTAAACTGAGATACAATCCAAGATTTGACAAAGCTTTCAAACATGTTTTTGGAAAGACTCTAATTTGTCGTAGCATGGAAGTGTCTACCCAGCTGGCCAGAGCTTTCACTATGGATTGTATTACTCTGGAAGGTAAATATTGCCATTTAATAAATTATTTATTGTCAAAGTGTGACCACTGTAATGTGAGCCTCATTAAACATGATCTGTTAGTGTTGTCAAAATAAGATTATTTTAAATAATAGTATACTTGACTGAGATGTTCAAAGTTGCACTTGGTTAAGTACAGTACTTAAATACAGAGTTTCTTCATAAGCTATTGAATTGTCTAATGATCTAAAAGTTTGTAGGTATGTGTCTCCACCCTGAGAATTGTAAAGCAGATTAGGTTTGTATTCATCCAATTTGTTTTATGCAATTTAATAGGCATTTATTTTCCTGGAGTATTTATGGTGCTTTAGACAAACTTAAACCAGTGTTTAGGGTCCAAATGTATGGCCTTAATTACTGACAAGTGCAAGGTGAATTCTTCTGCGTAGTAGACACATTTACATGTTACGTTCTCTGAAATAATCTGTATCTCTTGTTGATTGCCTGTTCTTGGAGGGTAGATTCCCTGCAGGCTTATTGTTGTGTCTTTGTCTCTTAAAGTCATAAAACCATAGAATCGTTTAGGTTGGAAAAGACCTTTAAGATCATAAAGTCTAAACTTTAACCTAGCACTGACAAGTCCACCACTAAACCATGTCCCTAAGCACTACATCTACATGTCTTTTAAATACCTCCAGGGATGAGGACTCAACCACTTCCCTGGGCAGCCTGTTCCAGTGCTTCATAACCCTTTCGGTGACGAAATTTTTCCTAATATCCAATCTAAACCTCCCGGGCACAAACTGAGTCTGTTTCCTCTTGTCCTATGGATTGTTACTTGGGAGAAGAGACTGACCCCCACCTCGCTACAGCCTCCTTTCAGGTAGTTGTAGAGAGCAGTGAGGTCTCCCCTCAGCCTCCTTTTCTCCAGGCTAAACAACCCCAGTTCCCTCAGCCGCTCATAAGACTTGTGCTCCAGACCCCTCACCACCTTCGTTGCCCTTCTCTGGACATGCTCAAGCACTTCAGCATCCTTCTTGTAGTGAGGGGCCCAAAACTGAATACAGTATTCAAGGTGTGGCCTCACCAGTGCTGAGTACAGGGGAATGATCACTACTCCTGCTGGTCACACTCTTTCTGATAGAAGCCTAGATGCTGTTGGCCTTCTTGGCCACCTGGGCACACTGCCAGCTCATGTTCAGCCAGCTGTCAACCAACACTTCCAGGTCCTTTTCCACTGGGCAGCTGAAAAATTCCTAAAGATGTCTGAGGAGGAAACGATTAATTTTTCAGTAACAGCCTACTCTTTAAGCCACAGATGCTAATTATTCAGCCTCTCTTTTGTTTTCTCCCTCACAGAAGATTTGAGATTTTTTTTTTTTAAGATGGTAGTGCTAGGCATCTGCATTTTTCCCTTAATCTAAGGGGTTTTTTGCCTTCAGGCTGCATGGTTTCCAAAGTCATTAAAAAAATAATTAGCTAATGCTTAAGGGAGATCATAGCAGTCTGTGTTGGTCTTCAGAAAGGAAACACACTTTAAATTGAATACCGAAATAAAGATTTCCCTAATTATTGTAAACATACATATGTGATTCCTGATACTGATGCAGCGCTTCTGTAGGTTAGTTGAAATGTTCTGGTTAATCTGCTAAATTGTATTGTAGAAGCTGCTCTGAACATTATGAACTGACCTATATAACTTAGAGCATATAGTGTGCAGTTCATTCTGTTATGCTCTTACGGTCTTGTTATACTCTGTTATAGTCTCATTCTGCTATGCTGTTAGGTGATCAAGTCAGCCATCGTGGTGCTTTGACTGGAGGTTATTACGACACAAGGAAGTCTCGGCTTGAATTGCAAAAAGATGTTAGAAAGGCAGAAGAAGAACTTGGTGAACTTGAAGCAAAACTCAATGAAAACTTACGCAGAAACATTGAAAATATCCTTTTGTTGTTCTTGGGGAAAGGTTGTGTGATGACAAAGCTTTTGTTTTGCAGCTACTGTAATAGATGAAGAACAGGAGACTTGTTAATGTTACATACTAGCTGTGGCATTTGTTTTGACTTTTACTAGTGCACCCCTCATTACTTGTAAGGATTTTAGTAACAAATCAACGGTAAAACAGAAACAAACAAAACCCTTGCATGTGAAAATTGGTGTACAACCACTGAAAATATCAGATTTTAAAACATCCATTGTTTATGTGCCTGAATTGCATTCTTTTTTAAAAATTATTTTTAGATCAATGCAACTACTTAAGAAATAGTATCTATACCAATGCTGTTAATTTTTTGGTAAAACTGCTGTACTGGGGAAACTTGACTGAAAAGTAAAGACATACACTTTGTCCAATGGTTTGCTTCAGGGAGTAGCTGGCACTGTAGGCTTCAGTAAAAAAGGATCTTGAGTAATTTGTCCCCATTAAAATTTGATCTTGATCTTTAAAGCTTAGAGATGAGGTTAAACCCTAAACTATGAGGCTTTCTATTCCTTCTAGAGTTTGCTGTATTAACTACTATAACCAGGTATTCTTGTTATCTGTGTTAATCTTCACTCTCTCTTCTGGCTCATGCTATATTTTTAGTACTTGCAGGACCCAATTTGTGTATCTACAGTTAAGTATGTATTAAATGTGGCATTTTCTCCTTCCTTAGATTTTTCTTTAATTTTCAAATATGTAGGCATATGGTTTAAAATTTTAACACTAATCCCAGTGTGCGTTGTACAGGTAGCCTGCTTTTTGTAACTAGAAATCGGAGCTTGAATTCCTGCTGCTTGTGGTTAAATTCCAGTTACCTGTTGGACCCTTTGCTTTCAGTATAACTTAACTTATAAACAGGACTATGATTTTGGAACTGAAAAATCTTTCTTGTTATTATTTAAGTAAAAATCTTTAGGCCTCTGTTTCTTTTTGAGGAGGGATCTATAGGGGATGTAGGTAGAGTGCTCATCGAACCGATAGAAATTCCTATGTGACATACCCTTCAGCCGTGGTAGATCGGTGACTGTAATAACAGCTGTTACTGCAGTCTGACAAAAACTTCTATAACACAATACAAAAGTACTAGAAAGATGTAAAACATACTTTAAAACAAGGACAAGAGTTTTCCTTAGCCCACAGTATGGATTAATAATGAGATTGACCAGCTAATGAACCAAATGCAGCAAATTGAGACACAGCAGAGAAAGTTCAAAGCCTCTCGAGACAGTATTTTGTCAGAGATGAAAATGCTGAAGGAGAAGAGGCAGCAGTCTGAAAAAACATTTATGCCTAAGGTATATAGTATGGGGATATTAAAAGGTGTAACTGGTTTTATATTTATTTTTCTCATTAATATTACTGATAAATTTGCATTACTTTCTGGTTAACATATGAAATATGAAAAGATATCTAGAGGTATGTCACAAAAAATGTTCACAAACAGAAAAGTAAAATTCATATAAATAAGATTGCTCTGAGGAATGATTCTGTCTAATCTGTTCCACAGCAACGCAGTTTGCAGAGCTTGGAGGCAAGTTTACATGCTATGGAGTCAACTAGAGAATCATTAAAAGCAGAACTGGGGACTGATTTGTTGTCTCAGCTCAGTCTTGAAGATCAGAAACGTGTGGATGCTCTTAATGATGAAATTCGTCAACTACAGCAAGTAAGGACATCAAAATGTCTTGTCATTAAATGCAGTACCTTTCTTCCCAATAAACTTACTTTTCTCCTTTTGTATGACAAGCCACGTAGGAATATAGTGTAAAGAAAAAAGTAGTGTTTCATCAGTAGTAGGTAGGCATATTGGGAGTTTTCTCATCTGCAAACTGTATTTGCATGTTTATCTCAAATGGTGGGTGAATTTTACTAGCTGTATCATGTGAGAATTACAGCTATTTGTGTTGGAATCACAGTTTTCTTGCTCCTGCTTTTGGACTTTACAACAATAAATACAAATAGATATAATCTGAAAGGAATGATCCTCAGTGTGGGAAAATAAAACGATGCCTTTAAGCACATGGTAGATGAGACGAAAACTAAGGTTTTTGTCTGACACCCATGTTGTTGAAAAAATACTAAGTCGTCTTAAGTATACTCTCTAAAAGTCTTCTGTGTTTTAAGAGTTGGATTCAGATGCTAGTGCAGTTTAAGAAACTACTGATTTGTGTGGTTGACTTTAGCACTGGACAGCTGCAAAAGTGCTTACTGTTCTTTCTACCTGTTAAAATTAAGGTAACAGAATTGTGTGATATTTTAATACACAGAATTGTGTGAAGAGTGGGGTTTTTGTTTGTCTTAATTTTTTTGACAAAGGAAAAAATGCTTGTTTAGGAGTCTGTTAAGGCATTTAGTATGCTCTTTTATTTTTTTAGGAAAACAGACAGCTTTTGAATGAGAGGATTAAACTAGAAGGCATTATCACAAGAGTTGAAACATATCTCAATGAGAATCTGAGAAAACGCTTAGATCAAGTGGAACAAGTAAGGATTTTCTCTTAAATACACATTTTGCAATCTGTTTTTGGTTTATTTCCAGGGTTTTAACATCATAATAATAATATAAATACTCATTCATTACCCTGTATTATCTGTGGTGGGTTGTGCTTCCCTATATCCAAGCTAAGTGTTTTACTTACATTTCAGCATAGTATTTTAGGCATGTGGATTTTTGACAGAAATCCTGCTCTACACATGTAGCCTATGTGTAAATAGGGTTATCATAATGACAGATTTTTTTGAAGATCTAACTATTCTCTAAAACTCTACTAAAATATTTAATACAGTTATATGTAGAGTAGCAGATGACTTGTTTGCCTGGCTTAGACTTCTGTTCCCTTCCATGCTGAAGCTTGGTGGCATTTGCTTTGTGTCCCATAGGAACTGAATGAGCTACGAGAAACAGAAGGTGGCACAGTTCTTACTGCCACAACATCCGAACTTGAGGCTATCAACAAACGAGTGAAAGATACACTGGCACGGTCAGATGGTTGGTAGCATCATTTTTTTCAAAGAAAAATCTCTAAGGTTTTGAAAGTTCACGCATGCCATGTTTTGGTTTAGAAATAGACCGTAATAAGAGAAGTAGTTGTTAATTTAAAATATGCTGCAGTAGTTACGTAGTATGTAACAGATTTTTGGAACTTACTTAAGATAAGTGAAACAAGATTTTGTGCATGTGATACATAAATGAAAGTGTCCACAATTGCACACTGTAATACCAGTAAGTCTGTGTTGGTGATAACAGACTTGTGGTTTCAGGGCATAGTACTTTTGAAGCTACCTTCATACACACATGATCTTGCTTAGTTGTTCTTGAATTTTGTCTGTAATATCCTAAAACTAAGTTGCTGTCCAATAGGAAATAGCATCTGTATGCCTCAAAATTTTTTGCTTCTCTTTCTAGACTTTTAACAATATGACCTTGGTATGTTTGTTAGTTTTTTTTAAGCCATGTACTCACGGGAAAGGAAAGAGAGGGATTTTCAGCTTTTTGTCTTACAATTAGCTTTCTATTCCTCAACAGATCTTTTTCTTTAGATTATAATTTTGTTTCATAAACACTTGATTGGATAATTGCTGATTTTATGCAGGTATGTAGGGCTTACCATTTTGGGTTTTGTGTTCTCCCCCAATATGTCAGATCTGGATAATTCTATTGACAAAACAGAAGCAGGAATTAAAGAACTTCAAAAGAGCATGGAACGCTGGAAGAACATGGAAAAGGAGCATATGGATGCCATTAACCACGACACAAAAGAACTTGAAAAAATGACTAACAGGCAAGGCATGCTCCTCAAGAAGAAAGAGGAATGCATGAAGAAAATCCGAGAGTTGGGTTCACTTCCACAGGAGGCTTTTGAAAAGTATCAGACTTTAAGTTTAAAGCAGGTACTAAGTGTGCTTGGTTTCATGTTTCACAACCTGAAATATTAGTGTCACATACATCTTGAGTGTCAAATGTGTCTAGAATTGCAAGTTACTTTGATATGTTAATATTTCTAATTTACAGTTATTCCGCAAACTGGAGCAGTGCAATACAGAACTGAAGAAATACAGTCACGTTAATAAAAAAGCTTTAGATCAGTTTGTGAATTTCTCAGAGCAGAAGGAAAAATTGATAAAAAGACAAGAGGAACTGGACAGGGGCTACAAATCCATCATGGAGCTGATGAATGTCCTCGAGCTCAGGAAATATGAAGCTATTCAGCTGACTTTCAAACAGGTAACAAAATAGCAACAATTGTAAAAACACTGATGCTGAAATAAAATTGTCCCGTTATGTAGCATCTATATGAGAAGAAACAGATATTAAGGATATCTATTCTATAATAATAAGGTGGCAGTATCATGTAACTTGATGTTTGTGGGTGTTTTAAATACTGAAGAAAAAATAGGCTAGCATGTTAAATAGGTGCTTGCCTTAGTTGTATTGCAAGTCTAGCTTTGCTTTAAACATCTTAAATACTTCCTTTCTGGTGAATCTCTTTGTAGTGTGTTACAACCCTTTCTGGGAAATGTCTGGTGATAAACTCTGCACTAAATCCATTCTCCAGATTTAGTAAAAGTAATTCCTAATGTTAACAAAGGAATTTTTGAAACATCTTAACTACGAAGCATGTGAAGTCTTCTCTTAAAAGGTGATTTGCTTAACTGAGATCTCATCTGAAGTTTACTGAAATAAGTAATACTTGCTTCTGCTGCTTTCATGTTTTAATTTCTACCATTTTCTTGAAAAAAATTTTTGAAAATTCTCATAGTACAAAACCAGCTGGCTTAGATGTTTTTAAACCAAGCTCTGTGTAGTGTATGTTTCTCACTTCTACTTGTGCTTAAGAATGAATGTGGATCTCTGCTTTGAAGCAGATACTTGGTGTGATCATGTAAAAACAGCTGTTCTTTGCAATTTACTTCATTATGTAAAAATGAGCTGGTGTATTGACTGTTTCTTTTTCAGGTGTCAAAGAATTTCAGTGAAGTATTCCAGAAGTTAGTCCCTGGTGGCAAGGCCACGTTAGTGATGAAGAAAGGAGATGTGGAGGGCAGTCAGTCCCAGGATGAAGGTGAAGGCAGCACTGAGAGTGAAAGGGGATCTGGATCTCAGAGCAGTGTTCCATCTGTAGACCAGTTCACTGGTGTTGGCATAAGGGTAAAGAAAAATATTTGTGTTTCAGTACTCTGAATATTCGTTTAGATTGCCTTTTAACTATATTTTTAAAAGGCAGTGTTTAATTGGTCCTGTTCATTCACTATTAATAGCAAGTGATGTTGTAGTTTAATATTTCGAAATCATCTTGCTGTTGCATTGTTTTCTTAGGTATCATTCACAGGGAAGCAGGGTGAAATGAGAGAAATGCAACAGCTTTCAGGTGGACAGAAATCCTTAGTGGCCCTTGCCCTGATATTTGCTATCCAGAAATGTGATCCAGCTCCATTTTACTTATTTGATGAAATTGACCAAGCCTTGGATGCTCAGCACAGAAAAGCTGTTTCAGGTAACTGTCTACCTTTATTCGTCATCATTGTGGCTGAAAGTGATAGTCTGTCATTTCGTCCTTGATGTTTAAGATAAAAGCTTTTAATCATAAAGGCACATTTTAAAATATCCCAACATGTGTTAGAATTTAACTTTTTGCCTTCTGAAACTTTCATGAACTTGGTTTTAGGTAGAAAGTCTGTGTTGTACACTGTGTCTAAAGAGTCTCCTTACTACACTTCAGTGTGGTGGAAATAATCCTGTTTTTAAGTGTAGTTTGGTTTTTAAAATGAACTTTTAGCTCATTGCACTGTTGGAGAAGTGCTTACTCTGCTTTTCATCAGAGAGGTTTAATACCCCACTGATTTTCCCAAGTGGCTGGATTTGTCAGAGTTGGTACTGGAATTAATGATAATATTTAAAAACTTGGTATGGATCCTTTCTTGATTTCTGGATGTTTGGGCTTTCTTGTTCACTAAAACCTCATTTTGAATAAGAAATGGCAGACTTTTTCCCTGTCTCATATTAAGACCTGTCCCACTTTATTGGAAATATTACATTAATAAGAATTCTTGTGTTTTTTTAGATATGATTATGGAACTAGCTGAACATGCTCAGTTTATTACAACAACTTTTAGGCCTGAACTCCTTGAGTCAGCCGACAAGTTCTATGGCGTAAAATTCAGAAACAAGGTAAATAATATATTTTACTTATGATGTTTACTGAGAACCGTATCAAGTTGTGCCTTTGAGACTCAACTTGAAAGTCGAGTTGAAAGTGAATTAGTCATTTCAGTGATGGATTTCTAGTTATGTTGCAGTGTAGTGTAAAATTTGTCTCCTTTCTGAAAGAGTTTAAATCTTCACAGATGTCCTTTGTCATGTTCTTTAAAGGAAATTAGAAATTTATTATAGGCCAGTTGCTGAGTCCCAGAGCCTTTAGAAATAAGGCTGTCTTATTCTGCAGGAGGTACTGTAATAACTGTATACTTCTTTTTGTTCCACCAGGTTAGTCATATTGATGTGATCACAGCAGAAATGGCCAAAGACTTTGTAGAAGATGACACCACGCATGGTTAAACAAAATTGTAGTTACTGCTTGTTTGGAAGATGTGTATAGTGCTATGTTTATGCCAGGGACCTGTAAATTTAAAACATGAAGTTTTAGTCTTTGTTTAAAATAGTTTTTGAACGTGCATTTTAACCAAGACCCCAGAAGGCTTAGTTTGAAAGAAGCTTCAGTATCCATTTTGTCTCTCTTGCTGTATTTTATAAGATAATTGTTGATGTTACCTTTATACGGTATCTGTAGTTTGGAAATTTTACTCTTTCCTCAAATCTTTTGTAAAGTGTCTGTTGCGGTTTTAAAGCTTTTAAGAAAGTGCTAGCTATTCCTTCTTAAGTCTAATTTTATCATTTATATTGCCTCACATGTTTTTTTTTTTAATGGCTTCAATTAAAATGTTTGGTTTTATCGCTGTAACTTGTATACGTTTAGTTTTTGTCTTTAGAGGATTCCACTGAGATGGAATAAATACTATTTTGTTATATTTGGGCTGCATATTTCAGAAGTATGAGACAAAGCCATTCTTATATCTTTTTTTTCCCTCCTTTTTTGTACATTGCCAATGCCAACAGAAAACCACCCTAGTCTGTGCTTGTCCAAATTCATAATGTTCTGGTTATTGAACTGAAAAAACTGTTCAGTATCAGAAGAACCTGAGAAGTCTGAAAAGATCCTAGAACTGTACCAAGACAAACTACAGCCTCCTCTTTTTATCTGGCACCTTGGTCAGTGTAACAGTTTCTCCATCATCTCCCTTCAGCCTGAAGGACCAGCATAACTTGAGCCAAGTGACAGTCACCAGTCAAAGTGTGAATCTCTTCCTACTGTCTAGGCTTTTGACAAAGGGGTGTTGAATAATTTGATGTGTTATTCTGGAAAACTTAATGTTTTACTATGAACCATATATTTCTTAGATAGCAAAGCAGTTGTAAAAACAAGATCAGTTGGTGTTCCAATGGTGTGTATGTTTAAAAAAATAAAATTACTTTAAACAGTAGCTTATTTAAATTTAAATAGTGTGGTGAGAAACAGTGAATGTGTATATTGCATTTACCCTGTAGGGCACTTTCAACGAAGCAGAAGAGTAAAGCTGTTGGATAGGTTTTCATCTGCAAGCACCCTTGCTCCCCACTGAGAACTTCAGGAAGTGCAGGAAAGGAGACTGTGGACTGATTGCAGGTCTCCTGAGGAGTGCCTACACTTGCGTACAAGGCAGGGTAAGAGAAGAGTACTAAAGCTTGTACAGAGTAACTTCCCCAGGGAATGATGATCATGTAGGAAATTACTACCTGCAGTAAGTCTTAAGCCAGAAGGAAGATGATGTTGTACCTGACATGACAAAGCTTTCTGTAGTTCTTAGGGAGTCCCTAGCTACATAGTAGACTTCTCTCAGTGAAGAGAGGGTAGGGTACGAAACATTGAACAAACTCTTGAAGGCAGTAAGCCCAAAGCCCCCAAAATTTTTAGCATGTGAATAGACTTTTTATTTGAGAACCCTGAAGAATTTGAAATTTGTCCTCTGCATACAAAGCTCTGAGTATGCTACAGAACAAAACATTCCTGAATTACTTACAGGTGAAACAAGTGAGTTTAAAGTCCAGAGAAGGACCTAAAGAATGTAGCCACAGACTCATACCTAAGGTTACTGATTTCATGCCATTTGATTCAGTGCATGTAAGGACACACTTCAAATATCTGTAATCTATGATCATCAGATACATAAGCTGCTGGTGGCAATAGCAAGCTGTGTTCTCAGCTAACTGAGTAGGCTTGCCAGTGCTAGGACATCAGCTTGACAGTTGTTAGTTTGAATTTTGGAAGAGAGCAGCAGTTCATGGGCCATGAAGTGAAATGCTGTGCTTATTAAGAAGTATCATACTAAATCCAGCTAAGACTGATCACTTTAATGAGATTATTTGATAAAATTAATGGCAGTAGATTAGTAGAGCAGAAACTTTTTTTGTACAGTGCTCAGCATAATAGAGCTTAAATGCAGCTGAATAACTTGAGTAGTTTCAGCTGTGTTAGGAATTTCCCTCTGGGTTGAGTCTAGCATTAAGTTTGTTAGCAAGCACAGCAGGAAAATGGGTAACTAGCAGTCTGGTGGGAACAGATGAATACTGGGTTTATGCTATGCAGTGTAAGAATAGACAAGCCTTTAGCTATTACTTCAATTTCTTGTCTGCTGAAGACCAAGGTTTAGAACTACTTGCACAAAACGGGAAACTTACCAAGATTTTCAGAATCTCTTTTCAAGGTAAGTTTTTTAGAGATGGTGGGTTTTTTGTTTGTTTGTTTAAACCTAAGTGACTACTAAACTTTGTGTCCTTGAAATACCACATTTCTAGAGAGACTACTAAGTTGGCTCCTTGTTTTCCTTCCCATGTACTCATTCTCAATGTTGTGATGCCTCTCTGCAGTCACATACTGCAAGAGTGAAAAAACTTACCGGCATCAGTGCCTTCATCTGATTCACTGAGTGTTTTACCAGTAATGCTGGCATGCATGGGACTGGAGTGAGAAATGCTGAAATAACTTACACAACCCCTCTTCCAGATGTCAAACCACAGCCTTCATGTTGTGCTGCAGATGCCCTACAGCGAGCTTGGGTTGCTAAGTTAGAAACTATAGTTAGACTTGAAGAGGGCCTCAAACAGGGGTGTAGTAAGGTAGGTTATTTAGCAAAATCCGTACCAGCCCAGTACATTGGAAAATAAATTGCATGAGAGCGAGCTGCATGAAAGTAGGAACACCAGAACCTTCTCCTTTGCTGTATGTTTTAAGGAAAGTCCTTGTACAAAGGAGAAAGAATTATCATGATAACTTGCCAGTACATACAACCTAAAGGAGGATTTTGGTTTTTCCCAGCCTGGTTTTGGCCATGGCTAAGGTCAGGAATGGCAGAAGAGTTTTCTTTGCTGTCTGTCCCTTAACGATTTGCTTCAGATTGCTGTACAAATCTGAAGATGTGACAAAGCTTTTGCAAAATGCAGTGATTGGAATGATAGATTTCCAAGGTACATGTGTGTGTTGTGTTCTGTTTGTGATGTTTCATATCTGGTCCACTCAACATCATAGTTTACAGGTTGACTTTTCTGTCTGCCCATGCTTTAAGTTCTTCCTTAAAAATAGGTTTTGTTGAGAGTTGCTGTGTCCTTGAGTTTCTTCAAATGTGTCCTGTTTTTTCCACCTGGAAACTTAAGGCAGAATTCAGTGAAACTATATACTGCAGAACATCCCAGAAATTACAGAAATCCTGGGTGCCCCATGGTGCACCTGCTCTTTATGCCCAGGGAGCCTGGGCTTAGATGTATTGACTGCAGGGTTTGCATAGTCGCTCTGGTAGATGCTTCTCTCAAATGGTGACGTAGGGCTGATGGTTGTATTATGGGTCAGTGCTGGGAGTAGTGCTTCTGTTGCCCAGGTGTACTGGGAGAAGATCGCTGGTGGTATGATCCAGAAACATGAAACTTGAGAATTTACCATTTTATTTTCATTTTTCTGGTTAGTACTTGTCATTCCAGTAAAACGCAACTGTTTGTCTTCTGAATGTCCAACTGTGGCTGTGTGTCCTACTGCAAGCTTGAAAGTCACCTGGAAAATACTGTGTAATGTCACTGCTAAATGTCTCCAATATTGGTGTTCAGCTGTTCATTTTCTTAATTATCAATATGTGAAACTTCCCGGCTGAATTGCTGATTGTTTCTGATATCTCAAGATAGTTTTCATCTCTAGCAAATGTTCTTCAAATACTCTGTAAGACTAACACCTTGAGTTTTCTATTTTTAATCTTATGTAAATGTTACAAGATGTAGTTTGTAATTTTGGGCAGCAGATGGAGCCAAACTGGACTATGCAAAAATGAAATTTGCTTTATTATTAAAGCTGAGGGTAAAATCAAAGCTTTTTTTAATGAGGTCTTTGGAATTTCAGAGACTATTACAGTGATCATGAGGATCCTGAACAAATGGAGAAATACAAATTATAAATAGTTTTATATTGACAAGAATGTAAGTAAATGGGAATAAATCACACTTCTTGCTTAAAAAGTATAAAAGCCATCAAGATTTTAATAATTTGCTAAAATGTTCTTATTGGGTAGAACTGTGCCATTCCATGAAAATATATGCATAAATTTATGTAAAAATACCTAAATTTTACCTGTACATACATACAGGTAAAATAAAAAACCAAAACACAATATTATCAGAAAAGTATAAAAATCTGGTTCCTCTATGAGAAATGACTAATAGTGAATGAAGTCATCATTCTCTCCTTGCAGCTGAACCTGTGGGCATGGGAGGTGATGCTTCCCAAGGCAGGGACGAACAGAGTGGACAAGCTGCTTCTGTTAAACTTCTTCCCTCAGATTGGAGGTATGAAGTGAGTTACCCTGACTGTTGAAGTTGGCAACTACTGGGATCCACTCACACTCAGATGGATGTATTTTCTATAAGCAGCTATTTATCCATAGGCACACAAACACTTCTGAAGAACAGCTGCTCTGCTTTTGGAATACCAGGTTCTAATAGATAACAGCTCTTCACCTGGGTGGGGAATGGCAAATTTTAATTGACTCTTGGAGGAGTCCTGCTGATTTTACAAGCTAGGAGTCTTCAGATACTGTTTCAAAATATTTTCCTAGGGAAAGGTAACCTTAGACCCTGGAAGGTCTTAATTTCCAGCATCTGCTTTCATTCCTCATTAGACACAATGGATGCTTTTACTATCTCCCTAATAGTCAATAAAAGCATTCCCAGTAACAAAATCTAAATTTTTTCACATCTGCACTTAAGTTCATTGCAATAGTGATACTGTCTTTCTTTTCAAAGAGGGTTATAAAACAGTGGATTTGGTTTTATAGAAAAGCAAGTACGTAACATTTCCTTTTGCTGCGATTACAAGCATACTTTGGGGGTTACTTTAATTGGGGGCATTTTTCACCTCGGTCCTGGCATGATGCCTCTCTTCTCCCTCTTATACTCAGCTGAAGTGCAGAGAGAAGACAGGCTGAGATCCTTATTTCTAGTTACTCTGCCTTGTTCTTCCTTTAGTGTAGTTTTTACTCTCCTTCTCCATTTGTCTGTCTTTTGCTACCTTTGACTGTAACCACGAGGGGGCATCTCTTGTTTTTGTTAACCTTGTTTGCCTCAAGTTCAGCTCTTAATTTTAGTTTTCTGCCAATGTATTTTGTCTCAGACAAATGTTTCTTATATAATGCAGCAACAATGATGGACAAAATAATTGTTTAGTAGTCCTTGGACTCCTCTGTCGCTGCAGTTTGAGCTAAGTGTTGACTGTGTTCAAAGAGGATCCATTTAGCCTAAGAATTTTTGTAATAATGCTGAGCCCAGCATCAGTTTTCAGTGCTACTGAATCAGCAGCTGCTTCATGTTGCACTTTACTTCTAAAAGACTTACATTATTCTTCTGAAATACCTCCAAACTTCTATTTGCTAAGGCAAAGAAGTGCTTGTCATTTCTTACTATAGGCATGGCTTGCATTTGGGATAGCTTTATTATTTTTATCCTCCGTGGAAATGTAAAGGTGAGAAATGACATGCATGTTCTCAGGTTCTGATGCCTGACAGTTCCCGCCATTCTAGAAATGAGACTTACATTGTATAGGATCAGCATTTAGAATCTGCTTCTGCAACTATGCCCAAGAGGGTGTATCGGTAAGATGTTTGTTGGGTTACAGGACCTCAGTGATACAGCATCTGTGTATTCTATGCTTTAAATAGGAGGCATTCCAGACAGAACATGTATTTGAGCCAGAAGTACAACATCTAATTGCTGTTGATACCACTAAATGTTGTAGGCAGATACTGTTGGAGCTTTGAGCACAATGAAAATCTGCCTCTGTCTCTCCAGAAGAGCTCAAGCTTTTTCTACTTAAAATTTAAGGATAAAAATGCTTCAGTGTTCACCCAAACAGCATCTAGCCAGCTGGATGCAGGCCCTCATAATGCAGGGGAAAACACTCTCTTGCTTAACATGGGAGGAAGTCTGAGCTTGTAAATGAATTTCTGGTCAGGTTTAGAATTCAAAGTTGTAAATATTGAGTAGCTGGAATCTGTCAAGTACAGCTGTAGCTCGCAGCACTGGCTACTTGGGAATAAATTGCATTCCCACTGCTTTGTAATTACCTGCAGACTGACAAATACTGCAGAAATCAAAACTGTACTAGGGTTCCTCTATGTAGGTGCCATAACAGCTAGGAGTGATTGATAAATTCTAGAATATATATGTATATTATATATAATGCTACAATGTATAATTAAAGCCATATGATACATTATATATTTAAAATATATATATGGAAATACTATTTTCCACTTTAACCTGGTGCTATATTCAATATTTTGTTTGAATTGGCACTGAACAGCATGGTTTTTGCTTGCTTAGATGATAAAAGCTCTAATGTAGAGGAGGTATTTACATACAGTTCTTACAACGCACAGTGGTGGTATCTAATACCTTTTTTTAAAAAACACTATTTTAAATTTTTCTATTTTTTTTTAAAGACTCAAAAAAAACATGGGCTGGGACAGTTCTGGAGTCCTAATTTTTTTTTTCTCAGTTGCACTTGCCTATACCATGTCGATTTGCCACTAGGTAAGAGTTTTGGGGTATTTGATGGGTTACAGTGTTGATCATATATCTTGAAAAGATACCAAGTGACCCATCAGCGTTATGGTTACAGCCCCTTTCAAAAAAAGTAGTCTTTTGCTAAGTCTCTTTGTTTTAGGCGTGACAATTCTTTGACCATGTTTCAGTCAGTGCACCAGTATTTATGGCCCCAGGATTTTCCATGTGCCTTACCGGAGGTGACACAGACTGAGGATGAGGTTCAAGCTGATCTTCTTGATTGGTGCTGGATCCTGGGCATTATTGGGTTTGTTCTCCGGTTCATTCAGAGAAAAAATTTCCAAGAGAAAAATGCTCTGGTGGACAAGGCAGTGCTCCTGAGCCCAAGTTTTAAATCACTTGGCCTTCATGAATCCTCTCTTACCCCACAAAGATAATTATGCTGAAGCTTGTAAGATGGCTCTGACACTAAAGAGAGATTCAGATGGGTACCTACGTAGGTAGACGGATACACTATTCAGAAGCATGGCAACATTCAAATCTCATGTTTAATAAGGGACGCTCTGAAAGGTGTGTTCACAACTGTACTTATTCTAGAATATATGTAAAAGCTTTCATGCACAATGGTCTGTGTATCTAGACTGAGTCTGTAGAAGGTCTCTTGCAAGTTTCAGAGTAAAGAAGAGAAGGGAACCCACACGGTTGTGCTTCTTCAGAAGAGGTGGGGAAGTAAAATAACTTGGGTTGCTAGTGTGAGTCACCTGCACCCCTAATGACCATTTGGAGTTGTCCCCTGGGGGAGACATCTCCTCCATCTGCTACATTCAGACATCAAGAGTCCAAGCTGTAAGAGAATCACACCTAGATTAGATGCTCAAGGTGTAGATCATGTAAATATTCCCTCATTGTCCAATATAAAGGTGAACCAGGGAGACCACAAACTGGATGGAGGAGAAGGATTTTGTTTTTATCAAGTAATAGTCTGGTGAGTAAGCAGGGAAAACTGGAGAATGCTTGTCTTCTGTTTTTTTAGTTCCTCCTCCCCTTCCCCAGGAGGCTGGGGCACTCTCTGGATGTAGAGTAGTTTTTCAAACAGTGAGTAAAATGCTCCCTGTCAGAATGGGAGTTGGCTCAGCACAGTACACTTCTGCTTTGTTGTCTAATTCCTCCTTGTTTTTGAGTTGCTGAGTGAGGTGGCTTGGGCTGATTTTTGGAATGTGCAGCGAGATGAGGGGGAAGCATGGATGGATACAGCTGATGCGATGAAACTGGAGAGGAGATTCTCAGGACAGCCAGGCTTTCAGGGTGGTGTTTTTATCTTGACTATGTAAGAGTTCAAGAGAAGTGGCTTCACTGTGGGAGCCCATGGGTGCTGTGAGGTAGGAGAAGGGTGTCTTGCGCTGGCTTTCTGACATACCACTAGCTTCTAGGAGAGCAACCCAGAATTGTGAACTTGGAGACGGGCAGTCAGCTAAGGACACTTGGATTGTCAAGTGTGTTTCCTTATTGAACCTACTTGCATAGAACAAGTCACTTCTCCTGTCTGATTCTTTCGAGGTCACCTGGCAATACAAAGAAGGGCTGCTCAGTGGGTTGCAGTTTCAGACTGGTGACAAGAATTTGTGGAGTTATTCATACCATGCACTCCTAAGGAACCCCTGAATGGAGCCCTAGGATCTACGTGTGGGTTTTTACACTGGCTGATTGTGGAGGTTGTATTAATAACTCTTTGTTGTGTAGTGCATAGATGTTGGCCTGTGTAGAAAGAGAGCTAAAGGGCTGGACAAAGGCCGTGAGCAAGCTCTCTGGCACTTGCTTTGTGACATTCAGCAACTCAATGGCTGCTGTTGTCTTTGTCTGTAGGGAAGCTGTGCTCACAAAACCACTTGGAGCACTCAGCCTGTGGTACAAACAGCATTACTGATGACAGTAATTCCATTTCCTTGCTCTCTCTGAATTTCTAGGTGCCGAAAAGTCTAAGGCAGGATCCAGGGTGCTCCTTCATTCTCATTGCAGAGAAACCGAAAAACATGGTCTGGGGAAACCTCCGTTTGGTCTGCATGCCATCCCTCCTGAGCAGCGTCACCAGCATTGCCAGTTCCTATGTGTTACTCTGCTTGGTGACTAGAGAACTTTATTTAGCAGCACACGCAATCAAGCAGCTCCAATGGGGAAACTACTAGGAGCAAAAAAAAAAAAAAAAGGTTGAAAGAAGCTAATTAGGTACATAATATCTAGAATCATATCCATGTATAACTTAGTTATGCATTGCATAAATGCATTGTTTATGAATAAAGTGTAATATCCAGTCAGTCCCTAACTTCTACATGCTTTTTGTTCCACCAGGGCTTGGATAATCATTTTATGAACCAATTCCCTGAGAGTTGGGCACCCTTTGTGCTTTGTAGTTTCTCCTGACTTCACCTTTCAGGAGATATGCACAGGGACTGCAGTATGGGTGTGTGTATAATGGCTTGGCAAGTCTCTACAGTTGTGGAATTTACAATCATTGCTCTGTGTGTAATGCTTGGAACGGCTTTTTTTTTTTTTTTTATTTCTGGTGGATGATGAATTAGGCCATCTGTCTCCAATGTCTGATGACCCCTCCCCCCCACTCTCCTCTTTCCTGGTATGTTGGCACTGTCACACAGTCAGCCAAGGTCAAGGTCTGGAGCCGGGGTCTGTGACCTTCACTGCTGAGACCATGATGGCTCAGCCCTCAATTTCCTAGGGTAATTCTCCAGTATGTTACGCACCCACAGGTCTGAGATGCCATGCAAGGAGGAGGGATCTGTTTACAGTAGCATTAAGACTGTGATAATAGGAGCTTCCTTCATGCGTATAGTTAATATTTGAAGAGTACTTTATTTAGGCCTAAAGTTAACGAGTGGGCTAGTTTTTCAAAACATAAGTGGGACACTTCCTGATTAGCACCAAAAATGGCAGAGGACACTTGAAATCAAATGAATTGAACATAGGTCTGAAAATGTTAAATGCAGATGTACTTAGACATCACTGAGACAGAAGCTTTGACAAAACGGAAATAGAAAGCCAAGTAAATTTTTCTTGGGTCATTCCATTTTGCCCCTTGCCTGAAATAAATATACATGATAGTGACAAAAATATCAGCAGGCAAACAGATATGAAGGTCTACCCCTATAAACCAAGGTAGTATTAGTAACTGTAGAACTTCATCCAATCACCTCTGAGATTAATGGGAATCTTTCTACTGAGTTTATTGGGTTTTGGATTAAGTGCATAGATACAAAAGACTTTATGTAACAGCTTGTGGTGGTAAAGATCTCTGCAAGCACTTGGGGAATCTTTGGGAAGCTTTTCTGTAACAGCTAGAACTTTAGCATGAGTGTAAGACTGGAAGGCTTATTTACTGCTGTTGGCAGTCATCATAGGGATATATGAGTGTCTGTGCAGCTCCACAGGGGAGGGACTTTTGCAGTATTGCCAATGATGTTACAAAATGATGTGTCAAGTATTAAAAAAAAAAGTGGGAGTGTATGGAAATCATGGGGCTTTGTTTTTCAATAGAACACAGAAGGCTCTTCTTGTTTGATGCTTCCTTTTTGGCCTTTAAAGGTGAATGCAAACCATACTTCAAAGCAATTGTGTGTACCCAGGAAGGCCAGGAACTTCTTTTTCATTGAAGCCTGAAATTTCCATGCAGCAATATGACTCCATCACGAAAGGCTAAAAGATGGTACAGACTATCATGAGACTTGCATTAACGTCTTCGGAATAGGTGGTACTGAGCTAGTGGAGGGAATGATGGAATGAGATTTAATGGAGTTGACCAGCAATGAGAAGGAAGGGGAAATTCCTACACATGGAAAGTAATCAAAATGCAACATCTGATGACACAGTGGATGTAGGATGCCTGGAAAAGAGTAACTCTCCTGTGATTCTAGATCACGATTACCTCTGACAAGGAAAAATTATGAGTAGTGCTATGCAAATTCTATGCACAATATTATTTAGCCCAGCAGCTCCCAGGGGTTATTAGTTTTCAGCTTTTTTTTTTTTCACTTGGCTAATGTAAAAGTACATGTTTTGTCTGCAGTGTTCAGAGGTTTGCCTTGTGAGTCCAAGCAGTCCTGTCTGAACATCAAGCAGCCGGAGAGGTTGATGCTGAAGGATGATAACTGCAAATACAAATAGCTGCTGTCACCCCTTGAGAAGAGTCCAGCCTCTTTTAAAGATCTGAGCCTGCCTAGAGTCAGCTGTGGTTGTCTAGTAACAGATGAGATTGCTGCTCTGAGACGAGGCCCTGCCTATGTTGCACCAAGAGATCGGTCACAGGTATGTGAGTCACTGTGCTTGCCCGCCTTGGCACACAAAGCGGCTGCACTGAGTTGGATGCTGTGCTACCCACTCACATGCAGTCCAGAGCGTATATTCACAGGCACTAGCAGGACCACAGTATAGAGAATGAGTAGATCTACCATGAGGGAGCCTTGGCCCTCCCGTTGGAGGCAGCACAAACACAGCCTTAGTTTCCCCTGCTGGGTTTTAGCTTAAAAAACAAAAAAACCCTTAAGCCTCTCTCTTTATGACTTTAGTGGGACTTCTTATTATGGGGTGACCTAGAGGAAGAGAATATGAATAGACTGCATGTCAACTCCATGTGAGGAAAAGGGGGCTTAGTGGTGGGGTGACTAATAAAAAGTTTAACGTGACTGTTTTCCTGATGCTTTTATTAGTCTTGAAGTTGTTAATGAGCTTTTGAGATTGAGCAACTTTTGGTCAGTTCTCAGTGTATACCACAGCATAAGGGATCTTGGTTTCAAGAACAGAGATGGTCTTCTGAGTTGATATAAAAATCAAACATTCCTTCATTGTTGTTATAATAGTTTCTCTGTCTTAATAATCCCTCAAAGACCAAAGCAGAAAATGGTTTGCTCCTTATAGGGAAGAAAAGTTTGGAACCATAAAATTCAGATTACTTTGAGACTTCTGTCTCTTTGACTTTATCAACCAGCAGAAAATTAGATGAAATCAAAGAATCACTGGAAAGGGGCTTATTTAATTTTGAAATTTATGGGAAATTGTCACATGTGGTTGTAATGGTAACAGCTGCTTTCATGTCACTTTACTGCAGAAGAGAGCGGTATTATGCCTGGATAAGGGTATAAAAGCTGAAGCTGTGAACTATGATAGAGACATAAGTTGAACTTTCTGTGATACACAATCAGTTAATTCTGCTGTCTGTACTATATGTGTTAAAGGCTCAAAAGTGCAGGAGTTTGATTTTTTCCAGAAAAAAAAATAATAGTAGTACTGTTACAATGAATTAAACAAATTCTTAAATTAAAATAAATAATTTCACTTAAAAACCATTCACATGAGATATGCAAATAACAATTCTGTCCTAACAAAGAGTTGGAAAAACACCTATTTTTCATGCTTCTTTTTACAAGACCTTGAAAATACTTCTATTCAATTTGAGTTTTCTCTGTGCAAACTTGGGATTTAGGAAAAATACAACCCTTTGTTGAGAACAGAAGTGGGGAAGACAATTCTTCAGGTGCTCATTCAGAAGTGGAGACCTAACTGCAAGTTGGGTGAGAGATCGCTAAAACACACCTGTTTCCAAAGACCTTTGTAATGGTGGGTTCGCTCTGCTGCATGAGCTCTGATCCTTCAGCTTGTCTCATCTTTCAGTCAGACTGATGTGTAAAGAGTGGTGATAGGTGGCTTTTGTAAGAAATATGCATAGCAGTCAATTTTTAGTTCAATTCTCCAGCATACTTAGTTATAATTTTCCCGTTTAAGTCCACACTGGTGTGAAGACCTGAATAACAATTTTTAATATATTCATCATATCAATTACATATCCTTTGCAGATTTGATCTACAGTTGTTATTGATCTCTGGGAAAATGGTATGGCAGTATTTTAGCAGTTAGTTAAAAATATTTAAGAAGCTAAAAGAAATGCTTTCCACAGAATCAGGAATGGACACAAGGTGAAGGAGCACACAGTAACCACTGTGGAAATGTCTAAATGCTCCCTAGGAAGCTCAAACCTTCTGTAATTTCTACATGTTGATCTGGGTCATAGGTTTTTAGGGAAGGAACCTCAAAGAGGGAAAGTAGTTGCACTAAAAAATGAGCTGCAGGCAAACATGCATGAGTTTTGCCAATAAAGTCTACTTCAGTCTGGTTTATTGGTCCTTCGCCACCTGTGATTTGAGTGGCTTGCCACACAACAACTGGATGCCTTGAAAGATTTTTGGAAAGCAGACTGAGAAAGTATGCCTCTAATGAAGCAACAAGATTCAATGCACAGTGTATTTCTGAAGGATCATCAGAGGCTTTTGGCATGCAGTGAGATACAAGGCTGTAGGCCAAGTGCTTTCAACCCCTGTCAGTGTAATAATCCATACAAAATGTGCCATCTTACCCATCTAATTGTAGAATTTGTGGAGAAAGAGAGTAAGAAATGAAAACCAAATCTGTGCATGGTGTATCAATAACTGGTCTGAAACGTTAAATTGTTTCCAGATTTTCACATATACTCTATGACCTAAAAGACTAGCTCCTTAAACAACGCTTTTGAAGCCAAATAAAACTCGTGGAGGTTAACAGTTCTGTACAGTAATATTTTAACAGTACCCATGCTCCATAAATCATGTTCATTGGTGGGAGATATACTCCCTGTTGGAGTATATCTAAGATGGCTTATGGGTTTGGGATTTGGGTGTTCTGTTTGTTTTAACCTTCTTTCCACTAAAATTGGCATCCTTGTAACAGCGCCACAAACTGTGCCCTAGTGAAAAATCTTATCATAGATGATTCAAAAAAGTTTTAAGGCTAGTCATTTAATGTTCATTTAAAGGAATCCTGTTTATAGCAGCAAAAGACCTGTCTTGTAGTCCTCGAGCTGGGATGGTGACAAAGGAAAAGATCACTCACTCGCTACCTAGCCTGTCAAGAAAACTGTCTGGGAGGTGGGAGGGCAAATACGGGTTGAGAACAGCCTGGGGGAAGACTTACAGCTGGACAGTGTGTCTGTCATGAATTTGTAGGCCTGCCCATCCATTGCCTTTGTGCATAGGATGTTGTTAGTATTACAGTTTCCACTGAAATTCTTCTGGAATATTCAATGAATATGCTGAAAAAACAGCTTCCCTGAGTGTATTATGCAATCTATTATGTGGAATCAGAGCTGAAACAGCCTGTCCAGTGGGAATGGGTTTGTTTTGTGTTATCCTTCCAGCAGGGGTTTATCCATGTGTGCTGGAAATTACAATATTAAATGCTCCAGCGTGGAAACTTTGTGTGAGGATTATCGGACTTAAGGTTTCTCAGTGTACTGCAGCCCGGGCCTCCTGCTGGCACAGGAGTCCTCTGGAGCTTCCACTGCAAAGGTTTTGAAACACTAATGGCTGAAATTAGGAAATCTGAACTCTGCTGAGGAATAATAGAAGAGAATGTTTTCTCTGTTTCACTCCTTCTGCATGACAATGCCTATTAAATACATTTGCTCTCCTCTCACTTCCCTCAAGCAATTTGTTTTAAGCTTCCCAGCTGAAACAGAGCCATAGCATTGTTCCAGCTTAGTAGAATTGCTCTATTTTCTTAAATGGCCAAACATAAACCTTGGATACCAAAAAAGTTATATTTCTATTGCTCCACTCCCCCCCCAGATTTACACCTAAAATATATGTGCGTAGAAGACTGAGATGTTTCAGATACGGAGTGTATTAGCACCCTCTCCTGAGCTGGATCAAGGATGGTTATTAATGAAGCAGAGGCATTTTCATTGCTGCTGCCTCCTCGAAGTAGAGCTTCAGTTGCTTGCTGTTGCCACCGGCCTTTTGCTGGATACAGCTCGATGCATTCAAGGTTGGTCTTTCCCATTCTCACAGTGCGCGTGTGTGGTTGTGAGTGCTCTCGTCCGATTCCTTGGGATCAAATCTCTACTCTAGTGCTGAGACCTGTCCAGGCGGTGGCACACATCTATTCTTAGAACAGATCCACCAGATGTTTAGTATTTGAGTGCCGTGTGATTCTTTGGGCAATATTATATTTCTTTGGGTCTTAAACAGCAACGCGATTGTGCTTTATTTTTAATTCTGTGGTCATTTCAATGAGTGCACCCAGTGCTGCAGTGGTGGAAGGCAGTTGTTTTTGAATCCATGTGATGTATCACTACCACGTGCTTGGTGTCTTGCTACTGGCCTGATCCTGTGAGGTGTTCATCACAGTCCAAAAATAAAACTTGCTCACAATATGATGTATGGAATAGTCTTACAGGGGAAGGGGAGAGCTTTATTGCTTGTATCACTTGACATTGGGGCTGCATGAAAACTGGAAAATATTACGCCATTGTAGTAGCCTTTCAAATCACCTCCGGGTTTGCCAGCAGTGATTACAAAGCTTTGTAATCCATTATAAAGCTTTTTTTCATCCTTCCATTAGCTTTTGTTTGGAGAACTCCTTTCTCCTGGTGAATGTCAGGTAGTTCTGAAGGGTAAGGGGACTGTTTCTGAAAAACAGTTGCTCGCATTTCTATCTGATTCTCATGGTCTGTAAAAAGGTTGTATTAATAAACAAATGATTGCTATAAACAAATGAAATTCCATCACTCGGCTACACAGACCTAACATTTCACTGCGATCAGTTTGAGCTACAGCTACGCCTCTTCAGCCTTCCTCTGCTGAGGCTGCAATGCTCACTCAATAAAACAATTGGTCACACCTCATTATTGAGGTTATTTGTGATAGTGTACAAAGCACCAAGTAACAGATGTTTTGAAATGTTTAATCAATTGTTATAGATTTAATTAAGTTGATGCCTGCCCATCTTTCCAATGTGCTTTTTTTTACCAAAGCTAGGGAAAGAATCTTAATTACAAATTCAGTCAAGCCTCTGTGAGGCTCAAGCTTCAACTTTAGTGCATAAATATTGCTTGCATGCCATTACAATATTCTATTTTGGCCACTTATACTGGAATTTTGTGTCTCTGAACTTCACTCTTGGAAAGATACATTTGGACTTAGTTGTATGACACTTGTTGTTTGGAGTGACACACACAAATCCCCATACACCAGAATGAAAATTCAGCCCTAATCATCAAAGGGAAGTGAGGACTAAATGAATGTGTGTCATGCGTATCCAATTTCTCCACTGATCATTCAGAGAAAATAAATCACAACGGATGTCCTTCCATTTCTTCTTTGTTCAAATAGCTAGAAGGATCTCTGTGTTAAAGTCACCATGGATTTCCCCAGGGAATACTAAAATAAATTAATATTCGCTGATTAAATGTTTTGACCCATATTAAAACCACTGGAAAATGATAGGCCTAGTTTGTCATGGCAGCATTCCAGCTTTATTTGTGTACTATGGGAATCAGAGGATAAAACTGGAGGAGCACATCTCAACTAAACTAATAACCAATTTAATCCATTTTTAATAAATCCTTTTTCTGAGACTGTACTCTTTGAGATAGATTTCTGGTGTATCAGTCTCTCAGTGACGTCTAGTGTCCAGCTGTGCTAGGATCTCCTGTCACATTCCCCTTATGCATCAGAAAAGGTGGCAAAAGTGATCCACAGAAAAGACATGAAAATGGGCAAAGGCATTGCATAAAGATCTGGCTTGATTAAGGAGAAAATTTAAAATGGCACAAATTGCTGATAGGTATCCAAGTCACATTGATTTTCAATGAGAATAGGATAGCTTACAGTCCCTCATCTCTCTGAAATGTTCCCTTACACGCTAAGGCAATTTAATTTGGAAAGAATTGTTGGAAGAAATCTGATAGGTGTATAAAATGAGCAGTATAAAAAGCATGCTGTCACAGCAAGGGCAGTGCCCCGAGACTCGGAACCTCCTCTAAAGTTAATTGAAATCAATTGGAAAGACTTTTGTTGACTTAAATAAGCTCTGGATGAGCCCTTGGGAGAGCTAGTTGCAATACCCAAGTTTACCACAAATTTCTTGAACAACTCAGGGCAAGTCACTCAGGCCATGTCCAGAATGGGAGCCAGATATTGTAATGGGATTGCTTGAAGGGAGGAGAGTGTGAAAGGTTCTCCACACAGCCTCACACTTTAGGGCTCTTTTCAGAAGTGAGTTATGAGCTGCTAATGTAAAACAAATAATAACTTCCATTTAACCTGTGGTGCTTACAGTTGTAGGATGCTGTCAAGACGTTTTGAAAATGAAGATTAGGCATTTAGGATTATAAGAACAGCACCTGTAGTCAAATTAGCTTGGATAAAACGTCAGGGGCCACTAACCCTTGTGTTTCAGAGGATAAACTCACAACCAGATGGAATAACGAAGCAGATACCTCAGTGGAACAATATGTTACTGTTAAGCAATTTACAGTATCATTTACTATGTGCTGTCATCCAGCCATACCTTTATGTGGATGCTCCCTTGGAAAGGGGGCCTGTTCCCACTGCCTGGGGAACGGCAGAGCTGTCTGTAACTCGTGTAACTGGGGCCATTTCCTTGAGGTGATGGAGGCTCCAGGTGAGTGCTGCACCCTCAGACCCACTGGGCTGGGTCCTTCTGGCTGCTCTAACCTCTTATAGGCTCTAGCAGTGTTTTTGGTGCCGTCAAGAAGGCTCTGCAAGCAACAGGCACTGGGCAGTGCCTTGTGGGATGGAGCCTTAGCCATCTGTCCTGGTTTAAAAAACATATATATATACACATCTCTATGTCTCTCTGGTGTCTTTTCTTGGAATTGCCTGTTTGTGCTGAATGCCAGATCCAGAGTGGTGTTTGTGCTGCAATGCTTCATCACTGCTCAGGTTAGGGGCAGTGGGGGTGAGTGCTGAATGCCTCTCAAGGCTCTGAAGAGCTGAGGTTCCCTACCTACAGTTTGGTAGGTAGGTTGGTTGGTTGCTATTGCTTTGCCAAGAGGTACCCAGGACAGCCTATCCTGGAAGTCCATCCAGTCCTTGACTCCCTCCACCATTCATCTCCTAACATCTGTGCATTTTTAGCCACTGCTGCTTTCCCACTGGCTCCCAGTCCTCCTTTCCTCTTTCAGCACTAAGGAAGAAAGGCAATAAGGTGCAAAAGGTGCACCTTTCCACTGCCTCCCCCATCCTGGTGCTTGGGGATGTTCAGAGGGCCCAGCAGGAAGGCTGCTCCTGTCAGGAGGAGATGGGCTCACAGTCCCTGTGCCTTGTGTTGCCTTAACCAGCAGCAGCAGCTGTGGTTTGAGAAGCCAGGATGAATGTTAGCAGCTCTCGGCTGAACACGCTCAGCACAGGCTGTTGTTTGGGTATTGATCACTGCCAGCTGAGTCACTGATGGCTCAGCCAAGTCCTATGTGAAAAAAAGCAGGAGATTGTTCAGGTGACTCAGAAAAACTTTTTTTTTTTTAATATTATAGCACTAAAAAGGCAGAAGATTACCAGGAAGAAAATAGAATTTAAGGAAATGCAACACAAATTGCAATTTTTCCTAAGCTTTTAGTCACAGAGGACAGGGAGAAAGAGCCACCATTTTCTGAAAAATGTTGGATCTTTTCTTTGGAGAGGACTTTGTTGCTAGATAAAAGTTTACTGACATTTTCGTGGGTTGCCTGAGGCTACCTCATGAGGCTGGTGCCAGGTTACTTTAAGATATCTAACATCTGTTGTCTTCCAGGCTGTCATAATGGCTGCAAGCCCTACATATTTAAGTTAATGAAAGTTCAATCAGAAGTTAATCAAGGCTTTTGGCTTTTCCTGCCTACATGAAGAACCGAGCAGAAGAGATTTCTTGGAAAATATGGTAGAGGAGGAGGATAAATGTATGCTATCAGACTACAATGTTTAATAGACAGTTTGAGCATCATAATCTATGCCAGTGAAGCAGAATTTCTAGGGACCTCATTGCCTAACTCTGACCTGCTTCTGGTGATGACTCCACTGAACCTCAGGTAGCTGGGCCAGGAAAAAGATTAAGAGTGATTGTATCTCCTTACTTCATTCCCAGCTCCCTGGAATGCGAGATGCCTGCAGCTTTGTGTGCTGCGGCCAGCGTGAGATGGGCAGCCTTCGTTCCTGCTGCCTACAACTCCCATATGCCTTTTGCTCTTATGGCCTTCTAGAAAGGATCTGTGGCTGACTTGCCTGCTTGCTGTTGGTGCCGAGGCAGATAGGATCTATAATACAAGCCATGCTGAGCAAACTGCTGTCACCCATTTGTACTGAAGAGGGCTGCATGCTTGGTTCCATGCTGACAAACTTTTTTTTCTCCCTGTTGCTTCTCCTACTCCATAATATGCCCTGGAAAAGCAAATATAAGAAGAGCAGTTGGATCTCCTGCCTTCTTAATGTCTCATCTCCACAGTGTGGAGCTGCCGAATTTCTTGATGAGAAGAAATGTTTTCCTTCAGGATCTGTCTTAGCTTCTGTCTGTCTGTCCTTATCACTGGGCTTTTGTTTATATCACAGGGGTCCTGAGAAGTTGCCTTGTTTCTCTCAAGTATGTGACCTCACTTGTAATGTCTGTGACGCTGCTTAAAGTTTTAGTGTCTCTTTTGAAACTGAGAGGGTAAGGACACAGCTGTCACTGTGAGAAAAATGAAGATGAATGATATCATTCTTTCAGGAATGTTACCTTTCTCATGGGCTGAGTTCAACACCAGCTGATTGATAAGTTTGCCTGAGGCTGCATTTTTTTGGTGATTGATCTGCTTACTGGAAAAAACTGTGAAATGTCAAGTTCTCTAAGAAAAAACAAGTGGAAAGAAGGAAAAAAAGAAGAGGAAAGGTACGATTTTAAAAGCTGCTTTTTCTTTTTTATAGCTTTTTGTCCTGTGGGTGCCCAATTAAAGAAAAAAGAATAAATGGAAAAGTCTGCATATTGTAACTACAATGTAATTAATTTCCTTGTAAACTACTAAAGCTAAGGGAGCTTTCCATGCCTAAAATGGATTTTGTGTTGTTTGGTTCAATGACACTGCTGTGAGTTTTCCCAGTTTTATAACTAAGCGTTTTTGGAAATCAGAATTGATTTCATAAGTGATTTCAGGTAAGGACTCTACCTGACTAAAGGGTGCTTTTTTTTTTCCTCGAATCCTGAGACTGAACTAATCCAATGGCTTTGCTTCAGTCTGTTTATGGACTGTATGGTAGTTCTTGCATTCCAGATTGTATGTGCGTAATGTTTGGAAGATTAGTAATGATGTGTTACCAGAGCCAAGGGCAGTCCAAGTAAAAGCTTTGTGGACTGTGACTGATGGGTGGGATTTATGCCACTTCTTTCACCCTGGGATTACTAGCCACATTCTCATCACACATCTTTTTTTAACAGTGGAGGGAAAAGGGGCTGGGTTTATGAGTGAATTAAAGCATCTGACTGTTCAGCCAGGATTCTTTTTCAGTGCGGTGTATCCTGACATGACAGTATTTATTTTATATTTTGTATGTAGAGACATGGCTTCCTCAGGGCTCTTGCTTGAACAGATACTACCTATTAGCTAAAATATTTAATAATTTGGACCTAAAAAAGCATCAGCTAAACTAAGCTTTCCATAGGCTCTGGTTCAGGGCTTCCTGGATGGAGCTGAATTTAAGACATACTCCATGTGTGAAATCCTGCTGTCTGTTAAAGGTCTGTGCCTGAAGTGGCTTCTGTCTCTGAGAGAGGGATGCATTTCTTGGAGATGCTCCGTGACTTACCTTCTCACTCAGTACAAATACAAATATTTAAAAAGTTTGTGTGATCTCTGCTTCTGTCTCCCTAATAAAATGGCCTTTTCTTCTTCCTTACTTTGACTGTATCTATTCATCACCTTCAAGACCCTCTTTAGATGCATGGTCTTGCTATTTATTAACATAAACCATTGGCCATCTTAAAACCTCCTGAACTGTGGACTTGTAAGAGCTGTGAAGAATCGCTGGAGTCTGCAAACTACAAAAGTTATATCAACTTTTTGCTCTTCTTGCTTTCCAAGGGATTTCGTGTATTTCATTGCCACACCAGAGTCTGCTCGTTCCCGTAATCATGCAAAATGGGACACCTAGGAGTGATCTAATCCCTCTTCCTGCCCCAAAAGTGGTTCATGTTTAAATGATTCCTGACAGATGTTCTGGGCAACCTATTTTTAAAACTGCTGGAGTCAGAGGTTTCAAAATTTGGCATAGCCCCTCATTTGCCATTAGGAGGTTTAATCTGAACTTCTGTTGCTGTGATTTAAGTCTGCTTTCTTCCATCCTCTCCACCCTGCGTATCAAAACCAATTTATTCTGTTCTTCTTTAAAGGTTATTTTCTGCCTTCAGTCTTCTCCTTTATAGACTGAACAATACTAACAATACTTTTTCCATTATCCTTTTTTTGTGGCTCTCCTTTTGTAGGTTTTTGATTAGTTCTATCCTTTCTTCTGAATTGCTCAATCCACTTTCTACTTAAAGTGCAACTGCCAGACTGGATGTAGTGTTCTTACTGAGGCCTTATCACCACCAAGAAAAATAAGGGAATTACGTCAGATGAAACTCCTGTTTGTAGAGCTCAGGTTGATGGATGCCTTCTTTGCGACAGCATGATACTGTTGACTCATGTTCAGCTCTGATCCTCTGTAATACTCCCCAAGTCCTATTCAGAACAACTGTTATCCGTCTAGTCATTCCCCATCCTGTACTTTCCCAGGCAGTATTTTCCCTTCCTAAGTACAGGACTTAGCACCTGTCCTTGCTCAGTTGAATTGAATCCTGTGTTTTTCAGGCTGTTTCTCTGACCTCTCCAAATCATTCTGAAAACTCTTTCTCTGCTGCAGTTTGCCTACAGCACCTTACCCCACATGCAGATTTTGAATGGGTGATCTGTTCTGTTACCCAGACTGTCGAATAACAATATAGGAGAAGAACTTAACCCTTATAGATTTCCAGATTATATGCCTTTCTAGTTTGACAGCAAAATACTCATACCAGCTGTGAGTGAAGTTTTCCAAGAAGCTGTACATGCATCTTCTTGTAGCTTCATCTACAGTGTGTCACTACTTTTCTTTTACGAATATTTTCTGAGATGGTGAAGCTTTTGCTGTGTTTACCTGTGACCACGAGTTATTGCTCTTCGATTCATGTTTCTTTTTATCCCAGTATTTGTTCTTGCTGTTCCTTTTCTATGCCCTTTCTCACAAGATGCTGATAAAGAAAGAGGTAAACTTGCTCCTAAAGTGGGAAGTAAAAAAGGAGAAGCCCTCTAGAGTTGAAGTAAAGCTTTTTTTTATTCTTATTATTTCATTATCCTAGATGTCAGATGTTTCAATAAACTAATCTGTTGTCACAGATAATAGTGGTTACTTTTTTCCTCTGTGGTTACAATAATGTTTTTTTTCCCCCCTCCATATTTGTCTCTCTCTCAAGACTGCTTTGTCATTTTTCAGTCCTTATAATAACTTTTTCCAAAATCTATTTCTGCAATCTGATGGAGATTATTCAGATTCCCAGTAGGAGTATGACTTTAGAAGCCTTTTTAACTTTTCTAAAGGGGAAGGACCTGGCAAAAAAGGCTAGAAGCTGTGGTAGTTCAGTGAAACACAGAAGAACTGTAGGTTCTGAACTGAAAGGCTAATTTTAGAAAATTACCTCAACAGGTGAGCAGATCATTTCAGGTAACTTCAGAGTCCTTTGCTTCTCTGCATTAAATGTCAATGTGAATTTGTCTGTTGACTCTTACTCCGAATATATAGGTTGCAGAAGCTGAGTTAGATTCCAGGTCAGCAAGATCATGTTTTCCACTGGAAGCATTCCAGATGATGATAAACATCATCAAATAACTTCAGGCTCACCACAAATGCTAGTGAAAGCATACCTCAGACTTCAGGGACATACAGTCTCACCTATATTATCTAAATGCCATGCGAGTTGCTTGAAATCAGTGTAGTATCTATGCAGCAAGTGCTGCATGGATTTAGCACGTTTTTGCAAGACATCTTCCCTTTCAACTGTAGAGCTGGCCTCCTTGCAGTAGGCTGCCTCTCGTTACATGGCTGCGGGTCAGAACGTCAGTGGATTCCCCAGTCGTCTTGTTCACTCAGGGCCCACGGTTCCCTCAAGAAGGTTGTCTCAATGTAATGGCTCAGCGCCACTGTCTGGCATGCAGAACATTCCTGGTTTGTCTCTGGAGATCCGCAATGCAAGTGCTGACATGTAACACCACAGCTGTGCAATTTGTCAGCAGGCAAGGGGGAAGGAGCTTTCCCTCAGTGCGTTGGGAGGTAGTGCGGCTCTGGCGCTCGCGCTGCATGAGCTTTGCACCTTCCCTGAGTCAGAGCACCTCGGCAGGTCACGCCAGCAGACGGGCCTCAGACAAGTGGCCTGTCAAAAACTCAGTCCTGCAGAACATCTTTCACAAGTGAGAGGTCCCAGGAATAGATCCGTTTGCCACAGACAAGATCAGTGTGTGTCAGTCATTTTAGTCCAGACTAGCCTTCCTGACAGGGATAGGTCTCCCATCCCTAGCTACTCTCAGTGATATTTATCTTTTCCTATTGCCCGTTCTATTGCTATTTCCTACTGCTGGGCTTTGAGGACCCCAAAGCAGAACTTGGGTATGCTAACTCCATCAGTCGCCAGATGTTTCCAATATGTGGTTCTGAGAAAATTTTCATCAGAAAAATAATAATAAAAAAATGAATCTGATTTTGTGTTGGAGACAGCATGCCAAGCCCCAGACTCCCATGGACTGTACTTCTAAAGGAAATACAAAGTTTTCTTGATGGCTACCCACTCTTCTTTCTTGTTTTAAAACCCAGGTGCTTTAAATGCTCAGCTTAGTGTCTGCTGGTGTTCAGCATCAGCAGCAGTGTACAAGAACTATCAATAAAGAAGTGCATCTTTAAGTGAAGAGGGGTTTGGTTTGATACTAAAATGACTTGCAGTGAAATTCATGCGGGACTTTTACGATGTCATTGATATTTTTCTTCGTTAATAAGGGCCTAACTCTTCAAGATGATAAAATCACCACGGCCAAGTATCAGTTACAGGCGCATAAGATGTGCGGTGCTTGGTACTGAGCTACTTAGGCATACTTTTAGAAATCAGTTGTCTTCATACAAAATTTAAAAATGCCCTACTTTGCATTCCAAATTATGTTCAGTTTGTCCTTCCACATCAAAAGTAGTCATCCCTATCAAATAGTACTCAGCAGTTTTGCAAAAATCAGTGGTTTTCCATGGGGAAAGAAAATATTAAGGTTTAGACTTTGCCTCCAGCTATACATATATCCATAGAACTTGCATGCACATAAGTATTTAAAGGTTTGCCAAATTAAGATGTTTAAGGGCTGGATATTATTTCTAACCTAATATGCTTAAAAATTAAAAATGACTGAAGTAAAATCTGTGCTAAATATATTATTTAGGGCGATATTCACTAATGGTAAAGCGGTACTAGGTGTCACCCACAACTTTGGGGATGAGAGGAAAAAGTCCCCGATACAAGAAAACGTGCATTAGAAAGGGGTGGGCTAAACAAATAAATAAGCAATTATTGTAAATTCTCTTGTGCTTCTGGGGTCATGAAGGATGAGAACCAGAAGTGAGGATGACTGGAAACAGACCAGTTATGCCACGATATGAATTGAAGTATGTAATAGTGAAGGCATGGAAAGATAAGTTGGGTTATTAACATGCATGGTTTGGTTATCTCAAGAGCCAAAAGTAACATCAAGGATTTTTTTAAAAGCACAGTTGTTCCTCAGAGTAATTTAACATTCACTTTTTACTGTGCCATTATGCTTTCTTTGATTCCTTTCTGCTTTTCGTTAAGCAGTTGGCTAATGTAGTTAAAATGGTAAACATTTGCCATTTCTGAAGCTAGAAAGGAGCGTGACACAAGCCATTAATGACATAAGCCAGTATTTTGGGATCAAACAGCATGTGTAAACATCCTAGGTATGATCAGTTGCACATTCCAATCTTTTCTAAATTTACAATATGTGAATTGAGGATTATACTGTCACCGGCTTGAAGTGCTGAGGGGGTGTACAGCTTTTCACAGTAAATGCAAAAGGACAACATTAATTTATTCCACATTGTTCTGCATCAGGACTAAAATTCTGCAGTATTTGCCTTTCGTTAGCTGGCAGTCCTGGCATATTTGAAAGTCTCAACTATCCATGGTTGAGTGTCTGCTAGCTTGTCTCCAAAGGTCACCCTTTTGCATCTTAATCTGCTTGAATCTTGAAGGTACGTGACCAACACTGCAGCGGTCATCCAGCTCCTGAGTTTTGTCTTTCTCATTTCGCAAATCTGGAACAAGGTTGTCTTTCTCGGTGTGTCATTCATAAGCTTCGTTTTCTGATTGTTCGTGGGGTGATTATTCTGCTTCCAATCTGTTTAGTCAAATCCTTCAGGTGATGCTGTTCCCCTAATAAAAACATCAGCTCTGTAGCCAAATACTTTTAAAGCACCAGATCTCCCCTGTATTTTCCTTTCAAACCATTAGGAAACTTTCTGGTCCTTTCAAATGTCAGACAATCTTTTTTGTTGGCTCATAAAGCAACCTGCGGCCCTGAGCTAAATTTTACCTGGTCCTTTGTAAATGTACCCAGAGTGTTTGTGAACATCACCACTCCACTGACATGCGGTCATGGGCAGCAGAGCCCATGCAGGTGCAGGAAAAAGCAAAGCAAGAGTAACTGCAAAAGAACCTACCAGTTGTGGCCACCAGTTTCCATTCACATCCAGTGAAAAGAAAATCACCAAAAAGGGAACAAGTGAAAAGTGGTGCTGACTGAAATATTTTCCATGAGAAGCTGACAGCAAAAGTTCAAAGAAGCAAATAGAGACTTACCCAGAAGGCAGCTTTCATATACCCAGGCACTGGAAATTTCTGCTTCAGTCTTCAGCTTCTCTATCCAAATGATCGGAGAGAACAACAAGCAAGCATGCTTAGCAAGCTTCAGAAACAGGGTTCAGCGTAACGTGGGAAAACCTAATGTGTTTTTAATGATAATCTGCCAGGATTGAAGTGTTTTTCTTCCTTTTTTTCTGGAATTTGTAAGTATTTTTCTTCTTTCCTTTCGGAAGACTGGTAAGAAAGTGCTTTCCTGCCTGCCTCCACAGTGTATTAAGGAGTACGATGTTGCCATTCTTCCTAGATGAAGTCTTTTATTCCTGCAACTGGATACTTATGTTACTTCAATCCTATTTAAGAGCTGACATCTTATTCTTCATGAAATAATTTTTGTATTTTAATGACTATTTTATTGCTGCTTGCCGAACCACCACAACACTGTCTAGATCACTATCTGGATCACACTTTATAAATATGAATTAAAATTCTTGTGCCCTATAGTAACAGTAAAAAACAGAGTTTATTCTCCATTATTTCTGGGTGCCTTACCCAGTTTTAGAATAAGCCATGTTACACATGCAGTGGTACCTAAACTGGTTCTGCACTCTGCAGTTTAACCGAGCAGGACATTTACGCTGGGGCACAATGCTTATGAACCCAGGCCCAGAAGTACTTGTATTATCTAGGTTTTCTGTCTTTCAGCTTTTTCAACCCCCTGTTTCCCCTGATGATGGAAGGTTGATTATATATTAATTTCACAGAGGATTACATTTAGGGTATTGAATTCACAAAAGATTAAATTTCAGGTCACAGAGAAACAGACAAGTTCAGGCACGAACCAAAGAAAGGTCTTAGTCGGACTAATAAGCATACTGACTTGATAGAATCTTTTATTCTTAGATGCGTTTCCTTGCTACTGTGTAGCTCTATGGTTAATTGAGCTCTTAAAGCAATGAAGTTACAGCTATTTTTGTTATTTGACACTGAACTATTTGGGGACACAGTATCCTGTGTGTGCCTGGCTCCATCACTTTTCTGCTTTAGGGTCCCTTTCTTTTTCCTGGGTTCTGCCTGTGCCTTTGTTAATCTACCCTCCTAAAAATTAAATACTCCGGCTGTGAGTTCATGTACACTAGGGAGCTGGTTCTGATTTATACTCATGCAAGTTAGAACAGCAGTTAGATCAGGATTTCAGTTTTAGCACACAACTGGAAAACCAAAAAAGGCATTGTAAAAGGTGGGGTTTGTTTTTAATTGTATTTGGAGATGCAGTAAGCATATTAATCTCAGCTGAAATTATTAGCTAGAAGTGTTTTTTTGCATGAGTGCTCATTAACACTCATGGCATGAATACTCTGAAAAAATTAACAGTTTATATGTAAAATTATAGATATTTTATAAATTTGACATCAGCAACAAGAAAGTCCATGTTTTGCCAAGTTCATTGCCAAAATCATCATTTGCTGACAGTTACACTAACACAGAATGTGACTCTAGCCAAGGGAAAAAACCTACAGATACAATTTCTCCACATACATAAATACCCATGTTGCATAGTGGGAGAGTAGGAATCCCTTGAACAGTAGTTTGCACTTGTTCAGTTCCACTGTAAAATCCAGACCCTAAAACTATGTTGTTTGGCCAAGCTACTGTTCTTCCTCTCTCTTATGGCAGCGCTCCAGAAATACTGTAAGGCTTGGACAGAAATCTGTCTATGTTGATTTCTTTAATAAGAGAGTCCATGAGCCTTACTCAGCCTGTGCTTGTTCAGAAGCAGTAATACACCCCCCCCCCCTTTATTTCCCTGTAAGAAAACCGGTAAAACACCTCGGCACCCGAGCCAGCCGTGTGCTAGTGCGTTCTGGTAAGGCAGGGACCAGCTCGAGGTGGGGGCAAGGGAGCAGCGCTCCTGCCAAGCCAAACACTGTGGTAGGACAGAAAAAGAGAGAACACCTTGATCAAAAGCAGACATGGGGGTGAGGACTGTGGCTTTAAAGAGAGTGAACGGAAAAAATCTTCGCAGAGTTTTAAGACCCCGTGCTCAGTCTGAGTGCCGAGTTGTACACCCGATGTATTAAATGCAGAAATAGTAATGCCTAGTAAAACACACTTCATCCATTTTTACAAGTGATGTAATATAACTGTCTGTGAAGTAACACATTCTTGTGACTATCCACCTTCTAATCCGGGGCCATGCCTTAGTGTCATAGCTGTGCCCTAGCTGCCCTCTGAGCCATGAGTCACCATCTTTCACTTCCTCAAATAATTACAGGCAGCAGAAAGCGGCTGTCGCTCCATCTCCCAAGGGCTTTCTCTGCTGCTGTAACAAGAAGGAAATTCACGCAAAGCCAGTTTTTCTGTGGATGATCAGTGGATGCCTGAGACTTGCTTTAAACCTCAGGCAAAGACAGCGCTGTGTACTGAACTTTTTGTTTCCGTGCGTTGCCTCACCTGTCTGCCAGATCTTACCTTTCTTTTGCTGGAAGATCAGCCATCTATTAGCTACGCAGCGCTGACCACCCCTTGGCCCTCGCTGAACCAGATACCAAGTGATACTGCAAAATTTTATTCCTTGGGGGAGAGGATGTGAAGCTTTTTTCTTTGCATTTCTCAGAATACTGTGTGTGTAAGTCAACGTGTATAAACAAGTACTGATTGCCATTCATTTTATAGAAGGTGCATTTGGTGTTATGTTACTACTAAGAAACTGTGCAACTAAAATATGGCCTGATTCTCTGCTGCCCTGCACCTGGTCCGTGCTCTCCATCTGCAAAGTGCGTGATAAATGCAAATAACTTAAAATTTTCCAGTCACTGGTGGTAGTCTTTTGTACCCATTTACAAGGCTACATACTTGTAAATGACTATGCCAGGTGCAGAAGGGAGGAGAACCTGACCCCTTCCAAAATTAATCTTTCCCCTGAATTAGGATTAATTTTTCAAAGCAGCAAGGATGTTTCTGCTTTCCTCGGTGCGTAAGTGCGTGTGTGTGCATGCTGGGGGAGGGTGCATGGCATACAGAGGCATCACGGGGGCAAGTGGTGAAATGGGCTTTGACTCAGCCCTCTCTACTAGACAGAGCACGTTACAAAGGATGCAAGAACACCTGGAAGGAATGTTTTCAGTGCTACTTGTGTGGTAGGAGCAGTGCAATTTCTGCTCCACCGGTCATCTGAAATGTCCTTCCCAAAATACGTGCACGTAAAACCTTTTTGTCACACCGCATCATCGTGCTGCAGTTCCAGTCCTTAATCCTGTGTTATTCCAGCAGTGGGTAAAGCCTTGCCGGGTAGGTCTTGATCCCGGTAACGCGTGTATTTGAAAGGGGAGAGCCCAAGACTGACGATCCTTTATTAAAAGCAGGTTCTCTGGTTGGGCTCAGAGCGGGGATTTGCGTTAGGGATGACTCGGTTACTCGGGAAGGTTTACATTGCCGGCTGGGGCACACTCTCCTCTCCTGTTCCGTGTCAGCTGCAGAGCCTGTGTCTGATAAATAAATGACTAAAAATATTTCTGCAGCGGTGTTGCTTGGTGAGGGATTAAAACAATATGCACACTTTTCCCCCCTGCCCTTGGGAGGGGGAAAGATTTGGTGTTTGTAAACCGCTGCCGGAGCGTCAACAGGCCGGCGGTGCCGCTTGCTCCCTACCCTACCGCCCTCTCTTTCCCGGGCGAGCCCCCGGCACGGCCAGGTACGCCCCGGCCCCCCTGCCCGCCCGGGACACCGGGAAAAATGGCGTGTCGCAGCCGCCGCTGGGGTCCCTCCCGCCGGGCAGGTGCCGGCGGAGGGCGGGCGCAGGCCCGGCGCCCAGGTGGGGCTGGCGGGAGCGGTCGGGGGCCGGGCCGGGCCGCCCGCCCCTCCGGCCCCGCCAGCGCGGCTGAGGCTCTCGGGCGGCAGCCGCAGCCCTCGGCGGGGCTGTGCCCTCCGCAGGGCGGGCTCAGCCGCAGGCGCTGCCTGTCCCGGCGTCGCCAGCCCGGCCGCAGCCCGGCGCGGGGGGGCGGCGGGGGAGCGCGGTTGCCTCCAGGGCCGGTCCTCTGCCCCCTCCCTCCCGCCTTCCCTCCCTCCCTCCCGCCGGCCGGCCGCCGCGGCGGAGGGCTGCGCGCCACCCGCGCTTGCCGCCGCAGGGGCCTCCCCGCATGGTCCCCGCCGCTGCCATGAGCCAGGCCCCGGCCCCCCGAGGCGCTGACCCGCCGGAGAGCGATGCCCGCAGCGGGGCCCCCAGCCGGGGCCCCGGCCGAGGGATGCCGCCGCCGCCCAGCCTGCCCCAGCTCCTCCACAAGTAAGAGCCGCCCCGCGTTCCGCCGGGCCGGGAGGGCGGGCGGGCGGGCTCGGGTCTCTCTCCCGCCCCGGCGGCGGTGCCCCCCTTCCTCCCCCGCGCCCAGACTGACAGCCGGGCGGGCGGGGGCTCAGCCCGGCCCCGGCCGAGCGGTGCCCCGCGGGGCTGAGCCTCGCCGCCGCCCGGGGCACGCATCTCCCTAAAGACCGGCACCGGTCCCGCTTCCCAGCGGAAGTTTTCTGCCCGAAAAGCCGCTCGTGTCGGTTTTCCGAGGGCTCGGCCCGGCACCGCGTCCACGAAGTTTTTCTTCGCCTTTGCGCGGCCGCTGCCCCGTGCCCTGTGCCGTGGCCTGCGCCGTGCCCTGCAGCCGGCCCTCTGCTTGCGGGCTGAGGCGTCCCCTCGTCAGGCCTGGAGCGAGGGGCTCGTCTTGTGGCAGCAGCGATCGCATCTCTGCAAAACTGTCACAGAAAAAGTAGCCCGTACACGCGTGGAAGGCTGATGAATGAGGGCAACGACGTGAAGGGCGTTTTGCTGTTTCGTTTGCCATTCGGAAAGAGAGGGAAAAAGTACTTTTGCCGTGCAGATGCGGTGGTGTGAGCAATACTCTTTTGGCTGAATGAGAAGCTTGAAGACAAACTGAACGCTCCGTTAGTTAGTACGCGAGGCATGAGTAACGCATAAGTTGGTCCGTGCTGATTCAAGACAGTTGCATGCGCTGTATCTGACATTTCCCAAGTTGTAACGTGTTAAAAAGAGGTGGGGGCTTTTAACAGAGCAGTAAATCTACTAACGAATTAGATTTACGGCCCAGTTGTGGAGCCGTTAGAATTGCCTTCTATTACTTTAAGATTTGCTGCTGGAGTGGGCGAGCGGGACGCTGGGCGCAGCGCTGTAGGTTGAGAAGCGCTTCTGGCAGTATGTCCCAGGCCACCAACCGGACGGAGCCTGTGTTCGGCTGTCAAGCAAAGCGCCGGTATGACAAAGCACTGTCGAGCGGCGGCGGCCTCGCCGCTGGCCTTGCGCCGCTTCCCCGCAGCAACCCCTTTACGAACGGCGCTGGCTAAGGCTTCTCCTGTACCCGGTTGTCAACAAAAGCCAACAATGTAACTCGCGGAGGAAACAATTTCCATCCTCTCGCTTGTTTTTACAACATACATATGTAAATGTACACATATATAAATATATATGGGCATGTGTGCTTTCACGTTACAGCAAACTTAAGAGTATGAACGTTATTTTAAGTTGAGAATCGTTATCTTTTAAGATATGTATGAAACTGGACTTCTGAAGTTGCTGTGGAGTTGTGGCCTGTGAATTTCTTGATGCTTGGTTTCCCTTTCATCTGTTTGCTTTTAAATGATGTTTTGTAACTCAGTCGTGAAAACGTAAATGGTTCTTGTTACCCACATTTTTATTCCTAATTGGAAATATAGACTTGGGAGTTTGGGTTGAAACTGAAATGTTAATGGTTGCTTCCTAAGCCTGCTGGGGCAGAGCTACATATGAATTATGGTGCAACCAGAAGGTGATTTACACCTACTCAAAATCAGTTTTAAATTTTAAAGTATGGCCTTTAAAGATGGCCCTTATTTTTTTGCGTTTATCAAACTTTATGTGGATGCATATTGCAAGTCAGCTAGGTGAAGCTGTTGAGACTGCTTCATGAGTAAGGCATCACATTTTTGCTGGTCGTGCCTGCTAGCAAATTATAGGTAGGAAAACTTGAAATTTTGAGCTTATCTTTAATGGAAAGATTTGAGAGAGGTGCCATGTTCTGACTGTTCTTTGTCATGGTAACGTGACACAGAATGGCAAATGTCAAACGTCTCCATCTAAGGTCCTGCAACATGATCACACAGTTCTGTAACCGTGCGGCATAATTTGGTGTGCGCCTCTGTGTTTACCTGATAATTAGTATATCTCCACCCTGCATTTAATTGGAAGTGCAGGCAAATTATATTTTGCTTTAGTGATAAAAACTAGGTGTTTTATAACCTGAATTCAATATTCAGTGATGTTAGGAAGGGAGATGTTAGGAAATATCTTAAATTGCTCTTCTGAATTTATTTCTAATATGGTAGAACAGGTATTAGGGCTGGCAAAATCGGATGAAAAGGAAAGCAGTGATTCTTCTACAAAATGAAGTCGTGGTTTCATTACTAGGAAAACATTGACCTCTTTTCCTGAGAATTTGGATTTTCTTGACTGGGTTTGTTTGGTTTTTTTTTTTTACCAATTGTCCCCTTTTTGCTTTGTGAGCTGCAGTAAACAAGTGCAGTCACAGAATGCTAATTCAGAGCCGTGTAGGTCAGGATATTGCATGGTGTTTAACTGGATCTCCCTGTTTTAACACTTCTGTTTTTCATTATACCATTTAAACTTAAAAATCTCTCTGGATTCCTTCTTTCTTCCCCCCAGTACTTTTATTAGAAGTTTTTACAGATGTTAGGTGAAGACTAATGTAATTTAAAAAAAATTACTTCCTACATGGGCAGCTGGTAAACTTTCACTGTGAACACTGAGCACTGAACAAGGATTAAAAATCAGTGAAATTGGAGATCTGAAATGTTTTTGGTAGCAGCTACATCGGCTGAGCTTGTACAACGCAGGTAGCATGTACCGTATTCTTTAAATGCCTCTCTGCTTTAGTATTTGTAATGTAATTTTAATATTAAAATGTAACAGAATTCCTAGTTTGAAATTCCTTGCTGATAGCACCTGAACACAGCAAGATATAAATCGAAGTATGCGGTCTACATGTTGTGTTTTTCGCCCTAGTGACAGCGTCATTTCAGTTGATAATAAAGGTCCAATCATAAGATTTACAGAGCAGTTAAAGCTTTCTATCTATGCAGGTTGCTGTGATGTTTGATGGGAAAGTACTTCTTATTTTCCAAAAGTATAATGCCTTATTGCAGTCAAAGCCCTGAAGTTGCAGAGCTGAGAATGAAAAGCCGGTGGGGAAGGGAAGCCTGAATTTACACACTACGGAGGATGACTTACAAAAACATACGCTTGCATGTGAGATAAGTGGAAGACTGAGAAGAAGGAGAGGGACAGTTGTAATGGTGTTGCTTAGTGTTCATAACCAGTTTCCACTGCACTTGCGTGGAAGGAGTGGAAATGCAGGGTAGGGTCTGTAGTACCACCAGGTGAAACACGTGTGGGAAATCCTGAAAAAACTTCAAATACCTGTTCTGCACAGAAAGGCTTTAATGCGTTTGTGGAACTGTTCATTCAGGGTTTTTTCTCCCCCTCTTTCGGTAAGTCTGCTCTTAGGAGAAAATTTTTGTTTATAATTTGGAGGTTTTGTTTATAATGTGCAATTCCATTGCAAAATGTAATTTTTAGATGACAGCTCAGTGTGTGACAAATTTTAGCACCTGCTGTTAGATTGACTGGAGTGCCTAAGCAACATGAGAGAGTGGAGACTCCTATTAATAATTCCAGGTGTGTGATTCATTGCAGTCTGATGGAGCAAGTAGCTGGAAATAACTGAGAGAAAGGATCGAGGGGTGGCTGTAGGCTAACTATAAAGATGTTGCATGAGGAGTGCTTTCTGTGAAAGTTCTTGTTTAAAATACGCCGCAAGTAAACTCCATAATTGTAGGAGACCTAATTGTATTGAAATGCAATCTCTTTGTATGTTTTAATGGCTGGTTACATGCTTTCAGTTCTAATGATTTGTCATGGGTAATACCTGTCCAGTGGAAATGGAGCAGTTTGTAACTCCCTGTTTTGATACAGGAGTATACGTTTGTTTTACAAACTGAATGAAGATGTCTTGAAACAATGGGGGAAAAACCAAAGTTAATATTTTTTTTCCTAAGGGTTTGTGCCCTGGAGATTTTGAGCTCCTTTGGAAGGAAGATGGAATTTCCAACATCTGTGCCCGAGTCGTCATCAGTTTGTGCCAGTTCTGGGGGCAGACAGGAGTAAGCAGGCTGGTGCTGAATGCTTCAAGTCCTTTATTTCCTATAGTGGCGAGGAGGAAATTTGTTGGGAAAAATAACCTCCAACTTAGTTTTTTTTTGTAAACTTAAACCTGTTATGTTAAGCATGTGCTTTTTGATTTGCTTCCTTGTGTGTTTATTTGTGTAAAGTGTGGGATTTTCTTTTTCTTTTTTCTTTCTTTTTTTTTTCCCAACTCAAGGTCTCTCAGGAGAGATAAAATATGAAATGTACTCCCATTATATACATTAGTCATGGCAAATAGTTTGGCATAAATGGCAAAGGCTAAACTGATACTTAACAAGGGGATATTAGGAAAAACAGTGGTTTTACTGTTTCTCTTCTTACTGTTACTGATCCAGGCTTTCCATATTTATTTGCCTTTTAAAGTACATCTCCAAAATATGGGTTGCTTCCCTACCCGACAGAGCCTTGAAAACTGATGGAGTTTGTGTTGTAACAACTGTAGCAGCCCTGAATGGAGATGAGAACAAAGCAGAAAGCGCTGTAGCTGTCTTAGCTGAGAAGCTTTACAAAAACAAGGGCCAGGAGCTGAAAAAGCAGACTGCGTGGGGTGGGACTCACCAGAGAACGTGGGAACTAAACCTGTGTTATTAAACTCTCTCCTTGTGTTTGCCATTCGTCGTCTCTGGAACGAATGACAGAGGGACATTCGTATGGAACACAGAGTGAGGGAACCTCAGTTTTCTCGGAATTGTCTGGCTTCTTGCTGTGTAATTACTGAGACTCTTCTTAGACCTCACCAAACATTAAAATCGGGACTTAAAATGTGTGTACCAAATGTGTCTGTGCAGCGAGGGGAGCAGGGACACCTGTGGGTGCGTCACTTTTAAGTTTAGTTGCTTACAAAAAGTAGCATCAGTGATGATAACTGCCTTCGAGTCAGGTAACTAAAATTTCTCTTTTCTGTTAGTGTTTCCTTTTCTTAACATTTCTCATTTAAAATACTTCTAAAAAATTTCATTTTCTTTTTTGATGGAAACCAACGAGCCCTCCAGGATATCAGGTGTGACCCGAAGCTTAAAGATTAATTAATCATTTTAAACAAAAATGACTGGAAGTGTGGGTTTCTTTGTCTTGAAATCTTTTGTGTTTGTTTGGGTTTTTTCTGGGTTTGGTTTGGTTTTTTTACTCTCATTTAAAAGCTTATTGGGAGAAAAGCACAATAAAATTGAATTTAAGGCTTGAAGAGAGAACACAGAGGTACAAAGTGGAAAGTGGTCAGAAAAAGAATTTAGAAGAAATGCCTTGCATGCAAACATCTCCACGTAATCTGGCTTGTATTATCAGTTATCAGTCAATTCTTAGTTGCCCAGAAATGCCAAAATTCTTTGACATATTTTAGTGGAGAGGTAACAGCAGTGGTACCGACTTCCAGTAAAAAGTTAAATAATACATACTTTATAAGAAGCAATGTAATAAGTGGGTTTTGGATCAGAACACATGGCAGTGGAGTCCTCTTTGCTGTAACTATATTGCCTGGATGTTGCTGTTTTATTGGAAATTTAATACTACTGTTCCCATCAATGGGAAGACTGGGAAATGCATTCTTTTGGTTTTCCTCTTAATTCAGCCCTTGTCCATTCAAAACTGCCTGCACCTAACAGTGAGTAGTTACGTGTGACCTGCTGAGCTACTGCTGCGCTGTGGTGATGATGCTAAAATATTTCTGACCCCACTTGAAAGGAAGGAGAATGAAGATGGGTAAAAACCTCAGTACCTTTTAGTTCTGATACTCTCCGGGAATTGTCAAAACGGGAGGAACTAGATCTTCAAGGTTGTATTTATACTTCATAGAGGACTGCATAAATTTATTTAGGAGGGTAAAAAATTGATTGCATAAAATAATTTTAGTCACTTTAAAATACTCCTTCAAATAGAATCTGCTTTTTCTGAAGAGTAAGCTGTCTTGAATATGTTTTTTATTTAAATGAACTCCTTTGATCTGATTTGCAGCTAGATACTTCATCAGACTGACTTTATTCTCCCGAATATACTCCCCTCTTTTCTCCCCCTCTTCACCCTCTTCATCCTCTGTAAGATTTTATAGTTGATTTAAGGATGTAATCACTCTGTTAGCCTCTGCCCCTCTATGTCAGCTGCTTTCTCTTTGTCACACTAATGACCCGTCACAGTGAAGCTGTCACTTGATGCAGCGGGTAAAAACAGAAAACCTGCCCCTTTGGGTTTTAGAAACGTTTAATATCTGTCCTGTTCTGACAACTCAAGCCTGGTCTGTTTTACAAATGCCTCTTGCCTATTTAGAAAATATGCCAAATAAAAGCATTGGGTGTTCTGTTGCAGGAAGGGGGCAAAGGCTTGTTTTCTTAAAGGATCAGTATTTATGAGTGCACAGGCGGTTATTTTGTTGCAGGCTTACTGCATTTTTTCTGTGTATGTAAACTCGTGAAATGTGAGTTTAACTGATATTAATTGTACCACAAGCCACATATTTATCTCGTACATCTGAGGGACTACAAAGAAGATGGATTTGTTGTTAGTGTTCTGCATGTCCGTGCTGGGGGATGAGTTGAAGGGGCAGTGAGCGGGACCAGGGTGGAGTTGCGCCGTGTGGCTGTTGCGCTAAATGATGCTGTTGGGATTTGTCCTCCATCATCTCCGTAGTTGAAATACATGCAGGTGTCTCGCCAGCCTTTGCAGAACGTTCCAAAGATGCCATGAGCCCTGCTTGACTCTGGGGGTGATACGGGGTAGCTATACTGGTTGCGAAGTGTAGTCCATCTCTTGCACGTCTAAAGCCTGTGTTACGTGAAATGTTAGTGATGGTGACTGCTTTAAGAGGGATAGGTATACTCTGCTTCATCACTTCTGGATAACTTCTTTCTAGGAAAAGACAGCGACAGGATGAGGAAGTGTTTAACTCCTGGTCCCTTGAGTAATGTCTTCTGCCGGCCAGGATGGATAGGGAAAATGGTTTTGTGGGCAGGTTATGAGCAAGCTTCCCGGCTGACTTCTGATCACCTGGCCCCTTCTCTGCCTTACTGGCTTAACATACCAAACGCATCTGATGTTATCTAGTCTTAGCTTTCCTCAACTTGCCATAAATCTTGTGATTTTCTGTACAGTAGGCTGCAGAGTATTAGAATTCAGGCAATGTAAAACGTCTGAATTTGGTAGTGTCAAAAGGTACAGTTTTACACGTTGTGGGTTTTTCCCTGGAGAGGGGAAGATGTGTGTGTCGATCATGTCTGTGAGCTAGGCCACTTCTTTGGAAATGTGCAGGAGCTGCTCTTGCATTTTCACTTGCATTTGAGTTTTTGTTTTAAGAAGTAGACTTTAAGTACCTCTGCAACAACTGACTTGATGGCTGACGTTTCCTTTACCGAGGTAACAAATACTCTCCTGTGGGCTTTTGCATATTGTGTACAGAAAAGCTGCAGTAAACTGACCACAGTCTGTTTCTCCAGTAGAAATACTATTTCTGTCTCTACTGATTAACATGGTCTCTTAGGGGAAGATGTGCTAAGTATTTTTCTTAGGTTGATGACACACACAGTTCATTACACTGACCAAGTTTTACTCTACTCTTTTTGGCCTCAGTTTTTAAAACAACTGTAAAATAAAATTGCAAAATACTTATTGAGAACAAAATGCTGTATAAATCTTTAATAAAGTCTTTTTCACCCTGCTTTCTGCTCTGCCTGGAACTAGAGTGGGAGCAGATTAACTTCTAGTACAGAGAAGTTTGCTCCAGTCCCTGCAGAGCTGCGCACAGCGATGTGTGTTTGCGCAGTTTGCAGTCTGGATGCCACTCCGGAGACTGTCAGAGATTTCCTCTGCTCCCCCCTGGACGATTCTTTGACAGAGGTTATGCACAATTCAGACGGAGGATGGGATTTGGAGAAAAGATGACTCTTGTCTCCTAAAACCGTAGAGAGAAATTTTAGCAAACTAGGGTGAGATGTTTTTTTCAGCCCTACATTCCTCTTATCTTGCAAACTCTTCCATTAACACATCTTAACATTCACACCCTTGCTATCCATGTGCTCTGCGCCATCCATTTGTGCCCCACTCATGGCACATTCTTGTAAGGTCACCTACAGCTTTCCACCATCCTGCCAACCAACAACCAAACATTGGGCTCTTTTCTGTATTTGCTGCTTCATTCAAGGTCACTGTTCTATCCTGTAGCAACACCCGTCTCCTCACTGCACAGGCAGGGCTTACCCTTTTGCTGGCATCTTTCTGTTGACTCTTTGAGATGGCCCAAGAGGTTTGCCTCAGGTTACTCTGCGCTACACTTAGGCAAGTGTCATTGATGTGCCTAGAGGTGAACATATTCGTAAGTAATGCAGAAGAATAGCTGTTGACAGGGATGGTGTTTACAGACTGCTGTTGGCAGCACAGGCAAACAGGTTCGTAGGTAAAGTGGCACCAACAAAAGTTCTGTATAACTTGAAGCCAAGTCAGCTTTTCTATTTTCTGCCCTGTTTTGGGTATTATTTGAACATGCCTTTGTTTTCCAGCTGCTGGAGAAGTAAAAAGTGCTAACTAACTACTTCAAATTTGACAAAATTTAGGTGAGTCATGTATCAGTATATCTTTGGTAGATTTCTAAAAGACAAGAGATCATTACTGTTCAACCTAGGTTTTGTAGTTTTTTTGCATTGCAGATTATTAAAGGATTGAATTTCCTTCAAAAAAAAAAGTAAAATGGAAATTTGCAAGGGCTAGAAGTGACTTAGTAATTTTGTTTGGGTGGTTAATGTATATCTACGCAAAGTAAAGCAACACACCTTATATATTACATAAATTTGTTAGGTGGCCAAGCCAACTTGCTTGTCAGTGGTAAATAACACTTGAATTCCTCTTTGCATATAGTGTATATATTGTAAGACTGATCTTGCAAAGCCTTATTCATACACGTGAGGATTATTTATGTGTGTGAGACTTTAGAGGATCAGATCCTATCACCTAAGTCTGCAAGGCTTCTTGACTACTTACTACCTTTTTTTTTTTTTTTTTTTTGGCCAGGTCACCAGGAATCCTGCACAGAAATGTTAAGAAAAGTAATTGCTGATAGGAGAGCCCTAATACAGTAGAAGCCAAAAAAAATAATAGAAAGTTATCTTGTGTTCCAGCATTGAAACTTCTTTGTTAAAAAAGAGCATGGAGCTGTGAAGGGAGTAGTATGGTTCCATGCTCCTTTGTACTTCTTAATAGCATATTAATGGTCTGACATGTTTTAAAACCAATGATCTGGCGTGTTAAAGCCTCACTAGCTATAGGGATTTGTAGAGTTGGAGGTGGAGAGGGTACAAAGAGCCCGTCAGCTTCTCTGCAGAGCGCTGCACTTACAGGTGGCTGTCACCGCTGTCTTCCAAGTTGTGCTGAGCATTGGGGAGAAAAAAGGCACTGTCTTGTATCTCTCATCTAAGTTGGCTACTTGCTTTGTTTTCTGTGTAAATTCTCAGGATATTTTTTTTTTGTTACCTTTGCTGCAGTTTTTTTTATGTAATAACATGAAAATGACAGATAAAATTTTGTGGTGTTTCCCCCTATATATTCAAAGGAGCTTTTATAAATTTTATGAAGATCCAATTTTATCCTCATCTGTATGGCAAGGACATAAAATACCAGCAACTAAGATTACTTTCTGGATTGCTGGCATAATTTACAGGGCGGAATCTGCTCTAAACTGCCAGACAGCCGTTTGTAGCCTTTTCTGTACAACATTTACTGTGCATTTTAGCAGTACTTGGCACTTGTCTGTTTGTAATCTCTTCCCGCTCTGTAGACTATAAGACCCTTTTACACAAAGATACAAACACACAGAGGAGAGACTCCCCACACATTTCTGACTGATCTGTTTAGTATGGTAGATTTTTCTTTTGTGTCCTTCTTTGAAGCACTAAAACCTACTGTCTTGCTTTGGCACTTCTATAATTTCAAGCTGTGTTATATGAAGGTTGGTAGCCGTGTTCCAAAGCCGAGGACGTGATTGGCAAGTTTTAGCTGTGAGTAAATTTTCACAGCTGATCCATAAATCCCCGACAGACCATTAGGAGCTTCAGAGTGGCTCTGGCAAGCTCCCCTACAATAATTGTAGTTTTGAGTTTGTTATATTTAGTTTTCTCACCTCTTAGCTGGATGCCGGGGGGGACCTCACTAGAAGCAAACCAGCTCTGTATCTACTTTTTCCTCCAAGTTGGCAGTTTGTACAAATAGCACAGCATGGGAGGAGGGCTTGCTGGTTGACTCCCAGCAGAGGAGGCAGAGACCATTGAAGGATGTCACTTATGACAAATGGACCCCAGATCTGCGGTTAGACATTTCAGGAATTTGAGGAGACTTGGAGTGCATCATTTCTTGCCCCCCACCCCCAGCCTCTGCTCTTAAGAAATAACAGAATCATCAAGGGAGGCAGAAAAAATGCTTCTTCAGACTGAAACATGACAGAGTCGTCTGTAACTCTGTGAAACAGAGAGAGGGCTCTTAAATTAAATTCCCTGAGGTAATTGTACTTATTTATCTGTAGCGAAGCTGGCAGTGACCAGCTTTTAGGATTGACCACTACTCTAAGAACAGAACTGCATGGGTGGCAGCAGAAAGAACAGCAGGCGTTTCTTTCGGGTGACGGGGTTTGATGGTAGCGATGTTGCTGGTGCCGCTGGAGCCTGGCTTCAAGACCACATCCCCTTTAGGCTCGTTGCTCTATAAACATGCAGTAAAACCAGTGCTATAGCGACTATATTGCATCTTTGATAAGCCCTGAAGAATGCTTCTTATATACTAGGGCCCTACCTGGCACCCTAATAAAGGCAGAGGAGAGGTTCCCTTTGTTTTCCTGGATTTGGATCCTGCTGGGTGGGCTCTGACAGCAAACTCAGACTTGGCTGCTTGTTTGAGCAATCAATGAGTATTTTGTATGTTTCCTTTTGAAATCTGAACTGCTTTGCCAAGGATGTACTTGCCACTTGGTGGAGTCTGTTGCATTACCTTGCTGAAGGGACAAGGGTAGAAGGAAGGGGTGTGTCTGCATGCTAAACTCTTCCAAAAGGCTATTTTTTCCCTTTCCAGAAGAGGCAAAGATAAATTGAATCTCTATATCCTCTTTTACATAAAACCAGCCTCTCATACCTATAACCCATGAATGATTTCTTCTCACAGGAGAGTGATAGAGAAGTTTTATCTGAACTATTTATGAAAGGAAAAGAAGAATTGGTGGTGGTCTTTTAATTGAATTTTCAATTTTTTTTTTTCAAGCAAGAAAAGCAGAAATTTCATTCACATTAAAAGCTACTTCAAAGAAAAATTCCTTCATGTTAAAATTTTAATTTAGGAGGACCGGAACCTTTGTTGATTAGGGTCTTGTTAGGATAAGGATAGAGTAAGTCACTATAAATAGCGATACAGTGAGTGATGATCTCGCTCTACAAACTTTGTGTTGAATGTAAGCAGGAGAAGGTAAAAATATCAGCTGACAACCTTCTTGCAAGGAGGCATCTCTGATTAAAATAGAGGGATCTTCAGTAAAAGACACGGAATTGGTCATCTCTTTAATCCTTAGTTTCAAGAGTTTTAACTGCATTTGATGCAAGAAGTCAAGTGGAAGATGTCATTCCTGTGGTGGGGACAGAGTGTGGTTGATGCCTGGGCCAGTTTTGGTATCGGACACTTAAACTAGAAATGCTAGGAGTGATAAGAGTAAATGAGCTAATTGCATGTATACAAATTAAATACAGAGCATGCTTCAGCTGTAAGAAAAGATGATGCCCTTCATCTGTATATCATAATGGAAAAAAGTTTTCAGAACAATATGGAATTTCTAACGTGAATTGGGGTTGGGGTAAGATTGTGGAAAAAATACAGTAATTAAAAATGCAAAACAGTTTTAAGATTAAAACCAAAATATATCAGATACGTAAGTGTAAGCAAACCACATACATCTTCCTAGGTTCACCTGCATAAGTGTTGTGCTTTGTTTTATTTCCTCAAGAGCTGAATGGATGGGAAGCAGGCCACTAAGAGGACAGCATGGACCTCCTAACTAGATAGTGGGCTACAGATAAGAATGGCTGGGCATCCTCACCTGGTAATTGTTGACCAGCAGGATATTAATGCAAAGTTGCACTAACTCACATCTCATCTCCCTGGCAAATAAAATTTGCAAATGCTCATTCACAGAAGTAGCTGAGTGAATCAGTGACCAGTATTTACATGTGTAAGAAGTTTACAGGTGGAGCCTGAGATGAATCCATAATTAAAGGCTAAATGGGATGGATGAATCTGGAGTATTACTGGTGACTGTTGCTCTAAAATACAAGCAAGGGAATGCAACTGTGGAAGACGAGGGGAGTTTAGCAAGCGAGTTTTCACTGCAGGGTTAAGTCCGTCTCCTGCCTAGGTTTTAACCGCTACCATCTATCAAGCAAAATTAATCTCAGTTAAAAAGGTGTTTTTGAGGTGAGGATTTTGGGGACAATCTGATCCTCACTTGGGTAGCTGTCACTTTGGGAAGAATATGTTGGAAAAACATTCTGCATGCTTGAAGGATAGAAAAGTTCTCCATGGGATACTGTTGACCAGGAAGGGTTTCAGCCCTGTCTCGCTGCAAGAATTTGCCAGACTGAGGCAGTGTTGGGTGGGCTGGGACCTGCTATGGGGAAGCTTGTGTTTGGGCTAGGTTAACCAGAGGTGTATCAGGAAGGTGAAGTGTGTGAGGGAGGCGTACCCAGAAGAAAAACCAATCTTTCTTTATGCGGGGGCGAAAGCCTACGTACTTCTCCCCACCTTCTTCGGGAGAGCCTAGGCAGGATGCCAGCTTTACATCAAACAACTTTTCTTTTTATTTTTTTTTTCCCCTTTCTGCAATGTAGTCTTGGTGTAGCTGGTACCAACATGTTCTTTTCCAGCTATGAATTAAAATGAGAATGAAGTTAAACTTAAGGTGCAAACCGAGTCGTTTGCTTTTTCCTCTTAACGAGAGGAAAAAGTTGCATACTTACAGCTTCTGTAGTTGCGAGAGGTGACCGATGGGAAAACTGAGTAAGTGTCTTTACCTGCGTGGATGTTATTTACCTGTGAAGTGGCCGGGGCAGTCGGGACGTTCTCCAGCGTGTGTGTATGTCTTTGAGAGTACAAGTGATTTGAAGAAACAAACCAGCGCTTTTTCCTGATTGAAAGGGTGCCTAGACTTATCTAGGGCTATAGCAGGATATTAATAGAACCTACTGCATTTCCTTCACATAAAAATACGAAGGGCACTTTGCTGAGAAAAAATCCTGCTGTGCCTTTCTGTCTTTGGGACCAGCTCATCACACAGCTAAAATTAAAAGGTGAAGTCAGGCAGTTCTTGCTCTCTATTTTTAAACTGCTTCGGCATATGAATGTGAGTGTGAAATCTTTCTTTAGGCTTCTCTTAATTTAATTACCTACTTATTCAAAATATTCTCTTCTCAGATTGCTGAGCTATAGTTATATTCATCTTTTCTGTGGACACACTTTAGCTACTTGATGTTTATTTAATTAGTTTTATGCTTAATTTTTAGTTCTATAGTTATTTACAGTGATGGAAGCCTTGTGATAAGTGTTTAAAATCTATTTTGATCTGTTAAAAAATTAGCAAGTAGACAATGTTTTTGTACATCTGTTCCATGTTTTCCTTCTAGAAAATATTGCAAAGAACCACAGTTTAAAAAAAAAACAATAAAGAGGAGTCAAATAAATAATTTTCATTTGACCTTAGTAACAGAAAATTGTGTAATAACTGAAAAAGTTTTGTTACGCTTTTTTTCATCAGATCTTTTGTTCTCTGCAAGCTTATTCCTATTTTATTTTGTTTGTAAGTCTTTTCTTTTGTTTGGGTGGAAGGGATGATGTGGCCCCAGCACAGGAGGTGCAGTGGAACTGCTTATAAACCATAGATACGTCCTTTTCTACTGATTTGGATATACTGAATTCTTCTTCCTGCATCTCAGTGAGTCTATGAAAAATCCCTGTTTAACCACCTTTGAAATTACGTTGAATCCTCTTTGCTTGCATAGCAAAATAATGTTCTCCAGTCTATTAGTTACAGCCTGCAGAGGGTGTGCTTCCCTCTTTCAAACCACCATCTCCCAGCGCAGAGCCCATAACACACCGTCCCGTTAGCACCGTTCTGAGAATCCGGCGTTGCACCCAGAGGCCCGGAGGGAAAAGGGCGTCTGTCCGTCTGTGTCCCCTGTGACATCTGTCCCTTCATTTCTTTGACTATCAGCTGTTTGAGGCACAGGCTGTGGGACCTCTCCCCAGCTGACCCCTTTCACAGTGAAAAGGACACTCCTGAGAGCACACGGTGTTTCTCTGCATCCTCTCGTGGGACTGGCTATGGATCGTAAACATAGCACGAAATGGAGATGCGTGTCCTTTTCTTCTCAGTGTTCTCCTGGTTCCTTTGCTATTGTCGGTGGGAGCAGCCGTGCTGTTGGAGCCCTTGGGAGAGTCTTCCCTGCAGTTTCCCATGTCTGGTCAAGCAGTGATCAGGCTCCGCTGTGCTGGGTCGTTTGTGTCTTGTCAGGTGCCTGAAGCTGGGTGAGGTGATAAGTTTGAAAGGCATCTCCTTCAGCCTCCACATACTCCTGGAGCATGCGTATCGGAGTCTGTATGTAGTCCTACCTTTGGCAGCCAAATGAGTAAAACGCCTGCTGCAAACTTTCTTTAGGGTGGCTGGTACCTGGGGATGGCAGTAAGTGTGGTCACACCTCCCCAGGCAAATCCCACATGCTGTTGATCTGACTGGTATACTTCCACATACGTCCCTCTCCCGCTTACCAGAAATACCGGATATTTCATAGGCTTGGGTGCTAGGTGACAGCGCATATGTATTGCTGGTGAGAAACGTGTTGCTATTCAGAGTGTTTAGTGGCTGTATAGTTGGGTAGCTAGGCGGTAATGTTAAGTAACACAAACCTGGAGCCGTAGTCTTTTGGACACATCTTCCCATGCCAATCTTGGTGCTAGGAACAGTTTGCCCATTAATTTGTTCCAAGCTTCCACCCCCTCCCCTCCTTCTCCAGAAAACCCTTGGCAAACCATCTCTTCTGTAAATCCTCCTGCCTCGGCTGGCCACTGCCTCTGTTCATGCGGTCCTGTCCTGTTGCCCATTTTTGACTTCAGATTGAAAATTTGTCAGCACAGAGATTTATGTGAGCGTTTTACGTCATGTAAAGAAATACACAGACCCCTTATTCTTTCAGAAATGAAAAGCTGCGCTTTAAGACTGAAATATGGGCACGATGTTCACCTAGACAATGGGCTTTTTATAAGGCTAGTTATATTCATAGATTTTCTTTTCTCCAACTGGGGACTGTAGTCCAATATTAGAAATGTTACACTAACAGTACCTGCAGAACTTCTGCTGCTGTCATCTTTGCATCTTCTGCTGCTGTTTAGCTTTCAAAACTGATTTTTTTTTTGGTGTTTGTTTTTGTAAATGTACATAGCTATTCTGCATTAGTGAAACGTGCGCTTGAAAAAAGCATCTAGACAAAATCAGTGGGTTTTAATGGTGTTCACATACTTGAAATGGAGCCTGAAGAATTTGTCCGCTGGAATCTTACATTATGTTTTGGCCATTGGAAATGAAGCACCTGACAGCATTAAGCTATCAGAAGGATTTCTAGTCATGGGCAAGCAGCCATTATGTGTATGTTAGTCCACAGTATGAGATTTGGACAGCTTTTGATTTACTAGCGCTCATCTGTTCAATATAAGCTGGAGATCAGCACAGCAGTTACCTTTAAAATTGATTGAGCAGTACTGAAAGGGAAAGGAGAATTTTATGGGTATGATGCAAATCTGGTGGAATTGCTAGAATCTAGAAGTACAATTTACTTCTAGATAATCTTAAAAGTGCACTTCACAAGGTGGCCAAAGGAACTATTTTGTAATAGCTATGCCTGTTTAAAAATATCTTACCAGCTTTGTCTCATTTTGAAGCAGACACTTTAAATTCTCTAATGTTCTTTTCAATAGATTGGACTAAATAACTAGAGAACTAGAAACTGTATCTGTTTTTTAGCAGCTTGAGCATTTATACACTTGTTTGAATGCTGCAGAGTTTACATGAACACATTTATTAACTGAGCTAAATATAGGGTTTTAAAACTAGACTACAAAAATTTCCATGTTTTCTTCATATTGTGGCTTTAAATAGTTTTAATAGTAGACTTCATTTGAAGGATTTGAAGCAGCCTTGTTTTTCTTTCAAAAAATGGTACATGAAACGTATTTATTTAAGTGGGTAATAAAACTAAAGAGCCAGGTCATAAAGCGATGTTCACTAAAATGTACAAAAATAATACAAAGATTCCTGTCATGAGGTCTGGTATTGAAACTAGAGGAAATAACTTTGCTGTGAATAAAAAATATCTATCACAACATTAGTAATAAGAATGTGTGTAATATATCAACATTTTTATGTGCACTTGTGTTTTTTGGTATGCGTGTGTTTGTGCACTTACATTTTTATTTATTTAAGGAACTCCTATTTTAGAGATCATTCACAATTTTAGCTATTAATATTGCTAGCCTTTCCCAGCATATAAATACTCCGTTGTGGTCTCCTGCGCAACTGTTGTGTCCTCCAAAAAGACCTGTGCTCCTTTAACCAGGGAATTGTGTAAAAGTGGTGTTAGAACGACGTTTGTGATAAACCGTATTGTCCAAAAGGTCCATTCATTTCTTGCCATGTTTCTGGGGCAGTCTGGGTCAAAGCATTGATATGATGGAAACTGTCTTTGTATTTTCAGGGCATGATTTTAAAAACAAACAGACCTGAACTGTTCCAAATCCCCCACAATGCTTTGGCTTTTCTGCCAGTTGAGATTTCATATTACTGCCATGGCCCATGCCACTACCTAACTTTTACAGCGACTTCTATAAGGTACTTCTCCTGTAGGTTTTAACACATTTATAATAAATTGTGAAACTAAACTGTTGCATGTTGTTGACCCTTGTTGGCTTTCAGCCATGGAGCAAGTTTCACAGAAGTGGATCTAAGCGCTAACTTTGCTTTGCATGTCAGAAGGGGTGCGTGGCCGGCTTCTCCTGCGGCGAGAGCAAGCCCTGCAGCATGCGCATCACGGGCCAGGGCTTCCTGAGGGGAAAAGTGGGTGATACTAAAGGCGACTGTGACTATAGAAAACACAATGTTTGGCTGCTGAGTTGCTCTATGGTGCATTCTTCGGGCAGCGTTACTCTTTAGCAGCTGACCATGAGCGTTTTTTTCTGCCCCTACCAGCACAGGAGTAACGTATAGCACAGGAATAACCTATAGCCCCCGTGACTGCAGTGGCTCTGTCCCCTGCCGGCTTGTCCCACCCACTCACTGAGCCGTGTGGGGCAGTGACCTTAAATTGCAGTGCTGCTATCAAATGCCATCACACTTTGGACTCTCACTGCACGCCCAACAGAAGTCGCTCACCAGTCACTGGGGAATCTTCAAATCACCTAGCTGGTCCTGGAGAGCTGTCCCAGTACGGTTCCCCTGAGCTAACTAATCCACCGCAAGAATGGATTTAGCAAGACAATTTATCAGTGGACATTTGTATTGGTATATAATTGGTTAAGGATATAAGCTGAAATTCAAATTTGTACTTAGACATGGTTTTTATTTAAAACAATATCCTACTTAGGATTTCAGTAACATATTTTGCAAATCACTCTTCAGATGCTCTTTCTGGAGCTCAAACAGTTACGTTATAAATGAAGAACGGATTCAGGAGGCTTCACAGTATTAGTGATTACCTTGTAATGTTTTCCAGATGGCAGAACATGATGTAATCCATACTGCCCAGTTTGTTTCACTGCACTGTATACTCTCTCATACCCAGTAAGTAACCAAGAGAGTTTAAGAAGCTCATCAGGCTGTTATGACGATTGCTGGTTAATCCAAATGTTCTTTATTACGTTATGAAAACTGCAGATTAACAAATCACTTGTTGGTGAATGCAGGAAGATTGATTGCTACTCAAAGCTCTGCGAGAACTAGATACGCAACTCGGATTAGCTTAGCTCAAGCTACACTTCGGTGAATGAATTCCATTTTCCTCAGGACTATGAAGTAGTTTACATCTGTTCAATTGGCAATTTCTCTTGCAGCAATGGGTAGTTTCAATTCCTCTTCTTTGGACAAGTGATGAGAATGTTTATTGTTGTCTGCATTGATCTGAGAGAAAGCCACAGCACTTGCATCACTGGTCGTGTGGGCATGGTGGCTAAGGTCCAATGAATTGCAGCTTCCATATTGCTCATAATTCTGCCAGTGTTCGTGCAATAATGTTGTTTACTAACTGGTGCTTTTATTAGGCTGACAGACCATCATTTGAATGGCAAACCCATCAAATCTAAGTAGGCACTTAGCTCAGGATTTTCTCAGCATTAATTGAAGGCACCGGGGTGCTGCGTTGGGACAGGTGCAGTCTTGCTGCACAAGGGCAGGATTTGAGGAATACACGGGGAATGAAAGCTCCCTGTGCATCCTGACATAGAGCTGTGTAGGGCTTCTCACTTGAACCCACATCCAAGAAGTCTTCAAGGGAGATTAGGGCTGGGGTAGGAGGTTTCAATCTACTGGCAGTTATCCTGTAGAGTGGCTTTTGCAGGCACTTTAGGCTATCCGACCCTTTGGTTAATCCCAGAAAAATGGGATGGAGAGAAGAGTAACACAAAAGACCTAAATACATGGTATTAACTAGCTTCTGGAAAGGAGGAGGAAATTTCCTGAAGTGGGTTTAGAATCTTGTGATTGTCTCACCATCCATGGAGCAGGTGCCTGTAGGTTGCCATTGGTAGGACACAGATCGCTGGGCTGCTTGATCTGACCTGGCATGGCACTCTCTACCCCGTCTGTATGCGTTGGCAAGGAGGACTAGAAGAGGAGCTGAGGAACGCTGGAAAGAAGAGCAGTTTCTAACACAATCCTAGTTTTGATGGTTATGCCGTGTTTACTTGTCTTACTGTTTTACACAGTGACTTCCTCATCTGGTTTTTATCATGCATGGCATTGCTTGGCTGGTGGCTGTTTTTATTTTTCCTTTCTCATGTCTCTGGGGAATTCCATAGTTCAGTGTCAAAACATCCCCTCGGAGGAGGGAAAGAGGAGAGGTTTACAATGATGCACATGTCTCATTTTACAGTTTCCTGATGATCTTCAGTTTGGCTGCTTGTAATTTGTTGTTCATAGTCACTCAGTCCAGGCTTGTTTATTGACTCAAGCTGTCTTTGCGGTATTGCTGGTGATTAATGTGCTTTGCTGTTCTGATTTCTATGGCTCGTCCTGTGAAACAAAATTAACGATAATGGCTTTTGTAAATTGCAGAGTAGCAGAGAGCTAATTACATTTTTCATTAAATATTCCTCCGAGTCAAGAGGAAGGGCTGCGATGCTCAGTTTTACGCAGCCTCTTTGCCTCTTTCTCTGCGTCTTTTGAAAGAGTATGTGGAAAATGGGCTCACCAGTGAAATGAGAGCTAGGGGAGGGGAAAGAGACCCGAAAGGATGGCATTTTAATGCCCTTCTTCCTTTCCTCCCCTACTCCTCAGCACCTTTTCCTTCAGATTTTCTCCCATGCAAAAATCTTTCAAGTCTTCCTGATGCCCCTTCATGTCCTGATCTGCCAGGTCTTTCTCTACCAAACTTCCTTTGGCTTTAACTTTTTTATGTAAGAATTGGCTGCTTCTTCCTCAACAGTTAGACCTTTTGTATAAAGCACAAAGAAGAAATACCCGTCGTTTTTTCCCGTTGCAAGAAATGCCATGGAGAATCACAGCAGATTTGACACCCGGAGAGGTTTCTGCTCAGAAATCCAGCCCACTGACTTGGTTTAAGGTAGTGGGAGTGGAAATTCAGCATTTGTTTGTCTGAGAGAGGCCAGAGGTTTTCAGAGTTGATAGAAAGAGAAAATTTTATGTTCTGGAAATGCAACATTTACCAAAGGCCTGAAAATGCTCTGTTAACAGCGGCTTTATTGCACTACATGCTCTCTACTCCAAAAAAATTTGACTTAGTTGATGAAGGAGGGAGCGACTGTAAGCGACATTACCTCACTGAGGAGGAGTAGGGAGCCTTTTCCTGTATTGTAAAGAGATTGTATAAAACAAGTTGAAATCCTGCCTTGAAGGATTTTTGGCGTGCAGAGCACTGCTGTAAGCGTAGATTTTGTGTTGGCTCGGTGCACAGACTGCAGGTCTCGTAGCCGTAAGCGCAGAAGGTCAGGATTGCATTTAGCCTATAACTGTCAAGTCTGTGACACACTATTAGTCACAAAAACTTGAGTAATTTGTTAAGATATTCTGAGTTTGATTTTGATATATTGGGATAGCTTTTAAAATTCCATCACAGTTTAAAGTGGCACTGCCAGTAGGAAAGTCAGTTGATCGAAATACAGGTTTTTTAAAAGATTTTACTCCTCTTATGCCTTTTGTGATTTTACAGTCACTTTCTAATTTTACGAGAAAAAGGTTATCTTTAAGTGTAAAAGCTGTCTGTTTAGAAGTAAATTCTATATGCATAATATGGTTAAAATACTTTAATGTAACTTCTCAGTTGCCGGAGTAGTACAAGATCATTTTAGCAACAATAGGTTAAAAAATGATTCAGATACAAGTAAGATTTTTTTAATGTTGCAAATGTACCTTTAAAATTCATAATTACATTTTTCGTCCCACCTCAGCCCCCAATTTCTAATTAATCCCAATTAAGCCATTTTTGTGTAATCAGTAGTGCAGTACCGTATTTTGCTGTTGTTTTCTAGGAGCTGTGTTTATCTAAATTAGCAATGTCAAACTGTAACTTTTATAGGAAAGCTACAGAGCAAACCATAAACCACTTCTGCATAGATCACTTATTTTAGTCTTTAAATGTCAGGTTGTCTGTATTAACCTTGCCCTTTTTCTGCTTAAAGGTGGAGGGTTTTATGAAGCTGTCATGTGACACGGTCTGTTCAGTCTTTTGTTCTCCTTACAGAAAAAAGAACAATTTTTGCAGAAATCATAGAAAAGGTTCTCAAACTGTATTGCTCGTTTTTTCCCCATTGATAAGAGATAAGATCAAACTGATAAGCATACAGAAGTCGTGTTCTATGCAGAGACCCTTTTGAGTAGGTTGGGGGGAGCGATGGGACACTGCAACATGGATGGGACAAGCAACATGGATAATCACTTGTATTTATCCATCGGTCAACAGTAACGTGCTGTGGCATGTCTTGACAAATTTACTGCAATTACATATTTTCTATTTAGATACATCAAACAAAATAGTGTCTCACATTCGTTCATATTATAGCTCCTTCTTGCTTACCATATCAGTGTATTTCTGCTCTGGAAGGCAATTGCAAAAATGTCCCGTTTTTTGTGTTTATTCTCTAGATATGTTAAGCACAGAAATTTAAACCGTTAGCTGAAGAAGCTATTACTTTCCGAGAGATACTGGCTTATTCTTATTTTAAATTGTTTCACATTCATGTATATATATGTAGTGCAGAAGGAAAATACGTGTTTTCATCTGTATCCCATCAAGAGGATTGTGTGTCATTGAAAAAACACTCTTCCAAAAGCAGGAGTTTATTTTTCTGGCAAAGGAAGCCCCTTTGGGGTTAGAATCCCAGATTGGAGACTGGCAGGTCAAATTCTTTATCACTTCTAAACCAAACATACACAATGTGAAAGCTATTTAGGCATGTCTGAATCTCCATGGTGCTATTGTGAATTATTTTTCAGAGCACATACTGTAAAAACATTGAACATTTTTTTACATTCCATGATTTTTGGTTTTTTAATTAATCAGGCTTGGAAATAAGTCATTTATTTAAATTTGTGAATACAAATCTCTTAAATAAGAGGGATTGCACATTCAGGACCAAATTTAATGGAATAATGCTAACCTCATCTTATTTAGTGGGGATTTTTGTCCTGTTCTGTATGCTGATACTTTGTCAAATGTGACTAGTTCAGTGCTACCAAATAATACTTGTCCTTTCAGTTACTGTATACAGATGATTTTCCCCCTTGATTTAACGAAATTTTTGTTCTCTCTGCAACTGTTCAATACCTTAGAATCAATACCCGAAGCTTTTGAAAGCCAAATATTAATTATTTTCTAAAGCTTTCTGTTAAATATTAAGGTTGTTGGTAGAATTTTCTTTTAGTAAAAATTTGGAGTAAAATGCAAATGGAAGATTTTTTCTTGTACAATTTTAAAAATCATCCTTCAATACTTCTTATAGTGAAAATGTCTTTATGCAACAATGTGATCTAGTCACGATGCAGAATTCCTAAACTATTACAACTTCGGAAGGTGTTTTTAAAACTTGGTTTCTGAACCTAAATTTAAAAAACATTATAGAAATTTATGTTATTGTATAGTCTTGAAAAGATCTATCAGTACTCAGTTTATAGAATCTAGAATACACTATTTTTAAATAAAAGCAAAGATTTTCCTTAAAAAAAAAAAGAAAAAGATTTCTCAGGCAAGAGAGCCTTGCAATGGAAAAAGCTTTGTTCTGCTGTTTGGCAAAGAAATCTGCACGTCTCAGCTAAAAAGCACACCACCTTTTTATTAATTCAATTGTGTACCTCAGAAACTGGTTTATTTAATTTTGTTATGAAATTATAAAACTCTGCGGTGGAGAAAGTGTGGGTCCAATACCTGCCTATTCAAAACAGATCAAAGGGATTCATTAGTAATTGGTAGCATTTAGTGGAACCTGGCAGATGATCTTCTTGTCGATGCATTTACTTGATTGTTAATCTACAAGCTATAAGATAACATTAATTTACAGACTGTGCTGGCCTCAGATTCACTTTCAAGCACCCTGTTCCCTTTCAGAAGATAAAATTTCCATAGGCCAGTGCTTATCTGCCTGGCTTCCCGGCTGACTGAGATTTAAGCTATACTGGCTTGGACGACACATGCAGTTGAACCTTTGCTAACTTATGTGAGTGCTCAGCAAGAACATGGGGAATTACTGAATTTTTTATCAGTTAAGAGGAAAAGCTCAAAAGCAAAGATAATGAATCAGAAAAGGTAGTGTATTCATTTAACTTTATATTGGTTTGTTATAATTACTTAGAAAAACATTTAATAGGTAATGATATTTCTTTCCTAGGTCCATAAAGAGGAGGAGAACATAGGGTATCTTACTGCTGTGTGAGGTTATTTGATCTTTTCTTAGAAGCATTTGTGCCTCCAATGTGTTGATTAGCAAAGGCAGATGAGGTCTATGTGGTTTGGGTTTAATTCTTATCGTGAATGGGATGGCGGTAGTGTTTGTAAAGACATCTACTTCTATTGAAAGCATAATGCACAGGCACAAGAGAAGGGACTTCAAGGTAGGATTTATTTTTCTTAATTGTTCCTAATTGCCCTTGACAAACATCCTTCTTCTCAAACGTGACTCGGGGTTGTCATTCCCAGATGGTTACAGCAGGTACGGATGCCATTATACGAAGTGCTTAATGTGGTTTGCAAAACAACTAACGATGAGATAACTGTGGAAATATTCTCTGCTGCTGTCCGATGCAGGCAGTCTATTTTTGACCTGGAGACCCATATCAAGCCCTAGATTTTGTCAGGTCAGGGGTTGGGCACCGAAGACCTTATCTCTTTTTTTCCTTTGTTGACAACATATCCTTATCCTTCCTGGGTCCTGGGCTGACTGCTTGATACTGCTGGTATTTAAAAAACCTAGATAGGAGAAGTCACGAACTTCTTTTTTCTATTTTTAAGGATGCACATTGAAGTTGCTAGCAAGGCTCGGTGAGCCACAGGGGCGCGGGACGAGACTGGGGGAGAACACTGCTAGGGAGGCCAGGAAGCCATGGAAAAGCATGCCTGGTGCTTTTCCATGTTAACCATTTTAACTGGTGCTTTGTTAAACAGAGATGTATTAAAAGCATAAATTAGTGTTACATAAGCATAAACAATTTGCAAATATTAAATATTTTATACACTATTTATTGATTTTATTTAATGGGGTACTTTCAGGAAAAATATTTTTTCTGGTGCCTTTGGGAAATTTTAAATTAAGCAGTTAATTTTTTTGTTTGTCTGTAAGGAGGACCACTGCAATCACGTAGTGTTTTATTTAAGGAAGAGTTATTTATGTGCTTTTTTTTAAGATTTACTGTTAGATAAGCACTATGTAGTGGTAAGAAATTGAAGGAGGCTTCAAAATAGTGGATAGAAGGAGCACATCAAATTCTGTGCAAACTGTTAGAATGCGTAAATGAGTGCTTGGTCTGTGTTGGAGCCTGGTAGTAGCCTGAATCACTCACGTTATGTTAAATTAATTTTTTTGTTTAACCATTTAGTGTCTTGGCTCGACATTGCCCCCCCCCCCAGATTCTTGGACCTTGCAGTGTTGAAAGAGCAAAGCAGTTTAACCGCAGAGTTACTACCCTGTCTCTGTTCGGTGGTTAATGATAAAGAGTGACATAACTAACAAACTATAAGTTTTAATTGGCTTTATTTATATTGGGATTTAAAGCTAGAGCAAAATAATGTAAACAAACTGTAACTCTGAAAATGTAAGAAATCTGCAGCTATAAATAATGCACAAATTTCCAGAAGAAATGATGACTATCGACTCAAATGAAAAAAATCTCGTAAGAAGTTGTGTGTAGCTTTTTATTGTTACAATATCACTATGGATAAATATTGGTGATTTTGGCAAAATGGTAGTTTTTCCTCTGTTTTCAGTCTCTTTCATACCTAGCAACTCTTCCTTTACTAGAGGAGAAGAGGCAAAGGGAACGAGAAGAAACAAGTTATTCGATATAGGCATTTAACTGATACATGGTTCCCTATCTAAAAACACATTTGCAAAATTTAAGCAGGACTTTGAAGGAGTTAACTGTGTTAACAGGACTGTGTATTAACAGTGTTAACAGAAAAATGAATGCTCTTTAGTGTATTCAGGCTGTATAAAATATAATTATTAATAATCGTTTAGTTGCCTCTGTCTCTTCAACTTAATCATGTCATAGAAAATCTACTACAGGAATGTTTTCCTCATGTAGCAACATCTTATGTCATTTGTTGGCATGCCTACCAACATGAACAATCATTGTGTAATCAGCAATAGTGGTGAATTAAACCTGAAAAACAAAGTTAAGGTGAAAAATAATATGTATTTGAACTGGCGTTCGTGAAGCCTGGCAGAAGCTAGTATTTAACACCTACATCTATATAATCTTATTAGGCAATGGATGCAAATCTCTGTATGAGGGGGAAGTACCGCTTTGAACAAAGGAAAACTGAAATTTTTGTCTTTCAAAATAAATTCCTAATCAGAGAAAGCATGGTCATCACAGTGGCAGTTCACACAGTCGAGTAGCTCATTTATGAGGTCTTTCCTGGACGTCTTCAGTGTGTTCACTGCTATACGTCTAAATTTTTGTTATCTGCAGTATTAGTCTCATGGAGGTTTGTGTGAACTGGTTTAAAATGGTTGGAAAGGGTTTTATGAAATCTGACTACGATAATCTGACTCAGAGTATTTCTGTAGTGAATGAAAACAAGTGGTACATGTTGGTATTGAGTAAGATTAAAAAGTAGTTAGAAGAGCTGAACAGAAATTCCTTGATACTGTACTGCTTATTTGTATACATATAGGTAATTCCTCAGTTACAGTCTCAGGTGAAAAACAGCAACTAAGTTAAAACCACAGAATACATCATAGTTTAATTATGCCCCTGTTCTTTCTGCAGTGACAAAGTTCTCCATATCCTTTAGGAAAATGTTGACAGTGTATCTGATTAATTACTATTATGATAAATTGTCCGTGTTGCAGCCATCCCCATGAGTGCCACTCCTGTATTAAGTACATGCAGTCCTAATTGTTGTGTTAACTAAGAAATTAAAATCACACAACTCAGTCACTCCTTGTCCTGGGAGTTTGTAATTCTGGCTACATAAGTTTGTTAAATGCTCTTACAAAAATAATAAATTTAGCAGCATAGACTGCTCTGAAGCACCCTTTAATTCTATGGATTTTAAGTGTAGATTAATCCCCAGTGACTCCTAGGACTAGATAAGTGCATACAAAAACACTTACCTGTTAAAAAGTGTACAATCTGTTATTCAGTGGATTGTATGTGGTTTCTGATTAGAGATCTGTACAGTTGCCATATGGAAATGTTTATCTTTTCTTAGTGTCATTCACCTGTTTTGAAACTGTCAGAAAAAAAGGAAAAAATCTTAGAGGGGAAAAAGAGAAGAAAAAACCCCAGTATTAAAGAATGAGCTGCTTTGGTCCCAGCCAGATGCTCTCCACCTCTGCAGTTAGACAGTTGGGATTTCTTCTTTAAGCCACCTACCTTCAAGGATTTAAGCAGCCAAAATGTTCTATCTGGGTAGTAGAAATGGCTTACCATCTGCACCATATTGGTGTTTTCTGTGTTAATATTTGTCATGGTGACTTTTTAAATTTCCCAAACCCCAGCTTTCAGGCTCTTCATGTATCATACAGGTAATACAAGCCAGCAGAGTATTAGAACTGCGCTGAACATAACAGATTCCGTCAGTGGTATTTTGCTGTCCTTTCGCTTGGAGTTTGTTTTCTAAAGCAATGACCTGTGTTTTTCTCCTTTTATTTTTAGCTGGAGTGAAAGCTATAGAAGTTTCTTTTTAGCGGATTTTACCGCTGATTTTCAATATGGTTTGAGTATAATGTTTCCAAGTAAATGGAGTGGCAAAGAAAATCTGATAATCTCGTTGCTGATGCAGCGTTGTATGTCCGAAGACTGGAGTTGCTAAACCATGAGGTAAACTTCTCAGTGCTGGCAGCGACCTGCTGCATACCGCACTGCAAGCAAACCTGCGACAGAGTCTAAGCTGCAAATTAATAATTTGCACAATGTATCAAATATCACCGTGATGGGACATGAGGTTTATTTCTCTGAAGCCATTGATAAGGTACACTAATAAAATCAGGAAGGAATTCTATTCCTTAGGAATAGTTAGCTCTGGAACAGTTCTTTACGTGTACCTTTTTACTCAGTGTGTGTATTTTGTAGGCATATAACTAAGAAAATTATGCAGTTTTACAAATCCTATTATAGCAGTAAATATATTCCATCTTATTACCCACAAAGAGCAGCAGGGTGCATGAACTCTTCCTTTCCAGGAACATGTGAATACATACTCCTTTCTGTCTCTTTATCATATATCACAGTGAGCTTATACCAAAAATTAATATTTTGGAGACTCCTGTTCAACTCTCAGAATTGTACTTGCATGCAGAGTTGCCAAGGCAGTTGGTTTGGGGTTTTTGTTCGTTATTCGTTAGTCCTGCTGGACCTTAAAAATGTCCTTTTTAGAATTAGCGGTTCTTTTTCTGAATCTTCGCTTGAGGAAACAAGCCAGGGAATCCTCCACACACTCTCTGGTATCTAAGCAAAATACATGTTAATGTCCAGTATTAAGCTTTGTTAAGCAGCCCACAGAATGAATAAACACTGGATTTCTCAATAAAATGACTAAAGAAAGAATGGGAATCTTGGCTTTGTTCATCAGGAAAATAGTCTCATTGCGTTCAGTTAGCGATTTCAAATACTCCTTTATGACTAACTGACGTGGGACAATTTGAAGCCCAAGCCCAGTTAATTCCCATTGATGGATCTTAAATCTTAGAGCCGTTACATTAATGGAAATTTGTTCACTTGTATTTTTGGGCTTGAGAGAAAAACAAAACAAAAATGACCTTAAAATAAACCAACCAACAAGCCAGTGGAGGTGTTGGTAACCTTGGCCACTCTCATCGAAAACTGCCCCCTAAAGAGCCCGTGGAAATAGTGATTTCCCCCCCCCCCCCCCTTGTAGCACAACTGGGACACAGAAACCCCATTTTCTTTAGTGAGAATACTTGGACGCCCTCCAATCAAGTTCCCTCCAAGGGAACAAAGAGTTGTCTGTCAGGGTCTCAGGAGCCCCCACATCTGCTTTTAAAACAGGATATGGGGAAGGGTAAAAATCCTCTCCATCTGTGACGCTAACAGGGCTTTGAGAACACCTGGAATTAGTACACCCGGCATTTGAAGCTTATCGCTGGAGCTCATTTCTGATAGACTAAATGCCTTTAGGGGCTGAGTTTCTGTGTTGTGTGGGAGCTTAGTGCTAGGGCAGACTTTCCACTGGAGGGTCTGGACCCTAAAATCTGAAGCCAGTCGTCCTTTGGAAAACTGTAAAATAATTTCAACAAATAACTTCTGGGATTCTGTTTAGCCTGTTTTCAGCTTTTACTTGAAAGTAAAAATCCTTTGAGTGATTTTTAGTGCATTTCACTATCCACTCAGAATTTTGTAAGCAAACACATCAAATTTATGCCTTTATTTTTGTTAATTGCATTCTGTTTAAGTTGGTTTCACTTGTGTGAATGTCCAACAAAGCAGAGAACATTAAGCGCACAACCAAGTTGTTAAGGGGAGTTCCTTCTGTGCTCGAAAGAGTATTAAGGAATACCTGTGTATTTTCAGTAGAGCCTGAAAGTGTTTCCTCTGATCAGTGTGCAGTGAAAATGGCCCAAGTACGTCATATTATCAGTCAGCTTTTAACAGAATTTAATTGAACAGTTACTCAGATCATTGGCTAGCTAACAAAAAGAAGAAGAAATATTTTGGTGGACAGTTTGTGAAAGGAAAATTGTTTCTAGACTTCTTCATATTAATTACTCATCTGTCTCCATTTTCAACTAAGGATGCTGTTGGTGAATTCTGTCAACAATTTCAAATAAGTAGAGATGCTTAATTTGATTAAAACTTAGGTCTCTCTGTATCATGTCACAATGATTTGTTGGGTTTCTATTATTTTGTTTGTTTCATTTGCAATGGGGAAACAATAATGGGCTACCATGTCCTGGCTCTTGCACGGCTAGATTTCAGGAATAGCAATAATAAAACTTGTCTGGGCAACTTATAAAAGCTCTGCTTCAATTTCAAAGACTGTACATGTAAATCAGTGGCCTAATTAGCTGCATATTCATAAGTGTAGAACTTCTTAATATAAAAATAAAGAATCTGGTTCAGAATACATGTTACAATATATTTTAGAAAGTAGTCATAATAAAAAATACTGTTACAGTCATTTTTATTTCTGGAATTTTAAAGCTTGCAGGAAAACTCTGAAATGGAAAGGTTGACAGCCATAATTGTAATTATGTGTTCTTGAAACTAGGAGGTGAGTGTGTTAATGACTGCTTATTGTATTCACTAATCATCATTTATGATAGCACATAATCTTAAAAGTTCATCAACTTGTGTTTGATGTTTTTAATATTGAAAAAACCTGCCTATTAAGGAGGATATGCAGTAGGAATTGAGAGGTGACTGACTGTGTTAGTTCTTGTTGTTTCATTTTTATAGTAAATCCCAAATGTTAAGGATGCTCACGGCTTTTTTGGTCAGCTGAGTTTCTGCTGTTTTTCTCGAGTACAAGTCTGAATGATGTGCTCATGCTTTTAAAATGTTATCACTTTGGAAGTCAGCTTTGGTTACTAAGAATGAACATTCAATTTAATCTCTTGTATAATTGTCATCTTTCTTAAAAGAAAATCTTTAAATTGCCACAAACTACAATAGAGTTAATGTGTCAGCTGGGTTGGTTACATCCTTCTTAACAGAGAAGTCTGAGAAATACTGAAACTGTAGCACTGGACATATCTATTTCACAAGTTCAATAAAGATAACAATAAGATTGTTTGAAAGATTAATTTTAAATTTAAGAAATACAGAGTATTTTAAATGGAAAAAAACTGTGAAAGTAGGTGGTGGGAGGAAAAACCTGGTGACAGAGCATTTGTGTTAATCTGGCTCACAGTTTGCCTTCACTCTTTCTTCTGACAGTCTTAACGCTGTGTAATCCTCCATAATCTAAAACTGGGTATGCACTGCTTTTTCTGTGAAATAAAATATCAGCCAGGGGAGGAAAAAAAAAGAAAGAGTAACAGTTAAAAACAAAAAACACTGTATATAACAGAGGTTTTTCTAATTACTTGGGAGACAGTATCACAGTTGCTGTAACTTTTTAGAAGAATTTTCCATTACTTTACTGCTGGCAATCTATCCAACATGTAAGAAACTTGTGTTTCTGTACTGCTCTTCTGAGAGGTTTGAGTTGCACATACAGCTAGAAGCTGCCGCGCTGTTGGCTTGTTAGAAAAAAGTACAACGAAAATTTTCCTAGACATTGGCTGTTATATGAGAAAGATCTTATTTAAAAGCGCTCTCATTCTTTGTGAGTGCTCTAAAAGTAAATTGTTTATCTTACAAACATGTTTTAAAAAATAGTAACACCTGGCTTGAATTGACACTTTTTTTTTATCCTTTTCAGTCAAATATTTTCAAAGTAATTTTTAAGTATATTTCGGTATATTTCGAAGAGGCGCAGCGTAACAAAAGTATAGCAAAGATGAAGGACCGTTGAATGGTGGTAAGGAAAAACAATGAATCTCTTGAACAAGGCATTTCATCAATATATGAGAGTAGTGAAAAAGTTACATAATTTCTGTTTCTTTGAAGTTAATTTATTCATATTAATGCTGGCAGTGAAGTAGATTTTCTTGAAATCCTCGCTGAGCTCAGTAAGGAGTGCTCTGTGCTGTCCAAGGGTACAGGGAACGAACGCAAAAGCGTTTTGATGCTATAAATAAATGTCAGTGTACTGCAACGGTTGAACAATATGAGCTTTTCGTGTCAGCCAGACAATTCTTTGATCTGTTTGGCATTAGATTTTTGGGGGCATATATAAAAGGTAAATTACATAAATATTGCTAATTACCATTAATCCACATATTTTAATACAGAAGTCAACTAATGGTTATGTTTAACTATTTTAATGTTGCATTTTAAAATTGTAAAGGGTAGAAACTTTGTTTTCCTTTATGTGCATTTAAATACCTTGAAAGGAGTTTAATTTTCTTTCAATCGTATAGCTGTAGTTTTCTTTTATGGAGCCAGTTTTGTTCTTCTGGCTTAGGGGGAAAGTGTTCGCCATACAGAAATACTGCAGTGTGTTACCTGTGCCCTTTAAAATGGACTGGAAACACAGAGGCACTGCACGTGTCATTAATTCCCTGTCTAGACACACACATATCATAAAATCTCTTCTTTCTTCTGATTATAGTGAATTTTTTTTTTTTTTTTTTGAGATGAGTGTAGGCTGGCTTTTTTGAAAAGTAGTTTGTATTGGATTCCTTTTGATTTTTATATCCAAACCAATTATCAATGCTTTCTTTTCAAGCACTTTTAAGGGATATGCAAAACAAAAATACCTGTAAGGTCTGTGAAAAGCAATGACTGGAATATAGAGAGGATGGAATTACAGACAATGCAATAACCTACTGTTAGACTGCAATAACTAATTAAAAATGTAATAACTGAGTAAAAGGGCGAGGACATTATCCTTCCCATGGTGTTTAGGGCAGGAGGAGCCTGTCGGCGCTAGGAAGAGAGCGGGCAGTTGCAGTAAGGCTGCTGTATCACCCACCTGGCCGTAGGACTCCAGGCGTGAGCACTGCTCGCCCCTCGCTCCGTGGTGGCACCGCCGGCGGGGCGGACGGGCGGGCGTCCCTCGGCGCGCGGGGCTGCGCCCACAGCCTCGTAGCCAGACCTCTCGCCCGCTGTATCGCTACGGCTGCGATCGCGTCGGGGCTGGGAGGTCTCTGTGCCATTCCCATAGGCGCTGTGCACATCCAGCAGGAGTGGTTGCCTCTACCTCAAAGACTTTGCGAAGGATTAGAGGGCTTTAGCAAGGATTGTGCGGTTTTGTTGCTCTAAGTGTTGGAAAATGCCGTTGTGGCTTACACGGGTAGAAGTTACAGTGTGGTTTGAAAGATGAGCTACAGGAGGTTACCGTAATACCGTGAACTAAATAATTCAAGTTGAAGCACAAAAGAGAAGATAATAAACATGGAGAGGACAGAGAAGAAGAATAACTCTGACGAGTGAACTGGGCACACAGACTAGTTCTGGGAGTACTTGGGTTGCCTTGAGACAATAGTAAATAACTTAATAGTAATTTGCCAATATGTATTTGGCTATTGGTGAGGCTTTACAATATCTTGCATCCTTTTTTGTTTACATATTGATTAAAAATAGAACATACTGCTCTCTCTCAAGGGAATGAACTGAGATATTCCCTGAGTGCAGTTTAAAAGATCAGTATTATAATTTAAACCACAGAGAACACAGGTGCAGAGAACATAAATAAGATTGCACATGCTTTAGCCATTCCATATCATGAACTGCTTAATTATCCTTCTTTGCTTGTAATTGAATATACCAAACCAGGCTTGTGTTTCTAGAATCATAGAATTGTTTAGGTTGTAAAAGACCTTTAAGATCATCAAGTCCACCACTAAACCATGTCCCTATATGCCATGCCTACACATCTTTTAAATACCTCCAGGGATGGTGACTCAGCTGCCTCCCTGGGCAGCCTGTTCCAGTGCTTGATAACCCTTTCGGTGAAGAAATTTTTCCTAATATCCAATCTAAACCTCCCTTGGTGCAACTTGAGGCCGTTTCCTCTTGTCCTGTGGATTGTTACTTGGGAGAAGAGACCAACCCCCACCTCTCTACAACCTCCTTTAAGGTAGTCGTAGAGAGCAATGACATCTCCCCTAAGCCTCCTCTATTTCAGCTTTCTAGACAACCGGGATTTACGTGAGGGTTTTCAGCCTTCTCAAGTTGCTAAAATGGCCGCATTTTGTTCTGAGGTTGCCCATCTTGGCTAGTTGCAATTGGGGGTTCTCCATAACTCATGTAGAAAGTGCTAGAGAGACAGGAAATGTGAGGGGGATGAAACCCCTGCTGAAACCAGTAGACTTCTGAAGTCAGTGTCAGAACTGTGGTCAACTTGCTTCTTAGTAATTAAGAATGACATTTGAGAAATAACGTCCCCCAAAACCAGACCTGCCATCCCAAACAAAAAGAGAAACATCATCTTTCCTGGAAGTTCACTATGTGGAAGCAACTTACAGGCTTTTACATACTACTTGCAGTTTGAGAAGCTAGGTTTATTCAGGCCAGTGTTAGGCTGGAGAGAGGTTTGCAAAGAGGTCACCAAGCTGTTGGGAGAATTACTGTGACATTGCTGCAGTTAGTAGGTTTGTCACTTTGGGGCACTGCAGTGACAATGTGGCCGGTTGATCTCTTCCAGAAACCTCTGGACTCTAAGTTTAAAGGTGATTATAGTATGTCGTATCATTTACATAACTTATCTATCAGTAACACTTCCCATGTTGTCAAATGCGTGTGTGTTTGTATATATGCCTGCTGAAAGGATCGGGTTCAAAGGATGAACTCTAACAGTGATGTGGACTCAGTTTGACCTTGGAAAAAGGTAAGTATCTCCTCTTTGGTTTTACTGCTTTTCATAAAAGAAAAAGCAAACACCCGCATTAGCCGTTTCTTCTTCCACTACACAGGCTGTGCAGGACGTCTTGTAAGAAAAAGGAGCAAATCTGATTATAACCTTCGACAAGCTTTTGACAACAATCTGTTTTGGTTTTTGTCCGTAAGCATCTTCTGTTGTTAAAGACTTGACTCACGATTAGGATAAACGGCTGGAATAACAAGGATTTGGGTCACTGTTGATAGTCAGCGATGTCCGTAAGTGTGGCTTTTCACCAGGCTTCGTGCCGTGTTACTCACAAAGCCTGAGAGCAGTGGTGGGACCTGTCTCCTCCCTGTCAGTCCCCGCAGCCTGTGTGCTGGATGTGTCAGCACAATGCCACTGGCAGATGGAAGAGTTGCAGTAAATATGCACAGTTATGGTTTAAGTGAAAAAGCTGTGGGAAAGGAAATACATTAATCCATTGCGGCTGTTTTTTCTTTTAAGTAAGCCTCTGTAATAAATTGCGAGTTTTTCCTGGACTTACCCTTTATATTTCTAAATTCCTTTCTTGATTGGGGGCGGGAGTGGAATAGAAATTGAACTGAAACGTAAAAAAATATTAAAATGCAGAAGCAACTGAAAATTAAATTAGGTAGTGCATGTGGAAAGAAATCCTCTTCCATTCGGTCTCTTTGGGAACAGACTTCAGGAAATCCTGGTCTGGCAGATCATAAAATATGCACTATGCATACGAGTGCATTGTTTGTTTAGGTGGTGTTGCGGGTGCGATGTTTAGGAAGTGCTTTAAAGCCAGAAAAAAATGGATCCCAGAATCTGGGAAGAGCTAAACTTGATGAACGAGTGAGGACGGGCTTGCTCTTTGAAAGTTACTAAATGTTTGGTCTTTTTAACTCTTTGCGGTTTAGATACTTTCTTCCCACATAATCAGGAATTTAATGTCTGATCCTCTTTGATTTTTGCAGTTTTAAGAACATTTAGTGTATATTTACTCTGGCCAAAAAGGAGAGGATGTTGAATATTTTACACAACATTTTTTAAAATTCAAAACTATCAGTATAATTTTGAAAATACTTTTTTTTCTCAGAGGTCTAATTTTAATTTTGATTCTTATGTCATCATTTTGCTATTTTTCCAGTTGTTACAATTTTTATGTCATGGAAGGACCAGATATCCTAAGAAGGCAATGTCCTGTGCCATACAGATGTGGACAAAAATCCCATTTCCCCTTCTCCCTTAGTTGTAAATCACCTTTGAGGTCCATGAAAACTTTAGTCCTTACTTTTAAAGATACTGTGACCGCTGCCCGGTGCGGCAGCGATGCAGGATGCCTGCTGTCCCAGCACAGCGTCTCCATACAGCTCCGCAGCGTCTCCATAGGGTCACGAGGGAGGGGTTCGGGCTCCCGCTCTCCGCGGATGCCACCGCCGCTGTCGCGGTACGTGGCGCGGCTCATCCGCCTGTTTGATGTTGATGTGGGTGTTGCTGCAAGGGCTGGTGACAAATGGCTGTGCACTGCGGACGTGGGTAGCAGGAGTCTAAACTTTCTCTGCAGAATTAAAATTGAATAAAACGCCAGCTCAAAGGAGCAACGGAGCCTGCAGACAAAGCTGAGCTGGGCGGTGGGCGCTGATCCAAGCCTGACGTATCTGCAGGCTGTGCTGCTTTGCTTTTGGTCCTTCTTGGGATAGATGAAGCCATGTCAGAGCTCTGTATTGTTACATCTAGACCCGTTTCTTGCGCTCAAGCGAGTTTATTTTAAGCTAGCTTGAAATACCTCTATGCTGCACCATAGTGGGCAATGTATGCGAAGTCATGTATTTCAGTGGCATCGGTTGCAAATCACTCTTCTGTCACATGGAAACCTTACAGGAAAAACAAGATAAATAGAAGTAAATAGCGTAGAACCCTGGCTAAGTTGTTGCTGACTTTTAAATATTGGTCTCTTGCTTTCCAGAAATGTCCTGGAAGCTAGAAATACTCTAGGAAAAGATGGCCACTTGGCTGTATTAAGTCATGGCTTGTGTGGGTTCTGTTGTGCCAGTAATTTCACATCCTCCTAAGAGCTTGTTGATCTTCTTACAAGGGCTTGATGTGAACAACGTCGGGGCAGAAGCTGATGCAAAATATGTATTACACAGCCAAGTCACGCACAGCGAATGGGTAAACCCACATGCATTTGTCCTGCGGGCGCCTGCTCATTGGTTAAGTGTTATTTTTGTCAGGTCTGTCGTGGGACTTATATTTGCACGATCGGTTTTGTTCAGCTTCTGGTGGCTCTCCACCATTGAAACTACATTGAAAAAGTACAAATACTGCCTTAATAATCTAACACTCAGAAAAAACTGTAGCAGAGCTGATTTTTTAGATCTTTTCTCCCCCCCCCCTTTTTAAAATTTTATTTTAATGTCACTGAAGTACATTGTGAGCAGAATAGCTTCAAGTTGAACGCTCAAAGCAGCTTTTGTCCTTAGAGAAAAATGCCTTCCAGAGGGAAACTGCGCTGGCTCGTGCTGGCTCTAACGCGGGTGGGGCACCCAGTTCCCTCCTGAAGGAGAAATTGTAGCCATGTAAACAGGAGGAAATGCAGGTGTTTTCCTTGTTCAGATCTGCTGGTCAGATAATGCTGTACTGTGCACCATGTGCGCACCGTGCCATGTGGATCCTGCAATTCTCAGAGGGGCTTTCTTTAAACATACGCTGCCGCATTCCAGAGCTGAGGCGACACGGACGCCCATCACAACCTTCATGTCTCTTCTCTAGTGCTTTACCCGCGCCAGATACATAAGTATCTTAGGAATGAAGCTTTTACAGACTGATTTCCTCTGTTGCTTATTTTCTCATGTAGATTTTATTCCTTTCTCTTGCGTGAGTTGTACTTGTTCATCGTTCGAGAAGATGTGCCATTTCTCGTTAGCAGCCGAGGGACTGCAAGTTTCATTGAGGTTTGTGCAACTTGCTGCCCCTGTGCATTTTGAGATACAAAATGTGAAGCTCTTCTACTCCACAAGCTGGTGGGTTACTTTTCTTCTTAAATGATTAATTGTTCTATTGCTCGTCAAAGGGAGACGGCCCAGGTGTCTCCCCCCGACCAGAGTAGGGGAGATGTTTCCTTGACCTCAAGAAAACAGATTCCTGTTTCAAGAAAAAGCCTAATGTTTGGGGGGGGGCAGAAAACATTGATGGTGGCCTTTTGGCAGAATGCTTTGTGAGCAGCATACCTCATGGACATGTCTGCTGGCATACATGGAGATGGAGAGGAAAGGTAATACTACGTTTCTGAGGCTATTTCAGCATAAAGGGAACAACAACATCAACTGGGGGAAAGAAGTCCTCCTTCGGCTGGATTTTGGAAAATTAGCTTCAACTTAAAACATTTTTAAAGTACCTTTTGTTGCATCAGGGGAAGAGAATATAGCAATCTTCTACCAGCTGTCTGTTTGGTAAATGCCCCTACATAGACCAGCAGAGGCTGTGACATTCCTGTTACCCACTCTTGATAATCTGAAAATCTTCTGTGCTGAAGCATCTGCTCCAGGGCAGTAACGTAGGCATGTCAGATAAATTCTGTGTTTCATTCCCTGGTGGATATGTTAGCCAGCAAGTTATACAACAAGCCTGTGTTGGGAAAAAGGGGTTACACCAAAACCTTATGGGATGTCTCCCCTAGGAATCAGAAAATTAGGAATTTACTAATGGCAATGCAGAAAGATATTGATGACTAGAAGAAATGGGACTGACTCATGACATGATTACATCTGAGAAGGAATTCTTATACTAATCTTCAGAAAGGGTGTTGTAAGCCCACTGCTTAATCCCTGTATATTATATCAGAGCCCTAGCTCTGCTGCACTTGAACTGGAGAACTCCATTCCACTGGGTGTTGCATTTTCTGAGGACTCTAAAATCAGTAGCTTTCCTTGGGCTGTCCTGAAATCTGGGGCCTCACTGCATGAGAGGATTAGCCCTTCTAAGTTTAGGGTTCTCATGCTGTCATGTTTCCCAAAATACAGCATCCCTCCACCATAGAACCTTTTATTTCAGCAGATTTTACTGCTTTTTTTATATGAACATGTGGAAATAACACCGTCGTTCTGATCACACCCCAAAAGCAGCAGGAGCTCTGCATGTTCACTGGCATAGCATGAGACTCCCTTCATCTTTACCAGGGCAAAAATGAAAGCCTGAAAATGAGTTTGGGGGACAACAGAGGCAGGAATCTGATGTACAGGAGGTACAGATTACCCTACATGTGCAAAGATGATACTGCCAAAAGGGCTTTTAGCCTCTCAGACATCATGAAAGATGGATAGTCCAAGGAGACGTACAGCGGCCAGTTGAACATCATTTTTAACCAGCCAATTTCTGTTCTTTACTATTGGTCTTCTTGATGTGTTTTAGCATGTTCATCAGAGAGCTGCGAAGCTTTTAGCCTCCCTCCGAAGACCTGATCACTGTTGACAAATATGACAGGAGGTTTGTTCATCAGTAAGTGAATGTTCGTTGTAATGAATGAAATTCATTATGCTGATTAAGTAGTAGTTGCACTGATCAGTAAATTCTAACAAAATTAGCACAACGTGCCTTATTTTTTCCCTTGATGAATCTGATCTCTGAAAGCCTGTTAGCACTCAATCTCTTTCTTGCAAGTTACCTCTGCCTTTTTGTAAAGACGTAGCTCAAGGCATCTTGTCCTCGTTCACCTCTCCCATGCTGTTAGTGGTCAGAAGCTCTCCAGAGCCCATGGCATTGGTCTTCAGCTGGTTGTTCAAGCGTGCTGGAATGCAAAGTGACCTTTGCTCATAACTAATGCTATGGAGATCAGTGGAAATGCAGCAGCATGTCCCAGCAGTAAATCTGGCATCCTTAATATCAATTACATGTATTTTTCTAAATCGCTTGCGCGAAAGGCTGAAGTTTGGGCTCCACGTGGTTCATAGTATAAGTTAATTCTAGAATTATGAACAAGTCTTATTTTTCAAAGTTTCCTTCAGTTCAGGCTGGGTTGACAGGAACGCAGATTTTGAAGATAGTTAGCTGTATCAATAAGCAATTGAATGCAACAGCCAAAAACTTAATTAACTTGAAAGATTTTTTTAACAAACTTGAGACCTGGCACAAGAACTCCATAGCACAAAAGTGTGTGAGAATGATGCCTAATTATGTTGTTGCACAAGCCAAAGTGCTTGCCAAGGAGTAGAGAACTGTAATCTTCATAGAAGAGGGAGACAGTAAGCTGTTAATGTGTTTATTGTCCCAGCTACCAATATGTGCAAACATCAGGTTATTTTGAGAGGTACATCCGTATGTGAATATATGTAATAAATAATTCCTCCCACGTTCCATTCCAGGACAAGATTATTATAATATGCTGGATTTGGCACAGAACATGAAATCATTTAGAAGATAAAGCCAGCGCAGAATGTATCAGCTTGCTTTTTTAAGCAGTGTCCCATTATGAAAAAAACCACAGTCTGTATTGTGCCGTCTGAGCTAATGGGCTTTTTGCTTACAGTCTTTTCAGATATAAAATTTTTGACTGGTAGTTTTTTCCTCTCAAACAGTCCAAGGGGAAGCTCCCTTCTTGAAAGAGGCACTGCCTCTCCGTCCGTCGCTGCACTGCAGCTGAGATCGTCGAGTTGCTCTGGCCCTTTTGCTCAGGAGGCTGAGGGTGGAGGAGCTCTCTGCACAGAAGCTGCGGTTCCCGGTGGCTTCAGCAGCACGTGCCGTGCCTGGGTTCCCAGGGTATCCAGGCTCCAGCTGCAGAGCCAGGAGCTGAGCCAGTGCTTCAGGTTCCTGCCTCCACAAATGCGAGACCCGGTCATGCGTTGCCCACCCTTTTGCTGAAGAGTAGCAGATGAGCCCCAATAGTCCTACCTGCAGCCAGCTCTCCCAGAGCTTGCCGGGTTTGGTGCTTGGTGGTAGAGAACCAGAAGCCTAACCTTGGAGAACGAAGACTGCAGTAGTCTGGCAGGAAGCCCCAGGAGACCTGCCGGTGTTGTCATGCCCAGTACTTTTGCACAGAATATTTTGATTGCAAATGAATTAAGGACTTGGAGGTCACAGACAGCACTTTTAAAGGCATGAATATACCATTAAAAGACCTGATTATTTTCCATGGAAATAAATAGGAATCTTTCTCTTGGCTTCAGCAACTTTTGGAATAGCCTCAGGATAGTTGTTTTTAATTGCCCTGAGTATCCTAAGGAATGAAGTTGAGGAAGTCATGGTAATTATTTACACAGTAGATGTTAGTTCACTGTGTAAAATTATTTACCTTAGTATTCATCTAAGCGTGACAAGTGACACAGACTAAGCTTGGGTTCTCCGGACGTTAACTGCTGAAGAATTGTGTCCACCCAAATAACAAATAAGAATTCATCAAGAGTAATTATATGGTGAACTGAAGTTGGTGAGGACCAAGGTGATTGTTCTGTTTTGGAAGTCTGGTTTCAGATTTGTTTTCTGTGCTTAGAGAATGGATTCCAGGTGAAGCTGTGTACCTGGTTTAGATGCAAGATGATCTATGCTTTATTTAACGTGAATTCATTATGAAGAGAAGAAAAACAGGAATCTAACTGTTTTGTCTTCAGAAGCTCAAATTCTGTTCATAAGGCTTACGAAGAAACGACCAAACTTGTTTTTCTTCCTTGTGGTAATTAGTCATAGAGAAATGTTACATTGTTCCCAATCTAGGCAATCCAAAATCTAAATTATAACCTTCACATGTCTTCATTTGTTGACCGTCAACTTTATCTACTGACTATAAAGGAAACAAAGGGTGACTATGAATCTCAGCGTATCATATTTGTAGCGTGGTGGGCAATATAATAATGCAGTATTCCCAGAGAGAATTACATTGATTTGAAAAAACATGCAATTCTGTCCTCCATCCTTTGTATTATTAGTAGATTGAACCTTAGAGCAGTTCTTCTGGGCAGAAGTGCAGTCACCGTTTAATAGAGCAGAAAAGACCCACCATAGAGCAATTGAGCCCTGATTCTGTAAGCCACTACCTATGATCAAATTCTTGTGTTTGCCCAAACCTTTTGAATTAAGATCTTGTTGCCCTTTACAGCTTCCCTTAGCCTTCTACCCAAAGCAGTCAGCAAGGGAGAGGTGGGCCAGGAGACTTCTTTAGGAAGTTCTTTGTGAATTTGCAGTAGGGACATTGGGAGATGGTGATGGACAGCAGGAAACTAATGCAGACATAAAGGGTAATAAATGCAGTAGAAGAGATACTTGAAAATACTGTGCAAAATAAATGGCTTTGCATTTCATATCTGACTGTTTCACAGGGATTTACAATTATCTGCAGGGTTCATTTGAGATGAAATTGATAAAACACGAAGTGGCGGCTATTCAGTAATGTATTCAGTTCTTGGGTCTGGGTTCTGACTTCTTTCCACTCTCTCTGCAGATGGGCTTGCTTAGTTTGCTGGATATTTTATCTGCTGTCTCTGGGAGGTTTCCTGGGGGGTTTTGGCTCTGCGTGTCTAATTGGCACTTCCCGCCTGAAGACCGGCGCAGCATGGAAAGCCTGCGAGTCCGAGGTCAGCAATGCCCCTGTACGTTTCTGTAGGCACAAGGATTAAAAGGCATAACTTGAGAGACACCACAAAGGTCACTGCTGTAGTGTCCGCTCAGGAGCTTTGTGACTGATAGAGAAGGGTTAAATTTATTTGCCTGTTGGAGAGTAATAAACAGTTGTCACTGATAAATTATCTAAACTGCAGGTGGTCTTTGGTAATGACAAATGCAGACTTTATGACCTATGTTCAAGCTAGTAAACACTTCAGTGCATCTCCATGCTAGCTGGGCTAAAAATAGCACCTAACCCCAGTGAAATCTACTTTAGGGATTTCTGTACTTAAATAACATTTGTGTTTTACTGTCTGCACTGCAAGAGAGAATCAGTAAGAGAGGAAGATCAAAATAGGTAAAATCATGATGGGAAATAGAGGAGTGATTGCAGCAGCCGTGTGCGAAGGCTCATGGGTAACACTATAAAGATTTGTTTATATTTGTGTCTTAAAATTATGGCAGTGCTAGAAGCAAGGAAGCACTTTCCCCGTAACATCTGTAAAATCTCAGTCAGCAAGACTGCCATTTGCTTTAAATTGTTTCTCAGGGTTTAGATTATTTTTATGTGATCATGATTCCAATTAACTATTAGAAATCTTAGAACTTCTGCATATGGCTATTAATTGCAGCTGCAAGACAAAGAAATGCGACAAGCCTTAGAATAGGCGAGCAGTCCTCATCTCCTGGGGTGTTTCTAGAAGTTGCTGTTACCTGTCTTCTGCATTGTTTCAATTGTACTTAGATAAGCTTGAATGAGCAATGAACGCCTTTGCTTCAGAGCACTATTTAACTTGTGGAAGGCTTACTGAAGGCGTGTGGGTACACGTCCTGCTAGTTAAGCACGTGTGGTAACCCGATTTGTTTAAGAAAATGCCAGTGTCGTGGTCCTGCTTGCGGTGGATTCACTTGGTTTCTGTGCTTTCCCTCTCTTTGCTGACCTGTACATTACACTCAATAGTCGACAATCCAAAACTGTAAAACATAATTAAGCAAAATTACTAAAGCACCTTGGAGTTCTTGCATAAAGAAAAGACACTGCAGATGATTGAAACTCCAAAGGTTGATTTTGGGGAGGCCAGACCAGCAATACTGCAGGGAATACCAGTGGGAAATCCAGATTGAAGTGATTACTTACCCTCTTACGGTGTTGCAAGACAGAGAGGAGCCGGACAGCAAGAAGTTAGTTCTGTGTATGTTTGCATAGTACCTACCAAAACCTCTGTGTTTTGCCGTGGCTGCTAGGCACTAAGGGAGGATGAAGTATTTTTGCCTGGAATCTGTTTTATTATTTCACTGGTAAGTACTGTCCCCATGCAAGCAAGGTTGGTTGGGGAAGGTGTGGGATTCAGCTGCATCTTTTCAGCAACATGCTGAGGCTTTTGCTCATCCCCTGGTGGGAAGGGGAAGGAAGAAGGAAAGTTTCTAAAACTGATCACGGGGAAGTGCTGAGAGTATTTCCAAACAGTGTTTCATTTACATTCTCTGTTATGAATTAAAGTTTACCAAAGCGTTTGGCCTAACAGGCAGGTTTGTCTACTCGCAACTCCTTATTCTGAAGACTCTCTAGCCGCTGGATTGACGCCGTGCTTATTCTAGGAGAAGCGCGTCCATGCAGTCCCTTTTAGTGGATGTATAGGATGCCAATAGTTGTTGGCAGGTATAGGATCCAATGCCCTGTGGATTTCAGTAATCCACGCCTGCCTTACTCTGTGGGTAACACAGAGCTAAGTCATTATACTATAAAAGCAGAAGACACAATAAATATTAGTTTGTATAGAGTTAATTTAATTTAATTTGGGTCACATATGCTTCACTATGCCCTGTTCTGAAAGCATGTACGCACATCTGCTCCAACAAGGACCTGTAAGACGGGTTGTGGGAATAAAATTATTCATGTGCTTTTATGTCTGTAGGATCAGGCTCTAGGTGTTGAACTACTCACAAATGGGTTTAAAATAACCCAAAGGGAAGAGGGGAGGTACACTCTCTCTGTTGTAAAGTTGGCTACAGAGAATTTTTGATAAGGGTTGCTTATACTAAATTATAGCGCTCAGAATAATTTGTCTTCCTGTAACTACTTTGAATAGGGGAATGGAGAGAAAGAAAAAGGTTTCTTACATTCGTTCTTGGATTTATGATTTTTCAGTGTACCGACTTAACTTCTCTGCTATGCTCTGCAGCTTGTAACAGTCCCCTGCTGCCCTTCTTCTGGGAATGTGCAGTCCAGTTCTGCTAGGTCTGTCTTGGCTCCTGGGAAGCTAAAAACAGCTTGCCCGTCCACACGTAAATGTTACACACTGTGAATTGCCCAGGGGCAAGTGAATCCCTTTTTGCATCTGTTTTTGTGAAAGGTTTGATGTTCCAGGTTATTTATATCCCACGGTTATTGCCAAATAGATGATGTAATTTCCTAACTTGCGGCCTCATGACTACTTGCTGATGTTATTCCATTTCACAAATAGCATGAATGAAATACAAACTTCATACACCTAAAAGAAAACTCGTCTGTCTGCTTCTCCCACCTGTCGTCTCTCTGTACCCATAGATGCTGCTGCTGCCGCTGCTGGCTTTAGAGATCACGTGGTGAACTGCTCCTCCAAGGGCAGTTCTTGTATATATCGGGCTGTAAGAAATACAAAATACCTTTTCTATTCTCTGTTTATCTATGTTGTAGGTTCAGGGTCCGGTTGCATCCCACGACGCTGGCGCACATCATTTTATCCGATTCCGTATGTATTTCTCTCTGCCCAATGGCCTTGCATTTCTTGAATTGGCGGGGTCGGGCAATTTTAAATCCACTGCCCTTGTAAAAACAATCATTTTAAGGTTTATAGCTGTGTGGCGTGTGCACAGTAGGCTAAGCTGATTGGTAACACCAGGGTTTCCCGTGAAGCCGGTGGGATTGACAGCCACAGCTTGATGATGAAGACAGATGGAAATCTGCTGTGTCTGCAGGCGGTCATGCCCAGCAGGTTTTAAGGCTGCAGCTATGTGAATGCCAGTCGCACAGTGAAGTCAAGGCCCCAAACTCCTGGTCCCTGGAACTGGTGGGATACGGAGGAATGAAAACAGCTTTCCCTAAATGCCTCTTATTGTTAGGCTTCTTGGCTTGCTGCTCTGGAGAGCTAATGCAAAGATGCTGATGTTAAGACAAGCTGCAATTAGCGCAGCCATGGCATTGAAGTGAGGAGTGGAGTCTCCTCCTTTCCCCAGTGAAGATCTAACCTACATCTACTTCGCTTCTGTTGTTGACTCATTTAGTGAGAACCCATCAGGAAAAACTGCTGCCACTTGACGTTGCTTGTCCAGGACGACGGTTACCTCCTCCCAGGAGTGGGGCTGGGACAGGCGGCAGCCGGGGCTAGTCAGTGATTGTGTTTGGTGGTGTATTGTGGTTCTCTTTTCCGAGGCACTGGGACCTGAACGCCAGTTTTAATCAACATGAAGAAAGTTCCCTTATTGCTCTGTGTCTTTTAAGACACATAACCAGAAGTGACACTTTTTTCCAGCCAAGAGTAGGAAAAAATTGTGTTTCATACCCATTCTCATCTGTAAGAACGTTTTAAAAAATACATTATTCTCATCTTCCTTTACATTTCACGTATTTTGTTTGATTTTTCCTTTCCACCAATTTTAAATCAAAATATGGACCATGTCAATACGCAAATGTATGTTTTATTTATTTATATTTGCTTCCTTTTTTTAACATACAGATGCAGTCACTCTAAGTATGTGACACTGTGATACAATTAAGTTATTAATTTTACACATTAACATCCATCCTGTAGTTCTGGTTGCTGGCTTTAGTGTCTCCATCATCATCATCATCTAATTTTAGGTTTGCAGATTGGACCTTCTTACCTTTCTACTCCTATGTACACAAGATGACTGCAGGGATAGCTAAGAAAAAAATCCTGTTGTTCTTTTTGGTTCTGATCTATAAGCAAAAGATAATTGTCAGGAGAAAGGAATTCAAATATGCAGCAGCTTATAAACTGTTTCCTTGTAAGTCAAAGAAATTAATCCTGATAGTAGAGCCCAAATACAACTTTGGGCCACGTTCCAGGGAGATGCAGATCTCTCTGCACGTGGCACCTTGTACCTCAGACACTGGAAGGCAAAGCCTGTCTGGACATTACCAGAAGCAAATATGAATTAACATTTAATTTCCAAGATTGTGTGCTATCGCTAAGTCAAATGTACAAATTAAGCTCAGCTTGTGGTGAACAAGCTGATCCCCTATTACAAAATATGTGAGGGAGAAATTGCTCACATGGCACTGATGGGCTGTGGAAGACCAGCAGGAAGGAACTAATATTTTCAGTGATTTTAAGAAATGTGGATTCCTGAAACCTTGGGGAACTATTTGTGTGTCTAGGGTCGTAGAACTCATGGGATATTTCAGCTGAACCAGTACCAAGTTGAGTTATTGTGACTGAATGGTGGCATTGAGCACTAAATGCAACTCTTGCAAGGAAGCTTACCCACCCCTGATGGAAGCAAATTTACATCTGCCAAGGCTAGGGCTCTCTCATCATGCTTTCTGGTCCTTGCCTTGCTATATGGTGCCCATTAATTTCTCATACTTTCAGTTGCACTGCTTGTTCATCTGTGTCTGGTGCAATGCAGTTTGCTACGGGGTGTACTCTGCAACTTCCCTCTCTGCTCATGTGGTCATCCATAATCTTAGAAAGGATGAACATAATGAAAGAAACAATGCTATATGTTATAGTATGAAAGAATTAATGAGTAACTCATATCCAGTGAGTTTTGACTGCATAAGGATTAATTTGATAACCAAGTTCTGGAAAAGAATCCATTAAATAAAACCAGAGACCGGTGGGAACTAGTCTGATGCATGGCAATGTGGGAGGAAAAGGAAAACGGATATGCAATATTTAAAAATGGGCCATTCAATATACCCGACATCTGATGCAACCAACACTAGCATGCTTAGCGTTGCTAAAAACAGACAATAATCTTTTAGTAGAAAAAACACAGTACACAATACCAGTTGAGTCCTTTTGAGATGTCATGAACAGGGATGCAGATGAGTTGATCAAGTGAGTGAGATTTGGCGGTTGCCTAGGGACCAGTGAACACGACCTACTTCCCATCGAAGAGGCATATGCTCCTTTGTATGGGTAACGTGCTGATTTGGTGTTTTGGAAGGCTGAATTTCATCACTGCAGAAAATCTTAGAGCAAAGTTGGTCAAGAAGAAAAAATTAGAAGTGTATAAGGATTTTGTTAAGAAGCACTTGCAAAATATCTATTGCATTCCTCCCACTCAATAACCAAAAAATGAACAGGGGCATCCTGGCTAGGAAGTTAAAAACAAAAGAAGAAAATCCATGATTAATGAAAGAATATAAATGTTTCAGGAGAATGACGCTAGAAAGGAAGGAGACCCAGTAACAGATAGACTGTAAAGGGGCCAGAATTGACGTAAAAAAGTCAGAACTGTTCAATAAATACCTCACTTTCTAATAAATACTTCATTTTCTATTTGGAAAAGAGCAGGATAACCTAGTGGTATTGAATGAGGCGGATAAAATTCTCTGAAGTCAACTATTTAATGAGGATATGGTAATGTTTATCCTAGTAGAACTGCACTAAAAATCAGCCCATCTGGTTAGCTGCACTGAAGAACAGAAGTTCGCTGAGATTATTGTCCCGAGAGTTTAAAAAATCATGGAATATGGGAATAAATCCAGACTGGTGAAGAAGGACTAACCATTGAAAAATTATGACTGGGGTGGTCTGTGTAGCGGTAGTGTGGTTAGTGCGATACAGGTAATGGACAATATTACAGGAATTTTTTAAGGTCAGTACAACTGACAAAAACTAAAACAACAAAACCTTAGAGGGTAGAAGTATAATTATTTCAGTCAGCATAATCTTCTGTTAAAAGGAGTTTGCTGCATATTTTTTTATTTAAGATTTTTAGTTTTGTTTGATAAAGGTAGATAAATAGATAATAAGATTTCATGTTTGCAAGGTATTTTTCTTCATACCTCCCAGTCTTGATTTTTAGGAAAAAAAACACATTATCAGTACAACAACTCCTAACTGGATTAAAACTTAAAGAAATGCCTGAGAACCATTGGCAGTAGTGAATTTCCTTCAAACAGGGCTCTTTTCAGTGTGATACCATAGAGATGTGGAAACAGCCTTATTCAGCATTTTCACCAACAGTTTGGAGTAAATCTAGATGCTGTTCACTAGAGGCATAAAGATTGCTGCAGTTTTTAATAACAACAGGACTGTAACCTCAGGTTGTGTAGCAAGCTGGGTTCTTGTTAACATGTTTTAATGCCAAATCCAAAGTAGCAAGTTCAGAAACAGATATTTAAGTTGCAATAAAATTCCATTTTAATAGTAAGGGCAATTAGCCAGTGCAACATATCAAAAGTAGACAAACCCAATCAATTCTCCCTCTCTTGACTAACCCAGATCAAGACGGTGGTGTTTTGCGGGAAGTCTTGCTTTCAGGCAGATGCATGTTACCGGGATGGCTGGGTGAAGCATCCCAGGCTGTGGCACACAGGGTAATGCAGAGCGACCCAATGGCGTGTCCAGCCCTGAACTTTACAAAACTGTGATTTTGTGCGGCATTATGAGAGAAGGAGTGGAAAAGGCAGAGGGTCAGGATTGACCCAACGCTTGCAAATGGATGAAGAGCTTGAACAAGCAGTTTCCAGGTGGAGAGAGGAAACTTGAATTGCGTTTATCCAGCAGGGAGGCAGTGAAAGGATTAAAAAGGGAGAAGTACTAAAAAGTGATATAAATCTCTCATCGTCCCCAACTGCTTTGCTTCTTCTTTGCATGAGCAAAGATTTTCACTAAAATCCCGTTTCTGTTCCTTTTGGAGTCATGGGAACAGCTTGATCACCAGTGGCCAGCACTGAGTACTGGCTCCTCATGCTGTGGCATTGTATCCTTTTGTGTTGCCCATACCCGTGTCAGAATTAAAACCAACACAGGCTGGGGTTGACCCTGATTTGTCTGTCTGGACTAGAGCAAAACTAGCACCAGGTGAGGAATGCTGAGATATTTGATGGTTCAGGTATGCCAGTCCCCAGGCTCCGAGACAGCGGCTAACTTGTAATGATTTGTTGTTGCCATAAATAGGGTTGTCCACACACTAGCGAGCTGCCCACGATGGGGTGTAATTACAAAGGTCACAAGTCTGTGAGTCTGTCTGGATCTTGTCTGTTCACTGTCGCAGTATCAGAGACTTGTCCATAGTTTCCTCTCGGGCTGAAGTTCTTCAGGTTCTGTAAGGGCATTTGTATTGGACAAGTGGATGTCACATAAATACCATGTACGACTCAGCTGTTGTATGTTGTCTGTGATATGGAGGAGGCTCATAACTCAATGGAGTGTGGAGAGATGCTTATCTAGCTCATTTTGCTCATACTGGAAGATTAGCTCCTCTAAAGTGAGAGTGTGTACATGTCACCGCTAGGATTTTTGCTTTCTTTTCCTGAACACTTTATCCTACAGTAAGGGTGGAGCAAATGCTGCTCTGGAGTAAATGTGTAAATATAATACCATACTACAGAGCTTCATGGACTTGTAGTGACCAGGGCCTAAATCCACCAAAGAATTTCAGTATTGCTTATACTGGAAGCAACAGAAGTGGTTATTTGAGTTCCTCCACAGGCTTAAACCCAACAGTAGCCCACTGAACATTAAACACATGCTTCAGTGGCCTGGAAGAATTAGTGGGTAAGCGAATAACCACACGACTTTTAAAATTTTTTAATTAAAGTGTATTTCAGTCTTTTTCTTTGGTAAGTTTTCAGCTCTAAACATGAGTGGTAATGCCGCTTTGAAGATACTGGAATGTCTTTTGAGGGGTTTTTATAAAAATTTGACAATGAAATCTTAAGTCTGTGGGCCTGTTAGGGTGTTCAATTCACCATTTGGGAAGGGAGATACAGAATCATAGAATAGTTCGGGTTGGAAGGGACCTTTAAAGGTCATCTAGTCCAATCCCTCTGTAGTGATCAGGGACATCTTCAACCAGATCAGGTTGCTCAGAGCCCCGTCCAACCTGACCTTGAATGTTTCCAGGGGTGGGGCATCTACCACCTCTCTGGGCAACCTGTGCCAGTGTTTCACCACCCTCACTGTGAATTTTTTTTTCCTTATATCTAGTCTAAATCTGCCCTCTTTTAGTTTAAAACCGTTATCCCTTGTCCTATCGCTACAGGCCCTGCTAAAAACCCTGTCCCCATCTTCCTTAGAAGCCCGCTTTAAGTTGTGGAAGGCTGCAAGAAGGCCTCCCTGGACCCTTCTGTTCTCCAGGCCGAACAACATCAACTCTCTCAGCCTTTCTTCATAGGAGAGGTGTCCCATCCCGCTGATCATTTTTGTGGCCTCCTCTGGACCCTCTCCAACAGGTCCATGTCTTTCCTGTGCTGAGGGCTCCAGAGCTGGACGCAGCACTGCAGGTGGGGTCTCACCAGAGCAGAGAGGCAGAATCACCTCCCTCAACCTGCTAGCCACACTGCTTTGGGTGCAGCCCAGGACACGGTTGGCCTTCTGGGCTGTGAGCACACATTGCTGGCTCATGTCCAGCTTTTCATCCACCAGTACCCCCAAGTACTTATTGGCTTGGGGGTTGCTCTCAATCCCTTCACCCCCCAGCCTGTACTTATACCGGGGTTGCTCTGACCCAGGGTGCAAGACCCTGCACTTGGCCTTGCTGAACCTCACGAGGTTCACACAGGCCCATTTCTCAAGCTTGTCCAGGTCCCTCTGGATGGCACCCCATCTATCAGGTATGTCAACCGCACTGCTCAGCTTGGTGTCATCTGCAGACTTGCTGAGGGTGCACTTGATCCGTCCCAATATGGACCCCTGACAGACACCATTTGTCACTGATCTCCATCAAGCTGTTGACCACTACCCTCTGGATGTGACCATCCAACCAATTCCTCATCCACCCAACAGTCCACCCATCAAATCCATATCTCTCCAATTTAGAGGGAAGGTTGTTGTGGGGGACCTTGTCAAAGGCCTTACAGAAGTCCAGATACATGACATTGGTAGCTCTTCCCTTGTCCACTGATGTAGTCACTCCATCATAGAAGGCCACCAGGTTGGTCAGGCAGGACTTGCCCTTGGTAAAGCCATGCTGGCTGTCTTTAATCACCTCCCTGTCCTCCATGTGCCTTGGCATAGCTTCCAGGAGGATCTGTTCCATGATTTTCCCAGGCACAGAGGTGAGGCTGACAGGTTGGTAGTTCCCAGGGTCCTCCTTTCTACCCTTTTTAAAAATGGGTGCAATGTTTCCCTTTTTCCAGTCACCAGGGACTTCACCTGCCTGCCATGATGTTTCAGATATCATGGAGAGTGGCTTGGCAACTACATCAGCCAGTTCCCTCAGGACTCTGGGATGCATCTCATCAGGTCCCACAGACTTGTGCATTCCAGGTTCCTCAGGTGGTCACAAACCTGATCTTCTCTTACAGTGGGAGGGACTTTGCTCCTGTAGTCCCCATCTTGTGGTCCATTCACTCAAGAGGTTTGGGAAGAGAGATTGCCAATCAAGACTGAGGCAAAGAAGTCATTGAGTAATTCAGCCTTCTCCTCATTTGTTGTTACCAGTTTGCCAGTCGTGTTCACTGGGAGGGGTACCCTTTCTTTGACCTTACTTTTCTGGCTGACATACCTGTAGAAGACCTTTTTATTATTCTTCTTTGCGTCCTTGCCAACTTCAGCTCCAGCTGCACCTTGGCCTTCCTGACCCCATCCCTACACAACCGGGCAGTGTCCCTGTGCTCTTCTCAGGATACCTGTCCTTGCTTCCACTGCCTGTGCATTTCCTTCTTGCCCTTTAGTTTGACCAGCAGGTCTCCACTCAGCCATGCTGGTCTCTTGCCTTCCTTTCCTAATTTCTTACACCTGGGCATCGAGAGCTCTTGTGCTCTATGGAAAGTGTCCTTAAAGATCTGCCAGCTCTGTTCTGCTCCCTTGTCCCTGAGAGCAGTTTCCCAGGGGGTCTTATTGACTAACCTCTGAAGAGCTGTAAGCTTGCTTTTCTAAAATTCAGGGTCCTGACTTTACTCTTTGCCTGCCCCGTATCCCTCAGGACTGCGAACTCCAGCAGAGCATGCATCCCTGCAGCCCAGGCTGCCTCAAATCTTGATGTAACCAATTAGCTCACTTGCACTGGTGACCAACAGGTCCAGTCTCATATTCCGCTTGGTAGGGCTGTCTATTACCTGGCTTAAGAAGTTATCCTCCATGCATTCCAGGAGTCTTCTGAATTGCCTATAACTCGCCATGCTACTTTTCCAGCAGATGTCTGGGTGGTTGAAGTCCCTCAGCAGGATGAGAGCCTGCGAGCATAGTGCCTCCTGTAGCTGGAGCAAGGCGGCTTCATCAGTAGGCTCCCCTTGATAGGGTGACCTATAATAGTTGCCAACCACAAGGTTCCCTCTGTTGCCTCAGTCTCTGATTCTTACCCTTAATGAACATAACGGACACATACCCTTATGTGTTCATAAGCTGTGAAACATCAGAGCACAGTTAGCAAGGTTCATCTGTGCTTCACCTAAAGCAAGTTACATTCAGCTGAATGGGAGTCTTCCGCTGAAATTGCTCCAATGGTGTAGAGGAGCTTGTGCTTTTGTTGAGTATGTAGATGTTGTGAATCGGTGTGAAGCCAGTGGGCTTTGCCCAGGGACTGGGAGGTGACACATTTGCTATTGGTAGACCAAACAAGTAAGCTTTATTTCAGAGCTCTGAGACCTTTCACAGGTACAACCTCCATGTTCTTGTTAGGCTTCTTGAAAACATTGAGATCTTTTGCACATCCCACTTCTTAATAAGGACTTAATTTGTAGGCTTCAAGCAAGCTCTTCCTCTTTCTTCTTTTGACAATGCTACGAACATCTAAAGGAAGAAAAGAAGGCATGAGTATCTATCTACCACAGTGGTAATGAGTGGCTTAGATGGTAAGTTGGGCAGGATTAGATGGTGAAAGTGCAAGTCCCCTGACCTTCAGAGAACATCACAGTTTTACAAAGCGTTGCCCCTCAAAATGGATGAAGTTATCTAGGAGGACCACGGTAGCCAGTGCTGTGTGGCCTGAAGCTACACCAAGTCAAAAAGATTATTTTGGGAATGTAGTCTCCTTAATGTTTTCTGTGTATGTGTGTCTTAATGTGTGTATTACATCTGTAGTTGCTTATAGTTACATAAAGACGTCCATGTATCTGTGTATATTTCATCACAGGGATTTTTCATTTGTATTCCATTTCTACAGTTTCTAAGAGGTATTTGTCCTAATTTCAGTTGCTTATTTTTGTGTACATTGAAAAGTATTAATAACACCCCCACCCATAAAAAAACTTCCAGTATTTAAAACTTTGTCTATATAGAACATTTCTAGAGCTCACTTTATCTGCACGCCTACTACTGATACCATCTTTAAGGGGCCCCAGCCCTTCCACTGCACCAAAGATAGACTTCTTGTAACAAGAACTTCAGCAGTTGTTGCCCTGGCTGATGTCAGGTGGGTTGTCAAAATGTTCAGATTTTCCCTGTCACTGAATAATTTCCTCTTAGCTTTTTTCCTAGGTTCAAGCAAATCAGACTTGACCAGATACTACATTGCAACCAGCTCATCTGCGTGGCATCTGATATTCTAGGGTTAATATATAACTTTTTCTTTCCCTTCTGTTTCTGCAGTAAATGGCTGCTAGGCCTCCCTTCATGGGTCTTCTAAAAAGTAGAAAAGGTCAAATACGTATACAGAGTACTTCAAAATTACAAGATAAATGAATCTACAACATTTTTCAGTTGAAAAGAAGTTGTATTGTTTGTAAGCACTTTCGCTCACTGCATGCAAGTCCCACGCTGGAACAGAGAGGGCACAAGGGCAGTGTTGTTTGCCAGACGCGGTGTAAATCTCTGTCTTTGCTGCCCCAACACCCTGGAGCGATGCAGAGGCAATTGCAGTGCTGCAGGCAGATTGCTTTTTGCAAGCAATTCAACTGCTGCTCATGAGAAACAGAACTGCAGTAGCGGTTTGACTGACTTTCATATAAATGAAGCGTGGTCAGAGACATTTCTGGGGGGGGTTTGCGTCCCGAGGATTTCACACTTCCGCACTGCCCTGTGCAGATGCCAGGGTACTGATCTTGAATGCTAGCCCAAAATTCCCAGAGGGCCAGTGCTCAAGTGCTGGATGCAAGTTATGAGACTTCTACAGATGGTTGCAAGGTGGTTTTTAAGGCACTTTTGGGAATGTGAGAGCTGGCACAAAAATTATTTTGGAATGCAGTCCGTCAGAAAGACGTGATATAAAACAGATTTCTGTGTGCTGTTACAAGTTACTACAATATTAATCTGGTTTAATTAGTATCATCCAATGTAAAGAGAGATTGTTTTGTGGTTGCTCACCGCTTTTTATGAAAGTCTCTGAAACACAACCAGGCGTAACAGTATGTTTGGAGATGAACTTCATTCATACGCTGGGTAGTGTGTGAAGAGAAGGCACTTAAAGGGCTGCCCTTCTCACTGGTGTGAATGGTACAATTTCACTGGAATTATGGCCACTTAACCAACAGTAAACTTGATCAAAAAGCTGGTCTAGCAAAACTTTGTTCATTTTGGGCCTGATCCAAGGAGCAGGCAGGGAACTGGAAATACTTCTACCAGTTGGTGTTCTTGGTGAAACCCTCTATGAAAACCATTTTCTTAGCTCAATTTTTATGGCTTTATGTGTCTTGTAAATTACTAGGAGCTGAAAGCCATAGGTGTAAAATGATTTAGAAAATGTACCTTTTGAGAACTGGGACATGGAACGTTTTATGGTTTGAAATGGCATCTTTGGTAGAAGAGATTAAATGATGAGCATTTGAGAACTTAAGTGAGATTCAGAGCTTTTCAAAGGCTTGGCAGGAAAAGGATGCTTTTCTGCAGCGGAAAATCTAAATCGAGATAATATTCTGTGTCCCAAAGTGTCATCCAAGTCACATGCTGCAGCTTGTTTCTCTTTCTGGTAATGCTCTTTGACATGCTGTCAGCAACACCAAGTATGTTTTTTCCCTTCATCACCCTGTATATGTCAACACATTTACAGCTGGAATTAAGAATCCTCTGTTTTACGTTTCATATGTTTTTGGATTGTATTACACAGAAATAAGCCAGTCTTCATCTGATAGTGCTAAACTGTGTGTACATCCCATAGCTTTTCCATAATGAAAGAGCTCTGAGAATGAACCATGTGTGAAATAATAGACTCATATATGTGCACACCTAGGGAAAAGGTTGCTGAGAAAGCTGAAGGCGAGTGTAGCTGAGCAGGTGTTTACTCTGAGAGTATGTTGAAAAATGCCATGAATGTATTCAGAAATTCTTTCAATTCTGGAGGGCGGCGGGAGGATCTCTAATGGGACGAGTGAAGATTTAGTGCCATCTACCGTGCAGCTGAACACTGGTTATGCATAACATATTAAAAAAAAAAAATCAGGTTAGTGTGTGTTGTTTTGAAGGGGGATATGAGTTAGGATTTAAGTTATTATCCCAAACAGTCAGTGGGCTTTGATGTTCTGCTTCAGCAATGGCAGGGCAGAAGCTGGTGCATTAACTTTTGGACCGTGTGCGTGACCAAGCGGCTGGGTACAACTCTGGGCTCTCCCACACGGGGTTACAGCTACAGATGCCAGGGGTTTCTTTAAAGATGTCATCCTTCAAGTGCCAGAAGAAACCACAGCTGCTTGTAATGGATCCGGCTTTTATTATGTTCATAAGGTAGGTAACTAAACTTAAAAAAACTACTGCGGGTGGTTTCTCTTAGCAGATTTGTTATTAAATAGAGTCTTTCCCAGAAGTAGGGATTCCTTAAAATTTCTGCATGTTTGTTAAGGTAAAAGGCAAAAAACCACTGAGTGGGAAATAGTTAAAAAGTGTCTCAATGCCGTGGCAGGGAGGGGAAACCTAGAAAGTAGATTCTTGTTAGTTACTGCCCTCCTACGTGTAGTGAGGAGCCTTTTGAACTCCTCTCACACACATTTTGCCATGATATGTGACTTGTTACTGCGACATAAATCTCTACTTAGTACATAACTGAACGGGCTTCTGAGCACTTGCATCTTCCAGCTGGGGCCACAGGTCCCTTCACGCTGGCCAGGAACACATCCCTTCGGATTACCGAATTCCTGTGCTGCTCCCAAGTCAGCTGTCTCCCTCCTTAAACCTGCTTCAGGCTCTGCCCTGCCTCCTGTTGATGCAGTCTCGTTCCAAAATTTGGAAGATGCAGCGGCAGGTTAGGGTGCCTGTGCCAACTGCTGAGCCCATACCAGCTCGCTGCAGTGGCCAGCCAGTGCAGAAGCAAGTGGGTGTCCGGATGCCGGTGCTGCTGTTCAGACTTTCCTTTTGGGATCTTCATTGTGCTTCAAACTGCTGTTAGGTCTTTGTAATCTAATAATGGTCCTCCAGTATTAATGCACCTTTTCTTTACATTAAAACCATGCATTTCTTTTAAGAATTAATGGAGAATGCAATGGGGAAGTTGCAGTGAAATGATCAAGGAACTTCGGCAGTGGTGAAACCCTTTTGTCTCCCAAGCACAGAAGCCCCCAGTCGTCTTTTCACATGTTTTCACCTGTTTAGGTGCAATACTATTTAGGATCAAAACTTAAAACCTAGTTTAATAATACAGAAAAAAACCCTATAGGTTTATATTCTTGCAGTGGAAGGGCAAGAATCATTTAGGGAGGAATCAGGTGGGGTTCTTCTACCTTTTGCTTCTTGTAAGATTCCAATTTCTTCTGAAAAATTCTTCTATATAGGCTCGCAAATGGCTTGGCACGGTGCCTTGCAGTGTTTTGGCAGAGTGAGGAGTTTTAATTTTCTGCTGGTTTAATTTCTTCTGCTGTGTAGGGTCTGTGGTGCTGGTCATATTACAACTGTGTAACACTACAGCTCTGTTGCATTTAGTTTTATGTCTTTTACTGCAAAGGTGCAGTAAACTCTGATAGTAATAATGCTAATTATATCAGGAAGGAAAACAAACAGTTCTGGCATTAGAGAGGATCCTTTTTCACACTTCCAAGACACCATTACAGAGAGGTGAAATATCTTATTAAATTGTCTGGAAAAAAATGCACCTCTCTCCTCTTACTCTTTCTACCATGTTGTGTAATCATCTATTTATCATAATTTATCTAGCAGTTTGCTAAAATTAGAGAAGATTTCCACAAGGATAAAAATGTTTGGTTTCTATCCTGAGGCTGTTCCCATCTTCTCTGGAGTCTGGGAAAAATCAGTTGCTGAAACTCTGACGGATACTTGTGTATATGTGTCAGTTGTTAGTTTAATTTCTCCTAATTCGTTATCAAATTTCTTGATAGATCATTCCTGAGGCCTCTATATAAAGCATGTTAAAAAAATCCCACTGTTTTTAGAAAACAGGTCCTGGGAGACTAATGAAGTGTTCAGATCATCATGAAGGATGGTACGGAAAGATAGATTTTCTAGCTTGCTTTTAAGAGTTCTGCTCAGCTTTATCATACTTAAGGCTTTTTGCTGCGGTATTGGAGTTCAGTGTGAAACTATACAGTAACTATTGTGTTATTTATACAGTTTGCTCCTAGTCTGTCAAAGGAACATCTCAGGGTGCCTGCTGTAAATGAGATAATAGTAGGGCTTGTGGATTTTCAGGTTAGAAGTAAACAAGATGTACTAGAAATACCACTGTGCTACTTAAAATAGTGCTACTTAAAACTGACAGATATTTTTAATGGCTGTTTGGGTTTTCACATTCAAAACACAGTAGTGTGGAATTTATTAATTTGGGGGGAGGGATCTTACAGCATCTGCTCATCTTTTCTCCCTAGTTGTGCACCCTGCTGCTCTAGATCTTGCGGTTCCCCGGAGCATATTGGGGTTGCGAGATCCAGATGTAGAAGAGGGACAAGGATTCTTTCCCCAGTGGAATCTGGCTTTTTGGCAGGCGCTATAGGCAGACAGGTGTGGGCAACTTTGGAGCTGGCTTTAGGTCTGTCACTCGATAGGGCTGCTAATGAGCTGTTTTATGCTTCCTTGCTGTAGTGGATGATGTTGTAATTCCGAGGATGGTCTCAGGTTTCCTTTTGGGAGTATTGTCCACAGCTCCTCAAGAGGTCTCTGCACAGGGTCTTTCATGGAGCTGTAGTTAAAGTCTTTTCTGATGCTTACATATAGTTACTCTTTTAATAAATCGGAGTGCCCACCCAGATACTGGTATGCTCAAGCATAATGCGATGAATTATTTTCTTCATGCCTGATGAGAGGGAATTCCACAGTGTAATTGGCTGCGCAGAGCAGTGAGCAGGACCAGAGCGCAGGGCAACGCTGTGCCTTGCAAATGCTGAAATGCCCCTTTACAGTCAGATGCACAGCGTGTGAGAGTCTGTAATGAGCCTGTCTAAACGTTTACAAGTGTGAATGTATGGAACTTTTAGAATTGCAGTCGGTCCCTGTAGTTGATAACAAGCTGGGGAAGCAATTTAAGGTGTCCCAGCTGGGTCTTGATCTGTTTATACAGTGACCTAGTCCTGCAGTTTATTTTTAATATGTGTTTGAGAAGCAGATTAAAATACGGTCTTTCTTTATGTAAATATATTTTTAATTATATTGAACAATTTTATCTGTCACTGTGGTGTGACATGTTGATGTGCAAATTTTGGACTAAATCTGGTGGTGTAAGTGCACTGAGGCTCCCCTGTGAACCCTAACAGCATTTTCTCAGATCTCAGATATGTCACAGCAAATGCCCAGTGGAGGCTGAGTCTGTACTGCTGAGATCAATAAATACTTTCTCTTTGGCCAAGATGAATAGTAGATCGAGAATACAGCCTGCAGTGTTTTCTGTATCTACCTTTACTTTCCAGTAAGCTGAAAGCCATGACAAAACACATTGGACATTAGCCATTTCTTTTTTTTTTGTTTTCTCAGAGTTTGAAAACCCGACCAAATATGTGTGATCTTTGAAATGCGACTTTAGAAATAAACCCAAGATTTCACACATGCAGTTGACAGAAACTTTTTTTAATAACATTTTTCTTAGTTTTTTTCCATTTTTCACTCTTATACAATGGTATTTTAAAAAGAGATGCCCAGCTACTTTCAAAGAAATAAGCAGTGGTGTTTTGTTTGTAATCTTTTACCTTGGGACAAAGAAAAAGAATCAGTGAAAAGTTTAAAAAGATTTTGTCTTTTTTAGTGCGTACAAATACTGGTTAGAAAGTTTTTATATGAGTAAATAGTTTTCATCTGGGAAAAAGGAAGATCCAGTTTATTTGAAATACCCCCAAATCTGTCAGTATTTCTAACAGGCTTCCCCAGGTGATTCTGTGTGTTTGTTCTGAACAAAGTGTTCAAAAAGCTGTTATGAACTTCTCACGTGCTCTTTGAAAGAAAGTAATTATGTGCAGATATGTATCGTTCTTGCATATGATTGTCTGCATCTACAGGAAGGTGTAATCAGATTCCTTTGCAATTACAAGCAATATGTCAAGGTGAGCACCCAGGGGTTTGATTTCGGTGTGCATCCCTCTCTTTTTAAATGTCGTATGAAATATTTTAAGTATCTCTCAGTAATTCCTCACTGCTCTACTTCTCTGTGCTTATTTGGCCACTTGTTTTTAGGCACTGGGGAGAAGGGAAATAGTAGAAGAAAGGGTTGAAGATGGAGGGAAAAGGGGCCTTAGATTTCAATGCAGAGGGCATTGCACTCATGAGGAGGAAGAGGGACAAGTGAGCAAGTGGGCCCCAAAGCTGATAAAAGTGGGAAGGAAAAAAGCATTGCCAGTGCTGTGAAGAGCTTGAAGGTGAGGACTAAGAACATAGCGTTTATGCCCCAGGACCTACAGAACTATTTGAAGAGGGGCAACACATGTGCAGGAGCTCTGTCGTGGGTTGAAGGGGTGGGGGCCATGCAAATGTTATGAAGGGGTGGGTGTCCCATTGAGACAGGAGATGCACGTTGAAGTTCTAGCTGTAACCTAAAAAGAAAAAGACTTGCATAGAGAAGCAGGAAAATTTGACCACCAGATGCAGGAGGGGAGAGGAGGGGACCTCTAAGGTGGGGATGGGAAAGAGGACAAGCAGACAAGAGGAAGACCAAGAGCAGGTGAAGCCACAAAAGATACCTTGTCAGAGAAGAGAGATGGTCAGAAGTGTGCGAACCTGCCAGGAGGTCAGGGGAGATGCACCAGCAGTTTGGTCTTGTCTGGGTGTTTGTTGAAACTATTTTCAGGTCAGTTTGGGAATAAGCACCGTATTGACCTGATGCCATTTTCTACTTGTTTTCTCTCGTACCATTTATCTGTCCCATGCACAATATGAATCAATTCATTGGTCTTTCAACTCAATCCAGAGAAAGACAAGGAGAAGGCAAGTGCATGGGCTTTCGCCTCTTTCTCCCTCTTTTCCCTTCTTTTTCCCTCTTTTCCTTGTTCCCCTCGTTCCCCTCTTTTTCCTCTTTCCTTTTTCTTAATAGTCTGGAAAAGCTTTATCGCAGAGGATGACTGAGGCTCCCCTCGGGTTCGTTAGCGTTCTGAAGCCAGACATCCCCATCTAGTGGTTGTTCCACCTTGGCTCATCCAGTACCAGTTTGGGAAGAAGGACGCCTTGCACCCACATAGAGCAGTAAGACCAGTTGTAGCCCCCCTGTTATCTCAGTGTTTTCCTTGAGGATATCTTAAACCGCTGGGAGTACAGAATAAAGTACTTATTAACTTAAAATTTTTTTGGAAAAATTTTTACTAGTTACAATTTGCATGTGGAAAATAATTTTCTGCTATATTGATGGAAAAGATGACCTTAAAAGGTCCCTCCCAACCCAAGGATTCTATGAAGGGAATTACTTTACTACTGCTTCTGGCACATGAAAATGTTTGTCATCGTAACTGTATGTAGAGTGAGTAAATAAAGAAGGATCAGGTTTGTTTGTTAACAACAAAATGACAAAAAGAATTGATTACTAGACAGTACTTTGTGAATTAAATTACTACATTAAAGTAAAATCATTGGGACCTTGTAGCATGTATAATAATGCAGAATCATATTTCTGTTACACGTAGCCCTTTGTGGCCTTTCGGAGAAAAGCATAATCACTTGTTTTTCTTGTTGGAGTCCTGTTCCCTGCGTGTTTCACCATAACTCACTGGGTTATGTCCCATGTTGGTGTTTGGCTGTGAGTCAGGAGCAGGTCAAGGCTGGTGTCTGCCTGAGATTTGTCCTGGTGAGGGCCGTAGTGCAGTCGTACGGCCCTCCCTGGCTGCGAGGGAAATAGTGCCGACAAACGCAGTCAGGCTGTCATGACCTAAGATGGAGAGACATTTTTCAGACCGCTTGGGACTGGGGGGATAAAAGAAGGGAACCTCCCTGTTACACAAAGGCAAACTCAAGGCGTGCGCTGAGCTGGCGATGGCAACCCCCGGCTCCTTGCAGGAAGCTTTATAGTGCTTTCTCCACCGTGGGGTCCCCTCCACCTGTGGGCAAAGAAATCTCTCGTGGACTTGACTGCAGGAATGGAGCCAAGAGTTTTCTATTTCTTCTCAATCTTGGCCTTTTAATTCCTTTTGCTTCTCTTCTTGAATGCCCTTTTGGTTTCTCTACATAGATAAATATTCAGAGATCAGAAAAGATATAATGGGTTGCAACAGGTTTGGAGTTGCAGGTAAGGCTTTTGAACCTGAAGTTCTTCTTTTCTGTGTGTAAGTTCAACCAACTTCTTGGATCCTTCTCCCTCCCCTGAATTAAAAACTCTTGAGGGCCAGTCGGCATTTGCTTTATGTCGGGTGGGGCTACAGTATAGCCAGGCTTACAGCTGCCTGCAGAATTTTCAGGGGTACTATCCACACAGCTTCCCCCATCCAATACCCCGCGCCTGGGAATAAGTATTTTCCTCCTGTGTAAACTGAGTGCTGAGTTTCTCCCTCTGAAAATCTGGGTTGGTTCTTAAATGTCTGGGAAAAAAAACTGCCCAGAGTCAGCTCCTGTTACTGATCAGGGACTGGGGTACAAGGGGAAGGAGAAAGCGGCTGCTTATCCCTTCTTCTGCAGTGGGGGAACATCTTCAGAAGTGCTTGGCTGAGTTCTGGGTGCAGGAGCTGGTGTCCACATGACTTGAATTGCTTGCCCATGTTTGTTGCTGGAGATGACTGTAAGAATATTCAGCTGAAAATCTGTGAACTTCGTCCATTTCCACCTTCCTCAAATGAGTATTTTTAATGTGCATTTTATATAGTCATTTTTCATAAGATCTCTTTAGTGGAAGTGTCCTACCCAGGCACTTTCTGCTCCCACAGCAGAAGCCAAACTGGCTCCACATTACAGCTGCTTTTTGGGGTTTTTTTGTTTTTTTGTTTTTTTTAAAGCTGTTAATGACTAAAAAGCCATTGGGTGGCAGTATCAGCCAGCGGGCATCTCAATTAGCTGCTGAGGTAAATGCAAGTGTCTAGGAAGGAAAGATTAAAAATGTCAAATTTCTTTAGGTGGAAAAAATGGAAAAAATGTATCGGTTTGTATTTGAAGAGACTGTGTTTAACTCCGCACCAGATATGTGTTGAAAATCTTTTTAAAAACTATTATAACGAATGAAAAGATGTAATACATTGCAACAGGTTTGTAGTTGCAAGTAAGACTTTTGAACGTTTGAAGTTGATCTTTTTTGTGCATAAGTTCAACCAAAAAACAAGAGGGGTCCATCTGATTTTATGGTCTAAATGCACTGAAATGCCAAAAAACCCCCACCCCAAACAAAAAACCCACCAATAAGAAAAATAATGAACTTTCTGATTATATCAGATTTAGTAAGGTAGTTACTACCTCTGCAATTGCTGTCAAGATAGGTGAGTTTTTTTGAAGGACTTGGCAATAAAGGGTCAGCTTGTGTCATTGCTTTGTTGTTGCTGAAGGAATTATTCTGACGCCTGGAGCTCAGACCTGGCCTTCTGTTTTTAACCAGGATGGTGACTTTTTTGCTCTAATTTCTTCAAAAACAGAAGTCTTCATTTGTAATCTCAGGAGATTTAAAAAAAATTTTAAGTCCCTATGAATGTAGAACAAAATTAATCCAATGCTAAGGATAAAAGAAACTGCTCTGCAGGAGTTCTGGGCAGTGCACTGTGAGCCTTTAGGGTGTGTTTGCATAGGGGCTTAGGTGGTGTTGGAGCTTGGTGTTCCCGAGCTGTGCACACACATCAGGGTAACAGCATCTGGGCTTCACATCACACATTTATTTTCATTTTCCTTTTATTCACTTTTCAGTTAATACAAAGCTGTTATGTGTTCAGCTTCATGATTGGAAAATAGTATTTGTGATGATCCACTATTTAATTCTACATTTGGAAGCAGCAGACTTTAAATATCAATGTATTTGTAATGATGTAAAACTTGTAAAACTGACTAAGAGTGCCCACTTCAGGCTCTATTTCTGGATAAGGTTGTATTTTCTGTAATAGGAATCGAAGTTATTTTTGTTGTGGTATATAGTGTCAGCTCAGTTATAGGCATTTACACAGAACTACTATTCTTTACATTCATGTTGTTAACTCTCAGCGTTCTCTTCTAAGTTCAGGCTGGCAAGACTATGAAAGCCAGAAGCAAATTTTAACTTGTTCGTAATATGCTTCACTTCACAAACCCCATCCAAATGGGAACATTTTGTGTGGTACCAAAAAAAGCCCCACGATCATGTTGGTCACATCTTGCTTTCAAATGCACCAGATAATGCCACTTGTTTAAGCTTAGTCACGTCTGGGGGAATGTCAGAAGTCTGCATCACATGAGCTGCTCCTCAGATTTCCCAGCCTGTATCAGCATGTTTTCCTGGGGAGAAGCAGAGTGGAGATGTTATTAAAACGGCTCATCCTACATGTTAGTATTGTTATTTAAATCTCAGGCTTATTCCTGTGATTTTCATGCAGCATTTCACATTTACATTCAGCTGCTTTATGTGCAAATACTTGAATATCTTTCTTTTCTTAAGGTCAATGCATCAGATGGAAGAACATACATTCTAACTAACCACCTGCTTGCGTTCTTGTTGACATTTTCATTTGCTGCTCAGCCCCCAGACTTACCACCTTAGGGCAGCTTTGAGCCTGCCTTTAGCTTAATTTTAAACACTTATATCCTCTCCACTGCATGGAGGTCTGTTTATAGACCTGCTGTCGCTTGCCTATAGAGGGCCATTGGCACATCCTCGCTCATGCTCCGGGTCAGCAGCCTTCTCCAGAGCAAACACAGCATGTGGCGGACAGGCTTTGTTCCCTACTGTCTCCTGCCTTCGTGGTGCTGGTGATAAATTCACCACATACAGACCCTGGAGATGCTCCAAACTGGGCAGATTGTTGAGCCTTTCCACCTCAGCATCACTTTCAGATGCTCAAGTGCCACCGTACTCACCATGCCAGCTGTGCAAACCCTCGAGAGAATGAGAGAGAAGAACCAAAAGGCTGGCAGCACTGAAGTGCTGGGCTGTCTTACACCTTGCTGTCGGGAGACTTTTATTCAGGACAAAAGCTGCTCAGCATGTCTGACTCTGCCCTGGGGGAAGGTGCTGGCTCTGTTCCCAGGGTCTCCGATCCTGTTTCAAGAGTCAGAAATTGATTGGCGTTGCTTCCCAAGGCCTCGAACGTATGCTCGCTCTGTCCCGTCCCCCCGTCCCTCCCTGGTGGTGCGTATGGAGTTGGACACCCCACATGTGCCCATATAGGGAGGGGTGTAACTATCTTGTTGACACCGGCTCATCCAGCCAGGCATGCAAAGGGGCAGCAGAGTGTGATGCTCACATGTAGCTTGGCAGATGGCACTTGGGACTGGCTGTCTCCATCACACCCTCCAAGACCGACATCCAAGACAGGGAAAGAGCTTTTTCGCGTACCTCTGCACGCTCCTGACAAAGCTGCTGAAGAGCTGGGCTGTGGTAGCCCCATGTATTGAGCCACACTCATTCCTAGAGGACAAAATTAATGAATCTTTCCTGTGCTGCAAATTAATGGCAGCTCTGCAATACTTTTAATTTGTACAAAATCTGTGCATTGTATTAAATGAAAATAGCTAAGCAGGACAAGAAGTCTTGCAGTAAACACCATCTGCATTGGTGAAAGCCTACTTGACCAAGTCCTTCTTTTCCAGATGTATGGCTAAATGGGACAAAATCCAACTATAAATGTTTCATTACTGAGCTTTCATCAATGACATCTAGGTAGCCCTCTTTAAGTTATCCATATGCTAACGCTGGAGTGGGCAGCAGAGCTTATTGTGTTTATTAATTCTCTTTCAAACTCCAGTGATTAACAGAGGTGTTGCCTTCTGTAGACAAATCAGGGGGCAAAAGCATCTGAAAGTATTATTGACACAGAGACCACAGGCCAGATCACAGTCAGAAGACCCAACTGAAGGCTTACTAAATCTGATGAGAGAGAGAGACTTCAAGACTGATCTGCTGTGCTGGAGGATTTTAGGTAATCCAATTAGGTAATTCAAAACCAAGGCTATAGAAACTGCTCAAGATCTCTTTATAATTGAGCTTAACGCTTACACTATCTTCAGCGGCTGTCCCATCTACCAGGTTGTTTCCCTTGTGTGATAATGAACCACTGCATTCACTGTGGACTACAATACAAAACGCAGTAGAAATGACAGAGAAGTATGAAAAACATCATTAAAGCAAGTGACTGTTCTCTGCCTGTTAGCTGGGACCCGGACAGCAGCACTGCAGAAGGCCAGTGTTTCTCTGCCGTGAAAGGTCTTCAGCCCACATTGTACATATGGGCAATTGGGGATTTACTGGTCCTGTTGAACATCTAACTATTTTCCCTGCTACATATTTTCTATGGAGCTAAAATACTTGTGTTGAAGTATTTGATTGGCACAGTAGTTGAACCAGCTACAGAACAGATGTGGATGGTGGACACACGAGCAAATCTGCACACTTCCTTCTGGTCATTTGGATGTTCACGCTTGCTTGTCATCTTAGCTTGGTAGAGGTTTTCTTGACTAGAAAGGACGATTAAACAATCAAGTCTGACCGTAGGTGTAACACAGATGCCTCACCCAATGACACTCAGAGGGTGCTTTGACCCTCCCCAAACCAGCTTTTAGAGCTCATCCCAGCAGGTCTGATGCCAGGGAGCAGGAGCGACCCTGACCCTGGCAGCAACACTACACTGTAGTCTGGGTATTTTATATTGCCAGTTAGATTTGATGCTGCCAGTCTCTGAAACCTTACTCTCTACAGACACTTGAGCAACTAAAACCAAAAGTTAGACATGCTGATATGGGCCTGTTGTAATATCTTACAGCAGTTGCACCCATAATCCTAGGAGAATATGATAAGGTTTGTCACTGTTTCTTCATGTCATGTTAAAAAGTATTTATGAACTTTGAATGGATTTGCTAGTGGTCCACCAAAAATGTCGATGTCCAGGCACCCAAAAATTTTGGAATCACAGTTTTGAGGAGTATTTCTGGTCTTTAATTTATTAGTTGAGATATAGACATGTAAGGCAGATGCTCAGTTTTCCCATCTGTCATAAAGAAGCTACAGATGAAGTCTGATTCCAGTCCCAGTAAGGAAGCTGGTTTGCTGTCCTGGCCAAATCAGGCTGTAATGTTGGCTGCAGAAAGAACTGTAGCTGGATTTTTTTTTTTTAATCATTTGTTTGAGTATTACTATACGGAGCAGGATGAGAGTTCAGGAGGAGTGACTGTGGGTAAAAGCAGAAAAAATACATGTGATGTTTTCTGCATGAACTGTGAAGACAGCTTCTTTATCTCTTCTTTCTTGAGGGAAGAAAACACTGCTCGGTTTTACTGCATATGTCATTATAAATGTTGAGATGGATGTAGCAAACTCCTTTAAAAGAATTTATTTGATTGTTATAGAAATATGGAAATTCTTACAGCAGATCCAAACATAATTCTGTCTGTCTGCCAGCATTTCATTTCTTATGGTATTATAGAAAGCATGACTATAAAGCTCATTTTTGTGGAATATGGAGATAAGCTTTTTCCAACTCCCACCCTGTACATGGTAGTTTATGCCAGGAAATTTTCAGGCTCATGTTCCATCCAGACATCAGGATGTGTCGTTTATTCAGTAATCTTCTCTGAGTGGGGATGCTTCCATATCTGGAGATCTCTGCCCATTTTTTTTTAATTCTGCTGTTTAAATATTCAAATTGATCCGTCACATCCCTTCTTGGCTTGCATTGATGCATCTGGCTTTTCAGGATGTTTTTCAAATGACATACTGATGTTGTTTGTAACAGTAATGCTATGATCCAGAAGCTCCAGAGATAGGGGCAGAATCTGAATTTCTCTGTGCTTGCTGTAATAAAAAGAGATTTTTAAATACATTAAGAGATAGCAGAGTCCAGAGATTATGCTAGGCAATTTATATGAAAAGATTGACCTCTGAATTAGAAAGTCATGCCTAAACAATCCCCAGCTAGAGTGTTAGGTAGCAAAATTTCCTGAAAAGCTGCACCACAGGACTTAGAGCTCCTCATCAGATATAGTATCGCCTTTGACTTAATGGTTTCTCTCCACGTGTGCCAACTGCTTGGTTAAAATTTGTTCTCAGCTGCATTACTTCATCTCTGCTTTTTTTTCCCCATGATACAAGTGGCCTGAATGATTTTTTTTTTTTTTTCTTGTCCCCACTAATACTCAAAGACTGCCAGCAAGCCTTTCTAGTTTCACCAGCCCCTGGAAGCATTATATTACGTTAGCAGAGGGTAAGGTGGTGGGGAGACCTTGCATGTGCCTACAAGGTGGGTAGCGAGACTAGCACATCGTTCCTACCTGAAAACAATGGAGAGGCTCCCAGCTGAAATTTAATCAGGCTTCACCGTTGCTCTCTGAAGTGGATTCACTTTCAAAAGTAACATTTATTTTTGATCACTTTTAATTAAGGTAGCAAAAAAGACAGGAAAGGCACATTATAGCGAATGTTAACTGATTTCTTCTGAATGGCAGGTCTTTCCTTGGGGGGGGGGGCCAAGGAAAGGACTAGCTGCTGGTTACTTTTTTTTCCTTTTTTTTCCCCTCAGCTCAGCAGAGAGATGAGGCGAGGACATGCCACAGGGATGAGATTTGCCAAATTGCCTGGAACGCTGTTGTTTTGGGGCAAGTTCTTTCCCTCAGTGTGAAGCGAAACATGAGTATCCGATGACAGATGAAAATGCAGGTTAGGGAAAACCGTAGAGCTGAAAGAGTGAATCTTTTCCCTGTCGGGAGAGATCAGCGAGCATGCAGCCTGCACGCTAGGTAGCGTTTTCTGAAATCAAATCGCCCGTCTTACTTGCTTCGCTTTCCTTCGTCATTGGCCCGCTCCGACTCGGTGGAAAAAATGCAAGTCCATCTGCTGACACAGTCCAGTTGGCCGGCCCTGCCCGTGCCGCCGATTGGGCCGGCAGCTGCGGGCAGGGAGGAACCCGCAGCCTTCAGTCACAAGCCATATGCGGGCAGCGGTGAGGATTAGCTCTGCTCCTGGCCGGAAAGGTCCCAGCGCGGTTCCCAGGCTGAACTCGCCATATGTGTTTCACGTGATTGTCTTGAGGGTGACATGAAATGGAGATTCAAGTGAAAGTTGGTTTGTGTTTCTTCATCCTGTCTAACGTAATGCAGATGCAGAGGAGAGCGTGAGGGTGTCTGTGCCGGGGGGGAGATGCAACAGGCTGTAGAAAAGCTCCGTAGGTTTTACTAATTCCTTCTCCTTCCCCTGAATTTTCTGCTATTTCCTGATGGGAGTTGCATGTGTGAAGGAACACTCTTGGACCACCTGTTAGGCGCCTTTCCCTTTCAGTCACAGTCTTTGCCGTCTCTTAAAGATACGGGTTTTTTTATTTGGAGAAAAGCCAGAAACTTGAACAGTAGTTTTCTCCTTTGGAGAGGTGGGGAGAGCACTCTGATGTGGCACGGGAAGGAAGAAAGAGGGCAAGAAAGAAATCAGAAAACACGGATGGAGACCCCACCGGGCTCCACTTTGAATGAGTGTGAAGTATTGCAGAATTACAATTTTTTTTTTTTAAGGTAAGAGGTGCATATTCACAGGCTGATTATTTCCCTTACTGCAAAGTAATTTTGGAAACGGCATCTTCCATAGAAGGATCATGTCATATACAGAATGCCACTGCTACGCAAAAGGTTTCCAGATGAATGCTGTTAATTGCAAAAAGAAAGTTTCACAAGCCTTTGCTGTGTGCCAGGAGGTTCGTAGAATGGCCAGCTAAACAGCTGTAAGGAGAGTGGTCCGATGGGCTGAAAGGACTAGCGTATCCTAGGCAAAAATAGGAATATTTGGTTAATTTTGATCTTTGGATATGGGAGAACAGCTCATTTATTTCTTAATTGATGTATATACTGTGGTATGTTGGAAGCGGGGACATGAAAATAGGATTTTTTATGTCTATGTTAATTTTTGAATAATGTGAGATACAGGAAAGATCAATAATTTTGCCACCCAGATGTAAAGCATAAAATATTTTGGTTTAGGAAGGTCCAAAACTTGCCCTTGAAAACCTTTGGTTTAACAAGGACGGATCAGCAACGAGAAGAGACCTGCTGAGATAACTCATCAAATACTGCAGTAAGGATGTGCAGGTTTTGCATTGCCTCTTGCCCTTGCTTTAGAGTCCCAGCAGAGCCTGTGGTGCAGGTCAGAGCTTGTATGCATTGGGGCAGTGGATTAGTGCTGGATGATGAATTTCCTTTCTGTTGACTATTTCTGAGCAGGCAGATAGCTGACTTAAGCAATAACGTTAGCCCAAATAACAGTGCCTTTTCTCAAAACCTCAACTGTCCCTAGGAGGCAGCCAGGCTGAACATGGACAAATTGCTCAGGGGTTAAAACACGATATATTTGAGTGCGCGTTTTAAGAAATTGTTAAAACTTCAGCTGGGTAATTCTTCTTGCCTTCCAGAGCAAGGGCTCGCTTTGTAAAAAGTCAGTCCTTCTCGGTCTTCGTAAGCGTGCCGTGTTTTTTCCACAGTTTGCCTAATTAGACTGCGACTCTCTCCCTGGTAGGATTCTGTGGTGTTACACTGTGCAGAAACCAGATTTTGGTGCTGATATGTGAAGAGATCGAGAACATATGGCATAAATATCAACCGATATTGTTTGCCATCCACACTTGCTGCGTGTAATGCAACAAGACCGGCTCCTGGTGGCCACGTGATCCGCCTTCCAGTCCTCCATTTGGGGTGGGGTGGGTTTTTTTCATTCCTAAAGTTGTGACTTTCTGGAAGGAAGCTTGTAAATAGTCAGGGCACAGAGAGCAGGTAGAATGTCAGCGGGATGTTACCGGGAGGCATGTGCGCAACGCTGACATCGGCTCCTGGCCGCGCTTCCTCCTCACCAGCTCACTGCTCCCGGCAGCCCTATATGTTGCAAGAAGGTAAGATCACGTCCTCCCACCGCCGCGCCGAAACGCCTGTCTCCCCTGTCTCCAGCAAGGAGGGACACTAATCTGCCAAGTGCAGTATCTTAGTGATCTTTAAAATTTAATTTTAAAGTACAGCTCGTTCTGTAGCGAAGGGAAAAGGCAGGCATGTGCAGCTCCGGCGGTAACAGCTAACTGGGATTTCAAATTAATGATACAATCTGGTTTGTGCAGTAGCTTCTTATAGTGCTTAGCTTTTTGTAATACCAGGGCTTTTATACTTTAAAAGACATTCCACACCAAATTGTATCCTATTGATTTGCCATGGTTAGCCACCCTGTAATAAGCCTCATAGTCTGTGTGAGTAGACACAAAGCAGAATTATATTAATGTCGTTTACAACCAGTGGACAAAGAATTATTTGCAAAACGTGAAAGAAGTCAAAATACCAAAATATTTCAAAGATGGGCAAATTTGGAAATACTGTCATTAGACTATGAATAGAGTTCCTTGGAATAAAAAAAGAAGAAAGAATCAGAGCAACATTATTTATGGGTTTTTTTGTTTTGTCTTTTTTGCCCTTTTTTTTTTTTTAATAACTGATACTTTATACTTCAAGACAGCTTTTTATTTTCAGAAGTAAAGCCTGGGAAGTAAATAAGATAATTCTAAAGAAAATAATTATATATTTAAAAGAAAAAAACAATAGCAGTCACAACTTTCTTAGGTATCTTTTCACACAAAAACTGAATCTGAGTCCCAGAGTGGTTTGCAATTAAACGTGCATCAGTAACACAAGGCGTAACATCTACTATGTAGGCCAGCAGAATGAATTAAAACCTATTTTTCTGTAGTCATATAAGCTACTTAGACATATAGACTACAGCTCCAGAGTAGAGCATGTGCATTATAGTAAAAATGGACAAATCCAGCAAGCAAAATGAAGAGGAAGTAACACACTGCTTAACCAAAAGTAGTGGCCGGCCGTCTGCATTGACTGTTGTCAGCAGGACTGGGCAAATGCCCAGCTGAGTGTTGTGGATGGGTTAATATCTTCACACTTTTTCCTTCCTCACAGCTGCCACATGCAGTGCTCTGAAACCTGATATTTTTCATCAAAAACTGATTCTTATTTTCCATCTTAGTATACTAATCAATTTTACCGTGCAGAGCTTGGAGCATATTAACTGTCAGTTACTCCTAATTAATACTGAAGGCAGACAAAAAGGGAGAATAAAATAATTGACGTTATTTAATATAAAATGCCTCTCACAATTTTGTTTCCTTTGTGGAAAACTCTTTTGGTCCCTGTTCAAGATTTAAGCACCGGCCCGTTTTATGTTTTTTTTCACAAGGTTGATTGAATTGCAGTTTATTATTCAAGACAATAAATTAAACTTCTCAAAGGCAAAGAGTTCCAGCAGTTCTGGCACAGGCTGTTTTCTGCCAGAAGGAACATGCTCAGGTCTGATTCATACCAACTGTTGCCCTTTAACATAAGAAAAATAAATAAAAGCTCCTATATATCTTTCAAGATGCACATTAAAATTTCTTTAGCATAGAAATTGGGGTGCATTAAAGAAAACTGAGCAACATTCATTGCAAAATAGATAATGAAAGCTTCTAGGCTAAAATACACTGCATATAACTTCCATGTAACAGTATGGATATTATGACCTAGTATTAAAGGCTGATTTCAAAGAGGTCATGAAAAGAGAGCAATCTGCTTTGATGTTTTATGTTTAAATTAAATATAAGCAAAAAGGGATACAGGAGCATTGCTCTTGCTACAGTGAAATAAGGAAAGGCTTCGCAGCATGCTTCAGTAACAGCTGAATTAGATCTGGGCTTCATAAGATTCATGTATAATTTATGTATACCAGTAATGTGTGTAGGTATGTAAACAATAGGAATTTATAACGTTTATGTGCTTTTAAAATATACATAAAAGGAAAACTGAAAACTAGGCCTAAGTATGTAGTTATGTAATGTATATTTTAGGAAATCTGCAGAGGTTCTGGTTTTCTAATCAGAAATCTGATTAAAAAATACATGAAGCTTTGTTTTATTTTTTTTTAATTTATTACTTTAAATGGCCTACTTTTAAATATTAGTGGTAAAGAGAAAATAAATCGTATTGGCCACTTTAGATAGGAGCTATTCCAGCGTTTCTCCTTGTGCACTCTTGTGCTATGGAGGTTAGTAACATGTAGCATTTAAACAGCTTTTAGAGGAGGTGGTGATACTAGATTAATTGTGAAATGATTGTGATGCTCCTGGGTGACTTTTAGTCGCAAGCTGTCGCGTTTCGGCTGACCTAGGGAACAAGAGCTCAGGTTTGCGTGTGATTTCTGTAGCCTGTGCCATTACCATTACAAATGCTGACTAGTGTTCCAGAGACTTAATTTACCACTAGGCTCTTTCATTAAATTTTCCAAATATATCATCGGGACTAATATTTAAAAATGAAAGTATAAAAAAGGTGAGTTTAACATTTTTTGGTTTTTACAGAAATGGCAATCCTTTCTTTGGGCACAAATGAAGCTACTTAGAAATAAAAATCCTTCTTAGTACTTTACCCTTTGCACAGTTATATGTAATTTTCCTGTCTACAAACTGAAGATATTACCTTTGTAAAAGGGCTTTTATATTGTCTTATATTACTGTGAAATAGAAATAGTTTATTCAGATGAGGAATTATCTGCCTACCACATTATGCTTCCTACTTTCAACACACAAATGAAAGCGGCTGTGCCTCTAGGCAGTGCGAGATATTGATACACTCAAACTTATTATTTTTGTAGTGGTTAACAGTATCATGCAGAAAACACATTAGCAGAAGATGCGGTGAGATATTACTGTAATATCTTTTCTAGTAAGTACTCTATGCCGAGGATTATTTTTCAGTTGGGCATTTGTCTATGTGTTCATGTAAAAAGCCTTTGAAGAATTGCTGACTTTTTTTTCTTTTGAAGGCTGTGTTTTCTTTTTTGCCTTAAGTTATAATAAGCTTTCCAGATAATTTCTCCCCAGATTTCTTTTATTTTCGAGGAGAGGCTGGGAGCAGTGCTGCGAGCACCGAGCCATGCGGCAGAGCAGCAGACACGGTCCCCGAAGCAGGGGTGCATTTGCTGGAGCTGCTCTCCCCGTTCCTGCTGGGGTTACTTAGCTCCACCAACCCTATTCCCTGTCTCGGCCTCTTCACTCACCCTATGGGTTTATATTACCATCCACACCAACTTTTCCTCTGCTCTTCCCATTCCAAAAGGCTTCCCGTGCGCCTCGGCCTCCAGGCAAGCCCCCGGGGCTGTGCCGTTCGGCGCCTGGGGCAGGAGCGGGAGGGGGCTTGGGGCACAGCGGTGCTGTCATCTGCACAGGATCCGCGGCTGTCAGGGCGGTGAGGTTATTGGGGAGCCCCAACACCCCTTCTTACAGGAACCCTGCTGGGATGCTGGTTGGCAGGGACTATCTGGCCTGGGGACTTTGCACCCTAAAGGATATTTGAAGCCTAGATAAGAGCTGTTGCAGGATGGGGGCTGGGGAGGCAGGCGCGGGCAGCGTGGCACTGCCAGACCATCGCAGCATGCCCTGGAAGCTCCATAAAACTGTGACACCATTTCTTGCTAATTTAGATCTTTGCAATATGTTACAGAGGGCACTGGTCTGGTGCTATAGCTATTTCTGACAGTTTTTAGCATACATTTAAAATACATTTTTTTAAGTACATTTCTTTAACTTCAGTAAATAAAGAATTACATTTCCGTGGGAAGTAGTTGCAGGTGGTTCCAGAATAGCTAAAGGAATTAGTATGGCTGCCTATTGAAATTTAAAAAGTAGACCGGCGTCTACATTTTGTGGATGTGTGCACACTAATCCTCAGAGACATCCTTGACATACTGTCACACATCATCAAAACCAAACAACATTTAAAAGTCACAGAACAAAACGGTAACTTTCGCAGCTTCTGACAATTGGTACCTATAACTGTGGTTTTAGGTGGTACATTCGCTAGACTGTCTCTTCCTCAGAAGGAGTTGAACTTCACCTATTTAAATATTTATGCAGAGATGTGTTGCATGAGGGAAAGCAGGAATAAGCCAAATATACAATCCGGAGTTCCACGCAATGTAAGAAACAGATTTCCAGGGTAGGATATATACTGAATAACAGGGGGAGGAAGTGTGATGGTCAGTGCAGGCTTTGCCTGGTTTTGTTCTCGCGCTGTAAGTGTGGACTATTGTCTATGGCTCTGGATTCAGCATTTGAAAGCAGCTAAATCAAATAGAAGCAAACGTTGCTGTAAACAACAATCCAAAACAACTTTCCCAGAACGGTAGAGCAAGAGTTGTTAATAAGAAATCGGTCTCACCGTAGATGATCCACCCTTTTATTCTTGCAATTGCAAATAGAACAGTTGTTTTTTTTTAGCAGTGACTGTCAGGGAGGAAAGAGCGTGGTTTCTTCAACATGGTAAGCAGAGCTGCCAGGTGGATAAGATGTCCTTGAATTACTCGTATTTGGAGAGAAAATGGAAAGGTGCGTCGCGGTTCCTTTCTTGGGAACAGTCTATTTGACACTTTCATTGATGACTTGGGTGAACAAGGCATCCATTAAATCTGCAGCTAGTGCCAAGAGGAGAGGATTTACAAGTGCTCTGGAGGCAGCACGGGAATCCAGAGTAATCCTGACAAACCAGATCTGACATAACCTGGATGCACTATTGATGAGGACAATATGAAATGATGATATGGTAAATCCATTGGTCAGTCAGAAGCAGAAAGGACTGAGCTAGCCTTTCCTGTGTGGGAAGTCAGACCAGCTGAGCTCCAGGGATCCCTCCCAACCAGTGTCTCTGGGCAATAGCTCTTCAGGAAAGGGGCTGGGTGTAACAGGGGACCGCGGGGCTGTGCTGTATTGAAGGAAAGCTATCACACTGGGCATTAGGAACAAATGCAACACACAACATGTGCAGAAAAAGGAGCTGGGATGGTTGTAGAGAAGATTTGATAGCAGCTGTAGGAAGGTAAGAGAAATCTTCTCAGTGTGCACTGGAAGACTGGTTTATGCTGTCAGCAGAGAGCCACCATAGGCTTTAAGAGGCGCTTTATAAGACTAAGGGGAATTGAACAATTGATTGTCCCTGCAGGCCATGAAATCTCCACCAAGGAAGGTTCCTAAGAGCAGATTAAATAAATGTGATAGAGTGCTTGAGTTCAGCTTGATCCCACCTCAGGAGCTGGTCTAACCATCCTCCTAACATCACTTCCAATTTTATTTCTGTGGTCACAGGCTTATCCAAGATGTTGCCGCTGTGTTTGCCTCTTTATCTCTTCGCTTCCCCGGTGGAAACTGCCAGACTTCTCTGCATATAAACAAAGGCAGAGAACATTTTGGCTGAAAGTTTCAAATGAGCAAAAAGGACTCTTGGTGGGAGGCAGACACTTAACTCCTATCAGCTTTGTAAACCTCGAGTTTAGCAGCTCTGTGATAACATTTTACATTTCATGTTCCAGCTAACTGTTGGGTTGGAGGATTGTCCAGATAATAGAGTTTACCATTGCCAAGCATATGCAAAATTCACTTGACAAAGCACATGTATACATTGGCTGACGTTTTATTTTACTCCCTCAATAGTATAATGGCGGGCTTTAGAAATCATTATTTGGGATAAAAAGGGTTTTACTTGCTGCTTATAAACGTATTGAAGTAGCTTAAGGTTTTTAGCGCTCCCCATCATTAGCTGAACTTACTGTGAAACATGATCTCTTTTTTTTTTTGTAGTTTCTAACCAGAACTCAGGAAAACAACAAAAAGTTCAGCAGCAGATGATTTCAGAGCTTAAATTATACAGGTTTTTCTCCTTTCAGCAGACTTTCCAAGCTTTTCTGACTGAGAAAGTAATTTTACTAAAACCCAAAGAAAATACTTCGTGTGGAGCTGAAGATAAAGTAAACAGTCATTTTGTATTGGCATTTAGATGCAGTCTAGAGTATAGGAAAAAGTTCCTGTGTCCATTTTTAACCAATGATCTGGTCTTTATTGACAGAAGTGCTAGGTTTATTTAACAAGCCAAAATGAACGTAAACCCTGTATTCGTAATGGGATCAGCGAGACAGCATAACATAAAATATCATTATAATAATTAATTATTCTAGTAATTAATATATGTTGTTGAAATTGCTGAACTTTGTCTTTACTTCAACCAGTGTTTGAAATACAACTTGCAATTCCTGTGAATTCAAGAGGCTGAATTCTGTCCTCGCATACAAACATGTAATGTCACTGAAGTACTGTCAAATGGTGCATTTTTATCTGAAGTCTAGGTTTACCCCTAATATCTTATAAACTTCATCTATACAACAATTGATTTGTTTATTCTTAAGGGTATTTTATTTGCTCTTTTAGTACAGCAACAATTGTTTTGGAGGAGTTTAGAGAAGGCAGCCCTTTGTGTTTTGAATAAATGATTCAAAAGGGAAGGAATGTTCACACTTTTGCATAACAATATAATTGATTTTGTGCTTGGATAATTAGGAAATGGTTCTCTCTGATGTATTCAGGAGACCTAAATAAAAAATTTAAAGTTTGCTAACTGTTAGAAAAATTGATTCAGAAACAGCTTTAATGGATGAAAAACCAGCATGCTATTGCAAATATGGTCTTAAATCTAATACTGAGTAGTTACACATCTAGGATACTTAGATATCTTAGATACTAGGTATCTTAACATCCTTGCCCATTTTAATTCTAGAATCAACACAGTAATACAGACAGCTTGGGGAAAAAGTGCACATTTTGGAACAAAAAATATTATAAGTTTATCTTTCAAAGATTTTGACAGGTAGATGTAATTATATGTAAAGGCAAATGTGTCGTAGGGGAGGGAATGCAAAACTCTTACAAAGATGTGCAAGATTCATGGAAAATGCAAAAAACCCCAAATTCTGCACTGCTATGAATTAGTCTTTTTTTAAAAAAGTATTCAAATTCACACCCTATGCAGCATTTCAAGTATTTGTGAATATAAATACTTCCTAAAAATAGTTGCAGCTAAGATTGTAACTTTATTGGTTCATATTTTTTAATTTCTTTCTTAGTTTTGAGAGGTGCTGGGCACCACTTTAAAATCCTTAATTTTGTCATTTGAAAATCAAGCTCCAGGTTGTCGGTCTGTTCTTATAGACATGTTTTGTGTTCAGCCTTTTTGCCGCGCTTGTAGATGGGATTACTCAAATAATCCAGCCATCTAGATACTTTACCTCTGTCACTCTGTGTTGCTCACTGTTCTTGGATGCTAAAAGCATAATAAGGATTACAGGGGTAGCAGATGGGCTGAAGTGATTTATAGCAGTATAGCCTTGCCAGTGTTTGCAGTCTCATTGTGAGTGTTGCAACAGTTGATGCACGTTTTCAACTCCTGTCTCCAAGAGCTGTGCGAAAACTTGCCTGGTTTATGGTTTTCTTCATGGAAACTGTACAGCAGTGTTCCTGCCTGTCATTATTTTGGTAAAGAAAGACCATTTCTGGCTTTCCTCGTTGTGCAGAGGCTACTGGTGTAGCCCATCTGTACAACTAGTGTTAAAGAAATAAATAAAGAGGACAACTTCAGTTTACTTTTTACATCACTGATCTTGTAATCGGGAATATTTTGCGCAGGATAGAGCTAACTTTGCCTGACGCAGGCTAATTCCCTAGGTGCTCAGTGGAGAACAAGAGCTTCATTCAGCTGCTTGGAATCATCTTGCAGCAGAGACCCTCCATGAGCAGGCGTGGGCTGTGCTTTGGTAACTTGAGGATGAGCTGGGTTGGGAGGTGTGTGTGTACCAGTGGTGAACAGCCCCCACAAAATGTCTTAGCTGAGTGCTCTCCTCACTTGGTGTTTGCAGTTTCCAGTAGTTTAGTAAACCTGTAGCAAGATTATTTACAAAATGATGTTAGCAAACACGTAAATGTTATGCTTGTAGCACAGAAAGAGGGAAGGAAATTTTCAAAGCTGTGCACACCAGTCCCACATATCTCTTACGTCCTGTATTTTATAACTGAACAGAAATCATATAATCATAAAACCTTTGGGTAGAAAGGCACATTTTAAGGTCATCTAGTCCAACCCCCCAATCCTCAAATTTGGGTGTCTCTCTGAAAGATGCTTTATATACAGCTCTTCTCCCAACCTCCCATCTGTATATCTGCTTTTCCCAGTGATGCATGAACATGCCCTTCCTTCTTTGCCTTGATTAGATGATAAAATGCTCTGTTTCTGCTGTGGGAGGATAAAGTGTGCAACCTGAAGCACCTTGAAATCTGGAAATTCATAACAGACAGCTGGAGTTTGAAGCCGTGGCCATTCCCAAACCTGTCAGTGCATGGGAGCGAACCTCCTCACTAATTCTGTCCCTCCACAAGTGGCTTGGAAGCTGCAGGTTCTCCCTACAGCATTTGGTTTTCTGCAGGTAAGGCGGCTCCCTGCAGCCCCCCAGCCCTCCCTGCAGCAGGCTTGCAGCTCAGGGATGAAGCGGGTAGGTGCAGGGAGCAGGGTGCTGCCCCACTCCGCAGCAGGGCCCAAAAGCTGTTGGCCTGAGCTGGCCGGAGGCAGACTACTGCACAGCTGTGCAGGACACTCCTGCCCTTGCCTTCCCCATGGCCAGCTGCAGAGCCCAGAATTGCAGAGCTGGGGAGCAGCAAGTGCCCCGGGCATGCCCGGCTGTGGAGAGCTCTGGCAGGGCACTACTTACGTGATGAGGGGTTTCTTAGAGAGCGTGCTCCAAAGTTGGTCAAAATATGAGGCGGCTGAGGGAGCTTCAGGGCTTGCGGCAGTGTCAAGTGAGATGGTTTCACTGGAGCGAGGAGCCTGTGACTGCGTCCAGCAGGTAGCCGCCAGAGTTGGGAAGCGGCTGCAGCTTCCGGGATGTGCGCGCTGCTGTGTAGGCTTGCAGCACGGTGGGGTTAGATTGCTGGGAACTGGAGTCATCTGCGGCTCCTGAGCTTGAAAACATTGTATGCTGGCTGCTGGCTCTTCTTTTTAAGACCACCAGGCAGTTCTTACTAGTGTGCTCTGTAAAACTTTTAAAATGAGTTTTACAGCTTATTTAGCATACAAAAGGTATAACCTGGGATCCTCTGCTTGCTGAGCCCCTCACACCCCACGGGGCTCCTTGGTAGCTTCTGTGTCCTCTCAGCATCTCACGGGCTGAGATTTCTGAGAGCCTCCATGTACTTGTGACTGTACTTGTGCCCTGACTCTCATCTTTAACCAAATTTACAGCAAACTGCTCTGTAAGCGCAAGTCAGAGAGTAAGCGATGGAAACCACACGGGAAAACAAAAGGCACCTCAGCTCTGAAGCGCACTGGTGTCAGCTTGTGCTGGCAGGGAGTCTCGTCATTACATAATGATGCACTTATCCAAACGGCGATTTGTATTTTGGGAGACAGATGTGCCTTGCAGTTGCTAGTGGAAGTTAAACGCTAAATATGAAACCCATTCATTTTCTCTTAGTCATACTTTGGATTTAAGCAGATGTTTTGCTAATTTGTGGTTTTCAAATGTAGCATGCTGACAAGACATTTATCATTAACTACAACTTCATCCATGCAGTTTAGCAAATTGGTCAATTATTAACAGTGAGGGTTGCGTGGCAGTTGATGCATAGCTCTGCTGCTTTGAAAGGCCTAAATTGAAACTCAATACATTTTTACAATATAAATTAATTGAGCTTTGGACCACATCCCTGTTATTTGAGTGCTCATTTTCAGAATGAACAGCCATTTGTAATGCGCTGAGTAGCTGTGCCGTCTGTGAGCAGAGGCTCCTGGTGGTGCAAAAAGTGATGGCTAACGTTTTTCTGGTGGGGGCATGAAAATGGCTGCTGCCAAGTGTAGGCAGCATGACATATGGAGGTAGCATGGCCACGGGACGCTGTATGTACACGCGGACCAGGCTGGCTCTGCCACAGCTGATGCAAGAGGCATCCTGGAAGGGTGCAGGGCAGGCAGTAAAAGCAGGATGGGTACAGCTGCCTGGAAGCAAACACTGCCTAATATTTTCCATTATAACATTTCTCTTGCTTTTAACTTTTCTAGGCTTTACCCATTTTGACTTACTTTTTCCTGGTTCATGTTTGCAGGGTTTGACAAGGTGGGAGGAGGAAGGGTTGGTGGTGGCGATGCTGTGAACTGGTGAGATGTCCCAAAGGTGCTTCCCAAAGCCAGGAACCACCATATGCCTGAAAATATCATCTCCTATTTTCGCAGCTCTGGAATTCAAGCAGGGAATTTAGTCATCATTTATTCATCCCATGTACGAGACTTGAAGGAGAACATTCAGTGCACCTCTAATTTCTAGAAAGTATAAAGATCTTGATTTTCACCAGCTGGCACTGCAGAATTTTTGCCTTATGTTCCAGCTGAACTGGGAAAACTCTTCAGGATGGTTTGTGTTCATAGTTGCTTCAGCTTCTGGCAAATCATTCACTTTTTTTCCTCCTCTATATTTGCGTCTGCACAACTGGGAAACTATATATTTTGGTACAGAAAAGACTGCCATGCAGACTAATTAAATGAAAACTGCAAACAATTAAAATAAATACATGTGGTATATTTCATCTTGATTTATGCAGCCACACGTGCTGGGTGTGAAGTACCTATGGGACTGGTGTTACAGTCCCATCTGATGTCGTTTTCTTCACATCTCCCTGCTCTGTGGAAAAGTGAGTAATGGTAGCGTCACAAAATGAGTCAGGAGCAGCGACAACTCAGCAGGGAAGCCGGAGGTTGCATGAGGTGCAGAAAAGAGAAAAAACCATAGATGTGGGAAGGAGGGGGGGACTTGTGTTTCTGCATTAGAGGTGTGAGTCCTGTGGGTACTTCAAATGAGCTGAAGGCCCGACCCAGAGTGTTGGTGAGGGATGCAATGGGGGTTTTGAAGCGAGATCTTTGGCGTAGTTGTCTCCCTAGTAACTTTTTGATTGGAAGGGATGTGGCAGTGGATGTTGAGGGGAAGAGGACGGGTTATGGCTGCATTGTCAATCGCCACCTTGGTTTCCGTGGGTTTACACAAGCTGTATCTCCAGCAGCTGTGTATCTCATGCCAGGCTTTAGCGGAGGTGAGCACAGGTAGATGTCAGGCAAATTCAGCTAATCCAGATCCTGATCCTTCGCAGCGCTGCCAAGCTCCTGGAGAAGACTCCGTTCTCCGTCGGCACCCCGAGCCCCTTGCTCCCCTCGCCGGCGAGCCTGCAGCTGGCGCAGCTCCAGGCGCAGCTCACGCTCCACAGGCTGAAGTTGGCTCAGACTGCCGTCACCAACAACCCAGCCGCCGCCGCCACCGTCCTCAACCAGGTGCTCTCCAAAGTGGCCATGTCCCAGCCGCTCTTCAACCAGCTGAGGCACCCCACCGTGATGAACGCCCCACAGGGCCATGCCACAGGGCCGCCGCAGGGGCCCAGCATCGCTGGCACGAGGTTCCCCTCCGGTGGCATTGCCTTTCCCGCCCAGAGCCCGGCCTTAGCCGCAGCGGGGGGCAGCCTGGGGCCCGTCCAGGCCCAGGCCCCCAACGCCATCGTCATGAGTCCCTTCGGAGGTGTCATGGCTCCGACCTCCAGCCAGCAGCCCGTGGTAGTGGGTCTCAACAAGGCGGGCGCCTCCACCTCCGCTGCCGCAGGGGGCTTTTACGAGTACAACAAGCAAAATGCCACCACCGCCACCCCTCAGGCGTACGCCTCGGAGGGGGACCAGCCCAGCCAGCATGGCTTCCTTGCCAGCGGGGCCCACGCCACCGCCTCAGTGTCGGGGCCATGCTACGAGGGTCACTTTGGGGCTCCCAGTCAGCTGCAGCACGAGGCGGCGGCCGCCTTTCCCAAGGAGGCCTACGGGGCGGCAGCCCAGCACGGGGCAGCACGGGCCTTCCCCAGCGACCCGCACACGGGCTCCCATCCGAAAGGAGATGCCGGCCCCGTCTTGCATGGCAGTGGTACAAGCAACCAGTGGGAAAATATCCCTAATTTCCCCAGCCAAAACAAGCCTGACCTCGTGCCCGGCGACAGCCTGTGGCCGTCAGCAAGTCAGCAGCAGTATGAAATAAGAAACGAGCTCTACAACCCTGAGGAGCCGACACCTGACACAAAATTCAGTGCAGCTGGCACCCCCGCCTTCGGCCGCCTCAACCACAGCAAGCAGAGCTTCGGCAGCCCTCGCATGCGGCAGAAGGAGGAGCGGAGCAGCGGCGCGCCTGACCTGCCCGCCCGCTCCCTGCCACCACATCAGCTGGGCGACCTCCGTGGCGCAGCCCCTCTCCACTTCCCCCATGTCTGCGCCCTGTGTGACAAGAAGATCTTTGATCTGAAGGTGAGTGGTTTTAGGGCACCCCCGGGGCACGGTTTGGACCCTTGAAGGGGCTGCCTGGTGATTCATCTGGCCATCACCTCTTGCCAGCCCTTGCTGCCAACGTCCATTGCCACAGAGGTGCCCTGAGAGAAGCACAGACAAAGGGCCATAGTTTCGCACAGGGCGTTGTACATCTGTTTTGTGGTGATTACTGGGGTTTGGAGATATGGTTTTGTTCCGCATCTCACTGTGAAAAGCGGTGATATATGGCATGAGAAACACAAGGTCCGGGCTGGGGTCGCGGCTCATCTCATGGGCCCAAAGCGAGGGGAGGAGGATCTTGAAGCCGATCCCCCGCTTCTCAGGCCGGTATTGTAACCGCACATCTGTGGTTTCACCTGCCTCTCCCTTTCTTTTTGGGTTTCTGATCCCAAAGGCTTCCCCCTAGTAGCCATGTGGAAGCAGCTTGCATAAAAAAAATGGTGCATTTTGATAAAATCATTTTAACAATTCCTCTATTGGGATCTCTTTCTCCTTCTAGTAGCTCTAAGGAAAATTTAGGACACGGGGTCCCCGGCGACTTTGGCCTGGAAGCAAGAAACTGCTCAGCACATGTGGTGCAGATCACGCTCCCGCTTCTCTGTTCATACTGCCAAGAGAGCTGCAAATTCAACCTCATCCTCGAGAAGCAGCTTCCCACTTGTCCAGAGAGCCTGTGTGCTAGGTCACATTATATAGGTCATGTCTGGTGAAGGCCACTTATGTGGCCTTCTGAGCCCCACAGACATTTGTGGGCTCTGGCTGGGGTTGTTCTAGACTCCTGGTGAGCCCTGCTCAGCAAGTCCTCGTGGTCTTTTCCATCGCATTGCAGGACCAGCACCTAAAGCATGTGTTTTCACGCTGATGATGGCCTGACAAAAATATTTATATAAAATGTTTATGTAAAAACAGCGTTTATATAGGAAGAAGATGGGCAGCAAATGAAATAGTACCTGATACTTCCACACCCTGGGGCTTTGAAATATGTGAATATATTTGTTCTTTCATGTTTCCCTTTTACTCTTTGAGCAGCTGCTTGCAAAAGGGTTTGCTGTGTTAGCTGCAGCTACTCCTGGCTGAAGTAGCCCTCGTCTAGGGCAATGCTGGGCATTTTGTTTTTTCATTAAACATTTTAAAAGGGCAGGGAAAATGTCATTACAGTGCGTTTTGGTTGACCTGTTTGTTGGTGTTTAATACACTGCCTCATTTGGATCACAAAAGTGTAAATAGCTAAAAGTACTTTGACAAATTTTGCTAATCTACTGAAATGAATAAGCACTGTCCTGGCTGCCCTGTGTGCTGAGCACCTTCTTTATGGACATTGCAGGAGTTGAGGGTGCTCAGTGCCTTGCAGAATGAGCTCTCCAGCTAAAGTAACTGAATGAGTAGAAATATACTGGATTTAAAAATTAATACAGAGAAGCTCTCCTTTTGTAAAGTAACTGATAATTTAACCTACAAATAATGAATCAGTAAACACATTGGATGAAGGTGCACTTGGCTCCAGCATCACACAGTTTGATCTTCAGCATCTCCGTATTGTTTTTAGAATAAGCTAAACTGAATGGAGAAGCAATGTCTTGTAAATTTGTCTCAGGGTTTTTCCTGTGCTCATAATCTCTTTGTTTCAACGTAGGACTGGGATCAGCACATTAAGGGAAGTCTTCACATCCAAAAATGTATGGCTTTTTCAGATAAGTAAGTATTCTTTTAGAGACACTCTTCCAACTGAATTTCTAACAGAGCATCCCTTACTTCAGTGGCTTTACACCGGGAATTTACTGTATAATAATTATGCTTTAATATTTATGGGACGTTACGCATGCTCCTAAAGTTCTTTTCTTTCTTTTCCAGCACTGGTATCCGGTGTGTGTTAAGCTCAGCAGATGGAACACTGCATTTATCACCAAATAATGCAGCAGTTTTCAATCCATCTAGTATTGAAGGTGAATGTTTGTATGTGCAATACTTAAAGACACTTTTTTTTTTTAATTGAAAGGGAAGTTGGTCTCTGGGGAAAAGTGGACATTTTAAATGAAATGTGATACATGTTTCCGAGGAAAACTTTTTAGAGGTTGTGCACAGAAAGGCTAAAAGCCAATACTGTGCCTTTCAAAGTATGAATTTCTTTTTCTTTCAAACCATGACTTTACAGTACAATGAAACAGTGTATAATTTGGTGTAGAGACTATGAAATTAATTATTATGTAAATGGGGCATTGCTTACTGAGCACACTAATGCAATTAATATGAGTTAAGATTTTCATTAAATGTGTTTAATCCATTATTTAGATTATCCACCAAATGTTGGTTCATCTTTTATCACTACGTCAGCAAGATCCTTTGGCCAGCCAGGTTCTACATTTTCTTCTCCTCCATCAGCGGTAAGAGTGAGTACTTAAGCAAACTGATCTCTGTGTCGAGATTCTTGTAGAAGCAACTTCTACTTACTGGAGTTAAAACTGTGAAGGCTTCCTTTTTGACAATAATCTGAAGATTCACTCTATTGTTTCAACTTCCCTGCAGCTCTTTTATGCTTTTGACTTCTTCCGAATCAGAGCTTGATTGTAATTTTTTTTTCCAGTGCTAAAAGTTGTTTGCTTGTTAGAGGGGTCTGGGGAGGGGAGTGAATTGGTTTGTGTGTATCACCCCATTGACTTTTTCCCCCCATTTTCTGAGTCTTTTCAACCCAGGAAGGTCAGCTTCAGCTTGGAATGAAGATTTGGATTAGTTTTTGCTTACTCTGAGTATTGATCCCAGCAAGCAGCTTGCCATCTCTCCAGTTATTTATTTGTAGCAATTGGTCTCTGCCGTTCCCATGCTGAGGTCCTTCTCCCAGGTAGCAAAAGTGGCAAAGATAGTGGCTGCAGCTTCGCTAACTGTTACTCACCTGGGGGTCCCAGATCAATTCATTGCACTGGACTAACTTTTTCTTATTTATTTTAGTGTGCTATTTATATGATCTGCTGCCATTGGTAACCTTTCAGGAAGTTTGCTTTGGTGTACAGCCTTCCATGGTTTAGGTTTATTAGCACCCCACTGCCTTCAATTGAACTTGAATTCCTAGCCCAATCATCAGAAAATGTCAGAAAAAAAGGATAACATTAGAAGTGTTTTTTTCACAGACAAAGCAGAAAGATTTTAAAAGGAAAAAGAAAAAAATAAAAACAAGGGGAAAAAAGACAAATAAAAGCAAATCATATACATAATGGAAATATGAAGTTGTTAGGGTTAAAATGAAGCTCAACATATATCAGAAAGCTACGATTAAAGCTGGAGACATGAGTTAGGGCATTCATGGAATAGCAACAGTAATCCACGGGTTCAAGTTTTCACCTTGTTAGCTTTTGTGTATGTATCCTGATGTGGTCTCAAACACTCTGGAAAGCCAGGCTGAGTTGTGTCCCTCTGCCACTCCAGTTTGCCTCAGGCATTGCTTACAGAAACGTCACCCAGATTTGTTTAATCCAACCAATTTTCTACTGAGTGGTTTTGCTGTGACAGAGGTTATTTGAAGGGGTTTTAGCTCCTGCCTGTCACAGACACTCTGTGTGCAGGGAGCAAAGCAGAGCTGCTCATGACGGCTGCCTCCAAGGTCAGAGGTGGAGTAGCAGTGGGTGCGGAGGAATGTTCCTTTTCATCATGTCTGTCAACCTTGCAACAAATGAAATTACTGCTAATACCAGTATCATTTCTCCTTAGAATCTGTCACTATTTATCATTTAAGCTGCCTGCAGAAGTCCTCCTTCTGAACGACCTGCAGTACTCTGAGAGATAAAAGAAACAATAACTTTGATTTTCCTGGGCACTATAAATTCTCTTTTTCTTCAGCAGCTCATCAGGTGGACAGGGAACTATATTAGAGGTGTTAAGATCGTGTTTGTCAGCTGTTATTCACCCCACAACCCAGGTGGCTTATAATTTATTACGCCTTTGCGCAGTAGTATTCACTTTCAGCTAAGCTGCTGCCATTTAACTGAGCAGTGGGAGATTATACTTGACCCTGCATGTAATCATAAACAAAGTGTTCAGATTTCTGGAAGAGCTTGCTCTGTGCTATCCATCTGCAAATAACTCTATCGCTCTTCAAAAGGCAAATACAATGCTACAAGTCTTCACTCAGGCATGAAGAGCTGTTAGCACGGGAGGGATGGGAGTGTCAGTTTCTTATTATATTCGTGCAAAGCTCGAGAAAGGGATAAAGAATTTGAAAAGCAAGAAACAAAAAAAAAGTAATAAAAAATCACCAAATTTGATTGGTGAAATAATATGGCAAATGTTATGAGATACCTTTCACCACTGTGCATCAAATTATTTGTCCAACTGTACTGGTAAACCCGCATAGACACCGGCTGTAAAGAAAGTTAACTTACAGTCTTACTGAAAACTGCATTCAACACTTGTCACACTCCTCTAACTTCCTGACTGTGGATATGGAAGGTGTGTATTTTTTTTCTGGCTGTGATTTACAGCTCTATTTAATGAATGGATCCAATTTAACTTCCATCAGCTGACAAGATTATTGGTTGGTACAGTCCATCGACTTCTGGTATGAGTATGTGAGCACTTCTTAACCATGAATTACAGCAGATTTGTGGTGTAGCATTTTAATTTAAGCCATTGCCAATTGTGGGGAGGTGGTAACATCTTACAGTTGTTTGATTTAATGTACTGCTGAGCACGTGTCTGAACACGGGCTCTGGAGCCTACGTAGGGAACAGCTAAGTCTTTCTAGTTCCATAGACTCTTAACATACCATCTCTTAACAGATCTAACAAAACAAACAGAAGGTGCCGGGTGACCTGGGGTGTTCCTACACTGGGACTGCATTTGCTGTCAGGAAAGTTTCCTATTCCTCTGCTAGCTGTAGTTGTATTCTTCTCTTTGTGCGCTACATGCTGCCGTGCCAGATGCATGCAGGCATCATTTCCTTTTCTATTCAAGTGGAGTTGAGTTGCTTCATCTTTTTCAGGATCAGGTCTTTGTTATTTTTCTGCTAGAGAACATGTCTTACTTCTGGACTTACAGAAGGCACTTTGTTGATTTGCCTTGTGCACCTGGGCAGGCTCCGATGCAAGCTAAATAGCAGACAACTGTATAATACAGGGTCTTGCTGCAGCAAAAATACACAAATGATTAGTGGTGAAGCCTGGAGGGAAGGTAATGGGATGAAGGTGTAAATAAGATAACATTAACTCTGTAACTTGTGAACTTGCTGACAAGCTAAACATTTGTGATGGCTCTGGTGAACTTGATCCCACAAGATTACGTGATTTGTATCTTCCCTTGAATGGTACAATTTTAACTGAAGGTAGAGTTACTTCTTGAGTAAAATCCTAACAGCAGAGGTCATAAGCAGGGAAACAGTCTGAGAGGACTTAATCCTGTGTGAGCGATGTTTTGTGTGTCATTAGCTGGGGTAAATTATGTTCCTCTCTGAGTATAGCCTGGTGCCTCTTTGCACAAGGAGTGTAGAGCCTGCTCTCCATATCAGGGAGATAGGCGGCTCTTTGGGAACTGCCCCAGCACTCCAAAATAGACTTCCACCCTTGGGAAGCAATTACCGCACCGGCACCATGCGCCTGTGCCAGCCCAATTTGGGAGCTCTGCCTCTCTGCGTGTCTACTGGTCACTATGCCACCCGGGGAAGAGTCCCTCCTACCGTGTGGTGCTGTAATGAGAGAGGAAAGTAGTAGGTTTTCCAACCTGAGGTACAGCTGTGTGTCCTCTCACAAGTTAAATGGGGCCATTTTTACCCCCTGCCTGTCTGTTCCACCAGGGCAGAAGGAGGATTTAAATTTAGCCCCTACTGTCCTGACCGCCTCTGTAGTCACCTAAACTGTTTTCTAACATCCATAAATTCAGCAGGGACTGCAGTGAGTATATGTCCAGGCACCACCAGCACCACATAAATGGGTGTTTATGGCATACTTGAAAATACTTTTTTTTGTGCATTGGTTGCATATTGCCTGCTAAAGGCCTTTTATTCAGCAATAGTGCATGGTGCCTTCACGTACAGGGAAGGCACAGAGCCCCCAGGGGGACAGACAGATGCAGACGGGTTGAGGAAGGCTGTCTGACTTGGCACAGGAGCCACAGGGGTTGTGCTGGCATACCAGGTGGGTACTGGCCCCACAGGGAGCTCGTCAGGAGGGGGGGCTGAGACCTCCCTATGGCAGGGGCACCCTCTATCTCCAAACACTGAGGGGCCTCCAAACCCTTGCTGGTGCTGAGTACGGTGCAGTGGCCTGAGCCCGTGGCAGCCCAGCCCTCTGCTGTGACATGCCAGGGAGCTGAAGCTCTGGAGTCCGTAAGGTTTGAGGTGGCAAGTTAGCTTTTGCAGCAATATCATTAATCCTGTTTGAACAAGAGCATCTCTTCTAGATATCCTCTCTGGACTTTGTAATGTCCAGGGATGGAGACTCCATTGCAAGCTGCACTGCAGTTAAACAATTCCCTTCCCATTTGTATTTCTAAACCAGGATGTTAAAATACAAGATTTTAAAGAAGAATATTTGTCCATAATAACAGAATTGTTTCATTTTTTTGCAGAAATGTAAGGTCTTATCTAGTGGGTGGAATATCTAAGATAAAAACATCGTTTTGAGTTGTTTTTTCCCCCAGTTTCCCCAGAGGAAATCTACACTGGGTCGAGTTGTTCACATCTGCAACCTCCCCGAGGGAAGCTGCACAGAGAATGATGTCATTAACCTGGGCCTCCCATTTGGGAAGGTTACCAACTATATCCTCATGAAATCCACGAATCAGGTACTGTGCATTTGGGGTCACCGGTATTGACATCTATTGGCATAAAGACATATTGACATGAAGACAGAGTTTTTGAGGAAACTCTCTTTTTTTGTAATAGAAACTTAAATATATGAAGTCTGCTCTTAAAGTAAAAAAAAATTGGTGTTCGCAGAATGAGATGATGGCATACACATGACCACTGCCTCATAGTTAAAAGAACTCATAGTTAATAGACCTCTGCCTCTTGTTAGAAAAAACAATAACTCTCAGTGTTGTAAAACTGTAATAATAATGATAATAATTTTTTTTTTTTAAGTTAATAACTTGGCCTTCTCTCAACTGTTTGTTAGGGTTACTTTCAGACTTCTCTTGTTCTGTTTGGAAGGTTTTTATTTATTCTTACCCATGCTTGTAGAGCTGAACTGGCCATTGAAGAATGACTTGCGCTCTAGCCTGGTTTGGCCATCCTACACTGTTTGCTGAGCTGTTGTTACAGCAGCGGCAGATCTGGTGTAACTACAGTCACAGGCTGGTGGCAGAGCCCCAGACCACGGCTGCGCTGGGTGATCTGGCACACACATGCTAAAGGACAGCTGTGCCTTTACAGGGGGCACTGACACCTCACTCACTCCCTTTTAATCTGCACCGGATCGTAGTAGAGCTCTTTCTTCAAGGTAGCTTAGGTCTACCTTAAAGTAGCTTAAGTCTATCAGTGGTGGCAGGCTGGGAAGAGTAGAAAATCTTCTCTCACATACCTGCAGCAGACAGTACAGATGGATGTAGAATCCATGCCAGGGGGCAATGTTTGAGATCGTAAAGTTTCAAAATGAAGTCATTACACAGCTGGGAGTATATTCTTCGACCAGTTAAACTGCAGTCACATGAAGTGCAATTTTCCTGTAAATAAAAGTGCTAGTTAACATCGTTCAGGTTTTTTAAACTCCTTTTTGGCTTTGTTCTGTCTGCTCATGCTCTGGTGTTCTGCTTTTATCTGGATCCCTTGCAATTCTGCAAGACACAGCTGACAATCTTGGGAGCAGTACATGCTGCAGCATTGCAGTTCTGCATCCTGTCAGCAGCTGACCATGGTATAGAAGCACCAGTGAGGAAGTGAAGGAAAAGTGATGTTTTCGTATATCAAGACAGATCAGATTCCAGTCATTTCGTTTTTAACTAAACTGGCTTCTAAAGTTGCATATTGGCTTTAATGGCTGGGTTGAAACCATTATTTGCAGTTAAAAGGCAGTTGAGCAATGGACTGAGTGTTACTATTTCAGCTCCAGGGCTGGAAAGCTACCCAGTTCTATCAAGACATTTTGCATGAGAAGAATCCAAATGAAAATTATCGTGCTTCCTTTTCTCTCTTATACTTTGTATTTTTAATTATGTAGTAGATTTTAAAGCTCTCCCCATTTGTCCTAGGCTTTTCTGGAAATGGCTTACAGTGAAGCCGCACAAGCCATGGTGCAGTACTACAAAGAAAAACCTGCTATGATAAATGATGACAAGTTGCTTATTAGGATGTCTAAAAGATACAAGGAATTGCAGCTGAAGGTAAGACAGTCATTCCTGATCAGATTTCCTGAGCTTCCATGGCATGTCCTGGAGAACACATCTAAAAATCTTTGCCGATTACTGATTTCTAATTAATGCTTTATTATTATGGAAAAAGAAATTAAGAAAGAAAATGAATGTATGTTAATGATTTTTTTATACCTACTTGCTTGCTCTTGTTCTAAATTTTAACTCTTGGAAGAGATCCCGTTTTCGCTGGTCCTCTCATACCATTATTTCAAAAGTCCCTTCTGAGCTCCCCTCTGAGCAGGCTTCCCACGTTGCTTGGTCTAACAAAGGACTAAAATACAGCCCTGTGTAAGATACGACATGTCAGCAAGAATAAGACGGTCCTATGCTTTTAGTCAGGCATTAAGCCTGAAGCAATGCTTTTCACTGCTTGCACGCTTGAGCCATAGTACAAGCTCTGTGCCAAGCAGTGATGGCAGGACTAAACATCACACAGATTTCTTTTTCTTTCTTTCTTGTGAATGACCTAAATTAAAAAGCAAGATTTTTTTATTTTTTACATAGAGTCAGGACAGAGCAATAGTCTTTGGACTTTTCTGTAGAGTCTGTGACACTTCTGATGTAGACACCTGGCTGATGTCCAAAAATCTCTTGTGAGCATATTTATGGAAGCTTAAGTACTGCCATGTGTAATGCTAAGAGAGTGTTTTTTTTTCATGGAGACCTGGACTGGAACTGGCAATGGAGAGCTGAAAAGCTTCATATTATATTATCTACCACAGCACAAAGTTATTTTGTAAAATAACTGTAATATTCCAAGTTAAGAGGTTAAGGGGCCTGTTATCAGCCTTGAGGATAAACAAGGAACTCAGATGGTTTGGTTTGACCTTTGGAAAAGTCTCTTTCTCTCCTGTACATGTATAATAGTTTAAGGAGACTTAAGGGAGTTGCCAAAAGTCCATAAACCAGGGCAGTCTTTCTTAGTGTGGTACGATGAGGAGTTCAGATGTAAGGTGGCAGAGACCATGCATCTTAACATAGAGGCGGAACAGGAATTACCCAGGAGAGTGTGGGAATTTGTCTAGATTTCGGGAGGATTTTCTGCTTTTCCAATGGCAGTTTTTTAGGTCATGGAATTATTTTTCTCTGCATGAGCAAAAGCCCTTTCTCTTTGTTAAAAGCAAACAAACAAACAAAAGTGCAACGTGGAAGGGGAATATGCATGAGCTATTTACCACTACAAACTGCACTGAGCTCCTGCATGATTATGTTGCTTAGCTGTGCATGCTCCAAGTGTTTGATGAAGTGCGTGCACTCCAGCCTGGAGTAGTGCTTCTTTTGTAAATGATCCTGAATCTCAAGTAATCAGCACTTCCTGTACGCATCTTTCTTGCACTTAGCTTTGCACAAGAAGCTCTTGTGTCTAAACATAGTCTCTTAGTACTGCAGAATGAGCTAAACTCTGAGATGAAGAGAAGGCAGTTCATTCCTGGAGAGCCAGAGAAAGGCTACTATACATATTTAATTCAGATATTAGAAAAATTATCTGTTTTGTTTCCTCTTACATCCAATTCCTAGAAAATACTCTGTAGTGAATGTGTATCAGGGAAGGACAAGCTGGTTTCCAAAGCCTGTTACAGCAGCCAAGTATGAGGAGACAGTGCTACAACATAATGGAACAAATTTTCCATTTGTATCATTTTACTGGTTTGATCATGTTATTGAGATACCAGCTACAGAAAAGACTGTAACCACAACACTGAAACCAAATATTTCTCAGTAGTAGTATAATTAAATGATGCATGAATGCTGTTTCTTGAAGGAGAAATCACCTGTATTAGCTTGGAGAGTAGTGCAGCATGCTAAACAGTGTCTTTGTCTCATTTAGAAACCAGGTAAGAACGTGGCTGCTATCATCCAGGACATTCACTCGCAGAGGGAGAGGGACCTGCTGCGTGAAGTGGACAGGTAAAGTTTCTCTATAATTTGGAATTGGGACCTGTAAGTCCTTTAAGTCTGTAAACCTGCAGGTAGAAAAAGCATTATCGATGTGCTTCCCTCTCTTACCTCATTTGCTTTCTTAATTTGGATTTCACTTCAAATCACTGTAAAAATGTAAGTAAGTGGTACAACAGTAGGTGCAGGGCCTATATAATGAGATCAGATTGAAACTATGCATGTTATGAAAATAAATGAACTCTTTCCTATTGATGATGATGACTCAGAAAATACACCTGGCATGTGAAGAACACACGAATGAAGCTGTTCCCCTCTTCTCCCCCTTGAGTGAAAAGTGTAAAGGCTGGGAGTGCTGCGAGACCTAGAGGGAAGGAGCCAGTTCACATTGTAATGTGTTTGGGTGTATTTTGGATCTGCCTGGCTTCTGGACCTTCCAGCAAAAATGGAGAGGAATCACAGTCCTAAAACATCTCTTTTAAACAGATGACCTTTGTCACTTTTGTCTCAGAGATGCCCAAGATGAGTATTAAGAATACAGACACTAAAGTCATTGTAAAGGTATTAACATATTATAAGCTTTTAATGCTAAATGCCTATGAGATGCTTTTAAGAATGAATGAAAATATTCTTGACAGATGTGTGGGGATTTAGTTAAGCTCTGAGGATACGACATTGCCTTTTCTCCTGTTCACTGTGTTTGCAGCTGTGCAGTGCGTCTCTGTGAAAGGCCTGGGGTCTCAGGTTAACAGGCACCAGGGCAGTCCCCGTGTGTTTCCAGTGTACAAGAACTTGGTAGACCATGGTGAGTCAGACAGTTACAGCTGCCTTTTCCCTCTGCAGCAGGTATGGCACGGAGAGGCCCCGCTCTCGCAGCCCCATAAGCCGCTCCCTGTCGCCCCGATCCCACACTCCCAGCTTTACTTCCTGCAGTTCACCCCACAGCCCGATGGGGACCAGCAGGACTGACTGGGGAAATGGGAGAGAGTCATGGGATCAGTCCCCGTATTCTCGACGGGAAGAGGAAAGAGACAGCAGAGAATGGCGAGAGAATGGGGATGAGAAGAGGGACAGGACTGACACGTGGGTACATGAGAGGAAACATTATTCCCGACAGCTGGACAAGTTTGATTTGGATGAACGGATTGAAGGAGGCAGAGGGCACAGAGAAAAATACTTAAGGAGTGGTTCCCCTGGCTCCCTTCACCCTTTATCTGGCTACAAGAGCAGGGAAGATGACTATTACCGAAAAACCTCTAAGTCAAAATCTGACAAGTTTCAGAGGCAGCTGCAGGATTTACCTGGGAGATCTAAGAGAAAGGAAGAGACAAAATTAAGGGAACGCAGGCATTCTTACAGTGAGGACGCTGCCAGGGAGGAGGCAGCTGAACAGAAGCACAGCAAAGCATCTGAGGGCTCCAGGCAAAAACAAAGTGATAAGAATAAGGTGAAGAAAGCTGAAAAAGACCAAGAGGAAGATGCTGCTGCTGAAGGCAGTGATGTGAAGGAAACCAAGGCTCCTGAGAATGAGGTAAATAGAAATCCGAAACTGTATGTAAGAAGAAGGTGAATGCTGAAGTAATATATTTTCTGAAATATTTTAAATCAGGTGTTGTGAGTGTGGTTCTGGTGACATGCAGTGTTTTGCCATGATAAAATCTGGGAGTGTAGTCCTAGAAGAGATCTGAGTGGTTATCTTGTCTATGTTTTTGCCCAGATCATGCAGATCTATTACACTGTTAGGGGTATTTTACAGGGATGCGCAATATTTGTAGGACAACATAGGGAACTGGTTCTTAAACTGCTAAAATGGGGAATGAACTTTTAATGAGGAACATTTTCTTTTTGGTCAACTCAGCAGAGCAATTTCTTTCTGTTAATCATATGTCCCTACCCTCAGCTGTTGGCAGGGATAATTCACACCACTCCCTTCAATGTGCTGGCAGGAATCAATTCCCATGGCAGAATCACTGAATCAGTTCATCTGTAAAATTATGGGATCTCTGGAGAAATATTCCCGTTCGGTAAAGTGGCAGCATTTGTGGGTTTGATTCTCCACTGGGAAAAAGTGGAGAGGGAACAGACCAAGATGCCTTATTCGCTCAGTCCCAGTAGAGCCCATGCTCATGTCCTCACCCTATGGGGATCTTGTTACTGGCTCTTGGCCACCTTATCTCCCCCAGTGCCCCTGGTGATGCACTGCTGCCATCCCACCCCGGGGATGCTGGCACATGAGGCTGCGGAGCTGCTTTGCTGACCAGGGTTCCATCTCTAGCTTGTGACTTTGTGCTGCCAGGGCCATCTTTGGTTGTTTTAGTTGACCTTGTGTTTGTTATTCTCATGTGGGGGCAAGGTCGGTGGAAATCTGTAGATCTTGTAACTCAGATAGTCTCTGTAACAAGCAGCAGCACTACCTCATGCCATAGATATGTGTGTCTGTACCACCTTTTGTCATCTTTCTCCTTTGGCTGGTATTTCACTGTGATGGATGGTTCCTTGGGAGGAGATGTCAGAGGGAAATGTCAGACAGCATCCTAAATCACCAGTGTTGCACATTCCTCTGCATGTTTTTCAAGTTAAAGTGGCTTTGTTAAAGGCATACCTCTGCAGGGACTACTGCTAATAATTTATTTTAAAAGGAAGAAATAGATTTGAATGTCTTGAACTCACACTTTTGCTTTGCCCCTCTTGTACCAAGTGCCAGGTGGTGTGTTTTTTCTCCTCCAATGTATGAACTGTGCAAACAGTTGCATTCTCTACTGATCCTACATCAATAAACAGAACAGTTGATGTCTTTTGCAGAGTTTTAACACTACTGCTCTCCTTACCATGCCTGAGCCAACATAACAAATGTGGATAGAGAACAGAGGAGTGGAGGCTGGAAATTTTAACGAACTCACATTCTCCCCCACCTGTCTTCTAGCCAATTCTATGATAAAAATTACGTCTCTCTAATTTTGTTGAAATGTCTTTTTCTTAATTCTTATTTGTGCAGCTTTGCTAATGGAATCCAATTCTTGGGTCTTTTCCCACAGCCTAGTTGACTTACACAAACTTTAGAAATAAAGAATGTGACCTTGTGAGTGACTTTGCTTCCCTACACCCAGAATAGAAACCTATTAGAGCACCACTGTGTGTTGCTATACGTGTATATGTTGTATTTATTTTAGCTTGGAAAAGAGGAGCAAGTTCCAGAGAAGAGCTCACCTTCAGCTAATAAACAAGGAAAAGAATCTGGAGAGATTCTGGAAAACACCAGAAAAGAGAAGGTTGGTGACATGTTGTTGGAGCTATTTCCATGACAAACCCAGGTTTGATAGCACATTCTCCCAGCTGAAATATTAAACCCACATAGAAAGGCTTGTAAAGGGGTTATAGAAGGGGGTTGTCTAAATTAACTTGCCTTATCTTGACCTCTGCTTTAAGAGATATCTTTTCCTGAAGTCTCCAGGACTCTTTTTTTAGTTGCTCTTTGCCCATGTACATTGCTTCACATGCATAGCCCTTGGCACTGGCAACCGTAAGTAACGTATGCCCAAGTGAACTGTGTAACTTTGTGAAGCATGCCCAAAAATAGATGTGGTCCTATGGAAAAGGAGGGGACTAATGATGAAAACTTTTCAGAACATTGGCCTTAGGTGGACTAGATGATAGTAGCCTCTTCTGATTGTTTCAGTTTTTAATTAAATAATGTCTTTACAGCACCCCTACTGCAGCATCACAGTCGGGGACAGCAATGTCCTTGGAATTCCTCCAGCTTCATATCTGTAGGGTCATGGGTTGATGGTCAGATATGGAAGCTATTGATATCTGTTGCTGTAGAAAACTGATCTCCTGGCAAGAACAGTGTCAACTCCCAGAGTTTTCGTGCTGTTTTAGGATTCTAGGAGGGGAAGTGTGGCAATGGCCAAACAGGAGGAGAATACAGATTATTAATAGATTATGTGTACACGATGAGTCTAGGAGTTGAAATCTAAGCTGCAAGAGTGTCTTAAAAGTAACATATACCTTATAATTCTAATAATTCTGAAGTCCAGTATTAGTATCTGAGTCCTGTAAGTCTGTAAGTGCATGTATGAGGTATTTCAGATTATGTACCTTGGAGTATAACTGTAAAACTGATTTTTCTTAAGGTCTAAGCCAATCTCTACCAACACAATCCCTGGCAGAGGGCTCTTGTTGGTGGAAGGAAATGACTGCAGAAGGTAGCCACGTTTTCTCAGTCACCGTAGGAATGTAAAGGACCTAGTCTAGCAAAGTGAAAGCCACAGTGGCTAGACTGGGAATCAGTATATTCTCATTGTGCTGCCTATTTCTCGCCACCCTGTGATGGAGGTAGAGGAACGGGAGAGCTTCATTTCCTTGGAGGTCACATAGGAGCATCAGTTGCATAATAAAGTATAGCAGGTTGTGCCTTGTTCTACTGCTTATGGAAAAGTAAGGAGGAGACTGGAGAGACTGTAGTCCCCAAGGCAGTTACAGAATCTCCACGAAGTGACATTTATGTGATAATTAGAAGGAGCTTGCTTGTCCTTGTGCATAAGGTTTAAAACCACAACACCAAGGCGTATTGTTCTTTGAAACTAAAATACAAAAGGAGTTAGCCATGGCCAGATCAAAGTTATTCCTGGTTACTGATGTTCAGAGCCCACTTTTTAACAGTGATGATCTATAATCACTGATCTTTCAAATGTTTTACATCTTTGTGACAGGACCGAGACTGGGAGAGTGGAAGTGAGATAGAAGGTGAGACCTGGTATCCTGCTAGCATGGAGGAATTAGTGACAGTAGATGAAGTGGGAGAAGATGATCTAATTATGGAGCCTGATATAACTGAGCTTGAAGAAATTGTACCAGTTGATCAAAAAAATAAAACTGCTTCAGAAATGTGTACCTGTATGTCAGCCATGTTAGAACTGAAAAATGATCACAGCCACTTAACCAGGAGTGAAGACAAATTTGCCCATAAAGCTTTAGAAACTAACTTCAGATCAGTAAAGGGCAGTGTAGCTTCTAGTGGCTGTCAGGATGATGACGAGGATGATGATAATGACGATGCTGTAACTGAAGCATCAAGCCTAAGTCTGGACCCTGAGCAGAAGCCAGAGGAATTGCAAGAAGACCAATCTGCTAAGGAGTCTGACCCCCAGCAGAAGGAAGGAAAAATTGATAAGAGCTCTGACACTCATTTAGAGCCCGAAGATCACCATATACCTTCTGTTCATCTGAAAGAAGAGACTCTCCAGCTCCCTGATACATTTATAGATGATTACAAACAGATGGGATCACAAGGAGCTGAGAGCAGAGAAGTTATGGAAATGCTTGTTAAAAATGCTAGTGAAGAAACAAGACATGGAAGCCAAGAGTGTCCAGAGGCCAAGGGTAACTACTGTTTTTTTTCTTTTCAGCCTGCAGAGAGCCTTGCATGTTTTCTCTGACAGTAGACTGAAATTTATTGCTAACAAGAATAAATGTTGCTAATAGTATCAAGACTTGTCCTTGGAGCAGCTCAGTAAAAGAACCCTAGTGCCTTTCGCCAAGCTAAACCATTAGAGGCTCTTAGCTGAATAGTGTAAAGGAAATATGATAAGCAGCTTGCAAGCTTTCTGAAAGGCATAAGCTGCTATAATTGTCATGTCAAGGTTCACATGAGTTTAGATGAACTCTTTCAGTGCCCTGCTAAATTTATTTTGAATAGTCAATGAAATGAGTGACAGTCTCTGAAGGTCAACAGAAGAGTATCTGTAATGTCTGGCTGGCTCCTGGACAAGGTGGGTATTCTCACACACACACTGTACTAAAGCGTTAGTAACATGGAAATCATCCATAGATTGTTACTTCTCAGTCCCTGTTCACGCAAATACGTCCCTTTTGTTAGGACTCGCCTTATCCTCTCCTGTTACTTACCGCCTGCTGCCTTTAATATAACTGATAGGGGATGCTGTGAGATAATGCCAATAAGTGTAATCATAGCTGTCTATTAATATTTTAGCTGTTGGGGGAAAAAAGGATCTTGAGTGTCTGAAAGTGAGTTCAGTTCCTCGTCACACTTTCAAATGAAACTTGAGTGAATGGACTGTGTATAATGAGGTGAAGTAGAAAACAACATAGACCTTGCTGGCCAGGAATGCCCTTTTTTATTGCTTCCAGAGCCTGTGTGATGGAGAAGGGATTGTGAACAGAAGTTGATGGAAGGTTTTTGAGGGTGCAATTTTCCACCAGAAAATGCTGGAACACATAATGTGAATGTCTGGTTTTGAACTAACTTCCTCCTCCAGGAAGGGGGGAAACTCGCTCAGTTTTCAATACTTACCTGTTTGGCCTGAAGGCACCTTGCCAGGCTTTGCATATTTGGAGATAATACTGCCACACAAACTCCCTGGGACTGGGAATGGCAAGGCTGGCTCCCCTGGGCTGCCCACTTAAAGAGCAGCCAGCTGACGAAAGAGTTGGGTATCCCAAAGCATAGTTACTTCAGTGTTTTCAGCATCTCAGCTTCCAACTTGCCAGCAGCGAGCCTGGAAGCTCCAGGGCAGCTTGTGCTTCCCAGGTTTCTGCCATGGACTTGATATGTGGGATCTGCAGTGCAAGGCTCTAGGCTCTCTGCAAATGCAGCTGCCAGCTGAGAAGCCCAGAAATCAACTTAAGTTGCTACAAAGGCCCTGGGTGTGTTAAGAAGAGCTAACTGAAGCTTGCAGGTTTTCCAGGATCCCTGCTGCAGATTTGGAAACATGGAATGGGCTTCAAGTTAACTTGAAAGCCGACTAGTTAGGATTTTATATTATTTTCTTTTAAATCATGTAATAGACATGTTTAAAACAATGAAGAAAAATTCATTCTCCTAGCCAGAAATTGCAGATCTTTGAACTACAGACTTGAAAGGCAGGAAGGGTTTGGTTTGGGAAAAAAATATATTTGTTTTGTGAGAAAATATGTCCCTTATCAAGGTGAAATTTGCAATGCAATAGACATTTTGTCAGGGTAAGGGAACCAGTTCTTTGATGTAAGAACTGAAGAATAGGAATCAGACCAGTTTATCTGTAATTCTGTTGTTCTGTGATAACAAATTTCTCATTTTTTAAATTAAAGCAATTCACACGTTGGGAAGTTCTTTTGACTGGCTTTATCTGCCTCAGCAAATCAATTCACTGTTTTCCACACCTTGAATCTCCTGCTTATGTCCATTAATGTTGGTAAGCAGGGACCAACCATGCCATGCCTACTGGCCAAGAACCAAAATCTTCAGGTGGCCAAGAGCCATAAAGCACAAACTATCCCTTGGAGAGCTGAGGATGGGAGAAGAGTGGGTCCAGGGGGAAGATGACAGTGATGCCTGCAGGGGTCCTAGAAGAGGAAGGTTTGCTCTGCCCACACAGCTCCTTAGGCAGTTTGGAGATTTGCTCTCAGCAGGTTCTGCTGGCTCCCCCTTTCCCAGCAGCCCCTGTGTTAGCCCAGTTCCATCACTGGTCGTGCAGTACCATACGTGGTTTCGGAGCTGCAGCTGGACCATGCTTGTGCCAGAGGCATGTATAATGTTAGAGACGTATTTAGCGATCAAAATATGAAAAGAAAAAACAACATGAACATGACATTAGAAATAGACAAATGCGCTACTGGGAGAAATAGGGGTGACTGCACAGCGTAGTACAGCTGTTGGAGTTGCACTGAGTAGGCCTCTGATTTGAATGGAAAAGCATTTTTTCCAGATTTTACTTCATTTATAGGTCCACCCAGAAAGTGTTCCCAAGAAGTTTACAAATGCCTCTTTAAACTAATAAACTGTTTTCATTCAATACATTTATTCATTTGTTAAGCAAATTCTAGGTACCTCGAAATGAGACCTCTGGAATACCCAGAGGTAGAAACTAAAAGAAGGCACTCTCCGTCAGGCTGGGAACAAGAGGACGTCTTCACCGAACTCAGCATTCCCCTGGGTACGTTCGGACACCCGGGCTGCCCTCGGCCTGCGATGCCGCCCACTGCAATACCTAGAGCTTACAACAAGATGTCACTTTAAGGCTACTTGCTGTATTTATTTTTCAGAACAGATGTGAGGAGAGTGAAGGAATAGGGTATATAACAGAGGGGTAGCTGTTGAAAGAAACAGGCTTTTGATTATAGATTGTTGCTAATTTCATTCCAGATGAATGGCAAAAGATAGCTGCTAATATCGCTGATGAGATGAAATAAGTTCCCTTGGACTATATATGGAATAGATATGAAAAATACTTGGTAATTTAAAAGGTTTTGTCATAAAAGTATTGATTATACTTTCAGTGTATGCAAAAGTATTGGTTTTAATGTGTAAATGCTGACCATGAGTAAACCATCTGGAAGAGGTACATCCTAAAGAGCAATAGGTGTAACTTAAGCATGAATTTACTGCTAATAAGTACTGTTCTTGAGGTTACACAGTGAAGTTTCCAGTCAATATTATGCATGAGAAGGTACATTTTAAAATATGTATAATATCTAAGAGAGAAGTGGAAGGTGTATTTGCAATGCACAGGATTTTAAACTGCAGCTCAGTATTGCAAAATTAGGGATATCACAGAAGTGAATCCAGGATTCAGTCTTCATATCTGTGTCATTTAACTAAACAGCAATTTTTTGCTTTGAAAACAAGTTTATTGTGGAGGGGAAGGATTTCAACTGACACTTTAATGTAATTCAGAATTTCTTAATAGGTGTGGAATTTGTGGTGCCTAGAACTGGGTTTTACTGCAAGCTCTGCGGACTCTTCTACACAAATGAAGAGACAGCAAAGACAAGTCACTGCAGAAGTACTGTTCACTACAAAAATCTTCAGGTAAAAACACAATTGAAACTAGCTAACAACTAGCTTATGGTGTGGAATGTGCGTAAGAAAGATGATGCTACAAAAAATTAGTTATTATTCTGTGGGCAGAACCCAGACAACGTGAAATTTAGATAAGCAAAACATTTCAGTAGGTCCAAATGTTAGCACACTAGTTTCTCACTCCCAGATCCTTGAATTCAACTTCTGGATCATAAATAAAATGGGGCCAGGTGATAATTTTATTGTCTCTTCTATATTTGGTCCTTGTCACTAGCACAGCATGCAACTCAGATCTTCAATACTCTGTTCTTGAGGGTCCCAGATGTTTCTATCACTGGGAATGGGCCCAGCAACAGCCTTTCTTATTTCTTAAGTTCAGGAGCATTAAACATGCCACTTGTTTAATAATGTTGCCAGACTTATTTTTGCATTAGTGCGAACTTCTGCAGCGTGTTTCAGCACGCAGTACTTTGTGACGCACAGGCTCTCCGAGGCATTTCCTGTGACCCGCTGAAATCACCTCCCGGTGCTATAGAACAGCACGGCAGTTCAGCCACGCAGAACACCACTATTAAATAATTTCTATAAGGATATGCAGAAGCGTGTAATTACTTGTATGGTTTCATAAGAATAATATACTATAAGCATATCAACACTTAATAACAGCACACAGAGAGCACGGGTGCTTGCAGTTCAATCAAAACTCTACTTTTATCACTTTTCAGATGCACAGTTCATAGTAACAGATATGATAGCAGGAGCATTAACTGCCCAGTGCTGAGGACATCTCAGAGGAGATAGCCTTGCCTCTCAACTCCTTGAGTGCCTGCATGCCTGTGTGCAGGGTGTGTACACTGCAGAAGACACTTTTGTTAGCAATTCTTGGCATTCTCCCACCCTTAGCAAGAGGCATGAAAGAGCAAGGCTGCTCCTTCTTTCTGTTCCTTCCCTCTGCCTGTAGTAAATGCTGGAGTTCTGCTTCTCTTCAAGTAATAGCTGTCTTTCCCTAGCTGGCTAGTAGGCATTGGCTTTTTTAGTGACACTCAGTCATATCATTTCTCTGGGAGAATGTTCTTCTTGACTTTCCTGAAGTTACATAGCTGTAATCATACAAATGCCTCTGGCTTTCGAGGACTGTGCCCACAGAGCTGTGATGCTTGTTAATAATGGATCTTCCAAGTGTAAGCTTGGAAAACAGGTGCCCAGTTTGCAAGTCTTTTTTTTGCTTCATACAATAAAGTCCAGAGGGATTCACCAAAGGTGACACCACTGGGTGCAGGCTGGGTACCCCACGTGAGTCTGTCCCAAAGAAACTCGTGCTAAAGCAGAGATTGTATACTGCAGTCCCTGTCCGTGGCATCTGGTCCCATGGGAAGAAGAGGAATTTTTTCCATTTTCTATGTTCTTTTGTCGAAGTCATACAAAAATGGTCCAGCTAAAACTGAGTCAGTGAAAAAAACCTTCTTTTTCTCCCCGCTAAGACATTTCCTATGAGTGCTGCAGTAGATAGCTAACACTGACTTGAGATAAAAGAACAAAGACCACAAAAGTTGTTAAAATTAAATATATCAAATATGGTAATGAAACAGACTGTTCTGTCGAGCTGTACTCTTACCTTACTAAATAGAAGAAGTAAAAGTCTCATCCAACTTTTGCCCAACTCAAGTGGAAACTTAGCAAATTTTAAATAATTGTTCTGTATTACTAGTACCATTTTAGTTGCAATAATTCTTATTTATGAACTCTGCAAGAAATGTCAGTCTCCACCTTTGATGATGCAGTTTAATGAGTATATCCACCAACATAAGAACTATGGACTCTGAGTTTTACTGTATGTGAAGCTATGGGACTGCTGCTGCAGACTGTCTTCCTGTTGTCTTGCCTACATGACAAATACCATTGTCCAATGACGATAACATTGTCCCAGATGCTCTCATGGCTATAAGTCTTTTATAGTTGATTTGCTGCATGTTGTCTTTTGTGTGATCTTCTTGGAGCCACATCCAAATTATATGTTCAGTGTTTGGATTTGAACGCAAAACTACACAGCTTATTTACCAGTTTTCTTCCAAAATCCTTGCTTAGACGATGAGGATTTTGTCTTGAAGTAACTAGTCAACTTCATCTGAGTATGGTGTCCCTTGAAGAACAGCAATACTGAATAACATTCAACTGTTTCTTTGTCAGCCTTGCAGACTTTTTGTAATTTTCCATTCTCTTCAGCTTAATACATTATTTTCCCAGGTGGTATTTATATTTACAGATGCACTGCATGTTCCATGTCCAAAAAATCCATCATTTGGCCATTCCTCCCACCACAGCCACAAAAAGCTGTCAGACTCATCTGGTGTAAGCTACCTTGGCAACTCGGTGCAGCATTTTACCCTGTTTTTCACTGGCTTTATGAGGGATTCATCAAAACTTGTATTTAAATGAAAAAATATTTTTTCCTTGACTGTCATTTGGCTATAAATTAGTCTGGTTATCTGGTCTGTGAGCTTCAAAACTGGTGTTTGTGGTACTCAGCTGACAACATCAGCTGAAGGTGATGGATAAACCTCAGTCTTTTTTTGGTGGGTAATCATTAAAAAACAAAAATGCATGGGTTATCTGATCCAATGGCAAGCGTTAGTGATTTATTACAGTTCATGGTGTACAGATCACTTCTCCCAGCCTGTATGGACCCTATATCTCTGTATACTACTGTAATGTTTACTCTGGCTTTCTGCCACATGGAATTTTGTACCCAGGGATCAAGACTGAGAGTTGTGTAATTTCCACAGCCACATCTCTATAGTCAGACTAACAGAGGTGCAGTCGTCATTTTGTCACAGGTATCATTACTATTATTTAAGTCCCTTTCAGATGTACCTCTTACATCCAAAACTTGTATTTACGTGAGACAACCTGGCAGTCCTAACACAGCCCTTAGTTTTTTTACATCCATTTCTCATTTCACCTCTTCCCCATGGATGCCAGAGTAAACTACTCTGGGGGAATCCTGCAAATAGATAAAATTTTGCAGTGATCTGAGATGGTCTTTTTGAAATAAATCAAAATGAATAATCAGCTAGAAATGAGTTTTATGATCCTAATAATGTGCAGTTCAGTTATTCTTGAATGTGATATATGTACAAGTCATTAATAAGAACATCTCTACATTATTATGTGGGAATTTCCCATGTGTCTCTCTAGACTAGCTGCTGCAGAAGAAGCTATTTTCCATCCATTTCTAGGTCTATTGACCTTAAATAAATACTTTGAGCACCACTTGCAGACCCATAGCAGTTCATCGTCAGTTTTGTGTGCAGGTCTGCCGACTAAGAGCACTGCCAAAAGGCTGAGAGCCCCATTGGCCATGTCTGCATTTTTAAATCGCACTGAGTACTTAAAGCACCGAAAGACTTTATCTTAGAGAAACACAATAAATGTAAATACTCTAACCAGATGGCTAAATTGTGTTAATTATTACTGAGTTTGATTATTCCCTTAAAACAAATGTTCTTGTGCAAAAGGTGTATCTCTGAACTGGACATGCTGAAAATGTAGTATATATGTTTTAAATTGTAACTCAGAAACTGCATCTATTTTCTGACACACCAGTCTTACACTAGCGTAATTCACTTGACTCAATGGAGTTAGTTCCTGCCCTATAGCACATGGGAGTAGAGAGTTTGCAAGGAGGAAAGGTGAGGTCTAGTTACACAGGCTGATGGGGGGTCATGGTCCTCCTGGTTCTGTCACCAGTTCCCCTTGTGGCACAGAATAAATCACTGAACTTTTCAGGCTCTCCATGTATTAAGGTAGTTAGCCTGACACAGCTATGTTTCCCGGCTTGAATTTTCACCAAACTGGGTCTTCTCTGTGTTTTCTTCCCTTTTGAGATGCTGGGAGAGTGTGAGAGCTCTGAAAAGGCATAAAGCATCCCATGCTGCATATTTTCAGTTTTGGTAATGAGGCTTTGTTTTCGATATGATTGCAGAAGTATCTATCCCAGCTTGCAGAAGAGAGTCTGAAAATGAAGGAGGAAGGCAGCCATCTGCCTCAGGATGACACTGGCATTGTTCCTCACTTTGCGAAGAAAAAACTATGATGCGGATGAACTGGAAGAGCTATAATGAGTGAATGCTGATACTTTTTTTTTTTTTTAATTTCTGTGATATAACTGTCAATTTGCACTGTACAGAGGAGGGGAAATAAAGAGCATGTTCCATGCATCTATGCCCAGAGTGCCATTAAAAACCAAAATGCCTGAAACTGTTTCCCACGGTGAAGCAATGCTGGCATATCTGTAAGAAGTGGAGCAATTCTTTCTCACACTGTGCGTGCTGGGAGTGGTTTCCTAGATTAAATCAGAATTCTCAGGGATTCTTAAAGTTTTAATTCTGATGTGACATATCAGGTCAGGCAGAGTATTTAGAAGCACTCAGCATCCTCCAGTGGACGCTGGAAGGAAAGGAGATGTGACTATAAATAGGCTTTAATGTTGCTTAACGTATCATTTCGCTTTTTTCACTCATTGCCCCAGTGAAAAGTAGGATTTGCATAGGACATTTAAAGCCATTGTGTTAAAACTAGTCAGTAGATGGCACGATATAAACCCCATCAGCACCCACCTCCACGTGTCTTAGAGCTCGGTGAAATGATAAGTGTTTGTGTTGTTAAGCACTGACCGTACACTGGCTGTGTTGTACGAATGCAGAGGGAGCCACAGTCTGTCCGAGGGACCTTCTAGCCTGAACCCAGCACAGCGAGAGCAATTTGAATAGCTAACCTGCTCTGGTTTTCAACATTTCCCATGGTGTGATCAGGGTGTCCTCCAGGTACTGTTGTGTTTGAAACTCTTCTTTTTGATAATTCTAAAGGGTGCCAACTTTGAGTCTTACAGACTTGAAACTCTTACAAGAGGCTTTCTAAAGTGCCACATGTTTGGACCATGTCTCTTTTAGACGTTTTATCCAAGATCCTTGGTTTTGGTGTCTTTTTGTTTTCTTTCAACCTTGCTTTTCCTCGGCTTGGCAATGCTGACTTTTCCTGGTTTTCATGGAAAGATGCCAGACTTTTAATATTGTTTTTGTATTATATTTCCCTGAATTTTTTAAGGCGAATACAACAACTGGTGGCTCACAGAGTGCTGCACTGAGAACACAGGATGCACCAGCAGCTCTGGCATTATTATGAGCTATTGTTTCTGCGCAGTTGTTGCTTAGTATTTTGCAGAGTCCCTTTGAAATGCACTGTACAAGTTTCTGGTTCATTTCAATAGGGCTTTGTGTAGTAAAGTGAATACATACACAAACCATTGCCAGAATTGATCCTGGAGTTATGCTTTTATAAAATGTCCCATGCAACGTAGACAGATGGGGATTTGCAGGTGTATTTCCATTCTTTGCCTGACTCTAATATTCACCACGGTATGTTCTGTAAAAATTGCTGGTGCTGGATGTCCTGTTCAGATGTTGTCTGGAGGAAATAGTTTCCCAGAAGGTTCTAGCCATCCCTAAGAAAAACATGGATGTCACAAAATATCGCAGAGTGGCTAAATTGCCAAAACTGCTTCCACCAAAGTATTTGTTCCATTATGTCTTGTGCCAGCAGCCATGCTTGTTCTCTGAAGCAGCCTGTAGCCAGGCAGGGAGTCTCAGAAGTGCCTGGTGTTGTTGCCTGAAGCCCTGTTCCATTTCATGGCCTGTGCTTCCCACTCGTTTTCACCAGAGGTGGGTTCAGATTTCATATTTGGAATTCCTGCTTCTTGCAAGTTGACGGATTCTTTGCATCCCAGATTCAGACACGGCCTATCCAAAAGACAAGGGGAAATGAAAAACATTACAGCCTAAATCCTCCTTTGTCCAGACTTGAATTATGTTAAGACTCGGGTCCATCTGTCATTTAAAACAGCTTTTTTTTGTTTGTTTGTTTTTCCCTATGGAAAAGAAATAGTAATATTGCAAACCAGGTATTTTTCCTTCGAGGGTTGGGTTTTGATTTGACTCTTTGTTTTTCACATTGCAGTGAAATTTGAGCACAGGGCTGTTAGGGCAAGAGCTTGTATTGCAGGCTGTAAGATTACGAAAATTGCAGTAAGGATTGTGCAATTGTCTTCTAAAGCACAGCTCTCAAGCTGGTCATGTATCATCTGAATATGAAGTTTCCTTCATGCCCTTCAGCACAATCTGAGCACAAGGGAAGGAAATCGCTACAAATGCAAGCATCAAATCTTTGAAGCTAACCCTGCTATCAAACTGGGGCTCTCACCGGCCTAATAGGAGCTTGTTAGACCATGTGGTTAGGCTTAATTGGATGTGAGACATAGCTGACTGTATATCAAAGTCATGTGCCTCCAGCAACTTTATCCCCAGGTAACCTCAAATGAGAAAAGTATCACTGTTATTATTCTTTATTTGTATTGCAGTAGAAGCTATGGGTCCACTGCCTTTATTACAGGCACGGCACAAATCCACAACAAAGACTTTCCCAGGCCAAAGAGCTTTAAATCAGACTTTCCGAAAACAGACAACAGGTGGATACAGGCAGGCAGGGAAAGCAGTAGGTAACCATGAGATTTTGACTGGCAGCAGAGGAATAATTAAAATGAGTGTTTACCCAGGGGCTTATTTTTAGATTTACGGGAGATGATTCAAACTACTTTCCCCCTCCTCTGGTTCTGAACCAGGTTCACTCCCATTATTCCCAGCTTGCATATTTAACCTCTTTTGTTTTCCTGGCCAGCTGCTTTAGACACGCAAAAGCCCTTCTTGAGAGAGTGGGCCTTGGTATACTTCAGTCCCCGATTGCTTAGGTTTCAGTCTTCATCCAGGACTCTAAAAGTTGGAGTCTTGACCGAGGCTCACCAGGAACTATCCTGGCTCCAGATACCTTGTTTGGGTCATGGATACAGGCCCTTGCTTGCCACTGAGGAAGGAGGAGGCTCCAGATGGCATCTCTGCCCTATGTAGTTTCCTCTTCTGGAGGTAGATGACTCAGGTGAGTGATGCAGGTGCAGTGCCCAGCCCTGCAGATGTGATCAGACGCAGACATTTGTAGAAGTGGTTTGGACACCCCGTCCCTTTGGGCTCTGTCCTGACATGACAGCAATCTGCAAAATCCTGGGTACAGCCAAACAGGCAATTCCCCTTCTGAGAAAGTCCTTTCTCCCCCTAAAACTCAACATTTGAAAGCAGTTAAAAGCAATCCCAAGTCTCAGCTAGCTCCTAATCATTTTCAGCCTGATGCACTTTGAGAACTCAGAGATAAACTCCTTCCCTCTCCAAGTGACCATCATGCAATGCTGACAGGCACTCAACTCCTCAACATCTCTCTCCTACCTGTTCTGTTGAGGAAGAAGGCCACTGTAGGCAGCCACTTACCTTTCTCAGCTTGTGTAAAAATGTGTTGTTTCTTTTGGTTTATTATATTTAAAATCTTGACTTTTTTTTTTAGTTGGCATAATTCATCATCACTATAATCCACGCTGTTTATTAATACATATAAATATATACATATAGCACAAAGCAGGCTCAGGTCTAGCCAAACAAATATTGGTATTTAAAAAGGAGCTTCCTTAATATATACAAACCATTTCAACATAACTCAACCAAAGATTGCACTTTTTGAATAGGGACTATGTTTTTCATCTTTGTGAAATCTGTATTGATCTCAAATAGTCTTTAATGTCAATCTGCAACTTTTTCTTTCTTTCAAGTAAAAAATAAAAGAACTAAACATTTGCCCCATAAGATTAGACAAAGTTTCATATTGGCTTTAACACTAAATTAGTGTTAGGCTGGTTATATTCAGGGTTTTTCTATTCTCTAAGGATTAAGGCTGTGATTTGTTGAATTATACTTGAACTGGACCAGATGTACTATTTATTGAGCTTATATAATCTTGTTAATTTAAGTTTTGGCTTGTAAACAGTTGGAATTTGTTAGTATTTGTTTAATTATTTAGGAACTGTCACCAATATTAACTGATCTGTGTAACTGATTGCAAAGTGTTTCAATTTGTGTTTCTTAAAAAGAAAGACTTTAATAAAGAGAACTATAAAGCATATACATTGGTGGGAAATTGTCCCAGCAACAACGTACTTCTAGCTTCCCACAGGATCTATTAAAACAAAAATGAATAAAAGATAGTTTGGGGGGTAAGAAAGAGGCAGGAGGCCAAAATGTTTGCTTTTAAATATAGTTTCTAGAAGTTGTGATTCTTACCAGGTAGCTCCTGCTGTACAGGTCACAAGCCATTGTTGTCATCTGGTGCTCAAGTTGAAGCGAACACATCTCCATGGTTCACTCTGTAATTATTATTAATTGCTATTACCTACTCCTGTCCCTCTAGATATGTCCTCACTTCCCTTTTTCTCTTTATTTCTGAATGAACTGGGCAAGCTGTCTGTCCCCACTGGCTTTTCTCTGTCTCCATCCAGGTTGTCTTCTCATCCTTCTGAAAGCACCATATAAAATCATCCCCAGCCAAGCACCTTCTCCACCTCATCTCAACCTAAGTCCCCCTATTTGCCCATTTACCCTGTTTCCCCTGTGCTCTCCCTCTGCCTTTGCTGATTTTTCTTCTTTTCAGCAGACTGTCCTCCCCAGTGCCCTCCCAGCTCCACAGGGACCTTTCCCACTCCCTGTCCTTCTCCCTGGCTCACCTCCATCATGAGCAACCAGAGCTCCTGGGAGGAAATACTCAACCTCAGGCAGGGTGATGTAAAGACGTGCTTGTACTGAATACTTAAAGAATCCAATGAGGACAAAAGCCGAGGGGAAACTTCACCACCAGCTTTGATGAATTCACTCAGCAGAAAACACTAGGAGGAAAACTGAGACAAGGCCATGTCCAGTCCATGTGCAAGGCAGGGCACAGGGCACCATCAAAGCATGGGCTATCCCTCCCACCACCCACTGAGGGAAATGGGTCTGTCTGCCACACTGAATGGCCAGGGAAATGGGTCATGGGCAAAAAGACTGGCACTTGGGTTTTCTGACTACCCAGTTCATTAAATCAGTGCTTTAGCATCTTTTAAGGAACTGTTTTGCATCCGAGGCACACATGTAATGTATTTTAAGCAGAAATGGTTTCGGTTCTTCTGTCCTGGATGTACTGAAACCTTTGTACGTGTGATTTTGATACCATCTCATCGCAGCTATGAATCTGTCTTGCTCTAGAAATCAGGCAAATCAATTTTGTGTTAACTTGTCATCATTTAACGGTAACAAAAAAAAAATCAAAACTGTGGTGTTCAAAACATTATGAGTTTCCAGTCCAGATTTCATCACACTTGATCACTTGGTTTTCTTGGTGGAAAGGGGAACTCAGGTGTGAGAGACTTCACAAGTAAGCACCAGCCTGCACCCAAATACCAGCTTGGCCTTTTGGCACAAGGCTGTGACCAGTCCCACTTGGACAGCCAGGCTGTAACCCAGCCGTCCTGCCTGACCGGCAGAGCAGACCGGGTCAAGGCTGTCCAAAAACACGATCCCTCCCTGGGAAGCGGACCGGGAGGGAGGGCAGGGGTGTGCGGGGAGCCGGGGACGGTGCTGCCTGCTCTGGATCAGGCCGCTGTGGGGCTCAGCCGGTGGGCACGCTGCCCTGACACAAGCAGGGCCGGGCTGATGGGCAGCTCGCCGCAGCACGTGCCGGCGTCGTGCGAAGCAGCCGCCCTCCGCCTGCTTTTCAGCGCTGATGCAGCCTGGGACTCTGCCGTGTTTGTGCAGGTGGCAGCGAGGGCAGCCCGAGAGAACAGGTTTGCCTCTGCTTACTTCTCTACATCCGACTCCGCCAATCTCCACTTACCTATGTCAATACGTTGAGCACTCCGCGCGTGCTTGGCTTGCCTGATGCAGTGCCGCGAGGTGAAGCCATGGGAGCAGGCGGTACGTATTCCCGCAGGAAACGTTCCCCCCTGTTGTGGAGAAGAGGGGGACTGGACAAGGACCAGGGATTCTCCCTACAACATCTTAGTGGAACTGGGTAATGCAGCGGTGAAACGGAAAAAATGGCCTTTTCCCTTGCACAAAAGAAATATCCACAAGGATCAGCCTTCTCGTTGCAGAGCCCGAGCTGGCCTGACTGACCAGGTGGCCAGGAACGCCCTCCACCTCCCCTGGCATGTCACACCTTCCCTTTGCTTGCCCACAGCAGAGCTACGGTGCGTTACAGCGCCGGCAACCTGTCCCCAAGCTTTATGAAACGCACTGTCTTGTACTAACCTAATATATTCACAGGACCACGGAAACACGACTCCCCAGATGCTGAAGTGAAAGAAGCAGAGGTAGTTTCCATCTCTTCCTTCCTAGCTATCCCCTTTTACGGCCAACATGAGGCTCAGAGGGCCCTGCTGGGTGTCCCAGGGGCTTGGGAGAGGGCAGGGGAGCGTTGGGGCCACCAGGATCCATCTTCCACGCTGTGAAGATGGTTTTCTTAGGGCTCATCTGCACACAATTGCATCAGCCTACTGCAGGGTGAGATTTCTAATCAGATACCCACGGTGATTAAAGCCAGTGAGCTCTCTCCTTTCAGTTCACATCAGGCTTATTCTGGTTCAACTGCCATCTATCAGGAACAGCTACCTGAAGTAGCTTCATTTAAATTAAAATAGGAGCATATGTCAATTTTTAATTAACTGGGTCAGATCTGAATGAGTGGGCATGTCCAAAAGCTTTTTGTGAACTAGAAAGCTGCGGAGGGCAGGCTGAATCCAGCCTATTAAATGTTTAAATGATTGCCAGGCGGAGTCTTGGCCAATCTTCCTCAAGGTAAGACAGTAAGTATCAGCAGCACAGCCCTGGGTCAGGAGGCAACATTTCCAGCCTGATTTCTTCCCGGTGCCTTAGAAGGTTCCTGTTTATAAGCTGTCCTCTCCTTATTCCCGAGACTTGTTTGAGGACATGCATATTAGTTGCACCTTCCTTAAACAGAGTCTTGGTGTCTTTAGAGGACACAGGAAGCCTGTTTTGTTTGTGGGTTTCTTCTCCGGCTGGGCTGTGTTTGCATTGCAGCTAGTTTATCTTTGGCAGATAGCAACGTGTTCTTGGCAGCAAACTTTCACCTTGAGCTCAGGGGGTGTAGCCACACTGTGTTTTGCACACCTGCGGTGGGGAACTAGGAAAAATTTACCTGTTTGTAGCACTGAGATGTTAAAACCAGTTTCACAGCAGTGCTATTAGCACTTTGCAGAGGTGCCGACTCCCAAGTCGTGGGCACAGAGGGCAGCGTGAGCGTCCACCTGTGCGTACGTGTGCATGGGCAAGACTGGTGCTGCCTTGCATGGACTTTAGCATGAAGCAGCTGGCAAACAGATGTACTCTGCTGACGTTACAATCACAAGTAATAGTGTTTTGGTGTGTGCCCAAGCCGAGTTTCTACCCCCCTTATTTACCCTGTTCACTATTACTTCCCGTAACGCGCTCTCTGTAGGTATGAGCTGTGGCGGCGAGCTTGCCGAGCCACTGGCTGCATGGAGAGGTACACAGGGACTGGTCTCGGTGTTCCCCGAGGTACCCTTGCCACAAAGGGCAGGGTCTCTGGAAACAAGGCAGACCTTAAACCGGCCTGCTCATAGCAGATTTGGCTGAGTAAAAAGAAGGTACACTGCGACCAAAAGGAAGAGCAGCCCAAGTCCGTCCTGATGCTAATGGGGATCAGCACCGCCCCGGCTGGGCTATTCCAGTGCCTATTTCCATGTGATTGCAATTGGGAAAGATTAACTCAGGCAGGACATGCTAGACACGAGTCTGCCAAGAGATCAGCAAGGCAGCCAGGATGCTGCAAATGATCCCAGAAGCCTTCTCCTCCCTTTTCTCTCATAAATTAGCCTGGTTGGGGGTGAGGGTAGGGGACGAGGGTTGTTTGAGTGAGGCAGGGTAGGGATTTGCCGTTGGACGTCCCTCTCCTGCGCCAGGCACAGAAGGAAGCCCAGCTGCTGCAGGGGTGCACGGAGACCTGGCAGTGCCAGGTGTGACCGATGCCAGGCTGGGTATGAAATGGACCCAAGAGGTCTGAAGTAAATTGGCAGGACTGTGTTCATGGGTAACTCCCACCAGCAAGCTGATGTCCCTGTGGCTGCACGTTCGTAGAGTGTGTGCTACCTGCTCCTCTGCTTTTGTCTTCCTGCAAAGGCAGATGCTGATTCTCAAGCTGCTGCTCTTCAGCCATTGGCATCCCAAACCCCCTCTGTGGGGTCTGATCCCAAAACCAGCTCTGCCAGCCCAGTGAAATGAGAAAAAAAGAAGTGAAGTGTGAGAAACCCATCAGAAATACGGTTTTGCCCTAGGAGCCGCTCCATCTCTTTGCACTCAGGGCATGTTCACACCATAGCAAGGAATGGCATGAACTCACTTTCATAAATTACTTCTTGCTAGCCAAGCAAAGCGGGAATTACATTTGCTTAAGCCACCATGCAGGTGGTCTAAGGAGCAGGGGAGGTGTGGGCACCGGGAGTTAGTGTGGGTCAGCTGACACACGATAACCAGCGCCGCTGTGGTATCTTGATTGCTTGTGATCGTGTGAACATGCCTGAAGATGCAGACGGTATAAAGCAGAGCAGCGCTTATGAGGTTTTTGAAGCTCACATCTGCTCTTATTTGGTCCTGGAGGCTTTCAGCAAAGACCACCAAGGAAGAGTCATTTTCCTGAAACGCAAGGGACCAAGACGTGTATTCAACCTCATTCAGTGCCTTTCTATGATCTGTGGAGCCTCTGAATTCCTCTTCACACACAAGAGGATTACTGCAGTGCAAAATGAGTTCCTGGGGCAAAAAGACACTCCTTTCTAAGGGGATATGGGTTGTTGAGGCTCCAGGTCTTCCGTCTTTAAAGATTAATGCTTCAAGGTGAGTTGTCACAGGTTGCTAAAATAATCTTTTCCCACTGCTTTCCTCATGTCAGCATTTCTAGAGCTCTGGTGCATTGCGGCTGCTGTTGTTAATGTAAGGATTTATGAATGGCTGCAAAGTTCAAAGGCATATTGGCAACCCCAAGACCCGAAAAGTCAGGAGTCAGCCCAAGCCCTGCCCCGTTTCCCAAGAAGAAAGTTTTTGCCAACTATTTCTTTTCCCAACATTTTTTATTATTAGCCAGCAAACTTTAGGATGTCTTTATTCACCTCCCAGTTTTTTGAGCATTTAGGTTGCACTAATTTCATATTTTCAAACCTTTCATCCACAACCTTGAGGGCTAGGGACATACTTTGTTTATAAATGAAAGGTACAATTCTCTTGTTTTAAGGAGCTGGGATTTTAGGATATATTCCCCAAAGCATAAAAGTTGTGATAAAATCACTGGAGTTGCCAGCAGCGCACAGAGTCTCCTCTGTTTGGAAGAGGAGGCGTTTGGACTGCAGCAAGCTGCAGGCATCACTAGCTACTGTCGTGTTAGTGAGTCAAATAAAAATAACACTGTGGTTAAACATCAGCTCTGCAGGCCTAACTAAAGAAGATAGCCTCATCTCTTTCACAAAAGCGCTGCCTTTGTAATCCTTTGGATTAACGTTCACACTCAAGCTCTCTGCCCCAGAAGGCCCCTGCACCCCTGACAGGGTGAATTTAAAAGCATAAAGCCCTCCCTGGGACGCAGAGGCGGCTGGTGCCAGCCAGGCACCTCCTGGGACACGTGGCTGCGGCTGCTTCCAAAGCGGGAGCATTTCAGCCCAAGTGATCTTCCTTTCTTCCCTTTCATTCCTCTTCACTGTTGTTTTAATTTCAGCTTCGTGCTGCCTTTCACGTAGCCCCCCTCAGCTTGAATCAGATCCCTATTATCTGTGGTGTCAACACAGCTGTTTAAATCCCTTCCCCCAAATACACCCTCTTTCCAGAAAGCTCCTGCCTGCAAGGGCCCGGCGCTGTTCTGAGTTTGTAGCTTTTTGTCAGGTCCTGGGCTGAGCTCAGATTCCTGTTTGGACCAGCATGAGGTCAAAATGGAGATGAACTCAGGAAAATCCTCCCTGATGCTCGCTGACTGCATGCTGGTGACTGCTGCAGCGCTCCAGCCTGAGACCGACGGGCAATGCAGAGCAAAGCGAATGATTAGCATTATTAAAAACGCTTTGCAATTATACAGTGCCTTTTCATCTAGAGATTTCAAAGCTTCAGAGCACTCACACAAAGTTACTTATTATCCCTGGCGTTTAGCAGAGTCAGGAAATGAAGGAAAGCAGCTAAGTGACTTGCCTTAGGTCATGCAGTAAGTCGGCGTCAGAGGTGGGAACTCGGCCCCGAAGTGCTGACTCCACGGCTCATGCCCCAACGCGAGGACACACCTCACCTTCCCCTCTGCCAGGCCAGCTCCTTGGGCGTGCGGAGACGGGGGAACTGCTCGGCCCACCCGGAGGGTCAGCACAGCCCGGGCAGCGCTCAGGAAGCGCCGGGCTGGGAGCAGCACCCACCATTCCGAAGCCCCGCTCCTTCCCCCAGGAGCCCCATGCACACGGCCAAGGGGCTGTTGTGGGACCTGTTGTGCCCGAGGAAGCAGTCCAGCTCGCCGCAGCACGGTGTGGCCAAGTCCACGGCAACCAGCGACCTGGAGGGCCTGGCGGGCAAGGTGTGGTGTGCCCCTGGGCTGAGCGTCGCCGCTGCAGCCCCCGCCTCCAGCACGGTCCCTCCAGCCCGCTGGCCGTACACACACGGGAAGACTGCAAGGACCTTCCTTGACAGGGGACATCTCTAGACACGCTTCAGCCTTGATACCCCAGCACACGGCATGCAGGAGCTGGTGAGGACCAGAGGTGGTTTTGCTCGTATCAGCACTGCAGCCAGGCTGCACCCTCCCGCTAGCCGAGCCCCGGCTGCAGCGAAGGTGCGGCAGCACTGACTCCCTCCAGCCCCGCTGGTGCAAGCCTGCCCAGGAGCCCAGATACACGTGCAGACACCCGCCAGGAGATCAGAAATAAATTTCTAAGTTACGCTCTTTGGCTGGCCCAGCCGGCTGTGCTGCGGGATGCACTGGGTGCCAAACCTCTGTGCCTTGCAGCCAGAGAGCTGAAAACGTCAAGCCCTTGTACACCGACACTTCTCTGACTTCGGCCCAGTGGTGGGACTTTGGGACAGTGTGTCCAGAAGGAGGGACTGAAGGGGAAGAGTGAGAGGAGAGAGACAGAGAAAGAAGCAGACGTGAGACAGGGTGAAGAGAGGCAGGCAGACCTCTAGACCTCGCTGGCCAGGAGAAGGCCTTGGCTGAATCTCCTGGCCCTGCTGAGGTAAAACACCTTTTTGGTGTTTACCACAAAAGGTGACTTGCACAGTTATATTTTCAAGGTTAAAAAATTATATCTAAAAAGAGCAACTAATCTAATTCTGCTATACCATTGTGTTGCTTATTTTGACCTTAGAAACATCAGGAAAACTACTGTGGTCAAGTTTTTTTCTGGGAGACTTGAGATGCTTCAGGTTTTTTAACGATAAAGAGTACCCCACTTAAAATACTACATCCCTGTGATCAAGGCAGGCATGACTGATACAGCTTCAGACTTACAAGGGGCGTATTTAAATAAATAACAGGAACTAATCCATATAGCCAGCTTTCCTTAGGAGCTCAGGGATTTACATGTCTAAACTTCACTGGGATGAGCCTCCAGGACTGGGGATAAAATTCCAGTTAATTAAGCATAACTTCAGTGGGGATAAAACCCAGGCAAGGGGAAAAACTTGAAGGCAGAGACTGCAGCTGAATGCATTTCAACCTCAGAAATGATACTGAGAAGAAGCAATCATTACAAGGAATTATTTTATAACCAATTGGTTATAAAAGCTATGTCTCAAAAGCGAGTCAGACTTTTGTCTTTTACAGGGTATTAATAAAAATGGGAAGATGTTTTTCCTGGTTGCACACAGCTGAAGAAAACAGGGAAGGAGCAAGAGAGATTACGTAGGATAGAGGTTGAAGTATAGCAGGTATGTGCAAAATCCAAACTCATACTTTGCCTTAACTTTCACTGAGGATGAGGATGTTAATCATGTGGCTGCAGATGAGAAGGATAATGGGATGGGGGTATGGAAATGTTCACAGCCAGGATAGAAGCAAATCTCAGGGCTCCTTCCTGCACTGAAGGTAGAGGAACGAGCTAATCCGCATGCCAGAGCTCCGGAAGAACTGGCCCGATGTCTTTCACAGGTGCCTCAGTCAGGGACAGGAGCAGAGTGAGTCTGTACAGAATCATAGAATCATAGAATCTTTGGGTTGGAAGGGACCTTTAAAGGCCATCTAGTCCAACCCCCTGCAGTGAGCAGGGACATCCCCAACTCGATCAGGTTGCTCAGAGCCCCATCCAACCTGACCTGGAATGTTCAGGGATGGGGCATCTACCACCTCTCTGGGCCACCTGTGCCAGGGTTTCACCACCCTCATTGTGAAAAATGTCTTCCTTCTATCTAGTCTAAACCTACCCTCATTTAGTTTAAAACCATTACCCCTTGTTCTACCGCAACAGCCCCTGCTAAAAAGTCTGTCACCGTCTTTCTTATAAGCCCCCTTTCAGTCCTGGAAGGCTGCAATAAGGTCTCCCTGGAGCCAGAAGTGAACTGATCTGGACAAGAACAGGCATGAAGGTTTCAGCTTAATAGTATATAGAAAGCTTCAGAACAAATAGTGAAGGAAAGGCTAGCAAAAGAGAGGGAGGTAAATGGCATGAGATTAAATGGGTTTATCACACCCATTTATCTTTCTTGGGTAAAGTAAGCTGCAAGCCATTTGCTTAGTGAAGGAAATGAAGTGGATCTCACTTATCTGGACTTAAATTGCACATTTCATATGGTGCCATGTGGAAAGTTCTTAAGAAAAGGGAGAAGTGATTTAGCACAAGGTATAAACCCTGAAAAGACCTGCTGTGAGAGCAGCACACGGCTGTCAGGCTGGAGGGCAGTTACCACGGGAATGTGGAACATCACTCCTGGAGATCTGGCAAAGTGCTTTTGTAAATGAACTTGGCACTACTCTTAGAAGAGAACTGGTGAAATTGCTGATGACAGAAAATATGAAGAAACCTCAGGAATAAGGAGTCTTGAAATACTACACAGAAAAAAGTAATCAGCAGCAAAAAGTGGTGGTCACAAGCGCAAATGACCAAACCCTTTCCTACAAGCTAGCTGGCATTCGCGCTTCGGTCACTGAATAACTGACTTGCCAACAGAGTGGAAACACAAAGCGAGAAATGCAGTCCTGGGTGGCAGCAGGAAAGGTGCAGCCCAGGCTGCAGTGAAGGCTGGTGGTGTGCTCGAGGAGAGGCCATCTCGCTTCCTTTTGCAACGTGAATGCCGAGAGCAGGAGGATTTTTCTATGTAAATACTCCAAGGAAGGGAGAGGGAAGAGCTGATGGTGCTAAGGGCCAGTGCTGGTACAGAACAGACGATCAGAAAGAGGCATCAGGCATTTTGGTTAGAAGATTGTTACTAACGATTTGACAATGTGGTTCTGGAACAGCCTCCTCATTGCAGCCATGCCTGCAAAATATTAAATCACTTTGAGGACGGAACTTGGTAAGTTTATGAAAAGGATTATATCACGTGGTGCCGGTGATAGGAGACGTGGTAGCACGGAAGTTCCTGCCAGTCCTATGCACAAAGGTAAATATTCTGTAACCCTCTGTCAATATAAATATGGAGCATGTGATTATACACACACAAAAAGCAGGCACATGATTCATTAATCACAGGACCTCATCTTGTCAAATAATAATTACAAGGCAATAACACACCTTGTTTTAATAAATGGGTCCCTAAGATTTTCTCCCACAGTAAACCAGTAAAAAACGATAATTATTCCAAGGTAAAGGTGGTATTTGGTGTTTCTGGTTCTTAGCTTTTAAGTGAACTCACTGTCTGGAACTCTTAAATCAAGTACCCCCATTTTTCTTCTGCACATTTCACAAGTTCAGCCCTTTCCAGTACAGCATCTTTTCAGATGCGTGATTGCCTTTTGTTAAGGCAAAAATGAACAGATGACGACAACTGCAGCACAGAGGAGACATGCCTGAAACAGTTTTACAAAGCAAACCCAATTCTAACGCTTCTGCCAGGAGGATGTACTCAGAAATGTGAAGAGGGAAGGCTTTTTCAGCAATGTGAGGGGCAAGTCCTGGAAAGCCACGATAGAGGCAGGTGAGCTGTGGTTCGGGAAGGTGTTTATCCAAAGCCACCGTAGTGGGTGACTCTTCGGTTTCCACGGTCGGGCAAGCGTGAGCTGATCCCCCTCCACCTCCCAAGGCTGCCCAGCCTCGACAAGGCACTGCACACCCAGGTCTGCAGCACAGCCCCATTCCCAGCTCACCGACGGAGCTGCAGGAGGATGTTCAAAAGCAACTCTAATTACTGAGCATTAAAAAAAGCAAAGGCATGTTTTAGTATCCTTTCAACCTGGAGCTGACGCTGCCTGATGAAGAATGGGATTGCTGTGCTTGCAGTTCATTTTATGAAGGCACCTTTGCAGAAGATGCAAAAATAAAAGGAGGCTGAAGGAAAAGAAAGCAGAAGGCCAGGAGATAGGCAACTGAACAGAGCAGATTGATTTAACAGATAGGATACGTTTTTACTGTCTGCATTATGTGTGGAAATTCATGTTCCAAGTGACACAGTAACAGACACGATTGTAATCAAACAGAACTGCTGAGGTGTCAGGAGCACAGATGCTGCCTATCGAAAATATTTAAAACAGAAAGTAAAACTTTGAAAAATCCACAGCGGGGAGCGCAACGAAAATGCTCTGTGATGTTTCTAACCCAATGCAACTTCTCTCTGCTTTTCACTGCTCGCTCTGGTGCTGGAGGTCGGACGACCTGCCGGAGTCAGCCCAGCTACAGCTCAGATAAACCTTGATGAAAAGCGAAGGCTGGCAGCAAGCTGGCCAGGGCAGCCTGGAGACACGCGGTGTCCATTGTGCACTCGACATCGGACGGGGGGAAGGGCTGCTCCACGCGTTTTGGGGAACTTCAGCCAATGGATTCCTCCCCTGGGTGTTACGGGAGGGCTTGGCCAGCATGCAAGAAAGGGAGGGGAGAGTTTGAAAACAACCCAGCAGGCTCTAAGGAAGGAAGGCAGCTAGAAAGTGACCTGCTTGCCTCCGTGCGAACATTTTGCTCCAGGTGACCGGTGGCGTTAGGTGTGGAAGCGCAGGAGGGGCCTGGTAGCTGCCAGCGGGTCCCCAGTTGGCGCAGGTCGGCGTGGCGGAGGTCTGGGCGCAGGTAACCCCGCGACGCAGGTGTCGGGGAGCGGGCGTTGAGCTGCGCAGCCTGCACAGGTTGCCTGGTGCTGCAAACTAGCCAGAAACGGTCGAAAGAGTTTGGGTGGTTTGGGTTTTTTTTCTGTGGGGGGAGGTATTCTGTGCTTTTGTTTTGATGGGGATTTTGGTGGTATGTTTGCTGTTAATACGGCTGGGGGAGGGAGGCTGGGAGAGAGCAAGCAAGCACGTCTCTGCAGCTCAGAGGTTAGCATGAGATCAACTGTCTTTTAAATATTGCAGGTGGTTTTGAGGTTAGAAAGGCAAAAAGAGGCGATATCTTTTAGCAGACTCGTTGATACAATGGAAAAATACAAATAATCTTTTATCAGCCCTTTTTCAGGTCACAGTGTTTTATGATTCAGAAAGTATGTGCAGTCAAATCTAGATGAGATTTTCACTGATTGATAACCCAGCTGCTAATAGAGACATTCAGCAGAAGAAAGAAAAAACAGACCATTTTCTTGTCTGGAGATGTGCTGGATGGTTCAGGGGTTTTAATCTTCCTTTGATTACTGACCCAGTTTTTGGGCCTCTGGAAGTGATCCAGTCCTAAATTTTACCAGAAAATCCTCTAGCAATTTTCCAAGGTGCTTTAAAATGTGTAATTGGCATGATGCACTGATGTGCTGTTTTGTGGCACCTTCTCTCCTGCAGGTTCTGGTTAACTGTTTCAGTTTCTCTGCCACTTCCTTCATCCTCACTGCAAAATCTCTTTAAAGCCCCTCTTCTGTCTTGCAGGGGAAGCTGAATTCCATGATCTATGTTAATAGCTAGGATTTATTTTCCAAAATAAATGATGATGATGTAGTGGTTTGCCTGGTACGTGCTAGTCAGTGGCGGTGCAAAGAGCAAACCAGAATTATTTTTTGATTGATGGGGGAACAACATCTTTTGAGGCTGCCTCTAGGTAGCATGTGAAAAAAGTCTTGTGTGAGCATGCTGAACTGTCCTGACTTGAAAATTTCTGCAACTTAGTGTCTTCATGAACAAGAAACATTTTCTTTCTGTCATTTGTCTGATGCGGAAAGTATTTATCATTAAAAATATAGCAATTGTGCTGCACAGTCTTTTAACAGATTACTGTTGTTTTAATTCTTAAACTTACTTTTGATGATTCATGCAGAGCTGGGCCAGTAAATTAATTCAGAGGCTTTTATACAAGGAAAGTTTGGCTCTTACTTCACTCAGAAGTACACTGATTCGGAGTAGAATTACACTGGAAAAATATGTAAAAATACTAGAAAAGTCAAGTCGTAACCTATTAACTGAGGAGGATTCTCTTGCTGGCAGCTGAAAAATCCTGCAATGCAAATGTACTAAAGCAGAAGGGATCTCCATTTTCTTCCCTCACAGCACTGGACTGCTATTGCTTGGGCTCTCCGGACTGACAAATTACAGACAGAAGACAAAGGGTTAGCTTGAGTTTTTAGGAGAAATTGTGAATGGAGGCAAAATACATGACAATGAAAGGGACTATAATCTCCAATTAGGTGTCTGACCTCCAGCAGCCTGTAGAGAATAAACAGGGTAAGTGGAAACTCAAATAAGGTAGAAAGTTTGGAAGGTTGTGGATGGATATGCTGTCAATCCTAAACGTGCACAGTGCTAAGAGTTACAGCAGTGGAGGTGGCAGCAGCATCTTTTACCTGTCGAATTGCCTGAACAGTTGGAATCCTGTCTGCCAACTCTGGGGCAATTGTGGTGTTTCCCAGTCCTGCCAGAATCTCTAAACTCCTGCCCTGTAACACCCAATGCTGAGAAGAGGGTAGAGGGGTCTTGTGAAGAGGGATCAAAAGGTCTGAAATCCCCATGTTAGCCTACAGCAACACAACGAAGAGGCAATACATTATTTTTCTGATGGTTTTGCCTCAGAACAAAGCACACTGATTTCTAACTAGAGGACAACACGATGTTGAAGAGGAGCCAGGCACAGCTGTCAACGTTTCCACGGCTGCCTGTGCTGCTAGTCCATGCAGGCTTCTCATCTTGCCCGTCAGGTTCTGTCCTGGACCTGCAAACACCCATCCAGCCCCTCACAGGGTCTCTGGGGGCAACCCTTCTCCATATCCTGGGTTTTGTCACTTCAGAGCGAACCTGAAACGTGTCAAAGGTTGACAGTAACGAGCCTCCTAACCGTTAAGAAGTCAGGAAATGACGGCATCACTACACTGATAGCATAAACCGGCTTTATTTTAACCACCAGGTCAGACATCCCGAGTAGGCCGGTACATGCCAGAGGGCCTGCAGGACAGGGCTTGAGCAGGAGGGAGCCAAGCTGCTGCCGGCAGCAGCAGCATGCAGCGCCGCATTGGAGAAGTCTCTCCGACTCCCACATAGAGCCACTTCCTTCACCTCCCGCCGTGAACGCTGCCCTGGCCGCTGTGCGCAGCCGGCCGGGCCGCTGCCACCAGCCGCCGCACAATCGGACGTCCCCTCACGGGCCGCGCCGCCGGGAGCCACGGGCCCCACTCCCCCTCCCCGCACGAATGGTTCCTTCCCGCTCCCTCCCCGCCGAGATGGTTTCGCCCTTTCCCCTCGTTCCTTTTCCTGCGGTCTGAATACCGTCCCCACTACCGGCATTCCCGCCTGCCGATTGGCTGCGGCGGCGGGCGGGAGCCAGCCAATCCGCGGCACCGCTGGCGGCCGTGTCGCTGGGGGGAAAAAACCAAAAACAAGCAGGCTGGGGCGCGCGCGGCCGAGGGGGCGGGGCCGAGCGGCGGGAGCGGCGGGAGCGGATCGGCCGGGTGCGCGAGCCGCCGCCGCCGCTGTCGGTAACGGTCGCGGGGGCGGCCTGTGAGGGGAGACGGCCCGGCCCGGCGCGGGCGGCCGTGTCTCCTCCCTGAGGGCGCGGCGGCCCTGCTGGGTGCGTGAGGGTGGCCAGGCCGCGGGGCGATCGCTGAGGGGCGGTTGGCGCTGTGAGGAGCTGCTCCCTCTGACTGATCCCCGGCCCCCCCGCCGCGCTCTCGCTGCCCCGCCGCCTCCGGTCCCTCGACGGTGGCAGCCCGGCTCGGCTGTCCTCTGGCCGTGGCAGCGTTGCTGAGGGCACGTCCCGTGAGGTGCGGGTGCTCCTCGGCCGCAGCCGGGCCTGGGCGATGGGTGCCAGGGCCGTGCGCCCGCCGGCCGTCAGCCCCCAGTCACGCCTTTTCCTACGGGCCGGAGTTGTTCCGCCATTGATTTCTTCAGCAGCCCGGGTTTTGTAGGGGTAGTTAAATGTTACCTGGCGATTTTTGCGCGCGGCTGCGAAATAACAGCTGGCGTTTGCAGGTCTCCGAAGCGTTGGTGACGGGGAGCCTGTGTTTAAAGTTAGGGAGAAGAGAAAAATCGCCTGAGCTGCGTGGAAGTTCCTCAGGGATGTTTTGCATAGACGTAAGGTCTTGAGAAGTTTTGGAAGTTTTCTTCTGCAGCGTGTGTTGTTCCTAAACGTTAATTTGTCTCTATTTAGCTGCCGGGGCAGAGTTGCTTATTTAGAAAAAGTAAATGCGGTGGTGGTGAGTAGAGAGAGCTGAGTGTATTTTAGTTTTCAGTGACTTAGGAAATGCCCTTATCTGCCGAACTACTTTAAAAGTACTTTTTGTATCACTGATTAGTCTCAAGATCTCTTGCAGCATTCTTGTTTTGCAGATGCTTACATTTACTTCTGTCCATTTTCTTTACGTATAATCTCTAATGTAAAATTTTGGGGTTGTTTCTTCTGATGTTCTTAACGCAGGTTTTCAAATTATGTTCTGCAGTTGATTGGTAATACTGTAAGGTATAATTCTGCAAAATATAAAGGAATTTTTTTGATACAGTAATAAATACTAGCATCGTGAAGCCCAAGCAAACCTGTTGGCTTGAGTTAATGAGAGGGTGCATTGCTAAATTGGGAATATGTCTCCTGATCGATATGACAGCATGAATTTTAAAGCTCAGTTACTCCATCATCCTCGTTGCAAACAAAGGGTGCTGAATCTCAACAAGACAGCATATGGAATATGGTTATTACGTTGCCATAGGCGGAGAATTTCAACTAGGGTCTTACATGGAATAAGTATTTCCTCACTTGAAATTTAGGACTTGATTACAAATGATGAAAGTTATGATTGTTATTTAATACAGGTTTTCTCCATTGTCTTGTTTTTGAAGAGGTAGACAACTGATGGAATATTCCACGAGGAGGAATAAAACTGTTCTTTCAAGGTAGTTTGCTCAGATTAGACTGAGGTCCATACAAGAAAGTTCTCAACCAACAGTGACACTTGGGAACTCCTGAATGATTCATTGAGGTAACTCAGAAAAAACCTTTCTCAAAAAAAAGGTGTCGGGCAGGGACGACTTCTTATTATGCAAAGCTTTTAAGTGTTTGGGTTGACATTAGGAAATGCAAGATCAGCTTGACAGCTTGATACTGTGCCCTAAACCAGAGTTTCTTTATTGCCAACGGTTTGTGATGAATCATTTGCAGCTAATAGGTCTGTGGTAGGCAAGTGGGCATAAGGGGAGGAAAGAGAAGGAGAAGAAAAGGGGAAGGGAGTGCTGTCGTTTGGTGTCATAATCTTGCAACGCAACGGTAGGCTGTTTTTGGGGCAGCAAAGGATGAGAAAGTGGTAAAGAGCCACTGAATTCTTATGGGGCAGACACAAATACCAGTAATATTCACAGGACTACAAAATGATTTGTGAACATCTTGCAGGTGAAAAAGTCTGTGGGGAATTCTGGAGCTGCTTAATTTTTTTGTGTACGTAAAGGAACGATGAATGATCCCACCTCTTTCACAGCGATAGGGGGTGGTTTGTACAATAGCAGCTGCTAGGAAGAGGGAGTAAGAGAGTAACAGAAAAAGAGAAGCGGTCAACGTTATCCTTTGCAGATTGAATGGTGGTTGTAAGGGGTGTTTGAAGGGTGCCAAAGCAGAGATGTGAAAGCTTGACAGCTCTATGTACGCATACAGTAAAAGATAAAGACAATGGCCTTGAGGAGAGGAACAAAAAATAGCTTGTCTTCTAGGGCTGGTCTGAACTTGATAAATTGGTACCATTTTATCAGTATAGTTCACCTGAAGAATATTTCTCTTGTGGATGAAATTACATTGATATTGTATACTCATACAGATAACCACTTTGCAGACTAGAACAGTCTAAGTTGATGTGGCTTTTATCAACTAAAAAAAGCTGCACACAGAGGGCTTTTACCCTTAAAATAACGGCTTTTATCCTGGTGCATCCTCTATAAGCAACAGAACTGACAACTGCTAAGACATCAACGCTTAGATAGATATGTTTGAGGGTGGTGCTGTCTCATTTTACAAAGTTTACCTTCTCAGGAAATTTTCAGTGGTTACTGATAGTTTTTTTAAGTTATAATTAACTATTTTTTTGCATTGTATTTTGTGAGTGAAAGCCTTTGCTTCTTTAGGATTTCATTAGGTGCTTTTCTTCCCCTAAGCTTCTCCATTTCTGTTTAGGCCTTGGAGGGAAAACGTTACATTTCACAGTCAGTTCTGTTAAGCAACTATGGAAATAGAAAAGGAGCACATTTATGTTACCCCAACAGGTAAGTAATATAGGCAATATTTTTTTTACTAAAATTGCTTAGCTGACCTGAAGTGTTCTCTATGGAAAAATTGTATTACCTGTTAATTTTTTAACAGTAATGTTTTTTAAAAAAAAAAAAGTTTCATAAAAAATTTATAGACTAGTTCTTTCAAGTATCTGTCATAGTATCCTGCTTGATTACATATATTTCAAAATTTGTTAAAATCGTAAAGTTAATATTTCTTTAACTTGCTAAATAATAGTGACTCTGGACTCCTTATCGTCTGACTTCCAGTAGCGCTGGTGTGACGAAAAGAGTAAGTTCAAAAGTAAAATGTCTAGGTGCATTTGAGAGGTACAGATTCTGATTTTATGTGGCTGTTTAGCTAAAATTAGAGGAAACAAATGATGAAAGGCTTGGCTGGAAGTGGGCTGGCATGAGAAAACTTTACTGAATATATGTTAGAGACTGCAATGAAATTGACTTGTTTTGTCGATCTCACAAACATGTTTTGTGATGTCAACAGGGTTTAATGTTGTTTCCTGTGTCTTCCAAAGGCTGTGATGATTTGCACTGACCTTTTTATACCAGTTTTCATAGGTTTTAAATGTTTTTCAGAAAAAAATCATATATATTAAGATGGTATGTAATGCACTTGAAGTGGCAACATGCTCCATATGAGCTCTTATTTTAAACCCAAATTAGTTTAATGTAGAAGGTACATTGCTTCTCAGCATTTTAGAATTTTATTTGGATAATAGGTGGGAAACTGCTAGGTATCTAAATAGACCTAATTTGGTGAAATGAAATTTGTTTGTAGGTAAGTGCTTTCTGAATGCCTTGTTAATTAAGGTAGCACCATAAAACCACAGATTTTAAGTGTGCCTGCTAGGCTTAATAGCAGGGTAATAAGATCGATGTGGATAACTCTTTAATATATAGTAAGCAAAGTCGTAAAGTTTACAGAACACTGTTACTGCTTATATATGTGTATGCATATCATGGCAAAATGAGAAACTGAAGGGAAGATCTGCATAATTTTATATGTACTTTTCATAAAACTATTCTATTTTAGAAAAATTATTCAAAATTAATGTATCTCTCTAATCTGTTTTTTTCAGCCTAACTAGGTAACTAATAGTGGAGGGCCAGTTGGTCATAGTATTATGGAGAAAGAGGTTGCAGCTGGAAGTGATAGTGTTATATTAAAAAATAGCTTAGTAATGCAGTGAGAAATACTAACTCTTATGGGTCGGACGTTTCCTGTGGAGGATTTCCTTTAGTCTCAAACCTGAGATCAGTATTGTGTAAGGAGGTTGGACTGCAGCCTCCCATTTTATCCTTAGTTGTCAGATTCAGGACTGACTTGTGTTAATTGTTGGCCATTTTCTTTGGAAACTGAGAAAGAATTAAGTGGTCATTGAATAGTGTAGTTCCTGGACAGACAGATTGCAGGTCTAGACTGCAGAAATTCATGGGAGAGTGAGCATGAAGAAGAATAATTTAAATTCAGTTGTCTGAGATGAGCTGGTTGTGCTGATGGGGTCTCCCTGGGGAATGAGAGGAAGGAAACCTGTTTGGTTTTGCTTTTTTCCCCCCCCTCTGCTAGCGTTACGCAAATCTCTCATTGTTTTATTAAAATATTAGACAAACTGAGAAAGCGTGTTGTGGGAATCTTTTCCTGAATGTGATGCATGGTTTTCTTTCTTAGCTTGCTGCAAGCATAAAAGGAATGTTTTTGTGGGAGTAATGAGTGGAAAGATGAAGCTTAGACTGGAATGGCCACATTACTGTTCAGCTATAGCATTCACATCTGTGAACACTAGTATCTAAATGTTATTTCTTTGATCATGAAGGAGGCAGTTGCATCAAACTCTCTTCATTTTGTAGTGTAGAATTCTCTTTGATATGGGTAAATACTCTGAGTTTGGAAATATTTTATTAGTGCACTTTGCTTTCAAAATAATTTTTCATGAACCTGTTTTGAATTGAAAAAATACAGTTCTGAGAAGTATTGCCAAATGAATGTTGCTAATTAGAATGTATTGGGATAGTGAAGTAATACATTCAGCTAAGTTCAAATATAAATTTAAAATACTCTTCATATTCTGGGTTGATGGCAGTGAACTTCTCCATAAAGTAGTTTTGGCATAGCTGGAAAACCAGCTGCTTCTGTGTGCCTCATCATTGCACTTTCTAGGGTTTGGGCTATAGGTTGTATGTTTTGAGACTCTACTGAATCCTCAAGAAAAGCAGGTCTGTGTAACAGAACTGAGCCTTTTCCCTTTGCATGTGTTTTTTCCAATTTGCAAGGACTCCCAGGGTACTAACTGGAATGTAAAACAGGTCCCCAGACATTTTTTTTCATCTTAATGGCTTAAGAAGGGGAAGAAGAAATGATGAAGGCTTTTTGCGCTTAATGCTCTCAGTAAGATGTGCTGCAGAACCATATAGCTCAGGTGAGGGACAGCCTGACTTTGTGAAATAAAAGACTTTAGATCCAAATTTTAAATGTGCATTAACTTCCCAAAAGAGTGAAATTATTGCACTTCTCCGTGCTCACACATTTACATCCTTAAGTTGTGAGAGGGTTTTTTGTTGGGTATGGAAAAAAGCTAGTCAGCTATTATATATGATTGTGCTGGGGAATAAATCATGGCCATTTTAGAAACAGTCTTGATGGAAGTCACAGTGAGGGGCAATCCATAGAGAAGAGAGATCATACTGTTTCAAAAGACTTTATTCTATGAGTCTTCGTTACCAAACTGCCCAGACTTTGTGTTAAGTGATTCCCCCCTGTAAGAGTTGTGATGTTTTTGTGTTCTTGTAAGTCTAAATCATTGCTTTTTTAGCTGGTGAGCTGTTTGAGATTCCTTGAATGAGGGGAATGTTGGTTGATGATTTAGGGAACTAATTTCACTTTGGTGACTGGTCTGTTAACATTAGTGAGTTGTTACAGAATTTACTGTACTGATAGTTTTGTTTCTAGATCGAGAGTTGAGTGGGTGGAGCAAGAACTAGGCACGTAGATCTTATGCACTGAGGAGTTCTGATAGTTTTTGTTTAACAAGGGTGGGGTTTTCTGTGGTTTACCTTTTTATAAATGGTTTATTCATTTGCTTTCCAACCCTTGACATACACTCTGTTTAGATTGTGGATAATTTGTGCAGGGGAATAAGGAACTCCTTATTACTGTAATGTGTAGACATATTCTAAAGCCAACACCATTTGCCTTAACACTGTTGGAAATAAGAGTTCTATTTAATGTTGTAATCCTTTTTAAATGGAATGTGTTTTGGTATTTTAACATAAAAACTGTTTAAAACTATAACAGATTTTTTTGGTCTGTCTCCTTTTTAAGAACTTGAGAATCTAAGTGATGCTCCATTTTCCGGTGATGAAGAAAATGGTGGATCTGAGGAGCGAAAGACTGAAATCAATGGAAACTGGATTCCTGCAACTTCAATTACTGAAGCCAAAATAAATGCTAAAGCAAAGAGACGGTTGAGGAAAAATTCTTCTAGAGATTCTGGGAGAGGAGACTCCGTTAGTGACAATGGAGAGACACTGAAGATTGGAGTTGTCGTACCAACGAGCCCTAAGGGGAAACTCCTGGACAGGCGATCCCGATCTGGAAAGGGAAGGGGTCTACCCAAGAAAGGTTGGTGTAGCATAAGAGAGTAGTGTCAGGAAGAGTCTGTCCAAAACAGTAAATTTTTTTCCTCTGGGAATCATTTTCATAAGCAACAGTCGCTGTGCTGGCATTTGGTTCTTTGCTAGACAGTAGGTGGCAATAGGAGCTAATGGTAGGTGGCATTCTTATCAGAAAATTCTGTATGTGTATCATCAACTTCTGTCTTTAAGGTAAGTACCTTTTCTTAGCAAATTTAATAGACAAATTCGAACTGTTGGTGGTTCACAGGACTGTTATTAATACAAACTTAAAGTATTGTTATATTCGAAAGTACAGTTTCAACCTTCAGTAGTTCTTGTGCAGTTTCATGCTGCTTCTAGTATCGTACTGGAAAGTGATGAAAAGACTGGTTGCTGAAGTGGGAACGTGTCATACAAACACACCCTTTTCAGCATATCTTGTTAGTCAGGAGGTGGGCACAAGCAGTGATACATCACTTTTAAGAATGTTGGGTTGAACTCAGAAGTATTCTTCGTAAACTGGTGATCCTTGCTTACTCTCCCATATTTTGCCAGGTGGAGCAGGCGGTAAAGGAGTTTGGGGAACACCAGGTCAAGTGTATGATGTGGAAGAAGTAGATATTAAGGATCCTAACTATGATGATGACCAGGTAGGCAAATAATTTCTTTGCAGTGTTGGTTTTTATTCCCTTTATTGATTTCAATTGCTGTGATGCTTATATTAATGAAAGTTTGACCTTGTGAGTTACGTGAATGTCAGCCTGACTGTACTAAATGCTCATTTTTATGTTCATGAACGGATTATTGCCTAGTTAAAGACAACTGGTGTAGATGTGTCGTACTGTAACACTCACAAATCTTACCCCACAAGCTCTCTTTCTGCGCCTGGCTAGGCAGCACCCTTTTCCCAGGCGTGTTCTTTCGCTGCTGGTTCTCATAGAATATCACAACGCTGCTCTGTATTGCAAACAGGCACCATATGAAAAATTCCACACAGACTTTCACAAGTTAGGACTTTAGTCTGGGACAGTATCCTTTATGGATTTTTCTCTTCCCTGTATTCCCAGCATTCACAGTATCTTGAATCTGCTTGGTAGAAACACTTCAAACTACTGCAAAGTTGATATTTTGTTTGCATGTATTTATTTAGGATATGTTGTGGAAGATTGTACCTTACAGCCATCTTATTGGGGGGATGGGGTGGGGTGAGGAGTAAAGCTTATTGCGCAAAGGGTGCTTTATAACATTAAATTACCGAGGAAAGGAAACACTGATTACAAACACAGTTACTAAAGTTTCTGAGATCAATACAATTATGAGACTGCAAGTAAATTCTGTATAACATAAGCAGAGCAATGGTGGTGTCCTTTGAGCAGAGGCTGTTTGTTGTAGCCATAGCTGCTGAGAGGATGGTATGTGGGAATACCAAAACTTTCTTCCAGTATAATTTTTTTCCCTGCAATTCAACACTTCCATTAGTAGAGACAGCTATTAAAGATGAAGCTGACGAGTGCTTAAAAGCAAGTATAATGAAGAATGAATATTCCATGGAACTTCTGTATGCTTAGCTTTTCTAAGGTTGAAAATGAAGACTGATGTGATGGAAGGACAGGCTTTTGGACTTCTGCTATTCTACTTGATCATGGAAAGCTTCTTTCCAATAAGCATTAGTTGGAAAACTTCTTTGTTCAGATTTCTGTAATTTGTAGTATTGCTCTGAATGTTACTTCTGTAGTCTGTGAGGAGTAGGGAGCTGAATTGCAGTGGGGAGATCTGGTTGTGCTGGAATTCTGCAGGACCAGGTTATACAGGAGGCAGTTGCTATGTGATTCTTTTTTCCCCTTAGGGAATGTCTTTGCTCACAAATACTCTGAAAATACCTTTTCTCTGTGTACATGCTGTCGTCATGCAGTCACTAAGGAAGAGGGAACACAGGCGGGCTTGCTGTCAGGAACTGGGAGTGCCACTTCCAGGGAAAGATGCTGAAAGTTAAACCTTGTGCTGTGGCACAGCTAGTTGCTGGGCTGGGACAAGATTTTCTATTGCTCTCCCTTCAGTTCATACGCACTTGATCTCTGTGTTCATATGGGGTCAGCAGAATCCTAGGAACAGAGTTTGGAGTGTTTACCATTGTTTAACAGTAAATTCAGCCTTTCAGTTGAATTCAGCTAACAGTAAATTCAAAATACAAGAAAGCATGACATTCAGCCAGCATTGTCCAGAGTTTAATGGTAGAGACATCTCATGTTTTCTGGCAGAATACTGACTACCAAGACTAAAGCATTAAGGATTCAGAAGATACATTTTGATGCTATTAGCACTGCCTAAGATGTAAGAGGAGACAGTATTGTGTACAAAAGGGTATATGGTTTTGTTGTGTTTTTAAATAGGAGAACTGCATCTATGAAACAGTAGTTTTACCTCTGGATGAAAGAGCATTTGAAAAAACTTTAACACCAATCATACAGGAATATTTTGAACATGGAGATACTAACGAAGTTTCGGTATGTCGCGTACCTTTTTACTTATTTATTTTAGGGGGCAAACCTGTAGAATACAAGAGAATCCAACTGCTAGCTATAAATGAGTGTATAAATGAGATGTTGGCAAGAAATGTGCAATAACAATACCTAAGCAGTTATATTCATTACATGAACAGAAGCTTGTATGTAAATATATAAATACAAGTGCATAAATATTTATTTATTAATAATATATTTATATTATGTATACAATAAGAATTATGAAATCTTAATCTGTTTTGTTTTTTAACTCTTATTTAGGAGATGCTGAAGGATTTAAACCTTGGTGAAATGAAATACAGTGTGCCAGTGCTGGCTGTTTCCTTGGCATTAGAGGGCAAGGCTAGTCACAGGGAAATGACATCTAAGCTTATCTCTGACCTTTGTGGGACAGTAGTAAGCAAAACTGATGTGGAAAAATCATTTGATAGACTGCTTAAAGAACTACCTGAATTGGTGTTGGATTCTCCCAGAGCACCACAGGTATATTTGTAAAGTTTTATGCTAGTAGTCAAAAGCTTTTTCTTTTAAATTGTGGCTAACATTGATTAAGTAAACTGAAAGAGACTCTGTATTTTGAAAAATATCTATGGATTGTCTTACTGTCTGTAATCCCCTACCAATTTCCCAGGCTGTATTTTTACTTTGAGATGGCTAGTTTAAATAAAATCTGAAAACCAAAGACGTTATAATTGTCTACCTAAAACTACTTTTAAATTCAAAATTTAATGAAAAATGCTTCTGTTCTGTTGCAGTTGGTGGGCCAGTTTATTGCTAGAGCTGTTGGAGATGGGATTCTAAGCAGTACCTACATCGATGGTTACAAAGGCACTGTGGATTGCGTCCAAGCTCGGTAACTTTTCTTGCTTTCTATATAGCTGCAGTCTTCTATTCCAAATGCCAAAGATAATGATCAGGAATTTAGGACTTCAGGATAAATAATTGGTTCTCTATAACTTCTTATTTTTTCATTTAAAATTATAAAAAAGAAACCCCCAAAGCCTGCAACGATTACAACAACAAAATCCAGAATAAGTTGGGTCAGAGGATAAATATTGCAAGGACCTGAAAAATTTATTGAGTTCAGTTTGTCAGGTTTGTTGTCCAGCTTCTGTTTGAGGGTGGGAAAAGAGCTGAAACAAGAAGTGATTATAGAAGGTTTTGTCTTTAGAAAAAGCTTTAATGTGATTAATGAGTAAATATAGCATCAGGACAGCTGCTGTAAATATGCTGTGAAATACACAAGGGATTAACTGTTTTGCCTTATAAAGGTTTGAAGCTCATGCAGTGCTTTCCCAGACTTTCTTTGTAATGCTTTATTTATCAAGAAGTGTAATTGTTTTCCATGTCAGGGCGAGAAGTTTGAAGAAGCAATCTCTGACAAAGAGGGACATTTTAATAACTAGTCATGTTTTATTATTTCTCCCCCGTAAGTGTATGTTTCAGGCTTGAAATGCAGGTGCTGAACTCTTGCAGCTTCTGAAATTTCCATTTGTAGTGATTATATTTGAGTACTTTTAGAAGGAAGGGAAATGCTTAGCTGCCTAACTTGAGGGTTCGAATTGTGGACATTGTCAGTTATACAAATGTCTCCTGTGATTTGAAGGATTGTAGCCTGCATATTGCACATCTGGGATGCTTTGCTGCCTTTGCTATTTCTTGACCTGTATTTTCTGCTTGTTAAGTCTTGGTGAATAGAGTTATTGTTATTGGCTAGCCCGCAGTATGAGGCTTGGGAAAACTGTTCCTTCTTTAGCTGTATGGTGCTTAACTGGATCTCAGATTTCCTTTTTCCACTTTACTTCCTTTTTCATTCTTTTCTCAACGAAATAGCAAGCTTCCTTAGTTCACGCCATCTTTTTGCAACTACATACTTGACTTCTGAAGTGCTGTTTTGGCTTAAATTCACAAGGTTTCATAATTCTTCAGACCCCATTAGAAAATAATATTTCAGTAGAAAGCTGTTCTTCAGTGTGGAAGCAATTTTTGTTTGAGGTATACATGCCAAGTTGCATTCTTGGAGGAGCCTGGATATAATCCATCTCTGCATAAGAACATACTAAGTTCTTTCTCATGAGGATGTTTCAGGTTCTGCATTGATGATTCAGATCTGCAGCCACCACAGGATTGTTACCTGTCCTTAGCATGGTATAACCGAAAGTGTAAAGGTGGTGAAAGACAATGTGGGGAGCTAGCTTGCTGGCTTCTTGATCCAGATGTCCCTATGGAGTTGCTAACCCTGACCTCTTCCCAGGGATCTGGTTGCTTTGCCCAAAGAGGAATGGCAGCAGGGGAAGTTACAGATGCCTTTTAATGAAGTTCTGTAATAACTTTTTAAAATGCTAACTTTGCTTTCTAGAGCTGCGCTGGACCGAGCTACTGTGTTGCTGAGTATGACAAAGGGTGGAAAGCGTATTGACAATGTGTGGGGGTCAGGAGGTGGCCAGCAGTCTGTGAAACACCTTGTTAAAGAGGTAACTGACTTCTGCAGAACTCTTCTCGCTAGAGTTTACTGTTTGTCTGAGTTTATCTTGTTTGGGATGGAGTGAAGAGATACATACATCGTGTAGCAAAATTATGTTCTGAATGTTGTTTTTATTTTTGGAGTTTTTAAATAATTTATTTATACAAAGTAGTCTTTAAAAATTTATGTAGTGTAGATCATTTTGTTGATTCTGTAGTATTTGTCAATGGTGGGAACATGCTAGTACGGTATTCTGTGTTTGCAAGTACACATTTGTTTTTGCTTTAAGCAAAACTTTTAAGCACTTTTTAAGAGCTTACAATATAAAATGGTGAAGTAATTAGAAGAGCCAAGATGAAACTGTCTAAACTAGATAAACTATTATTATTATCTGGCATCACTGATTAAAAGCACAGTAATAACTTAAAAAAAAGAGAGGAAGAAACAGGAATGTTTAGTGATCCATGCTATGAAGTGTGCAGGTTTAAAGGAAAAGGTCATGTTATAATTTCTAGGTTGAATGTAACGATAGGAGTTCAGGGGAGAAGATAAACTTAATCGTACCCATATTAGCCTTTTATGGGGCTACACATCTTAGAAAGCAATGTTTTTGGTGCTTGTGTGTCTGTATTAATGCTATGGACAGGTGTCTGGCCTACACTGTGCTTCAGGTTGCTGATAATGTCTCAATTTAATTACATTATAAAAACACTAGCAGCAAGTTTCAGGAACTTGCAGCTGGGTTGATTGCAGGCTATCAAAACAGTTGACAGCTTTTAAATTTTATACCTAATTAGTGTTGGGCTTTTTGTTTGTTTTAAAATTCAACAGATTGATATGTTGCTGAAAGAGTATTTGCTTTCTGGAGATGTACTGGAAGCTGAACGTTGTCTTCAGGAACTGGAAGTACCCCATTTTCACCATGAACTTGTATATGAAGTAAGGAGTAATCAGAGTCCCTTTAATGATTGTCAGTAATACCAACAGGTTTTGTTTTGTTGTGGGCATGCAAATAATATAACTGGAATCTGAAGCTCAGGTTGCGAGTTCTGATATTATTTGAATAGCTAAATTGTTTCATGTAAAGTTAATAGTTTGTGTGCTTGTTTGTGTGCACACTGTGCAGCAAATAAGCTGCTAACTCTGGGAAGATCCAGAACTAATTTTTGTTTGTTGTGTAAATAGTTGAATTCAGATTATTACAGATTCCTGAAAAAGAGCTTGGTTTATTTTCAGCTGAGGAATAGCAGCAAGAAACACGCTTTGTTTTGGTGTTTGTTTCTTTTCAGTTTCAGATATTTGGGTATTCTAATAGGTGTTACCTGTTTTAAGTTATAGAACTTCCTTTTCAGGGTGGGATTGTTCCATATAGCATATTTGTAAAAGCTCTGAGATGTTTCAGAACCAGACTACATGAAGGAAAGATCTCCTCTGCTGCATCTGGGAGACTGTTCCCATTTGTACTCCTTTATCTGCCAAATTGGGAAATGGCTGTTTACCGATAAAGCTGAACACCCACAATCAAAAAAATTTTCTTATCTGTAAATTGACTCCTTTTAGAAAATTCCTTCATGATAGAAAACCAGAATCCTTTCAGCTGATGGGGGTTGTAGAGATCTGTAGATTTTAAACTTTGAAGTTCTTCTGAAATCACAAATACAAAAAAAATAAAATCATAGATACAAAATTAATTTCACAAAATGAATTAACTGCCATCTGTACTGTAGCAGCCATATGGATATCATAGAATCTTTGGGTTGGAAGGGACCTTTAAAGGCCATCTAGTCCAACCCCCCTGCAGTGAGCAGGGACATCCCTAACTAGATCAGGTTGCTCAGAGCCCCGTCCAACCTGACCTTGAATGTTTCCAGGAATGGGGCATCTACCACCTCTCTGGGCAACCTGTGCCAGTGCTTCACCACCCTCATTGTGAAAAATTTCTTCCTTATCTCTAGTTGAAATCTACCCCCTATTAATTTAAAACCATTACCTCTTGCGCTATCGCTACAGATCCTGAGATACATATTTAGAGAGAGAGAGATACAATCATGTATCTCTCAAACCCAAGCCAGAAAGGCAATGCTTTTCACTCTGTCTAGTCCTATTTTTTCATACCTTTTATCTTTATCCAAATAACTTGAGTGCAAGTAATAAATGGACTTGTCTCCCCAGAAAATACATAATGCTGCGGTCACTCCTTCTTGCACCTCATATGCTTACACAACATGTACTCAAACCACCGTTTCTTTTTAGTTAAAACACCTGCATGATTTGTTTCAGGCCATTGTAATGGTTTTGGAGTCAACTGGAGAAAAGACCTTTAAAATGATACTGGATTTGTTGAAATTTCTCTGGAGGTCTTCTGTGATTACTATGGACCAAATGAAAAGAGTAAGTGTGGCATTTAGAGAATTTTGGGTAAGGTCTTCCAAAATTTGTATAGTTTTTATCTTCTTTTAAGTGCTATTTGTAGTCTGTTGCTGACGGCTACTTTTTTTTTTAATTCTCCGTGGTCATTCTGTATCCCATGCAAATAATCTGTCACTGGTACATGTACAATACTTGTAGATGTGGTGCTTAGGGACATGGTTTAGTGGTGGACTTGGCAGTGCTGGGTTAACTGTTGGACTTGATGATCTTAAAGGTCTTTTCCAACCTAAATGATTCTATGTACTAGAAGAAGTACAAGTTAATTCTGAGCAGTAAGCTCTCTGTAGAACTGCAAGGTACAGAATATTTGAATCTTCATTCAAAGACTTCCAACTGGTCCTATATAATTAAATGGTTAAAACTAGTAATTTAAAATGCTGCAATATAGCTTCATTTTTCTTAAATATAATTTTTCTTTCTATCCAGTAGTTCTTCATAATTGAAGTAGTACAATAAGGACTCCCTTAATTAAAAATGTCAATTAGAACAGTATATAGAAGCTAGTATTTTACACAGTTGGAATCATCCATGGCTTTCCTTCTGGATATTAATATAGGACAGCTTTTCTGTCCCAGGGCAAACTAGGTACCACACAGACTTGTGTCAAAATTTACCCAGCCATACTGCTGGCGGGAAGTGATGAAGTCATCTCTGGCTGTCACCAGTGTTTCCCATACTGCATAAACTGTTGTGATGGAGATTTGTGGACACTTTTTTTTTTCATTTACATGGAAGAAAAATTAATTTTTCTTCCTTGTGTTACTACCCATGCGATAGCAGCCAGGCTAACATACACATTCTGTGCTGTCTGGATTTCTGACTTCTTTAGAAGTTAAAAATTCAGCTGGTGTTTCTATGTAGACAGGTAGTTGTGTAACACCATGGTATTGGCTGGTATTCGACCTTGATTTTCCACTGACTTGCAGCTGCTCTGCTTTAGGTTTGTTGAAACTGTCATTAGTATACATGAAACTATATGGAAAAATAAATCTTCCGAGTGCGAAAGAGTATTTAAAAAATTTGTAGTAAAATCATAGAATAACTAGATCACTATTCGAGTTCTTACATTGCAGGGCTATGAACGAGTTTACTGTGAAATCCCAGATATTAACCTGGATGTGCCACACTCGTATTCTGTGCTTGAGCGGTTTGTAGAGGAATGCTTTCAGGCTGGAATGATCTCCAAACCACTGAGAGACCTCTGCCCTTCAAGGTACTTGTCTTATTGTAGATAGGTGAAGGCACTGCTTTTTGTCCCCATTGTAGGTAACAGAAAGCAAGATCTTATGACCAAAATATTACAGATTGGAACTGGAAACTATGGAGGATGGAGAAACAGAGGGTTAGACTGGTAAAAATTTTATTAAGCAGCTACACTGATGTGAAACCTGTTACGTGGAGGCTGGGATATATACTTGAGGAAAGTAAGGCTCTGGCAAGTCCCAGGCAGCACACCTGTGTGCTCTCCAGAGGATGAAGGCCTGCCTCCTCTCCCCTCTGTTGTGCTGATTGGCTTGGTAGAGATCAGTGCAGTACCGAGAGGGAAGATTCAGGTGTGGCAATGATTCATGTAGGTGGCAGTGGAAAACTGTCAGCTACAGTGGGGGAAAAAAAATTGCTTAAAAAAATGGTTTAAACATACCAAACGTCATGAATGCAGTTCCAAGACAAGACAACCAATTCTAATGCTTACATCAAAAGGAATAGGACACTTCTGTGGAATGAGCTGTACACACCTGATCCCTTTGTATCTGTCATGTTTGTATAGTGCTTTTTGTTTTGTTATTTATTTACTTATCCATAGCATAAATAATGCTGTTTGAACTGTAGCTAATCAGTATTCTGATTCTCTCCTTAGTGGCCATAATACAATAAATAATTTTCATTTCCTGTGGGGAATACGTGTAAATTTTGAAATACGATGTTAAAACTATTCTTTGCAATTTTCTGCATCAGGAAAATTTGCACATTTGGGTGTTTTGTTAGGCTTCTTAAACCATCTTGACAGCTTGCAATAAATTCAGATTTTGAAATGTTAGTGTCTTTATCAAAAACAGCCTCCATTTGTGGACTTTAAACTTAAAACTGAGTTTGTGTGTATCTTGGTATCAAATATTTGTTTTACAGGTTTGGGGTGTGGGAGGGTTGAAAGTCATTGCTGCAACAAAAGCTTGATTATACTTCAGTTACCATTAATACACTGAGAGGCATTTTTGGCTTACGCGTTTCAGTTTTGGATAGAAACACCACCATTCCTATGTTCTCAAACTAGCATCTTTTGGAACTGTGAACAATGGAAGGTAAGCAAAGTAGAAAGCACTTGACAATGCAAATTTTGAAAGGCTTCTTACAAATAAACCTAGATGTAAGATTTGGATAGATTCACTTTTTTAAGCAATTTATCAGTGATCAAGAATGTCAGCTGATCTTGCTGAACCTTGTATTTGACTCCCAAGACCAAGAGAAAATTCTTTTCAGTGATAGGTAAGAAAACACAAGTGATGCTACTTTGAACTTACTGAAAAGATACTTTCTACTTTCTTACAGGGGCAGAAAGCGTTTTGTGAGCGAAGGAGATGGAGGTCGTCTTAAGCTAGAAAGCTACTGAATGTGAGGACCAACTCCTGAAGCCTTAAAAGTTTAAAGGGAAAATAGGTATCTATATATATACAAACACGCATGCTTTTTTGGTGTGTGTATGTATATAGGTATACACATATATACCAAAATTTTAAGAGTTGCTTAGCACAGTTCATATTTTTTTAAAAGCACATGTTTTGGGTACAAATTGTTTGTTTTTAAATAGTTTTTATAAATTTCAGAAAGAAAACTTATTTCTTTGGGCATATAGTGGAACAACTGGCCACTTTGCTATGGTGGTGCCTTCAAATAAGCTATCTTCTTAAGTGCCATATGTTTATGACCTTATCATTCCATGTTTGCATCGATGCCTGACTGCCGCTCTTTCTTTCAAGGACAGTGTTGTCACCATAAAATCACTGGTTTATACAAAGCTTTATAGAAGGGTCAAGTTAAGCTGCTGTGATCCCATTTCCATTGCTGCTGAAGAAATACTGTGCTTTGGGAGGAAAAATAGCTGTTTCTTTATTTTAAAGAGCCCAAGAAAATGGAGTTGGGTCATAAGATAAATTAGTCTGTTCCAGAGGAGAATGCTGGTTGGTTTTTAAGCCCCCGTGTACCAAACTTGTCTCTTTTTTTTCTATGTAACCGGAAAAGTGAAAAGTTGTGGTAAAGCATATTAAAAAATATTTTTTGTGAAGCTTTCCTTTCTGCTGCCGCTTTTTTTTTAAACAGAACGAATTTAACTCTCTTCAAATCTCTGAGGCATGTGCAGTTAAGCTGTACAACTAACCCCGCCTTTTTTTATTACAATCCACAGAAAAACATCGGGTAATTAAGCTCAGGGTAAGTATTTACCAAATGTGTTTTTTGAAAGCAAGTGACTTGCGTAGGAGTGTCTAGGCTGGCACAGAGGTATTTTGAACGTGTCTCTACAGCGCAGCTTTGCCCAAGCCCCTTCTGAAGAGCGGGATGGATCTAGGGCAGACTCCTTCACAGCACCACGGTGGAACCCCGCCTGCTCCCCTACGTTCTGCAGTTTCGTGCCAAGGTTTCCGGTGTTCAGAAATGCTGGGAATAGCCGCTGCAGGGTCGGGAGGTGACCTGCTCCCGGAGCCGGGGCTGCAGCCCGTCCGCTTCCCGGGGCGCTGGCATGCCAGCCTGACAAGCCGCTATCGGACCGGCGGCGCCGTCTAACTCGCCTCCTCCCGTTATCCAACCGGCCCTGGCCACAGAGCAGCGCCTGCCGGCGTTCTCCGTTACCTGCCGGACGTAACGGAGCGGACGAAAGCGGCAAGTGGAACTTTCACGGAAAAACGCCAGAAAAGGAGCCTCCCGCCGCCCCGCTCCCCCGCCCAGCAGCACCGCCTGTGGCCTCGACCGGCCTTTCATCCGCGAGCTCCGTTAAAAGCGGGTACCTCCGAGCCGCTGTCCCCATTCCCTCCCAGGGGCCGGGGCTAGGGCTGGGGCGGCGGTGGCTCCTCGGGCGGCCGCGCCGCCTCCAGCGCCGCCCGCTGCAGCTTCTCCAGCTTCTCCAGAGAGACCGACTTGAGGGGCAGCACCTTGGGCTTGCACAACACCATGGAGGCCGCGTCCTCCACCGACAACTGCCCTGCAAGGGGAGAGAAGAGCCGGGTGTTAACGCCGGGGCCGGACCGGGCCGGCTGCGCCGGCTGCCGGGGCGCGCGCCCCGCCAATACCTTGCTTAGGCAGCACCTCCCGGAACGCGGCCTTCCCCTCCGGCATGGCGGCGACCTCACGGCGGCGCGCAGGCGCGGTGCGCTGGCATGCGGAGTGCTGGGGGAAAGGCGCACCTTCCGCGAAAACTACAGTTCCCTGCCTCCACTGCGCGGCGCCGCACCCAGACGCCGGGCATTCATCCTGGCTCCCGTGCCCCGGTGCTTGCAGGGAATTGAAGTCTTTCGGGAGCGGCGAAAGGAGCTGTGCGGCCAAATCCCTGGCGGGAATTGTAGTCCTTTGCTTGGCGCGGAGCATGCCGGGAACTGTAGCTGGTGTCCTGGGGCAGCCCCGCAGCTGCGCCGCGGGCGGGGCGGGAGCGGCAACACCAGGACTACCCCGGCCGCGGGGCCGGGCTCCGGCTCCCGCCCAGCAGCAGCTCGGCTGCCCCGAGGCTGGGGGCTCGCTCTGGTGAGGCCCGCCCGGGTCCCTGCGGCAGCTCCCAGCCTCCCGCCGCGCCGGGGCTCGTCGCTGGGGCAGCGCCGTGAAGCCTGCTCGGGCACGCCTGGCCCCGCGGCGTGCCGCTGCTCGCCGTGCCGCTGCCTGCCGTGCCGCTGCTGGCCTTCCCGCGCGGGCTGCTGGGGCTCTCCGTGCCCCGCCGCCCCGCGCTCCCCGGCGGGCCGCGACGCTCGGGCTTTGGGCTGCTTTCTTGTTTTGTTGGGTTTTTTGTGGGTTGGTTTTTTTGTTTTTGTTTTTTTTTTTAAACAACCCCCCCAGCAGGCAGCGTCCCACAGACGGGCTTGGCCAGGGCGTATGCATTCCGATTTTCCTTTTCAGGCAGCGCCTCGGGATTCGCGGTGTGAATCATGCTACTGTTTAAAATGTAAGCAGTAGTAAAAGCCGGTGTCTTTCTAAACTCTGAGGGCTTAAATGTCGTCAAACCTGATCAGGCAGTGCACCTGAGATCTCGCCCCGCAACAGGTTGGCGTGTTGGAGGATCCTTTGCCACCTGTAGCACCTTCCCTCGGAGACGCCAAGCCACGGTGACCTGATCATGGAGTCGGTGGGAAAAGAGTCACCTGGCTGTCCCCGTGCCTGTGTGATGTCCCAGCACTGCCCCGGTTCCGGGGTGCCTTGTGGTTTTAGATTTTGTTAATGAGCTCGCCCATGTGTCCTGCACACGCAGTCTGCCTTGGCCTTTGCTTTGGGGATTGACAGTTAACCATCCTGCCAACGGCACCAGTCAGTGGTGATGACTCCTCTAATTGTTCTGGGATTGAGAGCTTGCTTTGTACTACAACTGCACAGGGACTGGCTGTGGATGAATAAAATGAATTACAAGCTATGCTCAGAAACAGAAAATGAGGGAGAAAATGATCTTTGTTAATCATTATTTTCCATTCTGGCTTTATGTGGCTGGCTGCATGCTTCCCTCTGCTAGCTCAGGCACTGCACTGTGAACCTGTCAGCTATGGGATCCAAGGCATTCTGGGTTTGCTGGGAGACCTGTGATAAAACACTTAACTTCCAGAAAGCAGCACCTCTCAGATTGTTATTTAAAGCCTCTGTCTGCATTGTTCCAGAAGAATTTCCTTTTTCCTCTAAGGCAACCTACAGTAGGAAACTGACGGTCCCTCAGGTAGCCTGCTTCCACCTCACTTGAAGTCGCCTGCTCGTTAGGTTGGAGGCCAGCAGAGAACGTGGAGAGGGTGAGTGCCGGTCTCCTACTTCCTGCCTTTGGTGGAGTCGGCCAAAGATAACACTCCTGGTTTGGTCCGCGGCAGCACAGAAGTGGGCCCGTTTCTGTTGTGATTCACATATTCCACTTTCAGGTCAGAAGATTGGCATTGATGAGGCTATAAAATGGATGTGCTTGCTTGGGACATCCTTCTCTGCCCTTTGAAGTGCACAGAAGCATTCCCACTGATTTCCATGGGAAAAGCTGCCTCTTTTGTCTGGTGTGCTAGTCCATGTGCCAATTAGTATTTTCCTACTGATTGAAAGGGAAAGGACTACAGACTGACTCATGAAGACTGTAGATATCTGTAGACGAGGGTATTTTAAACAATACATGCAATTTGCAGATCAGTAATTTGGTAGTTTCTTGCTTGCTTGTTTAAAAACCGACCTGATCCAGGTAGCATCTTAGCTATGGCTAAAATTGAATGTAAAAGACAGCCAGTTATGACTGAAAATCTTGCACTGTGAAACCAATAGTTATTCCTGTGGTAACAAATACAGCCTGCAGAGCAACAGAAGATGAACTGAAAGCAAGACATTGACATCAAATTGCAGGCTAGGTTTTTTGACAGTGTCCTGCAGCGTGCCAATGACTACCTGGAGTCCAGCATTATGTGAGAATTGGCATTTATAGCAACAGAGCCCATCTCAGTCATGTAGGGAATCACTTTCCAAACGCAGTTTTCCTGCCAACGTAGTTTGTTTGCTTGGTGATAAGAAACAATGGTCAACTCATTTTGTTACTTGAGCATTTTAGCGACTGAGAACTGGGATCTGGCATCCTGTGCTAAATCTTTTTTCTTAGCTAGTCAAATGCCAACTGGCAGCCAATCTAGAAAGCTGATAGCACTGGAACAGGCATGATTGTCGAGATTGTTTCCGACAGTCTCTAGTAAGTCTGCTTTTAAGACACCTCTTTCTATTGGGAAAAAAACACAGTTGCTGCCTTGAGGACTGGAAGGACTGGATGAGAGAGAGGACAGAGGCGTGGGCATTGTTTGCAGCTTAATATTGTACTTTTCAAAGTGCCTTAAAAACAGGAATGGGTTTAGCTTTGAGTAAGGCTAGTATTTATTCACTAGACTGATGTTAGCTATAGTTGACAGGAGGGGAAAGCATGGCACAGAGGACCTAATTCCCCTTGTTTTGCTGGGAACAACAAGAGGATATGTGACTTTTCCAATTACAGATGAGGGACCTGACCTTTTCTTCTGCTACGGAAAGCGTAGTTATACCCCATTTGTTGCCATTTTCTGCGTCTGGGCTCGACATGTGCTCTAACATACACTCGTTTCTCTCACGGGCCTTTCCAGCAGCGGGACTGTGCCGAGTCTGTGTTGTCTTGGTGCCCAGATGGCTGGGGAAGTCGGAACAAGGCTGTCCTCATGCATGGCATCACGATGCCCGGGTCTCAAGTTGGCCCCCCATGGCATGCAGCTTCCTAAAGTCCTGAGACTCGACCTTCAGATGAAACCCAAGGTTATTTGACAGAGCATAGAGTGGTATCTATGGAGAGGACAACGTGCTCTAGGTTGCATATCCTTATTTTTCTGATGTCACAAACAAGTTATTCTTGTACACTGCAGAAAGCCTCACAACCGCAAAACCAGCAATAATTTTAGAAATTATAAACTTGTTTTCCTCCTCCTTTTCCCAGATACTCCAAGTGCAGCAGAGAGCAGAGATGTGCATTGCTGGAATCCAGAGAGTTTCGTAACGTGGCAGCCACTTGCTGAAAGCCCTGCAGATACAAAACAACACTTATTTTAAGTCTTGAGAAACATCTCCCACTAAGTAGAAGAAAAAAGAATTTAGATGAAGCAATGTTGTCAGTCCCATTTGTTTATAAGGCTCGTTTTTTTTGTCTTTATACATTTTAAATGCTTTTTGTTTTCACTCTGCTTTTTGAGCCTTTCAAGTTCACGTTTTCCATTTTTCCCATATGACAAGAAAGTCTGGAATCAAGTCTTTACTTCAAAAACAAAAATCTGGTTGAGAGCCCCATATAATCATGGAGCTCCAGACATGGGGTGTTTAAAAATAAAGCCACTTTCATGAGAATTACCCATCTTGAAGGTGATTCTCTGTTCTGAGTTTAAGTAAATACTTTGTTGACAGTTTAAGAAGCTATTAACAACACCTAATCCATGTTTGCTTTCCAGGCAGATCTTTCTCTCTGCTTCTTTTCTAAAAATATAGAGCTTGTTTCTCTTCTCTATGTGCTGACAAGGTCAGAAACGTAGTATACCAGCACAACTGTGGTGTGTGTTGAATACTGTATACCAATGCTTTCAAAAATACACATGCAGATTTCATGCAGTTGTCCCCTTATGAGTGGTACCATGGGATACAGAGCTCATCTTCTTCAGAGACAGGAGAAGGAAGGTGCTTTGGGTTTACTGGGTGGGGTAAGGCAGGGAACAGAAAGCCTTGTGCGACTCCCTGAGGGAATCACAGATACCTTCACAGCCTGAAGCTTGATAGCTTGATGTTTAACCCAGTCCTTGTTTTTGGAAAGGGGTTGACAGCTGAGTGATTTCTTTTAGTTGAGCTTTCTGAATATACTTACTTAAAATCTGTCATTGTTTGAAGCAGTGATATCCTCAAGCTGTATGCACAAGGCAAGGAGGAGACATCCTTATTCACTGTGGAGATTTGTCTTTCGCTGCTACATACGTAAAAGTGCCTGGAAATGCATTATCCAAGGGACACAGAAACAGCTTTTTGACGGGCTGCTCTTCCTGCTCTCTAGCAGTAATGTCCAGTAAATGCAGAGACCTGACTGCCTGTTTTATTGCTACGTGTAAGTCCCATTCTGGGCTCCCAAGCCAGATGCTCTAAACTGGCATTTCTAGCAGGTTACTGCTCTACTTGTGTGGTTTGAATCGCTTAAGTCTTTGGCCTTGTGCCTTAAAGTGCCAGCAGAGGCATGCTGTAATTGCCCATAAATGCACCGTCTGTCATATTATTGTTTAATTATTCCAGCTTCTCACCGCCGCACACTGCTCAGTGTCTCTCTTGCTATCTTTATTTAATTGAGTGGAAAAAATCTGAGACTTGTGCTTCACTTACGTCACTCTGTATTTACCCAGCATCGCTGGATCCTACTATGAAGCCCCAGCTTTTGTATGCAGAAGTCAGTCTTCTATGCAGAAAAAATAATGTCAATAATTAAAGTATATGTTAGAAAGAGAATCAATATTTTAACACATGGTGAAGCCAGGCCATAAATATTTTAACACAATCAAATGATTATATTATTATCTCTTGAAACACTGCTCCTCCCCCTGAGAAACAAGAGGAGAAAGAAAACTCTTGGATAACCAAGCCCTTGTCCTCACAATGCAGGACTGTTCTTAGCCTGTCGCTCTGTCTCTGTTGCTTCTTTCTTTTCTGTCTATTAACTCTCTGTTACGTGTCAAACGCCTGCCTCTGCAAGACCCGTCTTTCCCTAGCCCATCCCTGTTTCAAAATGAGTATTAAACCCCATCTGTTTCAGAGCATAACCAGGATGTTAGCTCTTTCATGAGATCAGCTTGTGGTGACCAGTTCCACTGCCTACTTGTTACCAGTTCAAACATCTCTACGCTTCCTCCCAGCCTTGCAACCAACCCCTTATTAATGTGTGTTAAAAAAATAAATTTTCACAGCCCTCTCCAATGCTCTCCTTGTCCGTATGGCCTATAAAAAAACTTGGCAGCACGCTGACTGCTTTTCTTTCCTCATCTCCCCGTGTCTGTGACAAATGCGTGTCATTTTTCTGGTCTTACATTTAGCTTTCAGTCTCTGCATCAGAACAATCTTTTTGTACAGCACCCCATGCACAAGATCAAGGCTCCAGTGCACTACCAGAATAAGAATAAATATGAGAGTTGCTCACACTCACTCTGCTGTAGTTTTCATGGCTCTGGGCAGAAGGAGTTTCATGATGTCCTTTTCAAGGAGCATTCTGCACCTGAATGACATACTTCGTGGGGTTTTTTTCAGAAATCCTCAACTGAAATTTTCCTTTACTATAGTGTACTCCCTATAATGCCTGGCTCCCTGACTGAGCCAGCATCATTTTTGGGGTTGTTCTTTTCGCTTCCCTTACCTGAACTGTAAGATTACTCATTTCATACTATTTTCTGATTTGTTTTATTTTTCATCCATCTCTTTCCTGCAGGAAACAACCATTTATATAATGATTTCACTGTGGAATTGACTTCAGGCTTTACTGCTATTTGTCACCGTTCAGGAAATCCATCCCTGGCTCCAGGAGAACACTCAATGCCTGCTGACAGTCTGGAAGAGGGAGAGCAAATAGATAGCAGAGCTGCAGCTGTTGAGACCAACAGGCAAATATTTTATTCCAACTCAATTTTCCCTTTCCAAATTACCTTTTTTCTTTTGTGAGCATGTGAATGAGGACTGTTTGTTTGTTTGTTTTCCTGGGGACTCTGCTGTTCAGCTGATCTTCATCTTCCACATTTCAGACAGCAGAGCTTACAGCAGTGACAAGATGTAATCCTGAGTAAAACTGCTTCTGCCTGTGGCCTTGGTTAACCTGCTGGCAGTGATACTTGCCTGGGCATGGGGCAGCTGGCTTTTTTACACACCTCAGCATGGATGTGCTGCCACTCCCAGTCACTTTTAGGACACAGTTGAGTTGTTTACAGTAATCTTAAGAAAAACTTGTAATAAAGTTGTTCTGCCTTCCTGGAGCCACCACTCGCCGAGACCTTTCCCCTTTGTTGGCTACTGCAGGAGACTCTTTCCTTTGGCTTCACACCTTTATCAGCTAAAAGTGATAACAGTACAGAACTGGTTGTCTTCAGGCTCTCTCTTTGAAGGGCAGGCTACACTGCTACCCTGTTGTGGCTGTTGAGGACTGGAAGATCAGAGAGGACAATGGGGAAGTGGAAGCCTGCTCCCTCTTTTATGTAGAATGGAGGTAGGATATACCCTTGTATGAAGTTCAGCAGAGAAAAACTTGGGCTGCTTTCACGCTCGCAGTCCTACATACCGTGCCATACCAGTCAGCCTGGTACTAATCTTTTTGGACCTTTGAAGTCATGAAACGACATGCAGTGTAAATGAAATCTAAGCCGCACCATACCAGATTATTGGTGCCAGCCAGTTTTAGAAGGCTGACGTGAGAGCCAAGTGGAACAGGTACAATGGCAGGAGATGTCTTGTACCACCTGCAGGCGTGCAGATCTACAGTGCTTACGCAGCATCAGAGTCCAACAGCAATGTGTGGCCTGTAAAAAGCTGGTGAACCCACGGCCACTTAGGCCTGAATGCACTTTCCTGGGGAGGAAGTGGCTTTTCCCTTGGAAAGCTCAAGTCCCCAGGGTCTGCATGAGGTCAATGGAAAAAGTGATTTCTTCAGAATATGATTCAGAGTGCCTAAGCACAGGCTTATCTGATTGACTACAGAGGAAGCTTAACCTCTGTAGATTTAAACTAGCTTTTGTGAATACCCATCCCCTCTTGCCCCTTTGATTTGAGAGTTATGCTAGTCCTGGACATGTTTAGTCCTTGGTAGGCACACTGCCTACCGAAAAAACAGGTGCTGCAGACCCAACCTAAGGAACACTTTTCCACCAGAGCACAGAATGTCCTGTTGGGTCCTGCTTTGTCCTTTCGAGTTATTCTGGGATGTCAGAAATGGATTTGCAAGTACCAAAATAACGAAATGAAGTCAAGAAAGGTTGGTTTCTTTAGGGTTGGCCTGACTGGAGCTGGAATGATCAGCATCTGTTTCAGTTTAACTGAGTTTTTCATTCCAGACTTTCTCCCCTTTCAAAGTACAGACAACTGAAGCCTTTAATTTGCCCTGTTTTCCACTGCAGAGAAAAGCAGGAGTTTATAACAGCTGATACTATCCTGTCTAGAATATCTACACTAAAAAAATACAGTTTATTGTCTGTTGTGAATGAAAAAGCTCTTGCTTGTTTCTCTTGTTTGTAGTGTTGACTTTGAAAGATAAATTGTTTGAACTGGTTGAGTCTCCATTTGTATAACTGAAGATTAGCTTGCTTGATAGCCTCCTGGATTTGCAGTTTTCCCTTGCACTAAATAAACTGAAGAACTGCTGGCCCTGGGGCAGTTAGGACACGGCACATACTTGAAAAAGTTTGTGTGCATACAAGTAAATAAGATAAAATAATTTTATGCATGGCATTTGGATGTGCTGTTTCAGCATTGGTATGTCCTGTCTTTCCATGTGGAAGAGCTCCTGCAAGATCTAGGAAGTCTGTTTAAAAAATTGCTAACAGCCCGACAGACAGAGATAGGTTGCTAATGAGTTGAAAGTTGAAGCTGGCAGGACCAGAATTGTTTATTACATGATAGTTTTACAACCCTAAATCGTGCTGCTTCGTTTTGAGAACATCGGTACCTTAATCAAACTCTGTCCTTTTATCATACATACCAACTGGAGGAAAAAACAAAAATGATTTCTTGTCACTGAAGTAAGCAGACCTGACTCTGAACTCATAAAAGGAACAGACAATAAAAATAGCAACATCTTACTGTATTATAGTCCTTCAACAGAGAACCACACTTTGAGGTTCCCCTTCTTTGTATCCTTCTTTGTATTGCAACAGCATCTCGCACCAAGCAGAAGCTTTCGCGCTGGTGGGGCAGTCTCTGTTTTCAATGGGACGGATCTTTTTGTCAGAAACTCTGATGGAGTATTAGCTTCTAGACATTGACAAGGGCTCTGAATGTCTGTGTGCATCCTCCAGGTATGGTTTCTGTGCCTAGCACCCTTCCTTTCTCCCCTTCATCTCCTGAGTTGTGCCAACTCTTCCAGCCTTCACGGTTTTTGTATACTCATAATAAAGGCAGTGGAGCCAAGGTGACGTTCAAGGGGAAGATAGAAAAGCCATGATATAAAGGCATACGCTATTTTCATCATCAGTACAATGCTCACAAAATGAAATGGACTTTGTTGTGCCATCAGCCTTCAAAGCATGCTTTTCTCCCCCAGAACAGCTAAACCCGTAGCAACCCTTGGCTAAGAGACTGAAGCCAAACTGCTGGGAAACTGATGGTTCAAGAGAAGGAAAAGGGATAGGACAGGGCAGGAAGGTCTGGGTAGATTGAAGTGTAGATGAGAGGAAGATAAAACCTAGGACTGTGAATTTGGAAGTTTCAGATGTGATAGAGGAAGACTGAGATCCACAAAGAAAGTGAAACTGGGGATTAGAGGAGTTTTATGCTGGGACTGGCTGGCAAGGAACTAGCAGCTGGGGAGGGACAGAAGGCACAGCAGAATTCAGTTTGCCAGTACAAGGAGATGAGAAGGAAGATTCAGGAGTGTCAAGGGGGATAGGCAGTGAGATGAAGAACCAGACAAGAGACTGAACTAGCACCTGGCATGGGGAACCAAAGTTGGAGTCCCTTATGGAGGCCAAGAAAGGATGGGGAAAGAACAGGCGATCCAAGTCTGATGGTGGAGGTCAGGCAGAGGGGAAAGGGATGGAGCAGCAGGGGAGAGCTGTGGAGGCAGCCCCACACAGGGCAGAGCAGAAGTGAACATGGATGGAAAGGGGCACAATGGGCTCTGCTGGATGGGACATCTTGACTTCCAGATCTGGAAGTAGAACAGAGCTTCCCTGAGGCTGGCCTTCACGTTGGCTCAGCCAGCGAAGAATTTGCCTCCTGTGCTGTCTGCCCCAGCCCGCAGTACAGAAACGACTAGAATTGAGTGTCCTTGGACAAGGCAGTGTCAGCTGCCTGCCTGGGGGAGGAGAGCGGGCTTTCTTGCAGCTAAGATGACAAAAATTTTACAGTTGGGAGGAGGTAGTGAAAAGGCCACATGACCAAGAGATAAAGGGTCAATTCATTAGTCTGGCAGCCACTAAATTAAGAAAAGGCAAGTGGGGCTATTATATCAGAGGTATCTGAATTCTGTCAAAGATGATTCTGAAGTTGCTAGATTGATCTTGTGGTCAGCTTAAGCAAGCTTAACTAATTAATTGCTTTATTTTAGTTCATTGTGTAAGAGCTAGCTCCTAATAAATCACACTGCTTTGTAGAAACATGCTTGAAACAACTGTGTAAATACTAAATAGCCTTAGGAATGGTCTTATGAATCTACTGAATAACCCAAATTCCAACACTCATCCCCCTCCATTGCTGGTCTAGATGGAGGATAACAGTCCACTCTTGCCATCTGTTTCTCTTTGAGTAAAAGGGGCAGAGGTCTGTGTGGGGTGTATAAAGGTACCAGCACGGCTGATGACCTGTGGAGGTGTGGTGATGCTGAGTGGCCCTGCACTGACAGTTGCCCTTTTCGGGAACACAGGAAATGCTACAGCTGTTAAAGGAACATTATGAAGGTTGCAAAGCCAAGCATTTAAAAGTTAGGCAATGTCCAAATGAAATTGCCAGTGAAACCTTAATTCAGAACCTGTGCGCATGTAGGTTATGAAATGCTCATTAATTATATTTCCCCTCCTGTTCATTTCAGTGTGAATGGCAGTAATGCAAGATCCTCACACAGTTCTGTGGGTTTTCTGGGGCAATGGAGGCTGAGGAACCTCTGACTTACTGTCTGTGGATCCGTCTTAAGGAGAGGTACTCAGTCGCAGTACCAAGGTTCAAAATATGGGCTTGTCAGTGTAGTCTCCTGATGCTGAGGCCCTTAATTAATACTTCTAAGGATTGTGACTCATATTCACCTTCTATACTGGGCCAGATCTGTGTCGATGAAGATTTGGGGACAAATGGTGCTGAGGGAGGCTGGGAGTAGGTTGGTGCTGAGCTCTCGAGCATCCAGTAGGAGGGTATAAAATTAACTACTCCATTTGTGCAGATTAAAAACAAATCTTGCATGTGTGAATTCTGCCTTTGCAAAGATGTCTGTTAGTTCTGATTGTTGGCACAAGTATTATCATGGTATCGGTCTAATCTCATAAGACATATTTAAGGAATTGCAGCAGAAGGGTGGAGTTATCAGTGTAAATTTCTTGGCTGATTCCTTGTCTAGTGACAATAGTCCTGCTCTGCTTTATATCAGCTTTTCATCATGAAAAGAGCAAACAAGTTTTTTTGAGTATAAAGTAACACTTTAGGTTTCAAATAATATTTGAAAACGAAGTGAGTAGAAACATAAGTGAAATCTCTAACAGAACGAGAGCACACATAGCATGTGTCCTTTGTACACACTTTGACAGTGCTCAAGCAACTGGCCAGCGGCACCTTGCACACACAGAGAGCCTGAGAAATGTAAAGATATAGTACACAGTCAACAAAACATTCAGATCTTCCCTGTGTGTGGTGAATACACACTATGATCTTTAATACAGAAGATGTAGTTATATGTAGACATCTGTGTGTGTTCAAATAAGCTACACAGGAAAAATGTTCTTTCAGATTCTAAGCTTTTCAGGGCAAGGCATGTATTTCCGTGTGGTGTAGGGGATTGGTGCAATGTCTGCACTAAATGTTTTACAGAGTAGTAACAACAAATAAACATCCAGTCATTGTGAGAAATATTGTCACTATAAAACTACACCTGGTTTCTGCCCTGTGACCCATTACGCCAAAAAGCCAATTCTGCTTTTAATGCTGTCCAGCATTTATTAGTAAAAACGCATGTAACCACATTGAACTGTTTGCCACAAAATCACGCAAAGGAAACTGGCAGAACCCAGATAATCAAATGTGAATAGGCTTGTTTCAATGAAACTAGCCTTGATGGTTGCCAAAAGTTGTAAAAAGCTTATGGAAGTAGCACATACTTAGATCATACTATCGGTTCCCAAACTTACTCATGGTTTTGATTCTGCTGACGTGGCTGCCATTCTTTTGACTGTGAGCCAGTGGGACCAGTCCAGACCAGTAAGTACTGTGATCAATTAGTAGACTCTCACTAGCTGTAATGTATTTTAGAAATTAGAAAGTTGAGCTACTACTGCAGTGCAGAATCCATCCAGGCTTGAAAGGGGAACTGATTGCAATTGCCTGAGAATTTAGCATTAAAAAGCTAAACGTTTCTCAGCAAAATACCAAAAGATCTGTTATCACAAGTCATTAAAGAACTTGCTTTTAAATCACATCTGAAATGAAATGACGCTGATCGCAGATGCTCTGTCACACTTGAGTGTATGTGTCTATGCAGAAGTATGGTTGCCACCTTCTGCATAGCTACCATCATTTTTTGCAGGTCCCATGTATTCCTTGCAGGGACAGCTTGGTCATGCTTAGGTTGTGGTACCTCCTACGGAAAGAATAGTCAGCACGTCAGTGCGAGGTTATAGTAGGTGCCAAGTGGGGATGGTCCTGATTTTGTAGAAAAGGAAAACATGGGAGCGGCAGAGTCTCCTGGTCCATCACTTTTGTAGTGTCTCAGTAGCTAAAGGTGGCCCGCAGCAAGCGCGGGGTGGCTGTGCGACGCACGTACAGCACTGAGAAGAGCTACTTCACGCGAACTCATTACTTCTGACCCTGTCTGTTCTGGGGGACAAACTCTCCAGTTAAGGAGTTGGACTGGTGGGAAAATAGTTCCTATTCCTTGCAATACTTCAAGGAGCTGCAGTCAGTAACCGCCGGAGCTACGGGATGCCATCCTCACTCTGCGAAATCTTGACAGAAGTTTCTCCTCGGCGTCACAGCGGTGACGCGTCGGAAGGCTTCACCGGGATGTGCCGCCGCGGCGGCTCCGGTGTGAGGCAGCGCAGGGCTGATGACCTCTTCAGGCTGCCCGACAGCCGCCGCGGTGGGCGCTGAGGGGCGGCGGCGGGGCGGCCCGGGCCGCGGCCGGACCCCGCGGGGCTGACGGGACCGCGAAGCGGGCGGCGGAGAGAGCGAGCAGCCCTGCCTGAGCCGCCTTGCTGCCGCTCCGGCCCCGGGAGGCCGCTGCGCTCCCCGGGAGACCGGCGTGCAGCCACCGCCCCACCGCCTCGCCGTCGCCAGGGGCAACCGGGCCACTTCCGCCCGCCGCCAAGATGGCGGCGGCGCCGTAACCTGGAAGCGGTCGGTCGCCCCGCGCCTCGGCGGGCCCGCCTCCGTGGTGCCGCGGGAGGTCTGTGGGCGGGGAGTCCCGTGACGGCTCGGTGCGCAGAGACGGTGGCCGGCAGGGGCGGGCGGGGAGGGGGGAGCCGAGCGCGCCTCGGGAGGATGGCGGAGCCGCACGGTACGGGGCGGCCGGGCTCGGGGCCGCGGTGGGCCGGGCGGCGGCGTCGGGGCTCGCCGCCGCCGGGGGCGTCGGGGCGCGCTGAGGCGGCGGCTGACAGCGGGCGGGGTGGGCCTGGCGGCGGCCGGGGGCGGCGGCGGCGGCGGGGCAGGCGGGAGGCCGCGGGCACAAAGGCGGGGAGGGCCTGGGTGGCAGGTAACTGGGCGGGGGGCGCGCCCCGGGCAGCCCCGGCGCGGAGGGTGGGCGGCGGGAGGCGGCAGGGCGGCCCGCCCGGGCTCCGCGCACCGGCATCACGGCGAGAGCGTGTGCGTGCCCTGGCGGGGTGCAGCCCCGCCCGGCAGCCGTGGGGCCCGGGGCAGGTGGGGTGGGCCGGGGGCGGCCGATCGCCCCGGTGGGCTCGGCGGCAGGGCTGTCCCGCTCCGCCGCGCTGCCGGGCGATGGCATCGGCCAGCCACCGCCACAACAACAACAACAAAAAAGCAGAAAGAAAGGAGGAAGCTCCGTCTTACAGCCTCACCTCTCCTCCTCCCCTCCAGCTCCCGGTACCGAGAGCTGGCGAAGAGAAGTCTAAGAGGCTTCGCGTGTGTGTAGTGGCACTGACGCTCAGGGTAATGATTAGCGGCGTTCCGGGTAATGATTACATCTGCTTCTGTGTGTGAGAGAGCTGACCCCCACCCTCTCGTATAGGCGTGAGGCTCTTTTCCTGTTCCACCCGATGTATTTATTGTGGCAGTTCTGATGGAGCCGGGGAGGCAGAATCTCCTTTCAAAAGTTGTCGCCCTCCTCTCTAGCCAGGTGATTTTTCCCCGGCGTTTACAACGGAGAGGTGTCGTAGAGAAGGCGGTGTGACAGCTTCCCGCGTGTGTTTGTGGCTCTAGAAGGTGTTTTCACCGAGTTGCACCTATCTTTCTCTAGGAAACGGCTAAAACTGGGGTAACCTTAGGTAAGGTGAACGCCATGTGTGTTGACTAAAATTGCGACTGGGCGTGAGGTATACACAAATTCAGCAGAACTGAAGTTTAGTGAAACTGTTGCTGCTTGACTTTATGGGCTTATTTAGCAGCAGGTGTGGAGATGGAATAAAAAGTTGCAATGTGTGAGAAAACAATTACAAAGTACTGAAATAGTGCTAGTAATTTTTAACTCCTGTATTTGAGATGGGACCATGGAAGCATACATTCGGTTCAGTTCTGCACATGTGCAAACACTTTCGAGGCAGAATATTCATGATCAAAGAGTTGTAACTGTGTGTATTGTCACTGCTGCAGTACTTGGTTGGGGTTTTTTTTGGACTATCAAAATAGAAGTTAAGATGGTTTTAGTAATTACCTTCAGGGTCTTAATTTTCTACTGTTTCTTGTTTGCATGTTTAACATTCTACTTATTGTTTCTTCTTTTTACCTTCTAAACTGTGGGGTTCTTGCTCAATCACTAGTTGTTATTGGATGCTTCTATTTATAAAATCAAGGGCTTGAAGTAGGTGGTGGTCAAATTAAGTCACACTTATTTACAGACATATTTCAGGCATATGTTGTATGGTGATCTTGATACAATCCTAGCCTGGTTTTGGGAAAGATTTACTGTATCCTGTGAATTTGTTATTACACTGTTGTGCATACATTTTAATTTTAGTAACACCCTTATCCTCTTAATTCCTGTTGAATGATTTGGGTTTGACTATTTTGGTTTTCTATGTAATTATTCTTTACTCAGGATGAGCAAAATAGGAGATTATTTTACTAATTTGAAGCCGGATTTCTTTTAATTTGGGCTAATGTTTGTCAGCCATCAGGATTTCTGTACGTGTGGCAAGGCAAAACATGTATACCAGGCAAAACTAATTTTATATATAATCTTGTAATACAGAAAGATGATTCCAGACAAAGCTCTCCTTGTGTCCACAGCCATCCTTTGAGGAATACCGAGGAATCCTCAAAGGGGATGCTGTCTTCTGCCACGTCCCTCTATTCTGCTCTTTCTAGAAATGTTAAACAATCCTCAACATTTTTTCTTAGGGGTGATGGCAAGGGTAGGGTTGATAAACAGTGCTGATTGTGAATAGCCACTGTTCCCGGTCTAGTTTTTCCTTTCCAGCGTGACATATCTGTAAGGCAGGAGGTGCTGGGAGGGGCGTTCCTTTGTTATGTTGACACTTAAATCACACTGACGAGAGTATTCTCCTCCAGGAATTTTGTGTGATTGAAGGGATTCCTTCAGACGACGAATATTTTCTCCAGCTGTCTTCCTGCGCTCTTAGCCTATGTACAGAAATTAATTGCTCAGAAGATCGCTCTGTGTGTGTCTTTTAGGAAACCCTTGGATTGATTGTTACTTGGCTGTGGCTTTCTAGAAAAGAATGTTTCTGCTGAAGTGGTGTGTGTGGCGGTCCTGGCTTGTCACCGCGTCAGCCGGCTGCTGCCGACCTGTACACAGCACCCATGAAGTAGGCGGATGTATGTGCTTGTGTGTGTGCACGGTGCTTATGCGTGTTAAATGAATTAAGGCTGTAAAAGTATCTTCTGTATGTTATGAATGAGAAGGATCACTTTTTGTGATTCCCCTCTTGGCAAGGCTGAGGAAGCCGTGCAGATAACTGAGCTCTCTTTTGGGAAGGTTTAGTATGATGGTAAGGAAATAAAACTGCATTGAGACATCTCAGATGTTTCCAAAATACTATTGTGGAGAATCTGTGTGGGTGCTAAAGAGGAGCCCTTGCTCTCTACCAGCAGGTTTTCCTTCGTGCCTGAAGAAAGATGCAAACTTGTGTGCATGGAGGGAGGGGAAGGCAGCGCTCACCCCTTCCCCTCGCCTGTCAGTCCCCAGGATGGCTCACCCCTGATGCCCACCTTGCCCCCTCTCTCCTCAGCAAGTGGGTTTTGGGTGGCTCCGTGCTTTGCCTGGGCACAGGGTAGCTCCCGGCCCGTGGCTGGTAACATGTGCCCGCGTCCAGCGTGCCGTGGCCTCTTGCTCAGCTTGGCTGGCGGCATTTCCCACCTGAAATGCTTTGAGGATCGTTGCTTTTTATTTTATTTTGTTGTACGGCAGCTTTGTGGATGCTCTTCTAATTGAAGCGAGGCTTGCTTGCCTCTCTGTCGTTGTAATACCTTCTATTTATTTTTGCTGCATTTAACTGCATCTCGGAGGAGGTATTTCTGTCTCTTTCTGGTGGGTTTGTGTGTGTGTGAGGGCTGGGGAGGACACAATAGTGCAGATTAAACAGCCAGTTGTAACTAGATTGTACAGATAAAAAGAACCCTTGTTTACATTAAAACTGTACTCGCTGACATAGTCTAGTCTATTTAATACAGTAGTGTTGCTCTGTTACAAAATCTACCAGGATAAAATGTAACAGGTTGTATAATAAGCAGGTAATGTTTGCAGTATTAGCCGTTGACCTTAATTTGCTTGTTTTTTGCTGCAGTGCTTGGGCTTGGCTGTATTGTGAAATACACATAACATACTATTATATCTGGGCATTCTCTGACACCAAATTTGGTTCAATAAAGGCATCTTCAGTATAGCAAAACAATGGTCTCTGGATAAAAAGGGAATTTTAATTACTAAGAACTTTTCTATCATTAACCTCTAGGTACGCAGCGTTTATAATTGCTTTTAAAAAAGTAGTTTTGTACCACGTAGTTAATTTTAGACTGTTTTAAGATCGCTGCCGTTTAAGTAGTACTTTATCTGTATTGCTCTACAAGAGAAATAAATGAGAGAAAGGAGCCTATCATATAATTGTAGACGTGCCGATTAGCGTGAGGATATGTTAAGAGGCTGCGAATTGCTGTAGATAAATACTAGGTTGCATGGTCGAAGAACTTCTTAAAACAATCTGGCGTGCCTATATACTTCGTTCATTCTCTTAGTATTGTTTTACCGTTAAGGTGTACATGTGGGGAAAAAAAAAAAACAAACAAAAGGAAAGACTTGAACGTATTTGTTTCCTTTTTGGTTTCCCTACAAAAGCGTAGTCTGTATTCTCAGAGTGGATGTACATTAGGTACTCATTTGCACGCCCGCTTCCCTTTTTGTTACAAAAAGTGCTGGAGAGTATTTTTTTTATGCCATGGGAAAGTATGTAGCTGTTTGTTTATTTTTTATTTTATAGCATAGTTGAAAGTCTGTTAGTGGTGGTGGGGTTTTGCAGAGAGGAGCGGCCCTGGGGAGGCGAGCTCTGCTCCAGCCCAGTTGTTCATCTTGAGAAACATGTGACTGGTGCTCGCAGTAAATGGGTTGTAGCTTGCTTTTACCTGTGCCACGCTAATCCTCTATGTGCTTTTGTGTCTTAAAATGCTTCATATTCTATGTATGAGCAAGATGTATGGAGTGATCCAGCAGACAGTATTTCCATGGAGCCCTGTTGATCCTATAGGTACTGTATCCGGTTCAGTGGACCTGTCTACCCTGTGGTCGGAGGCTTTTTGTTATGCATGCATCCTAATTGTTCTTTCTGTTGGCATTGTACATAGACTGAAGGGGCTGTGCACCAACGCAAATAGCCTTTCTAATACCTTATGCATTTGCATTATAATAGCTGCATAAATATTGCAGCACATCACGGTTCACTCACTGCTTTGACTGCTAGGCTTTAAAATAGGTTCTTTCTGTAGCCCAGATCTTGTTCGTGGCTCGTATATTGCTTTGGAGAGGGCTTCTGAAGCACATCTTTATTAAATAGTGAAGCCTGTTTGCATGAGGTGCAATTTTAACTTATCCATGTTCTAGTCTCCCACTCCTTTCAGCCCACAGGTTGATACAGGCGCTCGGAGGAAAAAAAAAAAACAAAACCCATAAAGCTTGAGCAGTTTTTCACTAACTATTTCTAAACTCACTATATTTGGGGTTGCAAAACATGTTTTCTTGAGACTTGGTTTTGCATTTATTTCCAGAAATCCTATAGATATCTGTGGGAATATTTTATGCATAAGGAATGCAAAATACTGTGCCACCATTGTTTTGGTGCTGAAACATTCAGTGACTTATGATTAGCTTTACCAGAAGCACCCCAAATTTCCTTTGAAAGTGTTGATACAGTGATGTGACTGAAAGCAGACACTCTTTTTGCAGACTGGTGGCAGATTGCCATCACCTGTGTCAAAAGTTTGCTTTACAAAGTTGTTAAACAGAACAGGGATTAGTATCACTTACTTGACTCTTAGTGATTAGTAGATGCACAGAGACTTTTTAAAAATCGTCCCAGAATGCCATCTTTTAAAGGCTTGAATTAATTTCTTGTAGCACAGCCTTGTTATTAAAGTATTGTGTCAAATTTTGGGAAGGGTAATATATTAAACTATTATTTATATTTTTTGGCTAATCAGTTGTAATCCTAGGGTTCGGTCTGTTTTACGTGGTTTAGTTTGTGAAAACTGCAGCAAGAAAGGTATGTTTAAATCAAATGCTCCTTTTTTTTTTTAGAGCTGATGTTAGTAGCTTGTCACTCTTTCACTTGTTTGCACATATTAAAGTGGTAGTAGTTGTTTGGGTTAAGGATATGATGAATGACCCTGTTGTTGGAATTAGTTACAAAAACAGTTTTCTGAAACAGTAAGTGACAGTATGGCAAGAAACGATAAATTTACTTAGAACTTCTATATGATGATTGATGATTCACTTGAAGTATTCTGCACAGTGCTGCAAACAGCATACATATTACTCTAATATAGTTTTTTTAACACTTATCCTGTCAAAAACTTGTGTGTACTAAAAGTTTAGAATAAGTATTTGTAGTGGAAAGGTTAAACAATGTTAAGTGAAAGAATAAAAATAACCTTGAAACCCTGACACCTGGGAACCTTAAGCTGTAGTACATTTATATTTTATGTGTACTTGGATTTTAATTATCCATTAGATATTACAGATAATGTTGGTTTAGTACCTCAAAGAATATGGCAAAACTACTTTAGGATTTGCTGTTGTATTTAGAGCTATGCTTCACTGTTTCCATCCTAATATGAATTAGTATTAAATCAGAAACTGAAGAGGTGGTGCCTGACAGTTTGAATGGTCAGAACGATCCATTGGTCTCTCATGTTGTGTTGACTGGGAAGAAGAATAAACGTATTTATTACTTTTATGAAGAAATACCTGACTGGCAGCCAAAAAGACTAGGGCCTGGTATTTATTTGTTGCTGAGGTGCAGCAATGGTTGTGGGGAGTCGGACTTCTCTCTTTTCCTTTTTCTTTCTCTCATCTGTGTCCCAGTCATCTAAATCTTGGCAAATAGGGGATTTTGCATTCTATTTGGTATGAGGCTTCTGTCCTGTGACTGGCAGCAGTGGTAACCTGTGTAATTGTAGCACATGAACTGTCCAGTCTTTTGCAGAATAATTTGTCTCACTATTGTATTTTTTTTATGCTGAAAGTTAGGTTATAATCGGTTTTGTAATAAATAGCATTAATCGTGTTTATTGATAATTGTTCTGTGAGGAAACACTCATGTTGTGTCAAAATACTTAAAGCAAAAAAAAAAACCACCCTCTTTTTTTTTTACTGTTTTAACTGTTGCATAGATTTTTTTTTTTTTTAAACAAAAGAAAGCAATTCCATATGTCATTGTAACTTAAAGCTTGCATAGCACAGCAGTGAAGATCCCAGTAAATTTGTAGGTATTTGGCTAAAGCTATACATACAGTGCAACTGCAGGTTCTGAGTAAAGTGCTTTGTGCTGTGGAAGAGTTCAGGTTCTCAGCTTCAGTCTTATTTTTCCTGCATGTTACACCTAATCCAGCAAAATACTGGAGTTTATTCCATCCTCATTAAAAAAAATTTAAAAATCCTATAATCTCTCTCAATGCCTCCGCTCAGCTCAACAAGAACCCCCCAAATCAACCCTCAGCTGTCCAGGGTAAGGAAATAATTGAGTAATCCTTATTCTCTTTATTAGATGAACTGTTGTATTTCTGAAATTGTGATGTTAGAGTTTCATGCTCTTTTATATTCCCTTCCCCCTCCTCGAGTCAACCACTGCAGAAAAGCAGAACTGTGGGTTTCTTTTAATTCTAAGGGTTTACCGCGCAGAGAAGAGTCTTCAGACTGCAGTAAATACCAAGTCCTATTTAGAAGCATTTAGTTACATGGAGTCACTATGTGTAGCAGAGAGAAAATGACTTCACTAGCAAACTATATGGCTCCTGGAGGCATCAGGTGGCTTAATATGTAAACAAAAGTCCACAGCAGTCAAAAATAGATCTTTGTAAAAAGAAATAGTGCAAAAAGTGACCTCCTAAACGAGGAAGTGAATGGCTACCAGAGAATCCGTGTAGTACTGTAAAATGCTGATCATAGCAGAATATGAAGGACTTATCATGAAAACCTATTTTGCTGTTGCTTCTGACATAGCACTTAAAGAATACAAGACTTCTAAAATGTTTCTTGTAGAGAAGTTATTGTACAATCAAAGAGTTAAAAGCCACGAAAAATCCTATAAAATATGCATAATTTGGAGTGATTTGCACAATTTTCTTATTGAAGGGATGGATGGGTTAAATGAAGCCTCAGTTCAAATGTTCTTGTTAACATACTGAATCTGTAACAATTACTTTTCTAATAAGTTTTAAAATCTAATTTGCAAAACCTAAAATATTTCTTATTAAAGAAGATTTTATAATACTGGCAGTCACATGAGTTATATTGAAATTAAGATTCTAGATGATTTCTTTTCATGAAAAGGGAAATTTAAGTTGGTAAATAACATGACTTAAAATACCTGAGAACTTGCCTTTGTGCACCAAACTTTTGTTCTGGTAAGGCCCTCTATCTCCTTTGAACTCTTGGACAGCATGCAGATGATGGCAGATTTCAGGCTATCGTACTTGTTTTTCATGGTGGGCTACATATTTGCTGCTTGGAATATTCAAACAATTGTTTGGCAGCTTTCTTGATAGCATATTGTGTGTGGCAGGCCTAGTTAGGAAGGAAACAAAAGTTTAAGCATTATAGCCATGAGTTGCAATTCATATAATAAATATGACAACCTGTTTGTTTTTTTTTTTTCCATTACTTCATCCATAAATCTATTTTCTGTGTTTTAGGTCATCATTAGGCATGTTTTTACAGTAGTAATTTTGCTTCTCTCTTCCCTATAAGAAGTATTCTGAGAAATGTTGGTAGTTATTTCTTACATTTAAACTGTATACTGTCTTGTCTTTTAAAATAGTCTCTTTGCAATCCAGCTCTTTTGCAAAGCTCTAAGTCGTACCCAAACAGATATCGAGGTTTCAGTTACATGCTCTCACTGTGGTATCATGTTTTCTTCTAAACCGAGATGCTGTTTATTGAACCAATTAGCTGTTGGGTGCAAGCCAGAACTTTCTCCTGAAATCAGAATTAATGAATAAACAAATTACACTGGAAGGATTTTAATTCTCAACGGGCAGTGACAGTTAATGTGTGACAAGAACGCAGTTCGTATCCTGCAGCCTTGGTGCCTGTGTGTGTCTGTGTGTACTCGGTCCTGCCGAAATCAGTGGGGTAAACTTTTGAGTATGGATCACACGTTTGCATCATACATTTGATGGTATGTCTGTCTTGGAATGTTTTTGAAACCATTCCAGCTCTTCTGTAGCCAGCAGATGGGATGCATACGCCTTCATTAACAAGCAGTTAACTCCGCTGGTATGACTGAATTTTCATCACGCTCTGGGTCTCTGACTTGGCTTTTTCTGCATTCCAGCTCCTGCTGTTTGTTCTGTTCTCTCCAAGAAGAAATCAGCACTAGCATTACATGCTCCTGCCCTCCTGTGGTAACGAAAACCCAAATGTTTTTCTCAAAATCAGGTTGTGTAAAAATAAAAGAGAAAGAGGAGAATAACGAACTATTTTTTTTTCTTCTGGAGCGGCTGCTTGCATCTCTCAAGATGTATGTTTTCTTTTGGTGAAGTGTTCTGCTTCAGAAGCCCTGTGAAAATCATAGTAATTTCTAAACTTGCTGTTACAGTATCAAAAAGATCTTGTGGCCTTTTAGAGCTTTGAATTAACCTTCTGACTTTTTTACATTATATGCCCTATCCCTTTTGCATTAGAGCAGATAAACTAAGGTACAGAAATTACATGGAGGACTTCTAACAGCAGAAATGGTAATGGGATTGCTCTGCCTTCCCTGCTGTGAGTTGGTGGGAACTGAAACCCACTTCTAGCACGTGCCTTGGAGAGCCTGCCTGGCCGGGTGGCCTGTGCCAAGCTCACCATGAGTAAGGAGTGGAGGTTGATCCCAAAGCTGAACTCCTCAGTCCTTCCCAACAAGCAAAAGGTGGAGTGAGGCAAATGGGTGTGAAATGGTTACTGCCGTGAAATTTTTATGGGTAATGAAAGCCATGCAGAGTAGCAGCGTGTTAGATCTTTGAACATGCGGTATGATAACAAGTAGTCATGGTGCCTGAAAGGATCCCGAAGTGGTTGTAGTCTGTATGTGACCTCTTGTTTCTTTTATGATCCTCTCTATTAATACTAAAAGAAGGCTACTGTCATCTTAGTTTCAAAGCTAATGATGTGTAGAAGCTATGGACATATAACTTCAGTCTCTTTAAGTAAATGTTTATGTGTTATTCTCAACATGTTAAGTCTTGGAATCAGAAATCTATGTTTGTCACAGCTTTCAGTTCTGTGACTTCCAGTGTCTACTGAAACTACTTAAACCTGCTTCATGTCAGCTGGAACACTTTCACAGTTTGCACACCATTGATTCTTTGGGTCAGCTTGTTGGCTGCCTTTCAAAAATCTTTAAGATAAACTGATCAGTTGTATACCACGGTAATCTAAAAGTGTGCTCTAGAGCTGCACCTACTGATTTTTCTCCTATCATTTTGTACTGTTACAATGTCATTTTTGGTCCTTCTTCATCTATGATGCCCCTTAATTAACAATGAAAATACACTACACAGAGTTCCAAAAAACCCAAATGCTCTGCAATAAGTTTCTGTAATCTTTGCTGTAAATGTCTTACTTTGTGACATAAAAACAAATTTATGCAAGGTAAAATGGTGTGTGGAGCATGAAAGCTACTCATTGGAACTGCTTGTCTGTGTTCCCTTATCCTGTGGTAATGTGACGCTGCCAAGTAACTGGTGTGCTGGAGCGTTGGACTGTTGAGTTATTCTGTTCAAGAATCTATCTAGAGATACAAAGTTTTCCAAACAAAAGTAGAGGGAGGGAGCATGGTTTGTATGCGAGTGCTACTTTCAAAACGCTGCTGATTGTTATCTTATGCCTTTTCTAAGTAGGAATCTAATTATGATTTGAACTTTTCTCTTGCACTTTTTCAATGGCAAAGCCATGATGTATTTGCCATGTTAGGAGATGATGAGCAAAGGATGATGGGTTGCGGAAAGAGCTCTGCATGGGTTGTATGTGGCTGTAAAAGCTCATGGACTGAATTTCAGGATCTCTTTAAGCACAGATTGTAAAATGACTGCTCAGACCCTTGCCTCCCTATCAAGAGTAAGTTTTCATTCCTCTCTAAGCAACTTTCTCAAGCAGTGGATGGTGAGATGAGTGACAGCCTTGGCTATCTATTTTAATTATGATTTTTGTATAAATTCAGTGTTGTATAACTTGGTTTATGAACTAAATGAGAGACTAAGGAACTTGTTAACAGATTTACATTTGCGGGTTTGTACTTTGATGGCTCTTCCATATTGTTGTGGTTTAACCTGGCAGGCAACTTGCTCGCTTACTCCCCCCAGGTGGGATGAGAGAGAGAATCAGAAGAATAAAAGTGAGAAAACTCATGGCTTGAGATAAAGATGGTTTAATAGGTAAAGCAAAAGCCGCGCAAACAAGGAATTCATTCGCTGCTTCCCATCGGCAGGCAGGTGTTCAGCCATCTCCAGGGAAGCAGGGCTCCATCATGCGTAGCAGTTACTTGGGAAGACAAGCGCCATCACTCCAAACATCCCCCCCTTCCTCCTTCTTCCCCCATCTTTATATGCTGAGTATGAGGTCATGAGCCTCTTGTGCACCCCCAGCCTGCTCGCTGGTGGGGTGGGTGAGAAGCAGAAAAGGCCTTGACTGTGTGTAAGCACTGCTCAGCAGTAACTAAAACATCCTTGTGTTATCAACAATGTTTCCAGCACAAATCCAAAACATACCCCCATACTTGCTACTGTGAAGAAAATTAACTCCATCCCAGCCCAAACCAGCACATTCTCCACCCCTTATTCATTTACGTCATGCTCAGGTACTGCACTATCCCATACGACCTCATTAACTGCGTGCCCTCCTTGATAAAGTACACAGCTATCATTCCCTTAGTCCATGGACCAAAATCAGCATACATATGTACTGCAGGTGCATGTATATATTCATCCAGTACAAATGTGTGCTCCTTTTAATTACCAAAAGTAAATGGGCAGAACTTGATTAATAGAATAGAATTAATGCTGTAAATGCTACTTTTCGTCCAGTTTTTGACCACTTTTCAGGTGGCTGTTCTAATATGAGGTTTACATGGAGATGGTAATTCCAGAACCCCAACACTTAGGATTAATTTGGATTCTGATTTTCCTTCCTGCCACAACTAATCACCAGCTAGCGAGCACTATCAGTTCTGTTATCAGTCAGATGGGGGACTGGTTGTATGGTCCTTTTTCTTCATGTAATGTGACCATGGGCACTTTACAACTTAGGGTACTGTTTGGTTTTTGATTGTTATTAATGTGCAGCTTTTAGCACTGCCTAGTGCTTGCAGCCTAAGGTAAATAGAATATCCCCGCTTGAAAAGCAGTGACAAAGTGAAATGAGTTTTTCTGATATGAAAGCTTAAACATGTGATCACAGAGCAGACTAATTAGCCAGTGCAAGGAATTTGGTTCTTTTAAGTCAAGCTTTTCATTTGCCTGTAAGGTTCAGTTTTCAGTATGAGGTGTTCTAATATGCTGACACAGTTGTAATTGTACCATTATAAGTGAGATATAGATAGATAGATATAAAAAAATGAAAAAAAAGAAGGATTACTTCGCACTGTTTGTGAAGTTCACCAAATTCTTTTGTGATAATATAGGTGAGGAAGAAATTTTAACTGGAACAGATGGTATTTTTTTTTCTGCTCAATTCAGATGTTTTACATCTTTTTATTTTTTATTTATTTTAAATAAGACTTCAAGACTTCAGCATGCTCATTGTAATGGTCTTGCTCTCTAGAAGTATCCGATTTTTTTATTTTCCTGTGTTCAGAGCAATTATTTTCTTTGGACTTGATGTATGCCTTAGACTCATCAGTATTCTGTTGATTCAGAAGAACTATTTAAAAGGAAAATCCAGGAGACGCTGCGTTGATGTTGGGGTATTGCTGTAGCTTCTACATCTTGTTAAAGTGTTTGTGTTAATTCTCCTAAGATGACATTTTAGTTGCTATGTTCTTAATAGTTAAATTTCAGTGGAAGCACAGATTTTAAAGGTTCAACAAGACCACTTAGCCAACCGTGGTCGTATTTTCTTGCAGCATTCTCAAACTTCAATGTTTTTCTTGAGATACCTATGGTGAACAGCTGGTCTTCCTACCATAGTTCCTTTAGTGGAAATATTCAGGTCTCCTCTGTTGGCTTCATGCTTGCTTTTTGAGTGTAAGGACGTGCAAGTTTTTGAATCTTCTCATAAAAGATAAAAACACTGTGTCACTTAGCTAAAATAGGAGAATTTTGCGTTCTTACTTTAATTTAGCACTACACTAATGATTTTGTTGAAAAACAATCTAATTTCACTGCTGATTGAGTTGCTAGTTTTTGTTTGTTTTGTGGGTTGGTGTGGTGGGGTTTTTTGGGTTTTTTTTGTGAGTTGCTCCCTAGTTCTGTGCCTGTGTTTGGGAACTGTTTATTGGCATATGAATACAGATCCCAAAAATAGTGATCAAATGCAGTTACTATTTGCAATTACTTCTGATCCCAGAGGAGAAACCCAAATAGGTGCAGCCTGTAGGAATCTTCCTTTGCCCTGGGGGTTTGTAACAGTTCCAGTTTTACAGTATGATGGATTTGTAGTAGTATTAAATTGGTTGCTGATAGTTGATAACTGAATCCCAAATTCGGAGAAACATCAAACTCTAATTAACTGATGCTTTTCTTTTTCATAGATGCTAGGTTTTCCTTTTGCTGATCTAATGTAGTGTGGAGGGTGAAACAGCCGTTTCCTTCTTGCCTTTTCAGGTCTCTCCCAAACATTGAAAATACTGCATTTGTGGTGCCATGTGCAGATATCCGAAGTCTGATTTAAGGTCCCATGAACACTGTAAGGCTTCTTCTTAAACAGAACACCAAGTCTTTTAAGCTTAGTTTTAAAACTGATTTTTTTTAGTTTTAATTTCTGCTGACATTTTTATGGATATCTTGCATTTCTTTGTCTTACTCCCATTCACATGGAAAAAATCATGTACTAAGTGGTGAATGTCTGTGTTCTAGAGATTTTTGTTTCTATTTAACGTTCAAGCTTTGTATCTCTATTAGCAGCTTCATATATTGTATATGCAAGCATGAATTTTATGTTGGAGAACGCAGGGCAGCATAGCTTGGTAGCAGTCCACAGCCCAGAATTGCGTTGCAGGACAATGATTTGCTTCCTGAAGGAGGGGTGGAAGGGCTATTTGGGCAACAAATACTTCAAGCTCTGAACTATTTCTTAGATAACACTTTGTAGCCTCATCTAGATATACTAGTACCATGGCCAAAGGGTGGAGGGTGTAGGCAATTTTCTAGCAGATTCCTACAGAATTATGGTGTGATTGTAAATATGAGAGAGGAAGTGGACCCACAAAAGCATCCCTTGAAGATATTGCATTCCTCTGGGAAGAGATGAAGAGCTCTTGAATTAAAATGACAGTTTATTAATAAATGCTAGAAGAAGGAAAGAGATGGTATTGCAGAAGTATGCCAAATGCAGCCTTCAGTAATGAGCCTGAGTATGGCAGGGATCATCTGGCCTGGATTTAGTGGTAATGTTACTTGCTCTGTAAAATAAGCTAGAGGTTTGTTGTGAGAGAAGTGAGCAGTGAAATAGCATCATCTGCATAGATCTGACATGAGGAACTTAAGAGTTAGAGGACAGCGCACAATGTGTCAAACGACACAGGCCACTATTAAAACCTCTTTCTCTCAGTCATGCTTCCAACTGATAGTCCTCACAACCACAGATCCAATTTAGCCCTAGCAAGCAAGAATAATTTAAAATTAAAATTTCTTTGTTTGCATCATGTCTGAATTTGATCGCCATAGGATGCTGATTTAATAAAAAATTATTTTTATGGCTATCTTAATTTTTAAAAAATAAATTTAAACTGCATGTTTATAGCATTTAATTATACTTTAATACTAAGTCAATACTGAAAATTGTCAGGCCAGTTATGTTACTGTCTGTGTAAGAATTACGGAAGCTTTTGGTTTGCTAGGAATCACTAGACAAGTGATATTCAGCTCTTCAGATTGCAGCTTCCTCTCCACCTTCTGTTTGAAGAATTATTGTCAGAGAATGGAAGAAGGGGAGGAAGGAGGAATCGTGGGGAGAGAAGCTGCCCCCATTTGCGCAACCTTATGTCCAAGAATCACAGGAGCTGGAGGCTGGTAGGGAGGAGAAGGTTTCATCAGACACATGCTAATCCTTCAGCCTTGCATAGGAGTAAAAGACTTGATTAATTTGTCTATTTCTTGCCTTGCAGCAAAGGGAGGGATGGAGGAAGGCTTGGGACAGGATGGAGGAATACAGCACTGGTACATTGGGCCTTTCTGCAAAGAGAGTGTGTGCTGAGAAGGTGGTGTTAGCCATGTCCCATTGCAGGGGACAGGCCAATTTAGGTCCTGCTCCCCACATCTTCTCTAGCTCTGTTGTCCTGCCTGTCTATCTTCTACTGATGCATTATTTCTATATGTTATCGTACTTATAGTTCCTCGCAGTCTGTACCCAGTAGTCCTCCTCCCACTTCAAGTAGATGCTGGTGGTTGTCGTCTGTCTTCTACCTGTACCTGTGCTCATGTTCACTTTCTGGTCCTTTCTGTTTTCCTTGGAAGTGTCATTCTGTGGTGTGGTGTTTGGTTTTTTTTTTTTTCTCCTTTCCTGCTTTTTGGGGAATGATTGAGCAAAAAGAACAAATATGTAGCAAGTATTTGTTAAAATTAGTTTATCAACTTCCTTGTTAAACTAATTTTTATTTATTTATTTCTAGAGGTTCAGGTACTTCTCCACTGTTTCAGTTACTTCTTTTTCCTTCTGCTCAGGAGTTGTTTTCTTGCTTCCTCACATATTCTTCTTGTATCCTCATAGTGTTCACATATAAATATAGTACCTTGAATTTGAACATTTTGTTCTGGAGCATATTGTCGTACTAAAATTTGTTCAGTCCTTCTAGTCGGTTTGTGAGTCTGTGTACCTTTTCTGAGTGCTTTCTGCATATGTCTAATACTTTTTGGATTACACTCGTTTTAAAGAGGGTTAATTCTCTTTTAATCTGGATTACTTCAACCCATACTGCTCGTGTGAATGTCACTTAGGTGGCTGAAATACTTGTCTCCTGCACTATGCATCAAAGGGAAAATCTGGGCTCCATCGCTTTGGTGAGCTGTGCGGTGGAGGATGGGTGCGGTACAGGAATGTGCTGCGAGGAGCTGAGAGCAGTCTGCACCTCTGTGTAAGTCAAAGAGGAGCCGATGCGAGTAATACAAATGCAGGGATACTCAGCTCGCACCATCTAGTGCGATCCTCTGGTCATTTTCTTTCATACGTATGGATTTTGCAAGATACAGGTATCTGGAGACCAGCAGGTCTGGTGAGGCACTGTGTTGTGCCTCAGCTAGTGTAAAGGTTGCATTTTTCTTAGTCATTTGTTTTATGATAACTTCTAAATATTCACAAACAGATCAGATGATTCCTTGCTGAGTTACTTAGGCATTTATAAATGACATTGGTTTTTGTCTAAAACAAAGGGCAATAAGGTGCAAGAAAGTCATGCATTATAAATAGGCACACAGTAAAACTTTTTTTAAAATTTTGCTAGGATAGTGGTATGAACTTTCATGTAGCTCTAAGCTAGCCTGCTTTTTTCATCAGTTTTTTCAGATATCCATTATTTAATTTATTACAAGGTAGTGAAGGGCTTATCGCATCATATTTGTATAGTGTTGTTTAACTCAGTTTGTGTGTCTACATTTTTTCCATGACTTTTTTTTTTCAGATTAACATTGCTGCTACTGTCTAGTTTTACAATACAAAAGCCTTTCAAGCGTGCTAAAGAGTATATCATCCAGTTGGTTTTTGGCAAGCAGAAATCATGTTTTTCACTATTTCTAGTAAAAATGTCATTGAAGACCTTTTGTTTTTTTAGAAACAAGGATGTCTCATCTGAACAGATTTTGAAGAATCTGCTTGGAAGGGATCACAGTGGTTTTCTTTTTTTCTTTTTTTTTTTTTTTCCTCTTGAAGGAAAACATCTTGTTCCTGTGAAGATACCCGTTTATCATGCATTTTCCAGAACTGTTACTATATGTGAAATAATCTTTTAATCAGGCTACTAGTTAGGAGCTGAACAGTATTCAGTGCTGCTTCGAGTCTTTTGGGTGTCAGGCTAAGGCTTAAGGTGTTGTGTGGGTAATGCTCCTTGGCAGCAGGACTGAGCATGAGGAGTATTCGTGGCAGGTCTGGACTTTAGGTGGCTCTTCATAGGGAGATGAACAGAGCTTGCTTTCTCTTCTTTGCTTGTTTCAGTTTTATCTTCTATCCTGGGAAAGAAGTCTCTGGGATTGTCACTGGAATCCATAAGAATGTGGATAAACTTGCAAGCAATTCAAATATTGTCATTCTTTTTTTTTTTTTTTTTTAAATAATGCTAAAGCATTTAATGTTGATTGGGAAAAAACCCATGTAAAAACTAAATAAAAGTACTCTTAAGAAGTTATGAAAATTAAGTTTGCAATATAAAGCAGTCAAAAATTAGACAGGTGTGAATAAGATGGCTTCTAGTGCTTTAGGTGACCATGCTTGTCAGAATGTGTTTAATACAGCTCCGATTACTGCATACTTTTGCCTTCTTTAAGACCCTTCCTTCATGTAGTGTGTAGGAGCAGGAGTGGTGCTTGTTGACTAATTACTGTCTTAGTATTTTTATATCTGTGATATTCTCTTACATGGAGTTTCTTACCAGCTGCCTCTTGCCCACCAGCCTCCCATCCCTGTCCCCGTTCCTGTTCCGTCTCCTGCCCGTTTCTCCCTTCCCGGTGTTTCTGAGCTTGCCTGTGCTCCAGGCAGGAGCTGCTCTTCGCTGCCTGGCTGCTGTGGCCCCCTGGAAGGGGGGGAGGATGGTAGGAGGGTGTCTCGGCAGGATAGGAAAGGCCTGTTCAGCCACCGTGTGTTTGCCTTGCTCTGTGGGAATGCCTTCTATCGAAAGGAGTTGACGTGTAGGAGTTGAGGAGGTGAAACAGGCTCAGGGTTTATGAAATACTCAGCTCTTTGTTGCCAGAGGAATTCCTTGCAGTTTTTTTATTAGACGTTTCAAAGTGGCCAGGGCTTGAATATGTGGTGCAATTCAGTGTGGCACAAGTCATCATCTTAATGGATTTCTAGTCCCTAATCCAAACCAAAACCACCATAGTTGTTACAAAATCAATGTTAAGATTACCTTTGACATGAACAAAGCAATGTGCTTTTACTAGCCTTCAGTCTTATAAACAGTTGAATAAAATAAATTGTCTTACCTTTTCCCTCTATTCTCATGTCCCCTCGAGGCCTCTCTCCCCTACCCAAAACAAAAACCCCAAGAGCTGGCAGGCAGTTGCAGTTAAAAGTCAGCTTTGAGGAGTGAAGTCTGACAAAGTTCAACGTGATTGAAGAAGCTTTTATTACAGAGCATTGGCTGTATATAGTTGTATACAGTGCTACCTGAACCACCTATAGTATGCATCTATTTGCTTAAATACTATTTCACTGCTTTATGTCATTATGTTTAATTCTGTTTTGCTCATGGGGGAAAACAGTTGAAAGCTTTGGAAAAGGCTTGGGAGCAATTTTATTCTTCATCACCTTATCAGGGTGTTATAATGAGCCTACATTTCTGTGGTGCTGTTAATTGGCAAAGTTCCCCAAGGTATTTCTAAGTTTCTTTGGCTTCTCCAGCTGTGGGTGAGGCTCGTTCCAAGCAGCTGTGCAGGACGGTGGTCTGTCCGGTGGAACATGGAGGCTGTTTAACCATGCGCAGCAACGCAGCAGAAGAGGGTAAGGACAGAGAGGGAATAACACAAAATCCAGTTGAAACTGCAGGGAGAATCTGGGGGTACGCAGAATGTGGTTATTAACCACTACCCTTAGAAATGTAGTGGTTAATAACGAGAATCTAGCTGGAGTGGACCCACATGGTACAGGAAAAATACCATTTCTCTTTGACAATTTGTAGTTCTTGCATCTGAATAAGAATACTTGGAGGGCAGAAGTGGTCCATCACATCATGTTTAGGCAAATATTTGCTGTAAAAAAGAGATGAAAGTATTGTAACTGACGTCCAGTTATCTCAAATGTAGCTGTTTTTCCATACTCTCGTTCTATCTATGTACTAACTTGGCCTGAATCAGTTTGCTTTCACCATGTAAAATGCATTTATCTGAAAGGGTCAGATTACAAAACAAACAAACAAACTCACTGGAAAAACACTGGTAAAGCAGTAATGGGGGAAGATGTGTAGATCTCTTCGATTTTTTTTCATTCAGAATATTCTAAATTTGTTTTGGTTTCCTGTAATATTTAAATATATAATGTAAACTTTTGGAAAAATATGCCACCCTGAAGAAAACAACTTGAGCTGATCATAGTGCAGTTTTCAAATTAATTTTCGTTTTATTTAATTTACTTGTAATGAAGTGGAAATATACATTTAAATTGGAGCAAATTTGGTTCTGACTATGGTTAACTTTTCTCTGCAAAGAATGCTGATCTGTTCAAGGAGATACTTATTTTCTGAGAGCAGGTTAGATGTAAAATATGTTATTGACTTCTAAAAGAGAAGAGATTTATAACTGGAAACTTGCACGTAAATATGGTTGGTTTGGTTTTTTTTGGACTTTATCAGACACTTGTGTATCTTCCAAACTCACGTATGTTGGTTGAAAGTAAATGTTATTGCATATGTTCTTTTCTATACATTAGTTATATTTAAACTAGGTGTTCAATAAAACAAATATATCCAAGCTTTTCTCAGCTGAAGATCAAGAACTGCAAATAATTTTAGCTAGAAATAAAATTGAACAGGAGCCAGATATTGTGCAGTGCTGAGCTGCTATATGTAGTTATTGTGGCTTTGTCTGCTAGAACATAGATGGTAAAGAGCCACTGCCCCTTTTTATCTTCGGAATTATGTTAAAAGCACATTTGAAGCTGATTTTTAGATAGGCTTTTTTCCTAGCATAGTAACCCTCTGCAAAGGGATCTTGTGACTTACACAGTCACTAATTATGGTCAGAAAATGCAACAGACTGAGAGCCATCCAGCACTGAACTTTGTGAAATGGTCCTAATTATTACATAAAAGCATGTTGAAGAAGATGAGCAAACCTACTGCACCAAATTCAGAGACAAAGAAACAAAGAGAAACGCTACAGTAAACAATATTTTTGCTTTTTTTTCTGTGTTGCTGGTAGGAGCCAGGGTAGGATGCTATCCCAGATAGTAATAGAGCAATGTTTTATTTAGCTGAGGTGGGATTTAGCATGTGGTTTGTCCCAGTTTCTGTAGGATCAACATAACTTAAGTTGTTGATAATATAGATAATTAGTAGATAATATATTACTTAGTTATTGCTTTGTGTGTTTACTTTCTTTCCTCCCCATCATTCTTGTTTTGTTTCCTGTTTGTTTTGTTTTGTTTTGATGTGTTGTTTTTTATTGCTCAGAGGAAATGATGAATGAAAGAAAAATACTTGATGCTGGTTTAAAGTTTGCATCATCACCTTTGGTGAGACCAGTGCCATTTTCTATCAATTCTGTAACATAGCTGTGTGCGGCAGGCTGCGTCCTTTGTTTATAGAACTTGTTGAGAGATCTGAATGGTAGTGCCTGGGTGCTGCTTGGCGGTAATCGTGAAGATTTCTTACAGTGGAAAGTAAGTTTTTGCTACAGCAGGGTGATTGTTGTTCAAAGGAGGGTATTGGGTAGATTGGAGCACTAGCTCTTGTGGAAGGTTGTATGCCACTATAATGCAGAATTTGTATAGTCACAAAAGTGAGACAGCTGGATTTTCCTAGATTAATGTCCATTTAGAATAACCTCTTTTTACGCATATCTAGCTATTAGGACCTGTACTCAGACCAGGAAATTTGTTTCATCTAGCAAGTTATGATTTTCAAATTTCATGTATTATGCAGGATTACACAGCCTGCTGATACAACAAGTTACCATGGAAACGGAGACATGCAGCCCAAAAGGTACATGCTGGGGGACCACACATGCAGAAAGTACCTTTTTACGTATTAAAATAAGCTGCTGCATGAAGTTAGCAGAATTCTTTGTACTTGCTCTTAGAGTCTATTTCTACAAAAACATGAAATGCTATTTTATAACTTGGCCAAAAACTAGTTGTTTTCTTTTCTGTAAAGGAGAAAAAGAGAAAATGCTTCATAAAAAAAGTTTGAATGCATAGAATGAATCACAGTATGTATATTTTTGTATTTGCTAGATGAGTTCAGAAGCAGCGCACAAAAGATTATTTCTACCCCCTAGGAACTTAAGGCATAGGTGACTTTCTGTCTGCTAGTGTGGATCCATTTTGTCACGATAGATCTGGACTTCAGCATGTGACTTGGCATTTAGAGCGATAAAGTATTTCCAGAGAGCAGCAAATCTGGTAACCAGTGAATGAAAAGACGGGTTCGAAAGCTTCAAAACTGGCAGTAACATCCGCGTGCCGGTGCATTTGCTGTGGATGGGCACAGTAGTGTCGGAAGCCAGGATGGGGTGTCCTGGGAAATATGCCTCGTTCTCAAAGTACAAAGTGATCAACCTCCAAACACCTCTTGAAAATGATTAGCTTATTTATAGTAACTTCAGCTTTAATTGCACCTAGGTTTGTAATTAGGTGCCTACAGTTACAGATGTGTCTGCAGGTTTAAGAAACCACAAGTAAAGCATCAGCAAGCCTTCAAAAATAGTCTCGTCCTCTTGGTCTGATGTTTGTGCAGTGATTCCCTGGACCTCCAGGTTTTGTTCGGGTTATGCTCAGCTGTTCTGCAGCCGTGCAAGCAGCAGGCAGGCAGGGAACGATCTTGGCTGCAATCCTTTGGCAGATGAAGTTATTCTGAAGGGCTTAGTGGGCTGTCAGGGTCCAGGCCTCCTCACTGACCCAGCTCCACAGGCTCAGGCTGTGCGTGCAGGGAGGCAACAAGCTGCTCCCTCAGTGTGAGAGGGGATTAGGGGGGAAGTGGGGTCACATCCAGATATATTGGAATCAGGCTAGATTGGTAGTCTGTAAACTACCATCTGCTGGACGTTCACTTACGGGACCGAGATGAATTTAATGGCCAGCCTTCTCTGTTGAACAAGGCAGCTATCGCAGCTGGCACTGAGAACCATTACAGTATTGTGCTGCTGTGAAATAGAGGAGCTTTCTTCCCAAAGAAGAGAAAGCATCGTAGCTGGCATATTTCGGGAGCACTACTTTTGTCGAGATAGATCAAAAACATCGCCAAATCTATGGCAGTGCAATGGCTGGTCGTTCCCATGCTGTCTCCATACCTCCGAGTGAGGTTTTGTGTTTAGAGGAGCCGTGAAACTGCCTGGTGACTGATTCAGCAGTTTGCTCCCAGCTGGTCTGTGGTGGCTGCAGCGGCAGAAGCTCAAATGCACTTACGCAGATGAAAACTCTGTAGGTCAGATGTTTGAAGCTAGTAAATTGTAGGAGAGAATGTGCTTTGTTTGCAAGTGACTCGTTGGCTTAAGCTATTTGGGTTTTGAAATGAAAGTAGTGACCATCTTTTTTTTTGCGTATGTGGCAATGAGAATGGAAAGTCGTCGTAGCCGCTTGGGCTAAACTTTACATTTCATCCATTGCTTATTGATGTGTTCATGTTTGTGGTGTAGTGGAGTATGAAAAGTTTTTGATATATCCCATGCTATTCTAGGTAAAAGGTAAATACTTTTAATAAGGTAGATCTTTTTCTGTTTGTTGTTTGTTTGTGAACAGATGTTGCTGCAATTACTAGATAGCACTTGAACTCTGCCTTGTTGTTAAAAGCCACTTAGGTCTGACTAATCAGTATTTCCTAGATCAGAATTGCAATCTCAAAAGATTTTCATTATGTAGTGGAATCATTGTCTGCTTACTTTGCAGTGTCAAGTATGAGCTGATTCCTTATTTCTTTGACATGTTTAATATTTGGAATGATCCTCTTCTGTTATTTGGGTTGAAAAGCTCTAGGCATGGTCTGTGCCCTTTGGGTTAAGTTTAGTACAAACACAGACGAAGAGAAAAATAATTTCTATTCCATGATATAAAATTATACATGTAGTAAAGAATTTTCCATTCAAATGCAGGCCTGTAGGATTCCTGCTGTGTTACAGAAGCAGTAACATTCTGTTCCGTTTGAGCATAATGTATTAGGCTTTAGTCAAAATGATGCCTTAGATATCACATGCTCAGAATATTAGAAATGCTTATGATTTAAAGAACTGAAACGCAGAAGCCAGTAGGTGTTTAAGTGGAGCTGGAAAGTGACCATTTTGTAAGATGATGTGCTGCGATAATGTTCCCTTGGCAGAAAAGACAGCAGACAGTTAGCCTCATCACTTCAGAGGGAAATATTTTGGCAGTGGGAGAATATTAATGATTTCTTCTTCAAACCATGTCTGTGCACATACAGGAAATTTTCTTATACTTGCAAGTCGCGAGACATGTAACGCATCCTCTGAGAATGGAGGGATTGCTGCGAGTTACTCACGCAGGGAACGGCCTCTTCTGGAGGGATCCCACCGCTCCGGGGTGGGAGCAGTGAGACTTGCAGCGGGACCTTGGTGCTGTCAGCGAGGTGAGCTTTGGCCATTCCTGCTGGCTGGCTTCCTCCGGAACCCAGGTTTGGTCACCCCGGCACCAGTGCAGCCCTGGTGCCAGTCACCTGATGCAGCATTTCATCAGAGAGCTGCATGCAAACTGCTCAAAGGTTTATTAATGTAAAATCAAAATTAAAAGATGTAGTTGGGGGGAAACCTTTACTAAGCTGTGAAATAATATTGGCAGTGGTTTGTTTGTTTTTTTTTTTTTTTTGGTAGTAAAGTTGCTCTACGGTAGTGGGTAGGAGGCAGTTAAGCCTTTTACAGCCTTCTCTGAATAGCAATTGGGTGAAATTCTTTATCTCAAGCCTCATATTTTATTAGATAATGACCAGGAAGCATCAGTATTTATATTACCAAGTTGCAGGTGATCAGTTTCGTATTATTCCTAGAATCTCAGACATGATTGTTCCTATGTTACCACATTTTTATAAAACATTTATTGCCTAAATGTTTTGAGTTCTGTTGTTCAGAGTAACTGAAATGTCTTTTTCAATTACTTGTACATATAAAAAAAGAAATCAGTAAAATATACAAGGTCAATGTGTTGCTCTTTTCCAGGCAGCTAAGGAAGATGATACAGTTTAGTGTGTTTCTGAAATTTTGTTAGTTACAGTTGACAGAAAAAACCCCAACATCTGGATTATGTTCACCAGACATCAGGAGGAGTGAATAAAAACTCTGATGCTGGTTATTTATAGCTATTTACAAATATTTTACTTTAAAAAATAATATATATATTTGGAACAGGGAAGAGATAATTTCTCTTAACTTCTCTAGAAGTTTTATTTTCCTTCATATGCTGCACCAAGCAAGAGTCTTCTACAGCACATAATAGTTAAATGTTTCTATGTCAATTAATATTGACAGGAAGTCAGTTTGAACAGCATTGGAAAATGGAAGTAGTTGGCAGAACTGGCTAATTTCACTGAATTTCCTTTTGCTAAAAATATCTCTAAAAGAAGCTCTCCTTTTGAGACACAGTGAATGCTTGTTTGACTGTAGTTCAGAATTGATGATGACTCTTATCCTTTAACCAAAAGGGCTTGAAAAATATGAATAACCTTTTGAAACATATTTAGCTTCCTCCGTAGTATATGTAATTATGCTCATGTCTGCCAAAAGTTTACATACATGCTTAACTTGATGTATGTGAATAACCCCATCAGCTTGCATGATCTGCAATAGAAATGAAAGTTCTGTAGAGATGCTTATGTGAAGTTGAACATTTCATTTGTATACGTGTTGGTAGGATTAAGGACTACTGAGTGTAGTTGCCCTGTTAAATTTTGAGACACAATTCTGTCATTAATGTAGGAAATGGCAAGATTTTAGTCCTGGTAACTGAAAGCATACAGCATATAGCTGAGAATACTTACAAATGTAAATATGTATTTTCATCTATATTGCATCCAAATAGGTTAAAATAAGTTTAAAAATAAATAAATTTAAAAATAGTTATAAAAATAATTTTAGCAATGGCAGTATTAAAAGTTACAAAATACTAGAAATAGGATGAGTTTCATATAGTTATTTGGGTCCTGTGCTGCTGTGACATAATGATACAAGAACGTCATGCTGTATTTACAGGACAGCCTAGAACAGTGATTTCACAGGTTTGGCCAACTTGGGGTGTAAGTCATCATTATATAGCTAGGAAGACTTCATGCTTGGACATCTTTCACTCATGGAAGCTGGCGATGTGTGGTGACTGAGAGGACTGTAATAAGAGAAAGGGTTGTCTCATGAATTACAGTTCAGCCCTGGCTCTTGTTCTTGCTAGAACTTTTTCTCCCTGAAATAAAACAAAGAGGGGAAGAAAGGCAGCAGGAATGTCAAGAGTAATGGGAATCACCAGGATATAATCGTTGCATTGTGACAGAGGATTTTACTGCTTCACAGGGTACTGGGTGAAGCCTGGCTGGTACCTGCTGTGCACCACCACTCTGCAGGGTGGTGGGACCTTCTGCTGTCAGGAATGCCAACCCTGGTGAACAGGCAGGGGAAAGGGGAGATGCCAGTGACTCTGAAGGTGTGAAGCTGTTCCAGTCAAGGCATTTTCTTTGATGTGATTCCCCCTGCATTGCCTTTTATTGTGTTTCATCTGAAAAGGTCTCATCATAAGCTGTTTCTTTTTGTAAGTGCTAATTTGTAGTCATTCTAGGTATTAGAGAATTACTCTATCTGGAAAGGAGGAGGCTAAACCTTCCCAAACTATTTTAAATACATTTTGCAGTCTCAGTCAGTAATTAAAATCCTCAATAAAGAGATAAAAATAACATAGGTGCAGTACATTTAACTGTTAGCCTTTTGTCACTCTGAACAGGGAGTATATTTTGAAGGCCTGCTGCACTGTGAGCTTGGCTCTAGTTTCCGTATGTTAGAAAACCACATCTGCCTGTGGCTTGCCTGCAAGTTGACTGTCTCCTAACATCTTTAACTGTGAGGTGATGTTGAAATCTCTGGTCATGAGCAGAATGGCTCTGATTTTTCTTTATATATTTCAGGTGATGTTTTTCATGACTTCTCAATTTTTATCCTTTTGTATAGGTAAAAGATTTTTCTTCCTTAATAGAAAATGAAATGTTAAACTGGCATATTGAAACACAGCCCCCTCCCATTTTTTTAGGTACAATTAAAGTAATTGCTAACGAAGACAGTGAAATGAGTGCAGATTATTTGGAGCATTTGCACTGCCGAGCTGCTTTCAGCAGTACTAATCTCCAGCCGTCCTTCCTTTCTGAGGCTCTTTCAAAACCTCCTTCAGCTGCAGTGCACATTAAGAAATGAAACAAATCTCTTGGCGGGTCCTAAACTTGATTAAATTGAAAGCTCATGAGAGCAGCAGCCCTTTGAGTATTTTGCACTTCAGGGGCTTGATGTGAAGCAGTAGCTGTCTGGCAGTACTACGTGGCTGAGTTTTCTGTGTATTATCAGAATTTAGAAACTCTGTTAGTTCTTGATTCTTCGTGTTACCTATTGATTCTTTGTGTTACCTTACATACCCAAAACAAGTTGTCAGGCATTTCAGGCTCCCACCTGTTAGTCGAAATGTTAATAGGCTGCATTTTTGCATTTGGAGTCATTACATTTCCTATTGCCAGAGTTTCACAAGCACGTCGATTATACAGTGCTCAGAACAGTTTTAAAATATAACGTAGTGATGTTGGTAATCTTGAGGATAGGTCAGGTTAATGGATGGTGTAAAAGCTGGGTGGAAATCTTAAGGATGCAGCAAGGAACTGGCTTGCGCTGCTTTAGAGAACTCTGCTAGCATCAGCAAGCAGCAACAGCTTTTAACTCAGAAATTTTGTCCAATGCAAACAGCCATGGTCCTTTACAAGAGTTGTCCAGAGCACAGGAGCTGGAGGCAGTAGGGTTTTTTGATGTTACGAGGTTTGTAGTACACACTTTGTGATACTGCAACAGTAATGAATTGGGGTGAAGGATTGGAAGCCACCTCCTGGGAGAGGTTCTCTTTTGAGCTTTGTTTCTAAACAGCTTGATTTGCAGCTGAGGTAAAGTGGCTTGCCTTTCGTACTGTCCTTTAATAGATTTTCATTACTTTTTTTTTAATGTGAACAAATATATTGAGCAAAGTGTGTTCCTTTGTGTTCTGAGCACATGTTTGTACTTGAAGGCAAGCATACATAGCATAACTGTGCAATTAAAAATAGTTATTTGCTAAAAAATGTTTGTATTTCTAGGATTTGCTGATGGCTTAAGTATGCAAAATATTATTTAATTGATTTTGATTACGAAGTTTAATGCACTTGTGCAGAGGATGGAATGCCAGGACAGCGACACAGCTCCTGTGGAGGTTTTAAGGGTATTTTAACGTAGCTCAGGTGGCTGAGGAAACAAGGCACTCTTCTGAGATGCAAACAAACTTTCTTCATCAGTGAATGCTGCGTAACAAAGGAGAGTTGATTCTAGGCTAAAAGGTGGACTAACATGGAGACATGAAATTACTGTTGCCTTTGATTGACCTTTTATTTTCTTCCACAAAGATACATTCAAAAACCTCTCCAGAGTATTCACTCATGGGCATGTAATGTGTTTTGAATTGAAACATGAAGCAAAACTACCTTCTTTGATGCATGATGATTTTGTAAATATGTAAATGGGGCTCTATAGGTTTCAGACATCTGTTCATTTATTAGGCTGCATTATATTAGTTGGGAGGTTGAAATTCAAGATATGTTATATCCTACTGTCATGAGAAATTCCTTCATAATTTTGCTTGTCTTGAAGCCATAGTGTATTATTTCTTCTGAGCTTTCAGTTGACTTTTTGATAGATTTATTTTAAAAATCCTTATGTTTTTGTCTTCAAAGCATGTGAAGCTGGTGACAATGTTCTGCTGCACGTTAAAAGCAGAGACCTGCAGTTCAGGGCAGTCAGAAGGGAGATCTCGAGGCAAAGTGTTAATGTTACAGTAGTGTATTAGATTTCACTGTAGATTGAATCTAGACTCTTTTGTGCTGAAAGAATAAGCCTGTACAGATTTATTTGAAGAGGCGGGCACTTAAAATTATAGCAAATCTTTATTGATTGATTGAGCATGGAGGGGAGAGAGAATATTCATGTTGATGATCAGGGTGTTATGGTAAGAACTAGCTAAGATGTAAGATGGTGACTCAAATGTAGTACTGAAGGCAGTATTATGTTTAAGAATCGTACTTTTTCTTTCCTCATGTATACTAATTATTATAGCTCTTCTACCACAGTGGGTCTTCTGAGCAACGTGTAGTATTTTTGGTTTAACACGGGGTTTTTCACTGACATTTGAAGAGAAGAACAAATCATTAACCCGAGTTTGTGAGCACAGGCTTGATGTAGAAATGTTCAGCACTAACTTTGGCTTCTCTTCTCTCCTCTCTGTGTTACAGAAATACTAATACGGAACATTTGACCTTCTAATCTCTACAGCTGAATCTCCTGATACCAGGATTAAGAAAGAGTGCCTTCTGAACCAATATGTAGCAAATGGGTATCACACCTCCAAAGCTCCTCCCTTGGTTCAGCGCTTGCGTGTTTTAAGGATCCTTGTTGCCTCAGCAGTGAATTGTTCTTGTGGACTTCAGAAACAGATTTCATGTGGTGCTTGCTAAACATTGAGTCACCATGAGTAGTAATCTGGGAAAAGAAAAGGACTGTAAAGAGAAGGATCCAAAAGTTCCATCGTCAAAAGAAAGGGAGAAGGAGGCCAAAGCCTCTGGAGGATTTGGGAAAGAGAGCAAAGAAAAGGAGCCTAAGACCAAAGGGAAAGATGCCAAAGATGGAAAGAAGGACTCCAGTAGCACACAGCCTGGGGTAGCTTTTTCAGTGGACAATACGATAAAAAGACCTAATCCAGCCACAGGTACCCGCAAAAAATCCAGCAATGCTGAAGTGATCAAAGAGCTAAATAAATGCCGGGAAGAGAATTCAATGCGCTTGGACTTGTCCAAGAGGTCTATACACATGCTTCCATCAGCTATCAAAGAGCTAACGCAGTTAACAGAACTTTATTTATACAGTAACAAACTTCAGTCCCTACCGCCAGAGGTGGGCTGTCTTGTGAACCTGATGACACTGGCCCTGAGTGAAAACTCACTTACCAGTTTGCCTGACTCTCTTGATAACTTGAAGAAACTGCGCATGCTTGACCTGCGACATAACAAACTTAGAGAAATCCCTTCGGTGGTGTATAGGCTAAGCTCTCTCGCCACTCTTTACCTACGCTTTAATCGTATAACTACTGTGGAAAAGGATATCAAAAACTTGTCAAAACTCACCATGCTTAGCATACGAGAGAACAAAATCAAGCAACTACCTGCTGAAATTGGTAAGCAATTACACTGATTGAAAGTTTAATTCTATGCTTATGTTCATTTTGCAATTCAGTTAAGTATACATAAACTGCCACTTCTCCAGGTGCCCTTCTCCATGTAAAGCTTCATAAAATTGTGCTCATGATCATACTACTGCAATGTTAGCTTATATTGAGAGTTATCAATACCTTGGAGATATATATAGGAAAAAACCTAACAGAAGCCCTATTTCTTAATCTGTCATCTTAAAATCAGATGTAACTTGTTTTCATCTTTGCCTTGTGCTTTCAGACTGTGTCTTCAGAGCCCAGATGGGGCATATTTCATTTTAAGATTTATTTTTAAATCATTTATGAACTGTTGCAAGTTATAAACACATTCTGGGCATGTTAGAGAGGGGTGTGCCCATGGTAATACAAGGTAGAAAAGGTAGGTACATGCTATTACCATGAGCAAGCTGTTGGATGCCATAGCAGTTAATAATGTAGGTTAATGATTTGTGAAAGCCTCTACCTCTTATAAGTCATGAATATATTAATGTTGTATGCATGGTTGATGATTCTTATGACTTTTTAATGAATAATATTTGTTTTTTCCAAACATTGTTAGAAGAGTTTGAAAGATGGTGAAATAGGATGAAAGTGGCTTATTAATTCAAATAGTTTATTACAAAAAATGTCTGGAATAGCTGTACATCAAGAACTCCAAAGTTGTTAATAACATGTTCTGATTCATGGAAAACATCTTATGATCAGACTGTTCTCAAGCAATATTTAAACAATGTATGTGCCTCATAAAAGGGAGATTCTACCATCAGTGGGTTTTTTCTATGTAACACCAGTTTTTAAAATGCAAGCATAGCTTAGTCCCTTTAGGGAGAGGAGGAACATAAACTTCATGCAGTTCAGAAACTGCTTCAACTTTCTTCAAGTGTGGAAAAAAACTTGTAAAAGCCTTCGTAACACTGTGAGTAGTAATTCCTGTGCCCTGTTTTTAAAAGCTGATGTGGGACTTTTTCCTGTTAACCAAGCCAGTGCGTGAGTGTGTGAAGTGTTACTGAAGTTGGCCCCTATGCTCACTAATTTTGCAAAGCTTGGGAGATGCTCTTGTTCAGATCCCTAAGAGACCTTTTTCAAACCAGCAGTGTTTGCCTCTTTCTCCTGTACCTTTATATGAAAGATACATAAGATAACATGTTCTTGATAGCAGGAACTCCTGTGCACGTCTGAAACCGCTAATCATGTTACCAGCAGTGTCTAGTAAAGACAGCTTCTGTACATAGTAACAGTGAAAAAATGTGGTGAGGCTGTCATTTTTTGTTCTGAATCTGGCTCCCTGTAGCAGCTATTGGAATGGATTCTACTATAGCGACAGAAACACTTTCTTGCTATGCAAATATTAAACAGTTAATGTGGTATGTTTTCTGATGAACATGATTTTTGAGTTGGCACTAGCATCTCGGCAGTCCTGGGAATTTCCCCTGGGAGAACTAAGGAATTCTAATTTTGACCTATTTTGACGCTTCAGTTTAAGTCCAACAGCCTCTTTGAAACTTTCACTAATCAAAGGAGTCATACTGGAAATGATGGGGCTGATGTTTGCAAAAAACCCCAACCAAACACACCACATGTTTCTATATACGTTAAGAAATTGTGACCGATTTAGCAGCTTGAGCTGTATCACACAGTTGTCAGTACTTCACCTGGGTCTCTTTGTGGCTCAGTTATTAAATGTGATCTAGCAGACAGTCAGCTTCTGAGGTTCAACTGCGGATAGTACTGCATACATTTAAATTTAATACTACTGTGTGAAGAAAAAACTTTTGTGAGATGTTGCATTCCACTGTTTAGTGTTGCTCCTTTTAGAAACTTTTCGTAGGTGTGTGTGATACTGCAGACATTATTGTTGCTGCTGGAACCTCTTTGTTTCTTAAACATTTTGTTTGTTGAATTCTTATGGTGAAGTTTACATTGAAGTATATAATTTCTGTATATGTTTGTTCACGATAGTGTTGAAAGAGATCATGTATAACAGTTTTGTGGAGAAATTTAGTAATTACGTATCATGAAGGAATATATGTGACTTGCGTCTTTCCTTTGTATTTTTTTTTTATTCTTGTCTTGATACACACACAGGCAGTGTTCTCAGTTCTTTATCAAACCCTAGCTTGAGAACATTAACTACTTTACTTCTATGTCTGTATCCAGAAGTTAGTCACGCCTTTATTTGTATTGTGATAATGCCCATGTTCCTTGTTACGGGTCAGCACCTCATTGTGGAAGGCATTTTAGAAGCACAAATGCAAGACGACTGTCACCCTTATGAAGAATTTTGAAGGGAAATCACCATGTTCAACAGCATCCTTTTTTATTCAAAGTAAATTTCTCTATGTTGCCTGTGGTTGAGTCAGTTGAAAAAGAAATTAATTAAAGGATTTCTAAGTTTAAGTAACACAAATGACTGCCAAGGCGTACAGAACAGGCATTTGAAAACCTTTTTCCTCAAATAGTAAAAACAGACAAGATAGTTTCACTTTTGTAATTGATTTCTACTCACTTTCATGAATCTTTGTTCTAGTAGAAAGATGAAATGTTTGAGTTGGCAACAGCTGAAAAATGAAACTGCTAAGAAATGTATTTCTTACCTTCCAATGAAATTTCTCTGTTTCTTTAAACACTTCTTACTTCTCTCTACATTTTACATTTGCACTTTACAAAAACAACTTGCCTTTTAAATCCCAATGATTTTAATCCCCTGTATGTTTATAATACAGTTACTATATACGAGCAAACACTCTTATATTATCAGCTTGTAAATAACAAGATAAATAACAATAACACAAATTTTTGTGCTGCAAAGCGGGAAGTAAAATGAGGCCATTATCTTCTGAACATTTCAAATTCTTTTTAAAAATACTCCATTGTTCCGAGGCCTAAGGCTCACATTTCTGATGGTAAGCTAGTGTGCTTGTTAGTATTTTTGAAAATTCAAAGCTTGAATTGCTTTGAATTTGACAACCTGCTGAGTTGTCTTGCAGCAGTTAGCTACTGTGTGTTCATGTTCCCAATCTGGTATGCAACTATGTGGAGAATCCTGGGTATTGTTTACTTTGTCTTTTAGAGGTAGATGTGCTATGAAAGTTTGCCCTGGACAAAAAAAAAAAAAGAAAACCCCAGACTTCAGTTTGAAATCGGATGTTGCTACTGTTCCAGCAAAGAGCCGGCATTGAGTGTGATGGAATTGAAGTCTTACCCTGGTGCCAGAGATTTATGGTGGCTTTCACTACCACTGTACGCAAAAGTATCTGTTCTGTATAATTATAAAAGGCTTTCCAACTTTAGGACCTCATTACTTTAAAATAATGGGTCACCTGATTTGTAAGCAATCATTCAATTTAATTACTTTTCTAGGACTCTTTAGTCTCCAGCCTTATAAAAAAAAAAATTTTTCCTTCTACTGTCATTGAAAGAAGGTGAAAGTAGGTCCTGGAGTCTTAAGTGTTCTGATATTTGAGAGCTGTCTCCCAACACCCACTATGTCTATAGTTGATGTCAGTGATGTTTCCTTGTTCCTAGCTGCAGCAGTTTCCCTCTGTTGCTTACATTTGCTCTCCCATTGTATGTGCAGACAGCACTCATATTCTCCCAGCTATTACTCAGATCACAATTTTTAGCCTTGCATAAAATCTTCATTCCTTCTGTCACCCTACTGTCCATTTTCTGTGTTGTCTTATGTTTTGAACGCTGAGCATGCTTGATTAGTTTGAATATACCGCTCCAGATGAGTTTCCTTCTTTGTGCTGGAGATGGCTCTGCCTGTGCATCAGGATCATATCACAACTATGTTAGGCTTGTGATATGTGAGCACCTAAGACACCTGCACTCTTTGCCTTCTCTGTTCTCCCTCTCTGCCAGAGGTCAACCCTGAGATCCTAGTAGAAATGTACTCTTTTTTTACACTACTAAATTAGTCTCCGAGTTATTTTCTACATGCTATTACATTAGACATCTTTGTGGAGTCTAGGTTGGCTAGACTGAATAAACTAGATCTTCCATATTTTTGTAGAAAACTGTTAACTCTGTATGCCAAACTAATATTTTACTGAGCGTTCTTCAAATAACTCTTTATTTTTCTCTGTTTTCTACTTACTTTCATGCCTTTTGTTAATGTTCCCTGCAAATTCTGTTGGTCTGCATAGTGTTTAGGTGACTCTGAGGTGGTCAGAATCTCCCCTTGTTATTTCTTCTATCTTAAATTTTTAATTGATAGTCTGCAATCCTATGGCAGTGTTCCTTGTTTGATAGATGACACGTAGAAACTATACTCCTGGTCATGTGATTTGAAAATAAGTTTCTAGAAATGCTTGTCTAGAACATCGACTGCTCACTGTGCAAGCATACAGTATGAATACTTGCTAGAAATAGATTCCTTTTAGGAAAACCTGAAACTATCTCTAAAATATTTCTTAAAAGCCTGAGCTCAGTTAAAACATTTAAAAAAAATGTTGTTTGCAAAACATGTAGTTGATCAGATTTTTAGTGGTCCTGGAGACCACTTTAGAACAACTGACCTATTATGGTGTGTATTGTCTTGAGGAAAACCTGGAAGAGGTGAATCTACCAGCACTGAGCTGCTGGGAAGTAATGTGAAGTCTGGTTCTATTTTGGGCTTTCAACTGTCTTCAGTAGTTAGACAACACAAACTGAAATGAGGTGACTACACTGGGGCAAAAGTTGCTTTGCATTTAAAACAAACATTTTAGTGAGAAAGAGGAAGTGTTATTATCTATAGTTAGTAAACAGATATGTGTGTTTCTGGTCTTTTTTTATTCCAGAATGCAGTAACCTCTATTCCCTTGCATCCAGTTACTTTATTATAGGTAGGATGATGGCAATACGGTTTCCTGTCTTTTCAATATTCAGAAGGCTTCTTAATTTTAAATAGTAGTTTACTCAACTGAACTTGCTCAGGAAACCAAAAAATGAAGAAAACATTGTCTCTTGGACAGGAGGTAGATTTTAGAATGTCAGCAAAATCAGGCTCTAGGCACCGTCATTGCTACTAGTCATTTATTGGACTTCTCTTAACACTTTTCCAGCAATATATATTGCTTCTACAGTTTTAATGCAAGTGAAATAATTTTAACAGACTGCATGGTAAGCTGAGGTCTTGATATGCATTGTTGTATTTTCAAATATAAATAAATTTGTTTGAATAAGATCTAAAAATACTTAAAAATCCATGTAACTCAGTGGTGTGGAGTTTTTTTTTTTAAATCCTTTTTTTTTGCATGTTTAGCCAAAAGCTCTATTTGAGAGTAGCTGAATTACGGGGAGTTTTCATGAAATGGCTGTGCTGATGTTTAACACCATGATGCTGAAAGGAACAGTATCCACTCCCCTCCTCACAGCTTCCCAGCTGCTCAGTCCTTCAGCCTCCTTCAACTGAGCTGTTCCTTGGTGAGCTGATTTATTGCACTAAACTAACAAAACAATATTCATGGGTTTGCTACTTTTGTTGTCTATGACTTTAATTAGTTGACATCAGTGAAGTTTCAGATAAGACTGGAACTGGTGTAGGAGGAGGAGTGGGAGAGCATGAACTGGAGCAGGGAGAGCAGGGCTGCTACTTTTGCCCACACTGAGCTGTTAAATAAAATCAGCTTGGCTTGCTGCAGCTCGCTTGTGAAACCTCATGGGTAGGATTGGTCGTGTGGTATAAAAGCATGTGAACTGCGCTGCAAGTGGTTTGAAGAAGGCAGAGAGCTACTGAAAATGCATCACATATTTTCACAAAAACCTGTGTAGCTTATTGGAGTCCTGGTAGCATCAGCTCAGCCCCACCTTCCTGAAGCAATTTTTTGTTATGTTTTTATGTATAGTGGTGAGAATTCATTGATGCAAGTTTCTTGATGGCAAGGCTATTCTAAATTGCTCTTTGTGAACACAGTCTTTCTTACAAATTGCATCCTACCTACCAGTGGTGACAAATCTCAGAGTGCATCTTGCCCAGTATCCTGCTTACAACTGTAGCCCTAAGCAAACATCTACATAAAACCAGGGTAAATGTATACATGAGGCTTAACCTGACTGGTTTCCCAGATCCAGCTGTTTTCATTTCATTGATTTCTTGAGTCTGGTGCAGATTGTCTCTTTAGTAATTCTCAGTAGTCTCTTCTTCCAAGGGCTTGAGCATTTCTTTTCCTATAAACTCTTTGCATCTGTTGCAAGGTCCACAAGTTTGCCTTGAAAGTTGCTCTTGACAGATGAACTCTAGTTCTCACATACAGAGGTGGTCAGCAGTCATGCTTACCTCTGTGCCATTCACGATTTGTGTATCATTCCTCCAGATTTTGCTTCTGAATGCATTGTTTGAAGTCCATCACTTAATATATGAAGCTAGATATGGGTCCCTGGTCCCCTGTATGCATTGCTTTATATTTTATATGCCTAATTTCATCTGTCATTTTGTTGCCCAGGCACTTAGTTTTGTGAAGTTTTTCTGCGGTATCTCACTCTGCCCGTGTCTTTACTGCCTTGAATAATTTAGTATCAATCAGCAGACTTCTACTGCTGCTCAGCCCTAGATTAAAAGGTCACTGTTATGCAGATGCTGAATATATATACATACCAAGTGCAAAAGCAGAAATTACCTGTTCACTTGGCTGTTGAATTTCTGGTGGCAGCCATAAAATAAAACCTTAACAGAAAGGTTTCCATGTGGAAGCTTTGCCAGAACACAGTCTGGAGGGATAATTGTGGAAACGAGTTCACAAGGTGGACTCCAGCTTCATTGCCATATCTGGTAAATTGTCCATTCCACTGAGATCAAAAAGTTGAAGATTAGAATGGAAGAATGTGAACACTTTGAGTCAGACAGCCAGCATGAGAAGGATGAAAACCAGAGGAACTGTCTTGGGATGAGGCCAAGCAAATGCTTCAATTTGCAGGCTGTTCCTTAAACAAGCCTTTTGCATTTCTTGTATCGACAGTTTTCTTACATTCCTCCAAATTATGTTGAAGGAATTGTTTTGCACAATCAAGTTGATAATATTTTCTTTGCAAAGACAAGGTTGCATCTTATACCAGGTTTGGATATTTTTGTTGTCTTAGCACACACAGCTCAAATAGAAATAATATTGTCAACGTGGTTGAAATTATATTTGCGTAGTTTCGGCAAGTTTCTTCTGACTCCAAATATTGTGTTTTCTGTCTGTGAATGCAACTCTTATTCTATGGAGAATCTGGTCAGGGCTGTTCTGCAAGGGAAATATTTTTAGATTGTAATTCAGGGAATCTGCCTACACCAGACTTGGAATGTCTCTGAGACTCTCTTCTGTTCTTCCCTTCCCCCATCTACCCAATATTTAGATCATTTGTGGTTTCTTCAGTACTTTGAACCTCTTTTTCATAACACTTGCACCTGTTTGGTTTTCAGTAGCATAGACAGCAAACCAGATGTGTGCAGCTGCATTAGTTTATGTCTACTCACTCCATGCTGAATATAGTGCCTCCTTATTAAGTGACTTGTTAGTTGCAAAGCTTTTCAGTGATGCTCTGAATTTCATTTCCCCCTTTTTTAGCAGACCTGACAATATAGAGAAATATTTATTTACTTTATTTGTATCTAAGAACCCCTTCTTCTATTTCAGCAGTTTGAAGGAAACCAAGTTGTGTTCCTGGGCTTAGTTGGCATGCTAATGTCTGCAAACACAGTAGTTGAGAATATTTTTATATTTTTGTATTCTAATGTGATAAAAGCATGAAGCTGTGAACAGAAGCGGAATAAATATGGGCATTGATGTGTGTGTGCTGCTTCCCCAGGAGTAAGAGAAAACAACTGCTTATTTGATGCAGTTCTGGTTGCTTACCTGAGCTTGCAGGGAGGGTGAAGAACCTGATTTTGGCTGGCTTCAGCTTTGGTGTCTGGGTTCTGATGCCTGTGAAGGCTCTTGTGGGGATGCAATTTTGTCTTGTCAGCTAGTCAAATTCCTCCTGATTACATTTTCTTCAGACTGGCTTTAGGATAATGATTAAGTAGTCCTGCCTTTTTGATCTACTTGCAGAGCTTATTGGGATGATGCCCCAAGTATAATTCCAGTAAGTACTGACAGCTTGTTAAAAGTCCAGCTTGGTGTTTTGTTTTTTGTTTGGTTGGGGGTTTTTTGTTTTGTTTTTTTAAATAATATCAATGCTGCAATTATTTTAACTTTCATAAATGCTGAACAGAAGGAAATAATCGCTTCCCTCAGGCTGCCCTGCTAATGCAACCTGGTAGGTGCTCAGCCTTTATTATTTGAGAGCGAGCACACTTGTTTGACACTCAAAATGGGCATGATCCAAGATGTGCCCAGGTTCAGTTTCCACCAGGACCCCCTGGTTCTTCCCCACAGAGCTGTTCCCTCACCGGCTGATGGGAGGCTGTACTGCTTTACGGGGTTATTCCGTGCTAGGTGCAAGACTTCACCTTTTTCTTGGCAGTTCATGAGGTTCCTGTTGGTTTATTCTACTGCCCACCTCAAATCCTGCCTTAAGCCCTTGCTAAGACTGTTTCTTCTACTTGTTTCACATGTTTAAAATCTTGTTTGAACATGTTTTAATTTTATTTATATTTGTTACTTTCAGTTATAAATGATAAATAAAAAGTGTTTTGCTGTTGTGTCTTGTTGAAGCTTGTTTTAGACCAGATTTTGAGTCTTTCTTTCAGTGGAGCTTAGCGTCTGTATTTTTGAGTTGTTCCCATAACTAGATCCTGTTGTGCATTCTCCAAATTCTAAATATCTTACTGTGCTTATTATTTACTTGTATTAATATTTTAACTTTGGTACGTAAGTCACTTGTGACCATGTTAAAATTGCGTTCTTTCTACTCAGTAACTCTTCTGTGTAAGTTTATAGTTGTGCAGTAATAATTCAAAGTATCTCTGCTTAAACTGTTCTTATGGGCAGTTAGTAATGCACAGCAAAAAGTGTTAGTTGTCTGTTACAGTGATGTACTAAAACCTCATAGAGAGGGAAAAGATTCTGCAACTGTAAAATTGGTTTTTAATTTTTTCTAAAATCAGGACACTTATCCCAAAGAGTTTTATAGACAGACTAAACTTCTTTTTTTTTTTTTTTTTTTGCCAGCAGAGAACCTAGTAAGAGATGAATAGCTACCAAACTTATGGAAACTGTTTGTAACTTGTTCCCAGCATTGCTGATTTTGGATAATTATTCTTTACAAATTAGGTTATAACCAGTGTTCTGACACACCAGCCTGAAGTCTCACTAATATTTGCATTCTCCTCTTCCTTGTAGTTTCCATAAGAGTCTTGATCCTCTTGCTGTGTCATCTGGATCAGGATTTATCATGTTGTGAAGGATTTCATAATTTTCAATCTGCTTAAGTATGGGCAGGCACGGAGTTAATCCAGGCTATATTAGAAATTGTGTTTGCTGTTCGAGAGTGTTGCGCACTGAGTGAATTAGTGGTAGGAGACACTGAAGCCTCTTTGCTATTGACCTATACTCCCTGCCTATGTGACTGTTAATTTCTGTGTAGTTTTGTATTTTTTTAATGAATCTGTATTTTGTTTTTCAAATGTTCAAGAAGAATTTTCAGCCTTATGTAAGTCAGGGCATGTAACTTGGTCCTCTTGTCATAACAGGCTTTCAAGGTTGGCCATGTAATAGGACTATAATTCTGCCTCATGATGCAGAAAATATTAGTCGTTTCATAATGCTGGGGTTTTTCAGCAGGTATATTTAGTTTTGTCATACTATAACATTTAGTCTCCATGCATATGAGAACAACAGAGAGGTGATTGCTTACCCCACCTTTTTTAACGATTGTTGAGATGTACACTTAGCTGTATTTTATCAATGTTCTTAACTGGAAGGTGGTTGGGAGACCTAATAAACTATTTTATCTGAAAAAAGCATGTGAGTTGTCTGAAATTTTTATCTTGTAGAACCTTTTAAAATGTAAGTTTTTAAAAACTACATAATAGGGTGTAACTAATCGTTTTGTGAAGGCTATTTATAAAGAAACTGCTGTATGTATTTCATACAGGCATTACTTCTACTTCAAAATCTTTTATTGTCAAGCCAGCTAGTACATGCAATTTCTGTCTGCTTTCTTGGCAGACTTTGAGCTTCAATTGCTTTTTTTTTCTTTGCAATTATAGTGCAACATAGTATTAAAAAAAAAAAAAAAAAGAGGGTAGGGGGAAAAAAGCAGAAGAAAAATCCAACCCGAAGCCCCAGCACCTTCCTAATTTATTTAATAATTGTCCTGAGCATGCTTCTCACTTGAATGCAGTTGCAAGTAGTCCATAGAGAATCTTTTATTCATTACTGTGAGCTTAAGATTTGTCTATTTGGAACGTTATTTGTGGCGAAAACAGTTAGTTGATTTTACCTGTGATTAGTGTTTACCCAAAGGAGTGCTTGCCTTACTCCAGTGATTTTGGGTCTTTAAATAGTCCTTCAGTGAAGTGATACTGGAGTTGTCCATGTGGTGAACAGGAATGGGTTTTTCTTTAGTAAACTGCTTTCTGGCTAAGGCTGATTTCAAGCTGCAGCACGTTTCTAGCTGGAGTTATTTCTGTTAAATTGATTGATACGAACGTGTTTCAGCAAAGTTTATGTAGTACATCAGAAAAGAGCAAATGTTCATTCTTTTAATATGAATAAGACCACGAGCTCCTCATTAGCCATTTTTCTTTTTGTACTTTAGCAAATTTTTCATTTAGGAAAACTTTCTGTTTGATTTTGACATATTCTTCTTACCCCGGCCAAGCAAAAATGCCAAACTTCAGTTGTATTGTGGTGAAACTTATTTTCACCTTTTTTTTGAGAAGCATTTCCTTCAGTACAGTTTCCACTGTTCAGACAATAAAAAGGACACTTTCCATCACTGAAACAAGCTGGGTTTACATCGGCTCCTAGGAAAACCATTGTGCAGATGGCCTTAAGTTTGGCCTCTTTGTTCTTGCAGATCATTATTTGTTGTATCGATTGTTTATGCCATGTGTTTATCCTGGCATAATTTTTGAAAGAGCTTCTGTTGTGCAGCAGTGCAGTACACAGTGTGTCTATTGACGGGGTGAATCGCTGCAGCCAGTCGGCCGGTGAAAGAGCTGCCCCTGTTCTTCAGCTGCCAGCCTGCTTGCAGCGCACTCTCCCTGCCCAGAGCGGTTCTGGTCTCACGTACTGGTATGTTTTCAGTAGCGTTGGTCACGTTAACTGCAGTGCTGCTGGTACTCAGACCTCCGTGCATGCTGAACAGACAGCCTCTCACCCAGGAAAACAGTTAGAAATAGAGTTTAAGGAGAAGATAGGGCAGATGATGCTGATCGGCCACAGGGCGAGACCAGCATTGGTTTAGAAAGGACTGGATCCTTTTATTTCCTTATCGCTCTCTTTTCCCATACTTTTCCTTCGCAAACCACATTGATTCATCCCTTTCCCCTTCTCTAAAGATCCCACAGCTACTCTTACCATCCCAGGTTGCTCTTCCTTCCACTCCGTAGTAGGTATTCAAGCCCCATATGCAGTAACAGCCCTCAGTCTGCGAGGTGCTCTGGAGAGCCTTTCCATTTACTCGCTATGATGGGTCTCACACTGGCCATGGGGCCGACGACTCTCTTGGGACAGCCAGTATTTGGGTTCTCCCACCCACTGCTGGTCCTCTGTGTGCCTTCGCATGTGGAGATAAGCCTCTACCACATCACCTAAACATTTTTCACATTGTTAAGCATACTGGATATAAGATTTTTTTCCATACGTCATGGAGAACAACAGAAGAAATGTACCTTGAGTGCTTTTTGTTGACCTGCACACTCTTTGTGTTGTGTCTCAACAATCTAAGTTTAAAGTATTGAAAGAATTTCAAAGCTAACAGCACTTTACCTCCCCTCTCCTTCTGCCCTTAGTGGAGAAAAAAAGAACATTTTGGTGAGATGCTGTCAAACCATAAGTATTATTATGTCCAAGAGCAAGTTTCCTTACTGAGCAATGTGAACTAAAGGCTGAATATTGTATTATCTTGAAATTGCTTTCCTTAAGTCATTGTCCTTCATGATAGGGCTTTAACTTTTGCTTGATTTCTGCTCCAAGGTCTAAAATTTTTTGGGCAGTCCTTAATCTATTTTAACATTCAAATTTTTTATTAAATGCATCTTTAATATAACAATATTAAGTGTGGCTATCCAAATTAAACCAAAGTGTTAGCTTGCCCATAATTGGCTAAATAAACATGGGCATCTTGTCTTTTTTTCCCTGCCCAGAATTAGCTAGTGAGATGTTTGTTTGAAACACGTAGCTTACTGTTGTCAAAGTTTTCAGCAGGTGCAAAAATGAAGTGCAGCAAATGTTGCTGCAAAAACCCGAGTCTTTCTTCGACTTCAGCAGATGTAGAGTGGGAAGAGTCAAGTAAATGAGAAATCAGTGTGATGAAATGAAATTTATGCCACATTTCAAATTTGACATCATTGGTTTAGGTCTGAAGTGAAAACAAATGAAAACAGCAATCTTGAAGTGCAAACTATTGCCCCAAAGTGTGTGAAGATTCTTGAGCTATCTTAGTAAATGTGTGGGGTTCTTTTTTTGTTTGTTTGCTTAAGGGGATTTTGAAGTCTTCCTCAAGCTTTTCTTCCTCCTTCTATTGCCTTCTACACTTTGCTCACTTGTCTTCATGAATAACAAAAAGATGCTCCTACCACAGAACACTAACTTTCGCTCAATTTTTTCTTAAATTTGCTGTCTTCTTCGTATTAATGGCATTGAAATGTCTCGTTTATGCAGTGCTAGATACAGCATGTTTGACTATTGACTCTGGCTGCCTGGAATACACTTGAATGCTGACTTAAAAAAGCGGGCGTATGCACAGTGATGGGGGAGCTGCTTAAGCACCATCTTTACATTTCCATCTGCCTAGTTTCTAGAAAAACATCCCAATTTGGGTTAACAAGTGCAGGAAATAAGATCAGTTATATGTTAACAATCTAAGAAAAACTGAATAATGAAGCTGTAGGGATTGGCTGGGTGTTTTTGCTGGTCTTTCACAACTGTTCTGTTATATGTAGTAAGTGTTGTGGCTATGTGACACCTGCAACTCAATACAGAGTCTGAATTCAAAATATTTTATTATTTATTAAATCACCATTTGTGATTATCTGCTGATCTAATGGGTAGACAGTCTACACGTCAGAACTTGCCCAAGCTAGTCCTGCAGGCCTGTGGGAAAATCCTTAAGGGATAGTGACAAAGATACAACACTGAAGCTTAAAAATAGACATTTGCTCCTCAAAAGGAATTTGCTACTCTTCCAAATTTGCTACTCACTGAGTCATGCTCTTATACACAAATACAGTGACCTCATCTTTACTGGATAGAGTTGAAGCTGTTCAAATCACTTGTATTAATTTCACCTCCAATCAGATGCAAAAAATGTGAATGAATACACCTGTATTCATGCACAGATTTTTTTTTTTTCCAAACACAACAAGCTACTGCTTGAACACAGTATGTTTGTCGTTAAAATAGGTGAAACTACTGTACATGGAAAGTTGTGCCTAGCTGTACTTTTATATTAATGTGTAAATGTGAGGAATGAAGCAGTTCAGTGTAAAGTAGCTCTAAAATCTAAGCAAGTCCGATCTTTTTTTTTTTAAGACTTAACAGATAAGCCTTTTATTTCAAACTTCTCTTTGCGATAGCTCTGCTTGCATATAGGAAATGTAATAATCTGTGTAAATAAGTTTACAGTTTACTTATCTGCCTTTTTTATGATGACTAGAAGTGATTAAAAATAGCACTCAGGATTTTGGGTGGATTATTGAGGTTGTCAGCCACATAATTTTGATGTCTCTTAATTGTTGTTTTTGTGTCTGAAAGTAATTCATGGTATAAAAACAGATCTCAATTTCTAAGTATTCGATACAATCTACTTACTCTGTGATGTTTTAAACTTCTGGCCAGCCTGAAACAAGTGTTGAGGTATAGGTTTTGTGCTCGCATTCCACAGCTTGAACTGTCAGAAGAAAATCAATAAATAAATAAGACTTCTTCAGAGAATGTATAAAAGCTTTATCTGATTTTTAAAAAAATGTTGATCAGATTTTAGATCCGACTGATGAAACTGTGATCTTGTAATACCTTGTTTTATATGTATAACTTTATGGCAGTATTAGTTTTTTTCAGATTATCTCCAAACCTGTCTGATTCTATTAATTCCTGCATGGAAGTCGTTATATGGAGCGGTGCATTAAAGCACTTGATGTTTTGGTTTTCTTGTGTACTTTTAGGTGAGTTGTGTAACCTCATAACGCTGGATGTAGCGCACAATCAGCTTGAACACCTTCCAGAAGAGATTGGAAGCTGCACACAGATCACCAACCTTGACTTGCAGCACAATGAGCTCCTGGACCTGCCAGAAACTATAGGTATGTAAAGAGGCTGGAGAAGAGAAAATAAATCACTATTTCAAAATGTTAAGAGGAACAAATTTAAGAATGAGTATTTGGTTGGTGACTGTAGAATGACTGTGTTCAGCTCAAGGCAGATTCACGCTTGAGATAAAAAGCAACGTGTGCGTGTTACCTTAAATGCAGTTTCTAGCTTTCTGAATGATATTACTGAATCTAACTGTGCTGCAGAGTGCAGCATTGTCTATAGATGAAAGATACAAGGAAAAAAAGTGTATCGCTTCTAACTCTGATTTAACAGTATTCTGAGGTTGAGTGAATATCTACAGCTTGTCTGTCCTTTCTGTAATGAAACTGAGCATATAAAGGAATAAAAGGCTAAAAGACTCTTAGTTGAAATGTAATACTTCAGCAGATGGTTTTAACTAACAACTTTGGCTAAAGAAAAATAGAATTAGAAAGGTAAATGTTTTAAATGAATTCTATATATTTTATGCTTCTCTGTAGAATGACTGAAAAAACCTTCCAAGTCCACAAAGTCTGTGTGCTAGTGCAATAAAATACAGAGGATTTGCAACTTCGATTGGGAACAAGACTGAAATAAACACTGTCCTGGGTGGTTTCAGAATGTTGTATAGGATGAAACAACAAAATACGACTTTTCCTAATTAATCAGATCAGCTTTAAACAGATGTCAAAGAAAGATGCATCCTATGATTCAAAAAGACGAAAACCAAGGCCATCATGATTTTAAGCTCTTATTTGTCACCAGAACATACTTGTAAGAATGAATGTTATCACTTAGATTATATTTATAGCGAACATTTTGTTAATGTACTTTAACCCGTAGTAAAATGAATGAGCAGAAGAGTGAGGAACCACTTAACAACACTCCAGCTTTTCTTCTGGCAGTAAATTGTTGAGTGTGGAGCTACTGTGGCTTTTTGTTTAGAAAGTTTGACCTGAACAGAGTTTACATTGATGAAGTATCTACTGGAGCTAAACTTCCTTCCTGGATTGATGGTATTTTTAAACTCTGGAGATGCCATTCCATCTGGAATTTGCATCTAACTTACACAATTCATAAGCACGGCCTTTATTTTTGTAGCTATTTTGTAAATCTTATTGAAAGTTGTTTTAAGTAAAATTTACATGTAGTGTACGTGTCACATTTAGGAAGCGAGATCTCTGGATAAACTGCTAGTTATGGGGAAGATTCTCTAAGCAAGTGTGAGATTTCCATTGTCAGGGCTTATAGACCACTGTTGCTAATTCTTCTGTAGAACGGTATTGATTTATTGAGTAGTGACTAGCAGTTACTGAGCTTCTCAGAGGACCACAAAAATCTTACTTCTAATACACTGCAAGACTGTGCTTACAGGGAAAGGCCTTTGGGTAGGAGAGGCACAAAGTTACTTAGGCATTTAAGTCATTTGAGATAAATAGGAAATTGCTGACTATGCAATCAAGATAGTTTGGACTCATCGTTTCTTCAGAAAGTTATTGTAAGCTTAGGTGGTTTGTACTGAGTCAGGTTCATACCTGGTTGGACTGGATTTCTGCCTATTTTCTTTGTTTTGTTTTTCCATTGCATTGTCTTTATAGTGTTTTGAAGTTACTTATTTTTAAATGTATATAGCTGTCTCTTTACATGCTTATCTGAGCTGAGTATCAATGCTATATAGCTCAACAAAGCACCAAAGACAGATGAATAATGGTAAGAGACAGCAGTGTGCCCTTGTGTCTTTAACCTTACACTGGTTCAGTTTTTGCTCCGCTGGAAAATACCAATTGTTGGTATTGACCAACGTGTAGTAGCTGAGCATTTCTGTTTAGAGTAAAAACTTAAAATCAGAAATTGGTATTGGTGCCACATGCAGTACACAAACGGCCAGAACTGAATACTTAAGGGAAAAATTCTAAACTCCAGTTTAAATGATAATGATCAGCCTACATTTATGCATGTTACAGAAAAGGCAGCCGTAGCCAGTTCAGCAACATTGGCTTTATGTCTTAGTCATCGCCGTTTTGGTTCAACATTAAAGCAAGTTGTGGCTTGATTTTTAGATTACAGCTTACTTTGTGGTAAGGATTGTTCAGCGAGAGACTTTGAGTACTGAGAAAAACCCAGCGAGTAAATGGCGCGTGGCCGCGTGGCGTGGCTGCGGGACGGCCTTTCCAGCCTCTCCATCTCTCGCTCCAGTTTCTGTCTCTTCCCTGCTCGCGAATATATACCTGGTGTTCGGCACAACTGGCTTTTCTTTGAACATTTAAGTGTACTGAAACCCGGCAGGGTGTAATATATAAGCGCTGCTAATGTTTCTCCAGTTCAGTCAAACTGGGCCGGGGGTCGCACACTGGGTGCAAAAAAGACCAAGCACATTTGCTCTTTCTAAATATTTAATGTACTATGAGCTTATGAGCCTCCTGTTACGGAACAGACTTTCCATTACTGCCAGGTCTGTCCCCTCCTCCCCCACCAACACCCTTTTGATGGAGGCCTGTTGTTTTTCTTCAGAGGGATGTTTTTGTCAAGCTGCTTTGAAAAACAAACAGCCCCCTTCCTTTTCTACACCCCCCCCCCCCCCCCCCCCCGCCTTTGCAAAATGCTTCTTAAATTAACTGCTGGACTATCTAACCAAGTTTTGGTTTTACCACAGAAAGATTTCTGGATCTGCCAATTAAAACAAAAGAAAAAAAGCTTGTTTTCTAACAGGACTGTACTGCAATGTGCCGGAGCTGGGAGGAAGGGATGTTGGAGGGTGACATGCAGGGGAGTGGCAGGGAAGGGATTATGCATCAGCAATGATTACAGAGGTAGCAGAGCCAATATACCCACTCTGTAAAAATACAAAGTTCTTGTTTCAACTAACGCTTTATAAGCATGCTTTCGTGCAGTAACAAATGTCGATTTTAGATATTAGTTGTCAGGAAGTGACCTAATGTCTTGCTTTATAGATATTGGCTTAATACATTCATATCTGTATTTCTGTTGATTGAAAATTGTAAAGTACTTTGTATATTAGATCACTTCCTGTAAGAAAAATGAGCTTTGTGGAACAGCTTAGCACATTCCAATAGTCTCAAGTCTAGAATCAAAATCATAGTGGGATCTTAGGTGCTTAGTGTTTTAATTGCAGGTTTTCCCCCCACCCCCATGGTTTTTTTTTCAGGGGGGAGGAGGAGGGAGAACTATGATCTACTTTTATTTACACAATGTCTTATCTCTGTATACTTAGCTGGCACACTAATATATCCAAAAGATATATAAATGAAGGTGAAGAACATACCATTTATATTAAAAATAATAACTGGATGTTTGAGACAGAGAGAAAGCAAATTTTGGGTGGAGTAAAGTGTTTCTTTGGATTACAAACTAGCTTAGAAAATTTTGTGCTGTAAATACCACATGGTGAGTGCTCCCTCTTTGAACTTTTAATTTTAGCATTCTGTTTAAATATGTTCACAATTTCTTATTCAAAAGCACAGAAACACTTACTCAAGAAAAAGAAATTAACAGAAGCAGAATTATGGCTTTTTAAAAAAAGTCAAATTCTTCATCTGTTCTGTAATTTTCCAGTTTTGTGTGTTTACGTGTGCAGTTTGATTATAGTCAAATGTGCCATATTCATGGACATTTAAGGCAACAGACATTTTAATAAGAAAAAGAATAGTCAGTTGTCAATGTTCCAAAAAGAGGCTTTAAAAGCACAAAAAATTCCGTCACTGGACACACTTTCCAGTGTCTGACATGGCACTGTTCCTAAGAGGTGGTTAGGAAAATGAGAGGCATATTTGAAGCCCTGCGCTACACTCCTGCCCTTCACTGTGACACATGAGCTCAGAAACTGAAATCACAACTCTCATGAAAGCAAATATTACGTGGAGCAGCTTTGCCGTTTTTCCTGGTTGAAATTGTGCTACAAACTAGACTTCTAGCCCAATTAGCTCCAGTGTACCTTTCAGAGCACAGTTGTGCTTTTAAAACACATAGTTGATAAAATGTGAAGCATCGTGAACAGAACTGGGCACATGTAATTGGTACAGCTCAGATTGTATAAATTGTGGTTGAGAGCTTTAAGTCTCTAGAAGTCCTAGTAAAGACATTTCTGTAGAAAAGTGGAACTACTTTAAAATGGTATTTTAAGTTTAGCAGGCTTAGCAAAAGCTGGAGAAGTCTATTCTGAAACATCTAACAAATGCGCTGGTCCTGATGAGACCCCGCAGAGGACCTGTGGCTCCCTCGGTGCTCAGGGGTGATGTTCATACGGGACTGACGGATTTGATGTTACTACTCACCACTCTGATGGAGCAAAGTGCATAGACTCCTTGATGGCAATATCCATATTCTTAAAATTTAAGCACATGACCTAGTGCTTTGGCCTGCGAGCAGTCAGGACTTTGCAGGATTCAAGCCTGTTTTGTTAGGCTCACACTGGGAGATCTGATCAGTGTTCAGTGCTCTGTCTAAGGTTTTGTTCTTGGACTGTGCTGTTAGTGAAACTTTTTAAATTACATTCTGCTAGTATTGGGCAATCACAATATGCTCAGCCTTTTCTCTGTCTGGTGGAAAGCAGTGGCTCCCACTCTTTTACTCTCATTTTTGGGCTGTTGTAAGCCTTTACTAGTTCTCATGATGGTCTCATAAAGGGAATGAAGCTTCTGGTTTTTGTTGGCTACTAATTCTAGACTTAGTAAATGTAAAGCAGTGAAATTGGCTAGAAAAGAGAGTGGCAGGAGAGCACAGGTGGAGAACTCGCTGCCTACTCCAATGCAGAACGCGAGGGATGAAGCAAAGCTGTGAGGTGTCAACTTCAAACCAGTTAAAAGCAGACTGCACGGCATGCGATGGATGGGGAACACTCGGGTCTCAGCGCTCGCACAGGTTGCTGTAGATGTTAAAAGCTCACAGGCTCACAGAGCAACCTGAAGATTATGCAAAAGAAAAATGCATCAGTTGCTGCTACATTCGGGAAGTGGCTGAGCCACATGGTGGATCTCCCTCAGCTCTTTGGGAGGTTTCAGGGTGTGCTTTCCCTTTTCATAGGTTCTTCTCTTGGTATCTGCTGCTGGGCATTTTCTTCCAGAGAGGCGATAACTAGGTGGATCTCTGGTCTGCATGCAAAAATTATCACATTCTAATTAGTGAAAATTATAAATGTATATTAATGTATTGTACATTTTATGTTTATATAGTGGGGCAGACTTAAAAAATTAAACACATCTATCACTTAGGAAAGGTTAATGTTTTTTCTGCATTGCCAGTTAGGTGTAAACTGTTCCTACAATGTGATTTACATTTATATAAAATCTTAAATTTCACAGAAAGGTTTTTAATAGTCAGTTGAAAAGGAAAGTAAGACTATCAATTAAAAATTAAATAAATTTAAGTAGCTTTGTGTTATTGTATGAAGTATGAATTGAGTAAAATGCAATGCTTTCATTGATAGCCCAAAATAAGTCCCAACTGGTGCTTTTGACTCTGCAATGTGAAGTGTTTTTGTATTTTTGTATAATTTTCAGCTAATTATAACTTCCTTTTTTGTTTTAATAAATAAATCTCCAATGCAAGCCAGATATAGTTAAACACATGTACTGGTTTTCTGTAAAAGTTAGGCTAGCCTTTACTGGCGTATTAATTCTGAGTTTATTGATTTGATATGTGTTTATGAAAATATTTTTAAATTTGTATCTTGGTTGGCTAAAGATGTTAAAATTTCTTTAAATTTGTATCTGGTAAGACTAGGATGGGGACGATTTATTTTAGTGAATGTACATACCATCACAAAGTAATTAGCTGCAGAGACCAGTATGTACAGCTATATTACAACTGCAGCTCAGCATTTTCAGAAAGATTTGTATACTGCAGAAAGAAAAAGCCCATAACCTTATTTTCTTTATGTAAGAAGCAGGCATGAGGGAAGAGCAATTCAAAGCAACACACCAGAATCGAGACAAGCAGGTCTAATAGTTGCACGCATTTTGATGAATGCATCTTAAATGGAGTTGAATTTCCATAGCATAGGCAGTTTCAGAACCATGTCACTAGGAGTTTGTGTTCCCTAGCCTTCTGCAGGTGTTGTATGTGGTGCATGTCAGATACTTGAGCCTCTGTCACTCGAGTTTTGCCAGCATCTTGCGTGCATCTTTCATGCATATGCAGTTCGCAGTGAAGCAGAGTTGAAAAACAAATAACTGCTGACATGGTCATGCTTTAGCCCTAATCTTTAAATAATGAGGGAAAACATGTCTTTGGTTGATACTGTTAGACTGAAAATAGGAATCTCTTTGCTCTCTTCAAATGGCATTTAAACCAGTAAGGGTGGTAGAGATTAGTTTTAAATTTATGCTAAAGAGCTTTCTAATAGATAACATCTTTTAGGAGAGTTCCTAGACTTTGTGTAAGGAGGATAATGCACTTTAGTTTGAGCAAGACAAAAAATGATGGACCCTGCTGACCCTATAATTTGTGAGTCTGAATCTGCCTCCTATACTGGCCTGATATATGAGGAGGTTTTGGTGACTGGAAAGAACAATTAAAATACACTAAAAATCACTTTACTGTAAAAAAACCAGTAAAATCCGGAATTCGTAAGTCAAGTTTTATGTTGTGTTCAACTATACCTTTGTATTTGGAAGAGTGTAATTACATTTCATGTTTTGGCTTTGGTAGTTGGTAGTAATGATCACGAGGGATTCTCTTCTCTTCTACAGTTTTCCCGAGTGGTTGCACTCCCACTCCCATCACCTTTCTGTCCCCATTCTCAATTTTCCTAAAACATCAGCTTTTAGCCAGAACATATCAAACATTAGGGATGTTCCAGCCCTGCAGGTTGTAGAAAGGATTTGAACTCTCTTGGATGATTGATTGGTGACACAAGTTTACATTCATACAAGTCTATAGGCTTTGGTTTAGGAAGAAGTTACCCCCCGATCAGATGAGTAATGACCATGGGATTTTGTTTTGCTTCCCTCTGCAACACGCTCACGGTGATGGCCTTCAGGATGTCTTGCCAGACAAGTCGCTTTGTGCTGTTGCAGTGTTGGACATTGGCAGACATCATCTTTGCTTGTGGAATGCAATTGAAGGTTAAAATGGTTTATGTGAAGCCTTACGTTTTACTCTACAGCTGTCAGGGGAAATGGTTTGCTTTCTGACAAGAGATTAGATTAAACATGTCAATAGCTCCTTTCACCTAAAAATCTGTGAAACTGTTCAACAATTGTCATGGAGTATGGCCGACATCTGGAAAAACTAATATATAGTAAGTACAAAGGGTGGTACAGGCATCTTCTGACTTATAGCTATTTTAGGATAGGAACACTTGAAATATTTGAACACAGTGTTTAATCTCTATCCATAGCTGACCATCTCTAGCTCGTCTAGTCTCTCCTATACAGTTTTCAACTCTTTTAAGGCTCTCAGGTCCCACCTGCTTTGTAACATACTCATTGAACCTCTTTTGACTTTTTCTTCCATATTGTCATCTTTGTTATTCACACTATGAAATTAATGTGATGTGGTGTATTAAGCTTAATTCATGTACATTGTTTTTTAAAAGTGACATAGTCTGATTTTTTTTTTTTTAACTTTTTAATTAATTTTAGATGTATCTCTTGCTTTCTGTTTGTTAAAAATGACATCTGGTACCTTTTGTATGCAAAATGGCAACGATCTTTCTTAGAAGAAGATCCCGTAGTGAATTAAGTGAACTGCACTCTATGAAGTAATGTGTGGTCACGTAAAATGTGTTCTTTAGTAGGTGGCTACTCATTGTGTGCAAAGTTTAGTCAAATCAAAATCTAAGAATATTTATAGAAGTTAAATGATCAGAAATACTTAATGGTGCTGTGTTGTTTGTAGCAAGTTCTTGCAATTATCTACTGCGTGCTGAGGTTCATGTATACTTTTGATTACAATCTTATGGGGTTTTGATGTGCACAGCTCTTGTAAGTCCAGTTTGTGTTTTTAATGTTATCTGCAGAAGAGTTTTCTCTAGTGAACAGATTTTAAATGGATCTGATGCTTCTGGTTTATTTAAGAGAAAGCAACTGATCCTGATAGCAAACTAGCTTTATGAACTAAGTTATATAAAACAGACTAATTATTCCATCTTTTAGTAATGATGCAGTAACATTTCACACTAAGTAATGACCCTTCATCTAAGGATAGGGAATTTGAAGGATTATTTTAACTAAGGGATGGAAAGGAAGAGGTGTGGTAAATCTCAGAAGAGAGCATTTGTCAATCCCTTTAGAAAGAACCGGTAGGACTTTGAGTTAGGAATTTGGATTTCTTTATATTATTCAACATACCAGATCCTGTTTCTCTTGACTTTGAAATATTCAAGAAAGAGATGTATTGCTCCTACTTGGAGAACCACTTCAGGTAGTCTTTGCGTTTCTGTAAGCATGGTTTCTTGCTTTGGTTCTGGTCTTCCCTTTGTTTTGGGATTGGCAAACACCTGCTTTTTCTTTGACTAATATTTTTGAGGTACCTTTAATAAAGAATTTAACTTAAACCATCTATTTAGAGTCTCTTTTATAGTAACAGAGTTTAATTTAATGCTTCTGGATTTGCATGCTTCCAAGTATTTTTAATTAATTTCTGTGTAAATTAAACAGCTAACCCTGAGAGAGACATGCAGTCACTCCAGTGAAGTGATTATGAATTCTGCACTTTGGTTGCTTCAAACCTGAAGATCTGGGCAAAGTGGAGCACACTGGTGGGCGTCAGTACGCTTTGCTGGTGGGAAAATGGACCTGAAACAAGGTGGCTGTGTGGAGTCTGATTCCCGAGAGTGACTGCTCAAGCGGAAAGTTGAACTAAAACAACTTTGCAGTGACTTTCTTCGGCCTGGCATAAGTTTAGCGCTTAGTCAGGCCTTAGTATTGTATTTTTAGAAGTACCAATGGATGGGGCAATTGAGTTTAGAAGTTGTGTGGGTGGGTTTTTGTTTTTTTTTTTTTTTTTTTTTTTGCAACGGGCTTCCTAAGAAAACAAGTCAGAAAGGGTTTTATTTGTTGCTTTGTCTGCTGGTAGCTGCTTTTCAGTTGTGGTTATCAAACTCTTCACATTTGTGAACATCTAGTGCTGCATTTTCTGAGGCACTATACCCGTGAGGGGCTGTTTTAGAGGAACCTCTGGGGTATGTGACAAAACTATAATCACAAATGATCCTGATGACTGTCTGACTGAGTTCATCATGATCAGTTGTTACCTTCCTCGCCATCTTTCTTAGATTTAACCTGACAACACGTCAGCAGAGTACCTAATATGGTGCCATCTCTAAAACCAGTAGCTGAACTGGAGATGGAGATTAGTGCAGGCACTTTAAAGCTCTGAATATGAGTATCAGCTAGGTAATCTTGAGCTCAGGGAGCTGTAGGTGGGATCATTTTTGACTGTGCAATGCGCAAATTGTGCTATTTAGCAACTTGTAACAGTTTCTGTTCTAAAATGGCGTTTGTCACTTTGCTGCCAGAGAGCCAGCAAGGAGGCCTGAGCGTGTTACAGCCCGCTGCCCGGTGGCTGGCCTGTGGGCCATGGAGGCAAATATTAACATTGATGTACTGAGCATACCTTTAAAAAAAAAAAAAAGTAAAAAAAGGTAAGTTTTAACATACTGAACGGAAGGAAGAGCGATAAGGATCATCCTTTGTTGTGAAGAGGAGACTAAGATCTGGCTTGTCCAGCATGAGAAGATTAAAGCTGGTAAGGGTTTCTCACTGCAGCATGTTCACAATGAGGTGTGAATATGAACTCTGAGGATGAAAAGATATCCGAGTCTTGTTGACAGAAGACTAAATGGCAATGAATTGGCTATAAATAAATTCTGGCTTGAAATGAGAAGGTGACCCATGCTGCCTGCATCAGCTGGATGCAGGACAGCCTTCCAGGAGCAGTGGGAGAGGTGCTACTGATGAATCTCCAGCTGAAATCTTGCTGCTTTTGTTCTCAGGAATAACTGTATTTAGTGCTGTGGTGCGTAGAACGGTCACAGGGAATGTGGTACATGTAGGATGTGTATTCTGTTATGCCTTTGCATGCCTTTCCCATGGAGGAGAAAGATGACTAGGAGAGAAACAGTGAGAAAGTTTTATTGAGAAATGCTACTTGTGATAAAAAAAAAATAATATTGAGAGCTGCTGTTTATGCCTCCTTTCTGATAATGCCATGAGGATAGCCAACGTGTGTAATTCTCTCTTGGAAGATTATGGTACAGTTTGACTCTAATGGCTGTCTTGTTTCATTTTTCTGAAATGCCACGTTGCTGGTATGAAGAGAGCCATATACATACAACCTGTGCTCGCAATCTGGGAATTGGCATAGCGACGTCGTATTGCTAAGCAACAGTTGGCATCATGCTCTCTGCTAGAGCTGTTCCCCATTCATCCAATTAGCCTGAAAAATCCAAATCAGCATCTAGCTCAAGGTTTAAGTAGTGAAAAAGAATTGATATCTTATTTTGTGTAAACTTTTTCATTTGTTTTGTTAGTAAAGCATTAAATAACAATTCAGAGAAGTGCAGTCAGGACGTGCTTTGTTCATCCCTGGAACGGCAAATCCTAATAATCCTGGTGCCTTGCAAAAGGATGTTTATCGTGTGAAATGAGGCCAGTTTCCTATACAGCCAGCAATGACAGCTCTCACCAAGTGCAGCACGAAATAGTTATGTTATGTACAAATGTGCATCTTTATACTAGTGGACTGTAGGTTCAAAATAGATCTTAATTATTCTCTTAGTGTGTACACATACTGTAGGATTTAACCTCAAAAGATGGAGATTTGTGCGCTGGACAGCAATATTGATAGCCCTGATTTTAAATGCCTCTTTTGGTTAAGAGAAGATTCTTTGCAGCTTCTGCAAAAGCTAATTGTATAGTTGCTCAGAAAGAAAGCACTTGAAAATGATAAATAAAAATCAAAATGGGAGATAAAACTAGTTAAGCAGCTCCGAGTGACTACCTGTTGTTTTGACTTTTGTTTCGTTCCTGACAATACTAAGTGAAATTTGTTGCGAAGCTTGTTAGCTAAATATCAGATATGCACTGAAAATTCATCCTCTTTTCTTTCTTGATTTGTAAGACTGGGATAATTTTTGTTCTATATAAGTTTTTTACTTTTTTTCTTGGTGGTTTTCTTTTGTAGTCGTTTGGGTTTTTTTTATTACTTTAACTGCTCCTGTGACTCTCCATTTTAGTAACTACAGTGAATCATAGAACATCCCTAATTTCCAGCTTTTATTAGCTACATTCCCAGATACTCGGTGATGTAGGGTCATTCTTATAGTATATTTTGACCAAGTTCAAGAAAGAGGTATTTTGCCACTTTCTTTGTTCAGACTTTTCCTCTCTCTAGCAGATCCCATTGTAGCATTTTTATTAATTTTCATTCTCCATTTCTTTTTATTTTGTTTCATCCTTTGCTTCCAAGCATATTTCATATACTACACTTGCTTCTGCCTTTGCTGTGTTCCAATAATCTTTGTATAAGTATGTATGCATAGACACCAATATATCCTTCATTTAATGAGTAGTTAGACTGTATGTATTAAGCGCTCTTCATCTTTTTAAATTATTTCTGGTTATTCTTGCTGCTGTTTGTTAAATCTTATATTTCTTTTCTAATGCGACTTTCTGGTATTTCAGTTTGCAGAACAGATGTGTTGTGCCATGAGTGGTTGTAAAAATGAGTGTAAAACAGCACATGTTTTGTAAGGAACTGTCCTGGTTTCAGCTAAACCACGACAGGAACTGATTGGTGATGTGAATCTGTTCACAAGCTCCGCTGGTGCGGTGTACACACGTGCACAGACATGCTTTCTGATTGTAAGGATAAGCCAAAAGACTAAGCACTGTTCTTCGTAATATTTGCCAGTTGACTTTTCAGTGAAGTTCAAGGTCTTACTACTTACAGGAGAGTGTAAATGCCCCAACACCATATAGTTCAAAGACATCCTTAAGCAGTTGGTTTTAGTCTTGTACTTGTTAGACGGTAAAGGTTAGAGCTAAAAGGAGCTTCAGATGGGAAATTTTCAAGTTGCAAGTTTCTCATGATTTTTTTCCTGACTGAAATACGTATCAACTGGGACTGTCAGCCTGGCAATATTCAGAAATATTATTACATGCACTATTGTCCAGAGTTTTGTGGACTTCCTCCAGACTTTTCCTTCGGTATCATTCAGAAAACTTGGAAGTTTTTTTTTTCTATCACTTTTTAAAGACTTTGTTGCTGTTGGAGGATGGTAAAGGTTTTTTTCCTCCCCGCCCCCCCCCGATAGAGGAAGTTGTTTTGCCAGGACCTGAGCTGTGTGATGTATGCCCAAGTTCTGGTAATATGAGTCATGGCATTGAATGATGCTATCTGTAATTTTAAAAAGTTATTTTGGGGACATCTGGAAAATGGTAGAGTTGTTTGTTGCTAGAAAGATGAGGATAGAAGGACTTCTACAATAGGACATAAGCCTTGCTTGCTTACTGTATCATGCACAACTTAAGAACAACATTTAGTATGCTCAACTTCTGCATGTTTGACTTCAGCATTAGAAAGCACTGTAATCTATGTATCTCCTCTTTGGGGATGATAGCTCCATTTCACAGTATGAGAAGTTTGAAGTGTGAGACAACAGTGTGAGACAGCAGAATAATCAGAAGTTAAACCTTGTTCTGTACCTTTGTGTTAATCTAATGATATATTAATAACTGTTTGCTACCTGTAGGAAATCTGTCCAGTCTAAGTCGTCTTGGCCTGAGGTACAACAGGCTGTCAGCAATTCCGAAGTCTTTAGCAAAGTGCAGTGAACTTGACGAACTGAACCTGGAGAACAACAACATTTCTACTTTACCAGAGGTGAGAATTAGAGGGATTGGATTTGGAAGGGAATGTTGTCGTAAGGCATCGGTGTCTTGTAGAGGTATAGGAACACATGAAGTTATTTCATCTTGCATCACAACTCTGAGGAATACTCTTTCTTTTAATCTATGTGTGTGTGATGTGAAATACTGCAATTGTGTACGTATAGGTGTGTCAAACTAGTATAGAACTGATGTCATACAACTTCAGTCAAAAGTGGGAGCAATACCCATGATTGTATTTGCTGTCCTGAGTCTCCTTAGAAAAGCTTAAATAAGGAGTCCAGGTTCTCACCATTAAAGGCAGGTAAGAGCTTCTCAGTGCTTCTGTTTCATGGAGTTAGGGAAGAAGTAGAAAAATGAAAAATCTGGTATCTCTTTCCCCACCTAATTGAGGCAAGAACAACCTTCAAGTGAGTGGGTAAAGCTTGTTACAGCCAGTTGGCTTCATTATTCTCTTTTTAATGTGGAAAAGAGTGTGCTGTCATCTCGCAATGCAATGTCATCTGGCAACTCATTGAGACACCTTCCCTCAGTTATGAAAAATAAAAATTTGCATCATTTTTTGTTTCAGTGACTGTGAGGATCATGGGAGAAAGGGGACGAGAAATCCATTTTCTTGCTTTTGTTTTCATAGCTGCTGCACTTGATTGTCTTACTTTGGTCTCTCTTGCTTCAAGCTTAGTGTGAGACCAAGGAAGAAGTCCATAGTTAGAAGTTCTGGAGCCACCTTGTCAGTCTCTTCAATTAATACATTCCTTTGAACTGAGTGTTTTGCTAGCTCTGGGGTGGAGAAGCAGAAGGTCCTAGTCCCCGGTGCATCTCTATGTTTTTGTATGCTCCTTTCCTAGAGCTGTCTGAAATGTGCCCCTGTGGACTCCAGTTTCACAGTCCTGGATAGCTACAGTAGTTGATTGCAGAGCATTTTTTAAATACAGCTTTGATGCCTGCAGACTTTGAAACTATTTAAACTGCTGGGTTTTACCTTTAATCCTTTTTGTTTTCTTAATTTCTTGAGACTGTTTATCAGGGCAGCAGTGTGTGAGATGCTCAGCTGCATGCTTCAGAGAAAAATTTAGAGAAAAATGTTTGACTTGAATTTGACTTGACTCAATTGACTTGAAGCACTAGTGCCTGGGCAGAATTGCTACGATGACGGAAAAAAATCCAATGTGATTGATTCTTCTTTTGGATATTTTTTCCATTGCTTTAGAACTTTTTGAGATGAAGGCTTCAGGACACAACATATATTCTGTTCTGTTTTAATGATGGTCAAACTGCTTTCTTAAGCTGTCATCCCCACCCCCTCAAGTTGTATAAATTACTAGTATAAAATAAGTTAAAATGTATTTAAAGAGGTATCTAGCAAACTATACATAGAAGAAAAAACCTAAAATGCACTTGGAGTTAGGCAAAATACTCATAGTAACAAAGTGCAGTAAGTAACTGCTTGCCTTCAGATAAATTTCTGAACTCAGCAATGGTGGACTGAAAACAGAGAATTTAATAAATGTTTGGGTAAAACTATCACTGAAGATAATGCTACTGAGAGAAAGCCACCAGGCTGCTTTTAAGATGAGGTAAGCTAGCCTACCCCATCTAGGCATATTATAAAAGCAACTATGGTATAATTACAAAAAGCTAATGTGAGGGATGATTACTTGCATTAAAATATGTTTGTCATAATATAAAACTTTCTGCAACTGCGCTGTCTTCTTCATGTATATTTGCCAATAACACTTAAGCTGCTGCCTTGCAGAAGTGTATCATTTATACTGTAATCTGTTTAAAGTAAAACATTCTGTGCTATGATACAAAGAACTGTATTTGTAGAAGAAACTTTTGAATTTCAAAACATGGCTGAAGCTTCTGACACAATGCCTAATAAATATTTTATCTTAAAAGGATGGGGTGGGAGAAGGCAGCACTGCTACAGCTCTCATAGATACAAGAGCGTTGTTCTCTTTGTACTGCCAAAGCTTTCTTGCTTCCCTTCAAATGTGTTTAATTACTGTAGGCTATTAGAGTGTATTAGCCAACATATTTTTAATATTTTTTGTATGGAAGCAGACTTCAGAAATGGCTTTTTGAAATGCCAGGATCCATTTGAAGCAATAAAGTGTGTTTGTGACAGAGCTCAGGGACAGCCTAACCCTAGGACAAAGACTATCTGTTAATTAAAGTATCACTAGAACCAGTATTTCCTAATCAAAGATTATACTAGTTAATAATTAGGTTAGGTTAATACTGATTTGAAGATCCATTATTCTATCTTATTTGCTGAGATGCCCCCAGAATTGTATTTTGGTGCTTAAAGTTTTAGCCGTGACATGTAGACAAGTCCCTATTTAATCCTGTTTTATTTACAATAATATTAATAAACTATTTAGAAAAGTAGCCAAAGCTTTGCTGGTGAAACAGCAAAGCCATGTTCTTAAAGCTTTTACAGTGAATATAGCACCAAAATTGCAATCCTGAAATACTGACATTAAGAATATGGTTGGAGTCATTATCTTGTTACCGCTCATTCCTGATTGCAGATGTTGCATTATTTATGGTATGTAATGCCATGCATAAATCTCCAATTTCTGTAATACTTAAGCAAATAGGGGTGAATTCAACTTGGCATAATAATAAGCAAAGGTGACACTTCAGCAGTAATTTAGATCTCCTTATTCATCCCCACAGATCCAGCAACGTGCTTGGCACATAACTAACAGAAAAACTCTGAGATCTGCGCTGCTGAGATTGTAGAATCTAATTAGATTGCGAAGGGAAATGAGACTGGATTCAATGGGCAACCATTGCTATGCAGTTTAACTCCAGGCTTCTTGCTTTTCATTTCTTAAGGGGGGAAGAAAAAAACCCCCAAAAAACAACAAAAACAAAAAGGTGGAGTAGTAACTATTTGGGAATATTTTTAAAACAGGAAAAAAAATTGGAATTTCCAAACCCTGCCCTTCCCATTTTTTTTCTCTGTCCTGTCAGACTATCTGAAACTGTTACAGCCTAAAAGAAAACTTCTACAGATGTGCTCGCAATATGGATTTTTATTAAATTAACGAAGATTAGTACTGGAAGTATCAAATGCCTGTTTGAAAAATGGTGCATGCAGTTGATACTTCTTTGGGCCCTGTTCTCAACTGTGAGCAGGCATCAAAATTGAGTGAGCTGCAGTTGGGTGGCATTGGCCGAAGCCTGGACCACCGTTTGGGATGGACATGCTGCTGACTGCCCCTGCCAGCCGCTGCCCCTGCCCTCTTCAGAGCTGTCCAGGACACAGCAATCTGTTATTAAAGAACTCCTTGTGGAGGAGAGAAGAGTTACAAACCCTCCTAAACTTGCACTTTTAAATGTGATATGTTTGCTTTTTTTGTATCTGGCAGTATGTGAGGAGAAAGGGGGAAGTAAGGTAAGGACTGACTACTGTGAGCAGAGACTGTTGGTGATGGAAGTTTTATCAAATTTAACACTGGTTTATGTGTTGCAACACTTATTTAGGGCATGGACTTGAGGGAGGGGGAACATTTCTAATTAGACCCATGAGGGAAAAGAGATGTCTTCAAATAAATCAGTCCTAAGTTCCTGGGTGGTTTTCTTCTCTCTACAGGGTCTTTTATCCAGCCTTGTCAAACTGACTAGTTTAACACTGGCCAGGAACTGCTTCCAGTCCTATCCTGTGGGTGGCCCGTCCCAGTTCTCCACAATCTACTCTCTCAATATGGAGCACAACCGCATCAATAAAATCCCCTTTGGAATTTTCTCTAGAGCTAAAGTATTAAGCAAGCTGAACATGAAGGTGAGGCACAGAAACATGCTACTGAGTGTAAAATCAATGGGGAGCACTGTTTGCTGCTCCATGAATTCTGGCAAACTTAACGATACAAGGAATTAATTTCTTATGCTAAAGTGGACGCTGCTGTTGTCACATATAGGAACAATTCGGTATTAGTTTAAAAATGTACTATTGATTTGTCTTTGTTAGTTAAGGTGTTGTCACATTTGCTCGAATTTGAACAATGAAAATAAGCAAGTTGATTGCAAAGTTCTCAAATATTCACATGGGACACGAGCATGGAGAGTAGCTTGTTTCTCCCCCCAAGTTTAGATTATAAACAAAATAATGTAAAATATCTTTTTTTGAATATATTCTTTCAAAACCTAAGTTTGGAGACTTTTGGCAGTAGCTGTAGAGCACAGAAAAAGAACCTTTAAGGCTGTGCTATGTACACTTAGGGTCAAGAGAACTAGGGGACAAGAGATTATGTTTTTCTATGAATGTGTTTGTTTCAAGTTTTTAAATTATTAAAAAAAAATAAACAAGCAGCAGCTAAGCTTAGCTACTGTTTTGGCACAAATGGATTCTCAGTTTGCATTAAGACCATTTTTTATCACATACCTGTTTGTAACTTTGCATGTTTACCAGGACTTTGTATGATCTGGATTTTTTTAGATATTTTTTTTTTTTAAGTGTCTGGTCTAGATCAAATTTTGTAGCTACATTTTAAGCAGTAAGATGTTCAGATTAATTTCAGATGCTTTTATGCTGAGCCATTAAGGTATATTTCCTTTGTGGTGTGTTAGGTTCTCCTCCCCTTTTTTTTTTGTAGCAAACTCCATGTATTTTTAGGATTCCAGCGTTGCTGATAGCACCTTTTTAAGTTACGGTGAATTTTCTGTTCTTCCCTGCTCCCAGCCTCCATTGTATTCAGCAAAGAAAGGACAAAAAAAATGTTTTAACTACTGGGGCTCATGAAATCTTGAGAATTATGCACTTCTAATTTTTCCACTTCAGTTCATATTAGTAACACAGAGTCAATTCTGTAACTCTAGGTTGGGACTGCTTATTATGTTTTGAGGAATTAAAAACATATTTGGCCAATTATCAGCATTTTATTATTCTGATTTAATTATCTACTATTTTGTTATGAAGTATTTTGTAAACAGTTTGTTTATCAGATGCCGTGTAAGCGCAGACGCTAAATGTTTGATATGTTAAATCACAGGACAATCAGCTGACCTCTCTCCCCTTGGACTTCGGGACTTGGACTAGTATGGTAGAACTGAACTTAGCGACTAATCAGCTCACAAAAATCCCTGAGGATGTATCTGGGCTTGTTTCTCTTGAGGTGAGAAGAGTATAAATGAACAGCTAAGTGAATCCCTGCAAAGAGGCATTCTCTGCTTCATGTTTAAGTAATAATACTTTTTGGTCAAATAAAGCCAAATAAATATGTGTATGTATGCTATTTTAAATAGATGTGCTGCATCTGTTTATGGTTGTTTTCAAGAGCTTTTTGAACATTGTTCTTTAGGCTCTGGATGAGTGTCTGTGCACAGAGTTAAGTACATAGTTAAAAATATATATGTGGAAACAAAATTTTTCTCAACAGAAAGTTACTGTTGTAAATGAAATGGCACTGAACTCAGTTCAATTTCTGGAGAGGAATGTTTCCAGCATGGAAACAGCAAGGATCAGAAAAATGTAATGAAATGGTCTACAGCCTGAGCTGGCTTGAATTGTAGCACTGTGAACTTTGTAGGCAGCTGGGTGGGAATTCTCAGCCTTTGAGGGGGAAGAACTCATAGGTTGAAACCATGAACTAAACCTGTTGTGTCCCCATGTCCTGTTTCCCAAGGTACCATCAGGAGAGGCAAACTTAATTGCCTTGGAGGGACATTAAAGATAGAGGTGCTTGTTTGGGCAGCTTGAGGGGACTTCGTAGCCTCTCTGAGTTGCTGGGAAAAATCAGTTAAAAGTACAATAGCAAATGGCATATTTGAAATTGCAGATTTCCAGTGTGACTGCTGCTCTGGTTAAGTAATAATTCCTGTAATTTGGGGCAAAAATGATGTGGCAGAGTAATAGCTATTTAGTGGCCCAGTTCCCTTTAAGTTAAGGCTCTGATGGATGTGATTGGGAAGTTAGTAACCTCTAACAACTGGATTTGCCAGTGGTCTGCCAGATGCCGAAGCTGCAGAGCTGCAGGGTCTGCAGACCCCTTAGCACTATTTTTCTTGGTAATTAATGAGTCAAATACAAAGAACTGTTCGGGCAGTGTTTACGCAAAAGTGAAGGTTCCCACAGCAACGCTAAGTCAGCTGCATTGCATGTAGGTGATACTTTCTGTTCCTGCCTTTGTTTCTTGATGCACGATTAAAATGTTACTATTCTTATCGTGCTGTGTATATCGTAGCGCATAAAGGAAGGCCACCGAAATACTGCTTGTGCCAACGCTAAGATGTTGGCTTTTGTTAATTTTGATTTTTAGCCCTGTTCTGTTCCTGCCTTTGGTGTTTCCATGTTACATGAAGCCAGTGAGAGCTGGGTTTGGGAGAAACCAGGCATTTGCACCCTTGGCTGTTTTAGCAGGGAGCTGTGTGTGGCTAGGATGAGGGTCCACGTTGGATGCTCTTCAACATCCTTGTGTTCCAAGGTGCCTTGTTAAATAACTAGATAATAGCATTGTCTAATCAGTAATTAATTACCTTACTACTTGCTGTGTTGTTACGAAGCTTGATTACTTCTAAGGACTGCTAGACTTCTCTGGAGGAAAAATGGTGTATACTAGTGTAACCCCTGTTAACTTGCTGGTGGTATAAGGAATAACTGTTAAATGATGTTGCAAGTAAGGGCACTTCTCTTGAACGTAGAATATATATAATTCAACTTAGAAAGGAGGAGAAAACCAAGAGAATAACACTGGTATGGGTGAGTGTGTGATAGGAGAACATTTTGAAAAGCCAGTGGATATCTATGAGTATTCTGCTTAGGTGCTCTGATCTGTATGTTTACTTGCTGCTCCTCTTAACCAAGGGGACACGGAGAAGAGGAAGTATTAAGCTTTTTAAGGAAGACTTGGCAAGCACAGCAAATAATGTAAAACATGGTTGAGATAGCTATAAGGAAGGAGAACAAAAAATAGAGGGAAGTCCAGGAAAAAATTGTGTTTCTTTGGTCATTTGAAGAAATTAAGTGTTCTTTGGTTTTGCTGTGCATTTATTATTACGTAAAATAATATTTGAAAGAATTCTGTCATAAATCTATGCATTTGTATCATTAAAGACTTAAAATTATGTTAATCACTGATCTTTATTTTTTTAATCTTTTCAGTTTGCTTCCATAATTTGAATGTAGACTAATCTTGGACTTTATTACTTGAAAATATAAAAACATCCTGTCTTAATCATTATTTACTAATGCGTTGCTGAAGTTCTGTGTGTTTGGGTTTTTTGGGTGTTTTTTAGGTTCTTATCTTGTCAAACAATCTACTAAAGAAACTTCCGCATGGAATTGGAAATCTACGGAAACTCCGAGAGCTAGATCTAGAAGAAAACAAACTGGAATCCTTGCCAAATGAAATAGCTTACCTCAAGGATCTGCAGGTGAAACAATAATGGGCTGAGATAAACATCTAGCGTCCTTTATTTACACCATGCTGATTTAATTACAACTAGTTTGATGAGAGGAACTGTTTGGGACTGGACATAGAACCAGAAGTTAAGAATCTTGTGCAACATCATCCACAATCTGTCCCCACTAATTCTTCTCCAGATTTATCAGTTAATATTGAACAAACAAATTCTGAAGAGTTTAACTGTTGTACCATGAGTACAGTACCGCCACAGGAATAGCCTCTGATTTTAGTCACATTCATGAAAGCTTTTATATTTAGGCACATGTTTTACTATGGCCTATTTTATTTTTATGTTTAGTGGTCTTTAATAGAGGTCAGAAACGTCGTTGAAGGGCAGACATTTTTTGTTGAAATGCTGGAGAGTAGAACCCATCAGTTTATCAGCTATATATCTTGTTACTTGCTGTCATTCAAAGCAAAAGTCATTAATTTTTAAAAACATGTTTTTTCCTTAGAAATTGGTTCTAACTAATAATCAGTTGACCACCCTTCCCAGAGGTATCGGTCATCTTACCAATCTGACGCACCTTGGGCTTGGAGAGAATCTTCTCACACACCTTCCTGAGGAAATTGGTAAGATCACTTTTTCTGCTTTTATTTAGTGTGCCTGAGACAAAGCAGTTAGTGACACAGAAGATAGGTGTCTGCTGTGTTCATAAGTAAAGGCCACAAAATTCATGTGAAACTTCTAGATATACACAACCTGATGTGAAGCATGTGCCGTAGGAACAGCACTGTACTGTATGATCTTTATTGTGTCAAATGGTAGTGAAATGAATGGTCTAGCTTTTTTTCAGTTCTTCTGCAGAAGACATGTTAACTTGGAAAGGTGAGATTCCTTTTCTTTCCAAATTCTTCCACAATTTGCATATTGTCAATCACTCAATTTCATAAACCTATTCTTGGAAAGAGAAAGGAAATGCACTGGGATTCCGTGGTGTAGACAAAAACCTTGTGTAAGGTGTAAACAGCCAAAGCAAATGTTTCTGATGAGAGTCCCTCTGCAGACACTTCTGTTTATAGACCATATTGTTTTTCACCTTGATGAGATCAGAAAAGAAAGTGGAGGAAATCTACAGAAAGAAAGGGAGGAATAGGATTCTTTTTGTCTACTTGAGACATTCAGAGTAAGTGGGATTCAGAACTTCTTCAGGGATTCTGAAACAGAGAGCCCACATTCCTTTTATAGTTGGCCACAAGCATATAGGTCCAGAGCATGATTCTGAGCACTTAAATTAAAATCTTAAAGTTAGAGCTTATTATCGAGGAAAAAATGATGAGACAAGCTACACAAAGCAAAATGTGGTCAGAAACAGCGATGTGCAGATGGGGAATGCATGGTCTGTATCTCTCAGCATCTTTAGTGAAGAGCCGTTACAGCTTCTGCTCATCTTGTATGTGCCTCAGTGTGAGAAGAGCCTAAAAGAATCTAAATCTGTAGCTTTTTAATTTGGTTTGTTAGTGGAGAGAGATTGGGTGCTGTGGAAATGAGCTGTGGAATTAAAATCAGTAAGGACACTTCAAATACTAAATCAGTAAGGACACTTCAAATACTATTGTAAGAGTACAATTTGGTTATTAAAGCTGGTTGTCTTAACAGATTAGAGAATAGTTAACTGTTTTCAGATATGACTGCTTCATCTATCATGCTATCAGCTATTTATTGTTTGTTGTTTTTTTTTTCTATAGCCTTTCCTTTTTGTTGGTTTTCCATGCCTTGAGCCCTGGCTACTGCTTTCTCTTGTGAAAGATTAAATAGTCTTTTAGGTTATAGGAGATGTTTATGGTGTATATAAGATTGGAAAATGGGGAATGTTTTGAGGAGGACTTGTATGTTTGGAGTGTATTTCAAAGATATGGATTAATTTTGATATTTCATTGCTGTGGAGGAATGGAAGTCTTCAGAAAGAAGAAATTACTCTGTTTTCCAGCTTCTGGTTAATCTGTATTGCAGTATCTGCAGTAGAGGCAAGTTGTAATATTTGAATTTAGAAAAAAATTTTCCCACAGGTTTGTTCCATTTAATAAATTCACTGCTGTGCAGAGGTCTGTCCTGCTTTCTTCCTGTGGCACATTAGTTACAAATTCATGTCTTTACTGTATGGGTTCTAATTATATAAAAGATACGGTATAGATATTTTTAGAGATACAATAGATACTGTATAGTCTAAATATTTTCTAGGCCCTTCTGACTAGATAGCTATTCAGTGTTGCCTGCAATTGCAAAGCGCTTGGCTGAACAGTTACGGTGAAGTCCCTCTCAGTTCTCTTATTCTGTGTATTCTTAGTACAGTTGTTATCTAAAGGAGGTGTAGTAGTGGATATTTTTACAGGGAAACTAAAGCAAATTGGTTCTTCCTTAGGTACCAGTGAGCAGAAAACTTGCTGTGCTTGAAGATAGGAGTTTAGATGAGTCACTTACTCAAGATTCTATATACTAAAGAATCTTCAAGTGGACTTAAAGCTTCTGTCTAAAAGTTAAACTGCATGAATCAAAAAAATACTACTTTATATTATTTTATTTTAACCAGGTACACTGGAGAATCTGGAAGAACTGTATTTGAATGACAACCCCAATCTGCACAGCCTTCCCTTTGAGCTGGCTCTTTGCAGCAAACTGTCAATAATGAGTATTGAGAACTGCCCGCTCAGCCACCTTCCACCTCAGATTGTTGCAGGAGGACCCTCTTTCATCATTCAGTTCCTAAAAATGCAGGGACCATATCGTGCCATGGTCTGATGCAAATCGGATTGTCCAATACACTGTACAAAATACAAACTGCATTAATGTTGTAATTGTCTGTATATGTATATATAATATAATATATGTGGTTTATATTATATTATATATATATAAAATATATAAATAATATAAAAAGGCAAATTTAAGACTGCATTATGTGTTTCTGCTAATAGAGGAATCATAGCCATTTAGATTTTTTTTTTTTTATTCTGTAAAAATGCTTGTCTAAGTTTTCTTTGCTGAATTTGATGGAAGTTGTCTGAATAATCTGGAAATGCCGGTTCATTAAAAGCAATTGTCAATGAACTCAAAGTTTAAATTTAAGGGACAAAAGTAGTTTTGCTTAGATTTACTTTCAGTTAAGAGAAATGTATAACCTTTATATAATGAACTTTTCTGTTTTCCTCACCTCCTTTTTTTTTTTGTGTGTCAAAACCTGAAAGGGTCATGTGTCCTGAGGTTGGGATTTTCTTTTAACTTATTTTGAGATTTGAAGCAAATGGTGTTTTTATATTGTTTACAGTCAGAGTAAATCACTGGATTTTGTTTTATTCTGATTTGCTCTGTTTTAATCAATCATATCTAGAATTTATATGCCTCTGCTGATGAATTTTTATCAACCGGTTTGTATACTAAAAACATATACTCATCAGAACAACTGGCAGGTGAAAAGGATGCAGTCAAAACAAAAGAAAAAGAAAAGAAAAAAAAAAAGCTTGAATTCCTTTAAGTCTTGCTTCCCTGAGTTATCAGTTGCAGGCATAACATATCTGAACTGAGCCTTTTGCGGTTGGTCTTTTCTAGCACAAGTAAACCTTTTCAGATTGGTAAAAATGTTGAGTATACTCAGTGAAGAGCGGTTTTCATTTTGTGAAGTAACAATTCCATGAGGTCTAACAGTACAGTTAAGTGGCAAGGAAATAATATATATGTACATTTTTATTACAATGTTGAGTCATAAATACAACAGGCAATTTTAAGGATTCCTTATAGTCCTTGTACAATAAATGAATGTGTCTTACTTTTAAACACTGCAATATATGTAAGTTTTAAGGTTGGTTAACAATGTACTATGGTTTTATATCTTGACTTGCCTTGTACCTCCTTCCATTATGGAACTTCTGTGTCCAAGCACAATATCTTCACACTGTGCTGTTTTGCTGCTGAACTAAATGCACTTTTCCCCACAGCTGGGGCACTTGCTTAAAAATATTCAGTTCAGTATCTTGATTATTCTTTTTTAACTTCATCCTATCTGTTTCAGTATTAAACCAATCTATTAAAAAAGAGGCACCTTTTTCATTTGTGCATCGATGTTGATAGCTCAAGAGAAACACTGTAAGTAGTGGACATTCAGTTTTATCATTACTTTCTTGGTTGTTTAAAAGGCAGAAGATGCTTCAGGGAGATTTACACTATTGCTGCACTTATAGGGCCAGTTGTCCTTTTTCAGGAGGGTAGGAACTGAAGGCGGTTGCATTCCACAGTTACTCAAGAACTGTCCAGTTTATACTCATTGGAATTGCTGCTGGGGTAGTGTCACTTAAACGACTGTACCTTTTGAACAAAACCAAATCAACCGATGCTATGGGAAATCTATTTCGCATGCAGAAGTTTGGGGAATATTATTTCTGGCTTTCAGGCATGCTTATTTAGATGTATTGCCTTGATCTATTTGCATTCTGTTTTGTTGTACGTCTTTTCATTAACAAGGAGTAAGTTTAAATGGAAGGCAGGTGGAGATATAAAACCTTAGAGGGCTTAAACATGCTGTAAAACTATTGTAGATGTCACTGGATTTTACTAAATAATGTTCTGTTCTTTCTCACACACTCTGTCTCTCTGTGTCCCTCCCCCACACTTTTTTTTTTTTACATCTACTGTAGCTTTTCAGTTTAGACTTTAGTTTATAAAAGGCTAATTCCTTACAGTTCTGCCTGAAGTTTATCCTTCTCAGCATTAAGGTGTTAAAATATGAAGATGCTGAAATGCGTAGTATCAAGACTGTAATCTAACTTCTGAATATACTGCTAAATCCATATTTGTGCCCTCAGGTCACTAGGGGAAACTGGTTTGATTAATATGGTTCCTTAAAACAAAAGTGGCGACCCCTTGTGTTTTCAAGCATCTTGGTCTCATTCCCTGTCTGCTCTTCAATCTCATTTTTATAAGAGTTGATGGGATTGAATTTGTTTAGTTTGTAAATATGTTGATTATTCACCTTATTAAGGTACATCGTTCATGACTGTATGATTGGAGCTGACCCTCTCACACACAAATCGTTGTGGAGAAGATGGCTACCAAAATAGTGCTCGTTACACTCACTTAAAAACAAACTATTCTTTTCCTTACACTTATAGGAATAAATAAAGCTATGTTTTAATTCATTATTATATTAAAAACAGGATATTTTTTCAAACTATCTTTGTACTAGTATGGTTGTTGCAATGCCATATATTCCTGAGCCCTGTTTTAGGAATTTAATTTTATGCACTGAGGTAAACTCTTATTTTTTCAATGTCTCGAGAGATTTGAATAAAAGCAGTGTGAGAGAAGTTCTGGTACAGGAGAAGTCAACTCAGAAGAATTTGAAAAGTTCTTTAAAATTATCTGAAAGTATATTAAGGTATTAAATATGTGGCATGGATTGGGAATAGATACATATAAATCCATATAAGTACATACATGGATCTATATCCAAATCTATACACAGATCCACATGAATCCATTCAAAACAGTCTTACATCCTGCCATAACAGACTTCTGCATTTCTCAGGATGCTGGATTGTTAACTGGTGCAGTTTCTAAATTGTATTTAATGCCTGATGACATTCAGTTGGACACATGTGCTGGCTTATACATGTTTAAGAATTTTGTTTGACCTAATCAATTAAAGTATGAATGGAAAGAACTTCATCCTGACAAGTGTATGTATACATACATACGTATATATGTATATGTGTATCTGTGTATCTACGAAAGCATAGACAAGGTGGAGAAATTAATTCTTTACGGCATCTTTGCGAACAAGATGAAGAAACAGGTGGCTCCCAGATACTTCTATTAAATATTTATCTTCCTTGCCATACTGGGGAAAATAATTTAGAAGGGTTATCGAAAAGCGTGACAATCTTTACTTTGGGTAAAAATCATGACCTTGATTGCTTGCTCGTAGACAAAATATCAAATTTGTATGTGTCTGTGCCTATGTACATAAGAATATGTACATATACACATGCCCCATAAAGACACTACCCTGAATCACGCCTTGATTTAACAAGCTAAATTACTATACTATAGACTATATAGTATTATGGAAGTCAGGTTAGGTGTAAAGCAGATTAGGGATTTGTTAAGTAATGAAAAGAAGGAATAATTTCTACTGTGACTCATGTTGGTCACATACTGCATTTAAATTTACTAAATAGAAAGTTGTTTGGCAATTCTTTGCAAAAATGTTTTCTCTTAGTATAAACCCATTAAAGTTCTGTCTCTGGCTGTCCCATATTTAAGTTTGTAAACAAAGTTGTCTAGTATAAATGCAGTGGAAATGCTGCACGTAGAGTTGGGTCACCCTGTTGTGTAATTGGCACTTTTCCATTTACCAAATGCTATTGGAAACTTTTAAATTCATGTACCCTTTTTAGAAAGAGATTTGGATTGTAGAGTATTTGCTTTGCTGCCTCTCTTGGATTTAGGTTTTCTCTGCAGTTTTGTCCATCTTTTGCTAATGTTGTGTGAGAAAGTGCATGTTCAGACTTCTTGAAGGTTGTACTTGCCTCATGTACATGATTTAGTAAATTAGCACTCGAACTGTCTAGCTGGTTAGCACTTAAACCCAATGTGTCACCTGGAATTCAAGTACCGTCTTTAATCCTGGGAGTCTGAAAAGTAGGTTTTATTTAACAATTAGAAAACTTTGAGAGGTCTTTTTTTCCCTTTTAATTTTTTTTTAAACCAAAAAATAAATTAAATTTCTGAATCAGTACAAACCCATATCAGGGGAGTCTTTATATCTGGATGCAACTAAAAATTTTCATAGTCAGTATTACACCTCGGTTGTATCAAATCGGCATGCCAGAATAGCTTCTAATTAGAAATTGGAAATGTGCAGTTGGTGGTAACTTGCACAACACAGTCTTCAAGGCATAGTAAGGACAATTACAAACAAATGATAGCACCTACAAACGGGCTTTGTTTTTACATTAGCAAAGATCAGAAAATTACGTTTATTATTCTGATGTTTCGGTCTTAACCAGGACTGCACAGGACTTTTGCCGTGGAAAAATAAAGACCACACTAATTTTGTGGTTCAAAGCTAAACAAGAGTGTAAACAGTCTACAAAAATGTACTTTTCATCTGAATTATTGTAATGTTGATTGTTATGTCTATATAAAAGATTGCCTTGCTTTTTTATAAGAGTCCTTCTGTATCAATGCATTCATTATAAATAGTATATTTGTAAATAAGCTGCCACTGAGTCTCTTGAAAGTTTTCTAGTATTTCTAGTCTAACATTAACTTGGATGTAAGTCATACTTTTGCAGTGCCCCGAGTTATGAAGAACTGCTTTCACATTATATACTTATCACTCTTTCTAAAGATTTTTTTTTTCCCAAGTAAAATATAGATTTTTTCATGTATAGCAATTACAGGAAACTTCAAAAGTTGCATGATAGTAACTGCTTTACTCAGAGACATGTAGGTTGGACACCTTTTACAAAGCAAATGTTCGTAAAATCTTTTACTTTCATTTTATTATAGTACAGTAGGAGATACAGTAAAATAAACCAACACTCTGAAAGGGAAAATAAAAATCTTGGGTTTCAGTGCAAAATGCATTTCAACAACAACAAAATTAAAGGAGGTATAGAATTCTGGTGCCTGAAAGACAGACACCGGCATTAAACTGGTTTAATAAAAGACAATATTGCCAAGCTGATAGGACATAGCTCTAAACCGATGTCTTTTAACTCTCTAAAGCTCATTACGACAGACACTGTTTTAAGAAGGTCATGCTTACGTCATGTCCTACAAACAGAAAACTGCTAATATCCTTTGAAATCAGAATAGAAAGGCCTCGGCAGTTCGGATACGATGACGAGGAGGGTGGCACTGGTGTACTTGCTATAGCTGATAGTTTAAAAACCGAAACAGGTTCTTGTAGTGTGCAGCAGGCACTCGTGCAATGATCTGACTACCTCTGTCCTGACATCAGATCTCCGCTCATTAAAACCAGTAGAGGGTCTGATCAAACTGCCTAAAGGTCTGTCTTTGAGTCGAGTCGATCCCTGTTACTATAAGTGATCTAGCAGTCTGAAAACAAGCTAAGGAATTGGCCAGTCTCATCGCGAGAAGCGGCTGTCGGGTGCCCTGATGCTGGATCGCGTCCCATCCCTCCTCTCTCCGACAGGGCTGAGGGGCAGATGGGTACGGAGCATAACAGGGACATGAATTCCTCCGGCACGCTGCCCCAGGGCTCGCCAACCGGAGTTTGAAGAGCTTGCGAAAAGGGAAGTGGCATCTGCATCGCTGCATGTATCAGCCGTCAATAGATCAGGCAAGTTCACAGAAGAAAGCGCTTTCTTTTTCTTTAATTCTGAATCTATTTGTATTTCTGGCCTCTGCAACATCCTGCGTCTAATAATTCTACAATATAATTATGTGCTGGGTGAAAAAGTACTTCCTTCTCTTTGTTTCGAACCACACCACCTTATTTCATTTGATGACTCCTAGTTCTTATATTCTGAGAAATTGATGAACAGCCTTTTTTCTGTTCATCTGCTTTTTACTACTCGAGGTTTTTTTCATAAATGGCAGCGTTTTTTCTCCAAGTTATAAAGTTCTAATTTTTTAGCTTCTCTTCAAACAAAATCTCTTCCATTCTATGATAATTCTTGTTGCCTTTCTCCACAGTTTTCTAGTCCCAGCTCTGATTCTTTTTCCTAATTTACGGCCTTTAGCAAGCTGTTTTGTTCTTTGTGTAGTTCTAGTACAGCACTGTTATGAAAATTAAAGTTGAGTGGGTGATAAAGTTTAGTGCTAAACTCCACTGGGGAATAATCCCACTAGGCAATGATCAGTTTGGGGTTTAGACTTCATACGCAAACCACCCACTGCAATAATGAATTGTTTCCGCTGACTAGCTACAACTGACTTTCTTCATCTCTTGCAACTAGGTATGAGAAACAAAAATTAATACTAAATTTTCCATAGTATGCTGATTTAAATAATGCCAGGATTTAAAATACTCTGTTCATGCTAGTAAGAGTGCCTCGTTTTGGAAGATGTGACTTTTAAATATTTCAGCTGGGCTTTTTGAACTGTCAAAGCTCGGTATTTTCTGAAAATATTGGGAAATTTCTCATGTTATTGTTTCTTTGGAAGAGAAGTTGGAGATCAACAGTGAACTGGTTGGGTTTTATTTTCTTCCTTGAAGCCTTTGCAGAAAGCTAGGTAAGAAATTCCCATAGTTTGTTTTTTGTTTTTTTTTTTTAAAAAAGAATATAAGAAAGAAAAATCTGCCCCCAGCCTCAGTAGCATCCTGCTGATGTCAGGATCACTGATCCTCTGGTGTCAGCCAGACAGCGTCGGCAGCCACCGGGACTGTGGAGAACTTTCCTGGTCATGACCGTTTTCTGTTCAAATGATTGAAGTGAGCATCCACAGATGAGCCTGGCCTCAGAAGAATCACTGATGTTGGCTCTAATTGAGTGAAAAGTGAAGAAAACGTCCCGTTTCTGGCACCCTGTGTCCTAAAGGCTGTATTAAAGGCCTCAGAAATGTGCAGACGGCGTCTTGCGTGACTCTGGTGAGACAAACGGATTACATGCTTGTGTAATTAATCCAGGCTAAGCGCTTCAGGATACTGCGTCTCCCAACACTGCTCTCCAGTGACGGCTCCTACTTTCCACTGGTGGGAAGTTGTGTAGTTAGATACCTACTGTGTGTTGAAGTGTTTAGTGTGTAAATGCTGTATAAAATCTGGACACAGGGCAGCTTTATCAAGTATAGCTGGTGCTTTGAACTGTATCTTGGTGGCAACGGTAGAAGAAAGGCGTTAAAGGGCTGGAGATGTCAGTTTTGATACAACTGGGAAGACGCCGAGTGCCTTGAAAGCAATAATTTGTTTTGTTTTCGCAACCCATCTCAGTCGCACAACATACATCATCTCTTCGTACAAGCCTTGCTTCGCTCAGGATTGTACGAGTGGGAGATAATTTGATTACCAAGATCAAATGATGATGATCTAGAGGAGGAGCCATCTGGAGTATCTGAGTGAGCAGCTGGCAGCCTGGGCTGCACAGTTAATGATCTGACTGCATGCCTTGCAACTATTTTTTTGCACTGCAAAACCTTTTAAGAGTCTTTAGAGATCAATCTACCCCACTGCCTCCGAGTAAGATGCTATCTGCAAAATTGCACACAAGTGTTCCCTTTTAAAAGCTCTTTCCACAACAGCCTCTTTCCTTTCTATTTGTAAAGTTTTTCTTTGTTAAGACTCATAATGAATCCTTAATTTGCCGTAGTTTGGTAGTTGCTTCACTTGACCTAGTAGTAGCTGGTTTGCTTTTTGTCCTGCGTTATTACAGCTTTGCTGCCTGAAGCGATTGCCAAACTTCATGTGGACAGTTTTAATGGAATGACATTTTTCCATGAAAACCTTAAAACGTTGTTTGAAAACCGCCGTGGTAAGGACAGCGCAGTAAAACTCTTCTCTCTATATGGCCCAAGCTTTTTGGATGCCCTTCAGCTTTTTTTGGTCCTTGCCAAGTACGTTAACTGAGTGGGAAGCTAAAACTGAGAAGTTGGAATCGTCTGTCCTTGCCAGCGTAGCGGAGGGCAAGAAATTCAGCTAGGTAAGGAGCTGCTGGTCAGCGAGGCAGCTCTGATTTCAGGCTTTTTAAGCTTCTCTAAGTAAAGGACTTTTTTTTTAGGCCTGCCGGGCACTTCCAGCCTCCCAAGAAGCCGCAGCAGTCAGCGCCGTATGGTTCTGCTGCGGGGGACCAGGAGAGATTCCCAGCAGCAGAGTCAGAGGTTTGCCTGCAAAGGGGTGAAAGGCACTGGAGGAAATTCCCCAAAAGCAAGCTGAGCAAAGCGGTAAGCGTGTCCCCTGCGGCCAGCGTCTCCTGGCCGGTGCCGTTGGTAGCCCACACCCAGCTGCAGCTCCAGGGACAGGCAGCCGGGCAGGAGAGCGCGGCCAAGATTCCTGGGTCTGCGGCTCCACCAGATGGATGGTCCTGGAGCTGGGCCACCGCTTCTTGTGAAGAAGCTTTTGAAATTTGTGGGGGTGGGGATGGGTTGATGTTGCATTAAAACAGAACTGTATTTGGAAGCAGCAGAATCCTCCAGGAGAGGGAGGGGCTTTTCCACCAGCGCCTGGTTTTTTCGCTGTGAACCCTTGCAGTGTCACGTCTGATCTCCTCTCCACTTGCGCTCTCACCTCCCGTCTCCCCTACTTCAGATTTCCTTCTTGTTGCAAACAGCTGTTCATCTTGCCCTGGTGCTTCCCACACTGTGCTGAGCTGAAGTGAGCGGAGAAGGGCAGGGAGAGCAAAAAAATGTATCTGTTGGCACATCCAGTTCTTCTGCACTTGCTTCATACCGGTTAGGAGCCCCTTTTTCTCTAGTTCTGTTGCAGAACGGAGACACCAGGAGAAAAACAGGATTTGGGAACAGATGGCTGGGAGAGGGAAATATGAAGGATGGATCTGCTGCGCATGGCACAGCTGTGCATTGCTCTACAGCTTCTCCATTAGCTGCTTGGACATGTGGTTTATAGAGCCCAGACAGGTTTTTACATGGTGTTTCAGAGTCCCTGTGAAGGGGTTTGATGTCTGAGTACTTGCCAGATAAATGATTTGGCTTGGGGTACATGTCAAGACTTGGATAGGAATGAATTTTGATTAAATGACAATTCTGTGGCCAATCTTTGCTTGAAACCATTTTGGAATAAGGATGAATGTCTTAATTTTTGAAGTGACACGGAGCGCTTAGCAGTCTGTAAAGAGTTCTGAAATATATGTAGTGCTTAATAATACTCATTGCTTTTGCTTTAGGAAAACCCGCATGCTCCCACAATGAAATTGTTAGTGAAATATTAATGGGAAAATTACATTCCTGTTTCATACAGACATGTAATTCCCCCAAAACTTTAAAAAATTTAAATTTTCTTAAGATATTTGTTAAAGTTGTTGCAATGGCTTTTCACCACTCTTGTCTTTTCCTCTGCTTAAGGAGAATTGAGGTTGGACTGTAGTGAGGAATCAGTGGTGGTCTTCAGTGACTTCGACTCCAGAGGACTTTGCTGGCCTGGCGAGGTGTCCCAGTGCTCGGAGACACTGGGAACCCTCCTCGGTAGCACCCGAGCCTGGTTCCTGGCTGGGTGGGTGGTCAATCCCAGATGCTCTGCCTGCTGGGCAGCGAGGAAGGTCTCCTCAACAAAACAGGTTTTGAGGGGCTGTCAATTGAAGCCAGTTGCAGTCTGCAATGAGCTGCCTTTCTGAGGATGTGGGGGATGTTTTTAGCCTAGCTGAACTGAAAGGGTGCTGTTAAGCCCTGTGATTTCGGTGGTGCTGTTTTCCTGTCGACGTGTCTGATTGCAGTGGGACTACACCTCTGGTAATGCCTGGATGCTGGACGGCAATTTCCACTTCGTCGCGGTTGTGACCCAGCACATGGCTTGGCCTCAACAAGTGGAAAGAAGAGTTCAGGGCGGGTTCGGTGCTCCCCGTCTGTAGGGGAGCTCTGGCATTTCTCACAGTTTGCTTTCCCTTTCAGTCCTTCTGCCCTTGCATTTAACTGGCGCTGACAGGTTGAGCAGCAGAATTGTACGTGAAGCAGTAGAGATTTCTCTTTTCCCTCCTCCCAGCCGTAGCTCCCGTCCGGTTTCTCTCGGAGTGGCAGAGGGTGTTAAAGACATCGAGCCTTGTGAGGATGGCGATGGCATCCTGTGCTGATGAGAGCACTGCCCTGCAGTGTCCTTCATCCCAGTGCAACGGCAGAACTGTGGCAGAAGAATTTGCTGGCGTTGTTCTGCACAGGGTTGAAAATGACTTCTCGGGGAAAAAAAGGAAGATAGTTTGTTTGTAGCACCAGAGATTAATGTTTGGTGGTATGTATTTAGTTTTCTGTGACATTTCAGGGCAAGACATGGATTATTTTGCTCTCCAATTTTGTATGGCAGGAATTTCCCTTGCTACCTATTATGTTTCCAGGGAAAAGGAAAATATGAGTTGAAAAAGCGTAAGTGGAGATGTATTATACCTCTTCTCTCAGCATCTAGTATATCAGGCTGCCTTCTCAAAGTGCTTTGTCCTGATTACACATTACCACCCTCAGTATAGTATTCCCAGATAGGATAAATATTTCCTGGGGAGAGAGCTATTTTGTATTGCTGAAAAGCAGGTGCCGGTGCTAAAGAAGCAAATAAATCAAAAGCTGGTGTTTAAACTTAATCTGAGCCTCTCAGGGAAAAAAAAAAGCTGTACCTTGCAATCTGCATAGGGATAATTGTATTGTAGGCAGCGAGGGAATGAGCGCTGTAGCAATGATGGATTTCCCTCTGCAGCACGTTGCGTGCAGGACCTGCAAACCACCCTGAGGATGGAAACTCCCTCCTGTGCCCACCGGAAGACGAACATTTCTGTCGGCTTCCCGCTCGCCTGGCTACGATCACGCGGGCTGGGAAGGTGATGGACCATCCGCCAGCTGGAGTGTAAACGCGGGGCAGCCCCTGGCCCAGCCGCGAGGGCTGCACCCGCTCTGTGAGCTCTCCTCTCCCCGAAGTCCCCCCGCAGGGGCAGCTCCCCCATCCTTCCCTCCCACGGAGCGGATCCACATGCAAACCTTCCTGCCATGTCCAAGCAGGTGGATTGTGGCCGGGGTGTGGGAAAGGGGCCTGACCTTGGGAGAAGCGTCCCCTTCCGCGTGGCCTGATGGTGCCGGGGCAGCGCAGGGAGAAAGCACCTTCTAGAGAGCTGGTGAAGGCAAGCTCTCCCCAGCACCCCCGGCGCTTGTGGCACGCAGCTGAGTCCACAGCAAAGGTTTTTCCTTGAAGGTATTTGTGTCCCTTTCCAACACCCTTCCTCCTCCACCCCCCACAGCCCTGGCTGAGGGTTCAGCTGAGGTGGGGAAAGAAAAGCCACAAGTCATTAGGACTCGGCTCACTCTGCCATCTTTTCCTGGGGGTTAGCTCAGCCTGTGTCTTTAGCTAAGCTGGGTTTGATCACTAGGAGACCTGGCTTTGCCCTGCCCAGTGCTGCTCTTTCACACCCTGGTGCTTCCCCGGGGTGAGCCAGGTGGTTTTGGGGAGAGGCTGGGGGCAGGAGGGTCAGAGGTGGTCACTGGTGCCTGGGAGGAGAAGCTGCAGCAGCCTGTGGGTTACAGCTGGGGTGGGGGCACAGCAGGGACACAGCAGCAGGGGTGTGGGCAGAGGGCCCTGGGATGTGTGTCAGCCTGTGCAGAGGAGTCTTTATACAGGGCCGTGGTTTAGGACTGGGGGACTCGCAGTGTCCCCGTGTCCCCCTCCCCACCCTCCTGTGGGCTGCAGGAGGTGTAGCCGCCCGGGGAGTGCTGCCGGGGGTTGTGCCGCCGCTGGGGAGCGGTCCCCAGCCCAGGCGGCTGCGGGGACAACTGGGAGAAGGTGGTGCGAAGAGAGGTCTCCTTCCAGAGCCGGCTGCAGCTCCTGGATGGCTTCTCAGCGTTATCTGCTTTTGCCACTAGATGGTGAAGTACGTAATAAGGGAAAACAGGGAAAGTCTTGCTGCGCTCCCCGGCGGCCTCCCTTTCCTGGGAACCGCGCTGCCAGGCTCTGCTGCCCGGGAACACGGCAGTTTCGGGCAGTTACCCCTGGACCCTTTATACGGCTCAGCCTTCAGGAACTGCCGCTGCCACCCGGGCTCTTTGGTGGTTTTAACTCTAGTGCTGCCACTCTGGACTCGCGTCGACACGGCGAGCTGGCGTAAACGGAGACGGCAAACCTGCCTGACGCAAGTGCGCGTGGAGAGCTGCCTCCTGCTGTAGCAGGAGGGGGGGTTTTTGAGGGGGGTGTACAATCTGCTCCCCCTTTCCCATGATGATCTGAACCTGCTGTTGCGACCCACACCTTGCCAGGTGGGAACCGCAACCTTCAGTCCCTGCTTGGCTGCTCTCTGTTGTACCCTCTCTTTTCAGAGCTGTTTGCTTTGCTGGAAGCTTTGCTCTGGCCGTGCCGAAGGAGCTTGCCGGGGATGCGCAACGAACTGGAGAGTTACAGCTCACCTGGGGCACCTCTGCCTTCGTAAGAGGGATTGAATGAATATTGCTGACTGCAGCCCCTGGCCCAGAGGTAGCGTCACTGCGTCAGTCTCAGATGGAGATGGTGAAGAACGGGGAGGGAAAGGGCAGAGACGCGCGCTCGGGCCTTAGGGAGCGAAACGTGAATGAACGAGTTACTTCTCAGCTGAGTAATTGAATGTTAACCTCTCCCAGTTGGGAAATTAAAAGCTTTAAAGTGAGGGAGCCTCAATTTTGCCTTAAACATGGGCTGGCTCTGCTGATGAAAGTAACTTGTTGAGCTGCAGAAACTTGATTGGTTTCATTTAGGGAAGGTTACAAGGAAAGTTAGCGGCGCCCAACCTTCCTCCTCTCTGAACAGGCGCCTCTCCGCATGCCCAGGGCTGCCTGCTCTTCCCCTGAAAACCTGGTTAAAACCCCCTTCTGGCCATTTCTGTACCGTTCCCTCTGTGGCCAGCTGGAGGGGCTGGTGGCGGTGCCCTGCCGGCCCCGGCCCCGGCAGCACAGCAATGCTCCTGGCTCGGCTGTCGCTCGCTGGGACAGTGCTGCGGGGGGAGCCGGCTGCCGTGGAGCTGGAGCGGATCAGGGAGCGCCCACGGGCGCAGGTCTGCGTGGGGGTGACCTCCGGGAGGGAGCGGTGCCAGGGGGTGGGAGGTATCGCCTCCCCTCGCTCTGGCCAGGGCTGGAAGGTCTTGGCTGTGTTTTTGCTGTGTTTTGGCTATATGGTCCCATATGTATGGAAAAGCCCATCGTAGTCCAGTAAAGGGTTTTATGGGGGGCAGTGAGTCAGTCCTCTGAGCGAGGGACTGATGGTGAGCAGGATGGAATGTCCCTGTGATATATTAGGAATGGTCCATAGACTGTTTATTTTTTATTATGTTTCTGCCATGATTGGCTAATTTCAGTGGGATCCATCTTGTGAGCCGGCAGGACAGGAAGCCTGGGGGGGGAAGACGGAGCTGCTCCCCAGCGCTGAGGGATGGTCCCACAGGTATTTAGTTCTGGCCACGTTGCAGGATGCAGCGAGGAGGATTCCCAGCTAGGGAACTGGATAAAAACCGCACTTGTCTGTGCTCGGCACAGAGGAACACGTGTGTGTATGTACTTGCGGGTGCTACAGAGAGAAAATGCACCTTTCTCTCTCCCCTGCCCCAGGCACGAAGTGCCTGAGAGGCAGAAGGCCAGTGAGACGCAGACGGCTGGGGAGGTTTCTTGATGCACATCACTCCTGCAGAGCTGAAACAAGCCTTTAATGTCGCAGAGGCCACCGTGACACCAGGCAGACGCAAAAGAGGGAAAATAAAATAACGGATAAATAAACCAGAGGCTTGCACGAGTGCAGTCCCCATGTCTCAGCCTCACCCCTGACTCTGCCAAGCTATAATCTGTAGCACGGAAATGTTTCTCTTGGCTGTTGGTTTAGGGCTGTGCAATCGAACCTGGTAGTTAAAATCCTGCCGAACGGGGCAGGCAACCCAACAGCAGCTAATGAGGAAAGGCGAGCAGAGCTTTAAAGCTGTTTGCAAAAAAAAAAAACACCGGAGGAGCAGGTGGTCACATAGGATCCATCTTGTGCTGGTTCGAGCCAGCTCTCTGCAGATGGGGGGTAGTGAAGGACTGCTGCGGTAGGTAATATTCAGTGTGCCTCCTTTCCTTCCCCTCTGAACATCTGATACCACGGCAGCATCCCTGCTCGCAAGGGGATTAGGTGCTAGCACAGACCGCTGTCGCAGCTAACCGTTTCCTACTGGTTTATTCAAATAACTCGGAAAAGTACATCCAGCAGCTGAGTCCAGACAAACTCTCTTGAAAAACATGGCTCTGCAGAAGCCATTGTGGTGAGACCTATGAAAAGAGCAAAACCCCAGCTCGCATGTGCAGTGGCAGATGGGGAAAGGAAAGGCTGTGGGTTTGTGTGGGTTTCCTCCTGTGTGTGCAGGAAGAAGAGTGCCTGGGGTTCCAAAGCAGCTGGAAGGGTGGCCAGACCAGCCACACTTATGATGATTTTTTTTTTTAAAGTAATTTTAAAAATAAATATGAATCACAGCATTTGAAACACCTCCCTGGAAATGGATGGTGTGCTTGCTGTATTACTTTGTATTTACTTTGTGGTGGCACCCTCATACAGCCAGCAATGGCAGGTTTGCCTGCAGGACGTGTATGCCTCTTCCCCTGATAGCTCCTGTGGTGTTTTTCCTCCTGGGATTAAGAGGAAAAGGGGAAAAAGCATTTTCTTTGCCTGACTTCGGTGCATCTCTGCCAGCTTGCCCTAGACCTGGAGAAAAACTGGCCAAATCGAAGCTGCCGTGAAGGGCAGTTATTAGTCCACAGGGTGTCATAAGCCATAGGATTTCAGTGTGTTACCCCCCAAGGGAGCCCAGTTACTAAAGCAAATCTGCCTGAAAGACACTTTATTTTGTTTTATTCAAATACACCCAGTAGCACGATCAAAATCCACAGCTACAATGAGGGCTTCCTGCCATGGATACGCAAAGACTGAGATAAGTGCAAACGAGCAAACCACAGATCACCTAACGAAGCAAACTGTGACTGCTGTTTACCTCTAGTCGCAGGGCACCCCGTGGCTGCAAACCAAGGCTCCCCTCTTTCATGGCTTGTGTCAAGTCGGCACAGAGCTGCTCTTGAAAGGTTCTCCTGAGAAATAATTTCTGCACCTCCTTCTAGTGGTTGCCCCTTTCGTGTGGTTCCCCCCAGGGGTCTGTGCTGCCATGCCTTGAGGTAGCTTTCGGTTTGTCCAGCTTCTGTAACCCTGAACCAGACTGTCCAAAAATCAAGTCTCAGTCCTTCAGCAGCTCTTGTTACTTTTTTCCCTGCCAGAATCTCGCTGTTCTTCTGGAAATAAACAGTTCCTGGGGCTGCTTGTTCAAAACACACATTTTGCAGCCTTATTACTATAGCGATTCTTTCCAGAGATTATCTCCCTGTATGTGATTTCGTCTGTGCTGTGAGCAGCTCTGAGACCCCACGAACGTTTCTCAGCTCCCTCTTCCTGAGAGGCAGCAGGGGAGGGTGGTCCCAGCTCCCCCCACGCCACTGGAAGCGATGCTGGAAGCGACGCCGGAGCCGGTGGGTGGAAGGGATGTATAAACATGGAAGCGGTGTGCCTAATTAATGACCTGAAACCAGCCGTAAAGGTCAGCTTGTTTGCGAGGGACGTGCTCGAGGCACACGTGCTGAACGCCAGCTTCGCCGCCGTGCCTTGGAAAGGGCATCGCCGCCCGCCCGGGACGGCGGCTGGTGAAGGGGGAGCTGTCAGAGGAGGATCGATAGCCTTCAGCCTCGCTCATTAGTGCACACCCGGGCTGTCCCCCTTGCCTGGCGAGCCGGTTCTTTCTTGCTGAGAACCCAGACTGCTTTCCTGGCGAAAGGGCAGGCTCCCGCAGCTCTTTGGAGCGCGATGCCACCAGAGAACAGGCTGTTTTCTGGGCTGTCTCGTCAGGCACTTGTTGACTAAGTTCAAACTGCAGAGTCCTTTTGACTTGTATCAACACCATCAGCAGCACGCATTCAAAAATTGAGCATCTGGATGCAGATGGCAGGGGAATGATACCAGAATTTTATTTACTAGCTGTTTTTTCCCCCTGAAGCTTTTCTCTGTGGTCTTCCAGGGGCTACAAATTCAAGTTTCTTGCCTAATCCCAGGACTCTGGGAGCTGAGGCTTTATGAATATTCCAAATCATCACTAAGCTTGGTATAGACTCATAAAGATGGCTGTCCTGTAGAACAGGCTGCACCGTGGGTTGTCATGTGAGATCTTAAGGGTCCGTGCCACCCCAGCAGTTTCCGACCACCTTTCATCTCCAAGAACTGGGCAGAGCTACAAGATGACCTGCAGAGAAAATAAAGGGGAGACTTGGCATCAATAAAACCACAGAGATGTCACACGCACAACGATGGTGGCAGTGCAAGGAAAGTGCCTTTGAGGCAGGCTTTCTCCCTCTCAAGATGAATACACCACCAACCCAGTTGTCCCCTGCTTGCAGAGAGCTCTCTTTCCAGCGGTTTCTGGAACAAACCCTTTTCTTCAGGCTTTTGGCCTTGCTTGTCCACCTTGTGCTCTTTGTCCCAGCAAAGAAAGAGCCCTGACGAAGCTCTGCTCCTGCGACATGGTGGCTCAGGAGCAACATTGTTGGCTGGGTTTAGCTTCAGGCGGACTGAGGGTGTTCAGCCACAAAAGGAGGCAGAAAATCAAGGCAGCTGGTCATGTTTTGTTGTTTAAATCTGCTCTCTGCCTGTCTCGGGGAACGTGGCTCGGCTTTGCAGAAAGCATGGGGGCATGCAGGGTGTTTCCAGAAAGGCACCAGCCCAGGTCTGGAGCAAAGCATCTCGGACAGCCCGTGGTGGCCTTCGTGCAGGTGTGCTGCTACAGCTGCGGTCAAACTGCTCGGAGGAGGAGTCATCCATGCCAGGCAGGGCACAGCCTGTGCTCTCCTGAGCGTCATTCCAAGCAGTGGCCAAGGAGGCCTCGGCCAGGACCTCTGACTCAAGCCCCTGTAGATTCCACATCTGAGGAAGAGGAGGACCCGCTGCTGGGCAGAGCTACGCGTCCTCCTGCACAGCACGCAGGTCCCCTGCAAGGAGCAGAAGGCAGCAGATGCTCATGAAGTCCAGCATCTCCTCGACCTCCGGCCTGGCCTTGCCGCAGATTGAGGTGAGTTCCTGCATCCTTTGCGTCTCCACTTGCCCCTTGCAGTGTTATACGTCTGTGGTTAAGTCTGTTTACTCTCAGAGGTCTTTTGTGTGTGTGTATCAGGCATCTTGGGTTCAATTTACAGGTTTTAAGTCACTCCCTGCAGATTGCCCTTTTACCAAGCAAACCGGCGCAGTGGGTCCTGCACTCCCTTGCTCAAACAGTGGGATCCTCCCTTGTTTTCCCTGGCGCGGCCGCGTGCCAGCCCCAGAGGCTGTGCTCTCTGGCTCGCAGGCCCCATCTCTCCCACTCCTGCTCCCTCTCTCCTGGGCGTCATCGCTCCTGGGCCTGGCTTATAACATGGTGTGTGGCACAAGGACAAAGATGATAGGGCTTCCTCTGTCTTGCAGAGGAAATAGGTTCATCGGCCTGAGCATTCAGCACGGCGATTAATTGAGAGTTGCCTGAATCTGGAGCATGGAGTGTGAGCATCATCAGAGCCATCTGAAAATGAGGGAGAAGAGACCGTGAAGCGAGAGGATCGGGGCTGGAGGCCGTGCGCCATACGGGTGAGTAATCTGTACATGCTGAGAGCTGACAGCTTCGGGGGCCGGCCGGGCTACCAGGTACGTCACCGTTGCTCTTTCGCTGTTAGGAAGGTCCCGTGTTGCTGTTGCAGCCGCGCAGGTGGGTGATGCCAGCCTCCCTGCTGCTGGGGAAGCTCCCCAGGGCTGGGGCACCCTGTGGGGCAGGGCGTGGGGGCAGCTGCCCGCCTGGGCCCTGCTGCCCGCCTCCCTTGCTTCTGCCCGTGGGGCTGGGGAGAGCCAGCGGGCAGCCCGGGGGAGGCAGCGAGGGGTGCCGGGAGGCAGCCTGCTGGGTCCGGCAGCCCCCGTGGGTGCCGCGGGGCAGGAGGGCCTGTGCAGCCGAGGGTGAGCCCGCCTGGGCGGCGGCGTGTCCCTGCCTGCGGGGCGCTGGGGCTCCGCCCGCCCGCCGGGGGTGCCCCGCCCCGGGCGGCGGGTGCAGTGAGGCGCGGCGGCCGGCAGGTGCCACTGCCCCCCCGCGCTGCCCGCGCGCCCCGGCGGCAGCGCCCTGCCCGCCGGGCTCCGCCGCCGCCTCCGCCACGGCCGTGCCCCGCCGCGGGGCTGGGAGCCCGGCCGGGCCGTCCCGCCCCGCGGGTGACAGGCGGGGCCCTGGGCGAAGCGCTGCCCTCGGGGCTCCCGGCGTACACGGCGGCGCGCCCCGAGCGGAGCCGCATCGCCGCGGCGGAGCCCGTCGGTGCCCCCACGCACACGCGGGACAGGGCGGCAGCTTCCACCCCTGCGCGGCCCGGGCTGGCGGCGGCTGCCGCAGCGCCGTGGGTGTCCGGAGCCCCGTGGGCTGCGCAGCGCCTGCACGGCGGTCGCACCCCGCCACGCACGCCCGCCCCCACAAACACGCACCCTGGCCCTGCTGCCTCTGCCCCAGCTCCCCCGTGCGCATTCCCTCCGCGGGTGCCACCCGCCGGGTTTTCTCCGGGCGGGACGGAGCCGCTCCCGCCGTGGGCTGGGCGAAGACCGTGGGGCGCGGGGCACCGGGCGAGGGGCTGGGGTGCGCGCGTCGGGGCTGAGGTGCCGGGGCGCGAGCGGGTGTGCAAAGTACGGGAAGGGCCGCGCAGTGCGCGCGTGCCTGCGTGTGCGCTGGAAGGGCGGGCGTGCGCACGGAGCGAGGTGAGTGTGCGTGGGGCGGGGTGTGTCCGTGTCGGAGCAGGGGGCGGCCGGGGCGGAGCGGCGGGGGGAGCGCAGGGCTGGGCGGGGGATCTGCTGGGCCCGTGTCTCTGTGTGTGTGCGTGCGTGTCTGTGTGTGTGCGTGCGTGTCTGTGTGTGTGTGTGTGTGTCCGCGTGTGCGCGCACCGGGGGCAGCTCCCCACGTGGGGCTGACGCGGCAGCCCCGGCCTGATCCGGGGCTATAAAGCGGCGCGGCGGCGAGCCAGGCAGAGCAGCCGCCGCCGGCTGCAGCCCCGGCCCCGCTCCGCGCCGCTCCGCGCCCCGCTCCGCGGTTCCCGGCGGGCAGCGCCCCAGCATGAACCGCGGGCGCCCGCAGCCCCCCGGTCGCCCCTGCGCAGCCCCACCGCGCCCGGCGGCGCAGTAGGAGCGCGGAGCCGGGCGCGACGCGGGTGGGGCAGGGGGCGAAGGGCTGGGGCGTCCACGCAGCCGGGGTTGATGTTTAACCTGGAGCGCCCGTTCACGGAGAGGGGCCACTTCTTCTCCTCCATGGAGTACCAGCGGCAGCTGGAGGAGGAGGAGGGCTACCTGCTTCCCGGCGCCAACGGCACCTTCAACGACAGCGGTGCCGGGCAGGGCTGGGGCACGCCGTACCCGCTGCACACCACCGTCACCCTCATCAGCCTGGCGGGCTTGCTCATGCTCTTCACCGTCTTTGGCAACGTCCTGGTCATCATCGCTGTCTTCACCAGCCGGGCACTGAAGGCCCCCCAGAACCTCTTCCTGGTCTCCTTAGCCTCGGCCGACATCCTGGTGGCCACGCTGGTCATCCCCTTCTCCCTGGCAAATGAGGTGATGGGGTACTGGTACTTCGGCAAAGTCTGGTGTGAGATCTACCTGGCCTTGGATGTGCTGTTCTGCACCTCCTCCATCGTGCACTTATGTGCCATCAGCCTGGACCGTTACTGGTCCATCACGCAAGCCATTGAGTACAACTTGAAGCGTACCCCACGCCGCATCAAGTGCATCATCTTCATCGTCTGGGTCATCTCAGCCGTCATCTCCTTCCCACCGCTCATCTCCATCGAGAAGAAGAGCGGGCAGCAGGCTGACCAGGGGGTGGCAGGGTGCAAGATCAACGATGAGAAGTGGTACATCATCTCTTCTAGTATCGGCTCCTTCTTTGCCCCCTGCCTCATCATGATCCTGGTCTACATGCGCATCTACCAGATAGCCAAGAGGCGAACCAGGGTACCGCCGAACAAGCGGGCAGAGCGCCCTGAGAAGAGGCAGAACGGCTTCGCTGACAAGGAGGACCTGCCAGCCACAGCCCAGCTCAATGGGGAGAAGGCGGCAGGAGGCGGCGGTGGGCAGGAGGGAGAGGTCAACAGCATAGACATGGAGGAGACCTCTTCCTCCGAGCACCAGGAGAACAACCAGTGTAAGAAGTCTGAGAGACCGTCAAGGGGAAAGACCAAGACTAAGCTCAGCCAGATTAAGCCTGGGGACAGTTTGCCCAGGAAGGTGGAGGAGGAAAGGAACACCAAAGGGTCCCGGTGGAGGGGCAGGCAGAACCGGGAGAAGCGCTTCACCTTTGTGCTGGCAGTGGTGATCGGGGTCTTTGTCATCTGCTGGTTCCCCTTCTTCTTCACCTACACGCTGACGGCTGTCTGCAAGAGCTGCTCTGTGCCTGACACCCTCTTCAAATTCTTCTTCTGGTTCGGTTACTGCAATAGCTCCTTGAACCCCGTCATCTATACCATTTTCAACCACGACTTCAGACGGGCCTTCAAAAGGATCCTCTGCAGGATAGAGAGGAAAAGGATTGTTTGAAGGACCCTTTGCTACGGGCAGGACTAATTCAAGACTTTGTAGGAGAGTAAGGCATGGCTCTCTTGGGCTGTGCTTGTATGGGATGGTTTCCTTTAGCTTGCGAGCAGGAAGCCTTTAAAACCCAAGATGAGCCTGTGGAAACGCCAGGCAGCAGCAGCAAGGAGCAGCAGGCAAGTGGAAGTCCGAGCCGTGGCACTCGGCTTTCCAGGGGAGGATGGCTTCTGACTTGCTTGGTTTATTTTGTTAGCTTTTTTTTTTCTTTTGCCAGAATCTCTCGGTGGATATTTTCACGACTGCTCAGTTTGACTCTAAAAGACGTGCAGGTCTGTGCGATGAACAACAAAGAGGGAGTATGCCACCCCAGAGGTGTTGGCTTTTTTATTTTGTTGTCTTTTTTTCCTGTTGTGTATGTAATTAATTTTAACTCCCTTGTAAAATACAGTATTGTATCCCTGAATCTGAATGTCTTAACTTTTGTAAGGCAAGCAGCTTTGAAACTGTGAATGTTTTAATTATCTTTGACACCTTAAAAGTCCCTCTCTTCCCACCCCTGAACCTCCCCTCACTCAAAACTGCTGAACGACTAAAGCCATTCCCCCTACCTGACAGTTTGATAATATAACCAACACTTCCAATGTCAGGTCTTTTTTTTTGGCTATGAATCTTAGGATCACAGACCTCACCAGACTGGCTAATTTTGGTGTTACTTTTTATGTTGTACCTGATTCTGTTTGATTTCTGTGTTGCCTGTGATATAATACAGCTGAGATGGTAACTGCCCTCTCGTTATTCATTAAAGCAGACCCTGGTGGAGCGGTGGCTTTGCTGTGCAGGCAGGGACGTCCCGGGCGATGGAGTGACAGGCTATTTCCCGTGCGACATGAGGCTTGGGACCTGGCCAAGCTCCCCACGAGTTAATCTCAGTTGATTTTATACCACAGTGCAGCACCGAAATGTGTTCGATGCTAACTCGCTTCCCCCGCCTCCAACTGTAAATAGATAACTTTTCAAAGCAAATAGCAGGGCTCTGTATATTATGTTATCTCATTTATATTGATTTGTGATGGTTTAACTCCTGTGGGATTTCCTGCAGAAGAGGAGGGGGTTTGTGTGCAGAGGCTGTTCCACCTTTCTGAATTAAGGGAGAAGAGTTCAGTTTTTAATCTGCCAATCTCATCTTTCCTAGGAAATATGAAAGCATCCCTCTTTCAGTCTTATACAGGGCAAAACTCCAAAATGGGAAACTTAACTGACAGTTTCTCCAGTATTTTATAGTGTAATTAAGCTTTAAAAAAAAAAAAAAAAAGAAAAAAAGAGAAATGTGTAAATATTGTGAGATTGGAGCAGGAGAGAGAGTTAATACTGCTTTTACACTCCTTTCCTGAAATGTCTTTCAGCTCTTTCTGCTAAAAAAAAAATAAAAAATAGACAGAACAAATCTAACATCCTTGTGCCATGAAGAAGTTTCTGGAGAATATTAAAAGGCAAAACTTCTGAACCATCACAATAAATGAGTCTGTAAGCCTATTAATGTTATGAAAGCAGCTTTATCAAATACTGGCAAGTCATAGAAATTGTTTAGAGAAAGCAAAGTTTGTGTAAGTCTCGTGAATAAGATGAATTTGTGTTCTCTGGAGTCATATGGTACATAGGAAGAGACTTTAAAAAAATACCTTTTTACTTTTGGGAAGTGTTTTGTTGATTTTGCTCTCTCCCTTGATTTTGTAATTAACTCCAAGGGTCCCCGGATGCATCTCGGGACCTGGAGAGCAATGTTTACATTCACTTGCATTTTCAGAATTGAATCCTCGAGAGGCGAGGAAAGCAAATAAACTGTGCTTTACTGTAAAAAACAACAACCACAAGCAGAAGTTGCTATAATGGATGATTATTTTTATTAAATAAAAGAGCGTTTACAGATCAAGTGTGAAAACCCTCTGGATAATCTGTTAGCTGTTTTATTTTATTTTTTTTTCCAGCTGTTCACCGATCCTCCGGCAGCTTTGGTCTTGACGTTTTGTAAAGAACACATTGGGAAAAGCACTCGTGTTTTCTGAAAGGCGTTGTTACCCCAGGTAGGGAACAATGGCTCGCTTCATTGTGCAGTGGCATAATAACAAATGAGTCCGTGATATTTCTTGGGTTCCCCCCCCGCCTTCATGCCACAGTAAGAGCATTCACATGTTTCTTAAAGAAAAGAGCTTAGGGCTTCGGGGTGTGATTTGCTCCCTGGAAATGCAGCCTGGCACTATCGCTGGGGTCGCCTGGCTGGGGCAGCATTTACAGCTGTTGAGTTGAGAAGGTTTTCAATAATGAGGTTGCAGATGGGATTAGAAACGATTAGGCTGGAAGACAGTATTTATTGATAAACGCAGAAGTGTCCATCAGAGAGGGGCTTTGTTTCCAGCCCCTGAGAGCCATCCGGCCAGGCTCGCTTGCCCTTACACCAGTGCTGCGGAGACCCTTCCTGCAGGAGCGTGATGGGGGATCGTTTTCCCACCGAATGAAGCTCTGCTTCTTGTGTGGCTACCTGCCTCCCTGAGGACGCCGGGGTCCGCTTGCCATCGGCTTCAGCTGCGCTGCTTTGCCACAAGTGCCAGGTAGCTCCAAAGGCGGGGGGGACACGAGGTGCCGATCCTATGAGTGCTTTAGTGTGTGCTTTGTTTTGCCTGTTTGGGATGGGCATTTGGGGGCTCTGGCTCCTGGTCTTCCCACTGCGGGCATGCCTGGAGTCACCCTGCTTCAACTGCTCTGCTGCTTGTTTGGTGAGAAAATAAGTGACCAGAGCCCAGTGCTGGAGCTGCTGGTCTCATGGCCCCACTCTGCCACTACCACCAAGGCTGCAGCTGGAGGTGCTTGGCAAGCTGGGAGGTGGACCAGGGCGGGCAAGCAGCATCGTTGCTGGGTGTAGGACACCCATTAATGTCCCAGGGGTGAACCTCTGGGTCACCTCATGGTGGCCTTTGCAGGCCAGGAGGGCTTGATCTGGGCAGAGTGTCTTGCTGTCCGTCCTCTGGTCTCAGCTGGCCCCGTTGGCCTTGGAGGCTTTTACAAAGCGGACCTCATGGAGCAGGAGGTGATCCAGCAGCCATCCTTTATGCTTGCCCCATCGCTCTGGCTGGCTGATGTCCTCATGGCAGAACCTCTACTACAGACAGTAGAGTATTTTGGTGGGTTTGGGCCTGGGGGACTGGGGCTTTAGTAGCCTTTCAGTTAGTGAAGCTTTGCACAGCTGAAATGTCAGATTGCTTCCAGTTTTCCATCAAAAGTAAAAGTACAGTGCAAAAACCAGAAATTACGCCTTTAGGGTTGTGTCCCGTCTCCAAACCTCATGCCCTCGTGGTTCAGCCCAGTCAACTAAAATACTCAAGGGGCTGTTTCACATGCGGGCAGTGACTCCCTGTGTCTGAGACGGCAGAGCTGCCTGCCCCTCCTTGTGGCCCGCATCTGAACTTCCACCATTCTGCTGCCCTTGCCATCTTCCGGCTTTTATTTAATCTTCCCTGAGCTGCTGGTCACTTTGGTTTCAGCTGTGTCCTGGACCCTCCACACCTGCCGGGGATGGGCACATCCAGGTCGCAACGACCTCGGGCACCGTGGGCTGTGTGGTGGAGGTGCTGGGGTGAAACCACCATCACTTTCCCTCTGAGCCAGAGGTCCCGTTGCTGTGGGCTTTGCTGGGACGCTCCCTCTGGCTCTGCCATAACCATGTCCAGCTCTGCTGTCTCCTTCACCTCCGTGCCTGCCCCATCTCGCTGTGGGGCTGAGTCCCACACGCCATTGCCTGGTCCCAATGCCTGCCTCTTCCCCTTCCCCCTCCCGAATCCTTCCTCAATAGGAGAAAGCTGCCTCATTGCTCCCAGCTCATTCCTATGCAAATGACACATTAGGGGATGTAATGAACTTTGGTTGGTTTTTTATAACCTTTTATTTTGTGGCTGAAAGGGTAATGGTGTGGCGGCGGGGAGGGGGACCTGCCTCCCCGGTGGGGTGGGAGCCATCCGGGCTGGCACAGCGAACCCCAGGCAGAGATGCTGCTGACAGCTTTGCCCCAGGAGGGGTTTCTCCACAGCTTTCCTACGTGGGGTGACCCTGCACCCGACCCCTTGTGTGGGGACCCCCGAGGACAGCCCAAAGGTGTCAGCTCAGGGACATGCAGGAGGGGATGAGGTGAGATGTGGGGAAATGTCCCCAGGGGTGAGCTGCATGAGCAGCAGGGTTGCCCTTGCAAAGACCAGTGACTGCCTGCCCAGGGCTGGTCCCTGACCCCCTTGGCCTGCTGACACATGTTTATTTCTGTGAGTTTTGGTGTCTGTTCTCTGGGGGACAAGGAGCTGGTCACACAGAGGAGCCTCTCCAAGGTACTCCAGCAAGGGATGTTGGTCTGAATCACTCTGCTCACGCAAGTTGCGTTTCCCATGCCTGGGGGAGCCTTCGTGGGTTTCAGCCCATGGCCGTCAGCTGTCCCATGCCGTAAAGTAGCCCCATCCCCTCGCCCAGGGCTTGCTGGACCTGGTGCTCTGCAATGTCTCGCTGGGTTGGGTTGCTGGCCTGGCTGCCTGTGAGGCTCTCATCAGCTGAAACTCTTTGTTTTATTTCTTAACATTCCCTGTTCTTTCACCACGGGAAAAGTTCAAAGTCTGCCGAGATTGCTCCTTTATTATAGCTGGTGCCCTGGCAGGCAGCTACGCTTGGAGCTGTCTCACCGTTTCTGCTGCGAACCGCTCTTTGCGGCCAGCTTATAGTAACATCTCTGCGGCTTGTAAATATTTGTATCTGCAGTTGCTGTGCCTTATCCCAAGCTGCAGAAACGGAGGGAAGAGAGAACGGGGTTAGTGGGGGGCTCAGCCCCTGCGTTAGCCACTAGTACTCAGCTGGATCCTGACCACTCTGTGAACAGAAAGGGTTGTAGTCTGAGCCCTGGGAAGTCCAGGTGAAATTCCAGCTGGGGGTCACGCTGCGGTTATGCTGCACGAGGCCATTGTGCACTCCCAAATGTCCCCAAGGCTGAGCAGAGGGGTTGGTGAACAGGGCTGTGCGGGGCACCATAAAACATGCCTTCCTTGGGTCAGACCATGGCTGGTCCCAGGTGGGAGATTTGTTGCAAGCAGAGGAGAAGGAGACATGCTGTCGTGGGGCAGGGGATGTTGGGAGGTGTTGAATGGAGATGCTGATACTTGAGCTGGTCATTCAACGTCCCTTCCTTCTTGACGGACCTTCTTGGCATTTGAGTGGTCCCCTAGGAGTGCTCATTTCCCAGAAAGGACCACCAGTATGTGAGGACAACACAGGGACATGAGGTGGGTCCCAGCACCCACATCCGACAGAGAGGCATGAGGACAAACCATAAAAGGGAGCAGGAAGGCATCTCCCTCACTTGAGCATTGTGTCTATCAGTAAAGGTGTAAACCTGATGGCATAAACTGGCTTAGAACTGTTTAAGATGGCTCTGGTTTAGTCTGTTAGTGTGATGGTCAACTCCATATTGTCCAAGTTAGGAGACACCATTCATGTTGGCTGGGATCTAAGGTCCTGCTCTCCCTCTGTGGCTCTCAGAGTGGCCTGTAGCAGATTTTAGGGAATAGAGAGGAGCGAGAACCTTCCCCAGGAGGCTCGGGGGACATTAGGCATCCAGGGATTTCCTGGGGCCAGCGGTGCCTTTTGCCCTAATGGAGAAATTCCACCGACATGTGTTTCCCTTCAGCGATGCTCTGCATTGGGAGGTCTGGATGGCTTTCAAAAATGTGTTTGAGTCAAAAGCCAGCAACTGAGCGGGGTTTGTCAGGAGGTGAGATGAGCTTATCTAAACGTCCCCGCTTCCCTGTGTGCAGCGCTGGCAGTGTTTGGCCCATATTGGTTTGGGTACAGCCCAGGGCATTGCATTTGCGGGAGCAGCCTTACCATCCTCCTGAGCTGTGTGACCTGCCGTAGGGTTTGCTCCCAGAGATGAGAAACATTTGTTTTAAATCAGATGCTACATGAAAGAATTGATTGCTCCTTTGCTGATTGAAACAGTTGTGTTTTGCTGGACCATGACTTTATGGCCTTTTTCCTGGTTGTTTTTCAGTTGCTCTCCACCGAAAAAAAGAAAAAGCTTCCCACCACAGGACATGTCAGATAAAATAATTCCTGCTGAAGGCTGCTTTGCCTTCATCTGTATACGTGGAGTTGCTGCAAAGCATTCATCTGAAGATTGAAACCTTAAGGTGTTACTGAAAAATTCGTATTCTATACATGTATAGATAAATATTTAAGACACTGCATCCAACCTTCTGCTTTTCTGGATTGACTGAACTTTTTTAAAAGACTGAAATGCTGAATGCTGGCCTTTTATTACCAGGATAACTTTTGCCACCAGGAAAATTTGGACAAACTATTTCCTAGGACAAGAAGTAATGGCCTCAAGTTATGCCAGGGGAGGTTTAGATTGGATATTAGGAAAAATTTTGTCACTGAAAAGGTTATCAAGCACTGGAACAGACTGCCCAGGGAAGTGGTTGAGTCACCATCCCTGGAGGTATTAAAAAGATGTGTAGGTGTGGTGCTTAGGGACATGGTTTAGTGGTGGACTTGGCAGTGCTAGGTTAACAGTTGGACCTGATGATCTTAAAGGTCTTTTTCAACCTAAATGCTTCTATGATTCTATGATTCTATTGCAGACCAAAACCTGCAGGGTTAGACCCTGAATGTGGCAGACCTGTGCGGCTCCGCTGCTGTGATGCTGATTTACACCCTGGTGGAGTTTCCTCTTTCCTAGCAATTATCCCCGCAATCATGATCCCTGGGTAATCGAGTGATAAGGCATCTCTGTGTAAAGCTGAGTTTGTTCTTGGTTTCATGGTGCAGATATTTGACCTGAAATGGCTCCTTGAACAGGGTTTGCCAGAATCAGCTTCCTGTTAATTTAGGTATGGCTGTGCCTGGTGCTTTGCAGCCTTGCCGCGGCACAAACACAGCTCTCTGCGTTCGTCGGCTCTGCTGTGCTGTCACCCTGACAGGGTGCATTTCTACAGGGGATCTCAAATGCATTAATAAGTTCTTCTGTTCCCCAGGGGAGGTACCCAAAATACAGAGCAGCGCATGACCCCAGTCAACCAGGTGGCCCACATGAGAGTGGAGTCCCCCTGTTTCTCTTGGTTACAGGTTTGACCTCTAACCTAAGCACAACCTAAAGATTTAAACTTCAGAGATGTTAGTTAAAAGTAATCCTACATTTATCGTTTTTAAAACATCGTGTGGCTTTTAAGCTAGCCTCAAAATTTTGTGGGGCCAGAACAGTTAAAATGGCCACTTTAAAAAGAATAAACTGACTTGCTTACATTGAAAGATTTAGCATCATAGGGCCTTTGGCGTTGCTGTCTCAGGATAATGAAGATGCATCCAATACATTTTGAACCGCAGCATAATTACTTTCATCAGGACCGGTCAGTGTTTGGGTGAGATGGCTTTAAAGCAGTGCAGCAGAGAGGAAAAGAAAAGCTAAATGCTGCTCTGCTGAATCGGGCATGTGCTGAGGAAAGCAAGGTAAGTAGTGTTGCATGTAGGGCAATCTTTCATCGCTGTTGGCTCTACTGGGGCTAATTAGAAAATGTGTTCTGGTTGGTATGACTGGGATGATTGGGGTTTGGTCCAAACAGGGTTTCCTCTAGTAAAATAAGATGGTTGTAGTGGCAGAGGCAATGGTGACAGCTGCCTTTATAGCCCAGTGTTAATTGGCTTAAATCCTTTGCAGTGGAAATGATCTGCTCCTGTTGTAGCTGTTGCTCATCGTCCCCAGAAATGCCTTTTCCTTGCTGTGATGCCGGGTGATGGTTTGAGATGTGAAGCTGTGTCAGGAGGGTGAGCCAGGCACCGGGAAATGATTCACACTGGCCACATCCACCCATGAGGGGACTGGGTTTTATTTCCCCGTGGTGAAATAGTTTTTCTCATCACCTTAGCTTCATGGATTCCTACTGCTGGGGTTGTAACAGCATCTGGGAGCGGGGTGAGGGCACACACTTGTGGGGATACAAATGAAGTCCGTGGAAAATGAGAGACAGTGATGCAGGGTGTGGAAATGGTTGGTGTAAACCACAGGATACTATGGTACATCCAGCTGCAAAAAGATTCAGCCTAAAAGGCTAGAGGATGCCAACAACCCACCACAACAATTCCAGCAACTGGGAGTATAAAGATAGGATCCCTCCCTTATTAATTACCATCTCGGTTGGGATGTCATAAGCTGGCATGTTCAAGTTATCAGATGTCTGGAGGAAGAGGTGAATTTTTAGTTGTTGTTTATTCAGACCAAGATTTAATTAATATTAAATACATTAAATATTTGATGAAATAGACTGAAATTAAATATTTAGCTCCCTCTTCCCCCCAGATAGCACCCCTAGCGAATGTTTATGCGGGCAGTAAAGCTAGAACATCTTCTGAACACCAGAGAGTGTTCAAAGGCGAGAGCTACATGGGAGCATCACCAGCAGCACATAGGAATTAAATTACTCTGGGCCCCTTGCCTTTGTCAACCCGCACGGGAACGTGGTCGTCCTTCCTCTGGTCTTATTCAGCCATGACCCACTGGGACTTCAGGTGTGGGTTGTCACCCCCGCTCTCCTACCATGTTCATCTTCAGCTGGGAAAGAGGCCTCCTGGGGAAGGGTTTTCTCCCATGCTTCTCATTTCTCAGGGCAGTGGGCAGGCAAGCACAAAATGGGAAGCAAACAGCGTTGCTTTATACAGAGTAATTACATCCCACCTCCTGAAGAGGAAGAAAACTCATAGAAAAATGTCATCTTGCCTGAAGGAGGACAGCTAATTCCCCACTACTTGTGCAGGCTGGTGCCCCTGTGTGTCCCCACACCCTGCTGGGAGGCGAGTCCGGTCTGCTGAGTGTCCACTGGGGCTTTGGGCACTGTAACTTGGTGTGAGCTGCGTGCTGGAGAAGGGCACGCCGCTCGTCCTGTGCTCAGGAATGCCACGTTTGCCCTGCTCATTAAAACCATATCGTTTTGAGGATTTAGGACTTAAATCCTTTTATGTTGGTATCCGTGCCAGCATCTTTCAACTATTGCCTCTGCCATGAAGCATGTGCCGTTGGATTATTTATCATCTATTCTTTCCCTATAAAAATGAGCTTTGCCTCTCCTTCTGTGGTTCTCTACAACTCTCCTTTGGACTGGGTTTGGCTTGTTTTGTAGGCAGTTTATCAACTTTGGAAGTATTAAGACCTTGCTCGTTGCCTTCATCACACCTTTCCCCTGCCCAAGCCTCTGTATGTAGCTGTCAGAAATCAGCTGCTTGACCTTGGAGGTAGATACTTAACTAGAAGTAGTATCATTTGTGAAAATCCACCTGCCAGTGAGTGAAAACTGAAAAAAAGGGTCCTTGGTTTGGTCAAACCAAAGATCTGCTTGGAGCTGAAGTCCCTGCTCACCTGATCTAATTCCCTATAGAAGAGAGAGGACTTCATGTTGTGTTTATCAACCAAATCCAGATATCTTATCAATATTGCAGTGTCCTGCTTTATCTATAAGAGCCTGACATTTCTTTATAACCTAGAATGACAAATAAATCTGCTCTGTTCCTGCAGGAGTAGATATGGTTTCATTTGTTAGCATAAGGTTGCTTAGTTAAATTATTTCAAATTTTTCATGCAATTTAAAGCATGTTGGATACATGGGCATGGACAAGCATGAGGGGGATATATAGGTTTATTGTTGCAAGGGCACCTTTACCAGCTCTGCTCCTTCTTTTGCTGGTTGGTGTATCTGCACATGCTTGGTACCACACTCAGGGTTGTGCCACTTCCACGTGACTGACACTAGGGTAGTACCAGGGCTGTGAGGTCTCACACATCATCACACATCAGAGAGAAATGTCCCTGCTCTGAAAATCTTGCATCCTGTAAGAAGTGATCAACACAGATGGGTGCTAAAAAGGCAAGCGAGGAAGAAAAATAATAGGATGTGCATACCTGGTGGAAGTTGTGTGAGCTCTTAAGAGGACTTTGAACGGCTGGCGCCAGTTCCCCAGCAGGATTAAATTGATGAAGCCCTGTTGAAGTCTCTGATCTTTAAGCCCAGCACCCAAACTGGACCACACTTTGCAGAAGGTGGCATAGCAAAGATTTAGGGGCAGAGGCTGAATTAGGTTATTTATCAAACTCTTTCTCAGCCTGTTGTTGTTGATACTGTATGTATGTGCAGGGATTTTGATGGCATAAACCTCATTTAGGTGCTCAGGTCTCAAATGTAGATCCTCAAAACTCAGTCCCAGAGCCCCAAGACCATAATCTCTGCTCTCCTGGCTCCTCTGCTTCCGGCTGGGCACAGATGACTGTGCTGGCACCCATGCAGGGGCTTTCTGCCACATCCCTTGTTGGTGGGACAGGAGTTCAGAGCAGCTTGCACTGCACCTGGGGGACCTGGGATCTCCTCAGCAGGTGTCTTCTCTCCTGTGGTGCAGTACTGTGGGCAACCCTGGTCACGTACCCAGAGGGCTAGCGATGGGTGAGGATGGACATTGGAAGGGGCTGGGCTGGGCATACGTACCCTTCAGTGGCAAATTTTTAGTGCTGGTGTTTGGCCCCGGTACTGGCACTGGCAGTACTTTAGCTGGTGATCACTTGGTTTTGGGTACACTAAACTTTGTTTTAAAAGTATCCTAGCAGGTGTTTTCTAAATAAAAGTGTTGTCATAACGCAGCAATATGATCTGTATGTGTAGACAAGACCTCCCCTTAAGCAAGAGGATAAATCCAGTGCTCTAGTTATCCAGCAGACCACTTTGGTCTACTGGCACCTGAAACACTTCAGAAGCAGTAGCAGAGCAGTGGCTTGTCCCTCTCATCACCTCCTGCGGGGAGATGAAGCTAGTGCAATCCATTGAGATGGTTAAGTGACTCGCTAGAGATCGAGTGAAAAAAAGCTGTGGTATATTAATAAAAGATGGATTTAAATAATTCAACATGGGCCAGTTGGTAAAGCTTAACAGGATCAGAAAGCTAATCTCATTCAGTCTGGTATAAAGCAGTGCCTTGCCAGCCTTTTGGCAGAAGGTAAGCCAGACCTGTGCTGAAGACCTCCTGGGGTCATGTTTGCCCACCCTCTTGCTGTGGTTCTCAGGGACCAGCTGGGGACGGAGGGTTTGCTGCCCACCTGTCCGTTTGGTGTGGTGGCAACTGATCTCTCTATTCTCCAGTGTCTTTAGGGTCAGGCATGGTTTCCCTTTTGGTTTCCTGCCCTTCCCTTTGGTTCCTGCCAGCAGGAACAAAGCCCCGGTGCTGGGGAAGGGCATCCTTGGTCTGAGTGGGCTTGTGGGGCCATGCTGACCCTGACTTCCCAGGAAAGGCAGGTCCACACCCCACTGGTGGTGAGGAAGGGAGATGGTGATGGTCCTTGCTCATGGTAGATGCATCCCCAATGCTCGCATCACCAGAGGGGCACCTGCAGACACCCGGGGAAGGAGCCAGATGCCGGGGCTCGCTACCTTACTCTGCTCTCCTGTTCCCGGGCTGCGGGTTGCCCACAGCTCAGCATCAGCCCATCTGCAGACACCAGCACCCCATGCTTTCTTTGCTGCTGCAACACCTCATTAAACCTAGGTCCTTTTTCCAGGAATCTGCTACAAAATCCCAAACAAACTTGTCTTTGTTTCTATGGCTCACCTCTGCGCTGCTGAATTGCCTCAAGCTTTGTTGCCAGCAGGAAGTAGAGCCCCCACAGCCGTCAGGGATTTTTTTTCACTCGCCCTGCCAGGCTTTCAGCAGAGCTGAAAATGTAGCCAAGCAGAGAAAACTGTGCCCACAGCAGATTTCTGAGGGCCCCCCACAGTAAGGCAGCCGGGCGGGCAGGTCAGCACCTGGCAAAGCCAGCCCATGCTGTTGGCTCTCCTTCCCGTTCAATGGATTGCACCAGGCTGTTAGTCTGCAATTTTTCCACCGTGAAGGATCGGTAAGGGTGGGCTCCCCGTGGTGGTAGGCAAGTCTTGGGAGGCTGCTCCTCTTGATGCACAGACATCAGTGGCACCAAACACTGAATGAACCTGCTGTCACCTGTATGTGGCCCTTAAACTGGGGCTTCCTCAACTGGGTAAGAAAATGAGGTTATAGTTGAGCTGATTGTATTTTTGCCTTGTGACACTGAAAAAGGCAGTAAAGACATGCAATAGGAGCCCAAAAATAGTCTGATTAATGCTATTCTAGAATCAGATTGTTTGATGCAAACAGCTTTAGAGATATGACTAAAGTAGGAAAAGAAACTTGGAAAAGACCCCATTTCGGATAAAAGCAAAGAAGGCTATTTTTTGCAAATACCAGTATAGCTTCTTCTAAAAATATTATCTTGGGTGTCTGTTAGAAAATGAGAGCCAAATGTGATTCTGAACGGTCTAATGCAGCCTGTCATTTCAGAGGAGGAGGCATGGGGACCTCTCGCTGGAGGCAGGAGGTCTGCTTGCAGGTTCTCAGAGGCATGACAGAAACCAGGCTGTGCAGAATCCAAAGCCACCAGCTTTGGAGGGAAACATGGGTGCAGGTGAGCAACATTTGCCCACGGGCTGCCGAATTGTAGTTCACGTTCAGGTTCATGCTTTGCCATGTTCACAACCATCTTCAGTCATAGTTCTGGGAAGATTTTGAGATCATCTAAGGCTTTCTAAGAATCAGGAGAATGGCATGCGGATAGCCATGGTTTCCCATAAGCGATGGTATTTACACAGTCAAGAAAAGGAGTCACATGCTGTTAACTTCTGATTTTTTTTTTTTTAATTTATTTTATTTTTTAAGCAGAAGCAGGGACAATATCAAGGGATGGGGAGAAGGAGTGGTCCTTGCAAGAGAAGCCATATGAGAGCCATCTTTCTGTTCAACTATTTAAGGCCCTTTTTTGCCATCCTTGCCTCTTCGGTGTGCTGTTCCTGAGAATCTCGCAGAAGCAACAAGGTAGGTTTCTGTGCTTTTCATGTGTGTCTTTGCCTCAGCCTCTCATGTGGGTTCTTTCTTAAACCAATGGCTGTGATGGCTGCTGGGAACACTGCGTTCCAGATGAGTTCAGTTTGCAACCATGGATGCCAAAGCCCTGTGAATGATTGAAAACCCTTCGGTAATGAGACAGCATACAAGTGCTTTTGGAGTGTTTTCCATCTAAACTTCTCACTAATCTAATATTAAGCTCTGCTCCAACTTTGCCCTTTCCAAGCAGTGACCCAGCAGTCCTCTGGCCCTCCTTCTAAAAGCTTACAGGGGGATTTTTTTCCTTTGGAGCTGAGAAACGTGAGTGAGTTTTATGTGAAATGTAGTGATCAGAGCACTCACCTCAGGCAGCGCTACAGGAACGTGCACCCTGCAGAGTGCATGCTTCTCCAGCCCTGCCTGATGGTTTCACCTCATCTTTGCAATGCATGTCAAGGAAAGTCCTGCCTGTTACCTTTATGAGCAGAATCTGTGGAGAACGCGGTGACGAGAATGCACCAAGGCCAGCAGCCTGCAGGGCGTTTACGTTGGATAGCGCTGGAGGCTTTCCTAAGTATGAAACAGAGTATGTCTGTGGAGAGATTATTTTATCTCAGAGCTGCTTGATGGGATTCAGTTCATCTGCCTCTGCCTGTGTGAAAATGTAGATGATGTCATGATGGGACTGAGAGGTTGAGATCACATCAGGAATCAGCAATGCGTGATCTAATGGAGAAGGTCAGTATGTGTCAGCTGCATTTCCCAAGGGGTTTTCTAGGGGCCTCAACTGTTATCACCTTTGTTAGCCCATTACACAAATCCTTTGGTGTGATGTCTAAGACCAAGAGACCAAGAGGTGGCACGGGGAGGGCCAGGCAGCCAGATCTACCATGTCTCTTGGGTTGAGAGGGGTGAGCAGCGCAAACTCTTCACCTTGCAAGCTCAGAGCATCCTCTTTGCTGTTGCCTGGTAGGCTGGTCTCCAAGATGACTTGCCCAGGAACACATTAACCTTCGTGGGACTTAAATAGACCCTGTAAGCTGGAACATCTCATGTCCTGCATGCTGGATGGCTTCAAAAGAAGTCCTCAGTACTGAAGAGAAGAGCTCTTTCAGCCAAAACCATGCCTGATAGCTATCATAGGGAGAAAACTGCAATATTTCTTTGAGCTGTTTTAAACTGATCAAATAACGATGGGAGTGCTGGGAGCTTTTCAAAACCCAACTGGGATGCCCCCTTCCAAAACAACAAAACAACACCAGAAGGCATTTTTCTTGTGACATGTTTTGATTCTGTCACTCTGTGTAATTTTTGTGATCACTTTGTTTTGCTCAACTGTGTTGCTCTGGGCATGATGGGGAGGAAAATCTATCTTTCAGGAAATACTCCTCAAGCCACCTGCTGTCACAACAGATTGCTGTGCATCTCTCTATTCCCAGAGAGCAAAACCATTGCAAGTCTGAGGTTTCAGACCATGTTGCGTACCTGCTGCTGGCCTGATCCACCTCACAGCACAAGCTTTCCAGCAGGTTGGGGATGCAGCCCTTACAGTGTTCAACAGCAATAATACAGAATGTGAACTGCTCATGCAAAAACTTATGAGGATCTGGATTTCCAGGCTGGAGGAAGAGAAACATCGTTCAGCGCAAACACTTCTGCAAGGCCTTGCTTTTGTCTCTCTCAGATGCTGCCAGCAGGAGGAGAGACTTTTGCGCTTGCCTGGGAAGAACTCGGGCATTGTGTACTAAGTGCTCTGACATGCACTGACATAGAATCATAGAATCATATAGGTTGGAAAAGACCTTTAAGATCATCAAGTCCAACCATTAATCTAACACTGACAAGTCCACCACTAAGCTATGTCCCTGAGCGCCACATCTACATGTCCTTTAAATACCTCCAGGGATGGTGACTCCACCACTTCCCCAGGCAGCCTGTTCCAGTGCTTGATAACCCTTTCAGTGAAGAAATTTGTCCCACTATCCAATCTAAACGTCCCCTGGCACAACTTGAGGCCTTTTCCTCTCATCCTTTTGCTTGTTACTTGAGAAAAGAGACCGACACCCACCTTACTGCAACCTCCTTTCAGGTAGTTCTTCCAATGTGTCCCTCTACCCTCAAATCTCCCTTCCCAGGTACTTGTTCTTTACCTCCTTCCATTGAGTCCTTCAGCTCTGATGTAAGGAGATGTAACACCTATCAGACTTGTGCAAACTGGTGGTCGTTCTCCCAACAGTGAGTTACTTCTGAAACTAAACTGATGTGTCACTTAGAGATTGCTGACATCTTCTGGGTGCCGCTCTCCTCCCTTCCTCAGATATTTAGACTGTCTTAACCCTTTTGCCAGGGTATGTGAAATATGTGTGTATTTCTGCATGCTCAGCTGCATTAAGAGCTTTTGAAGGCTTTTTATTTGAACTCTGGGTTTCCCCTTTCTGGGTCCCTACTATCTAACCTTGCTCTGCAAAGACAGGGACTAGAAACACGCTCCTGAGCTTCTCAGTGACTGTATCTATGTATGAAGCAGCAGGCTTTGCAGCCCATCTTTATGGCTGTCACAGCTTATTAATGTGTGGCATGACCCTGATGCATCTGGAAATAGCCTAGCACTAACTGCTTGCTTCCTGGCCTTGTCACCCAGTCTTCTGCCCGGCTGTCTCCACTTCATAGCTGCTTTCTTTTGGATGCAGTTTTTTTTTAGTGACAGTCCCCTCAAGGATTTTGGCAAAAGAAAAGCAAAATGGAAAAATATTCCTGGCAGAACCTATTCTTCTGACGCAGCAGCAGCTGCTGTGGAGGAGAGCCAACAGCAGGGATCCTCTTTGGAGGAGTTTACAGGCTGAGGATCAGAGCTTGTTCTTCTTTTCTTGCTTGGAAGCACAAGCTGTCTCCCTGCAGAGAGTGGTGATGGCCAAATCAAGCCTGAAATGTGACATTCACAGCTCTAAATTAGACATATGCAATTTCACTTTGTCTCCAGAATCCAGGCCAAGCAGGTGACCGACTTCCAAGGCTTCTCCAAAGGTGGTCTAGGAACCTCCTCAGTGATGTGACCAGCCGATACAAGACTCAGTGGTTTCAGCCTGTTTTAGATGCCTGCATTAAGGCAACCTGAATCACCTTGAGCACTCACTTTCTCTTGGTTGATGGTGAAGGGAAGCTCTTGGCCAGCTCTAGGGGAATGCTTGTTCTGTAGAGCTGCAAAGTTGGGAGAGAGAAATCAGGTCAAGGAGGGAATAAACTGCTTTCCTCCTACCTTTTGTCCCGGTGGGCTCCATCCAAATCTACTGCAATAGGCTGACCATTTACAGCTCTTCATAATTTATTAAGCCTTTGCTGAATATTTTAATAAGCACAGCCACAATTGAAAATGAGGAAAGCTTGGCAGGCATTTCTCACGCACCTAATGTTTGGATATGTCATTTTGGAGTGGAGCTCTGGACAGGGACTGGAATAAGGCTGCAGAAGATGACAGCAGTTGCTCATACACTTGTCTGGATTCCATGAGCTGAGGAAGCTCATGCCTGCAAGTGCAGGATGCTCTCAAGGTTTTGCTCACTTGCTCTGATAAGTCAAAAGCCATATCTAAGTTTTAAGGAAAGGCCTTTTTCCTTCATCTTCCCATCTCTTTCCCTTCCCCATTTCACGCTGTTAATCACACTGGCAGGATGCCCTCCAGGCTGAGACTATTCTGAGAGCAGGATGAGAGGAAGGTGCTGAGAGGGAACAGCAGGCTGTGTATTTTCTTTGCTAGCATGATTTGGCCATGTTTAATGCATGTGGAAAATAATCAGCACATTCGGCCTAATTCTACAGAACTATTTAAGGGATGATAGCAAGAGGAGAGAAGAGATTTTGCTGCTTTTATTCCATTTTTTAGGAAGGAGTTCAGGTGTTGTGTGAACATGGTCAGGTGACATCAGGTGCCTCATATTTAAGGCAGGGAGAAAAATTTGTCACTGGAAAAGGCAGTAGAGTCTGAGCTTTGGAGACCTTCTGTTACTTCCCTAGACAGGATCAAAAGAAGATCATTCATCACTAAACCAACGGAGTCTGTACTAAAGGGAAGAGGAATTGTAAATGAGGAATCTTTGGAAAAATGGGATTATTATGCCTTACCCTGTGTATTTGGTTTGTGTGGCAAGGTTTTGGTAGCGGGCGGAGCTGCAGGATTAGTTTCTGAAAGAAGCTGCTAGAAGCTTCCCCTATGTCCCATAGAGCCAGTGCCAGCCGGCTCCAAGATGGACCCACGGCTGGCCAAAGTCGAGCCCATCAGCGATGGTGGCAGTGCCTCTGGGAGAACAGAGTTAAGAAGAGGGGAAAAAAACAGCACAGCAATTGCAGCAGGAGAGAGGAGTGAGAATATGAGAGAGGAGCAGCCCTGCAGCCCCCAGCCCAGAGCAGGAGGGGCAGGAGGGCTCCAGGCGCCGGAGCAGAGGGTCCCCGGCAGCCCCTGGGGAAGCCCACGGGGAGGCCGGCTGTGCCCCTGTGGCCATGGAGCTCCACGGGGGAGCAGATCTGCACCCGCACCCGGGGAGGGCCCCACGCCGGAGCAGGGGGATGCCCGAAGGAGGCCGTGACCCCGTGGGCAGCCCGCGCCGGGGCCGGCTCCTGGCAGGGCCTGTGGCCCCGTGGGGAGAGAGAGGAGCCCCGGCTGGAGCAGGGTTGCTGGCAGGACCTGGGACCCCGCGGGGGCCGGGCTGGAGCAGCCTGTTCCTGAAGGACGGCACCTGTGGGGGATCCAGGCTGGAGCAGCTCATAAAGAACTGCAGCCCGTGGGAAGGACTCACGTTGGAGAAGTCTTGTGGAGAACCGTCTCCCGTGGGCGGGACCCCAGGCTGGAGCAGGGCAGAGTGTGAGGAGTCCTCCCCTGAGGAGGAAGGAGCCGCAGAGACAGCGTGTGATGGACTGACCACAGCCCCCATTCCCCGTCCCCCTGCACCACCTGGGGGGCAGAAGGGAGAGAAAACCAGTATTGAAGTTAACCCCAGAAGAAGGGAGAGGTGGGGGGGAAGGTGTTCTAAGATTTAGTTTTTATTTCTCATTATCCTACTCTGATTTGACTGGTAATTAAATTAATTTTCCCCAAGTCTAGTCCTTTTTGCCCGTGACGGTATTGCTGAGCGATCTCTCCCTGCCCTTACCTCGACCCAGGAGCCTTACGTTGCACGTTCTCTCCCGCGCCCAGCTGAGGGGGCAGCGACAGAGCGGCTTCGGTGGGCACCTGGGGTCCAGCCAGGGCCAACCCACCAGAGCCGGTGATCACCCCCCAGCCCTTCACCCGTCCTGTCCGTGTGCCGTTCAGCCACGGATGCTAACGGGGACGCGCACAGCAAATTGCCGCTGGCTCCCGGGGAAAACGCGCTGTGCGGGAGCTGGCTCAGGCAGGCGGCCGGGGGCTGAGCGCGTTGCGCCAGCATGGCGCCCGTCTTCCTTACACATCTCACCAAAGCGATTCTCTTTAAACCTAGGTCAGTAGAGCTACTGGTAGTGTGTCCGCACGTTCGTCAGGACCATCTCGCTGACCGTTTCTGATGCTGGCAAGTTCACTGCTTACTAGAATGATCTGTCTTTATCCCATTAGAAAGGAAAACAGTATCTTGTTTTATAAGCTGGAAGCTTTCTAAATCTTTATTCCCCTCATGTCTTTAAAACTAAATAATAAGACATTTGTTGACTGGACAGATTGTAGTATTTCTCTAAATTTTATAATGCACTAAATAAAACACAAAAATGACTGATATGAAAAATATTAGAAAAGCCTACTTTGTGATTATAATTGCATTCCTTTCTGATACAGGAAAGTATGTCAGCTACTTCTTTTAATTGTGCTTTTTTATGACTTTGAATTTGCATTTTTATTTATTTTCCATTTTCTTCTAATTCCCATTTACCAACACAAAATTAACACTTCTTGTCCCTGCTGAGCTTACCGCTGTTGGTTTTTTTCTTTATTTTTGTAATTTTGCAAACATTGAATAGGGTTTTTTTTTCCCCAGTAGGGTTTTTTTTTTTGCTCAGTAGGTTTCTACAGGTGTCTATGCCCGATCAGAGAAATTGTTGCTCATAAATGCTTAATTCCAGAGTCCACAGATATCATTTAAGACAGAGACAGGAATCTTTTGATCTCTGAATTGGACTATAAAGGGTAATTGGTGCCACAGCATTTAAGAGTCAGGCTCTTGGATATTGTCCTGTCACAGCTGAGTGCAAGGTTGAAGATGCCTCCTGCTTTGCTGGAGAGCTGGTGGTTGCGTGGGAGTCCCATTGCCTTTTGGGGACATTGGAAGCAGCGGGTGCATGAGATTGCAGTGTACGGCAAAGGCTTGGGAGTGGGACATCGAGGGAGTACCCCCTGCCGCCTTCCCACCTGCTGTGGGGCGGGCAGTGCTCCTTGGGGACTTTGAGCATGTAGCTGGGAATTGGAGGTGGCACGGCCTGAGGGTGCGGTGGCCCCGGGAGGCTGGGGCACAATGCAAACCCTGCTGGGGTTGGCTTTCTGGGGGCAGCCTGACCGTGTGAGACCACTGGTCACATCATGGTTGAGTTTCTTCTTTCAGATGCTCTGCAATGATCCTTTTTGATTAGAGGGGGGACATTTCCCTTGGCTATTAACCCATCCTTGCCAACCAGGGTGCCCAGGCCTCCCGAAGCTGCTGCCCCTTGGCTCGTTCCTTTGTTGCAGGAAGCTAAGGAGTAGGCGGTAGCTGTGTTATCAGTACTGTGCTTAGCAGTAGGAACTGACCTGGGGCTCTCCTGTTTCATTCCCACAGGCCCGTTCCCATTTCAGGGGGTTTCAGGGCTCAGGTCTGTAAAGGCAATGCCCTGCAGCTCAAGCGTGCTGCACTGGGAGCCCCTGCCCCTTGGTGAGGGTGACTGCACAAAGATGGGCCAAAAGTACTCACAGTGGGTGGATGGAGGAAGGTGGGCAGAAAGAGTGAGAAAGAGAGAGTGAGAGAGGGATCTACACACACCCCCGTGCCCCGTGAGATGATGCTCTCTTCACCTGCAGTTGCGCAGCTCAGATGAGAGACCCCATGAGCTGTGGCAGTGGGGGTCTCAGTGCTGGACAAAGTTTCACTCAGCACCTTGTGTTGGCATCATGATCTCCATGCTGGATGGAGAGCACCTTGAATCCTGCCTCAGTGAGTGCAACGGCAGAGGCAGAATTTCCCTGTGTGCTGAAGGAAATGGGGGCGGTTCCCAGCCACCCTAAAACCTCAGTGCTGTTGGCCTGTGTCCTGTGGAAAGGTCAAAAGAGCTGCGAGGGCACTGGGACCTTTGGAGAGGTACCAGGGCAGGAATTGTATTCCACTGACAGCTTAGAAATTGGCTGAATATTTTTCTCCTGTCAGGTCAGCTTCATGAATACGCTGTAGGTATGGGAATTGAAATGGGAATTGTAGCTAATAATTTCAGGACCTAAGAACTAAGCCTATGCTGGCCAGACCTGAAGCACCTGGTCTAAGCAAACAGGACAATCCCATGGGCTCTGCCATGTGATGAGACTTTCTTGGGAAGTCAAAGATGCTCAACAGCTCAGGAATGAGGAGAGATGTTTTCAGGGGCTCTGCCCTTGGAGTTATTTTGCCAAGACTGACAGTGATGAGCTACTGGGTGGTCCAAATGAAGTAGCACCATGCCCCTTGCTGGAGATGTGTCTGGCTAGTGGTGAGAGCATTCACGTTATCCCTGGAAAGGGGGTGCATGGAGAGAGATGTGGACTGCCACTGCAGACTTCAGGCCTCGGCACATGAGAACAATCACAGGGGTTGTTCGTACAGCTGTTTTCCAGAAGGGTGAGTGTCAACTGTCCCTGCAGGGCATGTTAGTCTGGTACTTGCCCAATGTATTTGAAGGGAGATTTGTTTTTTATTGGTGTAACCTGCCCTTGCAGAATAAACCCATTGACTTTTTTTTCTTTTTCTCTTCCATGATAAACTCAAGAGCCTGCAGTGGTCACCAGATCATTTCAGCAACATCCTGACTCAAGCAGCTTGTTGTGTTGTTTGTAAAAGTCCAATTTTCTTTTTTGAGGAAAATCAATACAGCTCATTACTTAGCTGAAAAAAGATCCCTGTGTCAAGCAGCTACTCATTCCACTGGAAGGCAGCCCCTGAGCATGCTCAGCCACTTTTCACAGGTTGATAGCCTTTGTCTTAAATTATCCCTTCTGAACTAAAACTGCCCCACTGAGAAGACTGATGAGCTTCCTGCAGACCACCAAAGAGCTGCTCAACAGGTGAACACCACCGGCCTTGGGCAAAATACGCACTGGAAAAAAAACCCAACACAAAAGACACTTTTTTTACAGCTGGTGTAATGACGGTAAGTTGTCATGCAAATTCTACATTCTATCGTTTCTGCTGGGCTCTGGCTACATCACTAAGCTTTTTTGGTTTCAGTGCTAGGACACAAGATTTAGTACTATGAGGCTGATATTCTTTGTCTAGTCTGTCTCGAGTGGTGAGACGGAGCTCAGGTGCTTGGCCCAGACTTACGATGTGTTTAAGACCTTTATGCGAGTGCAGAAGAGTTTTTAAAGCAGGTTTGGAATCTGAGTGGGGTTGAGGCTGTTGGGTAGACAGTGCCTTTGCCTACTGTGTGTATATGGCCTTGGGGACAGCACTATTGGTGACTGTGCTTATGCAGGACTTGGCTTGGGGGCATTCTCACCTGTCTTCCTCAGTAAATACATACTTTGACTACTCATATGAATGTATATCTAGTGGAAAATGCTCCTTGCTGCACCCTAGCTTCAGATCCAGTACTCCAATCCCTTGTCAGAAGTTTGCTAGTTTAGAAAGTTGGAGGAGAAATTGCACCTGTATGAAATGGAGAATGATGAAAAAAATGCACATTGTGGCTGCTAGGGAGTAGGATCGTGGAGTAAATAGTAATCTTTTTCATTTTTTTAGTTTGAATCTGAATAAGGCTAATGGAAATTTAGCGGAGATATTTTACTGCAGTAAGTGACAAGGTGTCCTGGTTCAGCTGGGATAGAGTTAATTTTCTTCCTGATAGCTAGTATAGTGCTGTGGTTTGGATTTGGGATGAAAATAATGTTGATAACATACTGATGTTTTTAGTTGTTGCTAAGTGGTCACAGGCTCTCCAGCTTCTCATGCTGGCCTGCAGGCTGGGGGTGCACAGGGAGCTGGGAGGGGGTGCAGCCAGGACAGCTGACCTGACTGACCAAAGGGATATTCCATACTGTGCAACGTCATGCTCAGCATATAAAGCTGGGGGAAGAAGAAAGAAGGGGAGTACATTCAGAGGGATGGCGTTTGTCTTCCCAAGAAACCACTAGGTATGATGGAGCCCTGCTTCCCAGGAGATGGCTCAACACGTGCCTGCTGATGGGAAGTGGTGAGTGAATTCCTTGTCTTGCTTTGCTTGTGTGTGTGGCTTTTGCTTTACCTGCTAAACTGTCTTTATCTCAACCCACGAGTTTTCTCACTTTTACCGTTCCGATTCTCTCCTCCATTTCACTGGCGGGGAGTGAGCGAGTGACTGCGTGGGGCTTACTTGCCAGCTGGGATTAAACTATGATGCAAGGTCAGTGAGATAAGAGGGCCAGTGCATGGAGAATTACTGAGAAGGTTATCTAAGGGTTAGGGTACATGCTCAGCTAACCAGGAAGAGCTACGAAGAAGGATGCAAAGCCTGTAAATTCTGTTAAACAAATTCCCTCTTGATTATTCACAGACTGCTCCGAAACCAGAGTGGATAACAAAAGGAGTAGGGAGGTGTATTTTAAGAGAACCATCAACCAAGAAATTTGTCTTTCCTCTCCAGATCAGTGCTCCAGCCCATTGTGGTGGTCACTCTTGAAAGCAGGTTTTGGATGTATGGATTGTTGACGAGCTTGGCCCTCCTCTCCCCATCTCTTTTCCATAAGGTGATAAGGGACTGCTCCCTGCCTTGGTGAGTCGAGTGCTCAGGGCTGGGGAATGTGTCCTGGCAGCAGGGAGTGGGGCAGTGCTGATGACAGCATTTTGCAGTGTGCTGGCCTCGAGATCAGCTGCTGTCTACACACATGCAGGACTGGGTCAGGAAAACCACAGGTGAAAACAATATACATCCTTGTCACCACATGTTGTCCGTAAAACCTCTTTTGCTTTGAAGACAGTCACTGGTGTGTTTCCAGTTTTTCTCTGTAGTGAGACCTTGATCTCATGAGCTCTCTGTAAGAACTTATTCCAGATTGTAGATAGTTTTGGGTTGTTGAGACTGTGAAGAGACAACATTGCTTGTTTTACCAGAACTCCTCTGGTGTTTGATGATGGCTATGATTGTGGAGCATATAATATTATTATTTGACTGCAATTACAATAGCATGGGTGGTGTTATGCCTGACTAGCTGATTAATCATCTGGAGAAATGAGTAAATCTCCCCCGCTTTTATGATAATTAATATGTAGAGCTGGATCGCAGTTGGCTGAATGAGTGTGGACGTGATCAAGACAGAGAGGTGTCTGGCAGCTTTAGACGGCACGAAGGATAAACACATGGGGCTCTTGGGGCAATTTTTCCCTCCCTAATACAAGGTCTGGCTGGAGCCAGCTCTGATCCACCTCAGGGAGCTGCATTGCAGTGGTAGGTGGCCAAACTACTGGAGAGGTTGGTCCAGTCAGAGTTATAAGGAGATGTTTTGGTGTGTAGGGATGTTCAGTAATGCCTTGTCCTCCCTTTCTCTCTTCCCGTTCCTGCTAGGTGCTGCCTCTGGCTTTCTCTCATTACAACAAATGTATGGCCCAGTTTTTGGGGGCCAGCCACCAGAAGTAGGAGGCAATGGAGGCTGGGAGGATTTCCTGGGATTTAGTGTGCTTTCTTGGAGGATTTGCATGGGCTGGGCTGCCTTGTGTATATATATGCCCTTAGTATAGCGGACATCCTTGTTTCTAGTCTACCTCTTGTTTTTCTATTTCACCTTGGTCCAGAGCCTCTGTTTACCTTCCCACCTTTCCCTTTCAACACTGTAAACTTTCTTGAGCAGCAACTGTCTCTTCCCATGCATGTGCATATATTACTTACACCGGTCATAACCAAAACCCATGCTGTGGTGTTTGAAAGGTCTGGCTTTGAGGATGGAGCCATTTAAGACTGTGGGATGCAAAGCTCTTTTCTCCTTGCAGTGGTTAACCAGAGCGCCCTTTGCCAGTATGTCTGTAGCTACCCAGAAGTGAAGGAAGGAGAGAAATTCATTAGTACAATTGGATTAAATACCTGCTGTGCTGGGGACCTGCCATGATGGCTTAGTGCCACTGTTGTCTCCAAGCAGGCGGAGTGGCTTTCTGGTTCCCCCTGCAATCTGGGTCACATACGTTCAGGCAACAGCAGTACAGATTGTCTGAAAGTAACTCATGGTTTTGTTTGTGGGAATTTACAATTCAAATCAAGAGAAGTTGCAGCCTCTCTCTCCCTCATATGGTGATTTTCTTTACTCTCCTGATGCAGCAAAGATCAAGAAGAAATATTAAATGTCCTCCACAATGTAATTATATCTAGCTGGTTGCAATCAATTCCCTCTGCCTCATGTAGTTTGCTATTGCTTCTCCCTTCCTTTCCTATAAAAGACACGGGGTTGATTCTCATCTCCCCTGTGGGCTGGAAAGGAGACACTGCCAACTCCCACATGGACCCACCAGCTTAAGAGGGACAACTTATGGAAATGAATCCTCATCAAAAGCCCCAAGCAGTGCAAAATTTGTTGAAGAGAGACTGGACTCCAGTTTTCATAAAGCCCAGAGTGATGCTTTACCTATTAGGCTGCAATTAAACAATGGTTTCCAAAGTTCAGTCTATTCCAGGAAAATGGCTCTTTAAGAATATGATATATTTAAAAATAACCTTTTCTCTTTTCCTGACCATAGGTTTGGAAATGCTTCATGAGACAGAAAGCTTCATATGAACTTCTCCCTCCCCCAGTGAAGAGATCAAGGTTATTAATATATTCATGAACTTTTTCATTCTCTGCCTCTAAACATGTCAAGCAATATCCAAGACAAATCCTTATTATCAGGTGCACAGGCTGATATTATCATTAGTAGGTGCCTTTGGGAAATCAAGGCCATTATTCAAGATACCAGTGATCAAGCATTAGAGTCTACCAGTCTTGTTCAAGGGAGCAGAGAGGGCCAGAGAACTGGCCCTGGTCTCGCTGGGGTGGCCAGGGTCAGGCACACGGTCCCAGGAGCTGCCCCTGCCCCTCCTTAGCTGTTAGAGGGGAGAGGAAATCTTGAGCGTAGGCAGGGCTGATCATCTGCTTATTGCTAGATGCACGCTTCTATGTTTTGCTGCATCAAGTCCTCGTTGCTATTGAGTAGTAGATTCACAGAAAAAATTCACAGGCTGCTTTTTGAAAGACTCTTCTTGGTGCTTCTTGGGTGCAAATGTGATCTAGGGGTTAATCCTGTTTTTTGCCCTCACCACCAAACCACAATATTTAAGCTTCATATTGCAGCACTTTATTTATAAGGACCTCATTGCCTAAGTGCTATTTAGAGTTCATTTAATATATATGTGGAGTCAGGCATGTGAAAATTTCCCAGGCTATTGTAACCATGACAAAGGGTGAAGTATAGAACCTACCTGCCTTCTCTAGTTTGGAAACTCTTTATTGGGTTTTAGAGCTTTGAACCTTCTTTTGCTGTAGGATATTGGACTTTTCTTCCCACGTAACAATATAATCAGTACCTCCATTTGCACCCAACAGCTCATCATCAAGAGAGAGACCAAACTCTGATTTCCACCCCTACCAAAGAAGAGTTGAGCTCCCAAACCTCAGTTTCCATAGAATAGTTAAAAGGTGATGGAGGCAAGAAGACTGAATGGAAGCACAGCCCTGCAGCTTAGTGTTGGACACCGATGCCAAGGAAGAGAGGACGGATGCTGATGCCTGCTACAATGGATGTTAAACCATTTTGTAAAAACAGTGAATGAACCACTCTGGACCTCTTCTGTAAGAGACATGGTTTAACCGTGCAGGATACAGCTGTGTTCCCACCTCTGTCAGTGTAACTCTGGTTACATTAAGCTTCACATTTCATCACCATGGGCTGAATCCAAGGTCATTCCTCTGTGAGCAGAGAATAGTTGCATCCCATCAGAAGAAAACCCAGAGCACAGCAGGAGTGAGGCACCAAACAGCCCCCCCAGCCCACAGCTCTCTCCTTCCCTGCCTCTGTCCAGGAGACTTTCCACCACTCCTGTGATATAAGTGTATTAAGACTACAACACGTTTCTTCAAAAATTGGTCAGACCTTTCACTAAACTTTAGTCTTTCCCTTATCTGTTGGAGCCTTACGGGTTGCTATGTTTGCAGCTGCTCCCACTGCTACTGTAGCTTTGTTTATGTTACAGAAGAAAACATGTCATTTTTTATTTTCTGATTGCTAGTATTGCTTCTCTGTTTTACATTTTTTCCACATCAATCTAGAAGACTGGCGATAACTCAGATGAAAAGCAGTCAATTATGTGGTGCCTGGGATACTAGAAGTCTGGACTTTATGACCCTGGAAGTTTCTCTCTGCACCATGCGCACAATTTGTTGGATTTTTTTCTTCTTTAATATCAACAAATAAAATAACATATCTTGGATACCCTGCAGTCAACAGCACTTGCTTTCTTGGCAGTAACTGACTTGGAAGCTACTACATCTCCATGACTTTTCAGTTTTTTATATATATATTATTTTTCCATGAGCTAGGAATATATTTTTTTGCTTTTCGTCAGAAATTGAAAGCTTGCTGACACTAGATTTTTGGACATCTTCTGAAATGAACCCAAGCTAGGAATTTTCCATTGTTTTCCATTTGCAAAGAGCATGATGGTGTTTTCCAAAGCTTTCCTTCCCAGTCTCACTTCATCCTTGATCAGCATGCTACAACTGATACGGACAGGAGAAGAATTGGGTCAACACTGAGTTGTTGGGTACTCTCTGCCAGTGACTGCTAGGAATGTCAAACTAATGATGTGATAGATTGAATTTACCAATGATGTATTGCTGTTGTCTTCAGGGATGTCTACACCTTGGACAAATATCTCCTGTTAGTGTGACTTGAAATGCTCAAATCTTCCTTTCTGAACAGCTTTCTGTCTAAAATGGTAAGCAGCCAAGCAATAATGGCTGTGCTTAGGAGACCTTAAAATTTTTGTTATTTTTTTTTAAAAAGAGGAACAGAAGCTTACAAATTTCAGTATTAGAATGTATTGAGAAGCAGAAGGCTTGAAGTGAAGTCACCATCCTTTTTGATTGAGTCTTAGGACGCTAAGTATGGGGACCTTTTACGGGCAAGAATGTGTCTCATTGCAGAGTACTGGAAAACTGTTCTTCTGTTGAAGATTTGTTTCCAGACACTGAAACCCCATTGAAATATCCTATATATCATGCAGTATCAGACTATATACTGTATCATTTCAGTACCAGACAAGATTATACACAATTACTCTTCTCTCTTATATTTGAGAGAGGATTGTTTATTCCTTGTTCTTTATAATTTTTTACCTGGCAGAGGGTTCATTTTGACTTCCCCTGCTTGTGTTGAATTGCCTGTGTAACTCCGCCCAAGCCTGGCACTGCTGGCAGTGTTGGGACCTAGTCCTGGACCTGGAGGAAACACCTCACCTTCTTTCTAGGGGCTGTACCCATTGGTAGTTGCACTTCCTAGGGGACACTTTCGGAGTACTAATTGAGGGAGGGCTGGTCTGCAGATGTGAGCCTACGGGCTCCAGGGCTGTCATCCAGCAGACTTCACCAGAAGGAAAAATTACTTTAGAAAAAAAATATAAATAATGCAAACACATGACACAACAGGAGGAGTAGCCTTAAGTACCTTAAATTAAGGGAACTGAAAGTCCTCTCACTGCACCATGGCATTTTAAGCAGAGCCATTATAATTAATCTTCTTCTTAATATATAATAATAGTCAAAGAAAACACAACACAACCTGTGCTTCTCTTGCTGACATGTATCCAGGAGACAGAGGGTATTTAAAATAAGGTGATCTTTGTAATCTGGCAGAAATAAAATCCTGAAGGCAAGAATTGATCAATATGGAGAGTGACAGGTAAAGTAGTACAAATACCTACTCTAAAAGCATTGGATACAGTAATTCCCGTAGGTACCAGGAAGCTGTTAGCTAATCAGACAGCAATGCATCATATGCTTCACTGTCTAGTAAAAAAAAAAAAAAAAGAGAGAGCAAGAAAGAGAGAAAATCTCTAAGCATGTGGTCAGCAAGTGACAACTGTGAGTGCTGGGGCTCTCTGGAAGAGGGGAAAGCCACGGCCGAGGCTGTGACTCATTCCTGAATGTGCAGGGCTGATGGCACCGAGGAAGCTGCTGGCTGGGTTTCAGGATGTGACTGGCCACGTGGCCATGGCATCCACCCTGGGCCAGCCTGGCGCTGCCGGAGAGCCTGCTCGGCAGTGCGAGCATGTTGAGCAGGTTTTGAAGAGCCAGCCTGTTCTCCTGTGTGCATCTTCGAGGCAGCCCTCTCCCACTGTCAGTAAGTACAGTAAGTACGGGAGAGTGTTTGCAGAGGACTCTGCCAGCCAGACTCCTTGGCAGACAGGAGACTGGGCTCAGCGTGATCCTGCCAGGTGCTCAGCGGGTCCCAGAGAGGCCAGGCATCCTCTGCGAAGGCTGAAGGAACTCCATGTCCAGCAGACTTGGCTGTAACCAAAGCATCAGGAGATGGTAATAGCTTGTGCTTCAGCTAAGGCAACCCACCAGGTGTTAAACAACCTTCTGGGAGAAGCCATGTGCAATCCACAAGGGTCACTGGTCCTGCAGGAACCAGGAGCTCCTGTACTTTGATCACCACCTTTCACACACACATATATATAACTGATATATTGTGTCGGTGATATTATACTCCAGTATAGAGACTGTATTGTATAGACCATAGATTATACTTTATTCCGGCTGTATTATAAGTTCTGTTTTCTACAGATGTAGGTACAGACCAAGAAGTGCATGGAAATGCTGAAGTACAATTCCTGTCTCACCAGTTTTATGGTCTAAGGGTACCATAAGATGGGGTAAGATCATCTCCTTGCTGACTACTGCTCACTAAGCTTCCTTCCTCTTCAATCCAACATTTAACATCCTGCCTGTGCAAGCGGTGGCACATGGAGGACCCTCTCTATGCTGATTCAACTCACTAATCTGGCAGAAAAATTAGTACAGCAGAAAAAAAAAGTGGTTTGTTTTATGCTGAGTTAATGAGTTGAACTAACCTCTGGTTTTGTTTGCATAGGTGAGCTGGAAAACTTCTACAATGGAGTGGGGCTAAATTCCCATCTCCAGTTTTAGCTTATCTCCTCATTCATATCATCATTCTCTTCTAGATTTCCTTTCGATGCAAGTGGGTAACCTGCAAAATGGACCTCATGCCTTTTGCCTCCTCTGCCTGGAAATGTTTTGTTGTTGCTGCAGGTGGAGCCAGGACTGAATGTTTCCTCCCCAGCATCGTGTGGAGCTGGGCTACGGAGATGCAGGCTGCTTGGAAAGTGGATGAAATGCACAGCACAGTAAGTGTTGGGAAGGACAAACAGTGGTTAAATAAAGAAATATTTCTTTTGTACATGTGGCAGCAGGGGACTGACTGCCTGTCAGGCTGGGCACCGTTGGGTTATTTGTTTTTCCTTAGATTTGTATCTCTCAGAACTGGTTTGTTAATTTTTTTCTTTAAGCAATTATTTGTCAATGCACAGTGTTTTAAGTATGCCTCCTGCATGAGTGCTGGTCTGGTCTAGTGGTGCAGGGAAAGGCCTTCCCTGTAGGGCAAATCCTCTGCTCCATCCTCTGGGCTGCCCCCATAAATCCTATGTTACAGGATTTAGCCCCTGTGGAGGGTTCAGGGCTTGGCGTGCTCCCGCAGGACCCCAGCAGGGAAATATCTTTGTCGGTGCACAGCTACCGCTGCTACTCTCAGGAGGTTCTTGAGAGCACGGCAACAGGGACTTGGACTTGATGCTAGAAGGATGCCTGACTTCTAGGCTGTGGAAATGTTCCTGACAGTGGTTGCGTTCTCTTTGTTCAGCCCTCAGCTGCTCCTCTTCTCTGCTACCAAACCTTTTTCTTCTGCCTGAAGCCCCACTGAAAACCCTCCTAGAATTATATGCCCCTATTCCCATATTCAGTCTCCATCTCTCTGCAGAGATGCCTGGAACAAACTGCTTCTCTTGGACTTCAGCCCATGAACCCACCTATGATCTGATTCAAGTGCAATCATTAAAGGCTAATGATGCTCCATTGTCTTGAATTATATCTATATTGCACTATCTAGTGGGAAGCTCTCAAACTAACTGTAAATGAATTTAGTCAGCACAGTAAGCAGTTTAGCCAAGCTAGCATGGGTCTACTAAAGGGCTAATTTCCCCACTCTAGAAGAAAATCAGCAGAGACAAATCTTAATCTGGTGAGTGCAATTAAGATGTTCATCCAAAACTCAAGCTGAGTTGCACTTCCCAGAAGTAACCAAAAAACCAGCTTGGGTAAATCTATACAGTAGGGAAAAAAAGGGTGAAGTGAAGAGAAGGCCCTTGTTTTGTAGTTTTGATTTTATTAATCCTAGTGCTAAAAGTATACTTTGCATCTGTGCTTAATCAGCAGATGCTGTTCACTCTGGGGACACAGATGCTATAGTTAGAGCCATTGGCAGTGAATATGTCCAGTCTGATATTGGAAACAGGAATCTCGCTTCTAGGGGAGGGGACACCTGATGCAGCTTTGTCCAAGGAAAGGCATCCGTGTCAGAGAGGCACTGAGCTGGACAGGAGTCAGTGCATGCCCAGGTTGCGGGAGGAGCTGTGTGTGATCATGGCTGCAAAAGCACGTGACTCCTGTTCAGCAACCCCAGAGGTACCTGGGGTGAAGGATAACGGAGCGGTCAGGTGTGCCCTGCAGTGAGGGCTCTGATCTCTTCCTATCCATTTTGTTAGTTTTCCCCATGGTTCCTCCATCTGTCATAGTCTGCATTAGACATGGAGGAATGAAATCACCTTCATTTCCCCTTCCAGTCTAACTGAGAATCACAGAATCATTGAATAGTTTGGGTTGGAAGGGAGCTTTAAAGGTCATCTAGTCCAACCCCCCTGCAATGAGCAGGGACATCTTCAACTAGAACAGGTTGCTCAGAACCCCGTCCAACCTGACCTTGGTGAGAACTGTTTGTGCTTTGTTTGATTAAAACATGCTGTGGTTGTTTTCAGGACTCACTAATACCAAGATTAATCTGAAGCTACTGTACGAAGCGTGCATTCTGGCACCTGTAACAATAGGCTTACTGTGACACTGGTCTCAGTTAGGTGTGACATCCAGGCTAGAGGACAACATGGTAGAACTGCACCCCTGTGCATTATCCTCTCATCAGATAAAACAGTGGCTTGTCCTTATTTGAATGGTCCCTGGAAGAAAGCATCTTACGGCTCAGCTTGCAGTGAACATTTATGGATTTTAGGAAGGGCTTGTGCAAGACCAGAAGGGTTGGGAAGGAGAGAACCGCTAAGCAAAAGACTGACTCACTGCTGCCTAAGAAGCTGAAAAGAGAAAAGCAGAAATAGCACAAATACAACAAATCTCCTTTGCCAGGCAGCTTGGCATCGTGAGCAACAGACAACACAACTTTTCTCCAAACAGATACAAATGGATAGTGTGATGAAAGCAGTAGATGAGGGACGATAGGTTAATGCTCTTAAAGCCTATTCTACCCTTGAGCAATGGCAAAGACTATGTTTGGTCACGAAACATGGAGACGTCACCGCATTCCAAGTGCTGAGTGCAATTATGGATGCAGTAGATCTCTTGCTAGGACATGTGCATGGGGAAATGTTTCCCATAGCTGGAGAGATTTCCATGTAAAGATTCCTTCTTGTCTTACATGCTGTGCCAAGGAAAACACAGCACTGGGGCAAGGGAATCTCACTATAGAAAGAAGTGAGTCCATGAATAAGTCCACTGCAGCACCCATAATGGGCATGAATGCATGCTGGCCCTTTGCATGGGGGCGGAACTGGAAATGGCTTTGGACATAGCCCTGCCCTGCAGCTGGCTGGTGTTGATCCTATCTCAGAACAGAAAATGGAGAAAGCTCTAACAGCCTGCCAGGCTTGGCAGTACTGGGAGAAATAAGGGAAAGGAAGGGAGGGTGGAGGGACAAAAGGAGGCAAGGAAAGATGTGAGGAGAACACTCTTTAAAGAAAGACTTACATCAGTCCCTGTGTTAGTGAACCAAGACGGTCAAGTGAGAAAGTAATGATTAGGGTTCATTACCCCTAGCAACCTATGGCCATTAATTCTTTCTGACAACAATACCTAAGGTTGCAACAATGTCCAGCCTGTGGCTGGGTCACTGTGTGCTGGAATGTAGAGACACAATAGGGTACAAATACTTGCCTCATAGATGTTAAGGAAATTGAAGAAGATAAAAACAGTGCCATGGGAAAAAGAGCAGTTAAGGGAGCAAGGTGAGCAACAAATCATTGACAGAGTTTGCTCCTCCTGGCACCAAAGTTTGGTGGTGCACCCACAGGAGAAAACACCTCTTCCAAGGATGACGGATACTCTCCATCTATTGTTTCATAGCTCTTCATCTTCCCTGTGTTGCCACATGAATTCTCAGTCATAAAGCACTTCATTAGCTTAGTCCTTAAATGCTCCAGGAAGGAAATCAACCTAGCTGAGCTCTCCCTTCCTATGCTGAAATGGCCCAAGAATTGCTGACTCTGGTTTAGACCAACAGCTCTCTAAGCTTACCCTCACTATTGCAGAGTGGGAAGGGGATTTTCTTATGAGTTGTTTCTTCCTTTGCTTTCAGGGCCATTCCAGCTGTCTTTCTGGGAAAAGAAAAGAAAATATCCTGCCACCCACAGATAGTAACCCCCATCTTTCAGATCTCTTTACCCTCTGGAAGACCCTACTGTCTGCCTTGTGGTTCAGGGTTTTCAGACCAAATCGGGAATCAGAATCTAGATTTCAGTAACAAAGGATCTTCAAAGAGAATGCCTGATTTTTCCCTCTGATACTCATGGAAATCCACTTAAGGCTCCTGCTACTCTTAGCTCTGGCTATGGAGTCTGAGAGAGGAATGTTCTCTCACAGAGTGCACCCTTTAGCCACTCTTGATCAAAGCCTGGCAGCTGGTATCCATCCAGAAGCAAACAGATAAATGTATAGGTGAAGAAATGAGGATCTGAAATTTGCCCTTGGGTAGCCAGCCTTCTATATCAACACCATGAGTATTCTCAGCTGTTAAGTAAAAGCTGAGAAGATAAATCCAAAATATAAGAAATTAAAATCAAGAAACTCACCGAGTTTTCGTGTCACAGTTCAGACTCATAAAGAGATACAACCACTATATCCCTACAGTGCTGCTCTTTCACAATTGAACACATTAAGAAAAGGGAGGAAAGAGTTATACGAAACATTTGGCTGGGTATAGGAATCAGTTATCTTAATGATGCAATATCAAAAGGAAATATTGTCTCATTTAGAGATCTACCAGCTACCGTCACTACAATACTCCCAAAAGGATGGTAACTATTCTCACAGATGTCTAGAAATTAAGAATTATACTCTCACTATGTTTAATATCCTAGCTGTACTTTCAAGGATCATCTATCTTAGTAAAGCTTTGGGGATCTAATTCAATTGCTTTTTGTCTGCCATTGCTTGTTTATAAAACACGTGTCCTTCTGGTGATACTGTGTTCCAGTGCATCTCCCAGAAGCTGGGAGAAGAACTGATGAACAAGAAAGATCTGATCTCTTCACCATATTTCTGGGCTGCATCCTGCTCTCAGCTGTTGTGCAAAGCAAAGGACATACCTAAAAAAATGCATCTGCCTCATGCTGATCAAGCCAGATGGTAGGACAGAGACATGTACACCTTTTGATACTTTGTGCTGATTGTTCTGCTAAAATCAACATCTAGCTGTTGATTTTTCAGCACAGCTAGCAACATCTGCAATGTGTGAGACATTTTTTTACCTGTGTGCTTATAATGGATTATTTACAAGATCACACCATTACGGAATAACTTTACCTGGAGCCCCAGAGTAACACCAAAATTGGTACACTCTGCAGACAGCTGAAATGCAGCCAATTTCTCGAGTGAGACATTGTAGTACTTGGGGATGTCACATGCGTGTGCTTATGATAAAGACAAAATATCATTGTAACGTTTGAGGGTGAGGAAAAGAGGACTCAATATAAAACTTCCCAGCCAAATTTCTGAGGCTTGGTGGCCACCATGCTTTTTTGAGGGTTACAACTCATCCAATTTGGGTTCTAGTTTTCTCCAAGCAAGCTTCACCAGCTTTGTGGTTAGTAAGCCCATGCTTCACTATACCTCTGAGTGACAATTGACTGAATCCTCTTGCATTTTACTCACTTGATGTCACACAGGTTTGTGCTCAGTAAGTTTACTGTTGGGTGAAGTGTGTGTGCAGTGTTGATGTGGAGGTGCGAGTAGAGCATGAAAAGCTAACGTGGGCACTTTCACTTTGGCTTTACACATATCCAGCGTCTAGCAAGGAAGTAGGTGCTTCTAGTAAGGAAGAAGTTCTGGGAGCAAGCCCAAGGACAAGCGCGGCAAGGAGACTGCAACGTGGGAAGATAGGATCTTGGGAAGTACTGCAAAGTGGATGGCAGGAGCCCAAGGGAAGAGGGAATGTTGGTGGTCCCTGGGGTGGACTGAGTGGGATGCAGAGCAAGGAGATGCTGGGGAGAGGAGAGGCACTGAACCCACTTCTGCTGTTAAACTTGTAAGCACGTTGTTACTTCTCTGAGCTGTGTTCCAGCACAGCAATTAAAAATATTAAAAGTAATAAAAATGGACTCAACTTGAGGGTCACAAGTACTCATCTTGAATTTTATGCCACTCCTTATATGCTTAAAGTTAAGTGTATGCTTAAGTGCTTTCTGGATGGGAATGTTAACTGAGAGGCAGCATCAAATATCAGGCTAACAATGTGTGTAGGGTCTTACCAGCTTCCTATAAAAAATAACTGGCAGTGCCTTTCAGCCTTGTAAGCTACCTCTCTCAATAGTCTACAGTGCATTGTTCTTCTGATTAGCAAACCACAAGATGGATTTCTTTCCAAACATCTGACGCCTTGTGAATAATTTTCTTAATCAAAATGAATAAGCAGGAAGAACCTATTTTACCATTGTTGCTATGATACTGTGAATTATTGCATTTTTTACTCAACTGCTCTTGTGGTTTTGTACAGTTCTAGGAAATACATGAAGAAATCATTCTGGAGAAGGGTTTAATGTGATGCTATAGAAATTTGGGTTTAACGTGATGTTATAGAAGTTTGGATTCAGCTGCCTACCAGATGCTGAGTCATAAAGAGAGAGAGCGATGTTTCAGAGGTAGTGGATTATGGATAGGGTTCGTAGGGTTCAGTATTTATTCTTATTAAAAATCAGTGATTTAAATCAACAATGATCCTTGCCTGTCCGAGGTGACTGTCCGTTAGAATTTCTGGTCAATATGGGAGAGCACCTGCCCCTGGCCCAGCACCAGCTGGTGCAGCTGCACGGCTGCTGGCGCAGGTCTCGGGGCAAGAGGGAGATCGGCTGAAAACCCAGCCAGTGCGTGCAGGGGAAAGAGACGTGCTGTGAGTCTGGAGGGTGGATAAGGGAAAAAACGGACCCTTTTTTAACATTTATTGATTAAATCCTGCCCAGTCTCTTCACGGAGCACAGCTGTCTACTATAAAAGCCGGCACAGACCAACAGCAGAGCCGAGCAGGGAGAAGTGCAGCTGTACGGCTTCAACACATCCAGCGGCGAGTGTGCGCGTCAAAGCACAGAGCTCTGGGCCCTTCCAGGCGCTCCCGAGGCTGTGAGCGTGATCTTTGCCACCGCGCGACAGCCGTCGGTCCTCAGGGGAGCAGCCGCTGCGAGGGGAGACGGGGTCTTTCACTCCACCTCCAATTAGTGTAGGATTCAGGCCATGTCGCCAGGTCGGCTGGTTTTCTCTCTCACACACACGCTTGCATGCACACAAACAAGATGACGATGATGGCAAAACACAAGATGGGAAGCGCAGCTGTCAGGGGTTTCTTGGTTCACACGAGGAAGATGGGGAGCGGCCAAGAGAATTGAGAGGAGGAGGGCAAATTCCTCATGAAGAAAAACAAAGTAAACAGAAATACAAAAAAGAGGATGTCTTTAAAGACTTGAGAAAGTGGAAGGAAAAGAAATTGGTGTGGAGGAGAAGGAGGAGGGAAAAAAGAGAGAAAAGCCAGAGAAAAGCTGGGGAGTTATTGATGCTGCAGGATCACAGATCTGACAGCTGTGTGTAATTGTGCTAGGTTTATAATAACCGTCAAACTTCAGCCCCAGCTGCACCGAGATGCACCGAGAGCACCTTCCATAGCACTTGTTAGGGAATGTTGTTTTCCTATCAAGACATTTAGTGATAGATGGGAAACGAGCTAGTGGTGTCTCTGTCCATCTCCTAACAGAAGCGAGCTGCCACAAAACCAGAAGTTGTGACGTTCCCCACTGAACTGCTCTGCTCAAGATCTGTTTTAATTTCTGCTGGAGCATTATGAAACCAAGTCCTCAGACTGGTAAAGGTGGGAGCGAGTGTGAATGAGGCTGCTAGCTGTGGCAACTGGAGGGATAGGATGGAGAAATCTGGCTGCTAACTCTGCGCACATGCAAAGAGAATCATTTACTACTACAAAGTGTTGTAGTGACCTCTAAAATATGTGTCTGACGAGGATATTTAAAATAAAAGGCATTTTCTAGTTCTGGAACAAAGCAACAATGTAAGTTCAGAGACAGCTCTGAGGACCACACAAGGTTTCCCTTGCTACGCTTCCATTTGCAGCGTACGATCAGGGGCAATAGGACGAGGGGAGTCAGTCACCGTTGCTGTAGGGGGTTGCTGAAGCTGCGTTCCTGAAAGAAGAAAGATGCAGGAGAAGTCAGGAATGAAAGAGAAGCAGTCTGTCTTGAGCAAGAGGATGAAGAAGGTGCTGGCTTGGAGGAAGCCCCGTAGGTCCTTGGAGTGGGGCTGGACCTACCTGGTCCTTGGCTGCGGGGTGGAGCCTGAAGACCAGTCAGCTGCTGGAGGATGCTGAGTTGCACGTGCAGCTTGACAGCTGAGAAGTGCCTCAGAGACCCCCAAAGTGGGACCACAGGACAGAGAGGTCAGTGCCAAACACGTGCCTTTCAATATGCCTGTTTCTGCTTTGTAACTTTTCAGTTTGGCAGCTGAGAACTTAATTAATTCATCACTGTGCTAGAGTACTTTTTGTCTCTAATCTTGTCTAGAGATGGGCACATGCCTGAGCCCAGATCCGTCCAAGGCCTACGGCTCCTCTGGAAGCAATGGGTCCGTGTGCAGGCTGCACACCCCTTGGGTGCCCGCAAACTGGGATGCGTTAGGAAATGGCCATGGTATGGTTACAGCCATTAGGGCACACCAGGACCAGCCCACCAGCCTGAAGGAGCCAGCCTGGGGTTAGTACCACCAGTGACAGTTCACAGACAGAAATTCCTCAGGTTTACTCACCTGCCTGTCTTGGGCTAGGGATAAGCTGTTGGGAGATAGCTCAGTATGCCTTTTTATCACAAAAAGTCTCACCGAACAGAGACAGCCTCACCGGCTAAAGCAGGTGGCACCATTATTAGGAAAAAAACAGGGAGATTTTGAAGTGGGGCCTGACTCCAGTACTTCAAGATCAGTTCTGAAGAGTAAAATATGTGCAAATATGTCCTCTCCAAGGCGAGCCACTTCTGTGCCTGCCCTTTGCATGAGTATGACAATTGCAGCTCCTTATTTGTGCTGAAAGGCACCTGTCTCCCACCCTCCCTCCCTCCCTCTCCTGAGTTCTCAGTCTTAGATACCGAGTTCTTTCAGTCACTTATCTGGCAGGTATGTATGAAATGCAGCGTTAGTTCAAGGACATGTACTAATAAAATAAACATATCACAAAAGGCACCACCTGGTCAATATGCTTAACATTTTGTGCAACAGATAAACCCAGAAGGAACTGATGAAGCAACAGCAATTGTTATGTTTACAGAGTAGTTACGCGTTACTGAGCAACTCAGATGAGCAGGATTCATCCCTGGTCAGTCCTCCCTTGTTGTTATATCACTCCAGGGAAGTGTGTTTTATTCAACTGCCCGTGGAGCCTGGCTATTAATAGGGGTCTAAAGTGCACCAAATTGGCAATTTGCAGTCCCATTAAGATGCATAAGTGCATATTACTCATTTTATAGTTTGTGTGTAATCTGAGCCTTTCAAATTTCCCTTGAAAGTCTTAGCTTAGTTACGTATCATCACCTTCAGCAAAGGTGATGAAGTTCAGGGGAGGTTTGCTGATGGACTCCCTCCTGTAAGCTGTTGTTGGGGCTTGAAAGTCTACGTGTGTTTAGGACACAAACTACTAGAGGCTGTGAAAGTGTGCTGGGGAAATATCATGGCTGTTGTTGGTGACAGCCTACTGTGTTGGATGGATTATTTGTCCAACCTAGTTCGGCTGTGCTTATATTCTGTGCCGTATCATGGCTGTCAGTCAATGTTACAGCATATGGCAGCTTTGATTTGTGCTTTTAATAGGGCAGTTGGAGAGCACTCCAGGCTAACCTAGGCTATTTTGAGGGCTTCCTGACAATCCTTCACCCCATGCTAAAAAATATAGTCCTATCAACCATGGCTCCATCTCGTCAAATATTGCTGGTTTAAGAAGGAACAACCAGAAGCCAAGCTGCCTGGCTGCCTTCTGTTTTGCCCAAGCACACCGGGATTGTTGAGACCACTGGGTGGTTGGTCTTAGTCTGGCTGAGCACTTTCCCAAGCAGAGGATCTGGGTAAGCCCATGCTGGCAATATGAAAATCACTTTTCAGAAGACTATGCCTTGAGGAAGGGAAAAGCATGGTCTTTTACGGGGACATAAGTACCTAAATTATACATACTTGGATTGTACAGGCTACAACTCTCCTCCCCTCTGGCTGTGCACATTCTGAGGACTCTGATCACCTTGGCATGAATTATTGAAAGGAACAGAACAAATGCTTAAAAACAAGAAAACATGTCTGTGGTCCAAGATGCTTTTTAAGCACCTCATGGATTCTTTCTTCACCGTATTGCCTGCTGCCTCCTAAACACCATGGATAGTGCTTAATTCCATTAGCTCTGTGTGTGAATGCTTAAGCTGACCACTAGCATCCTGTCACTAGGAACAAACTTCCCGGAGGGGAATTATTACACTATTATGTATGTTTTGTAACCTTTTCTGAGGCATCCAGTGCAGTGCTGGCCACTCAGGTCTTTGGCTGATAATTGGGACTATTGGCATGGCAAGGTGAAGAAGGGTCTTGGAGCTGTCTTGAATAGGAAAGTAGTAGTAGTATTAAGCAGAGTTAGTACATAAACAAAGCCAGAGGTTCCGCTTTTTGTCTTGAAGGAGCTGCAATTTAATTTCAGTTGGGGTGTAGCACAGTAAGGTAATGAAGAAATCGGAGAAATAAGAATTGATCAAGGCTGGAGCAAAGTGGCATGGGACAAATTATCTTTCCTATTTTCTGGTGAGTGTGTAACATGTCAAAGTACCTGCTTTATGCTTCATAGCCATATTATGATCAATATTACTGATACTATAATCATATCTGTGATGTGTGGAACTGACAGAAAGAAAAGGGCATTCCTGTAGTAATAGTTATGTTACCAGACTGGAAAACTTACAGAAACGAAGAAACATTTAGTGTCTTGCTACCTGTCCTTTTGATCACATTAGTATCTAGTATTAAAATAGGTCATGGCTCTGCTGCACGAAGTGCTGTGCAAACATACCACAGCAGACCTTCAGCTAAGTTGTCATAGAGCCATCTTTTTCATGGGAAAATCAATTTAATGCCTCTCTGCCAGCTCTGTGATACTTTTTTCCCGGGACAGACTTCTCAAACAACTTGAAGGAATGGTTTACTGGGATGTGGGGGGAGGTGATGTGCAACAGATGATGACTCATGGGCATTTTTTTTACCTTGTCAAAAACAAGGTTAAAAAGTTCACTTAGTTAGGAAATGTAATTTCTCCTTGGGTTTTGAGGCAGTTGAGAGATTTGGGGATGTTTGTGGGAAGATGGGCTGGTGGCTGATAGTGCTTTCGCTATAGGAAAAGAGTGAGGGGGGGTGGGGGTGTGTGTGTGAATGAGATGATTGCCATCTCAGAATCACAGAATCACTAAGGTTGGAAAGGACCTTCAAGATCATCAAGTCCAACCATTAATCCAGCGCCACCATGTCCCCTAAACCATGTCTTGAACCATGACATGGAAGATGTCCATGAATCTCAGATCATTCTGGGTTCATTGACCATCAGAGGTGTTAATATTGGCCATTCTTAGCATTGGGAAAAGACGAGGGAAGGCCAGTGTTTAAAATAAAAGAAAAGGAATTGGAGATATAAGCAAGTTACATGCAGTGGAGCCCTTCGTATGGCATCTCCTGTCACATAAAGTATCACGAAGCTCTTTATGGATATTGAGAGTTTTATGAAAGGGAATGACTTGGAAACAGAGGGGAAAGTTGCTGATAATGAAGTTTTGCTGAATTATTGGGGAATATAGCCACATCTCTTGCTTTCCCAAAATACTTCATGGAGTACAGTGAAAAATGTCATACTACTAATATTTTTTCTTTTGGAATCTGGTCTCTGTCAGTTAAATGTGTAAAGAAAATCTACAAGGATCCTGGTAACACTGGGCAGTATCTAGACTTGCAATTGAAGCAATGTACATACAAAAGAGGAGGGATGAAGTATGAGTCAAGAATTCCTCCTGCCTGATTTTAAATCACATTTCTGTGTATCATGTTCTCCTGTGTACAAGTAATGCAGCAAATAATGTAGCCTTCATTTCTCTCAGACAGCAGCAAAATAGCGCAAAGGGAATCCAGAGCTTGATCTATAAAAGAAACAAAGGACTGCAAATACAAATTCAGAATTGCACAGATCTGAATTTGATTTCACTTATGGCACTATTCTATTCTCTTCTATTCTATGCTATTTTCAAAATAATGTTTTATGTTCAGTGTGTGAAAAAGTATATTGATTCTGAACAAAAAATGTTATTACAAGTTGCTAATGTGATTTCATTAATACACTTTGAAAATGTAAACTCATTAATGTTCTTGGGTATTTACATGAGCCCCGAGGAAGTGTAAAAGGATTGCTTGAGGGTTTCCCCTTTGAATAACTTGAACCTCTCAATTTATTGTGGCATATGGATCAGCTTGAGAATATTGTCTTCAACAGAGAGTAGTTAACAATGGATTACTTTTCCAGGCAGTTCTCTGACAACATGGGGGATGCTCAGCAGAGGGAGGAGCAGGAGAGGAAGACCAAGAAGAGAGTCCTGATGAAAGAAAAGTCCAGGAAAAAATGTAACAGGTCTATTTTGATAAGGAATCTGACCTCCCATTGTCCAGGACTTTTGTTTCTTCCAGTTTTAACCTTTTATTTCAGACTACTTAGGTGCTGTCCCTGCAGCTACTGGCAAATATCCAGTGCACTGAGATGCATAGGTCATCCCCTGTTATCAAGCTAGTAATGGAGAAGCAATCTGCATGGGGAACTTCATGGAAGGCAGCCAGTCAGATCTGGTTTGCATTTGTCCAGAGCGAGAATTTCCTTTGATACTTATTGGCGTCTGCTTAACATGAGTGAGATGAGGGAGAAAGGCTGTCTGCAATGAATCAGACTCACTCTGGACAGATAAAACAGAAAGGCAACAGCAGGGGCTTCAGTATTGCAATCTGGAAAACAAAATAATAATAAAAAAGGGATTAAAGTGATAATTTTCAGTTGACAGACTTTGTTTGTAAAACTACAGTTATCTAACAGGGAAACTGAATTCCCTGGAGAGCATGTATATGCTGCCCTGGAGTTACTTGATTAAATAATTGATGGGAAATGAAAATACAACTACGTATAGGATGATAAAGTACATGGACTGTCCCTGGCACCCCCAATTTTTTAATGTGAATTACTCCAGTCCCACCAACACACTTCTGAGGGAAGCTTTGTCTTCATCCCTAGCTCCTGCAGGAGAGCAGGCCGGTATGTGCGAGTCAGATCTATTCCTTAACTGGTAAGTCAGTCTGGATCAGGGATGGGACAGAAAAAAAGCTGCTTCTCCCGGAGCACAGTGTTACCTGGTGGGCACAGCTAATCAAAAGAGATATAGACATTCTTCTCAAGAGGTATATTACTCTTCATCTTTCCAGGCTTCATCTCATGGAGCTTATACGAGGACTGTGCTGGCTTCCTAGGCAGCCTGCTCATGAAGGAACTCAGGAAAACAGGGCAGTTATTTTCTCTTACAGCCCAGGTTAGTCCAGGAAGCCACAAACATAAAAAGTCTTTGCAGAGCTCTTCACTGTATAGATGTGGAGACCTACAAATGATGTGGTATGGGCAAATGGGGAGACCATGGTGTACCCCTGAAATCTGAGTCAGAAGCCGCATTGGCATGAGACCACAACCAAGGACAGAGCTTCCCTCTTGCTTGCCTCCCCATTTCTACAGCCTGAGCTGGCCCCTGCCTAGCCAGAGTGCTCTGCATCATGGAAGAAGCAGAACCTTTTGGCATTGGAGGTATCCTACAAGCCACACCAACAAAAAAATGATACCAGGTGTTAAATACAGAATAAACTTCAACACAGCAGCAGACTTCATCAATCATGATGTTCTTGGCTCTCATTTGGTAGGCAGACCTTCAAAGTCAGCTTTGGTTTATTTGACATATTTACTATAATGGTACTCATCAGCTTGTTAATGTAGAAGGCTCAGGTATTTGAAATTCAGGTCAATATGCCATACACAGATATTCCCTATCTTTGCACAGTGCTTGTTAGTGTAACGCTCAGCAGTGGACTAATGTTGTGTGAATAATTTCAGCAGGGCAAGATTATTTAGATCTGCTCACCCCCTAACTCACATTATTTTCAAGAGCCATATTTAAATTCATAGGAAGCAGAGAAGACGGCACCTATGAATGGCTGCCTCACACTGATCTGCAGTTTTAAAGAAATTAACCCTTTGGGAGGGTCTAACTTAATTTATAATTTCTTTGCCTCCAGCTCAGCGGAGCATGAAAAAGATCCACTCCCCCTCCCAAACTCAACCTAAGTACTTAGGTGAAAACTAACTCAGAGACAAGCAGCACATAACAGCCTCACAGACCTGGAAGCTAAAAGGTGTGGTCTTGTCTTCGTGCCCACATTAATTATCCAATCTCTTCCAAGAATTTCATATATTAGGCAATGCTCATCATGGTTAAGTTTATAGAGCTATGGGACTTATAATGGGTCCATAAATACCCTTCCCTAAGTCACTGTTAAGACTGTAATTAGTTAGGAAATTATTTGGCTTTTCTGTTTCAGGCCTCAGTCAGTAGGCTCATGTAGTTTTTGGTTGCCTTTACAGAGAAAAAAAATGTGTTCTGTGTAATCATCATCAGCAATAAACTTAAAGAATGAAAGTTCCTTTTCTCCAAAATATTTTCCAATTTGCCACAAAATGTGTATGCATTTCTTGTTTTGCATACACATTTGAGTGGAAGATTTTTCATTCTTCTGGAAGAGACACTATATACCATTGCCTTTTTTATGCAAAGGAGAATCAGACAAGGAAGAGGTTAAATGATTTACTTTGGCTTCTGGCAGAGTAGCATTAAAAGGTGTATGCTGGCAAATGTGACCTTGGAGGCCAATGTTTTGGGCACCCTGGAGTCCCGCAGCAGCAGAGAAATAGGACCAAGCACGAGTGAACAGGCTGTCCTTTACGCAGCTTTGGACTGGTCTCGGGTCACAGGCTCCCCCACGCCTGCAATGTGCTGTGCGCACTAAAACATGCTGAAACGTCCACACGTCTCCGATTGCAGGGTAATGTAGCGTTGTAGTGCCTTGCTTTATTCTGTATGAATTATGATCCCGCTCCAGAAAAATGCCATGAAATTGAATTTACTTACAGTGGGAGGACACAATAAGCTGTCGAACTACAGTCACCTATGTATGTCCCAATGAAAATATGTCTACAAGATGTACTAAGGGAATACAAAAACCTGTGTCCAGAGACAATCAAAAGCCATGTTGTTGCTGTTATTATTATTATTGTTGTATTTGTTGTTGTTGTTGTTATTGCTATTGCTATGGTTATTACTTAATATTAACTTATGTTACCCAAGAATTTTTTGGCTGAATTCCTCAATGATTATTTTTGGACTGTTTCTGTTCCTGTGTAGGTGTGTCCATGCAGAGCATGGACAGAGCATTGCTGTTTGATAGTCCGCACATGTGAAGAGATCAGTAACTTGGAGAGTGGTGAACATGCAATAAGAAGTCAAGGTAAACACTTCGCTGCCTTTTGAAGGGTCCTTACTGAAGACTAGGTGAACATAATGGAAATCTTTCTATTGTGTAGGATGAGGACTTTATCAAAGAGCAGATTGTCATTCTATGCACATTATACTTCAATTCAAAATATGGTAGTGCTTAAATGTTTTCAGCTCCCATTAGTTGAACATGTGATGAGATGATAACTGAGTATTTAAAGTGACTTGAAGGATTCTTTTGAGATATTTGGGACTGAAAACTTTGCCACTGTTTCCTTTTGATATGGACATGGTTACAGAGCTCCATAGTCTGCCTTATTTCAAGATTTGTCTAATATCCTCATATTTACTTTAAATTCGCCAGGAAGAAGACTGAAGTAGAGTGCCCACTGCACACAATCCTGGATGGGAGCCTGACTTATCATCATTCCAAGTTTGCGTTGGTTTCATTGCATTTTCAATACGGAACAAAGGTACTTCTGTATTTTTAATGGGTTTTTATAGGTTTAATTCTATTTATCTGAGGGGAAGTTTTATGATGTGGACATGTTATATTACCATTTATATAACAACACCCTGGTAGGAGTCCAGAGCTATTAACTAGGACTGTCCAAATATAGTGAGCAAAGAAAGGGTAGAAACTGGGGAAAGGAACAAATAGAGCCGTAGTTGCCTCCTCTACTTCAGTCCCCCTGCCCCTTCCAAATATAATGATCAAACAGAAGTTTTTCATATTCACTGCAATTTGATATAGGCTAAATTCACTTTAGGCTTAGATGCCCATCAGGTTGTAGCAGCTTTTTCATCTTCACTGCAACAGGAAACTTTCATTTGATTTCCAAGGGACTTGAATTTGGGTTTCTACTAAATTAAGTTGTTTGAGTATTAGGGCCTCTGAAAACTCTTACTGAACTCTTCCATCCTCTTCCAATCAATTTCATGCTTCTAATTTCTGTGCTTCTAATGAAAGAGATGTTTACTACCAGGCATCTAACTTGAACTGATCTGGCAAGTTGCTGAGAAATGCAAGTTGCAAAACATTTGATATAAATGAAGTTTTCTCCATCAAAAAGGTCTTATGTCAAAAGGGAAGACAAGTCTCTGCTTTTGCTCTTCTTAAGTACCAGATGTTAGACACTAATCATTGAACTGGAAATCCAATTACATGATTATTAATCAGATGCATTTTTTTCAACTTGGGGTAAAAAAGGCCAAGTGAAACATGAAAGTCCACTGGGAAACACTGCCAATTAAAGCAGTTAAAAGAGATGTGGAATTCTTAATTCTTGCACTTGGGTAGAAAGATGATTGACTGGGCTTGACTCTCCTGGGAGGGGTATGCTGGGCAGTTTTTTATTTGCTTCTTAAGATCAAATGCTTCTGTTTCCTTTATAAGGCATAATTAATTTTCTTTGCGGGAAACTTTACTTATTATGATATGGGTAGCTGATCAGGTTTAAAATGTTTGATCAGGTTAAGCGATGCCTGTCATTTAACATTCCCATTCACGGAGAGAAGCACATATTCCTTCCACTCTCATAACATTCTGCAGACAGACTTTCTGACAGCTGAAGTGTAGCCAGTAAATTTCTTTTCCATTAGTTGCAAATTGTACAATAATATACTAAAGTAATTACATCATAAATCTTCTTGCCATGAAGTTGGGCTCTGCGGTGCACACTCAGAAAATAGTGCAGTAGCAAATAATATCACTGCATCTGTATATGTTAGTCTTGCAGTAATTTTTCTGTGGGTGGTCTAAAACATTGACAAGAGTGAATTGGGAGGAACTGGGGGGAATTCAATGTTTCTTGTTTTTTATAAGAGAGAAGCTATAGTTTTTCAGTATTAAGGGCTACCTTGTATCTGCGCATGGGTCAGAGCAGGGATTATTGCCAACATTCTCCTTTGATGTGCATTATGAACTAGAATATAACATTTGCTCGATCATCCAGGATACGGTGGATCTTAGTTGAAGTTCTAAGTCCAAGACAGACTGTGTTGAAGCACCTAAGGAGTCTACTCAATCTAGACAGAATACCTCTAGGCTAAATCTAACCATTGCATGGCTCTAAAGTGCTTTGAAGATCAGGGAAACACAAACGAGAATATTTGCACTAAAAGAAATTAGTGCACTGCCAATACATCTATTTTTCGTAGGTCCCTAGAAAAGAACAGACAGGTACTGTACCTAAAGCACCCTCTCAGCACCTGAATGTAAAGAGTCATCATCTGGCATTCACCACTGTATTGCAAACTGTGGCAATAAAATTATGGTTTCTAGGCAATTTTGTTCCCAAAGCCAAGGGCTGCCCTGGAGACATAGCTGCCTGTAATCCTCCTGATACTCCTTGAATTCTGCAATAGTTCCTTCTTTTTTTGGGAGAGGATGGCAACAGCGGTCCCGTTCCATCCCACCCCACAATTTTTTACCTTTGGGCCAAAGACTAGGAAGGTCTCTACTTCCAGGGACGCCAGGAGCTGATGGAGTCTTCCTTCAAGCTGTGATAAGTGTTTGCACTCAGACAGCCATGGACCTGTCACAGGACAAGGAGCATGGGCTTAAAACTTCTGTATTGATCCCAAGGAACGGGGATGTGTATGTGCACTTTGACTGTATAGCATCTGCTCTGCATTCCTCTTTCTCCGGGTGGGCTACCGGGTCCCCAGGAAGCTCTGGATCCAGCTCTTCCATTGCCCAGCTGGATGCCCTGAGAGAAGAACTGCAGGCTGGATTTATAGGAGCCCATCTCAAGTTTAATTTTCTACAGTGTGTATGGCTCAGCAGTCAGAATGTGTGAGCTTTGCTCTCTCCCCAGAGCAACGTCAAGGCTGCCATTTACTCCACCTGCATAAGGGGCAGCATTTATAGAGGTCGGGTTATTTCCAGGGCCATTCATTTCTTGTGGTTTGGTGGCACAGATGGGGAGGTGGATTCACGGTAGTGATCATGTTGCTGGAGAAAACAGTGCAGAGGCAGGGCAGGAAAAACTTACACTGAAAAAGCCAACATTATGGCTTCTGTTTCTGCATGAGACTGCAGCCACAGACCTCTGCCAGGGATCAGCCACGGTGGCAAGAGAACAAATAACCCCCAGTGTGGGAGCATTTCAGGTGAACAGGCTTTGCTATTCTCTGAATAATTACCCTCATATAGGCAGCATCTTTGACTGGGTCTCGAGCGACAGTAGCGTGAAACGGGCATTTGACTTTTGATTCCTCTGGGAACCGGGCATGTACAGGAGTACTGGAAAGGTATTTTCCCTGCACATCAAGGCCCAGGAAGCACATTTGATTATATTCACTATATTTGGTGTGATTTGCTGCAGTCAGGTATTCAGCTGCAATTAGGTGGTTAGAGACTCCTCATTAATCTTCAGCTCTGTGCTGCCTATCATTTTGTTCCCTCACATATCTTAGCTTCTGACATTATTCTGAACGTTTTGATTAGGAAATATCCCTGCCTTGGAACTGTTGCTGGTGGCAGGATTTCTATGTGCATCTCCTGTCAGTATCTAAATCTCTCCTATTCAAGGCTCTTTAGAGCACTTGTCTCCCAAAAGACAATTATTATGTCTGCGATTCAGAGATTTATCAAAACCCTGCTGAGTTGGTCCCCTGACATTAGACCCCCCAGAAATTGCTTGTTCTTGATACCTGAGTGTATTCCTTGAAGAACTTTCTGACTTTTTTTTCTCCAATTAGGATTTCTTAGGATGTTCAGATTCATCTGAATTATCTTCTGTTTTCCTCCTTCCTAAAAAGGTTCACATTCTTGGTGCCCTTATTATATTAAAAATACTTTGAATTTGATTCTGCACTCACTGGCCTTCCTGCTTTTGAGTTCACTCTTTCATAAATAATTAAATAAGATGAAAACAGGGGACATTTAATTGTACTTGTGATGGGGGAAAAAACTTGTTAGAAAAGCCACTGTGAGGATGGCAGCAGGGAACCTCTGCTCTTGAGGGAGCTCTCTTCCGGGTCAGGACATTTAGAGGCAGCTCTTAATTCTCAATGCTTTTAACTGATGAGAGAGGCCAGTAATTGGATGGACTTCTCCCTGCCTGCATCCTTCTCTCTGGAAGCTTTAATCTTATTTAGCTCCGGTCTGATATGGACACATCATTCATTGGTGATATCTCCTACCAGGGAAGAAGACCTCAATATATCACAGGTAAAGCTGATCTTTTTCCATGTAGTGCTCAGCCACCCTGAAGAAATCACCCTCTACAGGTTTATATGGAACGTTTTGCATATATCTAGTCACCCTGTTGCATTCTATATCACAAATTACATTCCCTTTGAAATCCCTTTGAAAGAATGGTTTCAGGTAGCCATGAACTTGAGGACTGTTTTCAAGTACTGGTAAGAATAGATTCATCCAAGATAGAATCATAACCCAATCCTTATGATACAGAATGCTGAAGATCACCGTGAAAGACAATGGGAAGTGACGGACAGAATCCAAGCAGTTAATTTATTTTTGTCCATGCACAAATCACAAACAAATCTCAGTCTTAAGTAGTTTTTTATTCATATCACATTCTTCTCCCTCTCTGGAGTCAGCATATATTTTGCCTGGTAATAGAGCTGTCCAGTCACTGAAGGTGCTAATGTCACTCATCCATTTCAGATCTTCCAAGATTAAAGGCCTTCCTTGAAAGAAAAAAAAAAAAAAAGTGCTGTTATTCAGACAGAATATTGGATATGCGGAAGAATGTTATGTGAATGGAGCTATGAAGAGATCAGACTTGACAATCATAGTGTTTTTGAAATCTGTCAGTCTACCTCTCAGTTATACCCTCCTGCTGATGAAAAAATGTTGAATGAATCTGTAAAGCTGGACATTTTGTGGAGGTTAACATAAATGATCATTAGCTCCTCTGAAGTTTTCTTTCCCTGGGAATATCTCTAGTACATCTCTTAAGCGTCCTTGAAGTCGAATTTTTTTGTGTCTCTGTTTAAACAAATGTGTGTTGTGCTCTATTATGTTTGTGTCACAGATATGAGAGAGGTGGGAAACTGAGCTGAGTTTTGAATATCTTTCCTCTACTTCTTTGATGAGGTATTGTATCACAGAATCACAGAATCATTAAGGTTGGAAAAGACCTTCAAGATCATCAAGTCCAACCATTAATCCAGAACCACCATTTCCCCTAAACCATGTCCTGAAGCGCCACATCCACACGTTTTTTGAACACTTCCAGAGATGGCGACTCCACCACCTCCCTGGGCAGCCTGTTCCAATGCCTGACCACTCTCTCGGTGAAGAAATTTTTCCTAATATCCAATCTAAACCTCCCCTGGCGCAACATGAGGCCATTTCCTCTTGTCCTATCACTAGTTACTTGGGAGAAGAGACCAACACCGACCTCGCCACAACCCCTTCAGGTAGTTGTAGAGAGTGATAAGGTCTCTCCTCAGCCTCCTCTTCTCCAGACTGAACAACCCCAGTTCCCTCAGTGGCTCCTCATTAAGACTTGTGCTCCAGACCCCTCACCAGCTTCGTTGCCCTTCTCTGGACACACTCCAGCACCTCAGCATCCTTCTTGTAGCGAGGGCCCCAAAATTCAACACGGTATTCGAGGTGTGGCCTCACCAGTGCCGAGTACAGGGCCACAATCACTTCCCTACTCCTGCTGGACACACTGGACTCTGTTAACCTTCTTGGCCACCTGGGCACACTGCCGGCTCATGTTCAGCCGGCTGTCAACCAGCACCCCCAGGTCCTTTTCCGATGGGCAGCTCTCCAGCCACTCCTCCCCAAGCCTGTAGCGTTGCATGGAGTTGTCATGACTGAAGTGCAGGACCCGGCACTTGGCCTTATTAAACCTCATACAGTTGACCTCTGCCCATCGATCCAGCCTGTCCAGATCCCTCTGCAGAGCCCTCCTACCCTCCAGAAGATCAACACTCCCACCCAACTTGGTGTCATCTGTAAACTTACTGAGGGAGCACTTGGTCCCCTCATCCAGGTCATCAATAAAGATATTGAACAAGACCGGCCTCAGAACTGAGCCCTGAGGAACACTGCTTGTGACCAGAATCAGATTGATTCTAATTGTTCCCTATATATTAAAGTTGCAAAATGTCCACTTTAATAGCTCCAATCATCTGCACAAAACCCTGCCCCAATTTTTAACCAACAAAGTAAATCCTGTGGACATCTACAGTATAAGGAATAAGATAAAAAAAAAGAGAAGAAAGAAATGTGTCAGAGAAGTAAATGTATATGAATTTCCCATCATAAGCATTTACAGTTACTTTAGCAATAGCCAGATTTATTACAAATGCTATAACTATACTATTAAAATTAAACAGTAGGAAGAGAACTATACAAAACTAACCATTAATCTTTGGGCATCCAAAACTGTCATGATAAGAAAAGAGTTTTAGGAAAGGATCAGATATTCCTCACTGTCTAAAGTCCCTGCTGTACTTTACTTTCCACTGCTGGATACATAGAAGCAAATTCCAAATCATTCACTGCATATCTTGCTTTGCTTTTATTTACATTTGGCATCAGGATGCAGCTGTATTGACTCTTCCTGTGTAAGACAAGGTCATAGTCATCATTCCATGTTTAAATAATCCTTGTGTTTTCAGTCTCTTGTAGTACACATCCTACTAGACTATTAAACTATCATCTCTGTTGAGCTTCTATGAAATTTTTTATTTTTCCTCCAGCTGATGAAATGAATGATGATGATGTACTTCTCACCAAAAGCATCTATCACTTAAACTCCTACACTTCCCTGAGCCTTCAATACTGTTAAAAGTCAGTGCCTTTGTCCCTTCAATTCATGAAGACTGGAGTCCAAAGGCTACCTCCAGGTGTGTGTTATTTGGTTTAAAATCCGGACAGCTTTGTCAGAAGTTCAGTTTCCTCTACAGTTCAGGCTTTATGGTAGTCTAGATCAATTATATACAATTACGGAAGATCAGAGAAAATGTTTTCTATTAGCTCCTAGGAAAAAATGCTTATTGGGCAAGGAAGCTGGGAAGTTTCGCTTTATGAAATGGTGTTTCTCTGTCTTGCCTTCTTTCTGGGAACTGCAGAGGTATTAAGCATGAGACTTAATTTGTTTTCTAGTTCCATGGTGGAATTCACCTAGTTGAATGAGTACTAAACAAGTTTAGATTGGCCAATACTTAAAAAAATTACTAAGGTGTCAGCTGATGGAGGCATTGTATTTTGTAATATCCAGGTGATTACTAGTGCTGGGAGAACCCATGGGAAAAGACAGACTGCCTGAGAAAGGTGGAACTGGCCATTATTGGCAGAGGTTTTTCCAGTGTGATTCACAGTCCCAGCCCCAAACAGTTGCCAGCCTCATCAGAAGCTTTCAGAAGGTTATTCCATTTTTTGTGTGTTGTTTCACCCTCTTGATGTCATACTTTATGTCTCCCAGTGGTTGCTACAGGGGTATGCAGTGGAAGGTGACACTTTAAGCAAGGATTGAAAGTGTTGAAGTTGATTCATGCTAATAGACTTTAATAACTAATGGCATTAAGAGCCGGAATAAACACAACTCAGCCTGTATTGTACCTTGATCCAAAGGACATGCGTACCCATTCCTCACATAAGTCAGGGTGTCAGGACATTTGACAGATGGGGTGGTTGTGGCAAGCACTGAGCATGACTCAGGAAGCACAGAGGGAGATGCTGTTTTTCTAGAAGAGACTTCCCTAGCATTTTTGGTTGACTCTTGGCAATGACAATCTTAGCCACTAAAAGGAATCCCAGGAAGACACAGGACCAGGCACATGAAAAAAAAAAAAAAAAGAGAGAGAGAGAAAAGAGAAAATAAAAAGAGTTAAAGCTTGTGGCTGAGAGACAATCAGTGCAGAATATTTGGCAGGTTTAGCAGAAGGCTATCACAGGTAGGACTGGGAATTCATGCTAATGTAAATATCAATTTGCATGATTAAATTTAAAATCTTATAGATGCTTGGTTCAGTATAGTTTGTACAGTCTCATTCTCTCTGTGTGTGTATACCTTATACTTCTGAGTATATTAGCCAATTTCAGCTAAATCAGATGAAGGGGTCCAGGACAGTAGGACTTGGGATAATTCAATTCCCATGAGGTTTTTGGAACATAGCAACTAAAGATCGTGCCAAAGTGAAAACTAAGCACTCTGAGAAATTGTATTTGTTCCTTCGTTGTAGATCACTTACAGGATATTCTCAAAAGAAATGAGGAGACCACAGGAAATGCTTTTAAGCTGATATGCCGGAGGCTGAGAGCCATGTTAGCTTTCTGGTATGGGCAAAAGTCACTTTAGAGTGCTTCAATGGTGTAGCAATGCTACTCATGAGATGACCTGAATCCCAGCTTTCTACATTGCCTACATTCTGCCTGGTAAAATATCACAAACACAGAGGAAAGCAGGAGAGTGATCTCCACTGGAGACAAGTATCTGTAATGTCAGAAACTGAGTACAGATAGATAAAAACCCACTATGCAACATTAAAATGAAATGGAGCACATCCTGAGCAGGGTGAGTCATATCCGCAGCTCTTAAACTGGAGTCAGGGGGATGTGTTGGTCAATGAGCAGCTCCAGCTTTTCTGCAGCATCATTATCTGTATAGCCTGCACATGAAGGAGCTCAGTCATGGTTGATGATCCCACCAGTTTGCACTATGCAGGTCTGAAAAAACCCGAACAGATTCTACTTCATGGAGGTAAGTATATTCTGCTCAATTTTTGTTTTTGTTGTACATGTCACTGTTTCCTCAGCCTTACTTCCTCCAGGGAGAAAAGAAAAATATTAAATGTCTTGTCTTGGGCAACAGAGAATAATTCAGAGAGATTTTCACCTTAGTACAAGCCTTCAGAGTTCGTTCTGTGTTGGTAAATAGTATCAGATACCTCAGGGTTTGGAGAAAGACACAGAGATTTCAACTGCTGAATGAAAATTTAACTGAGAACTCCTTCTCCAGCATGGATGGATTTCAGGGGAGCCATGGGGTAAAAAGCAAACCAAAGAGTGAAGCTGAGGGGGAGCTCATCTGGTCTCCCTATAGATACGGAGTAGGAACAGGAGAAATCCTGGGGCTGAGCTTTCCACTGACTCTCCCTTCAGAGGCTTTGAAACTGGTCTCTAGGAATCAAAAAGCAAACCAGGTGCTGAAATTGCAGCAAACCTGCGATAATGGCTGCATGCTGGAAGCTTCCCATAGTGAATGATGTCTATTTTGCTACAGAAAGTGCTTTAAGAAAGCTGTGGAGTGTGACTGTGGGCTAGCTTGACCCTCTAACAGAACTGCAGACTCAGGCAATCTGAGGGACACAAGGGGACTAGACAGCAGCAAGACTTGAGGGAGCAAAATTTGCTTCTTCCTCCTACTTTATGACACAAGAACTCCTGATTGAGAAAGTTGTGGCATGCTGGGAGGGGCCTATTTTTTTTTTTTCTAGGCCTTTTTCATAATTAGCTCAGTTGATGTCTGCCAAGACCTGGAATGCTGCTGCTGAAAATGTCGAGGCATTTCTTATGTTCCAGTATAAGAAACCACAAGTGATGACAAATCCAGCCATCAGCCAGTCTTTTATCATTATGCAGCACTATGAAAATCATCTCTCCATTTTGATAGGCCAACAGTGTCATTGATTGTACTATTCTCTGGCAGTCGGCGCCAGACTTATGATCCTTTAAACCACATAAAGATTATCTTGGTCTCCTTTCAGCTGCGTAATTTATTTCTTGCCACTCACTGCAAGAACACATTTGGGACTACCTCGCTTTCTACCTTCAGGTATCTTATCAGGCTTACTTTCTTGCAGGAACTCAAAACATCCTTTTTTGTGGTGGTGAACAACGGTTCAAATGGCTAAGATGAAACATGAAGACCTCCTTAAAAATGTGAAACTCCTCTACTGTAATGCTGGACCCTGCTCTAGATGTAAAGAAGATGGGCCTGTGCCTCACACTGTAAGGAAGGTCTATGTCTCCATAACGCAATGGTAGTGGGAACACCTTGTGGTCTTTAATCTACCTGTGCTCACGGGAACCCTGGGAAGCCAAGGGCTGCCGTTACCCACTATTTTAGAGGTAAGGACAGAGAAAGGAATCTAGGTAGCTTGGGAAACAGTGGCCCTCAAGGGCACACATTCATTTTTTCTGAAGTGTTCAGGGCTCTCACATCAGGGCTCTGGTCCTCCTACACCTGTGGACAGTTGGAGTAACATTGCCACTCACTGCACCCTGGTGTTGCACCTCCAGTGGATGACTAGGTAAGTGCCATAACTCCTGCGCACGTCAGGATGGTGCAGCGCCAGTGCTGTGGTGGAAACAGAGGCAGGGAAGGAGGGGGCTTCTGGGAGACTCCATGGGTCCTCTGGCCTAATGAAGAAATTAAAAGATCCCCTCTGGAGAACGAGAGTGCTGCAGATAAGCCAAGATATGCCTTGTGTTCAGTTCACCTTGCAGAGGGTATTGTGAAGATCAACAACCCGATCAACAACCTGACAGAATGTGACCATCTTTGCTAAAGATAAATGTTCCCGACACTTAGATCTGATCACAACACTGCAATGGCAGATCTGTGGCAATATCATGACTCATTTGGGGTGAAACTTTGAGTCTTCATACAGCATTATTTGTAAAAAAACAGTGATGCCTCAAATCACCTCACAATAGTAACACAATTGTTTCTTTAGGGCCTTCCTCTGTCTGCTGGACTTGATCTCTTTTGGAGTTGTTTAAGTCCTTGGGGCTTTGAAAAAACTTCTGGCAACTTTCTTTTGTGTTGTGGTTAAGCAGATGCATTTACTGCCAGAGGGCAATAAAATTAAAGAAGTCAATAGCAAATAATGACAACTGTTTATCTTATTTGAGGTCTACAAAGCAACTAAAACTGCAGTTGACTTCAAGTGGACACAAAATATGGTTTGTGTGATAAAGCTCCTTATGGATCCCAGATCAACCTCGCGTCTCTTCCTAGTTGGAATAGCAAGACCCTGGATTTCACTTGGTTATGTGGCATACTATACCAGATTTAGAACTGTGTAATCCGGTTCAGAAAATGGTCAAACACACTATGAAAAGCAGTTAAAAATACCGTCTAATCCAAGGATTTAAAACGTACACTTGAAGTTAAGCACGTCATAAAATTGTTAGGAATTGGGAATTTTCCTTGTTTTAGTTACTGGGTGCTGAAAGCTCTTGAGTATCTTGCAATGGCAGAGAGTGAATAAGACAATTTTCTTGAATTGGTGCCTGAAACTACTAAGTCTGTGAGCACTCCCAGGAAACCCATCCAAGGATTTACTTGAGAATCAGAACATTATGAGACCCTCTGGGAGCCTTCCTTCAGTCCTTCATAGATTGTAAGGCTCCAGCCAGCTGGATGTAAGTCATTAAAGCTCCTTATTCTATCCATTAGTACACTCATTAATATTTCTCAGTAACTTGGGACACAACATTTCTCATGCCAAGCTTAGGAAAGTTTTCTCTTCCATCTAATTTTGATCTAGAGACAGCTGTAAGGACCAAAACCTCACCACTGAGTGGAAGAAAAACTTTTTATAAAATTTTTGTTTGCAGAATCTATCATTCTGGGCAAAGCAGTAGAGGCATTTTACTTTAGAGATTAAAATCTTCCATGAAGTTGTTGACTGTAGAGGTATTCAACTTTTGTCATTGTGCTCAGTATTCCTGTCTGGAGCTTACTGAACTACTAACAGCAAAACAATGAGCTTTTCACAGCAGGTCTCAAAAAACCCCACAAAGAAATACAAAGAAAGACTTCTAGGACCTTAGGAACTGGATAAACATAGTGCTAAATTGTTCATATTCTCTAGAGATGTGTACCATTAGAAAACATGCAGTTTAAGCACAAGTAATTGCTTTTGGGTAGAAAAACAGAATCACAGAATTATAGAATGATTGGGGTGGGAAGGGGCCTCTGGAAGTCATCTTGCCCACCCCCACTGCTCAAGGAGGGCCACCTAGAGCCAGTTGCCCAGGACCATGTCCAGATGGCTTTTTAATACCTCCAAGGTGGAATCCAAGTTTTCTTCCATTGCATGCATATATTCATACACATATTTAGATACTTTTACACTTATATGAATATACATTATATATGCACATTTATATATATTTAAATATATAAACTATCATATATTTATATATGACCATGTATTTTAACAGCAACATCTGGGTGCTCAGCATGAATTTGAGGATTTGCATTTACAGAGATGTTCTATAGACTTGAGGGGAAAAAACCCTGAACTATTTGATTCCACCAAGAAAAAACACTTCAGTGCTAAACACAGCAGGAGTGCTAATTGCTCTCTGAAAATGGTGACACTGTTACTGTTCTTAAAGCAAACAGTAAGCTGTGGCTACTCATCATTTTCCATGCTGTAATTTTGCCTTGAGGTCAGAGGTTAAACATTTACTTTTTGCTCTTGGCCATACATGAGAAAACTCATTAAGTGGATTTTTTTTTTAATAAAGTTCCTTCATTCCTAAGAGGAATTTATGGGAGAAGAGAACTAGGGGCATCAGGAAAAGACTCAGGGCCCTGCAGGGTGTACACTGTGCTGCCAAAGTCAATATTCCCTTTCTGTACAGAAAACAACGAGTCCTCAGGCTCCAAAAACAAGTACAAGAACTCACTTTCTGCAGGTTTTTGTTTTAGCTTTTCATATGGGGTGTAGTGTTTTGGTTCTTGCATGCATAGCCACACTACTGGAATTTGACTTTCTCTTTGGTATTTTCTACCAACTTGGATATTTATGGCACGTCTCTGCTGATCAGAGGTTAATTATTTCTCCTCTCTGTCGTTCCCTTATTGTGTTGATAGTCATTGAAAGCTCAGTAGCACTCTTGCTTGGTAAAGTCTAGATAGTGCAGGACTGGAGCAATGTTGTAGTGTATCTATCTGCTGCGTTGAGCGATCTAATCGAAGAAGATGGAGCAATATGGCCAGAGGTGCTGAAGTGAGGATGGGAGGAAGGTGGCCCATGGAGACAGTCCAGGCTGGTGAGAGTGCATTGAATCCCATGTATTTTGAGCTTTGTTGCTTGGAGGACTCTCTTGGGGTACTATGAGGCCCTGTTGCTGAAGGTGTGGAGGGCTGCTAGGCCCCTGGCACCTTTCCCAGCAAGAGCTGATGTGGATGGTGTCTGATATCTTCAGCTGAGAGACTGATTCCGCTGGTATATTGGTTGCAACCACATTTCCTCCTGTGCATAAGAGCACTGGGAATGATGAGTGGACCTCTTTTGTTTGATGTCTTCCTTCCTGCTGTGTCTACCCACAGCCTTCCATCCCTGGTAAGTATGTTCTCCCCAGGTGAGCTTGGTGAGAGCCCATGAGGCCATCAGTGGCTGACAGAGAGGCTTCTGACAATGCTGCCAAGCCCAGGACAGGGACTTTTCCTGGCATTCCAAGCCAAATTCTCTCTATGGATTCAATGCGACTCTTGGTACAAGCAAAACTCAGAGGATTAAAATACACTTCTGTCTATGCCTCCTTGTACTCATACTTCTTCTCCAACATTCTGTGCAACTCTTTTCCTCTGGCTCAGCTCAGAACTCCTTGTTCTGCCGGGGCTTCTGCATAGCTGAGGACTTCAAAGCCTTTGCTTAATTTGTGTTTGCACTTCTAAGTACCGAATGAAGGTGTTAGGCAGAGGCAGGTTCTTTCGAAGTATTTGTGTATAAACATGAAAGTTACAACCTTCTGCTCCTTGCTCCTTTCATCTTTTCAGGCTCACAGATAAAATGCAGTTGGGTTTTTGAACTTTACAGAAAGTTTTATTAAGAGTGACTCAGACTCAGAAGTTCTTCTGCTGAGCTCTTTTTCTCTTTCTCCATTCCTCTCCTTTTGTTTTTCCTACCTTTTTCTTCTACTCCCCTTGTTACTTTCTCCCATTTAATCCTTTTCAACACTAGTTTCAGATGGTTTTGGTGGGCATCTTGTTGCATTTTTGCTTTATGGGACATCAGGGATGTATACCTGGGGGCCTTGTTTGTTACAGACCCCAAATCTGTCCACTCTACAGCCCCTGTCACCTCTGATATGGGTGAAAATTTGTGGAAAATGGATTATTTCATTATCGTGTTACCAGTTTACCTCCAGACTACCGTGGGGAGAGGTTCTAAGGATGTCTCTCCATTGACAACACAGAGAGCACAGAAGACTAAAATACCAATTTTCAGATATTTTCCCCCACGTTTTTGTTGAAGATTGAGAAATATTTCAACAAAAAGGTGGGAATTGGAGCAGGAATGGCAATGATCTATCACAAAAAGAGATGCCTTTGAATGCTGCCATATCATATCGTCCAGCAACACAGGAAGAACTTCTGCTCCCTCAGGTTTTCAGCAGGTTCCCAGTTTCTTTTTCTTTGTCGTTCATCAGGTAGTTTGGTGTATTTACACCAAGTTTCATTGCTTACATTGATACCAACCGGAAGGTAGCATTGACATGTAAAATAGCACCAATAATTTCAACTGTTGGTACATACATGTCTAGTTACAGCTCCTGGGTAACTGTAACAAAGATGTTAATGATAAAACCAGACATAGGATCAAGACTCCTGAGACTTTTTGTGCTTTACACACTAGATCAGAGATACAGAGCAGCCGTAAATATATAGGTCAGTGACATAGGATATTTATTTTGCTGAGCCTTCCATTAGTCCCAGTTTTCTTCTAATCTTCTGACTGAAATCTGAGCAATGAACACCCTAGTTACAAATACCTTTTTTTTGGGAAAAGAGGTAATTATTAGGCATCAGGACTTCCATGAGTGAATCACACTAGTGACTTTCAGGATGAACCCCATATGCATATGGCTACTTTTGGAAGTTTACATTATTTGCTTGACTTGGCTTTTGTGTCAGCTGGAATCTGATAATTTACCTGATAATAACTTGTACTGGTGCAGCTGTTTGTCATCCACTACTCTATGAAATATTGTCAAAAATTTGCTGCCTCAGAGGTTATAAAGAGCTTAGGTCCTTGAGGTATGCTTTTATTTTTTTTTCCTAATTTTGAGAACAGTAGCTATAATTTAACCTTTCTGTCCCTGAAACAAAGCTTGCTGAACTCCATTACAATGACTTCAATGGCTTGACTTACAGTGCTTAGTCTGTATGTGGAGACAAAAAATATCCTAATATCCTGCAAAGTGATTAGCTCTTTTATGTGATTGCCAATGTGACATTCACCCACAGACATCTCTCCAGTTTCCTGAGATTAAGATACTGGCTACACTGATTAAACGTGGCCAAGGATGTAGGATATCAGGTGGAATTTGCAGATCTTTCCTTTTAATGAGTATTTTAATGAGGATTTTCCTTGTTCAAATTCTATTCACTGCCTTGGCATAAAAATGCAATACAAGATTTCTCTTGAGGTCCACAAAGAATTCCTTAAAATTATGGTCAGATAGTTGCAAGCAATGAAAAAATCATCTCTGAGGTGAGAGGAGGCAACTTCTTGCATACATTTGTGCAGACCATTTCCAGAAAAAGTTGTTTAAGATAATCCATTTTATATTACATTGCAAGATGCTGGAAGCACAGTAGCTTTCAATTCTGCAGTTCAGCTAAGCGTAGGTAAGTTGTTTAAAGATGTATTAGTATCAGTACAAATTTTATATACATTAACATAAAAAATGGTTGTTGATTGCTTGGGATCTGTGACCCTACCTTTGCTAACCAGTGATACAGGAACCTTAGAAATCTGAGTTTGTTGCTGAAAGGAATGCACTTCAGATGCTTTTTTCCCATTCAGTTTTTTAATTCCTCATGCTGCACTTTGCTGAAAATCCTCTCTGTGGTCTCTGGAGGTTGGTGCAGGGAGGATTTGTAAGCCTGTAGGACAGCGTGATGTTCAGCTGAAGAACTCCCACTTCTCATGAAGCCCACCTCCCTCCCAGCCTCGCTCGGCATCTAGACCGCAGCCACCCACATGTGGCACATTAAAGGATTAAGGCCTTAATGACAATTTTAAAATGCTGTTATTAAATGGGGACTTCCATCCTGTAGGACACTTGAAAAATAACATTGGTAAAACTGCTTCCTGAGCAGTATATTCCCTTTCCCATTATCTCATCTATTTGTATGCTAATAAGAATTCTTCTTCCTTTCTACTCAGTCTCTGCTTGAGCAGTTCAGCACCGAATTAATGGTTCTGTGTTTTGTGCTGTCAAGATTTTACTTATATTTCAAAAATATCGTATCTGAATAATTAATTACAGATAAATTATTGACAAAGCAGCAGCAGATGCAAAGGAAGAGTGCTCTGTATCCAAGAGAGGCTTTTCAGACAGATATATTTGCAATACCACAGATATATATACTTTTAATATTCAGTTGTCAGAAATAAATCAGTGCTTGTCTAGCATTTGGTGCTTCATGTGATACCACAAACTACTGCAAAAAATTAGCATTTGCTCTCATACTATATCCATAACCAATATGCACATCTTTCAAAAATATCTCCCAAGAGAAAAATATACTAGTGTATCCAGACTACACTTCTGTGAAAAAAGTCCTGCATGTTTAGGAAGCACAGTTTTGCTAGCAGAGAAACTAAGTTTAAAAGCAGACATTTTGCAATTTTCTGCTAGTTTGAAAATGTTTATAGGATCTGAATGTTCACATATATTAGTAACAGCTTTGGAGTTCATTCAAGAAAGTTACTGAAAGTTCAGTGCATGCTGAAAGAGTCTTTAGCCAAAGTTTTCAGTATATTTTCTGATGCAGGAAGGGCTCCTACTGAGCTTATGTTCCTGTGAATCTCTAAACGTCAGTAGGGGTTTGGATACCTGGTCTTAGCCCAAGGTAATGTGAGTTATGCTAACTCCCTTGTGAGTCACTGACTCAAGGAATGGTTCAGATTGGAAGGGACCTCTGGAGGTTGTCTAGCCCAACCTCCAGCCCAAAGCAGGGCTAACTCCAATGGAAGGTCAGGTTGCTCAGGGCTTTGGGAGTCCACAGACTCTTTGATCCCATGTTTCAGCAATTAATGTCTTTCACAGTGAAGATTTTCTTCTTTAAGTCCTTGTGATTGTTGTCCCACATCCTTTCATTGTGCTTCTACTAGAGGAGCCTAGCTCATTTTCCATAATCTCCTTTCAGGTGTGGAAGACAGCAACCAAATTCCTCCTTAAGCTTCTCACCCCCAGACTGAAGATCCCCTGTGCTTTCAGTCTCCCTGCATGCAGTGTGTGCTCCAGCCCCCAGCCACACTGGTGGCCTTCAGATGGTCCCTCCCCAGGATGTCAGCAAACCGTGTTACATCTGTATGTGCCACATATGCATACCCAGCTGTGAGTGTGGACTTTTACTGCAGCTCAAGTGACACAGCCAGGTATGTCTGAGCTCTGAGCAATGTTGGCCAGATCCAGAAACATATATACTTTTTTTCTCAGATCTCTGAATAAGTCTATATCGATATTATCTGTTCTCTGCTCTTTTACATCTCTGCAGAGAACTGGCTTTGAAGGGCTAAGTGTGGCAGGGAGAGTCTTCCTCTTTAATGTGACTGTAGAATATTTAAGAGTTTAGACGAGGGAAGTAATTTCAGGGCCTAGTTCAACTCTCTCCTCATGCAAACCCATCTTCAAAGAGCTGCTCCAGGGCCCAGGGATGCCAAAAAGAGTATGTCCATTGACTTTTGTCTGCTTTGCTTTCTGTTCTAAAGAAAATCCAATTTTCAACTAAGCTATCAACTGCATTTGGCATAAAACATGGACCAATTTCACATCTCAGCTACCTCAAGGAGAGATGACTCCAAGGCTGAGCTTCTGTTTTCATGAAGAACAGCATAAAACCCAGGCTTCTTGTTAGTAACACAGAAAGCTCTGTATGGGGAAATGAGCTGTCTTTGGAACAGCACAAGTGGTATTTTAGCCTCAGGATCCTTTTCTCTTCTAAAGGTCACAGCACAATTTTAAACCCGGAATACTGCAATGCATTTAAATATCTGAAATCTAGGGTAAACAAGATCTACTAATGTAAAACAGAAATGAAGAAATCACATCTACCTCCCTCATGCCAGAATTGACTCATCCCAGGAATAACGATTCCAAGCAGTGGGAAAGTAAAACTGGCCTTTCAGTGCCGTGGCCTTGGATTTAAGACCTTCTTCCTTACTATGCAGAGGGATGATAGCCTCTACAATAAGACAACTGGCTTAGTGGATGGGAGAAGAGCAGTGGATGTTGTTTATTTTAACTTTAGGAAGTGACTTTCAACACCGGTATCCATTAGGTCCTCAGAGACAAGCTGATGATGTATGGGGCCAATAAATGGAAATGACTTGGGGTGAAACTGGCTGAATTGCTGGACCCAGAAGGGTGAGACCAGCAGTATAAAGTCCAGCTGGAGGCCAGTGCTAGTAGTGTGCTCTAGGGGTTGATATTGGGTCCTATACTGTTTAATATTTTCATTAATTACCTAGGTGATGGGACATTTACCCTCAGCAAGTTTGCAGATGATACAAAACTGGGAGGAATGGATACACCAGGTGAGTGTGCTGCCATTCAGAAGGACTGAAGAAATGGGTGGAGAAATGGGCCAGTAGGTATCTCATGAAGTTTAAAAAACGAAAAAGCAACATCCTGCCCCTCAGGAGGAATAACCATATGCACCAGCAGAGGCTGGGGGATGATTGCCTGGAAATCAGCTCTGCGGAGAAGGCCCTGGCAGTTCTGGTTGACAGAAAATTTAAGATGAACAAGCAATGTGATTTTGAGGCAAATAAGACCAATGGCACCCTGGACTGCATTAGATAGAGTGTTGCCAGCACGTCAAGGGAGGTGATCCTTCCCCTTTATTCAGCACTGTGGAGTCACGTCTGGAGTGCTGGGTCCAGTTCTGGGCTCCCCAGTAGAAGAGAGAAATGGACATACTGAATTGGGTCCAGCAAAGGGCCATGAAGATGATTAGGGGATTGGAGCACCTGTCACATGAGGAGAGGCTGAGAGAGCTGGTGGTGTTCAGCTTGGAGGTGACAAGCTCAGGGGGATCTCATCCATGTGTATAAACACCTGGTCGGAGGAGTAAAGAAGGTGGAGCCAGACTCTCCTCAGTGATGTCCATTGACAGGATGAGAAGCAAAGGGCACAAACTGAAATACAGGAAATTCCATTTAAACATAAGAAAAATCACTTTTACTCTGAGGCTGTTTGAACACTGGCAGAGGTTACCCAGACAGTCTGTGGAGGCTCCATCCTTAGAGCTGTTCAAAACCCAACTGGACACCGCTCTGAGCAACCTGTTGCAGCTGACCATACTCTGAGTAGGGATCTGGAAGATCTCCAGAGGTGCCTCACCTGTTCTGTGATGCTTTGATTGGAGTATACAAAGGATTTTTGCAAGACATGCTGAAGACAACAATATGTTATGTAACGTCAGGTATCATCAAGGCCACTAGGAACCGATAAATCCTGAATATTTCTCTGAGAGAAATTCAGAGCAAGACTTCACTGTAGCTGAGAATATGTATTTATAACACAAAATTGTGATGGGCACATGTTACTTGTTCTCCACTGAAATGTAGGCTTTTTTACAAACGTTTTTATCCTAGGAAAAACATCTTCATTAAAGTATTTGAACCTTCAAAACATGCCAGTCATTCTATCCGTAAGATGGTAATACCAGCAAATCACCCTCATGACTATTTCCGTACTAAAAAATCAATGAAATTGAAACTACCTCAGTATGCGTGTATTGACTTTTATTCCTAACACTGATTTAACTGTAAAGGCCTATTAAAATAGAGATCAAAGCATCTACCAAGGAGTTCATTTAGCTCTGTAAAAGTATGCAGTACTTACTTAGAAGAGAATATAAGTAAATGATAGAAAATACAGGTTTACAATGTAATTTGTGATGGAAGTGTAATGGGTGCTTATTGTGTTCAGCTCCTGCTGAAGAAAAAATGCCTTGGACTTTGCCTGGAGAGAGAATAGGATGAAAGACCAAGTTTTATTGTACTTTTGCCTAATAGAAGGTGAATAACTGAGTCACACCAGAGGTTTGAATCAGTATTGAATATGAAAGCTGGATCTGAGTCCTAATCTGATGTCTTCATTATAAAACAATCTTCCCTCATGCTATACAGAGAGGGGGATAAACTATATTCCAAATAACCTCTGGACTGTGCACTTGAATTAAGGAACATAATGGAGGGCACACCACTGTGTGAGGAGCCGCGGAGTGGCATGAAGATAGACGGTGTCTGGGATGCGACAGGGCTAAAAGAAGAGAAGAAGAAATAGGGCTTTTTCCATTGCAGTGAGTCACGTAAGGCAGGAATACGCACATAAATGAAGTTTTTTTTCCTTTCTCTGTCAACTGCCACAAAGGAGCTATCTCAGCAACCACACAATTAAAGCAACCTGAGTTCCTCTTGTGCACAGGGAATAATTGTTTCTTGCTTGCAGAAGGAAATGTGCACACAGGTGCACGTGTGCACACACCCCCCCATTTAAAAATGGTTTAAAAATGTCATATTTGACTTCCTGGCTAGTTTGACAATTCTCTTCAAAAATAGCTCTCATGAGTGCAGGCTGGCAGAGCTGTTCCTGCCTTGATTTAAATGGGAAAACTCAATTAGAGTTTGAATCTGTTGCACTGAAATGGAATTGTCTCTTGCAGGCAGAGCTCGGTCACGGACACGGAGCAGCGTGAGTGAGAGGGGTTGGGAGAGGAGGAGGCTGTGCCTGTGCAGAGGGCACGTTGTGGGGGGCTCTGAGCTAGTTGGGACAGGGATTGCCCACGTGCTGTCACCCTGGAAAGGGAATTTCATTGCTCCTCTCCAAACATGTTCAAGGAACTGCTGCTTCTTTCAGGCTTTTGCTCTCCAAACCCCTCCATGTCTGAGGAGCCCTGTTGGGTGTGGGGGTGGCAGGGACCAGGTACTGAGCAGCTCATGGGCAGGCACAGAGCAGTGGCTCGGTTCATGAGGATGATCTGCAAAGGCTTTGCCTCTCTGGCTTTGAACAAATCTTGAATCGGTTCTACTGAAATGGAATCGTCTCTTGCAGGCAGAGCTTCCTTCCACAGGCTCTTTCCCTCAGGCTTAAGGATGCCATTTTTGTTCCTGTAGTCCAGAAATATTTGTGAAGATCTCGGCTAGGCTCGAGTTTAGGTACTGGCAAAATGTTTGGCTTTTTGGTGGAAGGTTCACCACAGGATACCCCCGCCTCCTTGTCCTTCCCAGTGTCCCACCACAGTCCCATGTCTCCTCGCTGCCTCCACAGCAGACTGTTTCCAGCCTTGAGGAGAGACACTTCAATACTGCCTCTGCTCCTGGGAGCCCTAAGCTGCCCTCGCATCTTTCTCATCATCGTGCATTGAGACATATGTCTAGAAATCATGGACTTTTCCCCCTGCCTCTCTTATCTGGGATCTCAGCCTGAGCCTTGGTTTCCATTTGCTCTGTAAGTCGTCTGTGTTAAACCGCTCCTCACAAATAGCAGCTTGCAGCATGACTTCTTTCATCTGTGGCTTGTATTTGTGTGCGAGAGGCAGAAAACAGGTCTAATTTACATCAGAGCAGCTGGCTCCTCTGATCTGCCACCTGGAGTCTTGGCCGTCGGGGAGCATGTGTCTGCAAACGGGCCAGACCATTGCTCCCCCCGTGCCCGTCTCTGCACTTGTCACCCTGCTGGAAGGGGGCAAATGCACCCCTTGACCCAGCCCATTGGGACCTGCTGGAGACTGTTAGTGGATGTTATGGACTGCAAAGGGGATGCACAAGTCCTAGCAGTGGGGCAGGCTCCTCTTGCGAAACCTGCACTGCAGAGATTCAAGCGTGTCGGGAGAAGCAAACCAGGAAAACGGCTTGTTCGTGGGTCGGATGGGGCAGTGGGCCGGCAGGGCTCAGGCCGGCTCTGATCCCCTGCCCCTACCCCGGCTATGCCGGCTAGTAACCAGGCTACGGGAATCTAGCTGGAGATTTTTGCATGTACGTTTTGCAATTTGCATGTATTGCGTTTGTCCAGAGGGGAAGTGCGATACAGATCAAACATTTTTACTGAATCACTGTTGTCCTTGGAGAACCTGTTGCAGAAGAGGTGCTTAGGTCTTCCTTTGGGTATGTTGTGTGCAGATGGGACGAGGTGGGAATGAAGGTGCTTTGACAGCCAGGGCTTAGCCACACAAACAGGGGAGTGCTGGGTAAGGGTTAGTGCCCTGCAGAGAAATGTGGTTATGGACTGTCTGTCCTTTGGGCAAACGCAGGTTAATGCTTTGAAGCTCTTCCCCACAGGCTCCTGCTGCACTTGCGTGCATGGACGGATGCGTGTGCGTGGTCTGCATTGAGGTGCTATTGCATGTGCTCAGCTTACCTCATCATGGACACGGGGCAGTTAAGTGCTTGTGATAGGGCAGGCCAGGAGTGTTTGACAAACTTTGATAGTTTTACTGTAATAGCACCCTCCATACTCCAAGGAGCTACTCCAGGGGCTTTTGGCTTCTACCTGATTTTTTTTTTTTTTTTTTTTTTTTGCTGTATGTTGGGATTTTCTTTGGAGTTGATGACAAAAGAGCAAAGGAAAGAGTTTGGAAAAAATGCCATATATGAATTCTGAAAAATCACATTGTTGTTGGCAAAGGCAAGGACAGTTAGCAAGGCAAGAGCCATGGCTACACAGCAGTGGGGATTTTCTGAGGAGGGCGTTCACAACAAGGTTATTGGGTGTCTGTGATGCTTTTGCAGGAACAGAGAGAAACCCATCAATGCCAAAACCGTGATGGGGCCAGCAGCTATCTGATGTTCCCAGGGCTGAGTAAGGCCCTCAGCAAATGTCAGAGCTTGTAAGTGAGAAGGGGAGATTGTTCTGGAACAAATCCCACAGAGACAGGCAGGGAAATTTTCCAGAAATGTCTCCTGAGAAAAAACTACCTGAGCTGTGATGGCAAAGGGTGAAGATGAAGAACCACCTCATAGCTCAGGCTATGGCTACGGTAGCGAGAGCAGTGGCTGCAGCACTTGGGAGAAATCCCAGGATGGTGGATGGTGATGGGAATGGGGATCAGGTCCAAACTGTTCCTGGTCATGCACTGCAGACACCAGCCACACGGCCAGTTCTGCCTGCAGCCGAAGTTTTAATGATCTCAGAAGAGCTAAAATGAAACCAAGAGCTTTGCCCGCTCAGAGGTTCTTTAGGAAGAGGTAAATATGACTGAAAAGAGAGGGCAAGCACTTCCAGCACGGCACGTCTGTAAAGCACATCCCCCCCGGCCAGGCGCTGCCGGCTCTGCCGCCCCACGCCAGCTCGTTTCCCCGGCTAACGCTGCCGAGGCAGCCGGTCCCCGAGCCAAGCCGAGCGAAGAGGCGGGGGCTGCTGGAGGCAGCAGGGGAAGGGAGAGCTCATTCCCATGCTGGGCCCAGGCAAAGGGGCTGCCACCCGCCGCTGTCAGCGGCGGTGGCCGGGTCAGAAGGACGAGGCGAGGGAAAATCCGTCGCTGAGTGGAGCGGCGTGTGGTGGGGCTGCCTGTGTGCAGCCACAGAGCCCTCTTGTGTTATCTGCTGGGCTGCAGACCTGCCAGAAGAGCAGTCTTTTCCTTTCACAAGACCAAGGAGGGTAAAAAATGAGTGGCTGAAGGTTTTTTTTTTTTATCCCCTTAGGCGTTTTCAGCTTGTGGGTGTTTCTAGAAGGCAAGAATGGGAGGAATGAAATGATCCAAGTCCCTCTTGTCTGTGGGAGGAGAGGATATATTCTGCATATCTTCCAAAGAGCCATACACCAGGAGGAGGGTGTTGCACTGGACCTGTTCCCATGGTGTTACCTGTTATTAATTGGTTGATTTTCCAGACAATATTCCAGAGAATTTTCTGCTTCTTGCAAAAACCCAGGACGCAGGAACTTATTGTTTCAGTCAAAAGAATTCTATAAAAAAAGTTTTACTTACAAAAATCCCATTCATATTTATTTTCTGTGGAAAATAGAGACTTTTTTTGAAAGTAGAGGCAAAAAAACACCCTTTGGCTGAACTGTCAAATCTCTGAAGTCTAAAAGTTCAGGCATCTTCCTTCAGGCAATATTAGAGCCACAATGGGCTGTTCCACCCTACGTTTTTTATTCTGACCTGTGCAATCATTGCTACAAAAGGAAAAATGGTTAGTGGAGAAGAAGAAAGGCGGTAAGGTTTACCAGCCACCTTTCCCTTTTATAAAATAGGCATTATATTTACTCCTTTCTGTAGTGCACCATGCTTTCCTCTTGCTCTTGCAAAACACCTAAGTCTCTGCCTAGGTTTAAGGCTGCAAGTAACCCCCTTCACTGCGATCTCCCTTTGGGGGAAGCCCCCTTAGGCACAAGGGCTTTGTGCGGTGGAGGCTGATGAGGTACTGGAGAGCCCCACTCCAGTGAGGTCCCCAGGGAGACAACAGTGTCTTCCTCTGGCAGTCATACATCATTGGACAGGCTCCCAGAAACCACAAGCAGCTTAAATATGATAGCATTTTTTTTTCCTTTCAATGGCACAGGTATGCTTGTCTCTCTTTTTAACGGTTTCAAAAAGTGTAAAGCCAGAAAGGAGCATTAGATCATTTTAATTTGCTCACTGATGGTTTTGTGTAAAGTCTTCTATTAACTAGGCATTAATCTCCAGCAGCTACCACCAGCAAGGAAAAGAGATGCCATCAAAGCTAAGAACGCTTTAAAACTGCTGTGGGAGGAAAAAAAAGGGAGGAAAAATGCTTATGAAAATATGTCTCATGCTGCAAAAAAAGGTAAATGTTGTTCTTCCCTCTGTCTGCACTAAATTACAGTGAATCTGAACAAGGAGAAATTATTTCCTGTATTCAGATCCAATGGTCTCCAAGACCCTGAGAATACAAATGGGGACCGTACGACTCAATCATCCAAATGCAGTGCAAGGGAGGTCTTGTTTTCAATCATGTCCATAAACGGCAAACAGAGCTTTATGTCAGAATCTGTTCTTTTCCTATTTATAATCTGTTGAATAGACTCTTCTTGTATATGTCTAATATGTTCATGAGGTTAGGAGGAGGAGGTTATGAGAGGTTAGGAAGCTGATGTGTGTTTTGGAATTTGCTATCCACTGAACTAGCTTTTCCTAATGATTCAAGATGTTGTCAAATGAAATAAAATCATTCCGATGATGATGTGATGTATGTGTCAGCTTCTATTTGAATAATGCATCCTGTATTTTGGCTGCTTAGGACTGGATTTTTGATAACAATTTCTTTTTCTCTGCGTTGCTGCCAGTATGATCCTATTTGATCTCAGTGTGGGCAACAGAAATGTAAGAATGACGACCTGTTTTAGCGGTCCCTTTAGTTTACACTGATGCCACTTTTAACCTGAGCTTTTGCATTAGCACCTTACCAAAATATTTGGATTGGAATTATTTTATTTTTTTAAAGATCTTCCCTTCAAAATTTAAGTAAGTTAGTTCATGAAAATATTTTTACTCATTGCAGATTTGGGAAATACTGCATTATTTCAGAACAAAGCTCCTGGGTCTCTTTCTTCCCCATCCTCAGAATGTGTGTTCATAAAAGACTGGAAAATATAAAGATTTGAAAAACAATGAAAATAGCTTTTTGGTAGGAGACAGACCCTTAGCCTGGCCCATGGTAGATACAGTTAATATTTCATCCATTTACTGATTCCCTCTCTCATTGTCTTCTTGCAAAACCACCCCTTCTCCTACTGACTGTAATTAATTGAATTGGCTGGCTGTGTTAGGTTCTTAGATTCACCATATGCTCTCAGTCTAATATTATTTATTTGAGATTAATGGTTAACAACACCAAGAGTGACTGAATGCAAAGCCTATAGGAGTGGTTACAGAGCATCTTCTTGTGCCAGACGGTGTTGTAACCATCCTGAAAACTATCAGGTGGGTGTCAGAGGCACTTACATTTTCTTCACCTTTCCAATCTGAGGGAAATTTAAGGAACTGCTACGAGATGATCCCTAAAGCTTTCCAGTCCAGAGAAAGAGAGAAGTGTCATTTAAGTGGACAGCTGGGGAAGGAAGCTGAAGTGCCTATGTTATGATTCTCAGATGTAAGGTAAGTCTGTTAAAATGGCACAGATTTTCACGATTTATGTCTGAACATGAATTTTGCTTCTCTGGTCCCACTCATCTCTGTCTTGGGAATGTTTTAATGGATTACTTGAAAAAAAAAGCTGTTATTTGCAAGTTATCTCTCTCTGTTTCATGTTACCCTTGCCAGAAGGTGTCTCACTTGCATGGTCATTGCAAGAAACTGTAGGTGCCTTTATGTTCTATGAGATATCTTTAGGTGCACTGCATATTGCTAGTTTGGTTTAAAATGGTGTATTGCAGCCAGTCAACAACATGATTAAGAGAATATATTAACCTAAACTGGGTAATGTGTGTGCAAGTCTTAAATAAGCACAGACCATCTCACAAATGTTAGTTAGCAGCAGAAATGTTTTTTCAAGGTAAATTATGTGGAACTGAGAGAAAGCCAACAAAGAAAAGGGGAAAAGAGAAAAGGAAGATGAAAGAAAAAACTGACTAGTGAAGGGAGAGAAGGTACTCAGGTACTGCAGTGGTAGATAGCGCTGAAGGAGGTGGGAGAAGATGGGAGCTTGTGTCTCAGAGAGAACAGAGCAATGGGGGAATGCAGTCTGGGTGGGAGAGGCGATGCCTGTGGCGGGAGGAGGTCTCTGGTTAGAAGAGATGGTGTAACCAGGAAAGGTGGAACAAGTGTCTCAGCTCCTGCGATCAGCTCTGCCGATGGTCACACCCCTGGCTTGTGCTGGTCCCTTACCCCACTGGATCCTGTCCACGGGGGATGTTCTCCCAGGGCTGAGCCCTGGCCGGGCAGGAGGCTCTGTAGCTCCAATTACAAATTAATTAACTCAGTTGAGAACAGGAGATATGATGGAATGAGGGGGAGAGGGAAAAACATAGCTAAGAAGTTGCTTTAATGAATTTGGCTTTCCTCAGTGAAGGTTTGGAGACATGAAGGATGTTTTCAAGGAAGCAGGAATGTTTGCTTAAGGAATGGATTATTCAGAGCTTAAAAAGTGCTGATTACAAATTGCTCTGTGTATTCTTTAGGTTATTAAGTGTAAAAAGCTCTTAATAACTAAGCTGATAAACTCCTCAGTGTTTTACCTTGATATTTTTATTTATATCTTTGGAAATATGCTAGTTTGCTGCATAAATAGCAAGGCATATTTTGTCCTGGAGCAAATAACAAACACACTCAAAGATTTCTTCAACATAGCAAGAAGTGAGGATTTTTTTTCATTTATTTTATTGGCCTTTGGTAACTTTTGTGGATTAATTTAAAATGCTTTAAGATTTAGAACTTTTTAGAAAAACCCTGCCCGGTTAGCTTGATTCCTTAATTCCAAGAGAAAGCTCTTCTGTTTCAAGACCAATTCAAAGACTGAGCTGCAAATAAGATCTTTTCCTGAGAAGGTGAGAGTTTAAAGTGAGTTCCTTTTGTTTGGTGGGCATAAAGATCTCTTGAAAAGCTGTTACCCAGCTACTACTCTTAATGCCTCTCCCCTGAGGCAGGCAGGGCCTATTTTAACTGTACTTATTGATCTGTGTTATGAAAACAATCACAATAACATTCATGAGCCTTAAAAACTATAATACTCACACTTCACTTAATTCAATAAGTTTGGTGGGGGGTGTAATATGCCTCTCGGAGCGTAGCTTCAGGAAATCATCTTGGTTTGCACTGCTTGAGGAGGCTCTGGTAATGTATTTTATAATAACAACAGTAATAATAAGGCTCAGCAAACTACCTGGTTTATGCGGTGTTGCAAAACCTCTGCTCTCTGCTGTCATGTACACCGGCCTCGGCTGGCCCTGGACCTCCTCCAGCCCCCCACCCGCGGGAGGAGAGGGAGCAAATGCCCCCCTGCCCTCCTCCTTTCTGATGAGATGGCAAATACTTCAGGCAGGAACCGCCTCTGGCTGGGTCTGTACAGCACCCGCCAGAAAGTAAGGCCTCATTTCAGCTGGGACTATCAAGCACTACAGTAGTACAAATAATTTTATGTAATGATTTCATTTTGTTCCCAGTCCCGGGCTTTGTCCAGAGACTCGCAGTGGAACTACTAGGCATGTCTGGAATTGTTATGAACCTCTTTCCCCAAAAGTGATTTATCTGACTGAGGGTAATACACTGTAATTGTACGCCAGCCTCTGACTATTCTTCTAAGACAGCCCAACTCCTGTCTCTGAAAACCATCTCAAGATGAATAAAAACCGGACTGGTCTGAACAACAGCCACCGCCCCTTCAGGCTAGGCTGATGTAGAAATCAAAGGCATGTTGCCTGGATGTAGACACTGTACACCCACCTCTAGTACCGACATCCGGGGACCTCCCCAGCTGCTCAGGACATTTGCCCAATTTTCAGATTTGACAGCATGCCCGAAAATGGGGATCCAAAGTCTGCAAGACACCAGGAGCAGTGGCAAAATTGAAGGTACGTACATACACCTCAGCCTGTTCTATTTTCCCCAGCTTTAAAACAAAGTTTCTCCTCCCCTTTGGAAAGGATTTTGAGCCAGAAGTGTGTGGAATCATTTAGGTTTGGGTACAGATGTACTGCACTGAGAGAACTGCAGTGGGAAAGCATGGCCAGGTCTTACAGAGCCAACGTGGCTGATGAACAGCCTTTCCAAGACCGTTCACTACTATGAGATCTGGCTGGTTTCACTGAATTGCCTTTCTGAGTGAGGAAGATAATCTAATTAGAGCAATCCCTGCAATGCTGATGGGGTCTGAGCAATGGATCGAGCTGGCTAAAGAGGCTGCTGGGAGCAGCTCTAGCATGAAGCGAGGTGGAGGAATGTGATCCAGTAACAGCCCAGGGAATAACATTATTCTGAACTACTCTGTGCGCGAAACAAGAGAGGGGACCGGCTTTTCCTTGCTGAAGGAAACATTTGGGCCTGCAGGAATCATTTAAAAGGGTTGGACTTTAAAAAATACTCTGCGGCTGAGCTGAGGAAGAAGGCTAGGATTGGGCTGACCATCTTCTTTAAGTTCCTAGCTGTCCGTGTTAAAATGTCTTTCATACCTCAGTTCTGAAAACCTTCCTGTGCAAACACTAAACCTCTTTGTCACTGCCCGGATTTGAACCACTACACACGGCCTATTTTCTGCCATTCAAATGCTCTGCCCACAGGAGAGCACGGAGCCATCCCTGCCGGGGCTTAGTCCGGCTGCTCTTCTCACCTGGAGCCACCACCACCGCTGCACTGCTCTGTGGCCAAAGCCCGTGCTGGAAACTGCCACTCAATGTCACATAGCTGATGGACGTGGCAAAGTGGTAAATTTTGGGATGCGCGGCTTTATGTCTTGTCTCCCAGGCTTGCTGCCTGGCTGACCCTCAGAAGCATAAAGCAGAAACATGTTGTCTTCTTTGAGGCCTTGTAGGTTCCACATCCTAACTACTGATAGGAAAATTGAGGTGATTTTAGGCACTGGGAATGAGTAATTGAAAATTCTTATTCTCTGCATATGTACTGTGAGTATTAAACAACTATTCAGAAGTACCTGGCTCCAGCCAGAAATGATGAGGACGAGCACGACAATGATCAGAAATGCGTTTGTGGACAGAAACCCAGTCAATAGATGAACTCCCTCTGTAACTAGTGGTCTTGAAATCCTGTAGCTTCAGTGAATTTTAAATCAGGCCTTTTCAGGGCATCCTCAAAATAATGGCCTCTGGCAAGATACTCATGTGCTGCAATACCCAGTGCTTGGCATACGACAGCCCCAGCAACCCAGAAGACTCCTTGCTTGATGCGCAGCAGGAGTACCTTTCTGAGTTATGTGCCCATCAATGCGGCCTGACCGATGCAGTCAAGACCCATGTGTTTGTCCTGCCAGAACATGTGAATACATGTGGTAAAAATGAACATTTGGGTAGGGCTCAAAATTGCATGAAAAATACAATTTTTTGATGCTTGAGTACTTTTGCATTCAAATTCATGTGCCCTCTTCCTTGCATACAGGACTGCTCCCGCGAAGGTGCTGCTGGGCTTTTGCCCGGTGCTCAGCAAGGGGAAGTCTGGCAGATGTGCTCCGTGCCGGCTGCTGTCTCCACCGTCACCGAGGTGGAGGCTGGGTGGTGCGGGAGTGTGTGGATAAAGGCAAGACAGACACTATGAAGAATGTCTACGAAAGGACATTCATACTGCCAAATACAGAGAGCATCCTTCCTCCCTTTGCCCCAGCCCGACACTGAATAAATTTAATGCCCTGCAAACTACTCTGGTAGTTTTGGGGTTTTACTTTATACAAGCAACTGACAGTGAGTTGGTCCCACAGCCATGCTGGGAATACCACGCTATCTCTGCTTTCCTCCTCACCTTGCTTTTTTTTTTGTTTGTTTTGTTTGTTTGTTTGTTTGTTTGTTTTGTTTTTCTTTTTGGGAGATTTGTGATATTTGGGATATAGATTTCTGGGACCATGAAAAGCAGAAGAGAACTTTAATAATGTGATTGGAGGCTCAAAATTTAAAATCTTAAGCTTGGTCAAGAAGGAAGAAAGTCTGGGTAATTAGGGAGAGCCAGTGATCTGCTCTTTTGAAATTGAGAGCTATCTTAGTGGAACAGGCTGTGCTTTAAAGTAGGTAAAATATAGCACCTCAAAACCACTTCACACTGACAGGCATGAGCTCTGTGCAGATTGGTAAAATCTGTCTGTGTTTTCCCCGGTGTTTTTCTTGAGTGCAAGCATTTGTTCTGCTTTTGCTTTAATTAGTCCCTCATAGTGCCACTCTGACAGTCTAAATTAGGTGTCAGTAATAATATACCTTGTAAATGCAATCATTTTGTCTGTACGGAAATTCTCCATGATCAGGCTGTGATTGTTTTCCATGTCTATTCACTGCATGTAATTATATAATAATCTTCTAGAAATTGCAAAATAATGGCTAGATCTTAAACTGTGCCATTTCTCAGTTCTTCCTCATGGGCTGTGACTGGCCAGCTACTCCACAGGGCAGTAAGACTGCTCCTCAGTCAAGTGATAGAAATGTTTAATGTGGGGGATAAGGAATAGCAATTAGCAATCAGTCTATTTAGAGCTCATCTGTTTATTTAGCAGTGCTGATCATAAAGTGCAGGCACTGAGATTTTTTGCAAACTTGTTCCTACCTGCTGGATTTCTTAAGCTATGATCTTCACCACGATACCTGAATCCTCTATACTATCCCTGTACCCCAGTTAGGGGGCAAATTCAGTTCAGGCACATCCCTTTCGTCTGACTGTGTGAGCATCGGGTGAGGTACTTGGCATGTTTCCGATTAGAGCCATCATGTGAATCAAAGGTTTAGGGCTTGAGCTCGAGCGTGAGTTCAAGTTGCAAGCTAACACAACAGGTGTCAAGTGAGATTTTAAGATCAAAATGCACCTTTAAGATCTTTATAACATCAACCACAAAATTTTTTCTGATTGCCCGTTTGGAGTCCAGCAGATCATGTCTTCATCAGAGCAGAGCTGTTAGATCTGCTCCTGTCTTAACCAGAAGACACCAAGAGACAGAAAGCCCACCAATTCCCTTTGCTGATTGTTCTTATCCCAGGTCACCCTTAGTGGTAAATAATTGTGTATATTTTACTGATGAGACAGTGGAGAACCACTAGAAAACAGAACAATATTTGATCCATATTTATAGCTTGTAAAAAGCACCCCCCTTCTTTTTACCAAGGAAAAGATGTTGTTTCCTACTGCAGCAGATGTAGGAAGATGAGGAAAACACCTCTGTTCCTAACCAAAGGCCTCTTTCTGGTTAGATTTTCTTGTAGGTGACAATGCAAAAGGTGGAAGTGATCACCGTGTGCTGAGACTTCTCTGTGACATTTCAGAGAGAGATGCAATGCAAGAAGAAGGACATGTGCTTTTCATCAGCAAGTTTCTTAGGAAAGCATTCTCTCTTTCTTTCATACTCGATATACTTTGAATTTAGAAATTCACACACACAATTTAGAAAGTCAAACCACTAATTTTTGGTTTTAATCCTTGTAAAAAAGTAGATCTATGTCTTTTTCTGTATTCTTTTTTTTTTTTTTTCTTTAAAACCAAATTCAATACTGCAGGGAAATAAGACAGGAATCACTTTTTTTTCTTGTATTTTGTAATGTCTTGTTCTAAACTTTGCTACTTATGAGACTGCTTGAAAATATTCCATATGAATGGGAACTCTGTAGAAATAACAGACTTAAATTTGTCTAGTGGGCTGTTGCCTGAAAAGAGAGAAAGCCTTATTGTAGCTTCTCCGTGGTGGCTGCATTATCAATAATGAAACATGAAGAACAATTTTCTTACCTTGCATTTATACAAATGTTAACAGTAGAAAAATGAGAAACTTAAGAAAACTTCCCAAACAAGTCTTCTAACCATTCTTCAAGCCTCCCAGGCACCAAAGAGCTTTGCAGATCAATGCCATTATTGTATGAATGAGAGGACTTTAGAAAGCCACCAGAAATAGAGGGGGTCTATGGTTTGTGGCAGATCTTATTGGAAATGAGCATCCCTTATCCCTGTGTGACTTCCTATGCTTTTCAAAGGGTGTAGTTTGAGAGATGTTTGGGATTCAGCATTTATGATGGAATCCGTAACAAAACTCAGCATGGGAACTGCAAGAAGGTATTTAAGTAGTTTGAGTGAGAGTCAGAACTGGCTTAAAAAGCATTTCCTGAAGGTACAATCACTTCTGGCACCAGAGTAGAAACACTTATGCATATTTCTACACCCTGGGGCAGTTTTCAAGAATGTAGCTAATGTTAAATCTGAACTCAAAGGGCTTTAATTTTTCTGTTTGATGGGGAGCACTCATTATGCAAATAAGATAGCCTTTGGGCAGCTGTCTATTTTCCAAAGGTTTTTTCATTTTTGGGAGGATGCTAGTTTAAAATGGAAATTTCCACACTGAAGTTACCTATTTGGTCACAGCTTTTTACTGTGCCTGGAAAATATGAAGTGGAACACAATCAGATACAAACGTGATTGGCAAAAATCCATCCTGGCATGACAGTAGCCTTGTTTCGGTGCAGCACTGTCAGTGTTGTAGCTCCTCCTAGACAGAGAAATTGCAGGAACATCCACTTGTCCTTGACCTCATGGCACAGGTAAAAAGTCCTTGGTTATCTCCACAGGTGACCTCTGGTGGCCAGCTAAATCCCGTTGTTCTTCTTGACCTACCTCCACACTCTCGGTTTTGGGGCAGGGACAGTGTGGGTGAGAGTGTCCTCAGTAGGACATATATGAGTAGCTAGTGTCTGTACTCTGCTTTACAGTACTCTTACTGCCCTCTTGGCATTTGATGTTTTAGGAGGGACCTCAGTCCAGTCGTCCTGGCCATTATATCCCATGTGGTAGTGCCATGGGGAGCAGTGGGAGACGTGGCCATGTGAGAGGTAGGTGGGCATTTTGGCCTATGCTGTCCTCCAGAGTTCCCATCTGCTGGATCCCACGACTTTCCTGAATGTGGGCATGCATCCAGGCAGGCTTTGTCTGTGTGATTACATTAGGTAAGAGCACAGTGTTTGGTAGCAAGGGCCTCATCACTAGCAAAGTCAAAGACTTAGTCAGAAGAGAATCTGAAGACATATCCTGCACTTGTGTAACTTACATGCCATGACCAAAGCCAATGGAGCGAGAGTATTTTATATCCGCGAAGTTTTTTTTCTTCTGCTGATACTTTTCTTTTTCCAGCACTGCAGTCACAAAAATCTTATGGAGGGTTAAGGGGTTTTGACCCCCATCATGACCTCAAAGTCTGGGGACCTTTAAGAACTAGATTTTAATCTCTGGGGAAATGACAGACTGTAAGGAGCATGAAAAATTGAAAAACAAAGAAAGCCTTTTAGTAACTTCTTTTAAGTTATTCCCCATTGAATGCTCTGTCTCAGAACATGGAGACCAGAACATGGACATTCATCTTCAGGAGCTCAGTGAGGGTCTGCAGCAACCCCTCCCTGGGAGCAGTGGAGGAAAAGAACCAGCCTCCTTTTTACGGTGCTTCTTGTTTAGATGAAATCATGAATTATCTAACTTGTTACCTGTGATACACTCAGATATTTCCTCCCCACTCTGATTTTCCTTACCAATAGCCCTCATTGCTCATGCTGCGCTGGTGGCAAAACATCTGCTTCCCAACATCCAAAAGGGATTTGTTGTGCAGCATTAAGGAGAGCTTTCCCTGCTGAGTTTGGTTTGCTTAAGTAACAGTTTGTGAAATACTTTGGATCCATCTGGAGGGAGATCCTCCTGAAATGGAGCTCATTATCCTAACAACGCAAAGAGACCTGGTTGAGCAAGGGCTGGGGGACCCAACCTCATCTGCAAGGACATGACAGAAGATGGGCAGCTTGCTGAGGGGAAAGCAGCTGGCTCTTGTAGCTTGAGTGGGAGCTCCGCTCTCCTGGGGAGGGGAGCAACAGCAGAGTAAGCGCTGAGACTGACAGGAAAAGTTAGTGGAAGTGCTTTCCTGTGTTGCTGGGCACAGCTGCAGCACAGCGCTTTGCTGTGCTTGAAGGACTTAGTGTTGCTGAGCTTGCAGCTGGAGGTGGAGGGCTGCAGAGCCCGGCAGGGAAAGTTGCACACAGCGAACTTTGCTTTTCATCCACCTCTGTAAAATGATGCGGGTAGCAGGACTCCAGGATTTCAGAAGTTTGGGATGAAATTAAAGAACCCTGGGACATTTTTAGATGAAGAGCACACAATTAGCTGCTGAGCAGCCTGGCACATGGACATAGCTCTGTCTCTCTCCTGCCCAAGCACTCTGCTTGTCACATGCTGCTTGTGTCTAAGGGTGGTCAAAGCTACTAACTCCCACTTGCCTCTCTTTAATCGCTGTGCAGAGGAGCATCGGGGTAGGGCCCTCAGAAGCGTGCCAGGCAGCTCCCAGGCTGTCCATAGCATTCGCTCCACCGTTATGGCTGCTTTCTGCTTGGGGTGAGCCCTACTCTGCTTAAAGCCACTTTCTGCTTAAAGCTTCCCGCTTCCTCCTTTTTGTTAATGCCAGGAACAACCTGAGAACAGTGGTCAGAGTGGCTTTCTGTGTTGCCAAGCATATTTTGGAAGGAAGAAGTGCTATTACCTTATCAGCAAATCATTTCCCACAGGCATTTTAGTCATCTGCTGCAGAGGACAAAGTGAGCTATGGGGAAAGCTGCTGAGGCCGTTGTGTCTGGCTGAACCAAAGTCGACCGCTTCATACAGTGGATATTTTCTTCTCTCTGGCATCTGGGTCATGTTTGGTACAGTTGTAGGACACTTTGAAACCTAGCATTTTATTTTTCTACCACTTGGAAAAAATAGACCCTGAAGGAGGGACAACAAGCAAACTAAATCAAAACATATTTTCCAAAAATACACATAAACTTCCCCTTCCAGTAAGAAAATACCCTAAGGACATTGGATGTCAGCACTAAGTCCAAGCCTTTGGAAACAGCCCGCATAAGACAAACATGGAAAGAAGTAAATCCTGCTGTCCTGCCAAGCTCAGCCACATGCTTCTGGTGCCTTTGTTCTTGGAGGGAATGCTGGAGTCACCAGGAGGATCCATGTTCCCGTGACATTTCAGGAACACTCCATGAGGAGGAGAGCAAGGACTCTTGCCCTTGATCTTGCTTGGGTAGACTGTGTGCCACCCAACCTGCTGACTCTACAGCTGAACAGGTACAAATTCTACACAAGCTAGGTCTTCTGTTTTTGCCTAAACAAGGGTGGGAGGTGTTTTCTGAGCTGGCGTTCATTATTATACTGGCTCAAATAAAAACAAAGCTGTGCTTTCCCTTTTCCAAAGCACACTGCAGGCCTCCTTCACTCTCCCTGCTAATTTTATTCTAAGGGAATACCAGTGGCTTTAGGAAACTTCCCAGTGTCATCGCAGAATCAGACACTAATGCTGCTAACTTACACATGGAAGGAACAATTGCTGACCAAAGGTGCCATATAAGTAATGGTTACAGCTATGTTTTAGGACTGGGTTGGTCTCTTTCTTTCTTTTCAGAAATGAGTTGACACAGCACTAACATTGGTGACCAGGCATCACACAAACATACCCTGAGCTTCACTGTGCATCCATAGCCTGCCCAGGGGAGGTCCCTTCTGTCTAAATGCAAAAAAATTCCCTGGAAGAGCATTCATAGACATAAAAACTCCATTTGAAAAGGCAGAAGAGATGTCCAAAAACTGCTTTTTTGATTTTTATTTTGAAAAGAACCAGGTGCTTGATTAAAGGCCCAACAGCTGGCATTTCATAAGCCACAGAACGATCCTGACCTACCCACAAAGTATAGTGAAAGAGAGAAGAAGAAAGGATACCAGGGAGTGACTTCCTTTTTCCTTTATGCCAAGAAAACTTCCTGGTGTGATGGCTTCTACAAGGTTATTGGAAAGGCCTTCTGAAGAGATGAGGTCGATGTCAGTACCACAGGAGGTGACACTGACCTTGTGTCCCATTCCTGGGACTTTACAGAACCCAGGAACAATTGCACAGAGATACTCAGTGGCATTCAACATAAGTTTTCATCATTCCTTGGAGAGTCACAGATGTATCTATCTGGTGTACATGGGGTCACATTTCTCTGTGGCAGATGAAATATGCCCATGACAGACAGGTAGGAATTGCACAGATTCAGTTTTCCAGGTAGCAACACTCATGGTGCCGAGACCTTATGGAGGTCACGCACAATACCAGCACAGAGGTCTGGTATCGCTCCCTGTACAACACTGCCAGCCCTGTGGGCAAGGACCATGGGCAGTTATCCCAGATGAAAATCAGAGCCATGCTGCAAAGTGGGATGAAAATAGGAAAGTCTGTTTCACAGAGGACAGGAATGAAACCCCATAACTTGACTGTCAAAGGGAATCAAGCTCCTGCTCCGGTGCGGTGTGGTATGGCGGTGCCGTATATGACACAGCTGGGCAATCTCAGCGTGCTTGCCAGCCACAGCCATCTGGTAGGTATTTTCCTGTCCTTGACTCTGCTGCTCTTCTAAATGTCCTCACACAACTTCTTGAAGTTACTGAACTGGCAAATTCTGCATCCTTGGGTGTTTCTCACTGTCTCCACAGCCATAGGTGTGAGAAGACTGTAACTGCTACAGCATAGGTCCATATGCTGCAGAGCAGATATCACTCCCAGGCAGCTGGGATTGGGTTGCTTATATGCTGTGAAAGTTTCTATCCTTTGCCAGGAAATGTCAATTGGTGCTTGATTAGTTAAATTTAAAATTCAAAAGGAGGTTCAGCAAAGGAAATAAAATACTATCTGATGAGTAGTTTGGGCATCAGCTATAATAAAATGCACTACTGTTAAAATGAAGAATCATCTGCTTTCATCTATTTGCTATCAATCTCAATTTTCCACGTTTTCACAACTGCAGATCTAAAAAATCCCTACCCTCTTTGCTTTTAACACATTGGAAAGTCCAGAGAAATACTTTAAGCTGATAATCTAAAATAATTTTACTGAAAGTACTCCAGATTTCTTGCTGAGTTCACAGTCCTACCTCAATTCTTATTTCCTTTTATGGTGTATTTGCTATATGCCATTCCAAGAGACTTTTAAAAAGATGTAAATCTTTTCATCTTTTGTTTTCCCGTTCCAGGCAGAATTTAGTATTTATGTTAAATTGCCAGCAGTTTGGATAAGGTAAATATGAATTCAAATTGTTATTAGCTTTCAAAATCCAGCCAATATTTGTGTAAACAACATCATTTAAACATCATATGCTCAAATCCCATTGCTATTCATAAGTTGAAAAATTAGTAGATGGGCCAAAACTGAGGCCAAGTGTAATAACTTCACTGAAGTCAATTGAACTTGGGCTAATTTGCTTTAGATATGATCTGGCCCATTTTTCCCTTTAGCACTATATTGTCCTGTTTTCTTTTCCATGACACCTCTTATGCTGGTGTCCAAATTTCTTTCCAGGTAAAACCAGTGTTTTGTCTGCTTCCTCTTTGGTCATAATTTCTACAGTAACTGCTATTAATGTCAGGATGAACTCACGATTTTTCCCATCAGTAAAAAAGCCATGAAAGCTGCACCTCCACCTCCTCTCCTCTCCTCCCCTCTCTTCCCCTCTCCTCTTCTCTCCTCCCATCTCCTTTCATTTTGTTTCCTTTTTTAAAAGGATTTAAATACAAGCTATAGCAAACCCAACACTGGGCAAATATTAAACAACACACAGCAGTAAAATGCAGTGTCCTGGGCAGTGTTTGCAGTTTAGGAGCTAAAAATATGCATTCATGCTTTGTGTAAAAGATTAAGTGCTTGATCCTGTTTTCAGGGTGTCAGTGGGAGCTCTGCCACCATTCAGTAAGGGAGGGATCAGATCCTTAAGATATCTGATGAAATGGCTTGCCCAAGGACTGTAACTTTCAATACACAAAAGCACACAAACTGTGGCCAAAACCTGTCTCTGGTGATGGTTTGTAAGATCCTGTTTTGAAACCGGGGCTGTTATGTGTAAATCATTGAGCAGGTTCAGTAGAGAGGGCACAGAATGACATTTTCCCCAGGAATATTTAATGAAATGCTCAAATTTTGCTAGAGAATAGGCTGATCTGCAAAGATATTGATAACACAGGAAGGTTACGTGCAAGGCCAAGGAATTTAACGTGGTTCTTAAGCCGTGTCTTAGAGACCTGGGCTCCATCTGCAGAGGAAAGCTTGTCTGCCCCTGAACTGCGTCTCTGCTACGTTGGCAGGAATATTTTTTTTCCTGGATTTTTTTTTTGATAGATAATTTTCCTAGTGTGGTGCTCTGTGCATTGACTACACAGCTGTTCTGACTCAACAGAAGGGGAGGCATGAGGGCAGGAAAGAGCAGCCAGAAAGGTTTTGAGGGACAGCTTAAACTGACTTCGGCAGCACTGCCCTCAAATACAAAGCTATAGTGAGAACTGGCCAACTGAAAGACTTTGAGAGCAGGGTCAGTTGTACCAAAACCTTCTGACAGCTGGTTTCAGAACCCCCTCTGAATGGCTGCTCGAGGCCCTCTCCTCACGAGCAACGCAAAGTGGAATTGGGTGCAGCTCAGGGGTGCACAGAGAGGCCAAGAGCCTCTGGAGACGATACCCCAAAGGCCAGTCAGACCTCTCTGCCTGACTGCATTTGCTTAGACTTCAAGGCAGTTGTTTGCAGACCTGTGTGGGCTATTTCCAAAGGGGTGATGAGAGATGACTAAAGAAAAGGTTAACTCACGTATTCACACATGCCAGGTGTTGTGGTTTAGCCCCAGCCAGCAATTAAGCACCACACAGCTTGCTCACTGCCCCATCCCCCAGTGGGACGGGGGAGAGAATTGGGGAAAACTCGTGGGTTAAGATAAAAACAGTTTAATAGGACAGCAAGAGAGGAGGAAACAACAATGAAAATGATGATAATAATAATACTGAAAAATGAATGTACAGGAACAAGTGATGCCCAATGTGGCAATTGCTCACCACCCGGTGATCAATAGCCCGTCCCTGAGCAGAAATTCCTGCCCCCCAGCTAGCTCCAGTTTATGTACTGGGCATGATGTTATCTGGTAGGGAATATCCCTTTGGCTGGTCTGGGCCAGCGGTCCCAGCCGTGCCCTCTCCCAGCTCCTCGTGCCCCTTCCCGCTGGCAGAGCACAGGGAGCTGGAAAGTCCTTGACTGAGTGTAAGCACCACAACTGCTTAACCACAGCTACAACGTCAGTGTGTTACCAACAGCATCCTCATACTAACTCCAAAGCATGGCATTATGCCAGCTATCGGGGAGAAAACACAACTCCATCACAGCCAAAACCAGGACAGCCAGGTCAGCAGCCTACTGATTTTTTAGCTACAGCAAACTTTCAAAGTGAGAGTTGGAAAGTGCCTTTAAATGCTTGGACCTTGGCTATTGCAGTGAGCAGAAGTGCCCTGATCTCTGGTTTGTGGTGCGACTTCCATGTCAGTACTCCCAGAACATTGCTCTTACCACTGCTCATAATCTGTCCCTTACCCCTTCGTGGCTCACAGAGGCTGTAGGATGAAGCACTCTGCCTCTCTAATCCATAAATCTAGAGCAGAAAACTCTCTGGGGAAGGGGGAGGATCAAAAAGTTGAGAATCAGTCTCTTTTATAGCTGTTTTCTGGCTAGCAACCTGGACAAGCACTTTTCAGTTTACTGTTCTCAAACCAATCAGAACATGCAAACAATGAAAAAACAACAGTTTTTTCCAGCAACCTTATCTGTCTCATAGTTTCCTTTCATCCTGTACTCCGCTTCCCACCAATTACACGATGCAAACGTTTGCTTAAAGTAATTTCCCCCAACTTTGTGGAAGGTTGTAAAATTGATGGCTGATCTGTACATCCCTCTTTCCGTCTGTTAGATTCCAGCCGGCTGAAATCTTTCAGTCCTACAGAGAGACAAGAAAGGGTTAAGACTTCTTCAGTCCCACCTATCCCCTCCTGTCAGCTTTCCTCGTCTAAACCAGGAAAAGTCAGATCCTTCTGGGACGTGGCTGTTAGCAAACACTAGCATTTGTAAGGTCATGTCTGCTACGTGCTGTGACAGCTGATGCTCCTGCACTTCCTCAAGGTGTTTGCATGCTGTAGTGTCATTGCTATAAGGAAGAATGTGTTTGCAGAGAAACCTTGGCACGCCATTTGAGTTCTCAAATTTCCTTCTTTCTGAACTCCACACCTCTCATGAAGAACCAAACAGGAAGGGGAGCAGCTGCATTGTGTGGAGGAGAAACATTACAGGAGTCTTCTATGTTGCTTTCAACAAGTGCCAGCCATCTCAAAGGAGATGGCTGTGTATTAATATCCCGTATTCAAACTCCGTTGGAGGTTACCTTGGTCCACGGCATGTCAGCCATAGCTATAAGAGTCTGTAGCATATCACCTTGCACCTGGGTTGCTTTGTCTCGGTAGGTTTAGTTGTATGCCAACTTTGTTCCCAAATTGACTTGCCATAGGGTCAAATGTGGACCAGAGCCAGAGCAGTGGGCAGGAGGGACCGAGAGCATAGCTTCTGGCAAGCAACATAAGCCATAAGATTGGATTAGCTTCAGCAGGGTCCTGCACCCTTAGGTTAGCCTGCAGTGAAGGACATCACCACTAGGAAAATCCCCAGTGCCTGCGGGGACCCATCGGAGTTGCTAATAGGCCTTTTGTAACTCTGGGCACTTATATTCCGTATGCGTTTGTGCTAAAAGTTCAGATGTTTTTTGCACATGAGGTAGCATGTAATAAACACTTTTAGCAATGCAAAAATACAACAGTAGCCCATCAGCTATAAGTAGAAAAGGGGGATTTTTCCCTTTGTACTTAGTTTAAGTGCAAGCAATAACTTAAGTGGAAATACAGTTGTTGCGCAGACTGCGACATGCACTGAAAGACAGCTCCTGCTTCTCAACATATGAAAGACTAACTGGTTTCTGTGGGAAGAAGCTGTCAGATTTTGTATAGTAAAACAGAAAATACGACATGAATGTTATTAATGAAGCCAAAGAGGTAGAAAGTATAGAACTGGTCTTGCTCAGAAGAAAGGATCCTAGAATCCTAATGTGTGTGCGTAAAAGCAGACGAAAGATATAATTCCAGTCAAAAACATAACTTTCTTATGAGCTGGAGAAGTACTGGTTACAGTTTTGTTTCTCATTAAGTACAAATACTATTTTTCATTACTTTTTTAATTTCCTTCTTGAGTTGGAAGCAAAACTGCTTTGTGGCCAAACCAGATTCACAGCAGGGTGATTAAGGGCCATTGTGGCCTTGTTGTTAAGCATACTGTAGGGGAGAACTGCTAAATATTTTGAGCAATCAAAAATATAGGACGTGGCTGGCTCAAGAGCATAGAAACAAATTATGAACCGTCCCAGTGCTCTATCATGTAAATTCAATTCCAGTGCAGTCACGCAGTAGTATGACTGGGTTGTGAAAGATACCAAGTGCTCTCTCAAGAGGCTGTCTTTAGCAGCAGAAATCCTTCTGAACTCAATGTCTAGCAGGACTAGATCATTAGACACTGCTGCCTATCTGATGAGTGGTTTTGGGAGGAGCAAACCAGTGTTGTTCTGGTTACTTGGGGAGAAAGGTCTGCCCAGATGACAGAAGGACCCAGTGCAAGTGGAAAACGTGTTGCCTATTGGTCTTTGCAGGGGAGTCAAGAACAGAAAAGCTCCTAAGGTTCTCCCAGACCTGGGGTGATTAGGCCATTGTGGCTGGTGGCACGTTGCTAATTGATGTAAATATATGAAGCTCATAACCCTGCTAACCTTGTTCTTTGGACAGTGTGTTTCATTTTCCACATTTGCCAGCTGGGTTCCTTGAAAATGACATTCCTGGGTTCCTTGAAAATGACATTTGCTTGGAAAGAAAAATACAGTAAAATATAGTAAAGGCTGGTAAAAATTGACAGCAGTGTAATAGGGTTATGAGAAAGAGAATGTAAAGAATTTCAAATAACTGGCTTTTGCAAATCTTCCCTGTAGCTGTCAGCAGCTTAACACAGCGACTACAGGGACAGAACTTCGTCATTAAAGCTGTCATGGTGAGGGCTTTGGGTAGGCAGAAATGATTCTTGTTTAACCCAAAGTTAGTGACAAATACAGAATCTAAAAGAAAAGCACAAACCCTAAAGAACAAAAACCAAAGCACATACTTTTGCACACTTACTAGACGTGGATCTAAATCTTAAAATGGATGAAGGAGGGATAGTTGGTGAGATATTGGAGACATTTTTTACATAATTTAAACTCTTCCCCATGTTTCTGACTTGAAGCTAAATGATTTTTAAGAGTCCAGTGCATTTATGTGGCTCACTTCAGGGTGCCAATGTTTTATTTGCAGTGGCTCTGTTTTATCCAACAACCCCAAATAGTGTGAGGATGGCAGTGAATGTAGGAACTTTAATGGCATTGAGACTTGATAAAATCTCAAGAGAGCTATAAGGGAATAGATGTCTACTTCATGAGAAGCTCTGAAATTTTGACAAGTTTTTATCTTGAATCAATTCATAGCAGACTAATATTTCAAACTTTCACCAAGAACAGTATTTTTGAAAATCTATTACTTTGGATCTCAGCTTTTCCAATATTATCTCTAAATTTACATTTTACATCACTTGGTTTATTATTGTACAAGATGTCCCATGTTCCATTTCCATTTTTGATGCTTAGTTTTACTGAAATCCATGTGTTCTCATGAAGGAAATTTATCTGGCACATTTTCTGACAAAGATTTGTTTCCTTAGAAAATCTTTAATTAGCTTTAGACTTCAGCATACAGATGTGATTAATCAAAAAAGCAATCCAAAAGATGTCTCTTTGTAATACCAGCAAGGCTACTAAGTGGTGTGTGTGTTGCAATTACAATCAAGCAGAGCAATTAAACTGGGAAATAATAAGGGCAATTGCTTGTTCGAAGTTGAAATCCATTGATTTTCTGTTATATGTTCCTTCCTACAGGATACAGGACATTTTGGGTTCAGAGAATCCAGTCTATGGGCATTAAATATTTAAAAAACTCTCAAAAGGTAAAGTTTTCCATTCACATTGTTTCCTTATGGCTCAGGAATATGTCTCTGTCAGGTGTGTTGTGGCAAATAGGGCAATCAGAAGTTTTCTGAGATGTGGCTTTCAAAAATTGTTTTTAAAGTGCTTTTAATTTGCAGACAGACATGTAGACATGTGAAATCCAGAATTTTAGATCAACCTTTGAGAACTGTAAGCTGCTTGACCCAGAATTGTCTTGGACATGAAAAACTGCTTGTAGAAAGCCTGAAGTTTGTATCAGATTTAATGCTAGTTGTGTGCACAGCTTCTTAGCTGTATCTTCCAGCAGAGATGGTGTCTAATGAAGTCTATGTTGTTCTCCTCATGTACCAGTGAGAGTGAAAAAGAACAGATGGATTGACTTTTTGCTGGTGTCCCTGGACAAAATGCAGGAGTACACCAATTCTCTTCTTTCTGCCCAGAAAAATCCCTTCTGCAAAGATTTTGGCATCAAGCATCATTACACGCTGTGTCTTCTTGTTAACTTCTGAGCCCCGTTGTTGCATTTTTTGCTAATTTTTGCTTTTCTACACCGCAAACTAATTATAGTAGGGACCTTTTATTCATGTGTAGCACTGAACAGGTTCCTTCTTTTTCATTTCAGCAATGGTTATAATTTATATCATGTTTATAATAATAAGTTTGATTTCTCTTTGCTTGGAATGAGCATCAGGGAAGATAATGACAGAACGAAGTCATACATTGATAGGAATACTCCTCACATTTTGAAGACATGCAAATATAGAGAAATAATACCAACAATACATTAAAAAATTGCATAAAAGGGCGCAGCATCGCTTCCCATTGTTCTTCAAACTGTATTATAAGTCAATCAAGAAGCTTGTTGCAAAGAAGAAAGCTTCTTGTTTAATTACTGGGTCAGTACAGAAGCAGACCTGTGGATTTCTTCAGGAAGGCTGGCTACAGGCATACAAACAAGGGTCAGTGAGGTCCATCTAGCTCCGTATCCTGTCTCTGATCAGGGCCAGGGAAAGATGTTTAGGAAGAATTTTAACAACAGTTCCTGTAAGGACTGATGGAGCTCTATGTATATTCTTATTTCTTTTCCAAGCTAGAGGGACTCATCCTCCCCATGTATAGAAATCATCCATCCTTCTTAGCCTTTTCTGTTCATTTTCTAGGACTACTACTCAGTCTGTGAGATGGGTGGCCACACCACTAGCTCTACTGAAAGCACTAGAGAGTTAATTAAAGTCAGTGAAAAAGAACTAGTGAATTCATTGAGACTTTGGATCCAGCTTGCTTTTATGTAATGGAATTGAAAGGTATAGTTGATTATCAGAAAGGTGATTGACTCCAATCAGGTAGATAAACAAACTGTGGCATGTACCCAAGTGCCCCTATGAATCAAGACCTATAAGGATATAAATTAGAAGTTTTTAATTATGACTTTTAAAATTTCTGGTTAGGGTCTAGAAAATATACAATGATTAATGACTAGCTAGTCAAGTGCTGATAAAAATGTACCCTCTTGAGAATGATAAATATTCTTTGAATGAATAGAGGCTGACAATCAAGGATCCCATGTTCTCCAGACCTTTTGATAAATGGTCTTCCTTTTAGTTCCAATAAACTTTGATACATGAAACTGGATAATTTATTCACAGTAATTTATCTTTGTTCTCATGGGTATCAGCTCCTTGCTTTCTGTGTTTTCTTCCTAGAGAAACACAATGGAGGTTAGATCAGCATCAGTAAAAATAGGCATAATAAAAATCAACTGCAAGATACCATGCAAGTTCAAATTAATAGCATGGCAGCCGCTTCGTTAGATTAGAAAAAAGGTGGTAAAGAACCATGCGTTATGTTTTCTGTACTATGGAAATTCTGTACATCTCTACTATGAATAATTTCATTTTGTCCTTAATTCACAGAATGCTTCAGTAGTGTATTATATTGCTATCAGTAGGAATAGATCATGCTATATGTGCTTTACATACCAAGAACAAAAGAGCAAGTTCTGGATGCATGGATTTTACTTGGGATTTCTGCTGTGTGGAACATGGATTAGAAAGCTATTAGAGCAGAGAGAAATTTGGCTTTTTTGTTTAGACAGATTTTCAGAAGTTCATAGCTTTTTGCATGATGTTATTCACCCATCCACCCATTCATCCAACCATCCACTTGTTAATTAAAAAAATTTTCTGGCTCAGACTATACTTAGCTCAGAGAGTTTTAAGTTTTTATTATCTGCAGATTCTTTTGCAGTTTGTATAAAATTAATTGGGTCCAGTTCAGTCCCAATAAATAAGTAGGACTAAAATCCAGAACTATATCTTTTTTTTGGATTTTGCAAGTGATTAGGAATCTGCACCAACCATCTCAGGCATTATTCTCCTGCCGTTCTTTTCCAGTAGTGGACCTTTCTCCTTCACAAAATATGGTCTATCAGAAAAAAACCCCAGTGTATTGACTCACTATAGAAAATAGAAATCTAGGTGAGATACAAGGAGAAATCACCCTGATGCCAGGTGCTGCAGGCATGACCATAAATAGAAGAATGGGGCATTTCCAAAGGAGATGCCACCCTTAAATAGACAGAAATAGGAATGAAAAGATGGTCTTCAAGGCTCTGTACCTCTAACACTCTGAGGTGCTCGCTTCTAAGAAGAGATTTGGAGGTGTATCTTGGAAGGCTGAAGACAGTGTATGCTTTTTGGAGGTCACTGTTTGGGCAAGGGGATTCTCTGGAATGAAGAGCTTTAAAATACTTGTTAAGGTGGGAGTGGAGCTTAAAGGGCTTGCCAAGATGAGAGAAATCTGCAGAGCTGGCTGCCCTCAGAAAGATGAGTAGTGACTTCACTGAGGAGCTGGAGGAGAGATATCAGGATTGATTAATGTAAAAAGGATCTGTTTCAGTTGGTATGTCAAAACCCAAAAGATGTGAGGTGAAGAAGATCCTCTGTGTAAATCAAATCAAAGGTCAGTTCTGTTCCCAGCTTATGTGTCGTTTCAGAGGGAAGAAGCTTGCAAAGTACTATGAACATGGTGTACTGTGTACTGCACCGTACAGCTGGGAAAATGCCTCAATGATATTCAAAGTGCAGAAACTGATGTTTATTCCCAGTTTTCACTCGAGCTGTTTCAGCTAAATATACTGCAGGACTGTAAAAAACTCTATGATACTATATAAACCACCTTCTTTTTACAGAGCTAATGGGATGATTTTAAGTGAATTTTCCTTCGAAGTAATAAATTTCTTTAGGGATTAACAATTTTTTGCTTAGGTAGAACATTTATTCCCCAATGATGGACTGCTTTGATCATTAGAATAAGCTGCTACTACAGTGTTATCACGTTCTCTATCATTTATTCAAGGTTGTTGAAAGGCAACGAAACCGCTTATGAATATTAAGTATTCAGACATGCTTTTTTTACTTCTTCAAACTATTTCTATTAAGGAAAAGCAGGGGAACAATGACCTTACTCTAGTGGGTCCTTCTACATGTAAAAACAGATCTCACCATTGTTCTTTCAGCTCTGATGCCAAAACCCAGGGAGGTGGAAATGGAAGATGTGGGTGTCATTTGTAACATGAGGGGTCTTTTGCTGACTCCTTCACAGGTAAATGTCAGCAGGTCAATCTATCAGCAACAAGGAATATGTCTGGGCTGCTCTGAACCAACCCCATTGGGGCACGTGTTCACTGAGGCAAAGGCCACAGCGAAGCATAGCCACCTGGAAAGGCCAGCGCAGGGATGGACCCAGGATGATCCATCCTGCTTTTATCCTGTATTTGCTGGGGAGAATGGATATTGTGTTCAGTCCCAGTCAGAAGGGGACAATTTAAGCAAGTAAAAAAGATCCTTTCAAAGTATAATGATCAATAACCTATTGTCAGCCAATGAGCTATACAAAATGAATGCTGTGTGGAGGAATCCATCTGCAAACTACTCCTACATCATGTGCTTATATTTATATGTATTTACGTATATAATATTCCATCTTCCTTTCACTGCACATCATGCAGTGATTTTTCCTCCGGCATCTGCCTTCTGCCAGAAAATTTCCAGTATAGTGAGAAATACATAAGACCAAAAAAAAGAGCTCCACTGCAGACCCTGAACAAGAAATGTTGTGCAACTTAAATCATATGCCTTAAACCATAGTTTGTAGAGTAGCTACCCACAGAGCTACCCACAGGGTTGGTTGTCATGTGGTGAGAGATGGGAATGGCTTGTCTAAGTGTGTGCTCATCTGCTGCAGCACAACGGAGTGTGCTGTGGGGCCCAAAGGCATCAGGGCCTGGAGTGAATGTCCTCTCTAGGAAGCACTGCCCTGTAGATTTGCCAGTACTCCAAACGGTTTTCAGACATTGCTGTATCTGGATGGTGACATAAAGCCGTGGTGACTGCCTTGCAGATGCAGAAGGGGCATGGTCTGGCCCATATCTGAGCCAATATAGGACTGTTTCCAAAGTGTGTTGGAACCATTTGAGACAGCATGTGTCTACGATACAAGTTAAACTTCCATACAATATCGTCTCTCTATGAGCAGTACTCGGGAGAATAAAACAATTGTTGACTGCTGCAATTTCTCCTTGCTATAGTTAATAATTAATCCTTGAAAAACGGTGACTCCAGATTTTTCTTTGGTCATCTATCAAAGTAGCTCTGGTACCATTTAATTTCTCTACAAAAATTTAGGAAAACAGGATCTGCGGATGGGAATGTATGCTGTTTCATACTGATAGCACATTGCTGGGCTGGTTTGATTAAATTTCTTAGTAGAAGTGCATGGTTATTTTCTTTATAATACCATGTTCCTGGGGACATGTTTGTTCTTTTGGAGGGTTGATTTTTAAAGCCTGGATTACTTTCTTGCTCTGGTATGCAGCATCTTGCCCGGAGACCAGCTGAAGGTAAGTCACTGGTGCCGTACGCCTTGTCCTGGCTGCCCTTGTGACTGCTCTCCTGCGTGGTTGAAGTGCAGCGCTGAGGGAGGAGATGCTGCACGGGCAGGGTGCATTAGCTTGGTGCAGCTGTGGCCAAAAGCTGTGCTCCTTCCCACCCCATCTCCTCCCAGACTTCATTGAAAACAGCCTTTGAGCCCGGGAGCTGGGGTTTGGGTTAGCAGCACTCTCTTCTCTTCTGTCAGCAGAAATGGTGCCACTGCTGCCATGTGGCTTCACTTCAACACTGGCAGTGGCAGAAGTGACGTCTCCAGCGGTCCCTTCCAGAGCTCAAGTTACTGGGGAACAATAAACTGGGATTTTGGACTTAATTTGTAATCATTTACCCCAAGTTTTACTAGTAGCTCTGATTTGTTACTACAAATGTTCACCTCTAGATTTCACCCCACATAACTGGTACAATGTCATTGCTTCAGGGCATGTAATTTGCTCAGTAACAGTCCCAATTACTCAGAGGTTACTGACTTTGGACTTCAAAATGCACTAGCTACAGGAAGTGCCATGACCCCAATTACCACAGATATGTTCATGGATCAAAGACTTTGCGGTCAGACTTCTCCTCCTGACTAATCATTAACCAGGAGGAACATTGTGGGGCTGCCACAGATTTTTCTTGAGTTACTTTAATTGGGATGACCATATGGCATGTACCTTGCTACTTTCATCCTTAGCAGAATTCCAGAAGATTAGTCAGTTAAACCTGACAGGACTTCTGGAACAGACTTGGATCAACCTAGCAGAAACTGAGCTTGAAAATACTTTGGGGTGGAACATCTATCCCATTTTCCCCATCCTTATTGGTTGTTCCATTAGCACAGAGGTAATGATGAGCAATTTTTTCATACCTAATTCACTGGAAGTTTTAGAGACCTGACACTGCAAGTAAGCGTGGCCAAGGGAAGAACCACGAATCAGTTCTTGTTTCAGCTATGGTCTTTGCAACAGCTTTCTAGATACCTTTCAATATTGAGAGGGGGAGGGAAAGGCGTGTTTAAAGGTGAATGAGATGAAGAACATCTCCCATGTCTGTGAGACCTTCCTTCCCTCTGACTGTCTCCTGAGGACACAAGCTCAAAGGGACCTTTTACATGAGCTGTCACTAAGAGTTCAAGATGAATGGAGATTACTTTAGGGTACAAGCAGTTGAAGTGCTGCCTTGGTACATGCGCAGATTATTGTGTATTATATTCAAGGCAGCAGATCTGCAACTATATTTCTGGTGGGATAAATAATTTCCAGAATGCTAGGTATTCCTGTAAATGGGGGAGGGTTTCTGATGTGATCACCTAACATTTTTCACAGGAGCAGATAGCCCTGGCTGCATTTGTAGTCAAATCCTATTTTGTATCACCAGGAAATGCATTCCTTTACCCATGCAGTAAATTAACAAAACATGTGCACATCTACAGAGTCATTTATATAAGCACTACAAAATTGAGATTGTCAGGAAGCCTTGTGTTAAAACCCTCATTCTTGATTAGAAGATGGCATGCTGAGTACTTCAATCCATTTTACACTTCAAATCAAGCTATTATTAGGGCATCTGTCCGTTCACAATTTCTCTTAATGAGAGCTGGTTTTTAGAGATGCAATAATGATGAACCCAATACAAACTTTCAGCAAAAGGTGTGATTTTAAGCACCTTCTTGCAAAATAAAAGGGTGAGTCCTCCTTTTGCAAGACTTGAATAACATTGAGTACATTGATGTGAATCTGGATATCGCCATTTTCCCTTCAGCATAAATTTGTAACTCCTACATGGAATTTGGCCCATGTTGCATCCTTGTCGGGTTAATGTAATGCTGCAATGCATGTGGAATGTATGCTCATTTAGACCAGAGGTCTAGCCTTTGGGATACTAGAAGCAGCATATCTTATGATTTAAGGGGAAGGAGAAGGAAATGTGGGGTCCCAGGGCTGGAAAGCCTGTAGGATTTGCTTATCTCCTTCTTTCTTAGAGCAGGGAAAACAAATTTTGTCCTAAGGAGCTTTGCCAAAATGCTCAGGGAAGCTGGGTTTCAGAAGGGCAATGCAGACAGCAGGGCATGGGGACAGGACTGCTCCTGAGACGTGGCTTGGCAAAAGCAGCCAGGACCCACGGGAGACAACTCGCATGTGGCCACATGGGAGCCGTCAGCCAGGATGGACTGCGCTTTCCCTATAGTAGCCCTGGGAATGACCAGGCCTCGGTTTGATGCAGTGGCCACTGATTTCAAGAGCTTTTCAGTGAGCTTCAAAATCCCACACTGATGTACTGGAGATCACCAGTATGAAAATAATTTTTTCTTTCTGCTCTTGGTACATTTTATCAGCATTCACTACAGCAAGGTCTGCTCTCCCCCCCACCAAATCAGAGCCCTGCATCCGCCTCTGACGTTGCATTTCTCTACAAGAGTATCTGCTCTGCTTGTTGGTGGTAACCATGCATTATGCTTGGTTGAGCATTTTGGCTTGTTTCTCCTACCTCAGCTTCTGTGGAGGTTTGCTTATCTGATAGCTAGCATCTTGCTTATGTGATATAGCTAGCAAAATCTAGGGATTACAGAAACAAGAGGATGTTAAAGGAATAGTACCTTTGTTTCTTCTCTTCCTTAATTCGAAGTGGTTTTGAATTTAGAAAAATGCAGGGTCCAAAAATGCATGAACTGAATCTACAACCTACCATGACTAATGTTTTATAAATACTCAGATGGAGACAGACAGATTGAAAAATTGCTGGAGTCAAACCTACAACTATTAAGCAAGTTCTCTTACATGCTCTCATATCTTTCCCGAATATGATATAGTTAAGGGGATAACACATCGCCTCTTCATTGCAGATATAAAATATAATGCTGTATAAATAAATGAGAAATCAGTAAATAATATTTACTTTAAATATGTATCTACATTCATGCAGATAATGCTCATAAAAAAAATGAGCAGAGATTTTTTTTTTTTACTACGGCCTGTTCTTCAGCCATAGCTTATTCAATTTTATGTCACTTGTATTTGAAGGGTGATCTGTCCTGAGTTTTTTGCCACACCATTTGTTTTACATTTGAAATGTGAATGGTAACTGAGGTGTCTTCTGTGAAATATCAGCAAAACAAAATCCAGAGAGCCATCCGGGTGGTAAGAAAAGGCTTCTGATCCTAAAGTGCGACTGGACTGTGCAGATTCACGTTGGGATGGTATGTTTTGCTCTAGCGCCTGATATGTATGGGGACACCTGTGCTAGGGTGGGGGTCACTTCATTATTGGTAAGGGCAACTATTCATCAGCACAGCCCCTTCCTTGAGATTTGACCCCACCACATGGTGCCTCAAGGAGAGCTAGCGTGGAGGACACTGACCTCTGGCTGCGTCCTCCCTCTGGGTAAATCTGTGTTTGCGAATTACAGACCTCAGTGGTCCAAAGATCCAAACTGTTCAACGTGCAAAATTTCATTAACTTGCAAGGCAGTAAGCCAGAGTCCCCCGGGCCAAACTGCAGATCTGCAAACCGTGGTGTAATGTAGAGGTGAATAATAAAATAGTAGAAAAGGAGAACAGAGGGAACAGTACTGACGGTTCCCATTACTCCTTGCTGAGGCTGCTCCAAGTGCCCGCTGAAACACCCAGCGACACAGCCTTGATCTTTGGAGAACGGGAACGCTCTGGAGCCAGCTTCTCCAGACCTCCCTCTGTGCAGGAGATGTGCTGACATTGTCACAACCACAGCCTGAAGGAAAAAAGCTGCCACTAGGAAGAAAAATATTCTCCTCTTCGGAGTATTCTGGTTTGCAATGGAGTAACTGCTACCTAGCTTAGTGTGTACGCTTCTGTTCTGCTGCTTCAAAAAGGCAGGACTGTAAAAGCAGTAAGTGTGACAGTATTATAGTACTTTGTACTATCCAGCGATCTGACAATGTGGTTTTCTTAGTGGTTATGTTGCTGATTACTGCCATTTTAATATTAATAACTTATTCTGGTATGGGAATTCTCTATGCTTTAAGAAAGAAAAATAAACACAAATAGTCTGCAGTTTGCAAGCTTTCTCAACCTCATGCTATCAAAGGCCTGTGGAAGCATAAGGTTTTGAACTTCCACGTACTATAATCTGAGGGAAAAGTTCATATATGCTCTGAAAAAACAACACTCTGGGACTCACACTGCTGCACAGGTTGAGAGTTTATGTAATGTTTTCCACTCAGAGTGTAATAAATGATAATGGAGAAAGTCACAGAGATAACATAGCTTGCCAAAAGTGTGCAGACATAACAAAATTAAGACACTGAGCACCCTTAAGTTTTCAGGTTACCTTGGCAAAGCTAATGAACTTTTAACGGCTGAAAAGTCTAGAACAGTTTAAGCTTTTATTTTTTAAACAAACTTTGACCAATCTTTCCTCAAATGAAACACAGTCCCCTACCTCTTTTTACTTTTGTAATAGACTTTTTTTTTTCCTGGGCTGGACTCAATAATTAATTATTTCCTCTGATTCATGGGTAGAGAATACTTCCTCAGGTCTTTTTCAGTTTGACACTGAAAATGAACCCACAGAGTGGAAATCCAGGCTGAGTCAGCTTTCACATCAGTTTCTGTGAAAGAATCACCCTTATTTCCAATTATCCAAACCAGTGGCTGCTAAAGTATTGATGCTTCTAAGCTACAGACATCAGAAATTAGTTACAGAGGCAAATTGCCTTGCTGTGCTTCCATTTTCAAATGTAATTCCACTGAAGGAACACTTGATTTTCTCAGTAAGTCTTTTTTTCAAAGGGCAAATCAACTTGGAGAACTTTCTTGGACATGCAGTTCTGTAGCACAGTGCAGTTTTATGTGGGAGGAATTAGAGAACTCAAAACACTGTGATTCTGTTGGAGGCCAGCATTTGACTTCTCTCTGAACAGGTCTTCTGCAAGACCAGCTGACGGACCTTGACAAATGCAGATTTTTTTTTTTTGCTCCAGTAATGAGCTCAGGATCAGTGTGTAGAAGTGCTGTGATCAAGGGCAGGTTTTGTGGCTGAACTCCAGAGCTCCTGCCCTAAAGCCAGTGCAGACAGACCGTCTCTGGTGCTTCTAGAACATTTCAGGTGGGAAATCAGTGAAGGAGCTGTAGGTAGAGCCCCATAAATTACTTTCTTTAGCTTTTTTCTTGTGCTTCTGCCTTCCTGAATTGGGCACCTAATTGTCCATAAAATGTGTTAATTAAAAATGAGAGTTACAAATCAACACCCTTATTGGGCGATTGCTATATACTGGTGGAGACACTGAGCAGACAAGTGTGGACGCAGTGTTATTTACCAGCAGCTCAGATGTCTATGTGTGGGGCTAAGAAGGAGCCCACACCCTACTCAGCATGTGTAGCTCCTTGAAGGGAATTGTCTGAACTCAGTCTCTTCTCGTAGGTGAAATGCAGTGAAGAGGGTAGACCTCATCCCATACCCTTATCCAGGAATGAAAAGCCACCCAGGCTCAAATTCAACATCTTGCCCTGCCTGCTCTAATTATAACTGGGGTTTCAGCCCAACTCGTGGTGAGAGCAATAAGAAATGGGACAGCTTGGGTGAGGTGCCCAAAATGGGACTCCTGCTCTGAGAAAGTCCCCTATGCCCTGAAGGGTGCCTGGACAGGAATGTGCCTGTTCTGTTGATCCTGTTCAGCAGCTCACGTTCCCTGCACCAGCCTTTAGAGAAGCTTCAGAGCTTTGTTTGTGAACAAACAGGAATGAGAAATCTCTGTGTTAGGCAGCATCTCAGGGGTGTCTTGGAGGACCTGGGTGCTTGCATCACTCTGTACATCTAGCCTTAGGTCATGTACTTTGTTCAACAGCTGTTCTTAAATGAGATAACTTCAGCAGTGTAATGAGATAGTGTCCCTGGCGCTGTGTGTATCTATGGCATGAACGTAAATGAACGTCAAGTGCACCCGCACTTCCTCATTGCACTTACCCAGCCAAATAACATCCTCACACTTGTAAACCGTGCAGAGTTGCCCAGATGGCTACTTTGCTTGCAGTTACCATGCCTATTTCCTGCATGTGCAGGGTTTGTGTATGAGATTAGGACACTATTCTTCCAGAGGTAGCTCATACAGTAGTGATGACCTAAAATCCCAGTGGCATTTATGGAGGAAAAAATGTTAGTCATTTAGGGTGCCCATAATGGCAGCTCCATGGATTTGTTCATCCCATCCTAAACTGAACAGGTAGAACTTTCTGCAAGAAGACTTCATGTATGGGTTTAACACAATTTGAATGGAAAATGTTAAAAATAATGGTAGCAATGCTGACAAAATAAGAAGGATTTTGGGTCAGTGTCAGGCCAGTTAATTATTCAACATCCCTTTCTTAGGCACTTTGCTTTATTTACTTTTCTAATTTCTATTCAACGTCAGACATTTTCTTTCGGTGCCTTAATTATTCCATCGATAAATATGGATTGGCTCTTAACATATTGAAGGAGTATCACAGTAATTCTTATTATATTAATTTTAACATTAAGAGCAGCCATTTCCCTATTTTGAATCAATTTTTTGTTTATTAAAGTTTGGCTTAGAACTTTTGTGTAACACATGGTTTTAAAAAATGACTGCTTTCCATTTTTTTGCCCCTGCTTCTTCAATAGTACTTTTGAAAGTTCTCAAGTTTTGAAACATTTCCACTTTAATTTTTACTTTATACTTAAGAAAAGGAAAATTTGCTTGTAATCCAAGCACACCTTCATTTTCTCTTAAAAAATGTCTTGTGTTAAAAAGGGACAATAATATCACAATCTTCATGAGGCTGTGGCAAAATCCCTGTACTTGACAGATGAGGTGATGGCTTTCTAAAAAAAAAGTTGAAGATGGAGTCATGGAAGTTGCAAGAAACCACAATACATCACTGTGATGAAACCTGAAATCTGTCATCGGTATCTCTAGGTGTCTCCATTAACCAGGTTAGTTGCACATGTATATAGTTAATGTTATAAACACAACCAGTGCTTCCTTCTGAATATATGATTTAGGACATTCACAGAATCACTGAATCACAGAATCACAGAATCACTAGGTTGGAAAGGACCTTCAAGATCATCAAGTCCCTAAGGCGATCATCATCCCCTAAGGTGAGGGGCTCAAGAGGGTGGGAAGTTGGGCTTGTGCAAAATAGGCAAGATGGGAGGTAGGAGACTAGTGTCTATGAATAAATTGTCTATAATAAGGGCATCTTGTATTTAATATCTTATAATATCTTATAAAATGTAAGATGCCATTCCTGTTGTGACGAAGTAGCTATGCTGTGCATCTGAGAAAATCTCTCCAAGGATGTTGCCTTCCTTTCAGTTCTCTGAACCCTTCAGAGAATTTAAATTTATGAGGAGCTTTACCAGTGGATGGTGACAGAAAAAAGCACAGGTTTGTGCATCTCTGGTGTATATTCCCACAGAAAGCTGCAACCCAGTCTCTGGGGGTGAGCTGCCAGGGAAAGAATTGCTATATGTACATCTGGTTTCTTAGGCTCCTTCACCAAGCATCTGCTACTGGTTACTGTCACATACAAAATAGCAGGTAAAAGAAGTTTTGGTTTGCTAAAGCTTATTTGGTTTTATGTTCTACCTCCATGCAACTGAAAACACCTATATTAATACATATTTTTAAAAAAACTTTTTATTTTACTCTTAACAAAATAAATAAACCCAATACAATTAAACATGTAACAAGGATTACGTAAAGTAACTGTTCAATTCTGTAATCTTTTCTCCTATATGTGGTAGGAGAAGATACAAAGGGCTGAGAAAAAGCCTCTAAGCAACCATATTCTGGGGTTTCAAGTCAATTCCTTTCAGCAAATATCTCAAAGTCCTACAATAATAATGATCAGAATTCAAAACTAATGCCATTGATGCAAATCAAAGGGAAGATGTTGGGAGATGTAACTCTCTAATTTTTTTTTTTTTTTTCGGCCAGCTGGGCTTGTGTGTTGCAAAATACTGGCAAAGATAACGAAATAAATGCCCTTGCACTTCTACTGCCAGGCCCTGCCTCCGACTGAGCAAACTGTCCAGAAAGGATCCAGGGCTAGTGGGATTCAGTGGACCTCTTGGTATGTGGCAAAAAGAGGGACAATACCAGATCCAGATAACAGAGAAAACATTTTAATTAAATCCAGCTATAATCCCTTCGAAATCACTATTCCTTCTGGGTCCAAACCAGAAGGTCAGTTGCTGCTGGTTTGCAGTTCCCTCTGGGAACGTGCTCTACACAGACTCCTGATGCATTGCTTTAGTTGGCTTCTTCCACGGGAAAAGTCATCTATTCATGTAACTGTTCTGAATGCTGCAGGAAACTGGAAGCAAAGCAATATTATTTGACTTTCATGTTTTCTGCTTTTGGCCAGCAGCCAAAGCTCTCATTGTTCAAGCCGTTTCCTACAGGTTCAGTGCACGGCTTGGGTCAATCCATTAGTGTTAAGTTAAAGTTTATTTCTGAGTCAAATCAGGTCCATTTCAGATCCATCCATCAGGTGGATATGATCTAGCAGCTAACAAGGAGCTGCAGGCAGAGCAAGATTTGAGAAAAATCACCGCCTTCAGACACCATGTCTCCTTTCCCCATCTCTGAGCAATTGATTTTGGGTATGACATTATGATGAAGTACAGGACTGGAGCAATAAAGACTCTTTGGCAATCAAAATCAGGTGACATAGCATCTCTGGCCTGGAAATCCCATCCTAAACCTTTCCTCCTGGGGAGAAGTACGCAGGCAGAGATCAGACTGCAACAATCACAGAAATGCTGAGATGATGAACAGGCCCGCTCTAACCTTTAGAGGACTGGCTTTTTACACGTTGCTGCAACATGGCAAAGTATGATGCCAGTTATTTTGAGAGGCGAAGTTTAGCAGCTTTGATGGGACAGAAGCAGCAGTACTCAGGGCCTACATTGATAGCTTATGAGTGGGGTCATGCTGCCTTCACTGGAAACGTGAGAGCAGAAGTTTGTGCTTGTCACCCCACAACCCATCCCCATCGCAGCTGTGTGGAGCAGGAGAGGGCATGCTGCCTGCCTGGGGGTCCCAGGACTTCTGGGCCATTTGCGGTCTGCAGTTAGTGTGTGAGTTTCCCTCTAGACAATGTAGGAACCTAGGGAAAGAGAGCTTGCAGGGCCAGAATAATAAATTAAATTAATTTTATAAATTTAATTTAATAAATTAAATTTCAATCTATTTGGTCCTGATGGAAAAGAAAGTCTGAGTTAGCAAAAAAAAAGTAATGGCAAAAAAGTCATCCATTTGTACAAAACCACTATTGTTGGAGCTCCTGTCATTCTCTTAACCTTAGATTGCACCACTTTTGGAGAAAAAGATTGGCTATATTTTCTTTAAAACCAAAGTTGAAGATCTTCAGGGTCAAAATCATTTGCAATTACACATTTCTAATCTTTTTTCTTCCATTTTTGTTAGTTTAGGAGAACATAATTTTTTTTTTTGTTTAAATGTAATTAACGAAGAAATCCAAGTCACCTCAGGTTGGAATTTGAAAGCCTGGATTCAATTCAGATGAAGTTTTAAAGGTCCATTCATAGTGCCTTAAAGCATTTGTGTATGAGGAATGTTTTTAGTTTTTTCAACAGTCCTTCCAAGAATTTAAGCATCTTATTTCTTTAGACTAGGGGCCTGTTTTCTCCTTGACATATCTTCTCATTTAGAATTCTAAATCTAATGATTTTTTTCTCATGCTGACAAAGAGAATAAAATGCTCTACACTATTTTCTTTAACATTTTTAAACCTCAAGCAAACCTGGAAACTGCAAGAAGCCACTTTAAAAGAGTTATATTAAATAAATGCTGCAGCAGGATTAGGTCCTTCTCCCTAAAGAAAAGCAAAATAAAATGAAAAAAAGACTCTTCAAATAACCGTTGAATTTCCCCAGGTGGAGATGAAACACTGGCTGTTATCTCCAAGGCTATTTATATCAGTCAGTGTTGAGCCCTAAGAACCTGAACTTCTTAGTGTTTGGAGATTAAACACGGGGCCTTAATTTTTTACCTTGTTACTAACCAGTGGTATTGTGAGTTACCCACCATGCTGAGAGCTGCCTGTTCAAGGCAAGATGCATTGCAATGGAAAAAACCTCTCATGCCATTGACTCCTGTTCCTAGGTAGCCATATACTGTACATACATCTGCTCCTCACATCCGGTCAAAATGTTTCCCCACTCAGTCTAACAAGCATATGTTCCTCCCTACACGGATCCCAACCCCCCAAAAATGTGAACGACTACCTTGTGATGTTCCTCTTTTATACCTGCAAGCATCCTCTTCCTTGGTTTTGTTTCTGTCATTGTAGCAGTTGCTAACCGAAACCGCTCGAGGGAAAGTTTATAACAGCTTGCATTATACCCTCTTGAATTTTTTTCCGCACAAAAACAAACTTTCCCAAACTTCCCATTATGAAAAGAAATTTTCCCAGGCTCGGTTATATTCAAAAGCAAAATTATTTGGAAAGTTTCAGTGAAGTCTCATAAGTGGCTTTTAAATGAGGCGAGAATGAGGAGCATAGGAAACTTGGTAAGGTCACAGGACATGGTCCTGCTCCCACAGGCATCAACAGCTATTTTCCCAAAGTCCTCCCAGAGGATCTAGAACCAGGGACAGGGGCTGTTGCCCTGCATTCCTTATATAGGCAGAGCTGCCAATGAATCTTGGTGTCTCTGTAGTGTAAAGTACAAATCCCAAACCCAACAAGGCAACATGAGCCTGTACACACCACTAGGTTCTGGTTAAACCACTTAATTAATCACAAGACCCATTAGTCCAATGTTTCTTGGTTCTCATTCAGCAAAGCACTACCCAGAAAACTTGCCTGATTAACAAGGGTGGGAGAAAGCAGAACATCCACCGAGTCCTTATTTTTTGTTCCTCCTTGGCTTTTTCCTGATACAGTCTCATTAACCCCCCCCACCCCACCCCAAAACCAAAAAAACCCAAACCAGAAAAAGCCCCTCGCTCCCTGTGCAGAGATCAGCAGTCTCTCATACTTGGTGCTGGAACTAGACTCTGGTTGCGATCAAGGAGACAAACTTGGTTTTGTCTATATATGTGTTGTGCCAAGAGTCAGTTGCAAAGTTAGCTTCATGTTCTGTACAAGAACCTCAGGTGTCAGCACTGTGTAAATAGTCAATGTCAGAAAGATTTTGCAAGTTTAACATGTCACTTTTGCTAATGCAATTGTAACCCTTTCTGGTTTTGTGCACTTCATCCAGAAGAAAGAGTTGCTTCTGCCACACTGTGTGCTGCATTTCACAACAGGCTCATCCAGCAGAAGGGAAGATCATCACTGGACCAAGACCGCAAATGTACCAATGTCTATGTGTGCAAGGTATCTAAGGTACAGTTCAAGCAAGCAAGTATGCCTAATTGATAAGGATTTTGAATGCCTAACTCTTTTCAGATCTGTGAAAATCTTTATTTACAAAGACGGGAAGTGTGCTGCATCCAAAACTGTAAGTATCAGGACCACCCAGAATCCAGAAGCATGGCAGACTATGTCAGACTCCTGGTTTAGGAGGCATTGTTCTAAATTCCCTAAAGGTAACTAGTGCAGGAACCACTCGTTAAGATTAAAAGGGACAATGCAGGTAGAAAGTGAAAGGACTGTATGAAAATCTCTGCCTTTTGATTCACTTTGTTTGATAGGATGCTACAATCTGCAATGCAACTAGCAGTCTACTATCCCTGAATGATGGTAACTGCTAGATCAACTTCCAGCTTCCTCATTGCTTGGATCAGGATGTTGCAAAAGAAAACCCATTGATCTCATTACAAGGACTTGAGTGTATGAGAGAGGGTTAATCCAGGATGTCTTTGTCTCTAAAATATATAATGTTTATATCTATCTATCTGCTGCATCTGCTCCTTCTTTTAGTTTAATCGTTCAAACATCATGAGGAAACCCTTCTTGCTTACAAAACATGTATAGCTGTATTTTAAGCAAGGACTACGTGTATCATACTCCAGTATCTTTTTCTCTATGCAAACATTTTGAGTAAATGTGATATAAAGAGATGCTGGCAGGCCTCCAAGAAGAATTCAGGATGGAAGTTAAACAGCCTGAGTTGTTACGGTTCAACAAACAACATCTCTTTTGTCTGTTAGATCCTACAGTTTCTTAATAATTTCTGGACACAGAACAGTAATGTCTCACAGCTGGGTGCCTTTGCCTTCTTATTAGAGCCATCAACACAGGGGACTGAGTCCATGGACATCAGCCTGGAAATCATGTGCCCTGCCAGAGGGAGCTGAAACAGATACATGTCTTGCAGCTACCAGAAGATATATAAAACATGATGAACATTGAACTACATGATCTTCCTGGGTCTTCCTGACTTCTTGCTCACAATAGAAGACAAGATCAAGAAGTGAAATGATGATGTCCATTTGGAGTCTTGTAAGGTGAGAAATTAAGTGATGACCCTTGGGGAAGACAAAAAAAAATTTAGGGAGGAGGTTTTCTGTTTTGTCATAATTTGGGACATTGGTCTGGTAGAGGAATCTGTGTAGGCTTAGCAGAAGCTGGTGGAGAACAGCTTCCAGGAGACAACTCTGCACTCCCACCCTTTCCTGGAGCATAAGTGTTTCACTGGTTCATGTCAATTAATGGTTGTAAACACCTGTCAATCATTTACTACCATATGATTTCCCTTGGCAGTCAGGATTCTTCCTCTGATAGATCAGCTCAATTCCTAAGGCTGCAATTGTACCTGCCGGTATAACCTATATTTCTTCAGTTTTCATCATGGCTAATAGTTTTCTCTGCTTTCAGTCCTGAAACCTCATTTGTAGTAGATGAATGCAATTAAACTGCTGCATTTGGTTGGCAGGTGAAAGGATTGTGGTGCACAGACTGTATCCCAACTTGTAAAGAGATCAGCAGTCCTTCAAAATAAAAGGCACTAATGAACTAAGACTAACCAATATTCCTTCAGAATAATACAGCACTTCCAGTCTTGCTTTTCCCTTGCAGCTTCTTCCTTTAAGTGGCTTAAAAAACAACTTCTGAGGGTGTTTTTATCCCTGAAATTTCTCAGAAGGAGTACATTTCTGAAGAAAGAGTTAATGAGGTTCTCAATCCATCTGCCAGTCTCCTCTTCCTACCCCAACTTCTCGAGAATCGCATAGCTCAGATTAGTGTCACCTTTCATTATCCCCCTGGGAGCTGGGACAGGTCATCCCTCCTCCAAGTAGAGTGGGTGATAAAATATTTATTCAGTTAAATTATCTAAGCTGGAGTCCAGCATGCAGATGATGAGGACATAGAAAGCAGAGTATGTTTGTGTTCATGCATGTGTCTCTGTGTGTGCAGATTGCAAAAGGATGGGCAAATGCTTCCTTGGGTCACAGGGCTGCATTTAGCCAAACTCTGGGGGCTTTGCTTATGCAAGTCTCTGAGAGCTGATGATCCGAGCTGTGCTGGGTTTTCCAGCACTCAGCTGTGTTGGCCACAAGGATGAGAACTCCTCTCTGCCATCGTGTGATTGCCCTTAACCTGATGGAGTTTATGCAGCAGACTCGTCGTTGTGACACTGGGCAGCTCATACTCCAGCAGGCTGTTAAGCACAACCACCAAACTGACGGACTGAGCGCTCTCTGTTGGATATGCTCAAAGCACAGGCATTCTTCATGAATTTTTGCTGTCACCAGCAGTCATTGAGAGCATCTGAATGACCCAGATACTGTTCTCATTTTACAAAACCTTGCCTATCTTCCTGGAGATAAGTGTAGTTGATCCCAATTTTGATCATGGGACATGAGAATGGGTGGGAAAGATGAATTTTCTTATGCTGGCTGCTCTCCAACATGATGTTAAAAATGTATGTAAACAAACCAGCCAGACATTTGAGAGACTAAAAAATGACAACTTTAGTTTGTCAGTAAACCCAGTGTCTATGGGAGTTGTCAGTATTCCCCCTGAAAGGAATTTAAATGAAAAAAGAATAAAATCCTTGCTATCTCCAAGAGTGTGATATTAAGGGGGTAAATGCCCTCTGTATATAAGTCTTTGGACCTGCACTGGTTTGGGAACTGTCCTACTGAGTTGGTCCTTGCTGGTGCAACTAAATATCTGGAGGAGGGAGATTCATGCCACCAATTTACCCTGCTACCTTGTATTTTTCGCCTTTGTCTTATTCCATGAACGATGCAGCGTATTACCCAGAAGATGAACACCTTCCTTTCTGTGGCATTATGCACACAGGAATTTCTTTTCTGTGCTGTTTTCTTCTCTGTCCTTGGTTTGATATCATGTACCTTGACAATCAGAAAAGGATCTCCTTACACTTCTGATTCCACTATAGCAATTTCTTCTTTCAGCGGTGGTTTAGATTTCTGCCTTGGCTGGTATTCAGGGAGACCAACTGCACAGTGCTTTTGGGAACCAGATTTTGAGCTTTTGAGAGCTGCCTCTGCTTAAGAAAGAACTACGGCAGTGTTTGCAGCCTGTGTTTTCTCAGGCTTCAGGAAATAAAGGCACATCAGAACTCGCCTTTTAAACAAACTCTAATTCACCTTCTAAAATAGAGTCTGACCTGTGGTTTCTACACAGGGAACGAGGGAACTCTTCTTTGTCAAGATACCACTTCAAATGCGCAATCATTTGGAGGGGCAATTCGCTCAAGGCCAATCTCTTTTCCTTTACTATCATTTTACACTACAGTGGCACCTTTTATTGCTCTAGCATGGCTTTCAGGTTTCACGTGGAAAGGTGTAAGAATCCATGTCAGACATGCTAACATGACCCTACAGGTGAGGTCCACAACGCTTACATCCCAGAGATTTCAATGGACCTAAGTGCCTAAATAACTGTGGATCTGGATCTATACACATAAGAAAGATTTCAGCTATTGTTGACTTCAGCCTCCACATTCTCACTTTCTTTTGTTAATTCAAGTGAGCAGTTTACAGAAATGTTTAATGCCCTATTTCAGACACAGTGAACCAGGGTCACGTCAGCCTCTTGTAATGATTTACCACTGAATGGTGACTGTGTTATTGTTCTGTAAGCCAAGTTTTTTTTTTTTCCCCAGCACTCAGAAATGCAGTCCTGAAATCTGCAAGCTGTGTGTGACTGAGAGTCAAACTGGATTTAAGACCCAAATCTTGCTTCTGAGCAGGGCATCTCAGAAATTCAGTCAAACCAAAGGTGAGCTGTGTGCCTCATGCAAGGAGGATCAGCTCCTCTCCAAAATCCACTGGTTTCACTGGCTGTGAGATACAGAAAACCATATTGTTGGTATCCCAGCCCACCAACAGACAGATCACATGCCAGCAGCTGATGGCATGTGCTTTCTGATGCTAGCCTTGCTCCAGCCTGGAGTCCCTGCTGCTCTCCCTCTCCTCAGAAAGGGACTCCTGCTAGGCTGGTGATGTTTGTTAGCTCGCTAAAATCACAGAGCTGATCCTTGGCTAGCAGAAGGCCCGCTGCTGAGAGGCTGCCTTCTGCTAGTGGAGTGCCACGGGGTACGTTGCAAGCTTTCCGTATTAATGCATAACATAAGGCTAAGCTGCAGGGCCTGCTGCCTAGGAATTTTTCAAGACACCAGCACTTTTACTTTATTCTTCACCTGTTTTTTTTTTTATAAGGTCATCAAGAATGTTTTCACTGGTCCTGAGAGCCTCAGCTTTGCCTTCTTTTGGTACCCCCTGCTGCCTCCTCTGCCCCTTATTGTGGCCTCATCACAGGAGGACAAGCCATCCCCTTCAGGCACCCTTTTTGCTATCAGTGCAGGTAAACAGTGAGATCTGCTTGCCTTTTTGTGTGTGTGTGTGTGTGTGTGCACATCTATGGTCAATGCAAATGTCTTCACTGAGTATTGACAAGTTATACCAGTACAAAGGAATTGGACCTTCTAAACCATCTCCTCACTGGGATTTTTGGCTGGTTAAGCATTGCTTGTAGCAATGGGTAGCAATAGTTGCCTTCTGAGGAAACATGCATTTCTGTCAATAATACTGTGTTTGTAGAGTTTGCTGCTTAATTGGCTTAAACTCTGGGGTCAGGCTGAACTGTTCTGTTCAGCCAAGCAAGAGAAGCTGGTCATACTTCAATCGGAATATAAACTCTGTTGGCTGCTGCCTTGCGTGAAGCCAAGAAGGAAATTGGTGCAAAACAAGAATGGTGGAAATTAGAAGCTGTCCCTCATTCCTAAGCCGTAGTCCCCCCAGTGCCTACAACTTGTAGTGCTGACAGCACTGCTACTCAGAGCTTTCTTAGTGAAGAACCTGACTGACTTTTGCTGTATCCCACTAGGTGCCCATCATGTTAGTTGCTGTACAAATAAGTAAATTAAAGACAATCCTTGCTCCAGAGAACTCATAGCCTACGTTTAACACAAGGTGTGACATGTAAGCATCTGGAGTTGTAGGAGGGTTGAAAGGCTGTTGCATTTCTAGACACTCTAAGTTTTAGCAGTTCAACACCATGAGACTGAATTGCCCTCCAAACTTCTGCCTTCGGATTTGACCCTGGGTTAAGACCCTGATCTCTCTCTACTTTTTGGAGTCACTGCATTCAAACCCAAGATCCGTAAACCGCTTGAGCACTTGGCATTCAGGAGGAGGAAATATTCACATTGGTGTGATTTGGGGTCAACAGCAGTTTGGAGTATATAGTTGAGGAGAGAATGAAGATACAGGGGATTTCATAAAAGGAAAAGACAATGTCCATTTATAAGCAGTGGGTTGGACTCAGTGGTGAAGACCTTGCTTACGCACAGCGAGTGTCAAGCAGAATTCTGCATTTCGTTTTGCTGTCTTTATCTAATGATCAAATGGAAAAGAGCTGCAGTAATCAGAAGGTACAGTTCCTGGGAAGCACACCCATTCTGTTTTTACATCATAACTTCCACAGCAAGTTCCAGACCTCCAAAACAGCCCAGAGAAAAAGCCCCTGAGATCCAAGCAATTTAAATTCAATGAATGTGATTTGGCTTGCAGTTAGTTCCCTAGGAAGTAATGAAAGGGGTAATTAAAGACTGGACAACTACCTTAAGTAAAAAAATTATTCATTAGAGTACAAGCATTTCAGATAAACAGTTTTCAGGCCGTGAAAGCCAGCTCCATGTCTTTCTGTGCATCATTACAGCTACCTATTTCCAGAGGGGGGAAGGAGATATCTTTCTGAAGGTCCCACCACAGCCTGCTTGTCCCAGATGCCTGAGAAGAAGGAGGCTTACATTAGAACATGTGGAAAAATTCAGGAAGTGATAGGATTTTCCTGCACTCACTCCTCTCTGGCAGCATTATGTCCTGACTGCAAGCTGCAGTGTTGCCAGCCTTGCTCACCTAGCCCCTATGCCATTCCCAAAGGCCTGCCCTGAACTTTCATCTGGCAGAACAGTGGCAAAAAAATTCCTTCAGAAAAGAGAGCTCTTCCCTGAAGAAGGTGGATTGCCTTGAAGGAAAGAGCTGTGGGATGTTGGGAGAACACAGTGAGGGTGGAAAGTGTTCATCCAGGGAGTATCAATGGAGTTTGATTAGCACCTCGCTTTCGAGAAAGCAAAAAATATTACCTATGTCAAGAAGGGTAAGTCCCAGCCATGTAATGGACAGTGCTCCAATGACAACAGCAAAGCAGGCAGCAAATTTCTTCTCTGAGTTGAAGTGGAACACCATTTGCTATTTTGTCAAGGAACTGGGCAATTTGTAACTTCATAAAAGCAATTTCTCAGAAAAAGCCCATCAATTAAAAAAAATCAAGCAACACTTTAAGTAAATTTACCGATGTGAAGATAAATAGTAGCATAACAGCATCTATGTACACATCAGTGTACCCACCACTTTAGTATTATCAAAGATTATGGGGAGTGTCTAACTACATCTCTACAGTGGGTTTGAGCACATCCTTGCTTACCTAACATTTGTCCCTGATCAATGGGTTTTTAGTCTGAGTTGAAGTGAGAAGTGTCGATACTACCTCTGTTCACAGCATTTGGTTTTGACCCTTATGGCTAATTTTACACTGCAATAAAACCAGTGCTACCATCTGCCTGTTTTACCATCCTTTAGCATGGGCTAACTAGAACAGTGACTTGGCACTGCACTGTGTGTCGTTCTACCATGAAGAATTATTTCTGTCCTTACCACGTGCCTTCTTGTTATCTGCATGCGAAGCCGAAGGCACCCATGCAACCTCACAAGAAGCAAGTGTCACACTAGACCTTTGTCAACAAATACCAACTACACCAGAGCAATCAGCTTCCATGTCAATTTTTTTCTTCAATTTTCCATTCTTACTAGTTGACAGTAAATTATAGTCTTTTAACTTGCAAATACTGATGCTTAGTTAAGACAAAATAACCTGACCGTGGAAGTGTCACACATTGGATGCCCCAGTGAATCACACAGAAGAAAATACTCGCTGCAGTATCCTGTGGAATGAGAGAACGGTTAAGCGTTGCTTCCTTGCTGACAAGGTACATTAAAAAGCTATTTTGTTGTGGCATTGATTCTGTACCCCAATCAATGTGAACAGGACTGACAATGTGTACAAGGAATACTGGGACAACGCAAACTTTGCAGGGAGGAATTGGTATTGCTCTCTTTTGTAGCATTTGCAGGATGTTATGGTTGCAGGTTCTTATGGCTCAGACCTTTGTGGATGAGCCATAATGAAAATTGGTAAACTTTCTCAATCCTTTTGCCATTACTGCTGACTGACTCCATCACTGCATTTTTATTAAGAACATTTGTAAGTAGGACAAACATCGGCAAGGAATAGTTCAAGTAGAGTTGACCTTATCTTTAGGTAGAAAGAAGAACCAGATGACAAGATGACATCTTGAGATCCCTTCCAGATCAGTTTTTCTTCTAAAACATTCTGAAAATCTGTTTTCTCAGACCATCAGTGATTTGCATTCCTTTTGCATGGGTGGAAATGAATACCCCGTCTTCTTGCAATAGGGAAGTCAATCTTTATTGCATTCAGCTCAGATCCATTTTTAGCTTCTAGGGATCAAGATATTCAAACATCTGAAAAATATCTGACTGATGTAATGCATGCTGCTTTGCAGATTTTTAATGAGAAAACTAATTGATGAGCAAGCTTAAAACATACACTAAAATATTCTTCCTATAACTCAATGTTATTTTCATTCTGCCCATTTAAATTCTTTATTCTTCCACCTTTTTTAGCATTTCAATTACAGTTCATCTTGGATGACTAAGAAGGAAATATTTTTACAGAGAGTAAATCATCATCTCCTTGGTGTAAAACAACTTTTTGTTTCTTAAGCAAACATAAGCCTAACAAAAAGCCAAAGAAGATCTTTGTTATTTTTTCCCATATTCTTGTTGACAAGATGAATTTTTGGATTTACTTTCATTAAGATTTTTTGTAAACAGAAAAGAAAAATATCAAATTGTATACAAATTCTTCCTAATCTGTCAATCACTTACAAACTGACCTTAAATACTTTTTAAAACATTCTCTACTTGTGAACAGTAAGAAAAACTAGTGTACAGAACAGTACCAAACAGTCATAATGACTCAGAACAAGACAACTAGCTTTAGTTTTTGTTTTCCTCTGTGTGGCACTTGTCTTCTGTGTTTGCAGGCTCTTGTGAATTGAAGTGAATGTAGTTGTAGTTGCCATCACAGAAACATGGTGGGATGCTTCTCATGAATGGAGTGCTGCAATGGATGGCTATAAGCTCTTCCAAAGGGATAGGCAAGGAAGGAGAGGTGGTGGGGTGGCTCTGTATGTTAGGGAGTGTTTTGATTGTATAGAAATCAATGATTGTGGAGACCAAGCAGAGTGCTTATGGGTAAGGATGAGGGGGAAGGCCAATGAGGCAGATATCCTGCTGGGAATCTTTTACAGACCACCCAACCAGGACGAAGAGACAGATGAGACATTCTATAAGCGACTGGCAGAAGTCTCGCATTCGCTGACCCTTGTTTTTGTGGGGGACTTCAACCTACCGGACGTCTGCTGGAAGTATAACACGGCAGAGAGGAAACAATCTGGGAGGTTCCTGGACTGTGTGGAGGATAACTTCCTGACATAGCTGGTGAGTGAGCCCACCAGGGGAGGTGCCTTGCTGGACCTGCTGTTTACAAACAGAGAAGGACTGGTGAGAGATGTGGTGGTCGGAGGCCGTCTTGGGCTTAGCGACCACGACATGATAGAATTCTCAATTGTGAGGGAAGTAAGGAGAGGGGTCAGCAAAACTGCTATCATGGACTTCCGGAGGGCAGACTTGGGACTGTTCAGGTCACTGGTTGAGAGAGTCCCTTGGGAGACAGTCCTGAAGGACAAAGGGGTCCAGGAAGGCTGGACAGTCTTCAAGAAGGAAATCTTAGAGGCGCAAGAGCAGGCGGTCCCCATGTGCCGTAAGAAGAGCTGGCAGGGAAGGCGACCGGCCTGGCTGAACAGGGAGATTTTGCTGGGACTTGGGGAAAAGAGGAGAGTTTATCACCTCTGGAAGAAGGGGCAGGCAACTCATGAAGAGTACAAGGATCTCATTAGGTCAAGCAGGGACAAAATTAGAAAGGCAAAAGCCCGGCTAGAGCTCAGTCTGGCCACAGTTATAAAGGATAATAAAAAATGTTTTTACAAATATATTAACAACAAAAAGAGAGCCACGGAGAATCTCCATCCCTTCCTAGATATGGTGGGGAACATTGTCTCCAAGGACGAGGACAAGGTTGAGGTACTTAATGCCTTCTTTGCCTCAGTCTTTAATAGCCAGTCCAGGTATCCGCAGAGTATTCAGCCCCCTGAGCTGGAAGACAGGGATGGAAAGCACAATAACCGGCCCATAATCCAGGAGGAAGCAGTTAAGGACCTGTTAAGCCACTTGGACTCCTACAAGTCTATGGGGCCTGATGGGATCCACCTGAGAGTACCAAGAGAGCTGGCGGAGGAGCTTGCCAAGCCACTCTCCATCATTTATCAGCAGTCCTGGTTAACAGGGGAGGTCCCAGAAGACTGGAGGCTTGCCAGTGTGACACCCATCTACAAGAAAGGCTGTAAGGAGGATCCCGAGAACTACAGGCCTCTCAGCCTGACCTCCGTACCGGGGAAGATCATGGAGTGGTTCGTCTTGAGAGTGCTCACAGGGCATGTGCAGGACAACCAAGGGATCAGGCCCAGCCAGCATGGGTTCATGAAAGGCAGGTCCTGCTTGACCAACCTGATTTCCTTCTACGACCAAGTGACCTGCCTAGTGGATGAGGGAAAGACTGTGGACGTTGTCTACCTGGACTTTAGTAAAGCCTTTGACAACGTCTCCCACAGCATTCTCCTGGAGAAACTGGCAGCTTGTGGCTTAGGCAGGTTTACTCTTCGCTGGGTAAAGAACTGGCTGGATGGCCGAGCCCAGAGAGTTGTGGTGAATGGCGTTAAATCCGGCTGGCGGCCGGTCACAAGCGGTGTTCCCCAGGGCTCGGTTCTGGGGCTGGTCTTGTTCAATATCTTTACAGATGATCTGGATGAGGGAATTGAGTGCTCCCTCAGTAAGTTTGCAGATGACACCAAGTTGGGTGGGAGTGTTGATCTGCTGGAGGGTAGGAGGGCTCTGCAGAGGGATCTGGACAAGCTGGATCGATGGGCAGAGACCAACTGTATGAGGTTTAATAAGGCCAAGTGCAGGGTCCTGCACTTGGGCCACAACAACCCCATGCAATGCTACAGGCTTGGGGAGGAGTGGCTGGAGAGCTGCCCAGCGGAAAGAGACCTGGGGGTGCTGGTTGACAGCCAGCTGAATATGAACCAGCAGTGTGTCCAGGTGGCCAAGAAGGCCAACAGCATCCTGGCCTGTATCAGGAATAGTGTGGCCAGCAGGAGTAGGGAAGTGATTGTGCCCCTGTACTCGGCACTGGTGAGGCCGCACCTTGAATCCTGTGTTCAGTTTTGGGCCCCTCACTACCAGAAGGATGTTGAGGTGCTGGAGCATGTCCAGAGAAGGGCCATGAAGCTGATGAGGGGTCTGGAGCACAAGTCTTATGAGGAGTGGCTGAGGGAATGGGGTTGTTCAGTCTGGAGAAGAGGAGGCTGAGGGGAGACCTTATCGCTCTCTACAACTACCTGAAAGGGGGTTGTGGTGAGGTGGGGGTTGGTCTCTTCTCCCAAGTAACTAGCGATAGGATGAGAGGAAATGGCCTCAAGTTGCGCCAGGGGAGGTTTAGATTGGATATTAGGAAAAATTTCTTCACCGAGAGGATGGTCAAGCATTGGAACAGGCTGCCCAGGGAGGTGGTGGAGTCACCATCTCTGGAAGTGTTCAACAAATGTGTGGATGTGGCGCTTCAGGACATGGTTTAGGGGACATGGTGGTGCTGGATTAATGGTTGGACTTGATCTTGAACGTTCTTTCCAACCTTAGTGATTCTGTGAATTCTAGTGGTGCCTTTCACAACAGGCTAGTTTATAGATCCACAGAAGAGAGAATGGTCTACCTCCTTCTATGGAGCACACAGGATTTTGTCATGTGCACCTGATACTTCTCTGGGCTGTTGCCATGTTATATCTTGGGAGGAATTCAAGGGCTGAGTGACTGAGATTTTTAACTATCTTTTTGTTTTCTTCATGGTCACTGTACTGAGCAATTACCCTGAACAAAACCAGCCAAAGATAAGGAGAGACATACCTTTTGTTTCTTCGTCCTCTGATCCAGCCCTTCCTCTTCAAGGCCGTTTTGTAGGCTGATGATATGTCTAACTGAAACAAAAGAGAAGTGCTTTGCTTTTCTAGCTAGACACCCATTTCAGACAATCAAAAAAATCTTTTATTTATATTGAAGTTAAACCGGATTGCTGTGGAAAAAACCACTTGCCTTGAACATCTTGATTTATGATCAGATCCTTATCCAGCTTAGGAAATTCATCAAGTGAGACAAAATTTACCGGGGGGACAGTGTGTATGAGGAAGCTTTTGCACGGGGAATGAGAGAGTTGCCTGGAATTTTATGAAAATGCAGATACTGAGCTATCAGCATGCCTGATTAATTAACACTTGTTTATGTTCTGTTTCTTTCAGCCTTGTTTCAACACCCCAGATCTGATTCTAATAAAATCTCTTTGAGAGTTCTTTTTCCTTCCACACACTTAACTCATGATTGCAAAAATCATTACCACTTTTGATTATAATCTTTAATTAACAGGAAAATATATGTGTTGAATTATTTAGTTAGTGTTCATTTTCATCATCATGTTTTGACAGCTTTTGCATTAATAAATCTTTCATAGACCCAAAGACCCTGGATAGCCTTGGATGGAGTTGTTTAAGGACTTCTGTTAAACACTTTGCCTTCCAAAGACCTTAAAACATGATGTGCTACCCAGGATTTTTCACTCCCAGGTGAGTTTCCTGATCACTGATCACTGTCTCTTCTGCTCGCCTTATAGCTTAATGCATCTTTAAGAGCTTTCCTTCTCAGTGGAACATGTTCAAAAGGAGAGGAGGCGATAACATCTCTGCACCGCCTGACATTCGAGAGTGGTTGTGTGGCTTGAGGCCAGATTCATCACTTGTCTGCTGTGTGGCCTTCTGAGTTGGTTCTGGAGCTGCTCAATTGGTTTTCCCTTTGAATATAGCTTATTCTTTACAGTGTTCCCAAAGCAGCCCTTACCTGCCTCATGGAAGTGCCTCAGGGCCTCTATCCTTGATCTAGCATCCCTTGTGTCTTAAAACTACATTTTTGGAGAGTGAGTAAAATGGTTCCGTATTCTCAGCAGGACCCTAACATCCTGCCAAGGCCTTTGGGGCTGTAGATAGCAGAAGTTAAAGGTGTCCAATGGGTTGATCCAGCTTATGTAGAGCAAAGACTGTATCCTGCAATGACCTTCAGATGGGAGGATATCTGGTTTCCTGCGCAAAACCATGTTAGACTCAGTGGGGGTCCCTGCCTGTGGAACTGACTGCCAAGTTGTAATGTAAGAAAAAGCATCTTTGACTGGACCTATTCTGTTACTTAAGACACAATAAAGTCCCTGGTGGTTTAGCTCCAAGGTCACTATCTGAGTTGACATGTAAGGCTGAGTACAGCTGCCAGTGGACCGAGATTGCTGAAGTTCTCTGCCACTGTTTGAGTCTATCAAGGTTTTTGAGTCTATCAAGATTTTAAGCTGTGGATAAGATGCTGAGGTTTAGGTTTTGTCTGATTATTGTTTTACTGCGTTTTTCTACCCAATTTGATGAAATTACAGGGTTTATAATTGCAAGCACTGTGGATAGGTATTTCTGAGTGCATGTAATTTATCAACTTTAATGAGTAAATAAGCACCTAACCACTTTGGCAAGGATGCTCCCCAAATCTTTAAGTAATAATAAATAATATATCCACAACGGAGCTCTCAGACTGGAGCAATTGCCCCATGTGCCATTACACCCATACAATAAACAATTTAAAACCATTTTAAATGCTTCCTGTCATCACTGGTGGTGGGAAAATAATTTTGTATGGTTCATTTGCTGCAGTACTTAATTTTCTTTAGTGCTTCTGGAAGGAGTGATTGTTATCAGAAAAATTACTATAACAAGACCGTGTTATTACGTGTTTAGTTTCCATCAGGAATTTCTCAGTCCAAATCAAACTCGAATCAATGTTGCAGAGGAGTGTTTGCAATGGAATAGCACAATTTGTTCAAAGCAGGGTGGTGCTGACTAGTCACCTGGAAACTGGTGAACTTCAACAGTTGTATGAATTATGTAAAAGTATATTACTACTAAAGACCTCTGATTGTGAACTTGTTCTGAACAAACCCCAGAACTTAGAAAGATAATGTGGGATTTTTTCATAGATTTTGTTAAAAAAATTTTAGCAATGAAAATGGGGATTTCCTCTGGAAAGTTTCCTTCTGACATTTTCTGACCATCCCTAAAACAAATATCCCCCAAACAAAAAACTTTTTACATAAAGTAAGCTAAAATGAAATTCAGACGCTCTGATTCTGAGTATCCACTCAGGGTTTTATTATAATTCAACAAGTTCACTTAAAATATTTATACAGAATGATGCTCCTGACTGTCCCTACATTGCAATGTCCTCAACTGAATGCAAAACTATGAACATTGATAGAAAATGTAGCTAGAGATTCTCAGAGTGTTATGGTCTTTTAAACAGTATAACTCCTTACTATACAATTTGAATAACACTTAATATTCCTAGAGCCATATAACTTTTTGAAGCATCCATGAATAAAAGAGGCTGCATCTCAAGGACTTATCTCCAGACTTGCATCCTGGCAAATTAATCTTTTCAATTGCTTTTTCTTGCTTGTCAACTTTTTATGCTGGTCTTTTCACTAAATGAGTTGTTTATACATATTACCCTTCATTTAGCTTTAAGTAGATGTTTAAACTGTGACACGACTTCTTTTTTTAAGGTACTTGCAAGTCTGGCGTCTCTATAGGGGTAGAAAGGATTAAAATGGTGTTCCTGACAGCAGAAATGATTAATGGAAGGCTCTTGAGAGTGCACTTGTATGTTTGCAGTGTGGATATCATTATGTCTACTGAGATGGCTGTTAATGAAGCATCAGGAATGCAGAAACCGTGAACATCCTAACTGCCTTTATCAAATTCCTGGTGTCTGTTGCCCTCTGCGAGCCCACAAATACCAGCTGGGAGTCTTGGAAGAGAAGGAAACATCAGATCAGAGCACAAATTTCATGGACAAGTGCAGTGCTTTGTTTTGAAAAAGCAAAAAAAAGTGAGCATAACAAAGCACTCTTCCCGAACCTGAACCGGCCTCCTGAGCAGCAGTTAGATACTTTACTTTGGCTGATGAGCAGTAGGAACGCAGTGAGCACAGCATCAACCCCGAGCAGCGTGGGAACCAGAGGACCTTCAGCTGGCAGAGCGAAAAGAGAGCAAGGAGGTAAGAAGAGCTTTTGCTGTGGCTGCTTGGGCTGTGTGACTCTGGGCCTCATATGCTCCGGGTGTAAGAGGTCTGAGAGGGAGATTTAGCATTTCTGAGTACAATTCTGAGTAGCATTTCTGCTGCTGCTCTGAAGTTGACCCTGACTAGCCGCACGCTAATCCAGACTGGTGTGTCATCACCGCCCAGTGTCTCCCCAGCTTGCAGGGAAAACGGGTTCCTTCCAGCACCGCCTCCTTGTTTCCCTCCCATCCTCGCACATCGCCCTCCCAAGCCCCAGTGCTGCTGCTGGGGGTTCTTGGTGTGAGCCCTTTGTCCGTGGTCCTGTCCTGTAGCTCCCCAAGGGAGATTTTTGCCGCTCCAGCAGGGAAGGTGATCACTCTCCCATGCTTGGGACAGCTGGAACTGGGAGGGGGTCAGAGGGGACGGGACCGAGACCCTGTCCCCGGAGGCAACCCCAGCTGCTGGCAGCTGCCTTGTCCCTGCTCTGTGCATGGCAAGCCCCTCACCCTCCTGCTTGTGCTGGTGCATTAGCTCCTGGGGTCTGGAACATGCCTGGCACCGTCCTGGCGTTGCAGGAGAACTCTCCCGCTGCTTGCAGTATGACGCCCTTGGCCACTCTGTGCATGGAAGAGCAGCTGGTGAGGGGGAGGGAAAGAAGTCAAGTTTAATGTCAAGTCAATGGAAAGCAGGTCGGGAAAAAAGAAGTTGGAGGAGGGAGATAAGAAGGGATCTCCTGGGTTGTGGAGTACATTAGTACAAATCAATTAATTAAAATGCAAGTAATTAAAAGCAAGTTAATGAAAGATTAATTTATTGATAATTAATTACGTAATCTATAACTGCAATAATTAGATTCATCGATTAATTAGAAATAACATCTATTTATTAAAATGTAATCAAATTTTAAGTCTGGTTGGTGAATTTGCTATCACTGTTTTTTTTTTTTTTCCCCTGATAACTGCAAACCTTCCGAAATTCCAGCCTAAATTAATTCATGGCCACATATAGCCAGTTTGTTCTCGTTCCCCTTTAGAGAGAAGTGTATGCTTAGCTTGCCTTGGTATGACGGCTCTGTCAGCTCTACTTTGTGCACTCCAGATGCAGAGGTGTAAGAGGTTACCGTGCCCATCTGCCTGTCCCTTCCCTCTCGGGGTGCGTCTGCCAGCAGTCAGAATGAAACCAGCAGCTCAGCACCAACCCAGCTGGGCTGCCAACATGTTAAATTTTGTCAGGGAGTTCAGTACAGCCTTATATACCCTCAGCCTGTTTTGTCAGTGACAAATTAATCCTGGATGCTTTGATTCGTGCATTCTACTTGCATGGTAAAATGGAAAAAGATTTTGTTCCCCATGGGAGAGACCAGCTTCCAACCCTACAACCTGACTTTCCTAGCTTCTTCTGTGACATGCACAAGTTGCAGCTCCTGGTCCTTTAGAGAGGGGCCACTCCATAGAAGAAGCAGGAGGTGGAGGATGTGATTGTGGCCCATATCTTGGTAGACATTTCCCGTCCGTGAAGGACTGCCCTGAACCACTTTGCTGCATTTGACCTGACATCCTGCAAGTAGCAAGATCTCATTTATTCAGCTGGCTCTGAGCTTATCCACTGGCATTTGCAAAATATTTCATGGTGACAGTAATTATTATAATCAATCCCTTCAGTATCAGGCTTGAAGCCTACTCTTTCCATTGACATAGTTGATCTAACTGCAAAATCTGTCACATGTTAACAGCTGGACTAAAAAACCACCCACAGATGTTGCTTAATAGGAGCCTGAGTAAGTCCACCCACTGCTGGTACATTTAGTCCTCCTAGAGGAGGCAGGTGTATAATCTAGGAAATTTTCCAGTTCAGCCCTTAGAGACATGAATCATTAATGTTTAGCGCAAAGAAACAATGTCCTTTTTACCCGTGGGGGGAAAAGAAAAAGACCACAAACACAGAAAAAAGTGTGAGGATATCTGGGAGAGCGCTCACAAGCAGGAAACAGCCAGCTTTTCTTTACACCAAAGCCAGCTACTGGTTTTCACTATAAGAAATAACACAGCAGTCTCTCCCCATACTCTGTGGTATTTTTTCATGTGTTACCTAGAACATTCGCGCTGTCTGCGAGCCGGGGCCAGAGGTGTCAGGCTGTGAATCAACTGAAATAGTTAGGCACTTCTGCCACTGGCGGCTCCGGGAAGTGTTTTCCCAGAGCTGCTTGTGGTCTCACTTGGGGTCTGCATGGTCTGAGGAGTTGTGGCACCTATGGCCAGTCCCTGGCTGGCCCCCTTGCCTGCCTGCCTTCCTATCACACCTGGGCAGCGGGACAGCCCCAGCTTTGCCTGCTGTGAGTGTCGCAGGAGCACAGGGTTCAGGGTAGGTGAAGATGGCTACAAGTGGGGATTATCCTTACTAAGCAGTGCAAAAGAGAGAGAGGTCTACTTGGAAAAGAAGAGGCTTCTAGGACAAAGCCCCAAAAAGTCGTTCACACAGAGCCCTGTGTACTCCCATAACCTGACATAGTGCTGAAAATGGCTATGTAAACAATAGACTAAGAAAAAAAGAAAAGATACTTTTTTTCCTCTTCTGCATTTTTCCTTATTGTCTTTCCGGACCTTTTCCAAAATGGGAGTATTTTGTAAAGTAGAGTAGCTAAAAACTCAATCAAGCTGCCAACCTGCCTGCTGCAGGTAATGGGGACATGGAGAGAGTCCCAGAATAGCCATCCCAAACCTCGGCTTTAGGTGAGGGCTTTCAGCCAAAAGCCGTTTTTGGTGGTACTGGAAGTGAACTTTGTGACCTTGTGAACCAGATTCTTTTGCCTATGTGAACCGGCATTTAGTCCTCTATAACCAGCAGCTCTGTGCTGCTGTAAACTGGCTGGGTGTACGGCTCAAGACCGTTACTTTACTTCAGTTCCCTCACTTGGTATTTTGTTCTTACTTCAAAAAGCTTCATTTAAGGACAGAAACAGAAAGACGAGGGCATTTCAGTTTTGATCACTGTGATTTACTAGGGAGATGACAGGCTGTGGAGCTGCTGTCTGGTCCCTACAAGGTGTGTATAATGCAGTTAGTCATGGGGCAACATAGATAGACACTTCTGAACTGTAAGTACGTCCATGACTAGCAAACGTGCTGCAGCTTCCTCTGGGGAAATGGCACTTTTTCTAGTGTTTACCACACAGCTGGCAACAACGCTAGAAAGTTTTCTACTTTTGCCCAGAGCTCTTAGTTATGGAGCCACGAGTTTCACTTGGCATTAATCAAGAGCTGAGTTAGCCATACATTTTGATGTGACTGTTGACTTCTTAAGGATGTTAACTGCATTCTAGTTTCTTATCTATTTTTGTTGGAGTGAATATCCTTGTCCTGGAAAAACTAAAAACAAAAATCTCTTGTTACATTTTTAAAGCTAAAAACAAAATCCTCTCGGGAAAAATACTTGACTCTGGGGATGAGGCATGGGTTGTTTTCAGTTCCGTCAGTTCGGCCAACTGTTTTGGAAGATTTGTTCAATGACTGCTTTTTGTCAAATAAGTGGGAGAATATTAACTCCAGCCTGGAGCCCTTTTGGGGCCTGGCATGGGGTTCCTGGGAAATGTCCAAGGAGAACCAATGGCAGCTGATTGAATGCAGAGTCACACTGTACTATGTTGTGGAAAAATCACCACAAAATATTTTTTTTTATTATATCTACAAATAAACTTTCTTCACCAAAGACATCATTGGGCTGAGGAAAGAAGAAGAGTTCTCATTGACCAAGTGTTCATGCAGCAAGAATTAGACTTTGTACTGTAATAGAAAAGAAATTAAGCTTTGGATGAGACTCACAACCATGAAGAACTACAAACATCAGCCAGGGCAGACCTAGGGGGGTTCAGTTGCTGTTGACATGCATGTTACATCCCTCCGTGGGTACTGGAAATGAGGCAGCTTTTATTCAGTGCCTTGAAGGTGTGCCATTCTAACGAAGAGCAGACGAAGAGTGAAATACACAAAAGCTATTTTTTAAAAAAAACCACCGGTAGTGACAGATGGTGTTGTACCAGAAAAATTGACCAATTCTGTTGTCCACTTGAACAATCTGAACTTATAGGGAGTCAAGTTTCCTTTTCAAATATGCAAATTGCCCTTAATCACAAGGTTATACACTAATAAACAGTTTCCCTTTAACTGGCTTTGACATGGATAAAGTCAAACATATTTTATCAGAAGTACCCCTCAGGACAACAGGTTACACAACCGTTTTGCATGAATTTCTTATGCTTTTTCGACTGGGAAACATTTTAATCTGTAATTTCCTGACACTGTCTTCTAAACAGTTTGTCCCCAGCACAACACATGAATTCTGTGTGCCATGTTTCACTGGCAAATTAACAAGGACATGAAAAAAACACGTCAACATACCATAAAAAATGCAAAAGCATTGAACATTCAATTACAGCTCGAGCTGTTCCAAAAGGCTCAGTAGCTGAAACGGTTGAAGAATAACAGTTTCTAGGACTGGTTGACTGTCTAAATCACACCTAATTTTCTGGGATCTGTTGCTATCCATAGTGGGGAAATCAGAGGTAGATGAAATGAGCAATCCACTGTTGGTACTGATGTACCAGAGAGTATCTGATTCAGAGCAGACACTAATGTTTTATCTGGCAGATGCGGTTCATGAAGTCATGTGCCTTGAGGTGTAGCATGAATATGTGGTTGGTCTCCTCTTGACATTAGAAACAGACTTGCTCAAGCCAGCCAAAGTTTCCTTTCAGGGACAGGACTGCTAGCATGGAAACCATACGTTGTACCTCAGATGTGCCTCAAAGCGTGTGCTGGATGGGAGGGATCACTTCCACGCATGAGGAGGAAGATGCTGTGCAGGACCCGTTCCAGGTTGCAGATGATGGGTTTTCCAGTGGGTGTTGTTTGACATCCTCATATGGACTGAAAAGATCAAATCCCACCACACTTCAGTCTCAAATGCATGACTGAGTCTGTGGCTTAGTGAGTTACTATCTTCAGCAGATCTGTGGTAGGAAATTTCCAGAGCAAATATGAGGTAAAATACTGTGATTTACTCCTTACTTATTATCTCCTAAGAAGATAAACTGTCTAATTATTATAACTCATGTGTTGGGCAGTAATTTATTAAACTGAGGAACCTTAGTGTTGGATCCCATAGAGGCACCTGCAGGAATTTCCCAGGAATTTTTGCAGGAATTTTCCAACTTGTTTTGTCCTAAGAAGGTAAAATGATTAATTATTATGACTCAGGTGTCGGGCAATAATTTATTAAACAGAAGAGCCTTGATGCTGGATCCCATAGAAACGCCTGCAGGCATTTTCCAGGGGCCTGCTGTACGCTGAGGAGTCATGATGGCTGCAACATTTCCTCCTGGGTCCCACTGCAAGGAGCTTGCTGAGGAAACTCGGAGGAAAACAGGCATCTTTGCTTTCCCCATAATGCTGTGACCCCTCAGGAGGAGGTGTCACTCCTGAAGATATGGAAGGGAGATGGGACCTTCAACAAAATTTCCTTAAAAGCTTTTTTAGGAAAAGGACGGAGGGTGAATAAAACTATCATCTCATTCTTGCATCATAACAGTGCAAATGGGAGCGGTGTGCTCATATCCCCGGGAGCAGCTGTTGTATTTGTCAGGGGCTTGCTGCTGACTTGACATGGAGTTGGAATGGGAGGGAGCGATGAGGTTACGGCAAGTCTTTCTGCTTGGACGGAGGAAGGTAAATAGCAGTGCTTAAGTGTGTGCACATGCTGACAAAATCTGGGAGAATTTGGAGTGGGTGACAAGATATTCACCGTTCTCTCCTTGCATAGGACATACCTGTTTTGGCTGAGGCAGCTTTTGGATGTGTGGAGCCACAGCTACAGGGAGGGGTCCCACGTCGCCCATGGCCAGCAGCAGCAAGAAACCGGGTTTTCTGGGACACCTCACCTCTCCCCAGCTCTGTGGCAGGAACTGATCCAAATCTGTCTCTAGACTCCACAGAAGTGACAGCCCTCCAGGAGGCTGAGGAGGGTGAGTAGGGGCTGCCAAAGGAGTATCTATTCTCTAGTCCTTTGTCTTTTTGTTCCACAAGCATTTTTTTGCAGCATCTCCTCCATTACCTCAGAAGCTTTCAAGTCTTGAAAACAGTTTTGTCATTTTTCTAACTTTAAGAAGCTGGGTCTTGATTGCCTTATTTTATGGTTTCCTTGTGGTTCCTAAATGTTCTCCCTGCAAAAAACAGTGAAGTTAGTTTTTGAGCCTGTGAAGAAGTGTTATAGAGTATTTTTATATAAGCCAGATTAATGGTTTTAGAAGACGATGCATTTGTCATAAGGCAGCGTTTTGGCAGCAAACTGAGCTTCAGTGAGCAGTTGTTTTCAATCTTGTCATGCGGCTTTGAAGAGCTAACCTGAATTTTCTCCTGAATTTGGAGTTTTACAAAATCATGACTCAATCCTCTATTAAAAAAAAGAAAAAGCAAACACCCTCCACTACATTTTAGAAGTATGTATTCTGATAGAGAGGAAAAAGGATTTTTAAAATTACTTTTCTGTACTTCTTTTGCCCGTGTCCTCCTATATTGCAGTTTTGCTTGGTGGAGCTAAACCAATCACGCAGATAGGTTTATGCATTACAAATGAACATCCTGAAATTTAAAGTCAGACAGAGTGAAGCTAGAAGAGAAATCTTTACGTAGTATTTCTGAGGGTCACATACGGGAGTCTTTTTTCTTTAAATAAATCAAATTCCAGTGTCAGCACCCGATAGCAATTACAACAGGATTCGGAAACAACATTTCATCTTGTGTAAGCTACAAGCAAAGAAACTGTTCCAATGATAAATAGCCAACAACAATAACTGTAAATTCTTTATCACTGTCATTCTGTTTCAGAGTAGAAGTCTAATAAACCACCCAAAGTGGTTGCTTGAAGCCTGTCCCTTAGGAGCCTGCGAGGACAGCAATCTGCCAGCTCACACTTGAGTGCAGGCAGGGCAGGAATTCTTTCCTTTAATGACACTAGTTCTGCAAATTGCAGTATGTGAACTCAGCTGTACCTTGAATGACAGACTTTCCTAAAAATGGCTTTTAGGTAATGTGGCCAATTCAGACAATTCAAGGTTGTTCCCTTTGGCATATTCCCCATTTTTTGTTTATCTCTGGAATGAAGCCTAACAGTAGTCCATTATGTGTCTCTTTGCAGTGCGCAGCAGCTCTCATTTGCAACTTAAGGGAGGAAAAAACCTGAGTGCAGAAAGACCAAGTCTGGAGCAGAAGAGAGTGGTGTCCTTATGGGGGACAGTTAAAACCTAGTGCATGGGGCTACTGTTCTTTAGAAAAACTGAAGAGCATAAAACAGACCAGGAGATCTGTCAGAGCAAATTTCTATTTCAACAGCCAGCTCTGGGACTGTGCTAGCGATCACGTACACCAGAAAGGTGATGTGTTTCATGCTGAGCTTCCAGGTATTTGCTTTTATAATGCAACATCCTGAAAGATGAGCAGGCGAGAACAGAGTAAGAGGGAGAGGAGACAGAATGACAGTGTTCACGTTCTGGTTTCCCCTCCCTGTTCAGTGTGTTTTGCCTGCCTGGATCTAGTATCTCTAATGTGTTGGTGCCCTTTGCTGCGGTGGTCCCTGGCACCTGGCACAGGCAGGCACAGAGGTCCATGGCACCGCTGGGGTGGAAGCTGCAGGGCTGTACCAAGCTGGAGTCGGGCCCTTCCCACAGAAGGTGTTCTCCTGGCTGCTAGGAGCCTCTGGGTTTAGAAACATATATAATCACTTTGCAGCAGAACATTGTTAGCTGTGAGGGAGGAGTCGCCGTAGTGGTGACCTTGGACTGTGAAAGCCCCAGCCGGGTGCTATGGCAGAGCCCAGGGCTGAGGCAGGGAGAATGTGGCAGCCTCCCTGGGGTTGCCTTCGGGGAGCTGAGAGGGAAAAGCTGAAGCTATTTCAGCTACCACAACAAACTTTGAAATTTAGGGAGGGAAAAAAGGCTGCCCCACTTTCACCTGTGGAAAGTCCCCAGTGAGCTGGAGTATGTCAGGAGGTCATTCCTGGAGAACACAAGGGACAGAGAGCCCTTCTCGTCCCACTCTCTCCAATGTGCCCGGCAGCAAGAGTTGGAGGGTTTCTGTGCTCCCTGCATTGCTTTCAGTGCTTCCTGCTTCCCTTCCTCTATTACGAGGTTGAGACCTGTCACACCATCACACCACATGTGATCTTCTGGAGGTCAGGAGAACAGGAGCCCCTAGAGCAGCAGGACCAGTCTTCCCTGCCCAGAGCATTCAGAAGTGGACTGTACACATGGGAGCTGCAAGAATCTGACATATTACAGGGTACCTTGCCAGGGGAAATTTTGTTCTTTATTCCCTTTCAAGCAAATTAGATTTTTATCCTAAAATACACAGATTTCCATGTCTTCTAAAATCCCTTTAAAATAAAATGGACATTTTCAGGCATGCTTTAGGTGTGAAAGTAGGTGACCGCATTTTGCTTAACAGATGCGTGTTTGTCTGTAGGCTGTGGATTTGCTGCAGGGACTCTGAAAGCTGTGACTGTATGTTAACTAAGGCTTTTGAGAATTGCTGAGATTGAAGTCGCAACAGTATTCAATGTGCTGGTCAACGTGCCGATCTCCATGTGTCCAGCTTTGTTTTGTACTACCTGTCAAATGAGAAACCAGGATTTTGCAATAATTATGACTGTTACTCAGGGAATTGGTTAGAAATTAAAGGTCATCTAGAAAACCAAATAAAAAAATATCCAGCCTCAAAAAGAGGAAACTGTGATGAAAACATCTAGCACTAGGAAGTTGGAAAAACAAAGTTAAACCTTAATATTCACCACAGAAACTTGACACAGGGGTTACAATGTATTTGGTGACTTTACTGGATCTTGCTGCCTGTTCCCAGCATTGAAAACAAATGCAAATCACTCTGGGAGCAAGCAACCGTCAAAGGTTCCATTCCTTTCATTCCCTTTCTTGTAATTTCTCTTTCAAACCCCGATACTTGCTTTGCAGAGTTTATTATTAGCAGCTGTGCCTGCAACTGGGGACAATGTTGCACGAGGAGAACTATAGATATCTTTTTCTTTAGATAAAACAACGTCTCTTTCTTGGCATTGAGTGGCTTGGAGCAACTTAATTGTGGTGCGGCAGGGTGTGGGAGTGAAACGGAATAGTAATGTTTGAAAAATCACCTTGGACAACCCATTTAACTTCCAGGCTGCTCTGTATTCATCTCTGGGGCTGCCCAGCATCCCTCAAAGCTCTGTTGCCAGTTTATGGAAGAGAAAACAGTCAATACGGATGTTTGTGGTATCTGCTGTGGAAGGTTGGCATTCAATTAAAAGAAGGGCAAAACAACCCATTTCCATTTGACACCAACTATACAGAAGACACAGCACAGCAGGAACCACCTCTCTTTCGTGTGTTATTTTACCAGGGATTTACCAGGTTTGATAACTCTCAGCCATAATAATCCTAGCAATAACATTTCCTGCTGAGTCAGTCCCAACGTTTTCCAGTGAAGTCACCGAAGAATTGTAAAGCAACTGCTGCCGTGCTCCGGGGCGCGTGTGTGTGGGGCCAGCAAAGAGAATAAGGGAAGATCCTCTTCTCTCTGCATGGAGCAGTGCTGTGGGGCAAAAAAAAAACCAACAAAAAAACTCTATGTCAAACCAAAGCTGCTATATAGTGGTTACACAGCTTGAGAGGAGTGCTGCTCTGTCTGGTTTGTGTAGCCAAGTGTCCTTTTGCAAAGCCCAAAGGGAGAAAAGGGGTAGTGCAGGTCTCCTCTTATTGTGGGATCAGGGTGCAAGTGTTTGAAATTTCTAAACACAGGTTCAGAAATGTTCCTGTGTCACTACTTTTAGGAATTGCTTAAGCCTCTTCTCTTAGAGAGCAGTAAAGCTAGGATAATATTGAGATGGTTAGAATGCCTCATCTTCTTTCATTTAATATGCCAGGTGGAATAGTCTCCGTTAAGTCTCTGTAAATTATTAACTCTTTTTCCTAACTAGAAATGAAATGTAGTTTTTTTCTTTACAACTTTCTGACAGATATTAAAACATGATAAAATGAAAATGGTTGTACACTATAATTCACTGGGACTTCTCTCCTGAGAACGGACTGGAGCAATGCAGGATTGATGTTGATTTTATCACTGTTGCCTTGTCTAAGGAAAAAAGTCCTTGCAGAGAGAAAAAGAGAATATTTTTTCTGTGGCAATCTTTGGGGAGTTGTGCTGCCTGTATTTAAGGTCTCTATATGTCCATGACTTCATGGAGGACAGTCCTCGATGAAGATCAGAGTGATTCAATATCGTCACAAATTAGGCTGTAAGAAGAGGAACCAGTGTAACCACAATGATCATTTAACCGCTTGCCCCAGAGCCCAGGAGACACAACGAGCTTTGGACCAGTCTCCATCCAGTCTTCATTCCTCAGGATTACAATTGTAGATGAAAATATTGTGCAAGTGTTTGTGCTTCTTTCTTCCCCACAGTACTTCCCTCTGCCACAAAATTAAGCTTACAGACTGGAGTTTTGTGGGGTTTTGGCCACCATGATCCATCTTGAACAAGGTATGTTTGCACAAGGAATTTTCAAATATAACTTCCAGCTACAAGAAATATTTTCCAGATAGCTCCAGCCCTGGTTTGTGTGTGTGGGTCACCAAGGTCTGCATCTTGTGTGAGCTGCAAGGAATACATAGGCAGGAGTGAACACAGTGCAGACCAGAATCAGGTATGTTATATAGAGCTGGTATCTGACAGTATGGCTGGTAGAGAAAGGAGGTCAAACGTGGCATTCATTACCTCATTCACAGCCTGATAAATCAGTCTCTGTCTTTACCCTCAACTCTTTGGCTTTTGCCACCCACAGCCCCTATGACTCCATCATCATAACTAATGATTCAATAAATATTTTTAAACTCCAGATATTTTGCCTATTTAAAGCTTCTTACTTCAGGGTTTGTGGGGTTTTCAGGAGTTGCTGAGTGTCAGTTCTGTGTTGTTTTTGTAGGTTTTGTAAGGGCACAAAGAAGAAAGCAAGTGGTGTTTGTTGGTATAGCAAACAAACAATTCATTGAAACTGGCATAATTGACAAACTGGAAAAATACAATTACAACAGTGGGTAAGAAAGGAGAAGAGACCAGAGAGTCCTTGAGGGTTAGAAGTAGCAGAAAGACAGTAAAAGAAGAGGACCCATTTGCAGCATTCAAGGGTGGAGAGATTGAGAGGCACTGAGGAAGACCTGAAGGAATATGTGGATGGAATATCTATTGTTTGTACAGATTTGAGCAAAAATAGAGAAATGCCAGGAAGGCTGGGAGGTGAACAAGGACAGGAGGGCAGGGTTTGCATTTTGGCTTTAAGGAATAAACAGTCAAAATGAGATACTTAGCCTGTGGCTGAGGGAAAAATGGCAACAGTTAGAGAGAAGTGAGACAAGAAAGAAAGCAGTTCTGAAGCAAAGCAGTACTGAAGTTCACCTTGCCCTCACCTAAACCAGTTTTGCTCTTCTCTACTTTGCAAGGCAAATCATGAAAATAAAATGGCTGCCTCAGACTCACACCATGCCTAAAGGATATTGAGACTGCACACCCTCAGTGCTTGCAAGGCACAGGACAACGGACGCTGCGATGTGACATTTCATGTAGCTTTGTGCAACGCCTCAATGTTAACGTGGCATGGGACTTCTGCTCTAGTCCTCTGAGATGCTTTTGCTCTGCCTGCCCACTTGCTCAGAGCATGGTGTTAAGCAAAAGGAATCCACTTTCTGTTTACTTTCCTGTTGAAGATGGTTTCTAAACAGTTTCCAATGTCTGGAACAGTTGACATTTCAAGGACATCACAACACACTGTGCCAATTCCTACAACCCTATATACGTTTTCCCAGTTTCTAGTAACCATCCTCATTCTCTAAAGCTGTGGGAATTTCTTATATTGGGACAAAAAATATGTTAGGAATGGAGCTCCTAAGAAAAAAAAAAGAGCTGATGTTTCCTTCTATTTCTTATTTCCTTTCTTTTCTCTATTTGACTTTCACCTCAGTAAATATTGATGAAGCTGAACAGCAGAGAGATGGGTTTCTCACTGTTACTTGTACTAAGTTATATAAATAAATTTCATTTTCAAAATCCTACCCTATGTGCATTCATCAAGTGTGGTGAATGCACCACCTCTTTTCCATTTTCCAATAAGATATTTTGTTATCAAAAATGTTTTAAAACTTATAATTTTTACTTTTTATTTTATTTTCTTAGACAATTTGGAAAAAAAAAGATAAATTAAAAATGAGATACACAAGAAAGAGTTAAACCAGCTTTTTGTGAGGGAAATCAAGTCTCATGGAGGAGCCAATGAATACACATATAACGGTGGCGCAGTTAATATAGGGTATTTCAGTTACAAAAACTTTTTGACGAGGCATGTCTCCAAAGGCTTTTACAGTAACTAAGCTGTCATGGAATGAATGTGGATGTCCTGTCTAGAATCAACTGTCAAAAGAAAAGAAACCAAATGAAGGAATAAATGGACTGCTTTCTCATGAAGAGGCCACCAGGGGAGACTTCCTGCATGTGTGCTAGTCAACATATTTCTAAATGGTCTGGAAAAGAAGTTGAAATTCAACATTAATGAATGAGAGTTAAATACTTATGGAATAAGGAAGCCCTTAGCACTCTGATGGAGGGACTGACTCACAAAGAAATTGAAAGAACAGTCTAACTACAGCTATCAAACACAACGAAACAAATGCGTCTTCCAAAACAACATCTCCAAGTATCCACCGGAAGCTGAAGCGATATTCCAGGGGAAAGACGTCCCTACGGATATCCTTTCTGCTCCCTCCCTAGATTTCTGCTACCAACCACACCTGCAGGATGCTAACTAGAGTGACTCTTGGTCTGATGAGGTACAGGTGCTGTTACAATCCTCATCTCATTCCTCCTCCACACAACTCCCCCCTCTGGAAGTTAGAACAAAATCAGTGGAGTTAAAGCAGATTACATCAGTGAAAAAGAGGGGAAAACAATTCTTAGTGCTCTTTTTTCTGGGATGTGCAGATGCTGTGGCAGGCAGCCTTAGGAAACATCAAAAGCGTAATTGTATTAATAAAATCACTTTCTTAGGCATGTGAAAGTGGAGCTGATGTATCATTTACAAGTGAATGAAGACTCAACACTGGTAACTGCTGGACTGCATAATACGGCCACAAAATGCTTCCATAATAACGAGTCCAGGAAGTTATTGCACAGCTGTAACACAAGTGTGGAGGAGATTAGTAGAGACTTTCAATAGATTTTTAGGTTCTCCCTTTTTAAAAATACCTTTCATCCTCAATGCATCCTGATTGCACGCCATAACTGGCATGAAGGCAAGAAGCAACTACAGCAAAGCCTTGTAGAGAAAACACTAGCGTATTTGGATGTGCTGACAATGTAGCTCCAGGGTGTAAAGAACTTGCAGTACCCAAATCATAGGAAAAAGCACAGGATCGTGATTCTGCAACCTTAACCAGAGGAGGAAGTCTTTTGAAGAAAATGGTTCCCCCCGGGCCCTGAGTATTTATTACCATATTTTTCACATTCAGTCCAAGGATTTCCTGGCTGTATCAATTAGCGTTTGATTATAAGTAGACAGAAAGTGTCTGTGGAGTCATTTATCCAGCTGTGATGGCTGGTGCCGTGTTTCTCTTGCCCTCAGGTGAAGAGGCTAGCAGAGGGCACTGAATGTCTTGGGACGCTATTTCCAGATGACTGGGACAAGGACATCGGGAATGGGTATTGCAGTTTAATTGGGCCTTATCTAGAAAATTTTATTTCCCTGCTTACCCAGGCAATCAAGTTAATTCTCAAGACAGGCATTCTCTTCCCCCCGCCCCTCCCCAATTAACTCAATTCTGATCAAGGCTGAAGCAGTGGATTCTCCCAAGCCCTGGAATTGATTCTTAGAAGTGTCTCCAAGAGCAGGAGACATGACAACAGGAGACACACAGGCTCCCATTTGATATTTATAGGGAGAAGAAAAGAGGGTGTCATTGTAAAGAGGTCCCAGTTTCAATATGCATTATAAACAGCTCTTCTAAGCTATCAACACGTATGAATAAAATCCATATAAATTCCACAATACAACTTTAGTGGTACAATCTAGAATAATTTGGTCATGTCCTCAGTTGATATTAATTAAAACCAAATAGAGGATTTACCCTGGCTATGCAGATTTACTCTGGTGCAAGATTCAGCCCTATGTTTTTTTTTTTTCTTGGCTTTGGAATTATGACATGTTAGATTTATTGGCTCATCTGGTACAGTAAATGAGAGTCTCTGGACTGAGCCACAGTTGATAGCAGAGTGGTGAATGGACTGGTTGAGGAACAGGACAGGAATAAAGAGAGAACATTTGTTCTGAAAGGAGAACCCAGTCCTCATTCCTGTCCTAGTCCATCATGACTGTTTTCTACATCCAGTGAAGATGATCTGCTTTGGGACTTGAAACGAGCAAACGCATTTTTTCCTTAAATGAAAAGTGTTGTAATGAAAAGGATTTGACAGGCCATAGAAGATACTACAGAGCTTTGTTGAAGCGAACTAGCTTCCCTTTCACTAGAAGGAAATGGGATTTTCTGGTGCTAATTTTTATGCTAAAAATTTAAGTGAAAGGAATGCAATGGATCGTACGTGTTCTTCTACAGGGTAGGATGGTGTTTCGTTTTGCAGTTACCTGCTGCCTTATTGAGATGTCCAGACATGAGCTGGGAATCATGAGAGTTTGAGGAACTTGTGCCAGAGAGCGTAGGCTCCTGAAATTATGGATGAAAAAAAATCATGAGTTTAGTGACAAATGAGTAAATACAGTCAGATGAGACATGATGACTTTGTGTGAGACAATAATATGAAGCTGGTGAATGTGATGATCACATGTAACATATAAGAAAAATATTTTTCTCTGTTATAATTTCTGACTCAAAATTTAAATTTTTCTTGGAAGACCACTAAAAAGTGGATACTTTAGCAAGGAGAAAATCTGCCTAACTTATCAAAATTCAGAGAATAAGTTTTACAGAAGATTTTAGAGTATTTGCAGACAGGCAGCTGAGAGTGAACGCAGGTTGAGTACCAGAGGAATGATTTTTCCAAAATGTGTTCCTTATTTTATTACCTTATCATTAATATAATATTGCCTTAATCTTATGGTAACTGGTAATTATCATTATTACCAATAACAGAGCAAATTTGTAGCAGACTGTTTCTAGTTTGCTGTATGAGGAGTTGAGCTCCCAGAGAAGTCTCATGGGCTGGGCACGTCCCCTGTGACGGAGCTGCAGGGTGACAGCGTCTAGAGCAGATTGGATGCAAGAGAGGAGCATATGGAGAAATACCTTCCACTTGTCATCTGCCTAAACCTCCAATCCTGTCCTGCTTTGACTGCTGGACCAGAAAGCTTCTGTTCATACAACAGCTCTCCCTGAGACAGCATCTTTCATTGCACAGACTTATGTCCTGAGTGTGTTATAATGAATTAACATCACTCTGCTGCATGTGGCCATTGCCATTGACTTGATCCATTCACATATCACCTGGGAAGAAGCGTTTTCTGCAGTGCTAGACCCAAACAAAGACAGTATCTGACTTAAGTATCTGACAGTACCCTCTTAAGTATAAAGCAACTGGTACTGTAAAGTGATTTATAGTGTCCTGGCATTTACAGTTGCTAAGATGAACTGTATTGGGATATACAATAAAGCCCTTTATCAAAACTGCCTTTATGTGTCTGCTTACAGTCATAAAGAGAAATGTGTGAGAACATAGCCTCCTCAGTTCTCAGAAGGCACACAAGGACAACTTGTTCAGTACAATACTTGATGTTAGTGGTGGGATTTGTTTCTGGATTATCAGCTTGTATTAAGGGAGTTATTAATGCTGAGAAGGAATTTTGAGCTCAATCCATAATCCATTATCAACTTTAATGAACAAAAGTGCACTCAGTGGAAGAGAGGACACAAACTATTACTGTACCAGTTACTGTGCTGGTGTGAAAAGGTGCGACCCAAGTCTGTGGAAGCCAAGGTGCGACCCAGGTCAGCACCGATGAGCTGGAGACCTGGCATGGCACTGACCGTGGGGCAGTTAAGACTCCTTGGGACAGCAATGGATTTTTAGAGCTTTCTTCCACTGTGAATCCTCTTTGCTCTTTCTAGAGGTGGCTAGCAGAAAGCATCCTTGGTCAGTATACAGGGTGCACAGCATTCCCCATGTTCCCTGGAATAGCAGAGTGCTTGTTTGTTGCCCTGAGTCCCCATGGGTCATTTGTTATGTGGGAATCAGCCCACTTCAGTGCTTTTGGGGAGGCTAAATTTTGCACCTTTAGAAACCTAAATATCTTTAAAATAAGATTTCCTTGTGAGCTTGAAGCAATGTCCAGAGAACGAGTCTCTTGTTGACTCCAGAGCATTTTGTCAGAGCCAGTGTTTGGGTTTTTGTGTGGATGTGGATATTCAGCATGCTCTTCTGAACTATCCAGCTGTGGCTCAGCTTCCTGTGACCAGGGTCATCAGCCTAAGTGATCTGGGCAGCTCTCTGGGGCCTGTGAGACAAGATAAACACACTAATCACTACTACCACTTTTGCTAGCTCCTTGTTTACTGACTTTGGACAATAATTTGCTACCAGCTAATTGCTGCCGGGCACGTGACAGAGCCCAAGAAGGCTCAGTGGCAGACAGGACAGAAAGGAGCATAACTCGGTGACTGGATAATGAGGCAACGATCAGCAAAGCATGAGAAAAAAACTGGGGTTAGCCAGGTAGCCATCACTTCCCTGACACCAAGGAAGCCTAATCAATTGATGAGAAGGATCACCTGTTTGCTAATTGAAATTACTTGAATAAATGCCGAGCAGGGTGACTTTCCTGACAATTGGAAGACTATGCCACAAAGCTCATCCATCTCAGGGGCAGTTAATTAACTTTACTGCCTGCTGCCTCACATTTAAGGAGGAAATGAGATAGCAAGTCTTGTCCTGTCTTTATAACCTTTTACCTTTACTTACTTACTTCATCATGACTTTGGCAGTGATTCAGTTGATGCTGTCTACCTGGCTTGTTGCATAATCACCTCTTGGGGATACTCGTTGGTGATGTGGGATTCATATACCTTGTTTGCCTCCATTGTAGTTCCAGGAAATAAAATTACTTTCCTTACCTTTTCCCACAGACAGTGTGTGGAAGGAAAGCACCACTGGCTAATGCTGGTGTTCAATGAAAATATGTGCATGATTTTGTCTTGGTGATTTTACAGGGAGGCAGGTGCTCTGGGCAATGATTTTTCATCTTTCAATGGCAGAATTGCTCAGCTTGTTCAATATATTACAAAGAAAATTGTTTTAGATGACCAGGAAATTGAGTAAATTGCTTTTCCTGTGATTTTTCTGTTTCCCCCCTTCCCCCCCTTCATGATTGCTATTCCTTCTCTTGCTCTGTACACTTGCAAAACCTCCATACTTCTTCAAACATCAGAACCTATAAATTGCACCATAAGTCTGGCTTTTCAAAGCTAGTTAAAATTTTTGAAATTACAAATTGTGCAAAGAAAACAGTAATTCTTTTTCAGCCATACATTCTGCTCTTTTTTACTAGTTAGGAATAGTGACAAGGAAAGGAAAAAGGCAAAATACTAAAATGTCCAGTTGTAACCGCAGCTGGATTATTAGTAATGACTTTTAAAGCAAAGCGTTGTTAAATCATTTCTAAAACATTTATAAAATCTTACTTTCACCCTCTGTAATCTGCACTAAACCAAACAGTTCTCATTGTTTTTTCCCTGGGGGGAGCAAAACAGTGGGTATAACCTGAAAGAAAACATAAAAATATACTTCTCCCATTAAGTATCAGACTGATGCTACAAGTGCAGAAGAAGCAGCAAAACCCAGGAGACAGAAGTCCAAGCCTGTCTCAGGGTTCATTCCAGGCATTCCTGTTAAGATAGGTTCTTGTTAACAGGGTTCCTATTTAATACTCATGCAGGTCTGCTGGAGAGGTTGTGGAGTCCCTGTCTTTGGAGTTATTCAAGGTCTGACTGGACAATGCCCTGAGCAACGTGCTGTGGCTGACCCTGCTCTAAGCAGGTTCTTGCCAGCCTTGGCCATTCAGTGAACCCATTGCAGAGCAGAGGCAGCATTTGCCAATGAGGAGCACCATGGATGTAAGGGCAGTCAGACCTCACCACCAGAGTCTCAGCATTCCCCACGCTCTCTCAGCTGCTGTTCTCTGGGAACATAATGGCCTGAAGCGCGGAGAGCTGCACGACTTTCCCAAGCGAGGAGCAAGAGGCATTGTGTGGAAGAGCTGGACCTGCATTTCTGGAAGACCAGAACATCAGGGCTCCCTCCTCCTGGCTGTCCCTGGCTGCTCTGCATGGACTGCTGTCATCCCCTCAGGACGAGCATAATAATTTACAGACTGTGCTTGCTGCCAAGCCTCCGCTGCCCTGAAAGACTGTTTGTCCCCAGCAGTACTGAAGAGAAATCACTCTGCTACAAGTACATTAAGCACATGAACAGCTCTGACAAGGGGCAGAGTAATAATTTGTTTGGTAAGCTCACTTATGCTTTATTGAATTCATTTATTGGCTGTCCAACAGCTCCGTCAGGTGCTTTTGCAACAGCCAGACACAGAGACATGACCTCAAGTCTGGAGTCAAGTCAAAAGGTCCTCCCCACTTCTTTGCTACAGTGGTAAAATGAAAATCTCCTCAAGCAAGCAGAGGTATCCTGCCACACTGAATTAAACTATGTGCAGAGCAGACTAAGCAGCAGCAGCAACAACAGCTAAGTGAGGCCATGTCAAGCTTTGGCAGGTTAATGTGCTCTGGACACGTCTGGAGTACTTAACAGTTTGATGTGGCAATGGCAGAAAACACAATTTTAATCAAATTTGAGCATTGTTCTTTCTCCAGGTGTAAAAGCTTCACGAATGCAACAACGTGTAATTTCTTTCATTCATTTTTTCATGCAGGTTGAATGCAAATTACAGTGTGTCTTTAGCACACTGATATGATAACTGAGACAGACTGCAAATTTACCAGAGAAATACTGAAGAAGAGGACATTTTGTCTTAATGACTCTGCAAAGTGGGAGAAACAGGTCATCAGAAGTCTACTTTTCTACAGGGGAGCTTAAGACAAGCACTTTCTCTGTTGGCCACACACGTACAAAGCAATTAACAGTAAATAAATAAACCATAATAGAGAGAAATGTTGATCTATTTTTTGAGAGATAAGGCAAAGGTTGGCTGGCTTCTACTGGCTTAGCATTACATCGCAACCTACACATTAAAAATATATTGTACAGAATAAATGGAATGGGAATAGCTGATGAATATCACAAAATGGAGGCTCTGAGAGCTTTGCTGCCCTGTTGGATAGCGTTTGGGTATTTGCTAGTGACAGATGGTAGACCTTCTCATCCCTATCTGTGTGCCCTGGATGGAGGATTGCTTGATGACACGTGCACAGTTACCATCACTGTCAACTTTGTCATGTTGTAGCCGTCTTTCAGCTTTGAGGGCCTCCGTGTGTTTAATCATTTGTGCAGAGATTTTATGAGGCAGGTGCTTAAGAGTGCGGTAGGAGGGAAGATAAAACAAATAAATTAGAGTCAATTCCAGTTACTCTTAACCCCAGCAAAGACACAGTGTGATCACTTAGCTGTTCCTAAGTGGCCTGGGTCTTGTATCCCACATTAGCATTTGGACTGAAGACACACATAGTGTTAAGTGGTAACATGTAGAGGCCAAATAAATGAATACACCCACATAAACCCATGTGCAGCCTAATTCCCTCCACAGTGGATGCCAGTGAGAAGGCACAATGTGTGTTGAATACCAGAAAATTAATTTTGAGCTGAAACACCCTTCAGACCAGCTTGTATTTTTCTGTTGCCCGGACTAAAAAGTTGCACGAGGCTGGAAGAGACTGAAGGTTTTTCTCTGCAGTGGCAGAGCACCAGAGATGCGCATTAGACCAAGAGCACTCTGGCTGCAGGGCACCCATACATCTGCACGTGTTCCAGTCTCAGCCCAATGTTTCGTGGCAGAGGGCTCCAGCCTGCTACTGAAAACTCCTCTGAACACTTCTTCAGCTACTTTTTAAAGGAGACAGAGCAAAAAAAAAAAAAAAAAGGAAGGTAAACAAAACAAAAAAGGAGGGTTTCTCTCTTCGTGGGAGAAATTCAGGGCTTTCACAACAGCCCAGACTAAGGTGCATGATAATAATGAGCTTTGCCCTCAACACTTTCACTTGCCTGTGTACAGACATGTGATATCAGGCCCCTCAGCATCCTGGCTCCCTGGGATCCCTTTCTGTACCATGACTATATCCATACATACCTGGGCTCTACATCCTGCTCCTACTCCGGGCCGTGGATACAAGACCCAAGTTCTTACTATTGCATGGCTCTATGATTCCTTCACGTGGCAAGTGCACCCTGTCCCTGTGCAGGTGGCGTGTTGCAACCATTTTCTTCTGAAGGCAAATGGCACTCCAGGAGAACTGCTCCATTACACATCCTTTGGATGCTTCACACGCCAAGATGCACATTACTGTCCTCTCTGCAGAAACCTGAGATGAAACAATTTCAGCTTTTATCAGCTGAGGCTAGAGCCTTAGTTTACAAATATGAAACATTTCTTTTAGACCTATGATTTTTGTCTCCCCATTTCTCATTGTGTCTTCTTCTGCCCCCAGAGGAACTTGTTCTATCTGGACTGGCTCCAAACATCAACTGTAAGCCTGATTAATTATCAAGGAGATCATCACAATTCGTAATAAGTCATGTGCTAATTATATGTACCCTGTGAGTATTTTCCTCTCATTTATCTTGTGAGTGCTCATTTTGTAGATTAATAATGAACATGACAACTGCAAGCGAAACCAGTACTGTGACTGTCAAACAAAGGCATGGGGGGATTGGGCTCTTAATTAAAACTGTGATTTGCTTGGCATTACAAATGCTACTACCCATCTTGCTTCCAGGAAAGGCTATTTATTAAAAACTTATTATTCCAAAGAGACAGATAAAAGACACTAAGGTGCTCTGGTAACATTGAAAGAATCACTTAGTATTGAAAACTATTTCATACCCACACTGAATTAAAGAGTCTATGAAAACTATCAGCTTGTTAAACCTGAAGAGCAATACTCTCTCTCTTATGCAGGTAAGTTTTTCTTGCAGAATAAGTTTTTCTCCTCTGTCTGAGCCATAATCCAAAGAACTCAAGCCTGTGGCTTCCTTTCCCCAATCAAGCTTGGCCTAGATTCTCTCACTAAAACTGTCTGTAGACCTCACAAATAATTTTTATAGTCAAGAGGTACAATAAAGTTGGCTGTGAGTGGTCATCAATCAGAAGTAACCATTTTGGTCACTGCCAGCTTCATGGGCTACAGGAGAATCTGCGGTTTGGAAGTGAAAAATGGTTTACTTATATTTTTAAAGAGCACCTCATTCCTCCTTACACTCTGAAAAACAGTACTTGTGGTTTTAAGACAAGGAAAGATAAGGGTAGAAATACATGTTGTGACATCTCTGGATTTTAAGCTATAAGCCAACACCACAGCAGCCAAATCTTCAGAGAAAGTAAGTCTTTTCTTCTGGGCATCAACAGTCTGCTGGCTGTTTATAGTTTACTTTGGGATGGATTTCTTTTGGTTGGATGTAGGTGTATCAGGGCAGTTAGCTTCGGGAGTGATAACTTTATGTCCGAAAAACAGTCCTGCTCCTCTCAATTCTATTAAAAATCCTATTACTTTTAACTTCTTTCCTATATTGCTTTTCAGATCATCACCTGCTTTGTTCCTTGTGGTAGCTTAGCTAAGTTTTTGATGAATGTGTTAGTTTCAGTAAGATTTCTTTTGTTCCTCTAAAAAGACCCAAATTAAATTACTACAGAGTTGTGTCTGTGTTTTGTCAGTCTCCCTCTGCACATCCCCCCCCCCAACCCCGCTAATCTTAGGGCTGAAATTCAAAAAGCAATTTCCAACAAGAAACAGATTCTCTTACTCACAACCCTGGCATTTCAAAAATAACATGAATGAAGATGATGTCTTGTGGAATGGCTCTAAAAAGTCTTTTTTTTAGCCCTTTTCATACCCCAAAAGAGTTAATTACAACCCATGTAATTTCTTGTTCATTAGTTCATGACTCCATGACTCAGGTGCCATGTTCCGCTACTCAGCATGACCTCACATGATTTACATCACAATAGCATAAAATTGTAATTACAAACAGTTTAAAAGTGAAAGAGGTTGTCTCTTGGAACAGCAGTTTACCCATCAAAGCGACCTTCTTTTGGTTAGTCAAAACATGTTGCACTAGTAACAAACTGTCTGGTCGTAAGGTGTATTACCTCACTGCCTGAGTACCGAAACACGTGTATCTTTTATTATAAAAGGTAGATCTTGCCTATATTTTATGACCCTAGATACAAAGATTCTGGTTCACGAGGCCACTGCCTTTCTAAATATAGATTCTTCTTTAACTAATACAACTACTAAAATTGCTAAAACTAAAACCTTTCCATAGAACTTAACATTTTCATTCATGCTACCGGTTGTGCGTTCATCAGAAGAGCAAAACCAAACTGGTCTTTCTCTACTAGATCTTCCAGTCTACTCTCTTAACAAGTTGCTGACTGGCTTCTGTATCTACCCTTGACACTGTGCCTTTCTTTACTCCTGCTTTCCCACTCTCATTTTGCCAAGCAGAACTGCAACCAGCCAACATTGCTGTCAAATGCCTTTTCTTTTCCTATTGGTACCACTCTAAAGGCAGTGAGTTTTCCGACACCTGTACTTAAATCAGAATAATGTTCGTTATCCACTACATTTGCTTTTATGAGCTTGATGACATATTTATACAAATTTTTCTGAGGGAGAGGCTGCTTTGTGTTTGCTCATGCAACAGCTGTGCTTTATCCTTTAAAAAGACAGTATAGTCCCTATGCCTGGCTATTTTTAAACTACGTAGGTCTCACTGGTCATCTAAAAATAAGTTACTAATGTTCACAAGTAGTATACATAGAACCATCATTTGACCAAATATGGTAGCATAAAGGGGTCCTTATCAGGTCTTTGGCTTCTTCTATAGAGGCAATAATGATTTTAAAATACACAACAAAACCATAAACAGACCCTGTACTTCCTGTTTGCAAAACACCATGAGCGGAAATTAATGCTTTTGTGCAAAAAGAGTCTGGACTGAGGATACACTCAGACTTTTCCCAGCAGTGATCAAACAATAAAGGTTTTTACTTCCCTGAAAGGGTCTGGTTAATCATAACCCCTGTACAGAAAGCAAGCTGAATATTTTGAAGGGAAAAATAATGTTGGAATGTAAATGGAAAATTCTGATCCTCAGAAATATCAGGGAAAGATCTTTCTTTTAAGTAAGCACAATCAAAACATCTTGTTATCAAGCCTTCAAATCAGAATTTTTCTCTAAAGAGAGGCCCAAAACACCTAGGCCATCTGATTCGCAAGGCCTTTAGGTTTCTTCTTCCTCGTTGCTCCTAGCTCAGAGGAGAGACCTCCTAGGACCTGGATTGCTCAGACCCAAAGCAATCCCTGCAACAGAGCAGACCCTGATTTTGGCTATCCAGGCTTTCTCAAGAAAAGCATACGCACCTGGCTAAGAGAAAATGCCATGGGTCATCTAACATTCAGACAGCTGGACTATATAGGCTTTGGCAAAATGTTTTCATTTTGATTAACTGAGCGTTTCTTTGACAAAAATCAGAACAGAAAACATTTTCAAGGGACAGGTCCTTATGAAACCTGTATCTGTCACAGTTTAAAAGAATGCCACGAGCAGCAGAATTGAGAGGGTCTGGCTTCTTATCGATTTGTGTCTCACAAATGGCCACCTTGGTGGACTTAATCATTTTTGGTAAGAGATAAGCTTGTGGTTGAAGCCTCTCTTTCTCACCTTCTGTTCTTTTCACAAATCCAGTAGGAACTTCATATCTTTGAGACAGCTGCATTTCTTCAAAACCCACACACACTAACTGCATCATTCCAGAGTTACTGGGGGAAGACGGTCAGGCTGGTGTACACAAACACATGAAGCACATCACCGTATCAAAAAGCTTCTGGCTACAAAGCCTACAACATGGGCATTTACCAATACAAGAGGCTCTGATGTTTCGCTTATAGAGCCGTATATCTAAAGTAGTGTGATCTGTCCCCGTGCTGTTATTCTGCGGTTAGGTGGAAGCATCAGGTTAAACGTGTTGCACAGGACGAAATTAAAATCAAATTAGCAGGAATTTTGATCGTCTAAAGTTTTAAGAACTAGTCCTAAAGACCTCAGCGAAGCTGTTTGGTTTTGAAAGTAGTCAGTGCCTACTTATTTGATGAACTGAACTGGAATATGTAAGTCCTTGTTTTGAAAACCTCTCAAGAAATATTTCTGTGTGACAGACTGTGGATAGTAATGGGGTATTTTTAGTGTAATATTTGAGTGCATCGCAAGTCTGCTTGCATTGCTCCAGAAGAGAATGAGTCACTACCCACAGAATAGATATGCAATAAATTTAACTTGCCTTTCTGCACATGCAGTACTATAAAGCAAGACAGAGTTTCCTGAGATGTATTCTTTACCAAAGTTCATTCTTCACTGAGATTATATTTTTTAATTTAATATTTGTGTCACCTCCGTATCTAGTGGACATGGTTCTGAACCCCTCACAGACAGTAATATGACATTAATGCTGTCATTACAGACATTAATACAATCTGCCTGTGTCATAAACATGCAGCACAGATTTCGGGGAGAGTTCCGCACCCCATAAACCTTTGAAGTCCTGATGGTGTTTCATGTGTCTTACCTTTTAAAGCTTTTCTTTAGCTTCCCTTTCACCACATTCCTGTCTCATCTATTTAGGTTAGCACCTCCAGTGCTGCCTGTTTAGGTCACCAACAGCTCACTCTATTCAAGCTTTCTCTGTCAGTATTCGCCCAGCATCCGCAATAACAGAGTCCCACCATCACAGTTGTGCCCTACTGTAATACAAAAAATAAACACAACTTTGTCGTTCCTTTCTGCAAGCTGTGGCTACGGCTGATATTTCCGTAAATATTCAGTGTTCACTCGAACTAAAAAAGCTCTAAGGGTATTGTCATCTGGTTGTGATGGAAAGGGTTCTGCCTGTATGACAGTATGAAAGGCCTTTGTAAGGCACGGCTTCCCACAAAACAGAGGAAACGGTGTTCTGTGGTTTCAGCTCAGCATGTGAATTTTTCAACAACATTTCAGGGCTTTCTGCAGCAGCAGTTTTTGTAAGTGAAGATGTTTTCATAAATGAAGATGGACTCACACAATTATAAGAATGGGTTTTGGACTTCATGGTGGGATGGATGACCTAGTATTACAAGGCAGCTCCTAAGAGGAAACTTCCATAGTGGGAACTTTATGATGTTTATTGAAGTACATGTTTTACTTAATTCATGGCAGCTCTCATGCACAACAGGCTCTGTTGAAAAAACAAAGTCCAGTTATATTTTCACACAGTTCAAAACTGTGGCTTTGATTTCATGCAGTGCAAAACAATGATGGCCCTATTGTTCTTGCTTAAATTATATTAACCCTGTTGTGATTATATACACTATTTTTGTGTTCACTAAAGGAAAAATATTGCAACAGAATGTTGCATACAGACTGCATTATTCAGCTGGGGTAAAGGGGCAAAAAGAGAATTCAGAACATCACCTGTCAGGGAAGCTAGGAAGAGATTCCCAAAGTATTGGTTTATCCAAACAAACAACTCATTTAGTGACCCTGGATCATAAAGCCCCCGGGGCACAGAGAATTCACAGAAAGTATGGGAGAAAGGTTCATTCAGAGGCTACTGACAATGATCTGTTATGATGATTAATGATTCTTGCAGATATACAAATTTTAAAGGCCAGAAGGAATCCTTCTCTCCCCTTGCCTGTTTTTTGTAGGAATGCCCTCCAGTGTCTCCTGTAATTTGTGTTTGAAGAGTTTTCTAAAAAGATATTCTATATGTAAGGACTTAAAGAGGTGGACCATTTTATACTCTGCCTTTATGGGTGACTTGAAACTTAGGAGCTTGTATTTTAGATGTTTGCAAGTGTCCCAAAAGTGGAGCTTATACAAAATAACTTATTTTATGAGGTTTATGGCATTCATTTCTTTTTATTCTGAGTGTTGAGACCTTCACAGAGAAGGGATGAGAAAGGAAAGGAGTTTTGTTGTGTTGAGGCCTAGTACATGTTTCTTTTTATTACCAACTGTGAATACTACAAAACATGGAAAGAAAGGTAGTGAATTTTGTAAGATGGTGGAAGGAAAACTGGGATAGGGGAAGGTCTTCCCTGCTTTGGCTGCAATGCCATTTTCCTGAGGCAAAATAGGCAATAAAAACCTAGAGCAAATAAATTGACCTTCATCTTGCTCCAATGATATGCTCATAACAGCCATTAATTTGACAATGTTTGAGTTCCTGCTTCTGACTGAAGGTTTTAGTTGGGACACTGTCATAGTTCTTTGACAGTTCAAAATGCATTTCAGACACAGGAAGAAAATCTTCTGCATTTCATTAAACAGCTTTTGGAGGCATGATGGAAAACTGAAGGGTATGAAGAGATTGCAAATGCCGACAGAGGCATTTACACCAAGTTTCTAGGCTCCACTTTAAATTCAACTCCTGGCTTACCAGCACTTGGCATCGTTTTTGAGCAGCACGAATCTGAGAGAAGGAAAGGAATGTGAATGAGCCCATTAGCCCAATCTCATAGATCTTGTGCTTTTGGGACTTCAGAAATTGACAGCATATGTTGGTAAAAAGCCTGAGAGATCAGCCAGGACAATAAGTTACTGTTAGGAAACAGCTTGCTTATCCGGCTTTAATATAACCCAGCTGCGGCTGGGTTGCCTGTATGAGTGTATGTGGCTACATGTGCACATAAAAATCTTTTCACTGCCCCGTGCAATTCCAGCCAGACTTTTATGCCATCCTTCACCCCTTGAATGGCATGCAGCACTCCTGAGAAATGGAACAGCTATTTTCCCTTTTGGAGACACAGCAGCAGGAAATGTATTCTAAACTCATCTCATTTAGTTTGTGGAATTGCTCAGGTCTCTTGCCAGCTGGAAGTTGGTTGGCAGGCACGCATCTAGCCTTTCTCAAACACAACCTTATGCAGCTCATCAGAGTAGGCTATTAAATAAGAAAAGTCAACCCATAAATGAGGATGGATTGGCTGTGGATGTTTGTTCGGCCTGTGCTTCCAGCACTCACTACGCGCCATCCACACAAGGGTCACAGTTCATTGCCAGGAAAGGCAACAATGCCTCAGAGAGGTCACAACACAGGATGCAGTGGAGTATATGTTCTGGGTGACATCGCTCATTGACCACCTTGTAGAGGTAAAAGCAAGCAGACTCCTGCCTTATAATACGCCTATGCCACACATAGATGACCCAATGTCCTGTGGTTGTGAACTCCATAACAAAAACTTTGTCTGGCCAAGAAGCACCAAACTTTTAGAGCGCCAAGAACCAGAGTCTTAGAGTAGTGGCTCCACTGGTGCCCCATTGCTCCAAGAGGTTGCAGAGGTTGAATGTGCAGCTTGGTCCTGGGGAGCCTAGCAATGTCAGCTTCAGTAGTACTTGCTGCTTTATTTCACCCTGCCAGCAGGGATTTATATTAGCCAGCGTTTCCCATGCCAGCACAGCCCTGTAGCCAGCTTGAGACCCATGTAATTCAAGCATTTGGCTTGATAGCCACGGCTTGGCCACATCTATCTCACATTTGTCCTAGTTTCCCTAAACAGCAGCCAGGGGATTTCTGTTATACTTCCTAAGGGAAATTCCAGTATAACCAAAATACAACTCACAACGGTTTCCTGTGAATTTTTTACTTTATTTAGTATATCATCAATCAACATAAGTCAAAGTCTTTTAAATGAACACCTTTTATGGCAAGTTGTGTGTTTGAAAATGTTTCTAAAGGGTGAATATTTTTGTAAGTTTTTTTGTTATAGAATTCAGGAAGTCAGCAGGCTGCCTATAACCAAAGGCATCTGCTACAGATGTCCTGAGAGACATCTATAAACACATAATATTCATATCTACAAGGTGTGGATTATAGATAGTATTTATGTTAAAGCTATGTATTTAAAGAGTAAAGAGACTGTGATCTTTACTCTGGAGTTACTTTATTGCAGGAGGGAGACAGAGACTACTCAACTAGCCATGGACATGCTACAAAGGCAGCACAGGGGAGGAAGAGGAGTACAATCTTTTTGCTGTTTTAAGGGGTTGAATGCACACAACATTCATCACCCAATCTGGAATTTGCCCACAACAGCAAAGTTAAAACAGTGATACCACCTATCTTCTCAAAAAATCATATCAGACAACCTCAAGCGGCCAGCCCCCCTAGTTTGTGTGGTCCTGCCAATGCAGGATGACTGCTCAGAAACAAAGAAATTTCTTGGCAAAGGGTTGTTTTGGCTTCACTGTGGAGGATAAGTTCTGTCACTGTTTAGGCAAAAGCAAAACTCTTAGACTAGAGTTGAACTTGCAACGTAAAATCCAATCCCAAGTTGTAACTATCCCAAAAGCTGGAACTGTGGTTCACAGTTTGTGGCCACCTCTTGCAACACAGCTCTGGCTGGGCATAAGCGAAGTTTGATTTATTTACTAAGGGAAGGAGTCGGGGTGTAACATGACAACTACAAATACTAAAGTATCTGGAGGTGTTTTGTGGGACAGGAAAAGGATAAATATATACAGCTGTCAGAATGATCATGAAATTTCCCTCCTTCAGGAGACTCTGCTCCAGTTATATCAGGAATAAAAATCAGTGCTTTTAAATTTGTTTTGTACTTGGTGAACTATACCACTATGTATGTTTTGGTTAAAGAAATAGAAATAAATAATATTAGGGGCGTGGGGTATTATTTTTCTTTTTTCTTTCTTTTTTTTTGGCAGTATTTCTATGTTTAAACAAATGTTGCTGCATGGGAATTTACTAAGCAAATAAGTAATAAGATGGGCTACTTATTGCATTTAGTCATCATGACATTTAATTAATTAAATATCTCAATAAGAAGAACTCTTGGTAGAGTAGAACTGAAATATTGAGGTTCAGGCAGCAAAATATAAATTCCTTAGTTCAGAAGATAACCCAAGAGCTTGCGTTTAGGACTGTGCTAACAGTGATTGCTCTTGCCAAAGTGGCCTCCGGTCTAATAAGACTGTATTAATCCACAGTGGAATAAGACAAGGAGTAAAGCTGCATACAGGCTAGTAGGACATTCCAGAAATCAGTTTGATAGCTTGTCAGTTAGAACACATCAAGTTACTTGGAACTTTAATTTGTAGAGTATTGCCATAAAAAACAAATTATATGTTGCATCCTCCTAAGCTATGAATACCTGGTGTCTGGACATACCTGGCAAATGCTTTCTTCAGCTCTGATGATACTGTAATAGCAATTTCATTTCAGGAATATGGTCTGTCTCCTTGGGTGACGTGTGTAAAACACTGTTTTCAAAGGAAAGAGAACAAGGTGCCAGCAGTAAAAAAGTAAACAGAACCAGTGGGTACGACGTTATGTTATATCATCGCTTGTTGTACAATTTGCAATGAGAATGTGAGATAGTAAATAAATAAAAAAGCAGTTGCCAGGCAGAGGATCGATTGTATGCTTGTTCTTAATACCCTGTGAATCAGAGTGCATACATTAATGTTCAGGAATTTAAACTCCCTTAATACCCTGACAGGATTACTTGAATTGGTGGCAGGAGAATGTGTATCTGTGCATGTGCATGTTTAAAAAATACCCTACTCAGTTTCTTCTCTCAAACACATCAGGGATTATTTGCTTCCCATTCTATGTCTGTCAACTGGAAAATATATACCATTATCTCCCATTTTATTACAAAGACATTGTTTTTACCAAATTACAGCTCTGGAATACCAATTGCCTCTCTAAATAAAAAAAATCTAATGATAATTCAAGGTATTTCAAAACTTTTAGTTGTAAACCTGTTAAATAAACTTTGCAATGTAATGTAAATTATCTTGTTTTTTTTCTTTCTCCCTATCCTCTCAAAAAACATTTTCCTAAATATTTTCAACTTGGTGTGAAAATAGAAAATGAACAGCTGAACAATATGCAGTTAGACTGGTATCAATGATTGGCAAACAAATGAAAGTAAGGGAAGGATGCTCAGGAGTAGACAAAAGGGTTTGTGGAGAGAAACTGGAGCGAGTCCAGGATGCTAGGAAGTAAGAGTGTGAGTGTGTGTGTGTAGACACTGAGTAGCAGATCTGTGTCCCAACATGAAGGAGGAAGAAAGATGATGTGGATGCAGAAGCACAGGATGTTCATAACTCCTGAGTGAGTTACAGGCAGAATGATTTATGAGTGGAAATAGCAGCAGAGTGATGGAATAAAAGGCATGGGAACTAAGGATGGATATGGTGACAATGTTGTGTTTTGAAACGTGGCAGGGTTAAGGAGATCTTTCAAGGTCCACAGATATTTGAAAAGGTGTTTTAGAGAGAAATGAAAAGGACAGGCTCTTAGTATCCAGAAACAGAGAGACCAGTGCAAAAAAACCCAAGGGTGTAAGAGATGGACAAATAGAACTGAGGCGGCAGACTAATAGAGAGCACAGGAATATATGCAAGAGACATAATGGAGAAGGAAGTATAATCTACAGATAGAAAGACTACTGATTCATTTTGACACTAGGAGAAATTAAACCTGTGGGATTCATGAACTTCTTGTCAGGGAGGAATTGGAAAGTCTGTCCCCAGGGTCAGAGATCAGATGAACTGTCTGACGGGAACAAAGATAAGACAGTGCAGAAACCTGTAATTGTTCTTTGTGCTGAGACAAATGACTGCTGGACTTGCTGGAATGGATCAAGATTGTCTATGATAAACTGTGGTCCTAAGGGTATAGTCCTGGGTGTTTTTATGGTCATTTTGTACCTTCTCTAGCGACCAGGAAGATGGGGCTCTAGAATTTGTGTTCTGAAGTTTAAAGATGTCTGACCTGTGTGTGGGACATTCAAGGACTGCTGGTAGAGAGACTCCACTGGAGTCCAAGGGGAGCTGGTAGATTGACTGTTTCCACCCTGTTCCTCTGGAGGAGAAGATTTTCAGGACTTCCTTTAAACCTTATAGAAACAAAGTGAAGAACGTAGCAACAGTTAGAAGAATATCAGCATATAGAAAAACAGATATGAAAGAAACAAAGTGCTCACGTGGAGGAAAAGCAGTTATGTGGACAATACTTTTTAATGAAAGACTTAATCAGATGGAGAAATTGAATCATTTTAGATTAATCAATTTAAGATTCTTATTGCAAAGAAACTGGATGGCAAAATAGAAGGAACTAGACTGATTAATGTAGGAAATGAAAATAACTATATAGGGTAAACAGAATGAGTATGGAAAAACAGTTGTGCCTTGAACAGAGTTACTAAAGGACACTCACTGTTCAAAGAGGATAGAAACAACATGAAGTGACCTGAGAGGCTGAAGAAAAGTAGGAACTATAGAATCATAGGAAAAGGTGTAGGTTAGAAGAGACCTCTGGAGGTCGCGAGTCCAATCTTCTGCTCAAAGCAGAGCTAACTTCAAAGTTAGATCAGGTGGTTCAGGCTTTTTTCAGTTGAATTCTGAAAACTTTCAAGAATGGAGATTTCGCCGCCTCTCTTAAGAGACTCCTCTGGAGTTGCACATCTGGACTTTTTGAGACACTCAAGGTCAGATCTGTTTACAACTTGAAAGCGCTTTCATGTTTTTTGACAGGTAAATATTACAAGGAAATATCACATTCTAAATGACAAACTTTCCCATTGGAATCTCGTAACATATATTACCAGTAATATTAAAGGCTATATAGATTTCTTTACCAAATAGCAAAGAAATCAATCAGAAGTGACAGCATTTTAGATTTGATTTAAATAAATTATTATACATAACAGTATAAGGAGAAAATGTGTTAAAAAAGTCTTGGAAAGTGTGATCAAAGGTTGAAAATTAAACAGAAAAGAAAAGAAAGAAAATGAATCAGTAGATGCATTGTAGTGGAAAGGCTTGCTGATTTACAAGTTGATGCTGGTGGACTCTATGTGTTGGTCTTTCTCTTGAGAGTCCAGAGATTCAGTCAAACAGGGATCAGCATGAGACCTTGCATTCTAAAGGTGTTGAGAAGTAGAAAGCCTGGCTTATTATTTCAGCAATGTTTTTGATGCTTGTAAGTAACTTCTTTTTTTTTTGGTACAGCATGCTTATTAGATATGTTGTTTTGTTAGCTGGAATTGTGGACAGGCTATGAAAAAATTTATTAATCTGCGAGGAGAATATTTCGTAAATTATATTTGATGGATGTTGGCATCTCCCTACAGTTTTTGCAAAATAACTCTGAAAATGACATCTTTATCTTGTCAGTGGATGATGGGACTTATTTGTCATATGAAATAATCAGTCAAAGATAAGATTCCATTTGCCACAGTAGAGAAGCTGGTCCTTTGTAATCTGTGTCAGATAGGCTGAGAGATTGGGGGTAAAACTGAAAGATGATGACAAGGCATGTGGCAGAAAAGCATGAACAGCAGATGCTTTCACAGTTGAGAAAGAATATGTATTGGTCTAATTCCCTGTTTATTATCTGGAATTACTAACCTATGGTTCATTAAATGAAGAGTCTGCTGCACTCAATATTCAAAATGATATGAGGTACGTGTACAGCTGAAGAACATCAACCTTTTTCTAAAAGAAAAAATGTGCAAAATGAAGGAAACTGAGGACCCTTAGAGTGGATTAACACATAAGAAGTTGGAGCATGAGACAGCTTGGCAACACCAATAAAAGGCTACAGGATTGCTTGACAGGTGATATTCAGAAGTGGATGAACCTCTCGGAAATGGAGGACAAAGCAGCCATATTTTTTTTTTTCCTTTGGGATACAGAGACCATCTATGAAACTTGATGGTAAAACAAGGGACTCTCCTAACCAAAACACTAGGGATGTCTGCAGCTAACACAGCAAGACTTTCCCATGCTTGAGCTGGAGGGCATATCCACTAGTGTTAATGAGTGGCTGTGCTTGACCATGGGCGTGAGGAGCAGCTGAACCCCCCCCGAAAAGGACTGGGAAAAGTGACAGGTGGCTAAGGGTGCAGTGAGAAGAAACTTTGGGATTTTAGCCTGTGAAAAGCATTTCATAAAAGTTTGGCGCTTAAGTGTTAGCTGAAAATGGGTTTAGTTCAGAGGAAAAAGTCAGCCTCTTTTTGTTTGATTGTTCTGCTTGTGTTCACGAAAGCAGGAATTTGTGCTTTCTTTGGCAAGACAGATGACTGCAGTGATATTTGATTCAAGATTAATTTCTTCTCTTGACCCAGATTTGACTACTACTTTATCTGTAAAGGGATAACAGTGTTTATCTGTGTATATTCCTGCTATAAAACCTATAAAACATCTGTGCATCTGAGAAGAAAAATATGACATACCTTTTATTGTTAAGGTTTTCTGATATGACTTATCACTATAGAACAGTCTGTATTAAATGCCTTTATTTTATTGAAAATATACATTTTTTATGACTAGAGAATATAGAATTCTTTAAGGCAGAATACAGAATTGTGCAGTGGAACCAAGAGGACATTTTAAGTACACAAGCTGAGAGCTAGAAAAGGGATTAAAAGAAAATTTGCCATCATTTAAATGGTTTACTTTCACTCAGGCCAGCTCATGCTCAACAGGGAGGATTAAAAGAAGAGCTCTTTGCATGAAGGCAATGAACTACAGGAAGGACCTTCAGTTCTGGAATTGACAAGTTTTCTTTTTAAGCTTGATAAGAGAATCATAATGTAAAGTTAAGTAAAACTTGGGATGCAGCACAGGAAACAAATGTGGCACAACGCGTAAGCAGCAATGGATATCTGATGATGTTCTGTTTAAGCTTGAAATATTTTTAGATCTTGCCTCAACTTCATGAAGATCTGAGTCTGTCAAAACCAGAGCAAATCCTGTTCATTGAGTAGAATTATTTGAAACCTTAAGTTTAAAACACATGCAGTCTAAGTCAGTCATTAAGAAACAGCCTGAAGGGCTTTCCTCTCTATGTGGCATGGAAGACATGCCCATTTTCATTAATGGTCATTAAAAAGACTTGATATTAATGGCGTACTTTTCACACTTAATTTCCTTTTCAAAATCATAGATAATTTATGATTTGAGTTCTACACTTGCTTCATTTGGTTTTTAATATTCTGTCCTCTGCAAGCACTTTATATAAAGAATGGAGACACTAAGACAAAAGAAAAATCCCTTCAGGCTTTCCTAACCTCATAATACATTTCATCTTGCAAGGTCTCCTTGCAAAAGAGAAGAGAGTGCAAGTGCTTCTAGGACTTTAAGAGTAATGATTTTGCACTTTTATACTTGCATCTGACATCAAATGCAAACACCTACAAGAGTCAACAGATTCCAAACAGCTTCTTGACACTAACCAAAGTACACTGAGAAAAAAACTTGGTAACAAATACGGCATGAAAAAGGAGATGTCTTGTCCTGATGCAATTACTGGCTTCTTACATTATCTCAGTTAAGTCCCGCTACTGAAGTGCTTTCCCTTGGCACTTTACAAGCTTGTCTCTCCCTACCCAAATTCAATTTAAGAAATTATAAAACTTAACTCTTTTTACTTATTTTTTTCTCACAGGAGAAAAACAGGAGATGCATTTACTGTTGTCTTTTAGTCTATGGGTATTAACTTATGGGTCTTGGTGAAGAAGGAGATTCCTGCTAAAGAATTTCTTCACTGTAAAGCCAAGAGTCTACACTGCACTCAGGATAGTGGGACTCCAGTCTCTGGAGACTGTCATAATAATAGACAACATATCCACAAACTCTCACTCCACACCAATAGATCAGGGTCCACATCAGACATCCAGGAATCCTGCAGAGCATAAAGTTGGCAAGCACACCACCAAGGAGTACTGTTGCAACTTAAAATGTTCGCATGTTTTCATGTGCGTACTTTCTCAAAGCCAAGAAAAGGCAACAAAAAATGCCTGTGTTTTGTGAGGCTGTTATAGTTTTCAGAGAGTAGAAAAAGAATTAGAAAAAGTATAGCAACATGCTTTTTCTCCCCAAAATCACCTTTTTCCACATCATGCTCATTTTCTGTCTTTGTAGTCTGCTGGACTCTGTTTTGGGATTTTGTTTAAAACTGGCACAGCACTACTTCTTCTAGCCCCGTTCCTTGCATGACAGCACAGAGCCATCTACTTGCACTTCTGATGCTAGGATTGCCTCGGAGACTAGAGAGGCTAGAGGGTACAAGCTAAAGCCCTCACTGAGAAGACAAGCCCTTCGTGTAGACACGCATTAGGACAATCTTGCCGAGTGCTGGCATTTTGGTCAGAAGAAAGCCCAGGTCCTGCCCCTGGCTGGGCCCTCCGAGAGCAGGATCTAACAAAATAGCTTTGCAAGATCTTTGAGAAGGCACAACATGATCGTACAGATTTTTGGAGACTGTTCTTTGCTGATTGCAAATGCAAAAGTGGCGTAATCATCTCTTTTTGCGCATGTGAAGCCTGACTGTAACGATCTGTTCATATGTAGCTATCTTTTTCCTTTCCCAAGTGAGTGTACAGCATTTATTCATGTAACCTGAGGACAGCGCTGTCATTACCTGGATTTTTGCCTGTGGTCTGTAGTGAAACCAAGAATGTTTATAATCCCAGTTCAGATTGACCATTATCCAAATAATAAATCACAGATGTTACTACTTCAGGGTTTTAGCCTGCATGCAGAGCTGAGATGTGTTGCCAGTTCCCTCGTTAGCTGATAAAGTAAGTTTGACAGACAGGCAGAGGTTTTGAAGATGTTAAACTCCTACGTATTTTTTGAGAACAGTGGCCCTGATAGAGAAGAAAAATCCCAGTTAAAACTCTCCTTCACAGGAAGATTGCAGCTCAGTAACATTAGATATCCATATGTCCAAAGAGAGGGAGCAGCTATAACTGCCACAACCATAGAGCTCATGTCTTTCCAGGCACAGGAGGATTTGTATGAAAAAGCCAGAACAAAACCCACACAAAAAGCCTTGAGAAGAACCGGGGTTTAGAATTTCTGCTACTCACAGAATTGTTTGTTTGGTTAAATCGTAGCTATCCCAGCCTTTTTCTGGCGTGACAATTCAGCCACAAACACATCTCACAACACTGAGCATCCTTTACGTTTTTCCTCTCTTTACAGCTCTGGTGCACTCTGTGTTCTCACAGCAGAACACACACCACGATTGCTGTATTCTTTTAATTTTTTGTAATAAATCTGATGTACATACAAGAAAACTAAGGAAGTCTTTAGACATGTCTTTAAAAGAACGCCTCAACATGCACTCCTGAGGATACACAGTGTTCTTGTCTCTTTAAATGAATCAGCTATTTAGCAACTAAATTGGGAAAGCAGCCGAAGGATTCCCAAGAGACCTGCTGGCAGAAACGCATCACAGTCCTGTAATATAAAAATACGAACTCTACGGCATTAGAGCTCCTCTGTTGTAACACTTTCCAAGACGGTTTTGGGTAACAAAGTGTGACAGCAAGCACAGAATCTTATGGGATTCAAGGGCACAGACAAAACCACCCAAGCCCTCCTCCTTTCTTCCTGCTTGCCCGGAGGTGCTCTCAGCTCTGCGTCAGCCAAGAATGAGACAACAGGCCACTGGCAACTGGCATTTTCATTTGGGTTAAATACCTATATTGGTCACGATAGATCGCCAGCAGTGCACACCTGTGGGAACTCATGGGACAGGCACTTGGATGCCCTAAACGTGAAGATGGCCCTAAACAGGCCCCCTTTTGCTGCTGTGCAGACACATGGAAAGACACCAGCTACAATCTGGGGCGGCAGACGAGCTTGGAAAAAACAGTGTTGAACACTCCTTTGCTTAAACAAACTTGTGGTATCTCTATGGCATGAGTAAAGTACCTTGCTGTGTAAAGTAGAGGAGTTTTTTTTCTGGCCAAAACTCAATGCAGACGAGGACAAAATATCTCTAGGCATGAGACAGGACTTCCATAAAACTGAGCCCTGGAAAATAACCTTTGTGATTTTTGCCCTGAGGAAAGGTATCAAATCTATGGCAAAACTGAAAAACCCTGAACCCAGATAGATTGGGTCACAGCCTGGGACCAGCTTTCCTACTTTTCATGTCTGGTTGATGAAAACAACCTCATGCATGACTTCTGGGAGTTCATTCTTACAAGAGCATGTTGGGAAGGTGTCACTAACTGTGAAAACAAATGGCTGCTACAGCTAGGGATAAAATAATTGCTTTGAGGTTTCACATAAGTAGCGTTTTCTGTTGAGGTTCAGCAGGATAGTAACAACCAGTGCTCTGACTCTTGTATGTAAAAGTCAAAAATCCACGTGATAGCCAGAAAAATAACAACTGTGTTATATATTTCTGCAATAGTCAGATGCTATGAATATTGTGCAGCCTCAGGAAATATCAAGTTACTTGATAACATACGATTTGATATTCTAAAGAGAAGAATAACCTGACAAAATGATTTGCTAAAGAAACATTACCAGAAGCATCCAACTGTTCCCATTTTTCTCTCATGCAATGTCCCCATGGTACCCAAGGGGATGGACTGGAAGTACAAGCTTGCTACCAGATAGAAAGATCCAGAGCCATTTTTATAATATGCCGCCCATTGCACATATAATATTTAATTCCAGTGTCACTAAAGGAATCAGCATCTGTTTATCACCCAAATAATAAACCAAATGCTCTGCAGGAGATTAGTTGCACATGCAAACATTTAAGTCTGTGGATATTTACCATTGAAGAGCACAATTTATGAGAAAAAAGACATTTAATTTATTCAAGCAAAAATTATTCTCAGACAATGTGAAATAATGCGAAAGTAGGCAGCAGGCTTGATAAAGTTATTAACCTTGTGGCACTTAGATAAATCCACTCTCTCTCTTGACTTTTAGAAATATTCTGGGCTGTGCATGGACAAGATGGTTTCAGCATACTCTTCAGGAAGGCAGAGCTACAAGGTAGTGACTGCATGCTAAAGGGGTTTCTCTGCTCAGCATTGGGGCAGCCCTCAGACACGTATTCCCGTAGAGGCATGGCCAACTAAAACAACCTGCCTAAGAGAGAAGGAAGATCTTCCTTCTGTGTTGTGAGCCATATGGTAGCTGGGTTCACACAAATAAACAAACAAAAACAGCTTCTCTCCCACTCCAGCTCCCCATACATGGAAAAATTTCTTGAAGCAGCAGGGACCAGGCTTCCTAAAAAATACAGGATCTGGTTTTGTTTTATTTCTGTAGCTTATGAGGAAAGCCACTCTAATTTAGCTTGTAAAGCACAATCAGAGCTGAAATGGAATATTCCTGGGTTTTGCTAAAATTCTCGTTTTCCAGTGCCTTATCCCAATGGCTAGTTAAAATCTGTCTTAGAAAGGCTATTAGTCCCAAATGCTGCTTTATCACCAACACCCAGTCCCGTCTTTAGGATGGAACATCTAAAGATGAAGTTGCAGACAAGATCTGTCCCTGCTCATTGCAGCGGGGTTGGACTAGATGAACTCTAAAAGTCCCTTCCAACCCAAACTATTCTATGATTCTGTCTAACAACAGATGGGAAGAACCACAATTTGCTTCCTGCTACAGGTTGGGAACAAGATGTCTCTGACCTGAGACAGGATGACATGCTTGCAATAAGGACCTGTGAGACAGTTGGCTTTGCAAGTGATGAGTAATTATGAGATTTAACTCCATAATTTCAATGTAAATTTTGAGCTCCCCTGGATCCTTCAGAGATAATGTTTTCAGTCAGGCAGCTGGACATTTAAATATGCAGACTGTTAATCTATAGACTTTACGTACTGACTACACCTTTACTAAGAACGCTGAGCCAGCTCACATGAATTTATGACACAGACAGACCACTGACATATGGGCTAATTACCTTATTTAAGAACAGAAGCAGAGATCTACCCCTAAATAAGGGATGTTTGTGGTGTCTATTTAAATTTCATCCAGGAACAACATACAAACAGATAGGATATTTTATACAACGTCAAAGCCTTACTGAATCACGGACTGCCTATGTCTGACCTACACTGGTTTTGATTAAATTTACCAGTACAATTCAGTGGTACAGAATACTTGTTTCAAGAATCAGGACAGTCCCCTTGTTAGTACCACCTTGTAACACAAAATTGGGATTTTTGTTTCCCTCTTAGTAGTAATATAAAACAAGAACAATGCTTTCTGGGTCTGTGGTTGTGACTTAGCTTGAGGTTAAGGATGGTTTTAATCTGAAAAGTATTCACAGTTAGTTATATGAAGATATAATGAAAAAATATAATGAAAATACAATAGCTACTTTTGGTCAGAAGCAAATTATATTAGTGAGCTCAGTCCCATAAATGAATATTAGTCCCCATCCTTTTGTGCAAAATATCAGAGATTCTGATACTTTTGACATGTACAGAAGCTATTGAAGTTCACTGACTGCCAGTGTAACAATTATCCCATGTTTCCGGCTTTCTGTTTTCTGCGATTCTCAATATCTAAATTATATTAAAAGCAATTTTGTTACACAAGATTTTTCTTCATCACCATGCTCTCTTTAAAGAAAATCTGGACACAAAATGCCACCCAAGACTGAGCTCTCCCTTGCAAGTTGATGGTAAAGGCTAAAGTTATGTGTGAAGACACAGTGTCCTGTCCACCCTGTTCTAGTGTCCTTAATTACTTTGTGTAGGTTCTCAGACTGAGATCTTGCTCTGGCAATTTCAACTAATATTTCCTCTAAAACTTGGTAGGTTTTCTTCCTTTTTTTGAGAATTAAATTGGCCTGTACAATGTCCTAGTTCTAGACTTAGCTCCAAGTCACATGGTGGCTTTGCCAAGTGTTTTAGAGAGGGTGAGTCCACAGCCCCTAAATACTGCTCCACTTACAGGCAATCTGCAAATCATAAATTTATAATTCAAAACAGAAACTGGTTTCTCAGAAGGATTTTTTTTTCTGGCCCCTTTTTGGCAATTGCAAGGAGTGCCTTGTTCCAGCTGACAAATACGTGACCTTTTTTACATTGCTGTGGAAAGCCCTAAACCTCCATCTGTTTTAGAGAATACTAGGTTCCTTTCTTCAGTGTGAGGGACATCAGAACATGGGTTCCCTGTGACAGGGAATTGACCTGTAGTCAATTTTCTTTTATGTTTCTTCTCATAGAAGATATCATAAGGTCCATGGGCTGTCTTCACATAGTTGCACTCTAATTTACCCCTGAAATTGTTATGTTTTCTGAATCACAAATTAATCTTCTCTACTGGAGACTGCAAGTTGCTTTCAATCTGTCAAAACCTGTAGCTTCTCTAGTTTTGTTTTTCATTCTTTCGAAGGGAAACATACACTTTGTTGGCTGGATAAGCTCCCATATCTTTCCTTTCTCCTCTACAGGTTACCATATGTTAATACATGTTTATGATTATTTTGAAAGCATTTGCAGAGAAGAACAGAAATCTTGTTACCCAACACGATCTCTGTATCAGCTTTCCCTTTCTTTGATATTGGAAACTGGCTACAGCAGACAAAAACAAAATCTAAAAATGAAACACTTAAGTATATCCAGCCAACTCTTTTCCCCCTTGCTTTCCACGACCTTGGACTGCGGCATTAGCTTTCCATATAGAACAAAGCTTTGCAGCAAACAGTCTGGGAAAAGAAATTAACTAAGACCTTGATACCATATGCCTAAAGAGTTTCCACATGTTTATGAGAAGGGAACTTCAAGTACTGAAAACACAATGCTCACGTCATGCTTTTGCAAGCTTTCTATTTTATTTGTTAAAAATATCTCCACAGACTTTCCCATAACTAAATGTTCACAGCTATATCACCTCCAGCTGTGATCTCATCAGAAGTCCCAGGCAGAGCAAGGTCAGGCCTAGCTGGTTCATGTATGTCGAGCTTCCAAGAAAGGTCATGCTGTGAGAGGGATCCAATACCAGTAATGTTGGATACCAAAATGTTGGTATCCAGCAACCCTAGTTTAACGCTGGGTTTTTCTACCCACAGAAAAAGGGAAAAGAGGACGTTTGCCAGTGAAACAGCAGCAGTGAGGGATTTGGTGAGTTTTATCTATTTTGAAGAGCCTCTAGTGACCTGAAATGTAATTTGCACTGCCTCTGTTGAACAGTGAGACAGCTGAAGTGTTGTTCATTGAGTGTAAAACCAGGATGGTTCCCCCTTCTTAGCCCTGAGAAACCACCTTTCAGTAACATGTTCATACTCTCACAATCCTGCTTTATTAGCGTGGATTTTTCCTCACTAGCCTGACAAGAGGTCGTTTGCTTTGTCACCTCAAACTGTTTTCATACATAATGTCTCATCTGCATTTCTGTCACGATCTGTCATTATGCCCAACTTTACATCTCCTCTTTTATCCCCATGAACAGCAGTTTAATGTTCCGTTCTGTTTCCTGCTTCAGCTTCCAGTACTCAGAACAAATGCACTACTTAAGTTCACAGGAATTTATCTTTAGACCTGATGACAAGCATCCCAGCTAGATGCAAGCAAATCATGTCTTCCACACACATACATCATGCTTGCCTCCCAGTGTCACACAAGATCAAAGGGACAAGGGACCCATGAATTTGAGAACGACATTCATAGAAGTAGCTCAGCATGCCCAGAAGATGTATTTTTTTAATGACTGAAGCTAAGATTTGGGATTCACACCACTCTGATATATTCAAGCAGCCTGAGAATAAGCATTTGCTGCATAACCTGCAGCTCCCACTGATTGTAGCCATTTCTGAGAGTGCTCTTGCACCACTAGAAGAACGTGCTTGCTAGGGTATTTTTATCTAAACGTAACTATTTAAGGGCTGGAGAGAGTATTCTGGAGGCTGTGACACATACATTTCCACACATCACATCTCCCTAGGATCTAAAATGATGTTGAAGAAGACAAAGACTTCAGTAAGCCTGGTGTATTCAGAGGGGTCTGATTTTCTCACCTCCATTTGGGAGGACAACTACAAACAGCAAGAAAACCTCAGGCAACTTAATTATTTACTTGCCTCTGCTGAATTCAGGAACCAAGCCTTAAGCATTCAACCTTGAAAACCATTAGCTAAAAATCTTTGAACGCTGGGAACCTGACAGCACAGTACCCATGCAAAGCACAGCAGACAAGGACAAGTATGAGAGTTTTGTAGAAATGAGTACAAGGGAATGAGACAAAAAGAAATTGAAGGGAAACATTTACTTTGTTACGGTAGGGTGTGAACTGCAGATGTTTCGGGGCTGGCTTCTTGAGGGATTGGTGGCTACCCAGATTGAGAGGGGCAAGGATGGTAACCTTGTTGGCAACGTTATTTTTACCTGCTTGCCCTGTTTTCAGCTGGGATAGAGTTAATTTTCTTCCTAATAGCTGGTATAGTGCTGTGTTTTTGATTTAGTATGAGGATGCTGTTGGTAACACACTGACGTTGTAGCTGTGGTTAAGCAGTTGTGGTGCTTACACTCAGTCAAGGACTTTCCAGCTCCCCGTGCTCTGCCAGCGGGGAGGGGCACGAGGAGCTGGGAGGGGGCACGGCCGGGACAGCTGACCCAGCCTGGCCAGAGGGATATTCCCTACCAGATAACGGCATGCCCAGTACATAAACTGGAGCTGGGCAGAGGACAGGAATCACTGCTCAGGGATGGGCTATTGATTGCCCGGTGATGAGCGGTTGTTGCATTGTGCATCACTTGTTTTTGCATATTCTTTTATCAGTATTATTATTTCCTCTTCCTTTGCTGTCTTATTAAATGGCTTTAATATCAACCCATGAGTTGTGGTTTTTTTTTCCTGATTCTCTCCCGCATCCCACCTAGGTGGGGGGAAGTGAGCAAGCAGCTGCATGGTGCTTAGTTGTTGGTTGGGGCTAAACCATTACACTGTTGCAACATGCGAGATAACTTCAAGAGAAATAGATGAAATAAAACACAATGAGATTAAATTAAAAATCCAGAATATTGGCTCAGTATCTGGATTTCTCTCCCAAAAGACCAGAATATGTGCCAAACCTAGCAGCGCTCTGTCAATCGTGCTGAGGACATAGGAATAGAGACAGGTTATTTAGAGAAAACAAAAGAATGCTTTGCATGCTATTAGGAGTTTAAATACAAATAAATTAAATGGCTCAGAGAGGCACCAGTCGGAGAGTTAAATGTGGTCTACAGCTAGCATTACCGATACATGAGAACAGTGGCACCTGGATAACACCCCATATGTTTTAGCTTTTGGGATACTAGAAATTGCACCAGGTGAGCAGGGCGGGGAGAGAAATCCCACTCATGTTTGGAGGATCTTGTAGCAAACAGCCTTCATCTAAACACGTTAATTTTTCAGTAGCCTTAAATTGTCTCCCAGGTGTTGCTCAGGACATCAGAGGTCCAGTGCTAACTCCAAGAACAAACTGCTCTCAGCTGCACCTTATTAAATTATACATATGCAACTGCTTAAATAAACTAACCGCTGTCCTGTTTCCATTATGTCTTCCAAAAGCCACGAGGAATAAATCAACACCCTTAGTTCTACAATAAAAGCCTCTTGTATGCTTTGTGATATGCTGTGTCTGCACACAAGCCTAGAAACAAGTTGATTCCACATACAAAACTGTACTTAATCTGCCAGCGAGCCCAGAGTCTGCTCCTGCCTCTATGACCACAGAGATTTCTTGTTCACCATATTTCACTTCTCAGGAAAACACTGAATAATATACAAGTATTTTATTAATTTGTACACATTACTCTGATCAGAGATTATTATAAGTTACTAGTCTTTTTTTTTTTTCTACACCCTGAGAAAAAGCAGAATGTAAACAGGGCGGCTTAACGCATGTTCAATCTGCAGGACATGGCGCTCTCAGTTTCATGTGTCCCTGGAAAAAATAAGTGTCCTTGTTGCTCTGTTGCTTTCCATGCTCACAGTAAAATAATCAGCCCATTTCTTGGTGCATAACAGGTCTTTTGTCAAAGAGAATCTCATGTGGTACCTTGGATATATTAAGAGCACTGCCAGTATTGTAGCAGCAGTGGCAACCACAGCAGCTCTAGGTCCTGTGTGGGAAGGCACAAAGGCAGGGGAAGAGAAAACTTCTTGTCTGGGAAAGAGTTGCATCCGACTGCAAAAGAGGTTTTGTACCACGGCTTGAAAACCTGCAGTCGACTGCAGCGGATGTGGGAGTCAGAGGGGTGCGTAGCACTGTGGCTATGTTCCCGAGGCTCTGGGCAGGAGGGAAGGTCAGCGTAAATCAGGACAAAAATAATACCGAGGTGCCACTCTTGTGAAGGTAGTTCTGTGACACAGCAAGTAAATCTGGGCTTCGGAGGCTAACAAGTCCAGCCTGGAACAGGCTTTTTCCTGCCCTGCACAGGCAGGAGGCGAGATCTGGGGCCCTTTAGCAGTCGGGTGCTACCTGTCTGCTCTCACAACTTTCCCAGGGTTTTAGAGGGTTCCCTGCTTTCCTAGAGCCATAGTAGCAGCAAATCCCTCCGTGACCTGCTTGTCACTCCCATCAGAGTGACATAACGGGAGTGATTCGCACATAGATCACATCTAGCACAAAGGAAATCAGATGGCTGCTGCAGAAGTTGTGATGGCAGATGATGTAGCGGGTGTCCTGACGACTCTGACCAGCGAGATCCAAGTGATGTACCCTTGTATGCCATCAGCACCTCTTTCTGACAGACAGACAAAGAGAGCGAAATTGAAGCAGGACTTAAGCCAAATCCTCAGGAAGGTATCTGTACATAGAAGCATGATGGTCCTCTACACCTAATCTACATGGAGAGTTTTGCAATATGGAAGCTGAGCACCTCAGATACAGTTGCAATCATAAGACTTGGAGCTGGGGGAACCAGCAGGGTTTGTGGCTAGTCTCAGTAGAAGCATCTGATGACTCCTTTGAGCTTCCTTAACGAAGGCAGGCAGGAGGTTCAAGAGCGGATTGGTACAGTTACCAATGAAGAAGCAAATGAGAGTATGTGCCAACTACCTCTTCTAGATGCAAGAAAGAATCTCAATTCATTTAGCTTCTAATTAAAAATAGTCAGGAGTCAGACTTGGTAGACGTTACCTTTGTCAGGTATCCAGAATTCCCTTTGCTCTTGAATAGCAGCAACAAATCCTGAGACTGCATCAGCTACACCACTCCTGCTTTTGAAACCTCTTTCCTTTTCCTGCCCTTGAGCTTCTTACTCCCAGCAAGAGAAAGGCTCCACACAGAACGAAACACACTTTCTAGAAAACAGCTATTATTATCTCAGAAATCTTAGCCTCAAAATTCATCCTCATGCTATAGCTAAATCACTGAAAAAACCCAGAGAGAGAAATAATTCCTCCCACCCCATTCCGGTTCTCAGCTACCTCTCTAGTACACCCATCACCCCACCCTTTATAAAATCAGCTGTTCTTTTATCAGATTCAGCTGTAAATATTCACAGGTGTCCTCCCTCATTTCCCTCTGGATCTGTCAACACGCTCCATCTTTATTAAAGCTCTTTGACTGCAAGTTTAGTGTATTTCCTTTTATTGTTTGCAAATTAGGGAAATATTATCAGAAAGTTCTTATAAAACACTACACCACACCTTCTTTAGGGAGAGAAGTCTGTTAATAGGAATTTTTTCAAAAGAGGTCCCTGCACTGCCTGTTCAGTGAAGATCAGAAACTTTTGAAAATCTGACTGAAAATAATGCAGCTGGTGCATAGCTGTGAATTTCAGCCTGTAGGCAATTGTCTCCTCTAGGAGAATGTATCTAGTAATAAGAGTCTTAGATAAGTATATAATTCAATTTCTCTTCTAATTAAAAAACAGATCATTTCCTGTAGTTTAAGAATTAAAGTGTGGCTTTTTTTTCTTGTTGTGATTTTAATGCTGACAAAGACAATATTGTAATGTGCATAACAAAATGACTAGGATGACTCTGCATCTATTGAATGTTGCCTTTAAATCCTAAAATATAGTCTAGACCCGTGGAAACATGTTTTTAGGGAAATGCTCTTTCAGAAGTAAATGTTTGATGTTGCTGTTGGTTCTGGACCACATGCAGAAGCCTAAGCTATGGATGAGCTGAGCTTTATTCTCTATTAATGTGACATTTTCCAAATGGCACTGCCCACAAGAGGTAATTAATGAGTTCCCTAAGAGTTTGGGCATTGATTTTTTTACCATCTGCTGATAAAAATGTAGACCTGTGCAACCATGGGTTCTCTGAAATGATTAACTCAAATACCATTGCGAAAAGTTGGTAAACTGAGTCGCAGAAAGTGTAAATTGACAGCTGATAAAGAACCTGAACCCCCCTTTTCCTGACTCCCCATTGCATCTTTTAATCAAGTGAAGTTTAAAAACAAGTTCCAAGACTGAGCAATGCTACCTCAAGTCCAGACCATCAAACTGAGAGACAGGCAGGGTCATGAATGGGCAACCATGTAGCTGATGCTCTATGCTGAATGGCAGAGACTTGCCATTAATCTACAAACAGCATCTCTCTTAATAATCTGAAAGAGGAGGAGCCGGGAAATGAGTCAGTGGAGGTTGACTCTCCTTCACGTAGATGCTGCCTTCTAATTATAGAGTTCTCCTTCCCCCTCCTCTGTCAAAGGGATCCACACACATCTGCTATTATGGGTTAGATTAGGCAGCTGGGACTGATTCTGTGGTTTTATCTTTTTTTTTTTTCAACAGTGCTGAAGAAGAGAAAAAGAAGAGGAGTAATTGCATTATCATTGAAAACAAATCTCTATTAGAAAGTAGTGCTCTTTAGGTCTAGCCAATTTGATAAAATTTACTTTAAAACACAAAAGCAGAGTACAGAATTGCAAATTTTAATCTCGTATTTTTTTCTATCTTTCTCTGTGTGTTTTTACATCTACATACATACATGTGTAGGTTGTATATATATATTTTTTACAGAAACACATTCATTAATAAGTGTGTGTGTATACAGAAGTGACAAATTTAATTTTGATGCTGTGGCAAAACTGTCTAAAAAAAATCATCCTTGTCTGAAATATCGCAAAAAAGTGTCACTGACCACTATGTTTTCCAAAGAAATACCAGTTTATTGGAAGTGGGAATAGATTTTTATTTACAATGGTATCAACCAACAGTGCAAAGAAATTTTGGTCAAATGAGGACCCGGTAAACATGAGCTTGGCAAATTGTCCTGCTCTCTCCCAGACACTCAGCATGTACCAGACCAGGCAAGCAGGAAGCACAGGCCCAGGAAATGGTTTGGGAATGTTGCACAGTACAGATGGGTTATCTTGGATCCCCTGCCTGGAGACGTGTCAGAAGGGGACCGTTGTTTTCTTAGGCTTCTCTGTGCACAGCTGAGGGCCTGCTAAAGCTGTAATATTCCTAATGAGAGCACGGACAACGTCCACGTCTCACTCCACAGAACATCAAAGAAAGGGGATGTTCATTAACCAGCAGAGGAGACTCGTGCTCTTACCAGTACTGTGATGTATAAAAGGGGAGAGCAAAGTTAGAGGAGAGGCTTTTTCTGAGTACTTAGGAACTTTCATTCCCATTCTTTTGAAGTGTTTTGTACTGTCAAACTTCAGAAGCCAAGAAACTGAGGGGTTGAAAAAAAAGGCTGGGTGTGACATCTAAAATCTATAGGCTGAAATCACTGGAAAACTGGTGAATTTTGTGCAAAAACAGTTACCTACCTGTACTGTGGGATAAGAAAATACATAGTGAAAGGAAGATATGTCTCTTGAAAGTAATTTTTTTCTGCTGAGGATTAATAAAATTCCTTTTTTTTTTTTTGCTCTACCCTCAAGGTTCCTGTTGGCTTATAGTCCAGATAGACAGAGTGCAAACCATTAGAGCCTTGAAGGATGTCAGTTCTTGTATCTGGGTTTTTCTAAGAGAAGAAATCACACAGAACTTCCTCTCCAGGCTTGGTTTCTGCAGTCTGGGCAGAAACTTTCTTTTCCTTTCTTTTCCTCAATAAATTATAGAATTGTTTCACTTTTTATCAAATTATCTCTTGGAAATCATTATTTTTTTTTCCCATTTAAAAATTATATACTAGGAGCTTTCAAAGTAAATTTCCACTGCAAAATTGTTCTAATGGATATATTTTGACCAGCCTGAAAAAGGACACTGACACTTGCTATAATAAGGAATGGTAAGGGAGACTATTCACGCCATCTAATATCAGCTTCTAAATGAGGTACCTAAATGAAGATTTCAGTAGTAGCAGTAATAGGCTTCCATTGAGTTAATGGAGCAAGATGGGATCTTGCAGAGAACTATTTAGGAGATCTGGATGTGTGTGTCTCTCTGCTAGCTAAAGAGGGAACTTCAGGTTTCATGGATCCTACATCCCACAAAAACCCCCATTCTTGGTACTACAGAAGTGGAGCTAAGTGAGCAATATTATCTCTTTGATAGCAGATCCAAGGTATTGATGCTCTTTCCTGAGAGTGACAATAGACCATGACTTCTTCCCAGAAGATGACATGCCTTGAGGACTTACACGTAAAGATGCTGTAGATCCTTAATTCTGAATTTCTTAAGTGTTCTTCATTCACCTCCAGTTTTCAATGGGACAGCTGACGCCAGACATGCCTAAGCAGAGACTGCATGCATGACAGTGCTGAGCCATGTTACTGACTGATGTCTACACAGCAGTTTGCAGCACAGCATATGTTCCCCAACTTCAGACACTAACACCCTCTCTGAGTTTCAAGGAAGATTTCACTTGCTGTCATCTCTGTGATACCATATGTGCTATGATCGTTTGGTCATAGCAACATGGAAGTCCGTATGAATTTACCTGGAGAAAGACATGATATCTAAAATGATTTCATGCCTCAAGGAACTTAGTTTGGCAGTTATTAGGGGTGAAAACAACTCATAACTTTAGACCAACCTAACAGACTGAGAACATAGGGCCTAAAAAGTCTCTTTGCTTCTGCATAAGTAATGGGGAAGAGAAACACGTTCCTGATAAAATATAAATGAAGTTCTTCACCTTCAAACCCATCCAGAATCTCTCCTGAGTGTCAAAAGGATGAATTGCCTCGCTGCTCAGCCTTGGTGCAGCACTGTATACCCTGGATCTGAGCCAGGCCAGAATGTATACTGAAAATCTCCACAGAGAGGCCTATGTGAGTTATTTCCCTTCTGGCATCAAGAAGCTCAAAACTGTCATGCTGGCCGGTTTCCAGTGCACAGAGTGCCTGTAAATCCCTTTGAAGTTGTTGATAGATGCTGGTACTTATTCCATAAGATGGAGACAAAATTAAAGTTGTCATGGATTTATCAGAGATACTATTTCATGCGAAATACAATGACCTACCTTGCCTTTATTACAAAATAATTTTTTGAGGATTGTTTTCAGGAGGCACCAGGACTGCACCTCAGTGGACTCACTCACTCACTCGAGCAGCTTGGGATGCTTGGCAGAACCATACGTTAGCAGCACCCACCACTGGCCAAGCCCCTAACATCTTTTACTGCTTTTGTACTCCTGTTCATGACTTTTTCCCCACATATAGCCGTGGCCAGCTAATCATGCCACAAGGGTACACATTATTTTCTAGAAGTCAATATCTGTGCTTTTGCCCTTCAGGAAAGGCAAAGGTGTCACACATCACGTCAGCTGTACTCATGGGGCTGGGCTCCTTCCACCTGCTAACCCTCATGTGCTAATTTTTTAGGTCATTTTTAGGCAGACTCTCCTCGGACCAAAGTCTGGTGTACCCCACCTTGTTAGGACGAACATTGCACGAAGCACAGGAAAGCGTAATGGTTGCGTGGGAGTGAAGAGCAGCAGCTGTGTCGGCGTGGTGCTTGCTGTACTTACGCACCCAGGTTACTTTACAGCGCACTGCTGGGGTGCGCGGGGTGAGTTAGTGCCTCGGCGACCGTGCGTGGATCGCCGCTGGCATGCTTGTTTCACTCAGAGGAGCAATGAGTGGCGCTGAGATGGTGGTAATTTGTCTGTGTTAATGCAGAAGACTGTTGGTTTTGGTGTTTCCAACACCTTGTGTGAGGGCTACAAGTCGTCTCTTGCCACTATGAGAGCAATGACTTCCAAAATAGAGGGGCCCAGGGAGTCTGCTGTCAGCCCGAGAGAGTATCGTTAGACTCTTCTGCCTTGTTTTGTAATTAATTTTGTTTGTGCTCTGCAGAATTAGTTTTAACTGGCTGAAATACGGCCCAGGAGAATGGCCAGTGGTCTGGAAGACAGGAGTGCTGGGTTTCTTATTTCAGTCTGCCACGGCTTTTCACAGCAGCTTTGAGCAGACTGGCCTGGAGATGCAACAGGTCAGGACAACCATACCCTGGCTTGTGTAGAGATATATAGATACACATATCAGCATATGATTTATTATCCCATCAGTACGCCTAACATTAACTCTTAGCACTTACTTCACAGGGTATGAGCTTATTCATTAAAAACACTCAGGTGGTAGCTGTGCTGGGAGGGCCTTTCCGCGGGTGAGGTACCAGCGCTGGCGTGGGATGCGGCGCGAGATCCTTCCCACGGCCGCGCGTGGGGGCTGCCGCCCGGCAGCGCAGCGCGTCACCTCGCTCCCTGCACCCGTGAGTGGGATTTGGCCAAGGGCAGCAGCACACGGCCGTGGGGGAGCACCTGCGTCTGGTTTTGGGACTCTCTGTGGCACCGTCCCGCAGATGTGAGAGGCACGGGCAGAAGTGTGAAGGGGGAGCGAGCAGCATGAGTCAGTCGAGGCAGAGCATTTAGCAGAGCTCAGGAAAGCAGCAAAAAGCTTTGGATAAAAACATATGTAAATATAGATTCACATGCATATCTTAAAAACGTATGTTTCTCATATTCGTACAGCTAGACAGCAAGTTGTTTGAGGAAGTGTTACTCTGAGTGTTTTTTCCCCTGTGAGGGAAAAATGAGGCGCAGGGAGATGAACTGATTTTCTTGGGATCACAAAGCAGGTTCAAGGCACAGCTCAGCAGCTGATCCTGCACTGGATTGCCTCAGTCACCGTGTCATTGTGAGGCGCATGATAACTTGAAAAACGTGTTTCACGATTAAAACCCCTCTTCTAATGGCAAACACCTCCTATAAAGACAAATGTCATCCCAAAATGTCAATATTTTAAGAAATAAAAATCTCTGAATAAGTTGCTATAAAGAACATTTTTTATGAGGCTTACTTCCCTAATTAGAAATTACCAGGGCTTTACCAGAGCAGTCTTAAAGTGTTTATGGGGGACATTGAATAAAACACGGCCTTATGCTAATGGTGAATGTCTCCCATTATTAGTCATAGCTCGTGGCAAAGTCCATCCATTGTGTTTTGGCATCCATAGTTTTGCTCCCGGTTGTGGACATGTCTTTGTGAGTGCAAAAGATGAAGGGAATTTTTTCCTTTTAGCTGAATCAAGTTGCATGGCGCAAAGCTATCACAACAGCAAAGCAGAGGGACTGTCTAGAAGAGGTAAATGCACTTGGCTTTCATAATAGAGGAAGAGCTTAGTGAGAAATCTGTTGTGTGTTCAGAAGCACTTATGAGCCCAGCACGAATTTATTAACAGTAGCTGAAACGCAAATCAGAAATGCTGCCACAAAACCTCCTCAAAACAGAAAAAAATAATTAAAGAAACAAAACAAAACAAAAAAGCCACACAATCCTTTTTGGTCCACATCAAGTTCTCTAAAGAAACTTTGCCAGAACGATTTCTCTACAACTCTGCCTCTCTCTGTTGTTAGTTTGTCTTCCAACAGCACTAGACAAAAATGCAATGACTCTCACATCTGTTAGGCCATTATTGTTTCATGTGTGGGGGTGACATTGCCACTTGATGATGCACGATAATGATGCATAACGGCCTGGTGACGCGAGTGGGCTGGCTTGTTGCTCTCTGTCACTGGGAGTCCCTGCAGCTGTGACTCTCTTGGGTGGGGAGAGGAAAAGAGGCAGCTTTTATTTGACATTTTAGTGTGACATAGCAGTGAGATAATTTTAAGTGCAAGCAGAAGCATAGAGGTGTTATCGTCTACTTGTGGGGCACTGAATAAGCTTTGAGGGCGAGAGAAGGGCCGTATAGGAGGGGTGTTACAGGAACAAGCTGATGGTAACTGAAACCACTAAGCAGATCCGAATAAGCTGTGTAGGGTTCTGCATCTCACTTGGTGCTTCAAAACAGAGATTGCCAAGTCTCAAAAATATTCTGTTTCTAGTCTTACATCTGAAAGAGAAAGGCCCAAGCTCGATCTTGGTACAGGAGAGGAAAGATGTGGGTGTAGTTTGTTTTTTTCTTTAACGGATCTCTGTATAGTACCAGTGCTGCTTGTCAATTCAAAGGAGGGAAAACGTATATTGAATAATAAACATATTCACCTTCTTTTTATTGGGAAGATTATGGAGGCCAAAAATCTTCTCGTTTTTATTCTTCTGCTGGGTTCTTAAATTTCCCTCCAGTTTTGCACCATATTATTTTGCCAGGTTAAGTAAGCTGAGCTGATGTAGTTTTCTCCAGTGTGATTCCTACACCTGCTACAACTTAACTGCATCTTCCTTTAACCTGGGGAAATGAAACTGTGTGCTGTCCCACACGTGACCCCACACGAGCCTTTTACAACAGTGCCTGTACCCTCCTGCCACTATTGCAGACAGATATTATTGATATCTTAAAGCGGTATGTATTGGTCAATACATATAACCATCATATAAGCTAGCTTATAATCACAGTTGCTTTTCTCATGGGGACAATTGCCCTCCTTCCCTGCCACCCCCAGCTCTTCTGGTGGCTGCTGAGGAGGGGTTATCGTCTGCTTCTGCAGGAGATGAGGTCTCCAGGGCCCGCCTGGGTGATGAACCCTTTCAGTCATTGGCTCCTTTTTGCCTCCCTGTCTCCAGTTTTGGATGGAGAAAACCTGGCACAGTTCTGCCCACCGTGCTGTTATAGGCACTGGGTGAACTGTTCTCATTTCGGGTACCTTTTTAAAGTGCTGCTTGTGAGTGTTCAGTTATCATCCTGGAGCATTTCGATGACGATGATTTAATGCAAATACCAATGTAGCTGTGTGCAGTACCCTGGGTCAGTGCTGCCATAAGTGCAGAGGGACACATCTTACGCCTTCCACATGAGCTGCTTCTATCCCTTAAGTCCCTCAGACAAAAGTGGTAATTTTCATTTCCAAGCTCTTTTGCATTGCTTTTCAGCACTTCTGTTCTAAGGTTACGGCATCTGTTTTCTCTGTGGCTCCTGTATGAATTGCCTTTATGAACATAATCTCAACCCAAACAGGATTTATTAAAAGAGAAAGAAAAGGAAACTGAAAAAAAAAAGAAAAAGAGAAGGTTTATTTAACATTTGACATAAATTTATTTACATTCCTTATGGGTTAAACTGTTCAGCTGTGTGATAAAAGTAAAAAGAAATACGTATAATTCACCTTCCATGAAAATCAATCTTCTGTCTATTCAAATCCCCTGTTATCATGAACTTTCTGTCTAGAGAGAGATGTGAGTATCCTACTTGTTTCTCAGCAGAGTTTTCTCCAGGTAAACACAGAGTAGAAGCTGAATCCATCACTTTCTCTGACAGCTGGCTCATTGAGTTTGTTATCTCAAGCATGATTAACAGCTGCTTTTCAAATGCTCAGTTACCTGTTTCAGAGATTGTCTTGCACAGGTTGTAACATCTCAACAGAGCAAAAGTTATCCAGGCATCAGTTTTGCCAAATTTTCCTTTACAACTTTTTTCCCTTTGAGTCAATTTTTCCTGCACTAAAAATATGAACTATTGGCAGATCCCTGGACTCAGCTTAACATTTGTCCAGTCTGAGTCTTGTAGTAAGTTTTTGATTGTGCTTACAAGAGACAGGTCAGAGTTGGAAACCCTGAGCTGACTGTCTCAAACTTTCTGATATTTGAAATCTGAAATCAACCTGAGGTCTGAAGTATCTCTGCGACCATGAAATAGCACCTAAAATGCAATTACTCTTCATCCCTGTAACAGAATTCACCTATTCTCAGAACTCCTAAAATGCAAGAAATAAAGGGAAATGACTGTAAGCATCCACACAACAGCTATGTGCGACTGGCATGACAATCTGAGCTGCATGGGAAGAGTGCGACTGAATGTACTCTTCACCCACCACCTTCTAAATCAGGTGTGAAGGCAGTGGACTGCTAAAATGAAGATACTTCAGTTAATGGTGCTGCCTTGTCCTAGCCTGCCACAAAATAACAATGCAATTAGGAGAGGCTGTCTGACTAATAAGCAGAGTGTCATTGTGGGCTGTAGGAAGTTTTTTCTTGCCACCTCTCAGAAAACAGAGACAGTTTTTATGGGGGGCTGAGCTGTACAAAACCATGTTCTCGTCAAGGCCAGATGGGAGGCAAAGGGTGTACACTGAGACTTGCCCTGAGAGATGCTGTCAGGCTGATGGTTATGTTCTCCTTGGCAGTCTCTTCTGGAGGGCTCAGCCTTATTGACACTGAGCGTGTGACCAGATCAGCCTTGCACATGGGTTTATGGGGAACCACATGCCAGACATTCCTTAATGTCCATGAGGGCACATTGCAGGCCTGCTCCCAGCTTGCTGGCCCCCATGCATGGGCACCTACCAGGCAGAGACAGTATTGTTTTGCTCCCTTTGCCTCTTACTGATTGTTCAGATTCCTTTTGAGCATTTTGCTCCTGGCCAGATGCCTTCAGATATTATGATATTAAAAGGCAATTCCTCCCAGCCAACACTAGCCATCTGAGACTTGGGTGTCTCCAAGGTAGTTGCTTCCTCTCCCTCCAACAAGGCACCTCTGGTGGGAGACTATTCTATAACCTCATGTGAGCATATGATGAATCTCTGCAGACTCCGCTCTCTCACTCTTTGCCTTAGTCAACTAACCTGGACTGGACATGCACTTTCTTGGTGGCTAAAGTCAGGTGAGAGAAGGACGACCATGGGTATTCCAAGGCCTAAATCCTCTGTGGAATTAGGAGCCTTGGATTAGCACCCTTATTTGTAAAATATGAATCATGATTTCAAACGTCTTCAAGGTTTTGCATTGAGACAACCGCTTGAGATAAATTCTTGTTTGGGTTGAGATAACCACTAAAAGGGTGTGCTAAAGCCTCCTCTCATGGGTGGTCAATTCAATTAAGTTGGGCTGAAGATCTGGGTCTTAGCTGCCTTCTTTTTTGATAAAAACAGAGCCCCTTGTTGCTGAGCCTCAAATGAAAGAAAATGGCATTTGGACATGTCTGCTCTTTGCTCCATATCATCCTCTGCCTGGCATAACTGCTGTGATTATTTCATCCTCCACAAAAAGCCTGGGACAAGCAGAAACACATGGTTGGAATAGAAGCCCTTATCTGTGCAGGGCTGAAGTCTCATCTGTCAGGACAGTTCGGCTGATCAAGAGCAAACCAATTGCTCTCCTAAATGGCTTTGAACTGGGGAGGGTTTAACGCTGGAAACAAAGCACTCCAGCCATGCCTCTTCCTTTTTTTCCTAAAGGATGAGGGGTCCAGGCCTTTGTGTGGATCTTCTCACACAGTTCCATTACTTTTACCAAAGCGAGAGCTGGCAGCTATTTTTATGGGGAAAGCTGTACAGCGTACACAGTAGTTTAGTTTTTCAAAGCAGTCTAGGGGATTTCAGACACATATCTTCCATTTGCTTTAATACACCCTCATTAATGAAAGATATGTGTCTGAATCCCCCAGGCTGCATTGGAAGTCTCAACTACAGAGTCTGATTTAAAACCCACTGAGATCAGGTCTCTCCACTGACGTCAATGGTCTTTGGACAGTCCCAATGTGAAGGAGGTTTCTTTATTGGATGTGCCTGTAAGGGCAGAATCTAAGCCAGTTCACATTGCCCCATTCTTCATTTCAGGCAGGCTTTACTAGTCCTCACTAATGGCCACAGCCATAGCGCAGTAGCATTTTCCAGGCTGCCCGATGATGAATGATTAAACGGCCATGAATACAGTGAAGTTTTTAGTGCAATCACTATTAGAAACGGATCAGTGCAGGGGGTAAGTTTGCCTGAGAGGCATTCATTGTGATTACAAGGGTCAAAGAAGATGCCTAGAAACAGGGGAAAGATTTTGAGATGGTAGCTGAAAATGAATGTAAAGGCCAGAAACATGTTTTACACCTTCTTTATACACAGCTTAGTTTCTGTGCTACTTTTCTTCATCTACTTCTGAGACATCTAAGATTAGTTTTAGCTAGAAGGAGAGGAGTAGGGGACATTGATGTTCTCAGTGGTACAGAAAAGCCTTTCAGGGACCTGTTCAGATTCTCTTTCAAGCACTTAAGATGCCTCTCAGGAAAGATTCCCCCACAGATCGGACCAGAAGAGACTGTTTTCATTTGGAAATGGGAAGAAGGAAAAAGAAAGAAGGCCATGGGAAACATGGAGTGTTTGTTTTTCTTTTTATGTGGGATGTGGTCCTCTCAGGTCACTCAAAATTTTCCCTGCTGTTTCTAGGGTCCTAGGACAGTGGCAGTGTTGCCTGTTTCTTCTACAGGCAGGAAGACATAGCTTTGATGTCCATGAGCATCTAAACTGAAGGTCTTACATCCTCTGTAAGCTGCTGAGGAGCATTTGGTGTGTTTGGACTATGGAGAATGTAAGATTTGAATCTTGTGGGTCTGGGGAGTGGTGCAGGGAGACAGCAAAGGTGCTTCTCATATTCCAGGGAATGGGGCAGGGGCTCAACTTGTCCATGGCTCTGGCTGTGTTCACAGTTGAGAGTGTTGTGTGACTGTTCAGCTGCCAATTGGTTGGAGAGTTTAATTAATAATTTAATAGACTAAGTCACCACAGCCCTGGGCTTCTCTTTAGCTTCAGAAGGTTGCTGAACCTCAGAGAGGGTTGTTTAGGTTATGCTGAATTTCTTGCCAGCGATTTGAAAAAAACAAGAGTAGGAGAGTTGACAGCTGTGTATTGTAAGCAGCAGACAAAATTTCCAAAGTTATCTTCTGGATTTTAATTTGCCATTTTTCCCCATGAGTTTTCCCATTCTGACCAATCAGCCACAGTCATCTAGTGGAAATAACTGCAACTGAAAATGGGGCATAATTATCAATAGGTATCTGCAGGCTGAAGTCATGGTCTTGTGAATCGAAACCATGCAAATGTACTTTTTCAGGTCTCTTCTCAGCTCTGGGAATGTGTTCTATCATCAGGAAATTCCAAGAATCACTTGACAGGTCTGTGTGTGCAGTGCAGAACAAACAAACTGTATTTTTATGAAAAGATGACAACTTGTTGAACAGTTCTTGTGTTTCCAGACTTTCCAGAGGGACTTGCATCAAGAAACTGTACCTACTTGGGCATTTGATGTTATGTCCTTTAGCCTGTTTTACGAATAGGAATATGAGTCATTTGAACATCACAAAGTAAGTTAATGAATCTGACTGAAACTGGAGACAGTTCTATACTAAAACAAGTGCAAAGTCTGTTCAAACAAGGAGTTAATTTCTCAACAGTGTGGTGTTACTCCACTGAGGGTGCACAGAATTATGTGGTCACAGAACACAAAGGAGTGTTCCATGACACTGGAAAACAAAGAATGCCCAGCTTAGGAGAAATATCCAACTTGGCACTGCTTGCTTCTGTCTAATTTTAATTCTAATGATTCACAGGCAGATATTTTGGATTTGTGTATGTGTCTGTCTACATATACATACGTACACACATATATATACTTGCACACATCTCCCACATACTCTTATTTAGGACTATGAATCCAACTTGTGATTGCAGAAAAACCCTCATATTTTATGTAAAGCAGTGGTAAGCTGTCAGAGAATGGTGTCATAGGTTGTTATGACAGGTTAGAAAATTGATGTGTTAGAAGCAACGTATTCATCTGAATGTGCTGGAAAACTGACAAGTACGTAGTTACATGTGCAATTTGGAAGGAAGTATATAGGCATCTGAAATCCCACTATAAGACTTCTGGCTGTGTTACAATATTTGTCCATATATGTATACGATTGTTACATACAAGTCTCATGTACACTCTGGATTAGCTGTCACAAGATAAAAACTAGTTCTGCTCTGTTGACTTTAACAGAGCTATCCAAATTCATGCCCACTGATTATGTGTGGAACTAAATGTATAAGTTTATCTTATTTCTGAGGTATTTAGGTTGTTATTTTGTAATTCAAGCTATCTCTAAAATCTCAGGGGAGATGTTAGATCTTATAATTTTTCTGAACTGCCTTCAGTGCAAGGACAATATTTACCTGTGTGTCTGGACAACATAATTTGAATTGTAGCTTTGATGCTATAGCATCAACAATCCTTATTCTTTCCGAAGATGCTGATTTGGATGTCTCGGAAAGCTGCTCTTCATCCATTCCTATTTTGTCCCTAGATTGAAAAACCTGCTGTTAGTAATCAAAGGTGATTGTTATACTTGTTCTGTAGATAGGTTTGATGTTTGGGACTCTCTCCCCAACCCTATATATACATCAGTAAAATCAGCTTTTTCCTTAGCTCCCCGAGAATAGAGATACAACTTTGGTGCATTGGAAGATAGTGCTGCTGCTTTTCTTAACATGCTTGTGCCATGATAAAAAATACAAAACCAAACACAACATTCTTTTTTTTTTTTTCATTTCATTTCTGTGGATGTTTGGTCTAAACTGACACACAGAGAAAAGCAATAACATGGATATCAACTGTAGGGAAAAGAAAACATCCACTCATCAATAATCCTTCATATTACTCTTGCCAGATTTAATTTCAGACGATCCGATTTTTATCCCATCTCAAATATCTCACTTCTTCTGAAGTTTGTATGGTATTAGAAGGAAGAAGAGCCAGAATCTAACATTTATAGACAAAGTCTTGTAGCTTTTCTTTCTCATCCTTTTTTTTTTGTTTTTTTTTTTTTTTAATTCCCTTCCTGTTTTTAGAGAAACAGAGACATTTCTCAAGCAATATTGCAGTGAACAACTACTTGAGGACTGAGTCATGTGCCAGCACCTGTGCCAAGTCCCTGGTGACAGGGAACTTTTGAACCATCCCATTGCTAATCAAACAACCTGGTGACATCCTGCCAACCCTGTCTTTGTCATCTGCTGCTCACTCTGCACGCACATTCGATTAGCTCGGCATCAGATTCTCCCTGCTGTGCACAAAGTTTCTTTTTCTTTGCTACCAGCCAAAGGAAGCAGGGATGGACTGATTTAAAAATCTTGGCTCATCTTATCTGGCTCATGACAAATATATTCTCAAATTAGTCTTGCAAGTCACTTTTTCCTAACTAGAAATGACTTTCTACAATAGCTTGTGACATATTTGTATTCTGCTTTATATCTTTCTAGCCTGATGGTCTGTTTTTCTATCCCAGGCTCATTTTCCCAGCCTCATTTTTAGAGTTTGATTCTGAAAAGGGGAACAGTTTGCCTTTAGGAAGGTGGTTAAGTAGACAGGCACATCCCACTGCTTTTGGACCACAGTTACCTGTGTTTTTAAAGTTAAGCTTATGATCAAGTAGTGGGTTGCAGTAGGGAAAGATGTCTCCCAAAGTGCAAACACTGCTAATGGAAGTATGTAATGGAATTCGTTTTCTTTTCCTGAACATAGAGTAGTGGTATCTCCTTCTTTGTATGCAATGGCTCCCAGATATTTAGATACCTCTCCACCTTCTTACTCTACAGGCGTTGTTCTCTCCTTGCTTTTACTTCTCACCACAAAAACAGAGCAGGAAGAAGATTACGAAAGCAGAAATCCCCTTGGAGAACTCAGATCAAGGATGAAGAACTATTGCTCATAAAGCATGGCTGGAATGATTCCCACGTGCAGGAAAGGTCAGTGAGTGTGAATGCCTGTAGTGAGCTTGTCCATAGGGGTTGAAAATTTTCAGTGACGTAAGACTTCCCAAGAGTGTGCGGCAAAAGGAAAAGTGCCTTGAAAAAAAGCAGCTCATTCACTTTTAGGTTAAGGCCACCAAGTTTTGAGAGCACAAACAGGGCTAAAAAAATCTTTTGATTAAATTACTATTAGAAACAGGCCACATGGGTACTTAGCCTGGTCATCAGGCATCTAAATATTCATATGGTTGTATGTAAGAGGCATCAAATCAAGTTTCTGCAGCAGTGACTTTACAATCTAAAAAGGAAGAATTTTCAAAACATAAGAAAGGGCAGAATCTTAGAGTTTAAGCCTTTACAATAAATATGTGGATTAAGCATTCTTAGGGACTGTGGAGTTAGGCTGCTTTACCCATCCCTGATACTACCTTAGGTAATACAATATGTAGTGACTCGGCTAATATCAGTGTGTACCGATTCTTTGCATTGGATTGAATGAAATTGATGTGTGTGTGTCACTAGTCCTGCGAAATTCAATATAGCAGAGATTCTGCTAACATTTACTAAGGATAGAAGTCCCTCCCTGATCATCCCTGTGCTGCACTAGTTGTCATCACCACCACAATGAAGTGCTAAGTGATGGTGGCAGACAAGGGTGAAGTCCTTGAGAGACAAACACAAATTTATAACTGATTATCCTATTTGTAGAGTGCTTTCTCTCTATGTACACTTTTTGGATGCTTGCTTCTTGTTTTTTGTCTACAACCTGCACATCTACTCTAACTTAGGTAGGCTAAATATTATATGTATATGTCATAATGAAAAGAGAAAGGGAAAAACCTCTGGAGGACAATTCATCACCTTGCACAGGTTTCTCTTTCTGTGAGCAATAGAGGTAGTCAAGAACAAAGCTAAGCTAGATATCCAAGCTGTAGACAGCTTGAGTAGAGAGTCCTCTAATTTATAGGTGTCTAAGCAAAACATATGCTCCATTCCAACTGCAGATTGCTCAGGGTGTCACTGCAGATGCCATACTTTGCAGTACACTCTTTGATTAGTGTTTTGTTCAGCCGCCTGTTTTCTCTCAGAGTACTACATCACGGAGTAAACTGGTTAGTTCCATTTGATTCAAGGCTATGGTAGGAGGAGGACTGTAATGTATGGAAAGTCAGGTTAAAATCTTCCTCCTGGGTACTTTAAAATAATGGGGCAAGAGTATTTACAAGGAGATCCAATGAATAGAAGGCAATGTGTCCATAATAAAGCAGTTACTGGAAAGAAGATCACAGATTTTCTGTTGAAGTTGGTACCCTTCAAAGAAATCTGATCTAGTTGAAGATGTTCCTGCTCATTGCAGGGGCGTTGGACTAGATGACCTTTAAAGGTCCCTTTCAACCCAAACTATTCTATGATTGTATGATTCTAAGTACAGCTCTCTCTTGCCTTGGGTTGAATCCATACCTTTCAAGGGGGTGTTGGTTCATTTGCTCTCAATACCTATATCCCTCACAGATGGGAAGAAAAAAAAATCCAAACAAACTATATGGAAGGAAAACATTCCCAAAATTCTTGAAAAGATTGAGCTGTCACAGAGAAATGTTGATCTCAGTTAGCTGGTTTTCCAGCTGCTGTACTAGGAAAGCTGTGAAGGTCATTTAAGATACAAGAAAGGTTTAGGTGTCCCATGGAATCCAGTTAACCCTACCGTGGTAAGCACAGGTCTGGCACTGACACTGGTTACATGTTAGGATTCCTTGGGCAGTAGATCATTCAATGATTTCCCACCTTAATTCCCTTTTTACAGTTGCTCTGTAACTGCTCTTTTAATTGGATAATTTCACAGATCTGTCATTACAGAGTTGTGTAGTGGGTGCAGCAGTTGCATGGTGGAGTCGGTAGCTTCTAGCCCAGGAGAGAGACAATGTCCTCTCGAGGCAGGACAGATTTTCAGGCAGGGAACAGGCCCTGGGAAATCACTAGTGTTCACTGGCTACAAAGAGAAAAAAGAGGACATCTTGCTTTTACGACAGCTGAAAGTACAGACACATAAAACTGCTGCAAAGCTGTTTGATAGTATAGCCCTTTACACCTGGGAAATGCCAGAGCTCAGTTATGAGCCATTTTACAACCTTCAAGGCTACTATACTCAAAGCATTCTTTCGAGTTCAGCTTGATCAACTGCTTCATATTTGGGACCTTTCGCAGACAAAACAGGAATGAACTGTCATGACTTAGCACCAGTGTGGATCCGCACTGGAAATCTGCTGAGGCATAGATATTTTAGCACATATTAGCTGGAAGATTTCCCATAAACTAAACAAGCGGTCTTCAATTTGCATGAAAATAATTAGGGCTTTGTCTTCATAATTAATTTTTGTGTAGCACATTGCACTTGCTATCTTATTGGTACTCTGTACAACCTCTTGACAATATAGTTGATTTCTAATAATTAGAGTAATCTCCTTTTAGGTCATATAATATGGCAATTCCTCCCTGAATCCTGGTGAATCTGGATCTATGATCATATTCTCCTACACTGGGACTATCTTACCTAGCTTTTCATTAGTTCTGAAAGCAGAAATTGCAAATACCTTTTCCTCTACAGTGGTATACAGAGGATGACTCTTATGATGAAGGAAGACAATAAAGGATTGGGCTTGGAATCTGTATTTGAATTGGAGGTCACTGGTGATTTGCTCTTTGGCTGAAATCTTGTAATCATTTAGAGGGCAAGACGGGGCTTAATGTCAGCTCTACAAATGAAAACCATAGAAAGAGAAATATGTATATTTGTAAAACAGGCAATCAGCTTTTAAAAACATCCTGCTATAATAAAAACCTTGAGACTTATAGTTTCAGTGATTCAGCTAATAATGACAGTGATTGATTTAGCTGAGAGCTCAGAGAAGCAGGCTGCTGCTGTTTGACATTTTTGTTGTGTGTGAGCCAAGCTGGGAAAACGCTCCGAGCAAACTGGGCAATCACATGTGAATGTTGCTCTTCCTCAGCAGGCTCAGCTGAAGGCACTTATGAGGGATCTGCTGCAGGGTAGGAGCAGGCACACAGCCAGGTGCTGAGGATTTGCTGACACCAGGTTTTTCTGGTGGCTGAGCCCCAAGCTGCACTTAAATCACTTGGCTTTCTTAGCTCACCCTGTTTCCAGGCTGGACTTCGCCCATTTTGAGATGAGAGTAACTGCATGACATGAGGGATCTCTGTGTTACTGATTTGCTTGAGTGGTATCATGATTTTGTATTCACTGAAAGGGAAAACTCAAGAAAAAGTTATAGTTGAAAAAAATTGTTCATTTCTAAAGAAAAATGTGGAGGTATTTGAAGGGGGATACAAAGCCCACTGAGATCAGTGGGACTCTTCACAGACTCCTGAGATTGTTGGGTCTTAAGATCCCAACTGCTGCTATACCTCTGAGTTAGCAGGCACATTCAGACCAGCTATCCATTCAATGGGAGGGCTGTCTTCCCTTAAAGTTAGTTGGTTAACTCCTATCTCAGAGACAATATCCCCCTGTCTAAGGTCACCTGTGCATTCCCATAGGAGGACTCCACTTTGAGTTATACTTTGGTTCCTTTCTGTACTGCATTTCCTTGCAAAAAATAAAGAGCAATGTCCCTGTAAAGAAAGCGTGGTGTCTTGTCTTCTCTGACTACAGTGTGCTATGTTCCTGGCAAGTGATAATGCACTGAATACATTAAGAATCCTTACAAGCTCATTTTTTGGTAGCTAAAATTTGTTGCAATTTGGATCATTAGGAAATTCTCCATGCAGCATTGTCTTAAAACAAAGCACATTAAAAGGCTATCAGAATTGCTGATATCACATTTGTTAACTGAAAATAATGGCTGACACTGGAGACAGAGCTATTGGATTTCGGCAAATTAACCTCACAACTAACAATGAAAGCCACATGTCTAATGAGGATCTAGTTTAACAACTTGATTTATAGAAGTAAATTTGTCTATGAATTTCAAGCTTACAATGCTGGATAAACATAGAACATAAAGCCCCACAGGCTAAGGCCAACTTTCCCCCACCCAAGATCCTGTTTCTATGGAAGAGTATAATAGCAAGGCAAACGCATCATGGTATTTCCACAACTTTGAGAAGGCTGCTTTCCCAACTTTCAGTTGTTTTAAGGTTGCATATTTGTGAAGTGGGAGGGGATGACCATAGCTCCCAAGAGATGTTTCTTCTATGCATTTCTCCAGTTCCTTTTTAAGGCCATAAAGTTTTAGCACCCACTAAAGCATATCCTGCAGCAAGGAGATCCATAACTCTGCATTGTGTGAAGTATATTCATTGTTTTGTTTTAAACCTGCTTCCTGTTAAGAAACTATAAACACCTCCTAGTCCATGTTTTGCCAGAGGCAAACCTGTCTTACGCCACACAAAATTTAATAGACCTCTATCATGCAACACCTCCTTTCCCTCCTTCATCTCTTTTCCAGACCAGGCACCAAATGGATATACTTCTTTCTCATGTGTGAAGTACTCTACATGACCATAAAAGTGTTGAAATCCCGTGAAATTACCCAGATGAGGGTGAGTTCAATCATAAAAAATACTGAAAGTGGTACATACCCAGAGAACCTTATAAATGTTTGAAACCAATACATTTCCTTTACTCTAATGTGAACAATTCGCCATGTCTTATGACTAAGATGAATATGAATATCAATATGAATATGCTCTAGAGGAACTGCTGCATAGCTCTCTGGGACTCTCTTTGCTATGTGACTGTCTCGTTGCGCCTGTGACTGCCTAGCTGGAGGGACTAACGCACGGGCAGCACTGCGATCCCATGTGAACTGGGGGTAAGACGATTTTAGCCACGGTGAGGACTATGCTTGCAGCTTCACAGCATGTGCAAGGCACAGGGTCTTGCATCTCTCACTGTAGCCATCAGTGACTTGTCTGATTCTCCATAGTCCATAGGCTATGGGACCTGCTCTTGGGTTGAGGTCTTCCCAGGTCCTTGTCTCACAGACCCTGAATAAGCCTTCCTGGTCTCATCATGAGCTCCACAGACTTCTCTTTCGATGGACTACTCCTGTCTTCTAACATTTCACCTTTTGCTGGCTGTCATTTTACAGATTAGTCTGCCTTTGAGCTTCTCACTCTCTGAAGTACCTATTCTCGTGAGACTTCCCTTACAGCAGATCCGGCACAAGGAAGCACATACTCCTCTGTCTCTGAGCCAACACCTTGGAACAATAAATGGATTCAACTCTGATTCTCTTAATTATAAAATAAAAATATGAAATTAAAGTGTGAAAGGGCTGAATTTGAAATTCTAATGAGAGACTAATGCCTTGTAGCTGTGTGGTTTAGATTTAAATACTGGTCACTGACACGCAGCCGCTTCTGGGACAGGGAGTGAGACCCACTCAGTGCCTTTCTGAACCAGAGCAGGTGGGATAGAAAGTTAGACTAAAAAAATAAGACAAACCCTCATCACAGGGAACTGTGAGGTGCTGCACAGCTTTTTATAGCAGCACAGAGAACTTTAAACCTTGTTGAGCCTGTGTGTCTTTCAGTCAGTGAACATTTAATCTGCGTGATATTTGACATTGCTTTCTGTAAACACGTAAAGAATCAGCCAGATGCTTTTGAGGCAGGAGCCTAAAATTCTGGGGGGTATAGACCAGATGTTTAGCCCTATGAGCAATTGCCTTCTGCTACAGGGACTGCAGAGGTTTACTTTTTTACACTTTCAGCAACTACACAAACACGAACAAGAAACTTTCTACCTTTTATACTTGCCATGAAAAAGAAAATGAGGGTCAGGAAAATGCCCATGTGTGGGTGTTAAAGAAACCCACAATGAACTTTAAAATGCACCGTTACTGTTTTGAACATCTCAGGGCAACTCTCTTCTGCAAATCCCACCTCTGTATATGGATAATTCTCTCTCTGGTATTCATTCCTACTTTACATATTTTTACAGGAGATGGTCTCTGGATGTACAGATCTCAACTATGACTCAAAGCAAATACAGTATAAAACCCTGCAGATTAAACAGTGCTGAGTTAATTTGAAAGCATTTCAGGTCCTCCTGAGCAGCTGAAGAGCTGAAATTCTGTCCAGAAGGCTGCGGATGGAGCTGACTGTCTCAAGACTGCACCCTAGATTACAGCTATCATGTGGACCATGAAGAATGACAGCCAGTTATCACATTGCATGCATCATTCAACTGGGAAGGGGTTTGATTCATTGTCTTATGAAGAAGAAGAAAAGAGTTGCATCTAATACCCAACAGAGAATAAAAATTTTCCCCGAAGAGATTTTAGCAGAAAAGGTCCCCATTCAAAATTTCCCTGTAGAAAGTAGTTTTTTTTTTCCCGGGGGGAAAAAAGAGTTAGTGAAACTCTTCCTACTCTCTTTAATTGTAGAACAATTCCCTAACAGGTAAAAAGCTGAAAAATAGTCAGAAACTGGTGGACAAGATGCTTTCTTTTTGAAGGTAACATCATCACTTTTAGTAACACCAACAGAGGAAGTGTTACTTTAAAAGTCAAAAGTAGCACTTAACCATGAAGATGCTACTCACAGCTATTCCATGTTATAGCTTTTCTAATGATTTTTAAGTGGAAAAAATAGTGGAAAAATGACCTTTTGAAAATGACAGTATTAAAATAGTAGAGTTTTGAGCAAGAAAAAAGCACTTTTTCTGTGAAAACTCATTTCAGCAGGTGATTACTACACCTCTGGCAAGAGCATGATGCTATTAGAACAGTATTTAGGACTTGTCAGAAGGGGATCCAGTTCACTTTGCAATATTAATATCATCACTGCCGATCATTTTCCTTCTGAAAAAAATACACAAAAAGTCAAACTAAACTCTCCGTTCTTTCGTGGCTCAGCATTATAGAGTCATAAAGGCAAAACTGGCCAAAGATGCAATCCAAAGCCCATTAAAAATCAATGAAAACTTTGCAATGGACTTCTAGTGTGGTTATCTCCCCACTGACTATAAATGAAATTAATCTGTCAGGCAGCAATAATACAGTGATATAATTAACTTGCTTAGAATACAATCACTTTAACTTTCATTAAAAGTGATGAGTTTCTTTCAATTACCTTGCCCAGATGCATTTTGTTGTTGTTTGCTGTTGAAAAAAAAAATAAAATCCTTTTTTGGTTAATTTCCCCCTGGACTAGCAATTTTTGCTGTAATGGAGTCTGACTTCCAGGGTCATGCTTGCAAATGTAGTTACAAATAGGGACATCTACAGAATGGGAGAATAACAGCCATTTTCTTAGCGGAGCCAGGAGCATGCACATTTCACCCACAAGTTAATGAGAACTCAATGCAATATTGATTCTGCCTCAACAGCTGTATGGATGGTAAGCTGGTATTACAATAAGAGATTTCACAAGTTTTCCGAACAAACATGGGGCAGGTGAGGGGAAAATGTGGCCCAGAGCCTGGAGAGACCATGACTTTGGACCTCTTTGTTCTGAAAAACTCCCTGACAGACAGGCTGTTGTCTTGTACCTCAGGATTTTGCTGGGCTTTGGAAACTCAATAGTTCTCATTGACTTCTCAGTACCATGGTCAAGTTGTGCCTTCTCTTGGGGCAAGAACCAGCAATAAGCAGGACTGCTGCTGCAGTCCTTCCTGCCTCACCAGACCCTCAGGACACTTCTGCCTGTCTATGTGTGATTTCTTTCCAGTCTGAATCTCACATCTGATCAGGAGGACAGGGAGGTGGAGAGGTTTGTTCTTCTCCTAAGTACGCGATGCTTCTCACCTGCGCATCTTAATGGAAGTTACAGAGAAGAGCTGCACCAAGTCACAGCAGGGGAAAAAAGGCTATTAAATAAAGATGAGACTGTACCGAGTGGAGCTATGAGGAACTTGGCAGGTTTGATTCCCGCAGGTTCACATGAGCATTTTCAGCTGCGATCCACTGAACAGCCACCAAAGACAGTAGTCGCAGGGGCTGTTTCAGCCTGAGCTACAGAGGAGAGGAGGCCAACTGGAGTGTGAATTTTCCTTGCATTCACTCCCTGCCACGTTTCTATGCTCATTAGGGTTTACATTCCTCTCCCCTTTCTTTTACTTTTCAATCTCTTTCCTGAAAATATGAAAAGAAAGTCCACAGTTTTCAACTGAAGACAATAGTCAGGGGTGGAATATAGTCAGCTTTCAGAGAGCCCCAAGATGGACCGGCTTTGACCTAGTAAACTAACCATAGATATTTCTTTATCCTTTGAAAATCTAAGGCAAGAGATGTTTGAAAGTATGAAGGTCATAGTGCACAGTCACAGAAAAGTCACAGTGCAGTGTCAGACTGTATTGCGATATTAACAGTTGGAAAAAGGTTCGGATGCATCTTTAAGCATAAACATAGGGCTAAATAAATAATGGACTTGTAATGGACAGACTGAAGAGTCAGGGGAGGAATTTTGTTTGTGTTGAGCTGGAAGAATTTAGAGAAATGGAGCAAAGGAGAAAAAAAGTGTATATATAAATTTTTAATCTTGGGTGAACCAGTTCTGTTTTCACATTATTTAATTTAATTTTAATATTAAAATCTAGCTTAATTTTTAGTTGGGTAAAAATGCCATGTAGAAGGTGAAGAAACAAAACAGAAAAGTTTCAGTTTGAGAAAGCTGACATAAGATGTGATCATGTCCCTGCTGGTTGTTCCTCACCGCCCCTTCTTCACCCCCAAAATATACCACATGACACGTTCACCCAAACACCTTCAGTTGCTCTGGAAATCTATTTTTAGGTGAAATTTCTACTCACCTGAGAGTGCTTGCCGAGGTCCTCCAAACCTGGTACTGGGCATATGGCTTCTGCTTTGTTCTTCTACACAGCAAGTTCTCCATATCGTAAATAGGTCCTCCAGTACATACCCAGTGCCTTGCCATCACTTTAGAGGGACAAGTTGGTCTCCTTTGCTTGGCCAGATGGTGCTTTGGCTGGTACCTGTAGACTGCTGAGATGCCTAGCATGGCACTTCCAAAAGAAAAGGATCAGGCATTGAGCATTGTTCCATTTTTGTAGGTGTGAAAGAGCAGAAAGGGTACCAGTGTCAGGAGAAAAGAGTAGGGAGTATCCTTCTCCAAAAAAGTCAGGAAGTCTTTGCAGATTTCACTTTTCAGCCTTAGCCTCATGTTTGCAAGAACTGTCACTTACAGGTCCAATTTAAATAGCTACTTGCTCTGTTTCTTGTCCTTTCTGGTCCTTGCTTTGCTTTATGTCCAACTCAGAAGGCAGCACCTATTCAGGTGTCCTGTTTTGCAGTGACACCTATTAAAACTGGAATAATAAGAGCAGCTGGCAGAAGTAAGCAGAAGCTGGGGTGAGTGGGCAATAACATTTTGCTGCCCTGGTAGATACTTGCAAGCAGGGTAGAAGATACAGTTCACCCTTCAAACTCTGACTTAGGTCACTTCTGCTTAGGATCCCCTTAGGATGTCTTCATTCTGTGCGATCTTTAATGTATGCAACGGTTGGCAAGGAAATGCCTTGTTAAATCTAGCTTAGTATTCAGCAAATATCCAAAGAGCTGAATGATACTCTAATTAAAACCTATTTGCCTCAAACTTCCTCTATATGCATCAGCTTTCCTCTGTGGCTGCACTGTATCCCTCGGCATTATCTCGGATGTTATCCCACCCAGTTCCTCTTGCTGCCAGTAGATTTGTTACCAGCTCAGTAGGTCAGCATGCATTTTGCAGGGAGTAGCAGAACTTTGGACTCTGATCTCCCTTGACCCACGGGCTCAGTAAACACAGGGCTTTTCACTGCTGAGCTCAGCGTCACGACTGCAAACAGCACGGGGATTGCAGCTTGGGGCAAGGTAACCGGAGCATGAGGGGTGAAATACGCTGTCGTCATTCTGCTCCAGGGCAAAACGAGTCCCCACGGCAGCACTGTGCGCAGAAGGTGCTCAGAGCTGTGAAGCCACCTTGCAGTGGGGCACTTCATGTCAAACATACTTGTGAGATGGGGCTGTTTTTTCCCTGGACATGGGTTTGGTGATTAGAGGTACAAGACGGGCATGCCTGTGCCCCCTAGACATGGTAAATCCTTCATGGGATCTAGTGGGTTCTGAGTATGGCTTGAATGCATGCAGGATCACCGCCTTTTCTCAAATCCATTTGCATCTACTGTGATTTAGGTTGCATCTTTACTATAATACCTTTAAAAAACACCAAGCAACCCTCTTTCCCCAATATTTAACACAGACAAGAGAAAGGGAAAGCTGAGGCCACGGCCTGCCATGGGGACAGAGGTGTTGTCCTCCCTGCTCTCTGGCATGTCCTTTCAGCCTTTTTTTTCTCACGCTTTCATGGGGAAGTGGAAGGGGCAGAGATCACCTTTCCACCAAGTGCCTGGCATGGGGTGGTACGGATGAATTTGATTTCTCAGCAATGCAGCCACCCACACTGGGGCAAAATATAATTAAGGTCACTGACAACGGCAGGAGCAGTCTCTCACTCCCAGCCCAGGATTAATGTCAGAGAGGATTGTGTCGTCACTGCTTTCAAGTCGTCAGCCCCGTCAACTTTCACGGGCATCTGAAGATTGCGTTGCTCTCCTCATGCTTTGAGGTCCTCAGGATTTGAGAAAGCAGCTCAGAAATTATGTCCTTTATTTGAAAACTTTCTTTTCCACCAATTCATTAAACATTATATGAAAAAAAAAAAAGGCTGTCAGAAAAATAATCCGATTGCCAAGTCTTTAGGCCAAGTGCTAAAATTAAGTCATGACGTAAACAATACTAAAATGAAGGGTATAGTGGTTTCCTTGTATAATGTTTATCTAGATGCATTAATTCACCATTCAGGCACTCCTGTGTAGTATGTCCTGGGTGATCTCTTCCCCCCAGCTAAGTTACAGACTGAAATTTAACTAAAATGCTTGAGAAAAAAGTCCTGGGGAGGTAATTTCCTACCAACACCTCCAGCTTGGCACCCCAGAACACATAAGCTTTCTACTGTTGTTATTTGAACACACAAATTACTCCATTTTCTAAGACTGACAGGTTAGCAGAAAAAGTATGCAGCTTTTGCTAAAAAACAGTGAAGTTTGGGCTTCATTTATCTCTGGGAAAATCCACACAAAGCATTATTTAGTATTTTGTAAGATTAATCTACATTTACATATGGTCTGTGGCGCAGGTTTAGCTCCAGGTGCTCCATGGCTCTTCTGCGGCCATGCTTGGCAGCCAGCCCGATCTCTTAGGAGCCCTCACTTTTCCAGAGCTGCTGTGGGGCGGAAATTTATTTTTTTTCCTGTCAGCTTTATTTTCTATGCAATTATTTTCTACTTTAGTCTCAGAGAGTTCTTTGCTTAAATTACAACGGGAGATACGTTTAAAATCTCTTCCATGCTTCCCTTTTTAGTCCTATCCTGCTGTGATTTACTGGATGCTGTTAAACACAAATCTCCGGCTGGGAAACCCAAGGCTGTGCATTTGAGCAGAGGACAATGGTGGCTGAGATTTTATCGGAAGGGACCCTGTCTTGTTTCAATACAGCTCATACTTTAAGAGTGCTTGCCACCTTCTGGTTTGAGAAAGGATTACAATTGTTTAACTCGGGCATATTGAGGAAATGGACTGTAAAAATGGTCATCCTGGTCCTAATCTCCCTGAAATGGATGAGAAATTTTCAAGATGTCATAATGCTGATTGGAGAGTTTCAAAGTGAAAGGATGGATTTTTTCTTTTAGTCAGAAGGACACAGTGACATCTGGCAAAAAACAAATAAAAGTGATCTTCTAAATGAAATGTTTGATTTTATACTATTGGCATCATTGGAGAAAGCCCTTTAACCATTATGTAAAGCATTCAGGAAAAATATTGAAAGCAAGAATAATGAAAAATTAATCTTATAAGTGAAATAGGTACAAATCCTTCAAAAGGAAAAAAACCCCAACTTTGAAATTGGGAACTTTTTTCTCACAAAGCTCTTTGCAGATTTTGACCTGAGACACTTCCATTCAATCTTGTCAGCTGTCAGCTGTCTACCCAATTTCAGCAATGCCACTTAAGAGTATTATATGTGCCATTTGTATGAGAAGAGGATGCACATTATCTCTAAAAAAACCACTTCACAATTATGGGTACTCAAATAATATGAATAGCATCACTACCAAAAATGAAAGGATACCTTAGCCAGTCATCTGCAATTCAGCCAGACGTAAGAGTTCCACAAAACACACATGTTTCATGAACGTCGGTACATGCGTATTCTAATGGATGTCACATTTGCCTGGCTTCATGCAATTCATACTTAATTTCAGATGTCACAGTACTGTCCAAAAAAATAATTTATATTTAATTCTACAGAGATCCTAATTGAAGGCACCGGAGTATCTGAAAGCGTTCCAGCAGTGCGTGAAGCAATGTGACTACCATATGCCAGTTGTTTGTTCAATTTGTTCCTTCCCAGCAAGGGACGAACGGGCAGTGAAGCAGTTCTTTTTGTGTGTGTATTTTTATGACACACACATAGAATTATGTTTATATTGGAAAAGGCAGGTCAAACCCAATGTTCCTCACACAGAGAAAAAGACAGTGAAATTTCAATGCTACACAGATCTTGGCAGTTCAAATAAGGTTTTTGGCCAAAAAATGGTTGGTTGTTTTCTTGGATCTAACTTGGCCTTGCACATCTTCACACTGCAATGTAGCCCTTGCTTGTCTTTGTTAATCAGAGCAGGCTTTGCTGTACCCCACTACTGAGCACTGTTTGAATGATGACTGTATCCATGGTGAGGCAAGCAGCAGCTATCTGTTGGGTATGATCCACTAAGAAGACATGGCAAGAGAAGCTGAAAATTCAAGGAAAGTTGGCAGGTGTGGAACAATTCAGTGATGTGCTGCAGAATTCCTTGCTGAGGATGCCACATCTCTGTGGATGCTAAAGTCTACCGACAATACATGAAAGGACTGGAAAAATAAAGAAAATGAAGTCATGGCTTTTGGGCTGCCCCATCACTGCTTTTATGCAGAAGAGAAGAGCTGGCGGTAAAATCTCTGCCAGTTCTTTCTGTCCATCACAAGAGACAAAACAGCATCAGAGCCATTGGAAACACAGGAAGAAAAAGGCACAAAGAGGCACAAAGAACTATTTCTGCGTCTTTTGCATTTTGCAGCCTAAGTTCACTTACTCCCAGGCCTTCATGTGGGGCAATGCTCAGAGCTACGATAACGTCTCGAGGATTAGAAGCCCAGACACCAAAGCACAATCAGCAGAAGGAGCAGCTGGCTGCTGACCCAGGTGACTGAGTGATGCCCTTTTTCAGATTTGCCCTCATCCCTCACAAATCACTGCCAGGTCCATTTTGGAGCTGTGAGGTTTTGGCAGGGCTTCCTTCCTTGACCAAGAGATGCATCAGGTTATGAAAATCGAGAGCATCCCACCCAGGCTAATTTCTCCCTCCCTCCCTCCCTGGATGAAAAATCACATCTGTTCATTCCCAGACTCTCTTGATGGAGCCCTAAAATGCATGGGGCCCAGAGGGAGTGTGGGTTTGAAGCTAGAAAATTCCTCCTGCACAGCCTGCTGCTGTGTATTACAGCGTTGAGAGCCAGAAGACCTCTGCAGCAGTATGTGTGAAACGGGTCTCTCCCTCTCACGTTCAATGCATAGATCAGCTTGTGTCTTTGCACTCGTTGAGCCAATTGTCCTGCCTTCTGTTCAGCCATGTGAGAATTACTGATGGGAAACTGTGGCAAACAGGTTAAATTAAGAAGCTCGTTTGTCGTGTCTCAAGCTCCATTCATTTGCCAAACCAAAACAGGTTACATTTTCACTGAATATTTGAGTTGACTGACAATAACAAATCCGGCCAGACATGTTATAGACAGAACAGCTACGTTTGCGCCTTCACTGACTGTGCGGTTTGCTAATTCAGGAATTAATTTTGCTACTGAAAGGAGGTCAGCTATTGTGACTGCAACAACGACAGATCTCTGCAGATCTGCAAGGTCTCGGGTATCTTCTGTCACACTAGAGTCTATCCACCAAAGACTAAGAAACAAACTCATTCGTCTGAAGTAATATTTGTACCATCCAGAACAACAACAAAAAATCTTTGGAGGTTGAACCTCTAATAATGACTAAAGTATCTGTACATTTTACAGCTTTTTTTTTTTTTTCATTCTTAGGATCAGTTTGTTGATTTCTCAGATTTATTCGTGTTAATTGTTTCTGCTCGGTACATCACTTTATAACCATTTTTAGAGTATTGTGGAAACAAAGTCTCATCGCTCTGGTCACAAGCGATACAGTATGTATCTGTTCATTATCTGGTTGAACATAATCCAGATTTTGAGGACAATATATTAAAAATTCCCTCTTGGCAAATGTTTTTTTAAATACTTTCTTAAATAAACTAGTTTCCATGGATGTTCCTGCCAATACACTTATTCATTCAGAACCTTGGGATTTATCCAAACTGACCACTTATTTGTCAGTCAAAATGGACAGATGCAGGAGGTCAGCATTCTCTGGGGTCAGGCCATAAAAAGGAAATTTTAGCTTCCAGCTCTGTCCATGCTGTTGAGAGCGCTTTTCGCTTTGAGCATGGCTGATTCCACAGCTTCAAAATGATATTTTCAGAAGACAAATCCTAAAACTGCTGTAGAATCTGTTGCATTTCTCAGCACATGTGAGGCAACATGAGAGGAGGTACCACAGCATGGTGAAATACCACTCCCATTGAAGGAAGGAATGTAGCTGAATTTATCTTGCCATGCCATTTACAGCTGAAATGAAAAAGTCCCACAGGTATGTATGCCATTGGATGGTGCCAAATAGATGCAACTTTTCCCTGAGATACCTGCTATCTGAAGACTCCTGCCTGCTATAACATATCACAGAGGTAAAAGGATGATTAAGGGTAAGCGAGTGTAGCCATAAGCCAAAAGCTTCCAGATGAAATAATGCTGCTCTCATAACAGAAGCAATTGCAATGTAGCTGTCTGTATTGCATTTAACATTGCCACTAAAAGGCTGTGCTGCTCTCAAGTGCATGAGTGATAGCAGCTGAGTTTTTATGGGTAAAGAGTAATTTCCGCTGAACACATCGGAAAGCTTCTGGAACTTCACAGGAAGCCAGACAACATCCACACAGGCCCCAGAATAAGTGTTTTGGATGTGAATACAGACCTTGCATAGAAACTACGTATGCATGCCTTCCTTTATATGTACATAAGCACATAGGGAAAGAAAAAAACACTCTTAGTCTTATTTGGCTTTGTCTCTAACATAAATTGCTATTTCCTTGGGATGGTTGAAAAATTCTGTTCCTAGTTCCTCTATTTTGGACATAGGAGGCATTTTCATGAGAAAGATCTTACTACTTCTGTTCTGTAAAACAAGCCCTGAACTGATAAACAGGTTGGTTTAGTGGTTTGCTTTGGTGTTTTTTTGGTTTTTTAGTTTTCAAGAGGGAGTAAAGGATATTCACTTTTCCCTCATTTGAATCCAAACTATTTCTTGGCTTTTCAAAATTTTGATTTTTTTTTTTTAACAGCTAAAAGTATGAACATTTTTCAGCTGTCTCTACTAGTTGCCTCAATGTGTTCAGGTGCTTTGCATAACTGTTAGCAATTTACAGGAAAATCAAATTCTTCATGAGATGACATCTAGAAATCAATGTCATGCCTCCTGCACTGCCTCCACCATGGAGTCATGTGCTCAGAGCTTCACTGTGCCCTGCTCCTCCTGACCTGAGCGGGTCAGATTGTGAAACATGAGTGAATCCATGCTGGGAACTGATGCTCAGAAGCATTCGATGAGATCCACATTTTTACGGACATAAGGGTGTACTAGACATGTCTTCCCACTCAGAGGTATGCCAGAGGTCTTGGCATTGCCCAATAAATTAGTATCAGGCTCATAATTTTATTTGGAGTCCTCAAGAAACAGAGGGGTCACCATGCCTCTAGAAAGTCAATTAGGTGATTAATTATCTCTACCACTTAAGCAAACATTGTCATTTATTTCTCACTGAACTATGTCTGGCTTGATAACTTTTCCAGATTAAGGAGACTTCTACTGCACACTTTTTTCTATGCTCTAATTGTAGAAAATACTGCTCTGAGATAGTCCCTCTGAGTGGGAATTCTTAGTTGCTTCTCGGACTTGAGGTTATATCTCTGTAAAATGTTTTGTTATGTGATCTGGATCTACAGGTCGAGATAAGTTTAATTGGGGCGTCTTTTGCACAGCATAGATCTGCTTTCTGTGTAAAATGTATTGCAGGATTAAACTCAGCATACTGTAAAAAGTGAGCTTACAAATTGTAAAGTAATTCACTGTTTTCTGGTCTTTATTCTTCTGTTTATATAAGCCAAGAATCATAGAAAAGGATAACGGGATCTCAAGAAGTGAAGTAGTTCTTCTCTCCCCATTGCTTTTAGCTGTAACCTACATAATTCAAAAGGCATTTGTGAAACCCATTCTTAAAGAGACTTCCCATGATCACATCACTTTGTTGAGCAGTACGCTCATTTATTTCTTGAATATGACTCCTAAGTCCTTTCTCGGGATCCCTGTTTTCCACGATATCCTAACATACAATTTTGCAGCAGGGTATCTTGAAGTTATTTGAATAGGCCAGATGATAACCAAATGATGCTAGATCCCTCTGTATCATTGTCTTGCCCTTATCTTTACTTAACAGGTTACCAGGCTTTGTCCATACTTAGAAATAACTTTGTACTTCCCTGATACTCCTTGATGAAATATGTACAACAGCATAACTCTGAGGCAGAATCACTCCCAGACAATTTGCCCAAGAACTACCCCTTTTTTGTTAATGATTTCCTATTGATAGATCTCTTTCAGGATTTGTCAGTTACTTCTTTGTCCATATATCGTATTCTTCATTGGTTCTGATGTTTAATCAATCTATTTCAAACAACTTAAAAAAATGTAACATCACAGATTAATAGAAAGTACAGCAGGGGGAAACAAAGGGATGATCAATTCTTTCCCATGCCACCAGACAGGATCAGCTGTGTCAATCTCTCATTCTAAGATATTACAGTTTCAGAGATACCTTTGTCATCCAGTCTTAAATCCTTGTCAAAGAACAAATTAGGTTTTGTGTGACAAGACCTCTTTTCCACAGAGCAATGTTGATTGGCATTATAGACCTCCTTCTTACTTACCTATTATATCTTAAAAAATATCTTTTATTTTCAAGTGTTCACATTTGAACATCCCTTCAAATGTAGAGATGAAGAATTGTCATTCTGCACTGCAAGAATTTTCATCTGTTTCCAACTTGATATTATCAGGGTTTTCATCTCTGTCCAAATTCAGCTTGATTCAAAGATAGTTAAAGCCAGCAATTATTGGCTTTTATTTAATAAGCCAGGTCTTTTGTACTCTTTAAATAGGTTAAAATATTTTTCAGCTTCTTAGTTTAAAGAGAAGTTCCAAATGAGAAGATTTCCTTCTACTGAGACAAGATAAGACCTGGGAAAGCAGGGAAGAGTTGTCTTTTTCATATTCACGTGCCAACATGTTGTTGGAGAATTAGATTCCCTCTTGGGGAGGCCAGGACAAAACACCCTTGGCTGCTGAAGAGTGAGACATGAGCAGAAAGCAAAGTTAGTTGGTAAGAAGACCAAAGCTTCAGACAGATAAAGAGCATGCAAGAGACAACTGTATGCCTAAGATCTCGTTTCTATTATGCCAGTTTGTTTCCTAGAGATATGTATCCTAAGGACACTGGATCATCTCTGAAAGTTTCTTGTATTAGCTCAGAGTAAAATTCTGAAAACACATTTGTGTGAGAGGCTAAATGCCCCAAATATTCTTTTTTTTAGCCCTTGTTATTCATTACACACATCGTATTGTAAACTAGAGAACTTTTACTAATATTTTTGTTCATTTGTTTGCTCTCAAAATTCAGCTGCTTGATCAGATCTGCTTTTTCCAGAGCAGCTTAAAAGCAAATTCATCTCCAAGCCCCTAAAGTGACAAACATTTTCATCTTTCATACGGGGATTTGAAGATTAGTGTGTTACAAGCCATAGAAGAACAGCAAGCAAAATAAGCTACTTCCAAGGGAAAACCATGAATTTTTGAGAAGGCAATTTCTTGGTAGCACCTTTTGTATTCCTTTTGATTTTTGTTTTATGTTTTTCTTTGCTATTTGAAAATGATACTGTCTAACCTTGATTTAATACAATTAGTTAATAGAAGTCAACAGGGGGGAGCAAAGGGCAATTGCCACAAATACTACAAGTTTATTACTGAAAACTTAGATCCTTAAAACTTTAAACTATGAAACAATCAATCTACTCTTTCTAACTGAGCTTTTTCAGCTGGCTGGAAGGCTTATGTGTTTGGTAATTGTGTGTAGTGTTTTCTACCTGGGATATTGATATTTGCTTAGCTGGGGCTCTCATGGAAGAGTATCTTCCACTTTTACACTCAGTTTGCATCACAGGATGAGGAGCTTGAAGCTTTCCCAAGGCACTGGGGTACGCAGTTCCCCCGTCTGTATATTCACAAGAATTAACGGGTAAGCAACTTGCAGTTGCACATACAGCTATTCATGGTAAATGGGGCTTGTTCAGCCGCTAAGCGGAAGAGAAAAAATATAATTTGGTAGCCTTGGCAAGTCACGCTGAAATAGATAACACTGTCTAAATGTTTGTTAATAGGCAATAACAAAATACATTCACAGGACATGCAGAGCAATTCCAGCTGTGAACATGCTTCAACACCACCAGCTCAAGGCTTCTCAGGCTTTAGAGCTGAAACTTGCCACCCTGAAGATGACAATCCAAATCCTGGCTAGGACAAGGCTGCCATATAAAGGAAACAGAACAGATGGGGGGAAGTTGGGTCTGGCCACAAGAGGCAGAGTTGGATTTGATGTTCCTACTGTCAGCCAGATAATAAGCGGCAGTTGTTGTCAACCTGTGCACCCAAATCCCTCCCTCAGCTGCACGCAGCCCTGCTGTTCCTCACACTGCAAACCACAAAGTAGAGGATGTGACCATGGCTACAACGCTGTCCTGATAGACTGCTGACCTGGATATATGCATATTTTGATTGTGCTTATGGTTAGCCCTTAGTCCTTGAATGAAGATATATTTGCAAAACAAAGATAGGAGTCATGGATAGGTCTCTCAGCAAGACAGAAATTATTCTTGGTTTAGGGGCACTTTTCAATCAAAACCAATTAAAACTGTTTAAAATTTATTTGGACACATGTAAAATTAAAAATCCTGATCGCCACTGAACTGTTCATCCTCTTCTTTGTGTTTCACTCTGAATTTTCTGTTTTGGTGAAACTCCAAGAACTCAAAAAAGATAAAATTTTCTGTTTTTCTTTTCTAATTTTGAGTTGAACTAAAGAAATGGAGTTTTTTCTAAAGCATATGACCATATAAAGTACTCTGTTGTTTTCTTAAAAAGCTTGCAATGCCTCTCTCATTCAAAGCATGCTCATTTACTGCTGTAAATGTTATAATGAATACAATTCTATATCGCATATCATTCAAACAAGAGAAAAGTATGTGAAATACAGAAAGTTATATGGATGAAAATCCTGTAGCAGATGCATGTGGCATAATTTTCCTGAAGAAGTATCACAGAATGATATGAAAATACTAGAGAGAAAAAGACTTTCATCCCCAAGTTCCTAAAATAACAAAACTGACTTGGAATCAAAGAATAAAGCCGCTGTGGATGAATTACATGATTCCCTTTGGCTGTATTGATCTTCATTGAAGAATATCCTCTCTTTCATCTCTTTAACTGTAAGACCTGGGTTATCTAAGTATCTACATCTTCAGTGGCATGAGTAGCTTTCTGAAGGGAGTGTTGTACATAACACATAGAAAGTCTGGACAAAGGCAGCTTCTCTCATCCCTGAGAAGGCCTGTCTGACTCTTTGAACAACTGTAAGTCAATATATAATGTAGACTAATTACCTTGTAAAAATTCAGTGAATAACATTGCAGTAATTAAAATACTTCTTACTAACGAAGAAAAAGCGGGTAGATAGGCAGACCTCAATGGATGAAAGCCATCACTGAAGAGTAAGAAGAACAAGTCTTATAATAACTAAATCATCCACCTGAATGAATTGCTTTGAAATAACATCTCACTCAAAAACAGATGTTAAAGAGAATCTGAAGTGCTGGTAAATATCAACAGAGAAGCGTCAATCCCTTACTTCTCTTGGACTCAGTTTTGTATGACTTACCCCCTACATTTCCTGATTTTCATTACTTATTTCTTAGTGCTGATTTTTTGCTGCCTCATGAACATACAACTTTCTTTCTGACCTTGTGGTTGAATTTAAAAAAATAACTTTATGTATGATTTGTTTACAAATCCACCCCTACTGAGTTTTTAAATTAGTTAAATACTAACATTTTGGAAAGATTACAGTGCTCCTTCCCAGAATGATATTTCACTACTCCCACCTCATTCCAGTCCTCACTGACTCCAAGTCAAAGCCAGGATCCATGCCTTGCTTTCCTTCGGACATCTGTGACCATCTGTCTGTCTGACAGACCCCATCTTAGAAATACCTTGCTTGGTCAAACGTAGTCGTGCTTGTGCAATGTAATGTGTGACAGCCCTAACAGTGACTGGTGAGACCACAGCAGAACTGGACAGGCCGTTTGGAAACCAGCCAGATGGCAACCTCATTGCTATTGTTGCTGCTGAAAACAACACAGAATACCCATGGATGACTAATGGGATCATATTCAGACAATATTTTCTTCCTCTTCTTGTTTGTTGGTAATAGAAAGTATAGCCCCTGAAGGGGGCTAACTTATTATTACAGCCAATTAAATGTACTGTGTAGTTACGTCTCAGAATACCCATATGAGAATGCATTCTAAGTCTTCTTAGGAGCCAGTGAGTAAACCCTGGCACTGCTGACAAGCCCATGGAGGGCTATTAAATGCAGAAATACACCTCTGTGCACAGGAAGTCTCTCAACTACAACTTCCTGAAGGCTGTAAGAGTATTTTGGGAAAAGTATCATCATACAGTCATCTTCTTTTATATTCTCCAAGAGGCATCTACTATTATTGGCCACTGCTGGAACGGAGGGACTGGAGTAGGTGGATGCATCATGGAAATCAGAACTGCTGTTCTTACTTAGTGAAGCTGATGGGAGTTTTACTGAGCACCTCAGTGGGGAAAGGTGTCTCTCACAGCTTTCACAATGGGAAAATTCAACTACCTAAGTAAAAGTTCTCCTAAATAAACATGTCAAATATCAGCATTATTGCTTAGATTTATGCTGTTAGGTCTGGGATACTGCCAGTAGCCGGCTCATTCATACACAGCTAGTTTGGGTATCTTCGTACTAAACTGAGGTCTTCCTTGTAAACCAGTCCTGTTACTTGAAGATTTCCCCGAATTGCTCAGTTATGGGAAGTATGATCCCAGATTTGCTGATTTTGTTGGATCTGCAGGAAGCACTGCTAGTGCCAAAGCCGTCCTTGTGGTTTAGAGTTAGAGTAGATGCAGCTTTTCTCTGTAGTCATTCCTGTAGTAGTCAATGCTCACCTGTGTTAAGGACTATGCTAGGGAAGGAAGCAGAACCTGCTGCTTTGGAAGGGGAAAGGAGAGTTACATGACTTTTTGTTTATGATTCAGCACTCACAGACACAGTCACAAAGAAAGAGTTTTCCAGGAGATGTGGGACAACAAGGAAGATCTGTGGGGCAGGAGGACATCTGTCAGGAGGGTCTCTGGAACAACTTGCCTGTGGTCAAGAGATTTAAGATCTGCTTCTCTCTGGATAATCACAGATGTTTTCAGAGCCCAGATTTTGAAATAACTTTTACTCACATGGATTGAATATGCTAGAAGAAATGTATGATGTTGAACCACAGGACCATGAGAAAAGGATAAATATGTATATATTTTAATGACTGTACTTGGAAGGAAACCCCTCCTCCAACTTACATGGAAGTCGCAGTGCCTGATCAAATTTTAAACCTACAAAGTCCAATATGAGCTAAAATGTCTGCGATGAAATTGAGTTGTTCCTACTGCAATGCTCATGACACTAACAGTGACTAAAAATTCAGACAGTTAAGAATGCTCAAGCAGTCAAGTAATCTTCCTGGAAGAAAACCCAGAAATCAAAGAACAAGCAACAGAGTCTGCCCATAAAAAAGCTGCACTGTTCGTATTTTGCATTTTTTCCATTCCCCCATTGTTCTGTCTTCTCAGATGCCACATAAATCCCTCCAGTGTATTTTCTACCATCCATAAAATAAACCCCAGATTTTGGAGGATATGATCATTTGAAGAGGTGCTTGACATGCATTGCTGTTTTCCATTCCCAAATGTAAATAAAGTGTGGTTACTCCTGACGTATGGTTTCCATTAAGATTCCTCTTCTGACTGTAAGAGCAAAATTGGGAAAACAAACTTACTGTTTCCAAAGCAGCTCACTGCCTTTTGCTTCAGTGCATGAGGCACTCAAGCACATGAAAACAAAGGTTAATTGCTTTAGATTCAACATGACCTCGTCCTCCTATATTGTTTTTTTTTTTTCCCAACAGGGTATAATGGAGATTAATATATTGCTTATGTCATTCCAAAGCAGATGTGGGTCTGTTACTTGAGCACAGTTCTGATTTCTATTTGAGATTTATGGAAATTTACTATTGACTTCAGATGGGAGATGGCTGGGTTCGAAGTTAGTGTGACAGACATAACAAATCACCTGCACTCCTATCTAAGAAATTCCTTGAAATATACATAACAGCAATGAAGTTCAGGAATAGAATCAATGATATTTTTCTGAGGCAGATTGTTGGCTGATAAAAATGTTGGTAGGGTGGCCACAAAGCTAGTCTTGAAATCTGGTGATGTGAGTAGGCAGCAGTACCCTTGACAGCTTGGACATCACCTTTGTAACAAAACCATACTCTTAACTGAACTGAGGGTTCAGTGAGAAGAGACCCAAATGTTCATATAAAAACTGACATGAGGTGCCAAAGCATTTGGTTATCTATTTCTAAAGAGTTTGTATGGATCTGCATTGGCTCTGGTCAATTCAGTACACCATTTCTGCCCACACCTTCTCCCCAAAACACATGTGTCTGTCCCTGTCGTGACCCACGCACAACCTGGATTTCTGCTTCAGTGTCCCTGAGGTGGTGCCATTGCCATACCCCTTCCTCCATCTCAACTCCCTAGGCATGACCCAGTTTCCACCGACTTGAATGAGATTCAGCCCCCGCCTTTTGCTTTCTCCCTTGTTCACCATGTATTGCTATTTCCCAGTGATTCCCAGTTATGGTCCAGGCTTGACTGTATATTACTGGCAACCCAAGCTGTGTTTCTTTAGTGCCCCATTTGCCAAATCCAGAGTTACTTTTAGAATGTAACGTCAACCAAGGCAGGATACCCTGTTATTTGCACAGCATACAATAATGAGGGAGAAGCCATAAGACTCACAGCAGCATACTGGCCAGTCCGTATTGTATATTATATATTTGGGTGACAGTAATTTCCAGAGAAAAATCAAACAAAAAAGTTATCAGATTCACCTGGTCTCAGACTTGCATGCCCCTCCTGACTCACTCATTTAATGTTGGAAGGGGAGATAGGCAGAAAAACAAAAAACCCGAGTCTGAGTCACAAGTCTCACACATCAATAGCTTCTTCTGTCCCTCATGATGCCCCACCATTCCTCGGGAAGGTGACAGTGGGGATCAACAATGCCTGCTGGGAATCATAGTTCATTAAAAGGGATTGATGGAGGATATAGCTTTCTGAGCGCTGTGACAAAGTGTCACGCTGGAGATTTTGCTTGTGTCAGAGGGACAAAGCCATCCTGGGATTGTCCCTGCCTACCAAGAATACTTGCTGACTTTAAAGTACAGCTCCACTTTATCCACCTGTAAAATGTGGCTAATGATATTGTCTTCCTTCAACAAGATTTTTGAGATTTCTGGGAATGAAATACAGTACATGAAAGCTAGCAGCTTCCCTTGATGTGTGTCTTGTCCATGCTTCCCGTCTCTCTATACAACTGTCTGCCCCTTGGGTGCTCCCTGGAGTGAATTCCTCTCTTACAATCGTAAGTCTGAATTAGGTCAGAGACCTTCAAACACTTGGTTTAGATTTGAGCTGTGTACTTAACATTGAAATGGAGCTGAGCACGGATAAGGATAAATAATTTACTTCCCTTCTTGAAAAACATGGATTTTCATGTGTGGTTTTTGTGAGCACGATTGCAATGAATTTTACACAGTTAATCTTGCAGCTATGCTGCAAAATAATCACAGGAACTGGCATGACGTTTCCAGAAACTTTCATATTTAATGGCACACTGTATATAGAGTGAATAACCAGGTCCCATTCCAGTCCACTTTACATCCCACTCAGGTTACAAGGTTGGCTCATGTGACAACTTGCTTTGGGCTGAATCGTCCACAGAGCCTGAACTCACAACCTCTGTGACTGCAATTATAATCTTCTATGTCTGGAGCTAAAATCACTAGGTTCCTTGTCTCAGAGGCAGTTAAGAGCCTTATCAACCTCCTCTGCACTTCAGCCAGTGGGAAGGAACAAAAAAACGTCAGGGAGAGTATCATGATGAGTGTAACCCACAGTAGAAAAAGTCTTTGATCTTGTTTGTCTAATGTGTAAGCATCACCTGATCATTTCACTTTACAGTCATCATTAAAAATCAGAGATCCTCTTCAACAAGTGCTAACTAATGCAACACCTGATTTCTTGACAATTAATTCAGCCGAGTCTACAGCTTATGCAAACTTGTGTGATCTATCTCTTTAAAACAAGACAAAACAGTGCTTTTCATTTCAGAGGCAGTGAAAGACAGAACAGGGACTAAGGGATCCTGCGATAAGGGTGTTGTGTCAGCTGCATATTAAAACAGTCACATAAAACTTGGGCGATATGTTAACAGCTAGGCAGAGGTGGGAAGCTCTGCAGGAATGGAAGACAAATACAGTTATTTACAAATATATTCCTTGCTAAGGTCACAAAATATTCCAGATTAAAATGTTCACCACCAAAAGTAGTCTCAACTGGGATGAGTGAGTCAACACTAGGGTTGATTTTTTTTTTAAAGCCAAAATCTGTCTTCCAGGCTTTCTCTTTGTGTAGCAGGAACCACTAGGATTTGAGAGGGCTCAGCTCCTCATGGCCAGGTTCTGTACTCTGCCACAATGAGGTCCTGGCTGGTTGGACTTCACCTTTTTTAGGCATCAGTGATGGTGGTTAGGAACCTACTATTCTCTCTAACTTGATTCAGTCTGAACATAATCATTCTGGCATGCAATGAGTGAGGACTGCTTAGCACTTACCTGAAAAGGATCTCAGATATTCCCCCTGCACTGAAATCTCAGATTACTCTATCACTTTTTATGAACAGGGAGATGGGAGGCTGAAGTTGCTCTCCAGTAACTATTCCTCAGTGTGGGGCGTGGTTTTGAAAGGAAACTCTCATGGAAGGAGCCAAAGTCCTTAGTAGTCACCGTCTTCGCATGGTAATACAACCAACAAGTGGTGTTAAAACAACTGAGTTCAATGACTTTCCCTTCCTCATCTCTATAGTGGCTAATGAAACATTACGAATGCAAAGCAAATAGTGTGCTCAGGCTAGTTCAGGATCCACGTGGCATCTGAATGTGCTGCATGAATTATTCACAGTGGTTTTTTTTCACCAGTGTCATCCCTCCCCCATCACAGAATAAAGCTCCTTTTCTGGCCTTAGCAGACTCCTCTAAAGCTGTTCCTGTTGCACTGAGGAAAGTTTTGTTTCTAGTGTGTGAAAAACATATGAGCCAGGTCACCTAGTAAACGAGAAGTGATAAAATATTAATATAGTCAGGAAAGAAGTGAGAGAGGGGAAGAGCTGGTGAGCTTCCTCCCCAGTGTGGGTGAAGGTTGTCGTTCTCATTTTTTATTTTTTAGCAAAGTGTCCCAAGAGTGTTGCACTTTTCTATACCACTGTCCTACCCACAGCTCCTTCTTCCCTTTTAACTTTCAAATGAGCACCCTCTCGTCCTCTCACGAACTCCACATGGACCCTTGTACTCTCTACGGACATTTCTGCACAGGGCAGAGGATAGCAGCATGGGAATGCATCATGTCAGTCTAAACAAGAGGCACTATAGGTTGAAGATCAGAGCCTAGATAACTGGAGAGACTGTGCTGAGCTGCTTTTGAGGCAGACAGTGCCTGCCTAGCACAAACCAAATTTCCTCAAAATCAAGGTGCACTTAGTTCTGGTGTCAGCATTCAGGACCAACCCTGCTTTGAATCAGTATGAACTACCTCCCCCACGCCTTTCCTCCAATCTCAGTTGCCAAAACTGTGATAATTACTGTTTGACCCTTGTGACCCATTTGTTAATTTTTGCAGCCAGAAAATAGGGGAGATTCAATTTTTACTTCAAAACCAACATAATCTGTCTTTCAGCACTGACCTGCTCTTTGTCTGTGACCAGGAAGCAAATATTTGCAGTGATTTGGTAGGCACATAGGAAGCAGATTGATAAAGAGTCAATCAGCATGCCAAATACTTTGTTATTTGCTCTCATGAAAGGCTGGTGAACCTGCTTTTTTGTTTGCTTTTGGGTTTTTTCAGCTTGCTCTTCTCTGCTTGCCTTGCCTACAGGAGAGCTTTCAATTTGCCAACATCTCATTTTAATCTCCATTAGTCCAATGAAGATAGTGTCTCTGATTACTAATTTTCAGAATTTCCAGGGTTTTCAGAGTCACACAGAGGTTCTCAGCCTGACAGACCAAGATATATAGTGTGTCACCCATCAAAGAGAATCTGTAGATAGGAAGAAAACCAACACATTAATTGCCTGCAAAGTCCTTAGGCATTTCTATTCAGGGAACAAATAAGAAGTGTATGTGACAGGGGGTGGAGTGGTGGGGGTCTTACCCCCTTAACTCCAACATGTCAGAAGGGTCCAATTTGGTCTGCAGTGAGAGTATACTGAGTATATGGCACCTTGAAGTGAGCTTCCCTGCAAACTTCAACAGTCTGCTGCTCCCTTATTTCTTCATACTTTGCCATCTTAAGATATTGCTAATTGTGTGCTAGTTCCTATGCTGGCCCTGTATCAGGTCAGTCATTGCAGGTAGTCCATGATAACACATCTTTGTGCTATCCTTCCTTTTCCCAAGGTCCCCAGTTCAGTCACACATCCCACTGAACCTTAAATTAAAAACTGTGAAATCTCTGTGGGAAATCTCTCTCGCCTGAGGTGGCTAAACAGCACTCAGGACTACAATGTCCTCATGAGCCAGGACCATAATTAGGGCAGTGATTTCTAATTACAGTCTAGGGAAATTGCTTCTCTGAAACCTTTGGGTTCTTTTATTTATTTATTTATTTATTTTGCTGTCCCCCATATCTGGAAAACGGTTCCACAGATTTGCATGTCAGCTTGTCATGAGTGTGCTGGGTCCATCGAACGATGCCTGACCAGGAGCACTGTGCATCAAGGAGCACTTCCAACTTGTTGGATCTCTTTTTCCCAGTAATATCCTAAGTTCTGAGCAAAATGCAGATGTTCATGGTTTCCTCAGGTGTGAAATGCTGCCCATGACTTCTTTCCAGAGAAGTCTTAAAGCTGTCCTCAAGTCCTTTGACAGAGTGCAGCCACCCTACTGCATGGGCAGAGATGAGATGTGTTGATTGAAAACTGGAAACTGTCCCAACGGACGACTCATTGAATGTGCATGAACTATCTAAATGCATATTTTGATGATGACAGATTTATTTTCTTGCTGCAGCCTTCATAGAAGGATTCAAAGCTAGGGCCAAGGCATGAAGGGCAAGGCAAGAGACAGTTCTGATTGTAGCTTTCTGCCGCATCTGTGGTTCTGGATATATTTCAGTGCAGTTCAAAACATGAAGATTGAGCAGACAGACTTGGAAGAAAGGAAAACAACCTACCCTGCTGATCCTCCTTTCCCCTAGACTATATGGTTGCTGCATTATTACTTATTATTGTATCAAGCTTCAAAATAGAACCAGAGAGCCCACTAAGCAGCATGCAATTATCTACTCCAGGTGTTCCCATTCCTGCCCTTTCTCAGCTATTATTCTTCCTCCATGTAGGCAGCAGAAAGTAAGACAAGTTTATTAGCTCACATTCAGCTGTTCTTGATCGATAGCTGTACAATAGCATAACCGCTCTTCGCAACTCTTTCATTTTGGTGAAGGATGATGTTTTAATTGTCATAGTTAGTCTTTTGTTAAACATTTTTATATTGCTGAGGAACCTAAGGTTACACATTAGCTGTTACTCCAGGATTAATGAACTTCATGTTCTGTTTACACAAAACTGACACCACGTTAAGTGACTACATGCAAAAAGAGAATCTTGGCTAATAATTGGCTAAGGACTGAAGGCAAGAGAGTCAAAACTGCAAGCATCTGCAAACAAGGCTGTTTCTTAGAAGGCAGTCTATTTTAGAAAGGAAATTTTTTACTTCTTTGAGAGTTATGATAATATGATGTTCTTAACCATTTTAATGAAGACATATAATTGTGGTGGTGCTTTTATATTTTTACAGTGAGTGCTTAAGATATTGAACAGGATTTCATATGAAAGTAGGTTAACTTCCCAGATCCATCACAGACATTTTATATGAGAACCCCGTTCAATCATCTTTGAAGTCAAGAGGACATTTTTCATCAAATTCAGTTTTGTTTAGATTAGATCTGAAATCTTCACTTTTGACTTCTAATGCTTATTCTTTAATAACCCTGGTGGTGAGGGAGGCAGAAATAGAAAAAACAAAGGAGTTAATGAAGCTTATTTGTGGGTGATCAAGACAAACGAACAAAAGCTGGGTAGTCTTCCAATATTCACCATGTAAGTGTTTGGATAGAGAGAACATAAAATCTTTTCATAATTAGTCAGAATAAACTTTCTCTTTGGTTTTTGGCTAATATGGTGTGTACTATTCATATGTGACACTGCCTTGTGTTATAGAGAATGGGCCCTGTCAGAACTCATGCAAAACTGGGTGAGTTCATAGTTTTAAAATATGATTCTTTGTGAAATGGCACTAACTGGAAGCATACATGAAGGAATACTTGGAAAAGATTAGGTTTTAATGTAGTTAGTGTATTTGATTTTATATACTAATTTTATTAATATATAGAATATTTATTAAGTATAGTGCATAATCTCTCTTTTCTGATAAATGTTTTAGGAGAATGATAGTGAGATTCATATGCATAAATTCGGAAAGTATAGGCAATATATTTTCCTGAGGTGATTTCTCATGGAACAGTTAAATCTGAAATTGAGCAATCTTATAAGCAATGCTACAGAGAAGAGCTGGTTGGGGTTAAACCATGACAGCAGCATGCTGGGTATTCTTGGTGGCCTTGAGACAGGAGCAACTGTGGCTTGAAGAGGGTGGTCTTGCAGCTTGTTAAAGCAAATGTTCTGGGTGACAACTAAATCTGGGCTTTTTGATCTCTCCAGAAGAGAAGTAAGAGTTTCAGGGATGAAGAGAAAGACGACAGCCTGAAGGAATTTCAGGGAATTTTCCAACTTGTAGAGGTTGGAAAGACGTTGGAGCCACAAACGCAGCTATGAATATTCCCCAAATGTGAGATTAGTTTTTATTAGATTCTATATTTCACAGACTACCTCCATCTGTCTCCTGTTCTCTGTTTCTAACCCTTCAGAGTGAAATGACAAGTTAGAATATCCCTGAAGTCTTAAAGCTTTGAATCTGGAAGCTGAAGGTTTATCACAGTTGATCACCTGTTAGAAAGGACTTGGATAAACATGTGGTGATGGTCCACAAACACTAACGTCATCTGCTTCTAAGACAGATTGCAAGTCAGCATTTGTGCTGTCCACTTGCATACTGCTGATCCAAATATTAGTTTAGACACTTGTCAAAGGTAAATTAAATAATTTAATTATTCATAAACAGAAGAAAAATAATTTAGAATTATTCTTGTAAGTATTAATTTATCCCATCCCACCAGTTAAATATTTATTAATAGCTTTTTAGCATCCCTGTCATTGATTAAAGTTTAATTATTTCACACCCACTTAAAATATGGGGAAAATAACTATTAATGGCAAGGAACCTTATCCAGAAAGCAATAACTGTTGTTCCATTAAGTCTTCCTCTCCAGTGATGTATTAGGATGCTAATGCATCAGTCCAGTGAAAATCTAATCACTGGATCTCATCCAAGAAAAACACTTAAGCATCTGCTTAACTTTAAGTCTGTGAACGCTTCTGGCAGATGTCCTAAAATGTGGCTGAGCTGAAAGCAGAATATGCAGCAGCTAAAAGGTACTGTCCTATTTAATGACTGTTACTGAAGCAAGAGAGAGACATCAAATTCATCGTAAAGTGTTACCAAAAAAGAAGTAGAAATAATTAATTCCTTTAACGCAATCAATGATAGTATTAATCCTGGGGGGAAAACACTTGGCAGGGGCAAAGATGCATTATCGAAGTCTACTGCAGCTTTTGAAAAAACGATCACTTTGTTCTTATATAATTATCTACCAGGAGAGTCCTCAAAGTGAGCTTTAGGTGTGTCAGACACTTGAGAAAAACTGGGAGGAGCCAGCGGGATTTTGGTGGAGGTCAGGTGTGGGAGAGGAAGGGAGGCTAGGAGGGGTCAATTTGTCCTAAGAGAGATCTCTTTGCCTCTTTCTCTCTCCCTCTTTGTCTGGGGCAGCTAGATCTGTCAGCACAAGACAAAACTGTTGCCTGGTTTGCCTTCTGCCTTGAGTTACTTTTGGTAGCTCTTCACTTTTGCAAAGTGGTCTACAGGATGCTTTGCTCGCACATGCAATTTGTACAAATTATGACTAGGACAACACATTGCAGTGAACTGTCAGGACATAACAAATAACACAAAGTCATGCAATCAGCTTGATTTTGTACTTGACTGCATTTAAAAGGTGATAAGTTTGATACGAGACATGCTTCTGTTGATGGCAGAAAACTGGCAAAACTCCCACCCACTGGGATGGGAGAATCAGCACGTTTACAGTGAGGACAGAGGCAGAGGCTAAAATCAAGACAATTCCTTTCACTAGCTCTATTCTGCAGACATTCATCACTTGATTTTTAACGTTGCTGCTATTGTCTCCAAATCAGAAATGAAATAAATATTGTCTTTGTTAATCTGAAAGCCTAGAAATCTGCATTTTCTGGCATAAGCTAGTAAATATATACCTGACACAAATTGGCAGAGCTCTTTAAAAAAGGGTCTTTAAAATGAGCTTGTTTAAAGTCACCTGTCTGGGTTTTGCTGACATTTGGCAAGTCCAGTGTTCAAAACCAGTTGTTTTACTGAGAGAGTATTTTGTTGTATAATGGCATGATTTATTTGCTTAACCTTACATGTCTCTACTGCAGTGGCACAGATTATTAGCTTTCATCTTGGAAGTAAAAGAACATTCCTATTACACTTATTTCTCCCTATGTCCAAACAAATAAAAGAGTCTCCACAGAGGAGAAGACAAATCCATTAATTTCATTTAAAAGAATTTCAATTTCTTCTCTTTTACCAGCTGGAATGCTAGTGAGGGTCAATGGAAACAAAACAAATGCAGCTCAGTATATTTTCTTAAACTCTGTTCACATTGCTCAATCTCAATCTTTCTGTGAAAGTTAGCAATCAGTTTGAAAACCACCACATTGGATGTTCAGAAGAAAAAGATTTTTAAAATTGATAATTTTTGTTGTTTATTTCTCCAATATTTCATAAGCAGGAAGTGAAAGGAGGAGCAGCAACATCATTCTCTTACTCCACTTGTTCACCATGATTGAGAAAGAGTACGTTCCTTCAGCATTTCACGGGGAGAGGTCAGCCTCACTACTGAGAGGAGTGGATCAAAACCTACACACTGCCAACACTATTTTTCAGCTGTTGTGACTCAAACAAACTCCTGGAAATACAGAGGGGTTCTCAAAAATAACTGCAGCAACAGTGACAAATGTCTTAAACACAGGCATTCAAAAATGACCTTCGCTTTGATATGTGTGAAAATCCATACCTCTTCCTCTCTTTCCCCAGTTACTTCTCCTGTTCCTGTCATACACTTTATCATGGGAGAAAAAAAAACCTACTCACATGCCCAGATGAATGCAACATTGCCTTGATTCTGAATATCTCAAATAATCCAAAATTAGAGTCACGCAAAACTCGCACAGCTTCCCTCACCCACGAGCAGCTGGCATCAGATAACACTTCCATAGATAATTAGCACTCATCAGGGAGAGATCAAAGTAGGAAGTCAGTTTAGGATTACATAAAATGCTTAGATATGGAGGATATAAAGAATTCCTAGTATTTGGAAAATGGTGAAATGATGCTAGGAGGCTGGTGAGCAAGGATGCAGCTAAGGGAGCATCCATCCTTCTGCCACCTGGTCTCCACTTGAGAATGGAACCAGATCAGCCACGTCATGAAACCACATACATCTGGTAGCTGTGATTCACATCAGTCAACGGGTCAGAGGGCCCAGCTTTCAAAGGACAGTTGCAAAGCCCACAAAAAATGCTGTCTCCACAGCTGGTTTTCTCTACATCCATGTCATATTGATAAAGAGGTGAAGGACTCAATGAGTATGGGAATGTAACACCACCTCCTAAATATCATTATCAGGTACAGGCAGCAGGATTGAAAAAGATGTGTTCTGTATGCTGGTATGGGAAATGTCACACTACTGATGGGAAACCTGGGGCTTTCTACACACATTGTCCCCCTTAAATATTACCTGTAACAAACATGTACTTATCTGTGTGAAAAATTAAAATAAAAAAAAAAAATCAAGACACTTGCTGTTGCTATTGTACTAACAAACCGTGACGTGGATTTTAAAACATTCGATATATTCATAATAACATAAGGTAGAGTTAATTGGTAGATTCACACATTAAGAAGCCAGAAAGGATGTTGTGATCATCCAAGTCTATCCCCTATCCCCCCTATAGGACAGTATAAAAGACCTGAATTAATTTCTGATTGAACTAGAACACCTTCATCAGTACATTTCAAGCTCATTTGTAGTTTACTTACAACACACATCTCCCCATTTTTCATACATGGGAGTGTTCTGATATCATTGCAATTACTAAACTGATGACAGATTAATAAACCTCTAAAAAGACTTGATATCACTCTCACTCCTTTAAATCAACTCAATGAAAACAACATACTGCAGACCTTCAATTTCTTTGTCAAGCTCCTATTGCATGATTTGGGGAGAAAATTGGAAAGCTAAGTCAGAATTTACTCAGTTACTCCTGAAACTATTAATTTGTCTTCACCACAGAAAACCTGATCACCCCAAAGGATTTGATGATAAGGAATTTGTGCGTTAGAACCAGATACTGTAGGATATTTATAAAAAATGAAAGGTATGATTAAATCACCTTTCTTGGACTTTTTTTCTTTGTCCTTTTCAAAGAGCACAGTTGTGCATTTATAATACAGGAGAATTGCTTACCTATTTCAGGAACAGCCTGACTGCCCTGACAGAATACTGTTTGACCTCTTTCCTGGCTTTTTTCCCATAAATAAATATCCCAGAATATTTGACACTGTTTCAAAAACACCACTGAAGTACATTGGATTAAATTATTCCTAGATGCAGGCTTTTACATCTCCTTTTATAGAACCTGGAGTTTACTTCACATAAGGAGATATGCACCAATGTCTTAGAGTAACTAGGGAGAAAAATATATTATTAATTGTATAAAAGTTCACTTCTGAAAATGAGCTGAAGAACTGCTGCCTTTTAGCTATCTATTGAATTCTCAGTGATGGCTGAAGCAGAGTTGGTAATTAATTAAAACACAGAGTTGAGAGTTGATAGATAGCATGTTTTCCACATTGACTACAGTAGCATGAAGGTCCAGCTGTCTCTGAGGGCACTTGCTGGTTCTATGGAAGGAAGAAAGAAACCAATATTTCAGCAATACCAATAAAGAAATAGGTCACAGAAAAGGGTGTAATCTATTTCTTGAAAAGACTGCAACGATTCACACGAAAGACCCATCTACCATAGAGCTCTTCATAAATCATCCTTATAATCACAAGTCAAGCGACTCTATGGTTTCACTATCTGAGAAGAGTTTTAAAAAGGTTTGCTTTGTAAAGCAGTGAACAGGAAAGACAGTTCCCCTGTCCTTCCAATTGTTCATCTTCATTTCCTTGTATGATCTCAGATGTCCCTGAACTCTGTCCTTTCCTGTCATCAGGGAAGTCAGGATGGCTTGCTCTTCAATTACTGCCTAAATCTTAAATTATTCTTTAAACAGTAAGTATCAAGCAATATCAAGTAATCCCAATAGGGTTTGCACTCTGCAAATGAAGGGTGCTGTCAGAATACACTTTCCTGTATTAGGTTGCGTTGCATGTCTGACTCTTATGAGGCAAGAAATGTGCTAGGCTGTTAACTTCAAGGAGAAATTATTTGGACAGAGGTAGGCAGAAAAGGACAAAAAGTCCTTTCAAAAAGACAAAGAGTAAAAAATCTGAGAACAAGGAAGCTTTCATAATTGACAGATACAAAGAAAGGAATAAGCACAGCTTTTGTTTAAAAGAAAGCGCAGATGTTGTGGTTTATAACTCTATGTGCAATGATGAATGACTACAGCAAATGCTGTCTATGTGAACGTAGCGTATAAGTTCACTTTTTCTTTTCCTACCTCTTCAGCACAGGCACATCACATCTCTGTGTTTTGAATTGGTCAGAGCTGCCTTGAACCATATATATAAAATTATGAAAACTCACAGATGACAGGCAGCAAACCTCTGGCAATGACTCTTTCTCCCAAAGATGACTTGATTGAAAGTGATAGAAAGTGTCCTTTGAAACTGCCCGTTCATTGAAACTTGACTTTAAACATCATAGACATTTTGATAAAAAATAAATTTCTGCTTGATAGAAAGTGTTTTCTGCTTTTTTAAATTTCAAACGTTACCTGATTTGTTCTTGTTTTTATGGAAATCTAGCGGGAATAATAGACAAAGAAACAGGCAAAGCTACCACAGAAACTATGTTTATAGAATATTTTCAAGGAGAAAAAAAATATTGCTCAACCAGTTTCACAAATCAGCAGATCATCCAAAATCAAAACACTACTGACTACAGCTGATCTTTCCACCATCTGGGAGTCTAGACAAAAAGCTACAGGTAACACTGCTTTCCTTCATACTTGTCCAATATGAACCCAATGCCTCTGCAACAAAATCATGTGTCTAGATCCAAACTTTATGTACATTCATTTTATATAGTGCAAAGAAGAGCAAAATGTAGTGGTTTTGAATAATGACTTATGAAACAGCTGCAGCATAATGCTCGGTTCTTTAAAAGAGCTTGGTCTTCAGACTGATGATAACTTCTGGCTTTGGTTTTCTCACCTACCCAGAAGAGTTGGGAATCCAGTCTTCTGATAACTCTAAGAAACCATTGCATAAGATTTCAGTCCAAAATTCATCAACTATGTGTAGTTGTTTGACCTAGTTGGAAGGTTTCTCCAGAAAAGCACATCTCTAGTCAATGGAAAACAGTTTTCTAACTTCCAACATACATTCATGGACACCTTATTCCCTCTCATCAATTCCCACACACTCATCTCATGTTACAGTTTTGCTTAGCTTTACTATTGCTTTTCCTTGGTATTCACTTCAATCTCTAATGCCAGCAGTATTAGCAATCTCTAAACTTGCTTACAGTAATCCCTCTCCTCAGTCTCCACTTTGCTCAGCTAAACAAGCCACACTCTTATAGTTCCCTAGGACAGATTCTCCATTTTCCTGATCTTTCTAGAAAGAGATATCTGTGCCTGTGCCATTACCCTGAACGATCTTTCTGAACCCAGGTGACTAGGTTGCATGCTGCCTTGCAGTTAAAGTTTTAATATCAGCTCAACAAATCAGGGGTAACAGAGATGTCTTCTCTTATCACACTGGTGGTTTGCTATCACTATCTGACCACGCTAGTCTCCATTCAACCTCCGTAGCGAAGTTTCTGTCACAAAAAACACAACTGACGTGATCTCTGGCTTTCTTATACCAGGTCATTTAAACAAAAAAACCCCACAAACTCAACAATCACCACAAGCTTGTCTTTTAACTCCTGCTAAGTTTTTATCTTTTTGGCATAGCCAGCTCATCTCAGTAGTGCAGGCAAGTGGGGAGAGTGTTGCTGGTGCCATGCTATGTATGTATGATCAAATGATTTAATTTCTTAAGGACACTGATTTATTATACTCCATGTTCATTAAGGAAAATTTCTGGAGCACATGTAGAGCTTTAGGTATATAGCTGATATATACTGGCTTCCATTTGCTGCCCCACGTGCTTAATTAAAAACCACCACCATCACCACAACAAGCAAACAAAAACCACTGACCTGACTACACTTGGAATGTGGTTATTTTATTTAACCTGCTTCAAAGGCTGGTACAGACTTTGAGTATTGCAGTGAGTTGAATAACAATAATTCACAATTGTATTATTCTGTACCTCTGGGGATGGATATGAAGATTTTTACTGAAGTTCTAGACAATCATGAAGAATTGCATTCTGACATCTAGTGTAGGCATTTACCTGTTTTCCCACCTATCAGGAAAAACACATCTGTTCTCTGCTGTCCACTGGTGTGCATAAGCAAGGCATGGGCCGGTGAGGAGTGTACAATGGTGGGCAGTGCTGATACAACTCTCAACCTTTTGAAACTGTTTTTTCCACTGGCTTTCCTTAAAAAAAGAAACCACCTAGAGGGTAACCATGGTGAAGATAAGCCTCTCAGTGTGAGCTGAAAATAAAAGTTGTAATGTTTTTGCGTGTCTGCAGAGAGTTGGACAATAACTCTTGAATGAACTGCCTCATTTGTTTCAATGAGGTGTTAACTCAGAGACCCAGGGTTAGTAATGCGATATCACCCTTATAAACTATTTAATTTCACAAAAACACAGATTTAAACAATTTATTGTGACAATCTCATTTTTCTCTCAGAGTATAGTCTGTTTCATGCAGATTCTCTTATCTCTCCGTTCAGCTCTCTAGTATCTGAGTGCCTTCCCACCCAGCAAAGCAATGCCTCCTGGCACAGTCCAGTCTCTCTCTGTTCCCCTCTCCTGAGTTAGGGAGCATTTCCATACCACCATGCCAGCTGCTAATGCACTCCAGGTACATCTAACTGAGTTAGATTATATTCTTACACCACTCCACCATCATATCAAATTTACATTCCCAGTTGAGGAATTAGTGTGTGCTAATCCTGTGTATGCTTTTGAGACAGATACAGCATTGCAGCAGAGAAGCAATGGCTTCTTAACCCACCTCCCACCTGTAATCAACCATGTGAATGCTCCTAACCCCTCTACCTCAAAGTCAAACAATTGAGTTGAAACTCCTTTCAGCGATGCCTTGTTGAACTCCGAGCGCTGTGATAGATGCACAATCATTCTTGGGATCTCAGAGAGAAGTCTATCCTGAACATCTTGCAGGCATTATAGGACAACTTCTTAACCAGTTTCTCAGCTGTGGCTGACTACACAAGTGCTTTCACTGCACTTGTCAAACAATGTAATTTAGCTTAATATTGAAGATGCTTGAGGCTGGGCTGAGTACTGTAACTCAAAGCAGAAGAGATCTGAGACTGAACTAACCCATCTTTGGTCTGGAATGACAACTAACAGATGAGCAGGTAGTTTTGTTTTCTTTTTTTTTTGTTTGTGTGTGTTTTTTAGGCACCTGCAGGTCTTACTGACTAGCTGAACATTTCTAGTGTGCCTTGGAGCACACAGTAAGACAAGTTAAAATAAACTGTTTCCACTAGGGTTTAAATCAACTTTGTTTTGTCCTGAAATACGCACACACTCTGCTCTCTCCAACCAGCTGAGATGCAAATGGCTATCTGCTGAGCACTGGACATTATGGAAAGATGGTATGAAGCTCTACCCATGATACATCTAGAGATTTGTAACAGGCATGATACCAGTTCAGATGTGGCCAGAAGTCAAGTAATGGCACTTGTATGGGCTCAGGATGGTACCAACATCATTATGTAGATGTATTTTGTCTCCTTTACAGACATGTTGCATCCATACAGAGTGCTTAAGGGGCTGTCCCTCATCAGAGAGATTGAGGAGATGGTTTAACCAAACTCACAACATGGAGTAACTTTAAGAGACAGACAAAGTCCTAGACATGACAACCAAGCCTGAGGAGATTAGTATGAATATGATGCTTCTCACTGGAGGGGAAGCAAGGAGAAGTCAAGAAGCCAGGACAATTCTCCTTTGTAACTGCATGATATACTCTGCGGAGCATGGGGAAGTAATGGCTGGGAGCAACTGGAGCCTACATGGTGGGTGAAGGTTAGGTGAGTCCCCCTAATGTCTCTCCCACAGACTGTTGCCTATTAGCCTGTGCAGAGCTGTACTTCTTTCTCTTCCTTATGACAATGGTGTATTTATTTTCAGTGGTAAAAATGGGAATACGTATTTTTAATATACTACTGTTCTCCTTGGCAGCTACAGATTGAGAAACATAAGTCCATGCAGAAAATAGAATAAGGTCTTACCCCTATAAGACCTTTGAAGAAAATGGCTTTTAGAAAGGCCACACTCCACTCACTAATTGTTTAATATTTTCTCAAGGTCTAGCAAAGGGCTTGAATCAATAATAAGTTACATACCACAGGCTAGACAGGTTAACCAGACTTAGAACTCTTGTCAAAATACATGACATTAATTAACATTGTGAAAGCAAGTAATAATAATACCCCATAAAAACTGCATTAGAAAGGAGGTGGAATAATACAGGACATGTTAATTTATTGCATAAGGGAAAGGAGGGAGTAGCATTATTTTTTTTTTCCTGTGAGAATTAGGAAACTATGTAGCTCAGAAGTGAGAGAGACACCTCAAATATCTTAGGTCGGAGGCCTCAAGTGGTCCCACATAGGCAAACTGGTGGACTCAGGTGAAGTTCCACTGAGAAATAGTAGGATGTTACATGGATGTTAGGTTCAGCTAGGCTAAATCCGGTTGCAATGGTTGGGTTTTGATACTTACTTTGCTTTGGAAAAAGAAAGGAGGAAGGAAAAGAATAACAGAAACAACAAAATAAATAAGGTAAGGAAGAAAGAAAGAAAGAAAGAAAGAAAAGAAAAAAGTGAAGTGGAAGAGGCACATTCATCCTAGGCAGGCCTATGCCTGCTTTCCTTTCTTCCTATGTCAGTAGTGGATGATTATTAGCCAACTAGAAGAAAGGGAACAAGGAAGGAAAGAGAAAAAGAGAAAGACTGTACTTTCAAGCTGTATGGGGTTGCTGCTGTGTTCTACCCTCAGTGCCACTGATAACCTGAGTGCTTCACTCTACACTATGAAAAAGCACTAGTATCAAAAGCTGTCCATGGCCATACCAGAACTAAATCCTGCCTGTGTTGGCGTGACCTGTTTTGTGATCCATTGCTATGATCTTGCTGCTGATTTATGGCTTCTTGCCTGAAGTTTTTTTTTGGTTTTTCTTTTTAATTCCATACTGCTGCCATCAATAGCTCCTCCCTGGATGTGTTGTGCAAGCTTGTGAAATAAAACAACTCCCAGGCCTCTTGACCCTTGTATTACTTTCTCTTCCACTATCTTTTTGTGCCATGTAGGAACCATAAAAGAATAAAAAAACTTCAGCAAACTCTCTTACCAGTTCGTGATGCACTCTAAGTACATTTTTATAGCAAGTTTAATGTTAATGAGCACCAATTACTCTTGGAAATCATCATAAAAGGCATACATCTGATATCCTCTGGAGGCCATCTCCAAAACCTAAGTGCTGTTTTAAGAGAAGCATACACAAATTCCCTCTGTGAGAGGATGGCAACTTCTGGGTACATGCTGCTTTTGTGGTTTGGGCATGCATCACATTTACAGGAGTGCCAGGCCATTACTTATCTTTGAGAGGATGGAATTTGCACCCTTCTGTAACAAAATATGACTTGATTGGGAGGGTGTCCTCAAGACTGTTACTGCAAAATCATTCTTGAGTGCTGAGTAGTGTCATTAAATGAATAAGGAGCTAATCAGCCTATCTTCTTCTAGTGCTCAGCTTTGCAGACAAGGACTCCTTTCAGAAAACAAGTAGCGTGACAGAGTGAATGAGCAAGGCTGTAGAAATGGTCGATAGTTCTGTGAAGTAGTAGTAGTATTAATAATATTATCATTAATAATAATGATAGACTCTGCAAAGATAATTTCTAGGTGGTAATTCATACCACAGTGAAGTTGACAGAACTTCTCAGGATTGTAAGAATCTGCTAAGCTGCTCATGTCTATACGACAATCCCATGAACATGTTGCAAATTCACAAACATGATATATCCTGGACAAGGCTTAACAAAATATTCATTAAAAATTTCTGTAATTTAATTATGAGTCACAGTTATCATAGGAAGCAGAAAAGTATTTAAACAACAGATGACACTTACTTCTGTCACTATATTTCTTGGTCTCCCTGGTAGGTAACTGTCACATGGAATCTGACAACTTTATGCCTACTAGTTTCCTTCAGGTAAAAAGTGAACATTTACTATTCATCCATACATAGGTCCAGTAGTTGAGCACATTAATGTGTTTAATATTTATCTATCCTTACAATTCTTTGACAACTAACAATGTTGATCCTCTCTCACAGATGGCAGGTGAAGGCAAAAAGTAGCTGAGTATTAATAACTAGTCAAGCATCATGCAGTATAGTACATGTACTGAAAAACTATTTTACTTCCCCTTGGTGTGCAAGTGTTTTTAGGATCACCATTTGCTCCCCTTAAATCTAGAACGTGTTATCTCAATTGACTCAAATATCATCACTGCTTACAAGCTTTAAATTGGTTTGTTGGGAATTGGCAAAGAACCTAGCCTTCCATCAGTCATCTCCTTTTTTGTGTGTGTTTCTCCAGATAAGCTCAGTCCTCAGCTAAAGCACACAAGGGTAGGAGATCTAGGGAGCTCCTACCAACTTGTTTATACTTATTCCACAATAACAGGATGCAAACAGTGGATTGGAGGGGGACTGGACAAGTTCACAGAAGGAAAATCCATGGAGGATCATTAAAAACATTAAAACCACACAGTCCCAGAGCTGGAAATATGTTAGAGACTGGAGGAATATTAGAGGGAAAGTCTATATCTTTTCCAATATATATTCTTCCCCTAGCCTGGCAGCTGGGTTTGGGCACTGCTGAAGATGGGCTACACTGATATTTCTTCTCATGTAGTACAGACAAGTAGTCTCATATGTTTATGGGTTCTTGGGAAACAGCTTATGGTTCATCAGGCTCCTCAGTCACCTTTGTGTCTCACATGAAAAACACGGTAAGGGAATTCATTTGTGGCTATAAAAAGCTTCTGTGATCAGAAAAGAGTGTAACTTTTCTATATGGTCATGGCTAGGCAACTGGTAAAACCTCCTAGCTTGTAGCTGTCCTGGACCATAAGGTGGTGTCATATGATATGAAGTGCCTGAAGAGGTTGTGGTCTTTCTAGGAAGACAAGAAGGGTTTTGCTTATCTCATGTAGCCCTGCAGGTTGCCTAGCATCAGAAGTGATTTCAGAAGTGATAATTCTTTTAAAATAAGGATGAACAAGGATTAGTTGCTGAAATAGTGTCCTGTTCTGCCTTAGAAAGATACAAATGGGGGAATCAAATGATGGTCCCTCATTAAAATGTTAAAATATCTTCTCTTGTTGTTATGTCCAGCTTAGGGTGTGAAAAATAGCACCCTTTCTTGTGTCAGCAAGTGCTACATAGGATAGTGAAAGACAGCCAACCCTCTATCTCACAACCTCTCCTAATTAGCAGTGGAAAGCCCTGTCCCAGCCTACCCTCACACACTGCACTGTTCTTAACACCCAGAGCAGGGCTGCTGTTTCAGACAATGTGCTAATATCTTGTCAAGTTTCTCTCTAGTTCACTGTCATTGAACCTTACATTGACACAAAAGTGAGATTTTTCAGAGGACATGATGAACCACTTTGAGAAACATGTTATTTATGGAGAGTTCTGCTAGTATTTTCTCTGATATTGACTGTTTCTCTTCTTCACAAGTAATTTTATTTGCTAAGTATTAAGACCTGGACATGCAAAGACGATGTATGCTGTAGTTAGAAAATACTGAAAACTTTACATGTTTTCCCAATTCCTCCACCCACACCCTTAGTGCTGGTAGTATTCCTTGGGGGCTTTTCTGAAAAAATGTAATATGAAAATGCTGAAAATCCTAGCCCAAGTCCTTCCTAAAATATCTGTCATTGTGATCTGGCTTTATTTTAATTCCTGAAATTTCAGGTCAGCCTGAACTATGGCTTGAATCATTCCTATATCAGTACTCTTAGAACAACTCATTTCTGTTGCTCTGGAGTTCTCTCATCACAGTTGTAATTCCACAGATTCTGTGAACCTGTTTCCACGCTGACTCAGAATTAAATTTATAGGCTCTAGATGTTAACATGTGATGTCTCTTTCCTAATTGTTTCAAAGAACTGATGGCAAGATGGAACGTGAGCTGGGTTTCCATGCAGACTCAAACGAGTTCCTTGTATTGCCCTGAATCTCAGAAATAAAGGTAAAAGGAAAGGGTTGAACCACACTGGCATGGCTGCAGCTTGGGAAACCATGTCTGGGATATCTTTAAACTGCTCACATGACTAGAGCCACGGCAACAAGAAATCTTAGCATGAGCTGTAAGACTCAGAGAATTGATATTGCAACCATTAGCTTGGGCTGAAGTTTAAGATACCAAAGTTCCCTTTCCTTGGTATATCTGGCTATCCTAATGCAATTATTCGCATAACACTCCTGTGAGGTTGGCAGGTGCTATTAGCCTTGACACATGTACCATCTATTGGGACAACCTTCCTGTGGAAAAAACGGGCTTCATTCCGAGTGCCAGAAGCCTGGGCAGACAGCATAGCATGGGTGGTAAGGGTGAACCAGCTGGAGTGATTGCAGGAGGAGTGGCTTCCCTTGCCCCCAAACACACTGTAATTTCCCATGAGTCATTTGGAAGATATTAACAGTCACTTAAGCCACTCCAAAAATAACATCTGTTTCTCTTGTTTAAGCTAGTGACATTTAATTATAAAGAAGAAATGTAAATAACTTCAAAATATCTCCAGTTCTGAAAAGCTCCTTTAACGTCCAGAATTAGCTGCCAGCTTTGTCAAATAATATATCAAACAGCCATTTCTCTCCAAATAGGAAAGTAGTAACCAATAAATCTCTGGACTAAGCACTACCAGTCACAGGCACGTTATTTTTGGAAAAGATGCCCTTAAACAGAATACCCAGCCACATGGCTGGAAAAAATCCATCTCTATGCTCTCTAAGAGGTCTGCTTTGCACATTTCTGTACCAAAGCAACTTTTCCTGTGACTTTCCTGGTAAAGCCTCCATGCCACAGGCTTTTGTCAGGACAATACACCTGCCCTGAGGAGCTCTCTCACATCACGTACTGCTGGTTGCCTCTGACAGAGATACACGTTTGCACTGGCAGGTAAAGCATAGGCACCAGAACTTGTCAAAACTTCTGGATTCAAAGCCTGCAACCCTCTGACTGCATCTGCTGTGCCCTGCGCCAGAGCAAACGGCTCAGATTCGAGGTGGTACTGCAGCAGGGATGGCTCTGTGCCTCGTGGCTGTGCCCGCCTGGGTTTCCTTGGGCTGGCGTGTGCTACGCCATCAGCTAGTGTAGATTGCCAGCTCTCTAGGTCTGGTTGACCAACGGGGAGAAGGGGGTAGCAGAACTTTTCAGGAAGGTTCTTTTTTCCTAAAAATTGCCAGAGCTTTATACAGGAGTAGCAGGTCCTCTGAACCCAGCCGGGTCATACGCTGCCTCAGTACATCCCTTGCTAAGAGCTGTCCCCATTCCCAGACAGCTCTCGCCCTCTCCCAGTGCTGGTATCTATATTACTCAGAGCATTTAGAAAGGGATGTTACATGCTTCACCAGGATGTCACGTATTTCGTACACCAGCAGACATTGGAATAGCTTCAGAGGTTTAAACACAGATTGTGACTATAGAATTTGGTAATTTATGGAAGGGAGAATTAACCCCCCGGTGGAATCAGTGGGAGACTGGCATTATCTACTGGGGACAGGAATTTAGCTTATGACTTTTTATATTAAGTTTATTTGTAATACTCTTTACAAATATTTTAATAATACAACCACTTTTCTTATATATGGTCCATGTATACAAAAAAGCTTTTCAAATTATAGAATTAACTGCTTTTTTTAAAGACAGGCTTACTTCTAGCACACAAGCTCACAGTGATTTATGTTTTAGTTTCTTCTTAATTTTGACTTCCATATGAGATCCTATTCTGCAAAATAGATTAGACTGTAATCCATCTGAATTTGTGTCAGATCTAAACCCTCTTCATATCTTTCATGTTCATTGTTCACCAGAATGCCACAACCATGGCAATGATTGTATTAACAAGATGAGAAGATTCTGTCTGTCCCATAACGAATGGCAGGAAGGTAGCATAAATGCAGCAAGTAAGAATTAATCTTTTAAATCCAAATATATTGCTAATAGCAGGACTTTCTGTTGAATGCTAGGAGGCACTGCAGGAGGTTGGATTCTTCAGGTGTAGCATTAGCCCTCCTACAGTCTCTTCTGTGTGGCTTTGGGAATATGCTATTCTTCAGGGTCAGATTATTTTTTTTATATATATATATTTTTTTTTTTAATAAAATTATAGGTATTTTCTTAGGCCATAGAGTTTTCCGTCTGTGATTAGGGTTTGTAAAAAACTGATCTCACGAAAGAAACAAAATTCCACTGACTTCAGATACAAAATTTGCATTGAGGCAATAAGCTTTGCTTTTCACATCCACCAAGGAAAAAAAAAAAAATCAAGTTTTTCCTCAGATTTCTCCCTCCTTTATAGTTCTTCTGTAAAAAGTCTTGAATGCTTTCTCTTTTATACAACTGTTATGGATATTCTACCAGTTACTGACACAATCTACAAGAAGCAACAACATTCCAGAAACATTTTATATGATGTACATCTTTTTACTGCTTCAATCCTTTTCTAATAACAGCATATGGAAATAGAGCCTAGAAATCATTTGGGGGGGCGGGGCAAGTGGATGCAGAAATTAATATTCTCTATAAAAATGGATTCAGTGCAGTGACTGTGCACAGTGTCTATGAAATAGCAGCAGCTTTGTGCCCTGTAGTTGAAATTGGACAATGAAAAGGAAATTTAAATGGATAGATTCCTGAGAAGAGCTGCTGTGGGCAAGTTTTCAGTCACCTCTACCTTAAGATAACCACCCTCAAAAGGCTATTTTGGCTGCACTGTGGCTTTAATACAACACATCTGTTCCTCTCAGTTTTGCTCTTAGTGGCCAAGTGCTCACACCAGTGAAATCACCAACAAGAGTAGCAAAAGCTGTCCACATCAGTAAGGTATCGACAGCGGGACTCTGGGACCTCATGGCCAGAGTTCAGTTTGGCAGAGTCAGTAGCCAAATTCTCAGATGCCAAGTTGTTGAGTACCTGAAAGGGAGCAAAGAGACTTTGAACATTGGATTCCATCTGGGCTGATGGAACAAGCTGGAGAATAGCCCTTCCAGGCATATTAAAACTTGCCCTGTTCCCATCAGGTCTGTGCATGTTCAGCAGGTAATCACTGTGTTCTGGCACTGAGGCTGTCAAACAAGCACCTCTCATTAGGTGTCTGAAGTGACACTCGTGTAGGTAAAACAACATAGGTAGATACACACACCCACAGAAACTTTTCTTGCCCCTGATATGTTTTATCAACACTCTTTCAAGCTTAGGAAAAACTGCCCTTCACTTCTTGCAGTCCAAACGACACCTCACAGCTTCCTGCTAAGCTATTACAACTCATACCACTAAGTGATATTTTATCATCGTTTGACAGTTGTAAGCTCTAACTTGCCTCTCAAACTCCAGCTGCCCTCTGCACTTTGCCAAGGCTCTTTTAAGTACACTGACATGCTCAGCTTCTGCCGTGGACAGAAAAGATCTGGTCTGCCTTTTCACAAAGAACCTGCCTAACTGTACGGAAATACAGATTTTAGCTAAATAAATAAATATAGATACAGACACACACTGAAAAAGAAATTAAGCCTGGCTTGAGAACAATTAGTTGCATTTCCTGAATTTTATCATATGTCCTCATTTTAAACTTTTTTTTGGGGGGGGGGGGGGGGGGGGGGAGGTATTTACTATCCTATCTAACTGGGCCCAGGGCAGGATTCCTGAAGTGACAGATAACATAAGCCTGTCTTTCTAAAACGCTGGTTTAGGTTTGGCACTACTTAATCATCACTCTAAAATGTTCCCAACAATTTGTTTTTTCAGAGGCATATTAAGAAAGCAGACTGAAGGAACACAGAGTAAGGCTGCATTGACTACAGGACAGAGAGAAGTTCTTTTTTGAGAAAATAAGATGAAATAAGGTAACGTGAAAGAAAACACTATGGATTAGCTGTGCTGAACAGTCAGAAAACTAATAGCTGACAGACCCCACCCGTTCTTGGCAGGCTGACCACCCAGAGATAGGGATTCAGACTCAGACCAGGTCACAGAGGACAGAGGTATATGTCTCCTATTTCCCTTTGTGAAAAGGCAATCAATACAGATTATCAAGTTTCTATCACAACCCTGGAAATAAAGGATTGATGAAGAAAATGATTTGAGTGCCTGATCTGAAGAAAAAGACAAGAAAAAGAATCAAAATGATTCAAAATTAGTTGATCAGGCCTTCAGGGTTGTTTCTACTCATTGATATCTCCACTGCTGTTTCAGATATCACGAAATTGCATAAATACTGATAAATTCCCAGAAAAAACCCCACAGGCTGGATGGACAGTGTACCAGACCCTTGTGCACCCTGACCAGCCTCCCCTCAGAATATGTAATTGGCTAAACATATTGTTTGACTTCTCCTTGAGGCTGCGCAAGTATTTTCTTTTCTTTTTCATTTCATAGGTCATGTTTGAGATGCCCTCCTGAGGAAGTGTGATATTAGCTTTACAGCTTTTATATAAAATATTTGTCTCAAATAGAACAAATACAGCCAGGACAGTAGCAACAATACTCTCTACATTGCCCCATGAATATTAACTTCATAGTCTAATGGGTGTCAGTTAGGGGTGATTTGTGCTGTAGACCAATATACACTATAACAGACACTGCAAGGGGACCAGTGCCGTATTTTAAAACATAATACCCAAACAGCTATCATGCAGCAAAAACTTCTAGTGTTGCTGACCTGAAATGAATATAAAACCATGATTTAAAGATATATAGGCTCTATACTTATACAATTCTGATGTTGCCAACCAGGACCATCTACATCTGCCTCGTTTTGTTTTTCTGTTATTTCTATTCCTGAAGTACAGAGCAAACATCTATTTCCCTGGAAACCAAAGGCAAAACTTGCTGATTTTTTTCTGATAATAAACAATCAACAAAGGAAATGAAGAAAATACATTCAGATGGGTAGATATTCAAAATTAATCTTTCTCCATAGGCATAAGGGAATATTTAAACAAGAATCCTAATACGACCATTGATATTTTTTGTAGTGGGATTGACAGGAAGATAAGAAATTCATTTAATGCTCATCATATCATAGAGACTGGCTAATCTTTTGATTCAGGACATAAGCAGACCTAAAAAACACATCTGGAAGAGGCAAAAATCTCAGTAACTCTTCCAGTGAGATTGAATGCCAGACAATTGCAAGATTATCTGCCAAACAAAAAGCCTTCAGATGTCTTTAGACATATGTAGATACAACCTGAAAAGTTACATTGGCCCAACTAGCTAAAAAAAAAAAAAAAATCACTATTATTTTTGAATGTGGAAATTAAAATACAGAAGTAGTCAGAAATATTTGAATTTAAAATAGAAGTTTAGTATGAAATTTGAAACAGAGTTTTAAAATCAGAATAACACACTAGCAAAGAAAACCCACCAAAGCTGGATTGTTTGTCTCTGAAATCTTCCTCCGAGGACCACATGCCTTTTAAGATAAGCTTTTGCCAAATTGAGTGTGCTGGTCTCAGTAAAGGAGAAACAGGACAAAAATTGATGGCTTTTGTGTTTTAGACTTCCAGACTATATATTCTGCTGGTTCTTCTTGACCTATGATCTGTGCAATTACCTATAGTTCAGGTGTAGGACTGAATAAGAGAGTGTTTGCAGTTCTTTTTGCCCCTTTATAGAAGAAAGCGGTTATAAAATGCAAGGATTTTATCAGGAATTTGACAGTACACACAAAGCCTAGTATCTGTAGACTGGTGCTTTATTTCTGTATTAATGTTCACGTATTCTTTATAGGCAGAGCTGCTTAGAAGCAACCCTTTCACTCAGTCCCTTAGTTTCTCTTGTCACTTGTATAAATCTATCCTTCTGCAGCAGACATCCGCCACTCTCCCATTGTTGGAAGCTAAGCAGACAAGGTCATACAAGTTTCAATATCACTAGCTGTTATTGGGTAACCTGTAAAACTAAAAAGCCAGAGGAGCCTCACAAGGAGATACAACTGTTTTGCTACACAGGCCAGCAGCCCAGTGGACTCTGTTTCTAGACCTCATAGCTATACCTTGCCATTCTGTATGGCAACCCTTCTGGAAAAACTGTACCACCTATTTTTTGCCTTTGGTTGTCCACTTTATGACTTGGAAATACATTGTGTTCTTTTGACAAGCACTTTGGATTCTATTAATTAAAAAAAAAGAGCTACCAAACAAAAAGACCACCCAAAGCAACAAAAAAAGGCCTCTCAGAGTTTGCTATGATTCATTATCTGACCTCTAAGATGTGAAGCACCAGACACAGGAAATAAATATTACATAGTACATTCAATGTTCAAAGGAAAAATTTTAGAAAACTTGATTTACTGACTGAAAACAAAAATTAAAGGTTTTAATCACTGATAATAACAAATGCATACTTTTGAAGGAGAAGCGCTCTGCATCTATTAACAATCACTACTAGCATCCATCACTCAAGAGTGAGTCTTTAGTTTTGCCTTGCTTTTCTGTTATTTTTCTGCTATTTGTGAATGACAGAACTAGGATTGAAGTTATTCCAACCATTTTGTCAGAGAGGATGTGTTGCAGGACCGCATGGAAAGTTTGTGATGGGATCAGAGAACCAGTAAGCCTGCTTTTGCTAAAACCTTGAAGGAAACACAACCCATTTAAATGAAACCCCATCCTTGCCTGGCCCAAACATGCAGCATGGACTAGACCAGCTTGCTGGCAAGGCATTCTCCTCCCTTCACAAACAAGGAACTGTTCCTCCTCTCTGCAAAATGAACCCCCACAACGTCTGTGGCCAGCACCCACAACACTGCCTCACACAGAAGAATGATTATTTGGAATTCTTAATCATTACAGGCTACTTAGATCCCATCGTGAGGGATGGGATTGGCATCAGATTCATCATCAGATCATCCCATCACGTGAGGGATGAGGACAGGCCTCAATGAAAAATACTTCCTCTCCCTTAACAGCAAAAGATACAGAAGTGTTATTCAGGACAGGTCAGGCCCCTGGACAACTTTCTTCCCTGGGTATCTCAGAAAATAAGAAGAACTTCTATTTTGTTCTCCTTTTGAGCTCCTGCTGTTTATAAAGCTTCAGCAGAGGACTTGCTGCAGCCTGGGAAGGTTGCAGTGGCCATTGCCATGGTGGTTGTCTTCCTCAGCAGCCTCTTATGGTGGGACAGGGAGTTACTAGCAGGCAGGCTCATGTTGCTGTTACCAAATGACATCACCACTGAGCTGCTTAAAGCCTTTCCCCTCGGAAGAGCCCTCATCTGTCAGATATGAATCATACACAGAATCACTAGGTTGGAAAGGACCTTCAAGATCATCAAGTCCAACCATTAATCCAGCACCACCATGTCCCCTAAACCATGTCCTGAAGCGCCACATCCACATGTTTTTTGAACACTTCCAGAGATGGCGACTCCACCACCTCCCTGGGCAGCCTGTTCCAATACCTGACCATCCTCTCAGTAAAGAAATTTTTCCTAATATCCAATCTAAACCTCCCCTGGCGCAACTTGAGGCCATTTCCTCTTGTCCTATCACTACTTACTTGGGAGAAGAGGCCAACACCCTCGTCGCCACAACCCTCTTTCAGGTAGTTGTAGAGAGCGATAAGGTCTCCTCTCAGCCTCCTCTTCTCCAGACTAAACAACCCCAGTTCCCTCAGCCACTCCTCATAAAACTTGTGCTCCAGACCCCTCACCAGCTTCGTTGCCCTTCTCTGGACACACTCAAGCACCTCAACATCCTTCTTGCAGTGAGGGGCCCAAAACTGAACACAGTATTCAAGGTGCGGCCTCACCAGTGCCGAGTACAGGGGCACAATCACTTCCCTACTCCTGCTGGCCACACTGTTTCTGATACAGGCAAGGATGCTGTTGGCCTTCTTGGCCACCTGGGCACACTGCCGGCTCATGTTCAGCCGGCTGTCAACCAGCACCCCCAGGTCCCTTTCCGCTGGGCAGCTCTCCAGCCACTCCTCCCCAAGCCTGTAGCATTGCATGGGGTTGTTGTGGCCCAAGTGCAGGACCCGGCACTTGGCCTTATTAAACATCAGACAGTTGACCTCTGCCCATCGATCCAACCTGTCCAGATCCCTCTGCAGGGCCCTCCTACCCTCCAGCAGATCAACACTCCCACCCAACTTGGTGTCATCTGCAAACTTACTGAGGGAGCACTCAATCCCCTCATCCAGATCATCTATAAATATATTGAACAAGACTGGCCCCAGAACCGAGCCCTGGGGAACACCGCTTGTGACCGGCTGCCAGCTGGATTTAATGCCGTTCACCACGACTCTCTGGGCTCGGCCATCCAGCCAGTTCCTCACTCAGCGAAGAGTAAACCTGCCTAAGCCACAAGCCACCAGTTTCTCCAGGAGAATACTGTGGGAGACGCTGTCAAAGGCTTTACTAAAGTCCAGGTAGACAACGTCCACAGTCTTTCCCTCATCCAATAGGCGGGTCACCTGGTCATAGAAGGAGATCAGGTTGGTCAAGCAGGACCTGCCTTTCATGAACCCATGCTGGCTGGGCCTGATCCCTTGGTTGTCCTGCACATGCCCTGTGAGCACTCTCAAGACCAACCGCTCCATAATCTTCCCCGGTACAGAGGTCAGGCTGACAGGCCTGTAGTTCCCAAGATCCTCCTTCCAGCCTTTCTTGTAGACGGGCGTCACATTGGCAAGCAATGGACACAGCAATGCTGAGGGAACAAACTCCATGCTTCCCTGGAGACCCCAGCCTGCTGACACTGCACCAAAATATCTCCTCCATCCCTTAGGGCAACTGCCTGTGCCCCTCTTCTTCCACCTCACCCCTTCACAAGCCCATGCAAAGCTTTTCACTCCCCACCACTGCATTCCCTCCTTCTGGCCTCTTTGCAGGGGCAACCCCAGCTGGGAGCCCCTCTTCTCCACCCCAAGCATCAAGACTTTCTCCAGCAGGCTTCTACACCTCCACTAGCACCCCAGCTATGCAGAAGAACAACAGTCCCAAAACTCTAATGCAGCTCCTTCCTACGTAAATACCACACTCCATGGTGTGCAGAGCTGCTGTCACCTTTCTAGGAAGCTGCAGGTTTCCTTAGGTGTGCCCCTAACATGGTTACTGCCTTTATTCCTTTTATTACTACCCAAAATGGCTCACCTGAAAAATAAATGATTTTATAGATTTGCACTCTGGTTGATCAGTGACAGAAAAACAAGCAGTGAGATGCTCTCTGGGCTGCCACATTTGTGCTGGAAAATACACCAGTTTGGATTTCTAGGTAGATAGACCTGAGCCAAACATCACTCACACTCAGCACTCAAAGCTCAATGGCTTGAAAGACAAAGTCACTCAAAGACAGAGCAACTCAGCAGCAGTTTGGAACAAACCAGATAAATTACAGTAATTTCAGGTAGCTCTTACAGAGCCGTGAAAAGGAAAGGCCTCTTGAGTCAACCTGCACTTAAGACAGATTTCCTCCAAGAAGACATTTGGTATTTTTTTTTTTTTAAATGAGAACCAAAAAAGGGATGAAAAGCTTTTAATCACTGTAAGATTCCCATTTAATCAGACTACTGTCTGGGTTCATTTCTTTAGCAGTGAAGAATTAATCTAATCACTGCTTGATTTAACTAGGAGCTTTGATAATATTTAGTTTTGTAGCTAGTTGCCTATGTCTGTATCTGTTCAACCCTTCTGTGAGCAAGGTTTGTAAGAGAAGTCTTAAATGCAAAACCTCTGACTAATGTTCAGACTTTGCTATTCTTTTTTGAATGTATATTTTTAAAAATAATTACTATGAATTATACTATGAAGCACATAAATTGATTCTGATTATGCAAACTTAAACTAAGTAAACCAATCCAGTGTTTCCCAACCGGACCGGATATCTAAAAAGGAAAGGGAGACTCTGAAGGAGTTGGGGCCTTTTTCTAGAGTGATGTGATTTATGTCATAACCATATTCTCCACATTTCTTTTGCCAGGGCATTCAGACATTGGATTAATACTTTTTTGGCTACTTTGAAATACACAAGCTAAAGTCAACCCACTTTTGAATTTGGAAAGAAAAAAAATCACATGTAAAACACAAACTGGTTAATGTGAAATCAGACATAACTATAACATTAGAGAAAGCTTAAACTCATAGCCCAGTAGAGTCATGGCCAGAAGATTTTTCCTAAAGCCATATGGTATCTGCCATGAGAATGTGAAGAGATATTGCTCCTAGCCACATAGCTGTCTGAGGCATGGCAATGGAGGGAACAGTACATGTGCCAGCATGTCTAATTAGCTCAGAGACTCTTAATGTCTCTGATATTTTTAAAATGCCGCTCTTTCAAAGTCTGATCCAGTGTCCATGGAAGTGAAGGGGAGTTTTTCCTACTGACTCTGGTATACACCGGTCCCAAGCCCAAAACAGAGTAAAAAAGTATTTGACTGCTGACTAGCTGCGGAGTTGTTTGCAAGGCACAGGCAAGAGAGAGGAGTGGATCAAAAGCAAGGTGGAGACTGGGCTATTTCTGATCATTAACTGCTCAGGGGTTTACTGTGGGCCTATAATGAAGTGGACATCTCCATCTCAGTCCAGGCTGGGGATGCTCAGGGGTGCTCTTCCACTGACATATGCATACAGTCTGAAGGCTGGTTTCCTTTTCTTCTCCGCTTCCCCCCAAAATATTTAGTTTTCTCTCCCAGTTAAAAGTCTGTTCCTTCTCCCGTTCCCATGTCATTGTCTCTTCTCCGTCCCATGCTCCTGCGCATTGACACGCTGCAAGCCGTCAGGCTGCGCCAGGGATCCCGCTCCCCCAGGGGTGGCTCACTCACATCAGCCGCCTGGCTGGGTCCGGCCGCTGGGCTCCATCCTCTGCCAGCTCTCCCCTCGCCTAGGGAAAAGGCAGGCACACGGCTGAGGGACAGTCACCCACTGGCCCCGGGGGCTCCCGCAGCTTCTCGGGAGCAGAGCTGCTTCGGTGCAAAGGGGAGCACTTGCTGCAGTGTTCCACAGCACAGCAGAGGGATACAGGCTTAGCTGAGCTGCCAAGAGAGAGTTCATTTTCCTTTGCTTTGGGAAGGAGGCAGCAGGCCGTAGGAAACCTCTCACCCCAGGTCAGCACTGAGCTTGTTAATGGTGCCTTATCACGCTGCACTGCAAAGAGATCCACTCCCTTTATTCATCTGCCAGAGGAAGCCAAGATGATAGCTACCAAGATGGCCCTCACACAGCCCAGTGTAACCAGTCACATACATTCAGCTCTGCCAGTCTGTACCCAGGGCTGGCCTGAGATAATCCTTGGAGAGGGCATAGTGACCAACCAATAACTCGTACTTTGATAACTGTGGTGGGGTGACCCTGGCTGGATGCCAGTGCTTCTCTATCACTCCTCTCCTCAGCTGGACACAGGAGAGGAAACATGAGAGGCTCATGGGGCAAGATCACAACAGGGAAAGACCATTCACCAATTACTATCACAGGTAAATTAAACTAATTTTTTCCCAATTCAAGTCTAATTTATTACTAATTAAATCAGAGTAGGATAATGAGAAGTAAGACCAAATCTTAAAACACCTTCCCCCCACCCTTCCCTTCTTCCCAGGCTCAACTTTACTCCCAGTTTTCTCTAGACACACACACCCTCCCAGCTGCGCAGGGGCACAGAGAATGGGGGTTGTGGTCAGTTCATCACACATTGTCTCTGCTGCTCCTTCCTCCTCAGTGGGAGGATTCCTCACACTCTGCCTTGCTCCAGCCTGGGGTCCCTCCCATGGGAGACAGTTCTCTGCAAACTTCTCAAATGCGAGTTCTTCCCACAGGCTGCAGTTCTTCATGAACTGCTTCAGCCTGGGTCTTTTCCATGGGGTGCTGTCCCTCAGGAACAGACTGCTCTAGCATGGGTCCCCCACGGGCTCACAAGTCCTGCCACCAAACCTGCTCCAGCCTGGGCTCTTCTCTCTCTACAGGGACACAGGTCCTGCCAGAAGCCTGCCCCAACATGGGCTTCCCATGGGGTCACAACCTCCTTCAGGCAGCCCCCTGCCCTGGCATGGGGTCCTCCCCAGGCTGCAGGTGGAGATCTGCTCCACGAGCTGCAAGGGGACAGTCTGCATCACCACGGTCTTCACCATGGGCTGCAGAGGAATTTCTGATTTGGTACCTAAAGCACCTGCTCCCCCTTTCTTCACTGACCTGGGTGTCTGCAGAGTTGTTTCTTTCACATGTTCTCACTCCTCTCCTGCAGTTGTGCAGTTTTTCCTTTTCCCCCTTCTTAACTATATCGCCCCAGAGGCACTACCACCATCGCTGATGGGCTCAGCCTTGGCCAGCAGTGGGTCCATCTTGGAGCCGGTTGGCATTGGCTCTATGGGACACAGGGGGAGCTTCTAGCAGCTTCTGTAGACAACCCTGTAGCCTCCCCACTACCAAAACCTTGCCAAGCAAACCCAATACAATAATATGTTTCCTCAAACAAACCCGGGGTTGCTGAGGACAGGAAGCATTGCCATCTCCATGTCTTACATATGGAGGCACAAGTATGTAGGCGATTACATGACTTGGATAAGGTGAAATTGAGGGCTTGGGGCAAGACTCATAATGCAGTCCTAAACATTGTCATTCAGCATCATGGGGCATCTTACTAGACTCAGAAACTCTAAATAAAATCAGATCCTGTGGCTGCGAGACAGCCAGTTCCAGAGATGAGTGGTTTTGGTAACTGCTCCTTTTCACTGCTGTGTGCTTGGGCATATCTAGGTATTAGAAAAAGAACAAACATTTCCAGAAAAGCAGACTATTTTTGGTTTACCTCCCTCCTGAGATGTGAGGTCTGTTCAAGTGTCCCAACCTTGATTTGCTACGCAAGGCAAGACCACAGTGTACACGGTCTGAACCTGTCTTTCATGTAGGGAGAAAGATGCAGTTCAAGCCCTGAAAGTGTAGTTTTTATAAACAAAAGACAGAAATATAACCCCTACATAGCACAGGTAAAACCTCATAAAAGAGAGCTCACTCGCACAGGTGTACATTGCTGCTCATTCCTGTGATGGGGATACAAGTAGGTTTGTAAAGGTTTAACAGAATTCATACACAAAAATATGATCAGGAGATTTGTTTGGTTAGCTACATAGGTTGTAGTTTGTTGTGTTTTGGGTTTTTTTTTTGTTTTTGTGGTTTTGTTTTTTTTTTTTTTAACAAGCAAAAATATTTTTGCTTTTAGGGACATTATTTCCCTACTCTAAGAGCACACAGGCATATTCATACATTGTCTGGTTCTTTCCCTGACCCAGTGGCTCCAGCTCAATAGTTTCCCTTTTACAATTATTACCTAATGGGAAGTTGGATCTTTAAACCTTCTTAGCATTCAGCAAGATTTCAATTCAAGTCCAGGTTTTTGGCTTGAGTTTAGATTTTACTTGAGGAATCTGCCTTGGAAAACTGAGTAGGAAACCTCCTACTCCGAAGATATTTGGACTGAGGTACCTGCAGGGGACAGCATGTAAAGGTTTGAGCACGTGTTCAAGGCAAAGGTATAATTCCTCCTCTGTTCTTGGAGGATTCAGCTTTTAAATACTAGATGCTTCCTAAACCAGCTCCAATAAAAAAAGTCAGGCGTACTACTACATGGGCTGATATAGGCTAATTTTATGTTTAGATTTGACCCATGAACAGCCATAGTCAAAACTAAAAGATAGTTATATAAAGAGGGAAGGAAACTAAGTATAGCAAATCAAAATACACACAACCCAGGTTAACCAACCTCAAGACTCAGAGACAGAGTTTAGCTCTTTTTTTCTGACTTGATGTTCAGAATTGTCTAGTTCTTTTCTTAAAGTTTTTTTTTTATAAAAAATTTTCCCAACAGTGATTTAAGTCCTTTTTAAAATTGACTTCCTGGTTTTGTTTGAGGTTTTCTACTCTGCAGTTTTAACCACATTCATAATCCACTCAGCATATGGTAAAAGCTGAGAAAATTCACAGTCAGAGAACCATTAGAGTAAGCGGAATGAGACACATTGCCTATTTAGGCTTATATATTGCCTGCAGAAATTGCTTTTGCTTCCAGGGAAAGCAACTCTACTTAGCATGTAGATCTTCAATTATTAAATGTAATGACTCAGAAGAAAAAGTTGTTCTTTTCTGTCCCCTGGAGATAAGTAGCTTATGACTTGAAGAACAATGGTAAATACCCCAAAGCATGAATTCTAGATAGCAGCATTATATCTGCAGCTTTGCAAGTCAATACAGAACCCTGCTTGTTTAACAAGCCACATAATTTTGCGTATTGAGAAGTGAAGTGACTGGCAAACATACTCAAGGAAAAAAAGGAATAAGTATATTGAAGGATAGAAGTATCTCACTAAAGGACTGATAAGACATACATTTTTCCCGTGGTTGCCAGTTTGAAGATAGATCAGTCGTCATTAGCAGACATAATCCAAAGGTTATTTTTGAAGTGCTTGACTCAGGTGGGATGTAGGATTCAGAGGGATTTTGTCAGTCACGGGGTTGAGTTCCCTGCATTTGATGTAGCTATACGTTACGTTAGACCATGGTGCATACAGGTGCAGAGAAAGTCTATTCTGGAAAGCACTCCATGCTACCAGACACCAAAGCCACAATGCTGTGGTCCTCCTAACAGCCCTTCTGAAAAACTGAGACATTATTGAACTGTGGAACAGATGGGCAAGTTCAGTTTCCTATTTGAACTGAACAGTACCTGTAGTCTTGAGGTTGAACTAGTCAGCACTTGTATTAAAATTTACAGTTCATTTTCCTTGAAATAAGTAGATAGCAAAAAACTTTCTGAAAAAACCTGTCATGTACAAGCTACCTGGCTTGGAAGAAGTGATTACTACAAAAAACAGAAGAGCTTCATCATTGTATTCTTGACTGCACACTGTGCATTATCAAAAACTGAACTGTGCATACTTGGTAACTTCCTCTAGCTAATTTGCTTCATCTTGAACTTTGAGAGGCTATTTAGAATTTATTACACAGGGATCACCCATGCATTTCAGATAATACACTACAAGCTCTCTGAGTAACATAATGAGGCTGATAACACAGTGAAACTGTCGAAGAGACATATTTAATATCAAAAAGAAGAAACACAGTATTTTACTGTCAGATAGTTTCTTAAGAACCAGAAAAGCAACAGAAATAAGTTATCCATTGGTGAGAATTCAGATCTTAAAAATATTCCTTAAGCATCAGCTCCAGGGATATCACTCACTTCATTCCTTTGGCAGCAAAACAGTGATATCTCATTCATAGAAAAAAATGAATTATGGAAGTGATCAATGCAATGCAGCCCTGAAGTGGCAGCAGTCCAGAACATCAAGTCCTATGTACAAAGCATACATGAGGTCACTGGTACTCAGTGGGCCATGGGGAAAACTTTCAACTATTTTACTTAGAAGAGACACTGGTAATAAACTTGCTTCTTATCAGGAAGTTAGAGATCTTTCATGCTTCTTTGAAAAGACTGGTTTATATTTGTGAAAATTCTATTTACTAGGCAACAAGTAAACAGCACCTGACTATTTGAGTCAACAGCAATAAGCAATAAATCACAGCAGCAGTCAGGATAAGTGGTGTTGAAGAAAGATGGTATCTGTGCCAAGGGACATATTTCCAGATATCATCTTCTCAGGATAGGTTCTGGAACAACACAAAGCGAGTGATAAATGGTGTTGCTGCTTAGCAACTTGGTTTGAGTAATGGGGGGTCATGGACAGAACTGTGCTTTCAGGAAATACTGTAAGGTTTGGAGAAGGGGTGTGGAAGTGATACCATGCTCCGAGGCCTCCTGGAAGCAGAAGCCTCAGGAACATGGCTGACAAAGCAATACATTGAACTTGACACTACAGACCTTCACTTTCTCTGTAGGCCTGCATGTCCTTGACCACAATCTACAGCTTTCCCATGTATTGAGCCTAACATACCACATCAAACTTAAAGCCAGAGGCTTAGGTGATATCAGCCCAAGCATACCAGTATAGTAACGTGGATACAGGCATCCAAACACACATATCCAGGTAGCTGTATGTGAAGATATGACAACATCTGCCATAAAAATATACTTGTAGCATGTTTAGACTAGACAGCTCCCACTGTTGGCTTAGAGAAAGACCAGGGCCAAACACAGGTGACATTTTTTTGTGTCTGTGCAGATCCATGCATTGAATTACAGGTCTCCAACACAGAGAGGCTACCCTGTTTCACACTAAGCATAAAAGACTCACCGAGAGGCAGATTGATATCTTTTAGTACATACAGAGAGATGGCCATATTCACCACGTGGTACTGCTAGTGGAGAAACATATTTCATGATCTAGGCTTAAATGAAAGTTGTAGACTGAACAGTTAATTTAGATATGATTAGAATAAAAGTTACTATGGAGGACTGTTGAGTCTGATCAAGCTGGCAAAAAGCGCATATGGTGACAGACATCTACCATGACCCAACACTCAATCATACTCTGAAGGAATACTGTTATATATCCATGTCTGTTGTCCTAAAAAACCCAAACAAAAAACCCTGAAAGGCCTGAATACCATCATGGAGATCTGAACTAAAAATTTCTGCTCAGCATACAAGTGACATACCAGATAATAGTAAGGGGGAAAATAGGGGTATTGTATAGCTTTGAAATATTAAAAATACGACAAAAGAAAGTCTCAGTCTTCATCTTCAAATTCTTCCCATTCTGGAGGGAACAAAATATATTTTCTAAATAGTGTGCAGTGCAGTACAGTAGAAAGTGTCTCACAGTGCAGGAAGTAGTCTTCAAGGAACAAATGGATTTAAAAGATCAAGGAAGAGGAAAAAACCCAACAAAAACCAAAACAAACCCTGAATAGAGCCTTAATTATACATTTTGAGTAAGACAGCGCTCTGACTGTTTTTGTTTTAATGTAATTTTAAAGCAAAGTCCTTCAAGCACTGTGGAGAGAATGTAAATGATAAATGAGAATGCTCCTTCCTTAACTGTTATAATTCTAAGATATTTTGCATTTTCTGGTAAGATCATGTCTTAGGCCCTTTTTGTGTGTGTATTGGTGATTAACCTTTGCAGGGGAATTAGAAAGGTCTAAATGAATAATTCAAATTAAATATGACACAAGCATTTCAGTCCAACAGTACATCTTTTCCCCCCCTTTCCTTGGGCAGTATATAGTTGATCTCTGCATGAGGAAACGCTCCAGAAAGTTATCTGGATAGTAGCATTTCTCTGATCCACTTTTTGTTTATCAGAAAGACTGGTACAGCTGTACAACAGGGCTTGCCTGCTGTCTCTACACTTGGGCTATGAGGTGTTTATCAGTTCTCTTGAAGGCTCTCTTACAGCCTCTTGCTTACTTTTAAATAGTTTGTACACCAGTCTCCTACATTAAATGTATACGTATATATGAAGCACCATGATGGCCATCCTTCTGTGAAACATCCCGTTGCCTGAGACAAAGCGTATGAGATTGAGAGAAAGTGTTTGACACTGTATCTGAACACAGTGTCTGGCCATTGTTTGGAAGTGTGGCATACCTTTCCTCTCCAAAAATTCCCTTGACCCCAGCATTCTTTTCTCTTGCCTAAAAAGACACCCATGAGAAAGAAAAGGAACAAATTTGTTGAAACAAGAAGTCCTATCCATACAAAGATTAGCACCAAAAGAAGATTCAGACATTCCATGAAATCCCTGAAGTTTCACTACTGGTTTCACAGTGAAGGCTTCCTGTGAGGAATACAGACTAAATCTCAGGACAGAGGAGAACAGTGGTTTGTAGTGAAGATTAAAGTCTCCTGGTACATAAAATAACTGAGAACCAAGTGCTTAAGTCCTTTAAACCCACCTAAACGTCAGTGTTCAAGAAATCCTAGAGCAGTTGGTGGAACCGCTTGTGTGTCTTCAGCTGAGTGTACAAGTAACCTAAACAGATATTAGACAAAAATGTATCTTAGTGTCATATTACCCAGTTCAGATTAAAAGCTGAAGCTTACTACACCTTATTAAACTTTATCTACAGTTGTTCAGTCCAATATGATTTATTTTCTAATCTTGCTGGAAATCTTAAAATTTCTGTCAGGGATTTCTAGGATTCAGTGGTTTCACCAGCAAAACACTTCATTCATTTTCATGGTGTTTCTGGGTAGAACCTGAACCCATGGAAGTACAAAAAAGTTTAAAATAGAAACTTATTTGGAGGCTAGTATCCATTACATCCAATAAAACAACAGGAAATGGCCTCAAGTTGCACCAGAGGAGGTTTAGATTGGATACTAGGAAAAATTTCTTCACCAAAAGGGTTATGAAGCACTGGAACAGGCTGCCGAGGGAAGTGGTTAAGTCACCACCCCTGGAGGTATTTAAAAGATGTGTACATGTGGTGCTTAGGGACATGGTTTAGTGGCAGGCTTGGCAGTGCTATGTTAATGGTTGGACTCAGTCTTAAAGGTCTTTTCCAGCTTAAATGATTCTATGACTCTTTCCCTCCCAACACAGTGACAATGAAATTCTAATAACTTTGGTGTTCAACACAACCCTCCTGGGAATGAAAAGCTGAATGGACTCTTGACATTTACAGCTTGCTACATAGATCTCTTCCTGCTTAATTACAATGGAAAGATATTTGTATGAATTTAATTTCTTTTTAGTTTAAATCTCGCTTGGGTTCATATGCAGGGAATTTTGGATTAGGACTTAATATTTGATGTTGAAAATAAAATACTTGGGATTGCGTTTGGTTTTCACCATCTGTTCTTAAACAACATTGTTGCCATGTTCCTCTGATGTACTTCACCTCTGCAAGCTTGTTTGAGGGCACTAGGGCAGACTCCAATCTCAGCATAGAAGTGATGTTTATGGCTACTCACAGATTAAAGCTAAATGTCAAAATACAGAAGGAGGCATGCTAAAGGGTAAGTATTAAAAAGTAATAACACAGAAAAACATTGCTTGGAGCCGGTGAACAGTTTCATTGAAATTCCTTTTGTGCTGAAATGTAGACTTTTGCCCTTTGCTCCAGAAAAAAAAAAAAAATCAGAAAATACTTGAGAGAAAAAATGCAAAGATTTCTCAGGTTTATCATAACCAACACATTCTCATCTCCTTTAAGAGCTAGCTGAATGTTCTTTCCACTCATCAGAGCTACTAGTGAATATAACAAACAAGAAGTTATTTCTGTGTATCGCAGAAAACATAAATAAGAAAAAGGTTTTGCCAGACTATAAAGTTTTAATTAATATTTTGTGGGACAGTCTGAATTTGGGCACAAAGAAACAGAAAATAGGTTCCCAATGAGGATTCTTTTACTTTGCGGTATAGAAGAGCGAAGCTAAGAAACAGGGAGATAAGAAATTGGTAAATTGCTCAAAAGAGATGGGCAGGAGGTAGATCAAGAGAGGGATGCAGACAAAGCAGCAGAAAGAGTCCTGCTCAAACAATCAAACCATCACCAGAACATGAAAAAACTGTATCCAATGAAAACAAAAGCTTCAGTGAATTCTCAGGCTTATTGAAGAATGCTTGGGCAGCCTGTTATTCCTCAAATATTCCCAAACACCTCCCATTAAAAAGAAACTTTACAGAAGTCCTAGTTACCTCTTCCATTCAACATGAACCATACAGCTCTGCAACAGGAGTTACAAAAGTAGGTAAAGAGTCTCCAACCAGCATGGAAGAGCCAAAAAAGGTGGCTGCTAAGGCTGTCTCTGCTACATACATAAGGGAACCTTGCAGTCAAGAAACCCACCCAACTAAAAGGAGACAGTCTTTACTCACAGTACTGGCACAGGATTTCCTCAAGAACTCCAGCAAGTAACTTAATCTCATCGTCTTTTTTCCTCATCTGGAAAACTGGGTCAGTGATTTTTCTTTTATCTTGACTATTCTGACTAAAATTCTCAAGACAGAGACATTCTTTCCTTCACTGTGTTCAATTATAACCATACAAAATTCAGAATGTCTGTTTTCTGAACTTTGAGGTATCTTTCAGCTTTTCACTGCTGACACAAGGGCTGGGAACTTGGTGGGGTATTTTATGAAAGAAAGGTCACACAGTCATAGGGCTTCTAGAGTTGCAGCTTTACAGAGGCAGTCAGCATTACATTGCCAATAATAAAACCACAGCAATTTTGCTCTGTGTTTATGTATGATATGTGGATTCAATCTACTTTAAAAATAACATCTACAAACTTTAAAAGTTATTAGGAAACCTTCTACTTCAGCTTTTCAGCTACAGAAGGCTTGCTCCTCAAGCTCAGCTTTTCCCTCTTTCAATCTTATCATCACTCCACTATAAAAACATCCTGCACGGAGCTAAATTTTAAGTACAAAAGCAGCGCTTTGAATCAAGAGATTCTGCTGTATCTCTGTAATAGAAACACATTCTCACTGATACATCTACAGACCTTTGGAGCCAGAGAAGGATGTTCCCTCTCTGACTTTCGGTATTCAAACAGAATGAAGTGTCCTCAGATCTTGGAAAGACACTGAGTTATCACCACATAACAGGATGTACCTACTGTGGCCATGCTATGAAAAACATGAACACTGGGGGAAATTTTATTTACCCCAAGACAAAGGAAAGAAGGTGATTCTGAAGTTACCATCAGCAGGATGTAACTGTACAGATAAACAACTTCTGTAAGAATTAAAGAAACTAATTCTGAAAAGGATTTGTTGGAGTCAATAAACCTCACCTTTAGTTACTGGAGGGGTAATGGATTTATCATGTCCTTAGATCCATTCTGCACTACAGATCTCCCAGATGAGCTGGTCAAGACAAAAAATTAAGCTCAAGACATAGTGGTCAAGGGTAAATAGTCTGATCAGTAGTGTTCAGAAGTAATACAACTGGATGATTTATAGTTTTCCTTACCGCAAACCTCTAGCAGCAGTAAAGATTGCTGTTTCCTGGTAAACAGACCTTGTTTCAACCTGGCCCTTCTCAAAATACTTAAAGTGAGGTGTAAAGCCGCACCATTAAACATCACAGACAGATTTAATGACAATAGAGATTGTTTTGTTGAAAGCTCTATACTGCTGCAGAGAAATGGAGATTTCTAGGTAGCGTTACATTTTATCTCAAGCTAGTAGAAATTTAAATTATCATACGAAGGTGCCCATCTATTTCCACCCTCACTTCAGACCCAGAGGCAAGACAAACAGTTACAACCTACTTCCTAAACGCAAGCTTTGAGCTGAATTGGGTCCCAAGCTTTGTTTTTGCCCTGACCTAATTAATATTCATTACTCATCTTTCAGGTGATTTCTTATCATTGAATGTTGTCACTGAGATGCCTGGAGTCATAATAATGTTTTCTATAATAAGTGACAAACTATAGAAGCAATGCATTGCCTGACCCCATCCATGTTTCCTTTTTGCACTAGATATATTTTCTTTTGAAATGTTATGTAGTACTAGGGGTTATAACACTGAAACTCTTCCAGATAATAAGCTGTGGATGGTTGTTCCCACCACATCCACTCCAAGTCTACACAAGAAGGAAATTGAGACAACTAGAAATGGTTTTTGACAAGACAGAGTAGGCCAGCACAAGAATAATGTGTAAGCTGAATATTAAAACTATCACCTGAGCAAAAGCCTTCTTGAGTGCATTGTTTATTATTATTTACAAATGGAACATTTCAATGAGAACAGACAGACAAAAACTTAGTGTTGATAACTTAGCTATAAAGACAATACTTTTCCAGAATGTAGAAAATATAAGTTCATATTCTTGGTCTGAATCATGCATTTCCAATTCCTTTTCTTAAGAAAATACTTTAGTCCCGAGTTTATTTGCTTTCTGTGACACATCCCTTGTGTTTCAGTGAGAAATTCCATCTAAGGTCAAGTTGAGAAAAAACCCCATATTTTCCTATTAGAACTCCAGCACATCAAGACAGTCCTAACCAATTCCAGCTCTAATGACATCTTTTGACCTTTTGTGTTAATTGAATGGCTCCATTGTGACTCTTTAGCTGTGTAAAAGGTCTTTAGGATTCAACTAGGTCAAGCAGCTCAGAATGCCCCATGTGGAGAGCAAACTTAGAATAGTACAAAGGCATTCCTGCAAAATTAATCACTGATCCCTTTACATATATTCCCACCAAAAGCACTAGTTTTAATAGTGACTTTTAGAGGGAAGGACATTTGTCGATTGATCTCCAGCTAGCTCATTTCACAAATAGTAACAAATAATAGCAATTGATGCTTATCTCGGCATTAGAGCAAGGAATTTGATCTTTCCACCAAAGAGACAGGTATTCACAATATGATCACTTTTCATATAAAACAAGTCACAGATTTGGGAATAAAGACAGTTTGGATAACTTGACTAACAATCTCTACAGGATATTGAGTAAATTTACAGCATAGTTGCTACTTTCACAGATAAGTTGTCTCTTTTTATGATGGGGAACAGAATGCACACAGACCAAGAGTTCTGCAAGTTCACATATTAACTTATCTTTTTTAAGGCAGCGTCCTAATAAAGAGAGAGTAGATTTGCATACTTGGGGGGGAAGGTCAAGTTGTCAGCTGCAATGCTGTTACTTACGTATTTCCTAAGGTGGGGGTGGGGACACAAAACCCTCCACTTAAGGACTGTTTAAAAGTTCTGTGGAAACAATTCTTGGGTGTTTTGGTTTTTTTTTTTAGAAATTTGTCACTGTTGCTCTTCATTTTCCCCTCCCAGCCTGGGTTGTTCAACACTAAAACTTTCTTCAAAGTGATCTCAAGAACCAAACTAGCCCTCTGCTGCTCTTGTTTTGGGAAACAAAAGATATCACCTCACCCATCTCCAGTTCCCAAAGTGCTTCATTACAGCCATTTGAATCTGTCAAAACACCACTGCAAATTACGTGGCCCTGAGATTGGCTGTTTGAAGAGAAGGATCACCATCATGGGGGGCCCTTCACTGAGCTGACTGAACATATGGATTTGCTTCAGCCTTGACACCTTGCTAGGGATGGAAGCTCCCAGGATCTTCACCAGACAAACCACTGCAACTTTCAGCATATGACAGCTGAGACAAAAACGTAATGGACATATGATGAGAGACCATGGGTTCACATGACACAATATCCTGGCCCTCTCATGAATTTCAAGTACTTCATGTGATGACTTAAATAATAGACTTAAAATAAGAACAGAAATCCAGTTTCTTTCACAAAAGGGACCACTTTCTACGTCTTTATCTGACCCTGCTACAAAGGCTTCATTTGGCTGGAATGTCTCTTTGAAATAAGAACATTTGGCTTGTTTATGTGTTCCCCTGATGGCACCCCTGGGACTCGCTATCGCTTTGCTTAGTGTAGCAACCACAAAGTGCAGGACTAGTTGAAAGTGTTGTATGCTATCTTGTTCTAGAAACTGATGATCCACCCACATTTTACTTGTTCCCATTGTACATCAGGGTTTATCTTCCTTAGAATTTCCTAGCAGATAAGGGACCTTCATGCTATTTTTTCAAATCAGACTGAGCAAGAAAAGTCAAGCCTAACTGGTAAAGTGACATAATTTCTAAAGGATAACCCATCTTCAGCTTCTCAGGTTTTCCATCAGCAGGTTACAGCGTGATCAAAGCAAGCCAAGAAGAACCTGAGGTTTCATGAAGAGGTTTTTGATGCGCAAATCTGTGCTGCAGAGCTAAGAGGAGATAAATATCCTTGAAGGTCTACAGTGGCCAAGAGAGTGATTTAAGCTAGAAACAATATGCTTGATTCTCTCCTCATGCATCCAAATAGCAGAGAGGCCCATACAGCCTGCAATAAAGGATGTACAATCCTGGACACAGCAAGGATAACATGTGGATGTTCTAAGAGTAACAGGGAGAATCAGGCTTTTTCAAATAACTGTATCCAGCAACTAAACTCTACATGATGTCATGAAAGAGGAGGAAAAAAGGAATAGGAAACAGTCATGAGATTGAAACCTATAACCAGCTTGGCAGCTGGCCATGGTCAAATTTCTTCATGTTTTTGTATTTAATTTCCTTTTTTCTCTTTCCAGCTTAAACCTGTCCTGGTGAAGAGTAAGAGCTAGAAGAGAGACTGATTTGTATTTAATATGTTTGTACGCTAATTAGCATGCTATTGCCCTTCGATCAGGCATATAACAGTAATAAAGGGCCTAGTTTTATTCTGTGATGGATCTTCTCTAAAAAGTAATTTTGTTTCATACACTCATCACTTTAACTTTCTCTGTAATAGTGTCGTACATTGATATAAGCATTAAAGGAATCTTTGTCTGTTTGTTTCAACTGAACCTTCATTCCGAAGGGTAGTGCCAGCAGCTGAGGTTGAAGCTCAGCACCCCTGTTATTCCTAAGTTTGCCCATTCTTCATAAATAGTTTGAAACAAAATTGTATGTTTACATTCCTGTATTAATTTAAAGGCTGATTTATCAAAATATTTGAGGTTTTTTTTTTATAGATTTAATAATAAAAACTGGCCTAAAAATAGTATGTCCTGTGAGATTTGTATTATTAAGCCATTTTTATCAGTAAAATATTCTGCTTTTCACATTGCTAAAATGATGGGAAAATAAAATAATAAAAAACCTCCAACAACTTGCCAAGATTTTAATTACAAGATTATAGGGCTGGAATTCTTCACTTTATTTTCTGCTAGATTTAGCAAGTAAGTGGCTATTTCTGCTTCCTTTCCCAAGCTCTGTTCTGCTAAGTAACATACAGAAAACACACTGTCCTGTGGTTTGTTCTTCTTTCTGGGTTTATGCCAATAATCAGGAACGTATGGAAACCAAGAGTCATGGAAGGATTTGTGCTGACTTCAGAAAGAAAGTATGTAAATGGATAACTCTGGACACAAATCCCAACTAAAGAACAGCAAGATTTCCAAGTCTAGGGTGTGGGTTTTTTTTTTTTAGGAAGTACTGAAGTGAAGATTATCTCCAAGGCATTGATTGAGTCTCTTATTTGCACTAAACAGTATACATTAAGAAGTGCAATCTTAAAATGCAGAGTTTTAATTTCAGGCAGCTAGTCACAAGTTAATTACTCCTACACCTGCTTAAGGACACACACTACCCACAAAGAAGTGCCTATAGGCTTTAGGTTATAGTATCAGTACCATTGTCATTCAAGACACAAGATTAGATCTTTTCAGGAAGATATGGTACTCCATTGAAAGTTTTGAGAAAAAATTTTCATTAAACAACTACTATTATAGTCTGTTATGGATCCTCTTCATAGCACTTACCTTTGCTTGCTGAACCAGAGGTGACTGTCACCTAAATGTGATAGCTCAACCACAGCAAGAATAAGTCTACAAGATGACTTTTATACTGGTTTAAATCCTGTGCAGCTCGTTGCAGGGAGCAGGGAATTGATTTGGGATTAGATTCACCTGCAAGAGTTGGGATGAAATTCACCTGTAGCAGAAACACTGTGTAAGATATAACAATTCTTAAGCAGCATTTTGGCTGGATCCCAAAAATTTTTGGAACAAAAGAAATAGGAAGATTGAAAGAAGGCTAATAGCGGCTACATTTCCAACTAGTTCAAAAGAGAAAAATAAATGGTTAATGCAGTCTGCTCAGCTGGGTTATACAGTGATAGGAAAACTCTGCAGGGCTAGATACAGATTTATAGTAAAACATCTGAACCAAACCCTGCCTTTGGGTTCAGCTGTATAAAAGACCCACTATTCTGTAATGCTAAAAATGTAGAACAGGAGTTTGGTTTTCTTACTTCATCCCATATGAACTCAGATAACACAAAAGATCTGAACAGGCTCAACAGAGAGCTCTCTAATATTGTTAAGTCAAAAGAAAATGCCATTTTGGCTTCATTTTCAAAGCAGCTTGGCAATGTGTATTCATATTTCAAAACTATTGGTGAACACTGTCCTTGTAAGTCCAAGGCATCTAACTTTTTACAGTTGTGTGTATTTTCCTGGAAATTATGGGAGACCACCATCAATTCAGGAATGGCCTGGGAAGCCCACAAGTGTTCTGCAAACACTTGGTGGGTGAGTGACAATATACAAGGAGGCTACACTTGGTTACCCAAACGTTTTAACAAGAAACAGATTCTCCAAACAGAAACAAAGGCTATTGAATAAGAAGGAAGATTGCAAAAGGGCACCACGCTGACCTCCCTCCACTGGATACCAGGTCAGTGCCTGTAAGTGACTGCAAAGAGAAACTGCTTCATCACAAAGTGATATTGGGCTGTACCATGACCTCAGATAATTTTCTTTAATAGATTTAGCCATGTCTTCTAGATGCTTCATAATATCCTAGGTAAAAGTCAGGGAAAAGAGTTAATACAGAAGCAGGTTTGGGAAACAACTCTTGTTATGTTCTGTTAGCTCTGAAACCATGGAAAGTTTCACAGCTGTATCAAAAGTCTTTATCCATCCTTAGTTTAGGTTGAGTCAAGCTTATCTCCTTATTACTGAAATTCAAGAAGTTAAAAAAAATACTGAATAACCAAGCATATGTTTTCAGTTATTCTCCTTCTTGAAAAAGAAGTTGGTCAGATGATCTTTGAAGTGAAATAAATAGAAAGCACATTTTGAACATACAGCTCTTCCTGTGAATTCTTTATGGGAAATTGATTTTTTTCCATACAGAAGTTGCTTACAAAGTAAAGGTCTTGTTTATAGATTGTAAAATATTCATACAAACATAATAATCTCAGAGTTACATTTTCAAACTTTTGATCCATTTACAACATGGGAAAAAAGTGTGTATGAAAGGTTTTGATTAGTCTTAGAATCCTCTTAATTCTTGGAGCACAGAAAAACATTAGCCCTGGTTCTTTTTATATTCACTCTGTATTAAATCCCAGGAGCAGCATATTTCTATTATTTCTTCATAAGACAAACTTCACTATTGATTTCTAACCACCATTCTGTTATTATGCATATATTACACATTAACAATTCCATGATTCTAATTCAATACTCCGTGATCTCTAAATGTCCTCTGAACTGGACACAAATCCCATTGAAGACAGTGCAAAAAAAGTCTACTTATTTCAGTGGTCTTTGGAACAGCATTCCCTAAAGAAATCTAGGCTTACACACCACCCTGTGTTAGACCTGTTCTTTTTCTGCGTCTTCTCAAATGCAGCAACCAAGCCTGAGAGATCCTATAAATCATGTAATTGAGAAACCAATGCACGTGAAACGAATTATAGCAAAATAAATTTTTTTGGTAATATCCTGAGCCAATGCCCAGGACGGACAACATTCAGAGCTCCCTAGGTGATCATTATAGTTCAAGAAAGGTTTGGGAAAAATTATTCTAGTAGAGCCATTGAAGTGGTTTATGTTTCAACCACAATAGAAAGTCACTAAGGAGAAAGAAATTGCTACCTAAACTCATGACCAGAATTCAGAATTATGGATGGTTTCACTTCAGTACCACCAGTATATGTCTGGAGACAACCCACTGACTACAAGAGAGTCACCCAAAATTACAGTGGCTTCTTGAAGCAGTATTTGAAGCAGTAAGTGCTATTTAACTGTTCAGTTTTTGGACCAGTTTTTGAGTGGAATTGTTATGCATTCACCCCAGTAAATCTAACCCTTCAGGTGAAGCTACACACTTTTTGTTGAGTGCTTTTCACATTATTACTATGGGTTGAACCTTTCCTTAGTCCATAATCAAGGATTTTTCTTTTGACTTGAACCCTGGTGTTTGATTTCACTACTAGTTGACAAGTATAAGATAAACAGAATCCAGGTTTCTGTATGCCTGCTTTGTTATGGATATGTATCTTACAATGGATTGTAAGCGAATAAAGCTTAGATTTTCTACTGTCTCCTTATGTAATTGTAAAATTCTCATGCTGTTTTTCTGGGTTTTGTCCTTACAGCAGAAAAAATTGTGCTGATGCCATTTGGGATGCTGATTTTGACTGAACTGGCAAAAATGTGTAGGAACTAAATTATTTTGGGCACAAAATAATCTCCTCTGCTACACTGGGAAGACACTGGCTATAAGGGTTCAAACGTCATTAGGTGACATGCAGAGCAATGCGTGCGACTTGCTTTCATAAGGGACCAGGCTAAAAACAAACTTAATCTTCACAATTGGCATAAACTGGTGTCTATGGCCACAAAAAGGGGAAATGACTGAGTGAGCTGGATGTATATATCACCTGGTAAAGTGATATGAAGAAGGTTGCAGAATTCATACAGTTCCTGTACCACAGTGGTCTCCCAGTGACATTTTGTTCTACCATTTGGAAAACCCCCAAACATCGTGATATCCCAAAAGGAGGAACCTGTGAATGAACTGTGTGTGTGCCCTTCCTGAAGTTCTGGGTAATATTGACATGGTTTACTACTAATTGTCCACATACTGAAACTTAAGTCAGTGGTGACACTGTTGTCTGCACTACTGTCACTAAAATATTGGGAGATTTTTCAGTCTGACAAAAAATAGAGCTCCCTATGTCCTGGGGCACCAGCATTAGCAGCGTAGCACAGACAAGCAGCACTTGTCTGAAACAGCGGTGCCAGTGCCCTGGACGATGGTCCCCTTTTCCAGCAGATTCTGTTAATTTATCAAAAAAAAATATTAAAGGCCAAAAGGTACCTTCAATAACTTTTTAGTTGGCCTGTGATGAATGTTGCACAATCTCATCTTCAGAGTGACAATACTGATCACAATGTCACCATGTCCCTATGTACCCAGGACATAGCACTGCAGGTTATGAAGTCAACAGGAGTTGAACCCAAAGAGGCAAAATTATGTAATTAATAATTCTTTTGACAAGATGACAAACCTCAGCCCTTCTCAACACATTCTTCAAAACAAAACCAGTTGAGTCAGTAGGTATTCTTCAAAGGATACTCCTTCAGACGGCAAGAACATCACTATTTATGGTTACAGACCAGGAGTTATTTTGCTCAGAAGTGATAGATGATTACTGGAATCCAAAATAACAAAGCTTTGGGTGGGCTTCTGTGGTATTTAGCTGCCATCTTCTCTAAATAATTAATGAAAAAAACCACACTGAGAAAGTCAAACCAACCAAAAGTTACACACGCCACTTCAGGCTCCTCTACTGCTGTAGAAAGAATATGGTTTTTCCCTTCTTCCAGCCACTCTAGAAACAGTATCAGTTTTCTCTGTCATACCCTCTGTCTCTGGAAACATCCCTTATTCACTGAATTCTCTGAACCTGCTTGTTGCAGCTGCTTTGTGTGTATTGCACCAAATGGCTCATGCAATCATAAAAGCACAGTGGCAACTTCTGTTTGCCATTTCTGTTGCTCATGACTGAAATTTCTCCTGCTAATAACAGGCTGGCAAGAATTAAGAAAACCTTAATGCTTTCTATAGAGAAAGAAAATAAAACCCCAAAACCAGGATAAAAACCCTTTCAACGTCTACCATAATGCTGTCATATGCTGCTTGTACACTTCATTTGGAAGCCTGATATTCCATCAATGAGAGATCAGATGCAACAGCAGAGCCCACTATGCTATGCAGATGTATCCTGTGTATAAATAAATAATAAAAGTAATACTATACAGACACAGGTCTGGACTAAGTATTTCCCAAAACCTGGATCATTCAGTCCTGGCTCAGACATAGCCTGTGGCAGTCACAAAGCTCAGATCCTGAACCCCCAGCTCTAACCTGTTTAGACTCCAGGTTTTGCCCTGTCACAATTGTAGAAGTGTATTTTGCTGCTCTGGTTTTCTTCTTGTGCTTACTTATTTTTCATGGTGTTTATGAAATGACTCCTGCTCATAGGAAAAGTGTGACTGGTTTTGTTTATCCTACTTATTATATGAGAACAATTTGCAAGCTGTCATTTCATTATTGAATTTGAAAACAAAGCAAACACCAGATCACTACAAGACTAGATATTCCCAAAATGAAAATAACCCCATTTCTGCCTCAGACATTTAAGCAAAACCTAGTATGACTGAAGATAGGTAACGCCTGTATCATCAAATACTAAAACTATTAAATCGCTAATCCCTGTTGTCAACAAGATCTTCTCTCAAAGCTAAATCTACCTTGTCTACCTTCCAAAAATTGCTAGGAAATCCATGATTCAACAATGAACTCTTAATTGCTTCCTCTTTACGTTGATCTGTTTTCCTGGAAATACAATTAATTCTCTATGCTGAGCCTTTAAGAATCAAACAAATTTTAGCCCTTGCTCACTTTGGCAATGCAATCGCTTTTAATCAGTGCATAATTAGGATTTAAGCAGTATCAACCTGTCCCTGTTGCAAGAAGGTAACTGCACTTAAACTCCAATTACACCTAAATTTAAAAATCAATTGCAAATAAAATGTCCTGCTGCTGATGCTAAAGAGATTAGAAAGACCTGAATACATTCACACGAGAGGCTGGTCATGTCAACACAATTGCAACAAGCAGCTACCATAATGTAGGTAATTCTGCTGTAATGCAATATTAAGGCCTTTATCTAATCAAAGGCTGTGGGCTAAGGCTGTCAAAAAATACAAGATGCCTCAAAAGGCAGATTGTTATTGTTTTCTATATAGCTTCATCCTGCACAGGATAAATGAACTATTTTGCTTTAAGAAATGATTTTTAGTGTGAAGGCTTGAAAATCCATTTTTTTTCCTCACAATCTATCTACAGCAGGATGACAGAAAAATTGAAAACCAGCCATCGTTTGTGATGACTCTAAGGTATGAAATCACAAGCTCTTTTTGTATATGTTTATGGAGGCATCGGGAGGAGCGGGCCTCCAGCCTGCTAAGCACTGCATAAACACACAGCGAGGCAATGGTCTTGCAAGGAGGCACAACCAACAGTTGGGAGGACCTATGGGGAAACCTGGCATCGAACTCAGGTCTCTGAGCCTCAGTTTTATGCACTCACCCCTGCTAAGGGTGCAGGGGAAAGGGCTCACAGTTGCACAGTGTGTGGCTGAAGAAGCAAAGCTGTCAGCAGGCAGTGGAAGGAAGCGAGCTCCTCCTGGGACCTTCTCTGAGTAGGATTGCAGCAGCACAGAAATATTCAGCAGTGGATCTGGACTGAAAACCTGTACTGCCATGTGTGAGGAGGGAAGGACCATGAGACCTTCCTGCCTTAGGCACCATAATACCTAAGGAAAACACCAAAAATTTATTTGTATCCTTGGGTGGAAACTGCCAGAAAAAAATGAAAACTTCATCATGACCACTTGGAGACTGTCACTTTTAAAAAAATTCTTCCAAACCATCCATCTGGGGATGCGACTTCCATATCACCATGATAGGAAGCAGTGAACTAATAAAGCAAAACACAGCTAAACTGAAGTGTGCTGAAAGGAGCGTCCACACTCTAAATGTGTGAGCAGATACCATTCTGCAAGCCTAAACTACATTAATATGTTTACAATCTGTTTTCTGTCAAAATGATTGTTGGGAAAAAAATAAAAACATTGAGATACCTGGCAAGAAAGTGGTCAGAAAGGCTGTTCTGATCATTCTTTCATGTTTAGTATTCTGGAAATTAGGCAAAATAAACACTAATGATAGCATATATTATTAAAAAAAAAAGCATGGCAAACCCCACATAGAGACTACCTACCTCCTCTACTTTTTAGAGTGGAGGAGAAAATCTGTTTTTTCCACCCACTGCATGCTTTTGGCCTGCCTTCTCAGAAACCTCTTCATTTTCTCCAGAGGCTGAAGGAATAGGCACACGGCAGCTACATCAATACGGTTCAGTGAAGCAATGTAAGTGGACACCTCTGTGGTGCAAGAAGAAACTTATTTACTGGGTACATCCTAGGTTATCCCAGTGCTGTGATATTCCCAAAGGAAAGACAGGACCTCTCTTCATCTCCATTTTTTCTACATCTTTCCTTTTATTCATCGATGAGTATACCAACTGCTGCCACCTTCAACTTCCCCCTTCTTTTTTGAAACGGATCACCATGATACTCTGCCAGATCTAATAAAGGTTGTGGATGAAGGAAGCAAGCTGCAGGGGGAAATGCTCACGGTCCCAGTTATAGGAGGAAATAATCTCATTGTTACAAAAGATTTTAGGCTTGGACATATATGCAGGTGGAGGCACTGCTTCATGTACCTTCTGGATCCTCCATCCTTTCTTGGTGCTCTTGCAGGCAGGATTTAATTGGCAGCTGCTGGGGCTGAGTCCTAGGACAGGCCACACAAAATGCATGTGGGAACAGAGGAAACTTCTCACCCCCTTCTGACACGTCTAATCCCTATCCACAGATATAAACTTCTCATCTCTGCACATCCACAGCTGTAACCTGGGCTCTCTCTGACATACACCCTGGGGTCTGTAGTCAGTTTTTATTCATCCTTCACTGAGGCACCATCGCCTCTGCACTCAATCCTCTCACTGAGTGTTCTAAAACAAAGCACAGACTAACATCCTACAGTGTGTGAAAGCGAAATACAAATGTTGTTTACTCTGCTCCTGTGTGACACAAGTGTAAAAATCCTTATTCCTCTCTGTGGCTTGGTCATTCTAACTTGATCAAGTGCCACTCAGTACCTCATCATCTTAGATGATGTGTTAGAAACTGCAGCCCACGTGGGGCAAAAAAACATACGGAGAAGAGATGATAAATAGCCTCAAAATAATCAAGGCCAGGTTTTCTATTTCTCCTTCCCCAACCTTTGTGCAATTTCCTACCTCTTAAACTCAATGGCAAGAAATAGGAATTTTCCTTAGAAACCAGACAGTTAAGTCCATATCTGCACAACACAGCCTCTTGTCTCTGTAAAGTGGTGTTAATTGCATCCTGGTCCTGTAGAGAAGAGGAATCTTGGTACGTACACAGGTCACTGACACAACAAGAACTGCATCTGCACCTGCATCCACCACAGGGTGAGTGGAAGTGAGTGTGGAAATAACCAGACAAACATCTTGAAGCTGGGTTGCAAGAAGCCAGCCTGGCTCAATGCCTGTTGTTACTGAGTCATAAGATTAGAGCACATCAAGAAAAAAAACAGTGTTTTGTATTAGCTGAGATGAAGCTGCAGGTAGGTGAGGAGCAATAAAGTTATTTGATCACCCACCAGGCTTGCAACAGCAGAGCATAATAATTTTTAGATTACACACCTGATCAGTTACCCCACAGCTGGCTCTGCCTGGGAGCAATACCAGAATGGATGTTGTTTTCATGAGCGTTCCCATGCTCAGATATACTCCTTCCTCTCTGCAGTTCAACAACCAGTCATTACTTTTTTTGCTATAAAATACTTTTCTGGCAACTACAACTAAATAACCTTTTATATTTGATACATAATTTGACATGCACACTCATTAAAAATAATAATGATTTAATCACTGAACTTCTATGTGCTATCAAATCAGGCAGATCCTAGCTCTTACAGTTAATGTTCTTCTACAGGACTGAAAGTCCTTTGTGTTTTTACATTATTCAGCATGATGGTCTTTGATCAAGCTCAAGCTTAGTACTGCTGACGTGGAGACAATGGCACTGTTAGGAAACGCGAAATGCTTCCTCCCAGAATCTCTGAAATCAGTTCTCCTACAATAGCTGTCTTGGCATCTCATGAGGCCGCCAGCCTCTCTAGTGTCTGAGATTGATAGCCAAGCTCAGAGTCTCATGGTAAATGGCGTTAAATCCAGCTGTCGGCTGGTCACAAGCGGTGTTCCCCAGGGCTCGGTTCTGGGGCCAGTCTTGTTCCATATCTTTATCGATGATCCGGATGAGGGAATTGAGTGCTCCCTCAGTAAGTTTGCAGATGACACCAAGTTGGGTGGGAGTGTTGATCTGCTAGAGGGTAGGAGGGCTCTGCAGAGGGATCTGGACAGGCTGGATCGATGGGCAGAGGTCAACTGTATGATGCTTAATAAGGCCAAGTACCAGGTCCTGCACTTGGGCCACAACCACCCCATGCAACGCTACAGGCTTGGGGAGGAGTGGCTGGAGAGCGGCCCAGCAGAAAGGGACTTAGGGATGCTGGTTGACAGCCGCCTGAACATGAGACAGCAGTGTGCTCAGGTGGCCAAGAAGGCCAACAACATCCTTGCCTGTATCAGAAACAGTGTGGCCAGCAGGAGTAGGGAAGCGATTGGGCCCCTGTACTCGGCACTGGTGAGGTCACACCTTGAATCCTGTGTTCAGTTTTGGGCCCCTCACTACAAGATGGACACTGAGGTGCTTGAGTGTGTCCAGAGAAGGGCAACAAAGCTGATGAGGGGGTTGGAGCACAAGTCTTATGGGGAGCAGCTGAGGGAACTGGGGTTATTCAGTGTGGAGAAGAGGAGGCTGAGGGGAGTGAGACCTTATCTCTCTCTACAACTACCTGAAAGGGGGTTGTGGCAATGAGGGTGTTGGTCTCTTATCCCAAGTAACTAGCGATAGGATAAGAGGAAGTGGCCTCAAGTTGCACCGGGGGAGGTTTAGACTAGATATTAGGAAAAATTTCTTCAACTGATCCAGCATTGGAACAGGCTTCCCAGGGAGGTGGTGGAGTCACCATCCCTGAAAGTGTTCAAAAAACGTGTGGATGTGGTGCTTCAGGACATAGTTTAGTGGGCATGGTGGTATTGGGTTAATGATTCTGTGAATACCTTCTATGTTAAACCAATACTCAGCTATACCAATAAGAATAGAATAATTTTCAGTTGGGAGAGACCCACAAAGATCATCTAGTCCAATTGCAACTAAGACTAAGAACAGCAACATCTCAGTACCTTTAACAGAGTCAAAAGTAGGGAAAAACCCAATTTCATTTTTTTGCTGCAATTCCTCAAATTGGGATCAGAAAGTAGTGTTTTTTTTAAATGTTGGCACTATTCAGAGAGTTCTGTTGTGACCCAGTTTTTTGACAGATGTGGAGAACTATCAGAGAGTTCTTAATAATGCATTTGTAGAAAGTATGCAGCTTTGCTTTTTTAGAAGAAAACTTTCTGAACAATCCTAGATTATCCAAAGTACCAAAAATCACTAGTCATAAACACAGCAATCTATACCTAGTTTCCTGTGACAGTCAGAAAATGTCTTTGCCATAAGAATATAGGCCATATTTTTTTATTTTGTAGTATTTTGAGCCTGACCAAAAGAAGCTGGGTTCTGATTAACAATAGTCAAAGTTTTTATCAAAGTTCAGGCACTCTACAAAAGCTATAGGTAAAGTAAACATTTTTCCAACTATTTTGATTATTTAATACACAATAATTTTTCAACCAGCTCTTCCCATAATGGCTTCTGCTGGCTTTACAGACCAAAGAAATTTCAGTACAAAGGGAACAGGCATCCCCTGAGCAATGAGAACTGCTGCCTCACTCTCTTCCCTCAACCAAAGCTTGCCATTAGCTTAACTTCCACCTTCCAGTGTAAACATGATGTTTGTCACCACATATTCCTTTCAAAGTTATCGTCTGTGGCACTGCTCATCTCTCAGATACCAGTTCTGCTACACATTTAGGAGTTAGTAAAAAGCCTTGAGGTTACACTTTATATGAGCAATCTGAAAGAATTTCGCTCATGAGGGAAGGTGGGAATTAAAGTGTTGTGATACAATTTCCATTGAAGCTATTAGATAAACTTTAATTCACTTCCCAAGCTTTGGGTAAGTTTTTGCCCAATTCCCTTTTTTTTCTTCCTGTGGCTCTGACACTCATAATCTAAGCCCATCACAGTGAGAATGAGATGATTATTTATTTCACAATGATACTTCTTGATAGTTCAGCTGCTCTTACTGGCTCCCATGTTCAGAACAGTTTCAATTTCCTGGTACCTCTAGAAAAGTGATATTTCTCCTCTCAGTTTCTCAGGGTAGCTCTGGCTGTTTTCTCATTAGGCTCACAGCAAGAAATAAATGAAGCAGGTGACTGGCACTGAGATTTCAATTCTGATGGGATCTCTGCTACACAGTGAGCTATAGCTGTAACATTAAGTATGTGTGTTTAGGTGAGAAATAAAGATATAAAATGAGCCGAGTATCAAAACTCAGCTGACTTATCGGTGAAAAGCATGATTCGGTTATGACCCTATATAAAGCAAGAAGGTACATGTTTTAGTGGATTCCTCTTTTGCTCATAACATCCTTTAACTGGTTTTACTCATACACCATCCCAATTTGTAATTAGCAAGAACCTACATACTCAAAAGGCCAAATCTGTTTCTATTGCAGTCAATACACATTTTGCTATTATCTCCAGTGGAAAGCAGATTGGTAAGCGGAATTGAATGGATGTCATGTTCATGCAGAGACAAGAAGCTTCCTTGCCACTAAATTTTTTTATCAGATTTGGAATCGCTTTGTTTTGTGCACCGTGGAGAGCTGCCTGTTTCACTAGTGTTGCAAACACATGCGAAGCGTGAATACGTTATTTCAAAATGATTAATCTTATAATTAAATTGTAATTGTTGGCAGTCATTCTGGTTCTGATGTTACTCTAAGAAAATTATAATGAAGCAAAGAGCCTCAGGTAATGGTGAGAACAAGAACATTGGAACCCTTGATACAGCTCTCAAGATTACAGGCCTTTGTTTTAGTCTACAGGGAAAACTATGACATTGGAGATTATTATTATGTGCCATTAAAAAAATCAAGAAGTCCTTCTTATCCATATTAAGGATAAATTATTTCTAATATACAAAGAGAGCCTAAATTGAGCATATCTAATATGAACAATGAAAAGATATGAATGCCTACAAGTATATCTTATCAAGGTTTGGTAAGGCAGCTGTCCTTAAATACCAAAAGACATCTTCATACTTTTGAAAATTAAGACAATTAAGTGCCATTTAGGCTATCTGAATCTGAGCTGCCTTAGTACATACAACTTGAGGTACTTGCTTCTACACATTATTTATATTTGTATACATGTTTAAGTGCTTTCTTTTTTCATCTTAGTTTGAAACATAACACTTGCGGTGACTTATTTATTTATTATTTATGACCTTGATACCTATTCATTTTATACTCTGTTCAGGTACATTATTCATTAATTTCTTCATTGTGAGATCTTCTGGTCTTTGGAGGTGTTTTACATTTTGCATGAGTTACACAATTTTACTTTTCTCCAAATCTGAAAAGGAGGAATTCCTCATCCCACTCTAATTTAATGTTTCAATCCTGCCAGTAAGGCACCTGAACCCATTGAACTGAGGTGGAATATTGGGAGACAGTGTGTTCCGATTCTTTCTTTGTTTTTACTATTTTAAGTAAACGAAAATTCCTTGTCTTGAAAAGAGTTTCTCCTTCTTTAGTCTAGTTTATTTAGTCTAGTTTAAATAAGAACAGAATTAGGCCTAATTGTGGGCCAATTCCGAATTTGTCACATGACCTTTCTATTAAAAGAAACAAAGTCAACAGCATATGTTCAGCATCATAGAGCTGAAGCTCACTCTTCTACGAAAATCAGCCATCTAAAGAGCATTTTCTCACTTTTTTTTTTTCATTCGTCAATACCAAGGATATTAGATTTCACAGATATAAAAACTAGAAGAAATTATTCTGAGCATTGAGTTTGAACTATAGCATTACTCCCACGTCTGGAGAGAAATCTATAATTCAAGGTTTAGAACAGAAATCCAGCTCCTACCTCTGAGATTCCCATATGTGTGTTTTGTTTTGTTTTTTTTTAATTCAAGCTGGCTTTTAAGTGCAACAGGAATTTGGACTCATCACCTTGTGGTTTTGCTTATATTTGACATTGACCAAAATTAGTTATTCTGAAATGAAGGTTACAACTTAAAAACCATTGTAAACCGAGTCCTTTCTTTTCCCTTCCACAGGGAAGGCTGAATGGACTTGATACACTGCAAGCTCTCTGTACTTACTGTTCTTTCTATTTTTTTCTCTCTCTTCATAGAATCACTTGAATTCAGAACTTAATAGAGAAATAGTCTCAGACTAGAACATCATATATACCTCCACTGAGACACCGTGTTGGATGCTGGTGAAGGATTTGCATGCCTGACACACTAGTAAATAGGCAATTAAGGTTCCCAGTGAAGGCCTGCAAACAATATAATGCAACTATACCTTTTATTACATTGATCAAATGCAACGAGGCTGCTACAGCTACAGGAGGAAGAAAAATCTACCCGTTTTGTTGAAATAAAATCTTAGCATGGCATGATAGACATTAATTACTCTGCATTCATTAAATTAGTCACTTCTAATTAAGCTGACATAAAAGGAGTATTTTTTTACATTCAACTATTGTCTAGACTAGGAAATATACCAAACAAACTGAAGCAATCAGTTCCTTAGCCAGAACAAATTGATATAGCCTTACTAAAATTCAATAGGACTTTGTAAACTTACCACGGGGGGGGAGACACTTGCCATTCAAATGCAGATTTCCTTATTTGCAATTTCACAAAGTTGTTACAAGAGTGGAATTTACATCAGGCTTTCTTGCTGCTAACACAGGAATCCTGAGTGCTCAGATTAGGGGTATTAGTACAGGAAAAACAGGTGGAGTTGTGTGGAGACAGGCAGCGTTCTTTGGGAATATGGCAGGTTGTCCCCAAGGAGTGAGGCTGTCAGCTGCTTTTCTCCTGGATTTCTACCAGAGGAAGTCAACTTTTACCACCTGCTCTTCAGAACGGAAAGGTAAAAAGGAGGCTCTGTAAATTCGTTACTACTAAGAACTACAGTAATGTCCACATGTAGTTGTCTCAGAGAACTGTCTCAGGAACTGTGCACCTTTTGTCCCCCCGTGGGCCATACAGCAACGCTGTGGAAAGCCAACGTGATACAGTATTAACCAGCCTCCTGACTATGTGCTAACGCTACATTAAATGGGCTGGCGGTTGCAAGACACATAGTCCCTGTCCAGACCAGGAACTGGGTTCCCTCTGCGGGCAGAGAGGCAGCGAGGTTGTGTGTGGGGTCCTTGCAAATAATATCCTGCACAGAAATAAGGAGTCTCCCAAGTCGCTTTCTGTAAAACCAACTTTCTTTGTCAGGTAATTCTGACTTTTGCTGTGGCTATAAATATTTTTCTCCTTCAATGGAGGTCTCTTTCTGTGTTTTGTTTATCAGGATCATCTCTCTATGTCTTGACAGTGATTGGAATATCAGGATGCTTCTCTAATATAAATAAATACTGGTGTCAGGCTCTATAAACCTTTGGGCTGAATTGTAGGTTCCTGAACAGTCCTGCACAATATGAAATGGTATGAGATGCTGTAATAACAAAACTAGTTCTTAACAGACATTTCATTTAAATTAAAATGTCAGTATTTTTCAGTTCCTCTAGTTCCAATGAATCAGCTGATCAATATTGGTAAATAAAATAATCACACAGTAACTGGGCTAATATAATTTATGTATCTTCAAAGACATAAACAGTGCATTCCACTAGAAAGGAGCTAGTAAGTTACTAACTGCACTTTGATAGAGTCATGCATTAATCACAAAACCAAAAAGGCACTAACTAGGCCAAGGTTCAACCCTAGACATTGTTTATGAGAATAAATGCAAAATCATTTGAAATGCAAGAGGATTATAACAGAAACACTCTCAAAACTTTGTCCAAAGCTGCAGAAGGCAGCGACACTCAAGTACTGACTGGAGCCCGACAAAGGTGAAACACCCAGGTAGATGTTACAAAATTGTAAGGTTGCTATAAGCCGGAGGCTTGCTAGCAATGAACTTATACTATACAAGTTTAACAAGTATTATTCTGAGCCTGCTGCAAGGAATACAGCAGGGAAAATCATACTTTCAAATGACAAGTTGGCCTGTGTACCTGCATAAGGTGAAATACATGGACATTATCTCATCCTCTGTACAGACCACATTACAGACAATTCTTTGGCTAACTGCATAAATATCAGAAGTAAAAAGCGACTATAGAAAGCATGGTCCTTCTTTCCCTGTAATTCCCAACATTTCATTACGTGCTGAGGCATGAAAATCAAAGAGAGCATTGCAAGTCCATCCTTTTACACGAACATACCAGCTGCCAGGGCACATAACAGAGGAAAGGCCATCAAACTGGCTATATGGACAAACATAACATCAGCTGACAGATATATAAAATTATTTGGATCTCCTGTCCCATCAGTTTAAACTCTAGAGATCTTTATGTTTGCACAAGTCCCTTAAACGATCATGAAAAAGTCCTTGTTGAACTATACACCAAATTCAATGTGGAATCTATTATCCAACTGGATGCCTGGTTGCTGAAATAGTGAGCCTTTCCATGGGTGAAGCTACATACATATGCATCATTACCAAGAGCCTAGTGTATCCCCTTCCTAAACTGATAGACCCTTCAAGCAACTTATAGTCTCTCTGCCTTTTTTTAAGAGAGTGCTTGTCAAGCACATAAGCAAAACATACCGATTTATACTACATGTGATGGCAATCAGTTTTCATTTTAGCATAATTTTTGTGTCCTATTTTTCTCTTATTAATGAACCTGACAAATACCTTTTTTTTCCCCTGAAATAATATACAAGAAATACTATCACAGTTGCTCATCCATCTATACATTCTGCTAGCGATAAAAGCTTTGAGCATCAGGGAAAGACAATCTGCACCTCTTGTATTAATGTGTCAAATGTCACATTTTAAATAATGCTTTTTCACCTTGGAAAACCTCAAGAAAAGAACTGCTGCAGTTGTTGATTTCACTCAGCTGAGGATGATCAGATACGGCATCTATTTCCACATAAACTGAGAAAAACGAATCTCATTATTTTTGATGACGTAGCAAAGAAGTAATGACCCTATGGGATCTTATTACATGGCTGAAAAGTGAATTAACTTTGGCATAACCATATCGAGTGAATTACTTTAATGATCTGTTTCCTAACTCTTATGGGTGATCTCATAGCAATGCTCTTATAACCTGGGAGTATGCATGAGAGCATAAATTGATTTTGCTTTTCAAAATCCAAACTTCATTCTCAAAGCAAATCACTGGGAGTCCTTGTCATACACATTGCTGAGGGAAGCAGTTATTGCTATAGGCAGTGGTGACACCTTCTGTGACAGTGATAAAATTGGTCCAAAGCAGCGCCATTCATATGTCACCCTGTAGATGCAAAATTGAAGGTGGCCCTCATATGAAAGAGCAGGAAGAGCTACTGGCTTCCTCTGACTGGTCACCTCTATTCAGAGGACAGGCTGAGAGAACTGCAAAACCACTCTGCCTGGAAACTTATAGCAAACATGGAAAGAAAATGAGCTGGACATTAAAAGGTGGAAACTTCTCACTTTTACAAGAAAGGCTGGATTTTTCACAGAGAGATCTTCAGGGCCTTCTGTAAACCACATCTTCTGAGAGACTTGAAATTGTGGACGCTCAAATTCGTTAGTCATTTATGGGTTAGAAGATTAAGGTCCACATCTCCCATTTTTGTTGGCTGGCAGACAAATATTTATCAGAACTTGAAATAACACTATCTAGGATTTCTCATTCAACAATGATCAGAGTAGGGTGTAATACGGAATTAACTCCTCATTGCTCTGCTCTGGGGTAAGCAAGCATCCACGTTGCATTTAAAGACACCTGCAGTGTCGCTGGCTTGCCCAGGGACAATAAGTTTCTGCATAGTGCTAAAACTCCTTGGAGGCTGGTCCTGTGCTTCATTCTGTTCAATGCTTCCATGTCCTGGTGTCTCAATGTTACCCGCTAAATTTGTGTAATGTTAATTAAGGACGTGATCAGACAAAGCAATCAGTGGTAGTTCCGCTGTGCACTGTGATTATTTCAAGTTAAGATGTGGGTAAACATACTATTTCAACACGGGGATTTTAATTCTGCAGCAACAGGATTAATGAGTTTGCTTTAAAGCGGTCACCACTGAGGTGCAAAGCGATGAAAGCAGAGGCTGGCTGCACAGCAGAGGTGAGCACTGGGCACCCGGCCGTGCTGGCCACGTTGCTGGAGCTCTTCCCCTTTCAGGTCTTGTTGTTCTCAACAGTTGTTTATCACAAAATCATTGATGGAGATGAGGATCCTTCTAGAGGTTAATTTTCTGGCACCAGTGAAAAGACCAGCTGTTGGGTGATATCCTGTCAGATTTTTTTAAACAATCTAACACTAAAGGGCAAAAATACTTTGTCTGACAGCAGTAGCAGTTTTGCCAGGCAGCTAGCGCAGCAGGTGGGTTGTGAGGTACTACAGCACCATATGCTTCTACCACAAAAACTCTGCAAAAGGAGATGAAATCCAAACCCAAACACAATAAAGACGTGGATGAAGTAGTGCCACGTGTGTCCTTAGCTGCCTATCTTGCGCACAGTCCTGGAAAGGGCAAAAGAGATGTTGTTCATAGGCATAGTCAACACACACTCCGCTTGTTAATGAATGAAGCAATTTTTATCCTTCTTTCAAGGAAGAACTGGAGCAGGGAGCAAGAAAATGGCAAAGTCAAGAGGAGCACGTAGCTGAGCTGGGTACAGAACCTCCTTCTGCATCCCCGGGAGGCCCTCAGACCTCACATTCGCCAGGATGATATAAGCTACTAAGTATACTCTTTGTGTTGAAACTTCAACAGAATGAGGGACAGCGAGAAATGGTGCCCCTGCATGCTCGGTTTTGTATGGTGCTGAACTCTCTGCTGGGCAGTTTGGAGCACGGGTCTTGTGCCTCAGGATCTCCCAGCTGGGAGTAACAAGTGACACACCAGTGTTCGTCTCCTGAGAGCCGTGCAGTGCTGCCGTGACTTCCAACACTTCTCCCGAGATGTTTGTTAGCTCTCCTGAGGTTACAGCAGGCAGCAGCTGACTGACTCCAGCACCTCTGACCAGGTGGCACAGCGACTCAGCCCCAAGGGGCGTTGGTATCTCAAGCTGCCTAGTGCTGTTCCATGACTACATAAGAATAAAACACACTGAATAATAGTTGAAGACACTAAAAGTTCAAGAAGCTCAGGATCTTGTCTCCCACGGAGACCCTAAGAAGATGCCAAAGAAACTATATTATCACTGGGCAAATGTGCTAGTTTATACTCCCTCTTCACCAAAATTTGGTGATTCCTGTTCTCGAGGTGCCCCTTGTTACACACCTTCCTGCAAGATGTCATGTAGAGAAACACATGGGTCAGGCACAGTAATGCCAATGAACAGTCCAGCAATGCAACGCTGACCCAAAGTGTTTGATCCCAATACGGTAACCTTGTGTTTGTGCAATTCATTCATGGTAGATTTAAAGAAACTGAGGCATCTTAGATCAATCTCTTGAACAGAACTGTCAGGAATTGCCATAACAACTGCAGCCACAGCAGCAAACACAAGAAGGCAACAAAGGCAACATGGCCGTGGTTGCTGAATTGCTCACTAAGATGCACACATGCCCCCTGCTTTTTATGGGTGTGAGGAAGAGCTGTCAGCCAGCTGGTTGTAAAGACAGACAATAAGAAGACTGAAGCAGTAATATGCTTTATCTGAGCAGTCCAGGTTTGAAACGCTAGTATTTTTCACAGCTCTGTGCTTACCTGACTGGGAACAATAAAACTGGTAACAGTCATTTGAAATTGCAAGGAGCAGCTGTTTGCACTGTTGGCTGACATAAATTTCAAGCCATTTATAACATCATCAAACTCAACCTGAGCTACAGCTGATCTCTAGTGATAAAATCTGCTTTCCATTTTGGTCAGTCCCCCTGTTCCTGGAATATTTCCAACAAAGTTGCCTTCTTGAGGAAAGCAGCGAGAAAAAGCAGATTCTCCTAAATACAATGAAATATCATTTGGCACCTCAGGCACCACAAATGATGGAAAAACACATGGCAGAGACTTTTGCCTGAACAGTGTGTTGGTATTCCATAACAACAGTGCCTTTGCAAGTACCATAAACTACAGAAGCATGTTCATGGTTGTTGCATTGCCCCACTAGGGACAGCAACTGAGTTTCTTTCAGAGAAATAAGTGATCAAGACTGATGTTTCAGGAGTTGCCCACTCCAGTCTCATTTAAGTTGCCTCAGACTATGAGAAGTGGACAATTCATCTTATTCTTTTCTCATCATCTACCACTGAAAAGCTCTATCACTTTAACCACTTCCTGAAGCCTCTCTTTAGTCTTTCTGGCTCTTAATCTGATCATTTTCCTCCTACTTTTCTTCATTTACCCATTCTCCTCAGTCATACAGGTGTCTCTTTCTCTTCTTGTCCCAGCAACTGGAGTGGCAGAGTAGAAGCACACTAGAGCCGAGACCTTGCTGTCTGCTTTACCGGTGTTTAAAACTAAGCAAACCCAGCTACAACCTTGGAGTGCAGTATAATATACAGTATAAACACAAATGAAACCATTATTTAACCTTCAAGAGACTTATGGGAGCACAGATTAAACTGCTGAGATAAAGACACGTGTTTTTTAAGGGCAGAAGGACTCTTCCGACTTTGTTTGACCTCCTCTCAATACAAGCTGTAGAATATCACCCAGTCAGCTCCACATTCAGCCCAGTATTGTTGTGGGAGAACCAGGACATTTGTTTCAGAAAGTCAGCTAGGCACCAGACTACCTCTGAGGAAGTAACTACCACAAAGTTATGTGACGCTGAATTTTTCTGCGGTCAGGAACGTATGGCTACATCTGCAGACACTGATGATTAAACATAATGCCCCGAATACAGCCTTCATATTTTCTCCTTATTGTCTCTGTCATACCAGGATTTGAATAAGGAGGAGAGGAATTCAGCAGCAGCCGTTAACCTGCATAACTCCTTCCTCAAGTGAGAAATGACAGCATGATCCAAAGGCACAGGGACAGAGTATTTTGCATTGGCCTAGCATTTGCGAACTTCTCAGGTTCATTGTTTCCTCAGTTCCAAAATACAACTGTGCCTTACATACAAATGGGCTAGATGACTGCAAGCAGAATCACTGATTTCGGACAGCAATACAAGCATTTGCGACATTTCAATATTATCCAGTAAAGGTACGTAACCCTTCTATTTGACAGGGAATAGAATATTGATGAGAACTCACACAGTAAAACTCTTCTAGGGTAAAGAGGGGAGGAAACACATTTCTATGATTTTACATCTTGTATGTGTAACAAATTAATTCATTACTATGCTTCAGAGACTGCTCAATTAAATTGCCCCCCAGCGCTGCTTTGGCCATTCAGTTTTTGCTGATGCCCAGGTGGCCGCTGTGAGGGTGATGTTCATTAATATAACAGAATATTCAGTGTTCCAAATGGGAAGAAAAGTCACAGATGATGTACCTTCTGCCTTTCCAAACCCTAGCTGCCATCCAGCTCAATTTATCTCCTTCCTCTCCTCACACCCTCTTCATCTGCAGGTCTCTTTGGCATGCTTTCACTCGAATTTATGTATTTTCTTGCTCTGAGGATAATGTGTCTTCCTTCTAAGGAAGTCTGGTGGTGTAACATCATGGGTGGAAAGCTTGACTGGCTTTACTTGTACATAAAGTGAAGATCTACATAGCCAGTGTGTGTTACAAGTGACAGTGAGCCGTACTGAGAACGAGGAACCTGAAATACCCCCCACCCCAACACTATGCAGCTGGCTTGTGTGCCTGCACCCACAGCATGCTGGCACGGGTATACTTGGGATGTGGTTCCTTTGGGTCTCAGAGGCTGACCTTTGACTATGTCAAGCTTCTCTGTAAAAGTCAAGGAGTTTAGTGGAGCCTGATTTTGGCGGTGACCCTGCCAGGCTGTGAGCAGGGCCAAGATTTCTGGGTTTTGGTCACCTTTGTTTAGCTAGGGTGTGATTGCTAGCAACGTTCCTCTTCTGTACAGCACCTTCCATACGAGGGTAATTGTCTTGGTTGACACCCTCGCTGCCCCTCTAATACAGACAACAAAATCATATCAGCAGGAGGAACATTAAAGGAAGAAAAAAAATGTTAAAAGAGACAGCAGTGCTCACTTGACAGATCCAGCTAATGTAGCACTATGAGATACAGCACGTAGTTCTACTCTTTTTAAACAGCTTAGGTATAGCTGTGAAACTTAATGTAAATGATCTCAAAAATAGAAATGCTGAAAAAGTCTATTTGATGCCAAATATCAAGTTACTGTTAATGACTGATCCTACAGTACCTTCTCTCATTTACTCCTGATGAGGATCTTTCTCTAACAAATACTGCCTCTAACAGTGTTTTCTTCCTTGTAATCCTGGCACAATTCTGCATTCCTGCTCTTCCCAAGCTTCCGATGCCGCAGTTTGTGGTCAGTGCCCCTTGACAGGCCAGAGAAAACCTTCATCCACACACAATTTGGTGGATCCTCAGTGAAGTTTAGAAAGCCTGAGTGCCCTTCAGCTACTCCTTGATAAAACCTGTTCACAAAGGCAATATATTCTGTCAGAGAAAAAAATATATATAGAGAGAATCTCTACAGACAGACAGAGATTAGGCTTCACGAGCTTTGTTGGCCATCAAGTACTCTATGTGGGAACTGAACATTGAGAAATCTTCGCAAAGATGTCAAAGTGTTTCAGGAGGCTGGCGAGACAGCCTCCTGAATCATTCAGACTTTCTTTATACATATAGAGAAGAATCATCCAAGGCCCTTTCAGTGCTTTACACAGAGAGACAAACTCAGCCTGTGTTCTTTGCCAGAGCTCCAAAGAAACAGAAGCACAGGGAAATCTAGATGAGGGGCAGCACACAGGAGAACACATGTGTTTTTTCCACAGCTCTTCCACTGCCTTGATGGGGCCCTTGAAGAACTTAAATGCTGTGTGTAAACGTTTCTGCAAAACAGAGGGAATAACGTGAACAGCCTCTCCCCCTTTGCCGCAATTGTCAAGTCAGATCAGAATTTGTCCTAAAATATAAAAACGTTATTTTGGTTGTAGTTATGCAGCTTACTTAGCCTTTTAATATCTATTAATTATTCTTCTTTGTCTAGGCTCATTATAAAATACCCAGATGATGCTGCTATTCTCAGAAGCCTGAGGCAGCTAATCTAATGTCAAATGCTGTACTGTCAGGAACATTTAAACAGTTGGCCTGTATTTGTTTTTCTTTATCTGTATTTGTTTGCTTCAAGCTGTCTCCTGGTACACTTTGCAAAACACTTCCCCACCTTTCTTTGAGCTCATGGTCTTCAAAGGTCTAGATTTCTTTAAATATTTTATCTTATCTTTCGTTGTAAGCGAATCACTCATAATTTCAGCTCGCTCATTTTTTAACTCTTTCCAATTCGTTTCATGTAGTCGATTGTTAATCTGCCCTGAACAGAATTTGCCCAAACTTAGTACTGCTGCAAGTGATACCATTTTTCTGCTCTATGACATGTTCTTTCTGCAGCTTTTTTTTTTTCCCAGCCTTTTCAGACTGACCTGTGAAACAACCACTTTCTGATCTACTTCTTCAACAGTAATTAGTCCTATCTTAATCACCCAGCATGCAGTATGTGCCTGAGGATTTGTTCCAAGTGATTAAGATGATTTCCCAAATACGTCCCAAGTGTTCCTCATTTGATTTACATCTCTCCATTTTTACTATTGTCTTCAAAATTACAAAGGTCCAACACAGGTTTTGTTGTTGTTGTGTTTTTTTAAAAGGAAATTATACTGAGAACTTCTCATTGTCTTAATGCTCCTGATGTTAAAAAATGTTAGTAACTCTTGCGTATGTAATCACAAAATTCTAACTGGCTTGGAATTTTGTCCTGTTATTTGCCTTGTTATAAATTATTAACAGTAGCAGAGCCACTAATGCACTTCATTATATTTCTGATACTTTCCTGAATTGAAGATCAGATCTAAAAGCAACCCCATTCCTTTGTCACAAAGCAATTCTTCTGCTAGAGATGTCGAACAAGCTTTCTGGTGTGCCATCCAATAACTCAGCTAGACACAAGGCTTCTGTATGGCCATAAACCAGAGAGATCATCTGCGTTACTCTGAGGGGCTGGGAGAATAACAAGATATGAAAATGTCATGGCAGAGATAAAAGGATTGGATAGGTATGGTTATAATAGCTGGGATAAAATTAAAAGTGTTATCAAATTTCATGCTTCAGGGTATGAAACAAACACCAGCTGAGTTCAGGAATAAAGTCCTTCCTCCGAACAACTTACACCCTAGAGCACAAATAGTGACAGACCTTTAAATTTTATTCTGATTGGAATAACTGGTGACATGGTTGCAATTTTTCATCTTCCTTTGCTGCAAGTGGCATTGACCATGCTCAGAGATTAAATGAGCCAGTGTTATCCTGTGGTTTAGAAATTCCCCTATTTTGATAGGCTTGGCATTCCTTTGTGAAAACAGAACTGATTTCAACTTGGTCCTGCCTCAAGAAAAGCCTGGGGACAATTCTCAGCAGCAAGGACACTTCTGTATCAGTTTGCCAAGCAGAGCGGTATCCAAATTTCAGAATGCATCAGTACAGAGTCAAATATCTGATCAAATTCTGGGGGATTTAAATATGTGGGCATTTTAGAAGGAGCTTGATCTCTCCTTTTCACCTCCTTTCAAGTGTGTTCTTAGAAACATGAGAGGTTTAAGAATCCTTAAGTTCCTCTGGAGTAAGCAGTTTTAGCAAAGCAGGATCACGTATTTGTCAAACGCAAGCCATCAGAGATTCACTGAGCCTAATGTGATAAAAGCAGGTGACTTCATCAGAGCCACTCTAGTTTGTCACCTGAATTTTTGGTCCTGCACAAAATGGATGGATAAAGAAGGTGTTTACATGCTTGTACCTCAAGTCCTGTTTGTCTGCTGACTAGCGCAGAATGCATCACAGATTCACAAAAGGCATCCATAGTATCTTGCCAAAGTCCAGTACTCTCTGTCCATTTTTCTAGGTGACTGGTAGAATTTGAAGGCATGGGTTGGTAAAGAGATATTCTCCAAAAGTGTTTGGAGAAAGGTATCAAAATCTGAGAACAATCACCAACTTTAAAACAAACAGATATAATAATTAGAAGGCACCACAAAGGATAAGTAAAAAAAGACATACACATTTGCTTTGGTGTTCCCTTCAGCAATCAAAGTGATATGAGGCATATCATATGACTTGAGTGGTTGGTACTTGCTCTCTCCACACCATCGTTACTGTGTTGCCCGTACAGTCAGTTCCCTGTATTGAACTTAAATACATTACAGCTTAAACCTCCTAACTAGTCTGAAATCAAAGGTGGACAACCTCCCCAGTTTACAAACTGTAAACATCCTGTCAAAAGATACGAACCAACTCACTGTAAAAAGTGAGTACCAGGCAGAAGAGGAGAATGGCTCCTCCAGAGTCCCATCACTTCACTGCTGGGCACCCTGTTAGCTTCTTCAGACCATGCCGTTTCACTTCATTCCATGGTTAGGGATCAGGTGTCTCAGCCACCACCACGCTGAAGGAATGTCTCTGCCATTTGTGTGACATAACCCTAAAAAGAAGCCACAGCTGACCAGGGTGATCCAAGCCCACAAGCCGCTCTTTGGCAACCTAGGGTCTAAATAAAAAAGACATGCCAAAAGGTACGTAGAAAAATTATTATTATTATCATCCCATTATCCAAATAGGAAGCAGGATAGAGAAAGGTTCTAGAGTTCTTGGGAATGTCAGGATTGTATCTTCTTGTGCCTATTTTGAAGCTCATCAATCTAGGCAGAGACTAAGCTGAGCTGATGCAGCTATGGAGCTCTCTGGAGCTGTAGTATTTCAGCACAGCACCTTATAGTGTAGATGAGGCCTCTGTCACAAATTGAAAGACAAACTCCTCTGAGAGTAATGATTTGGGCTTTCGTACAAAAACGTTAGGTTGTCATCCACAAATCAAGTGTTCCTAATAAAAAATTTGGGGCTGAGTCACTTCTTCCGACCTACTGGTTTTCAGAGGACGTCTACTCTGAAAAGCAGCATTGAAGTCCCCAAGGTAAATGTTAAAAAAATAAAAAAAGTCTTGCTACACACGTGAACTTCCATGCTCCTATTGTCTATGCGTGGGAGACATTGTCTGCTTCATGTTCAGGTTTTCTGTCACAAACATTTTCTTTTGACTAGTGAAGAGAAGTAAGCCTGAAGAAGCCAAAGGAAACATTATAAAACCAATTTCAGAGTAAAGGAAATAAAATGTAATATAGCCCACAAATAAAATCTTTTCAACTACCTCTATTTGTTTCTTATCTCTCTCAAGTAATAATGAATAAATAAAAAAAATTAGGCAGGAACCGTACCCTTTCTCAAAAAAAAAAAGAATCAAAATCATCCACTGTGCTGTTGTACAAAGAAATATAAAATTGATGTAAAGGAACAGCAGCCATCATTTATTTTGTACTAGAGAGATATTTTCTTGCAATGGAAGACAATTAGTGTTGTTCTCAAGAAACATGAAAACATCAGAGAGAACAATTTTTGTCTGAAAAGAAACAGAGTGGAAATATTTTTGATCTGGAAAGACAACTTAATATGCCTTCAAAAAATTGAGAAAGAGACCGAAAAAGAGACTGCTGTGGTTTTCCAGACAAACATAATGCAACTTTACTCTTGAAGATGTTGGAATTCTGATTTTTTAATATAATCTGTTGAAAATGTTCTCTTTCAGACGTTGTCTCACTTTGCCAAAACATTCAAACTTAATTATTTCTTTTGAACACTAGAGAAAAGATACTTTTAAAGCATATTTCAAAAATATTATCACTGCCTGTTGAGCTCATGAGTTCCTGTAGGAAAAAGAGATTATTTTTTTCAAATACTTTTCTAGTTCTTGCAGGAAGATTGTTGATTCTTTTCATTTTGAAGTTACTTTTTTCCTCTTCTGGGATGCACCTTCCTCTCTCTTCAAAAGATTACTGTTTGTATTAGAGTAGCCTTGAAGACAAATGTGACACTGCTCTGGGAGAACCTTTAGATCTTGCCTTGGGAAATGGAAAAGGCGCCGTGACTATCGAGCTGTGTGCCTGTCCCTGTGCAAACATCTATTATGGCCTGATAGGGTCAGGCACCGCTGCTATGGTATCAGCCCTTAAGTGGTTGAATGAACATTAGAATAATGAGGTGAAGAGCATACCACTGCAAGCAAGCATTTGAACTGACATTTGAACATGCAAAAAGATGAAATCAGATTTTGCAAACTAAGCCAGAACAACCATCAGAGATGTATGGCACTGCTGGCACGGCTCCTCCAGAGAGCTCTGCATTGCTGCTGACAGGGGAGATGGAAAACAGACTGGTGACAGGAAAGAAGGCACCACACTTTCCACAAACATCTAAGGGTCATTCTTAGTGTCCAGGGACAAATTCCAACTTGGACAACTTGGCAAATGCTGTCAAAAAGGCAGAAATACCAAGGAAACAATGTAAGCAAGCTTGTTCTACCGGCTGAAAGATGACCAGGCTGTTTTTTGACAGAAAGTCCTAATTGTCATGAAATATCACAATTTATTTGGTACAGCAGATGACAGTCAGAAAAGCATAGAGAAGGCACTAAATCCTCTGGGTACCCAGCTGTTGAAGAGGATGGACAGAAAACCCCAGAAGGCTTCAAGTGATGAAGTTGGCATGTCTTAGGGAATTAGCACCCAGCATCTAGAAATTATAAACACGCTACTGAAATGCAGGATCTGGCTGTATGTATTCGTTCCACTACCCTGCTAAGACAGAATAAAAAGGTGAATTAAACTTGTTGTTTCTGGTTGATTTTGACTGGTTTTTGTTTTGTTTGTTTTTTAATAATTACTTTGTTTATCTAGATAGTTGAACAGTATTGACCACCCTTGTTTTTTGGCAATGGGGACGTTGTTCTGATTTATTTGCACAGATACCTAGTCCATTGCTGAAGTCCTTTGTTTTGGAAAGATTTTGTCTTAAAACCCAGATTTTGTCAGTAAGGGAAATCTATATTTTTGTTTATTCTTTAAACATGTGAGTGTGTCCAATTTAACACTGGAGTACTGACGTGATCTTTTTGAGCTTCCTTTTCTCTTAAAAGTCTTTGGCTTTTAAAAAAATAGTATGAATACATGTTCAGATACTTGCAGCACAAAAGGAGTCAGACCTACATCAGTACTGCCAGATCAATGCACCTGAATAAAATCAGCATAAAAGCAGTTAAAGCCAAACAAGATGAACATCTTCCTTGCTGCTACACAGAAGTCTTGGCAGCTGTGGCACTGGTAATTTTATTCCAGAGACTGTTTGTTCTCACAGTTGTAGCTGTGACAAAATATCTTCTGGGCATCTCTCTAAATGGGAGATCTAAAGTCCTCTGTAGGCAAAGATGCCTTTACAAGGAATTCCTTAGGGTTTGATCAAACTTCTACTCATCAGAACACTAAAATTTTAGTTCATTTTTTTTAATGATACCTATACAAATATAGTTAACCTAAAGAGAATATATAACGATCCCTCTACATTAAAAGTCTTCACATCTAATCTGATTTTGATAATACTCTATTTGTATTTCAGGGTTTCCTATTTGCTTGGTCAACATGGACTACTATTCTGCAGCCTCTCATCTGTAGTTGTAGTCCTTTTTCTGTCTTGATTTGGCAACAATATTTTAGAAATACCAAGATCTTTCCAATGCCTTAATTCCAAAACAAAGGTCATGGGAAAAACTGTTATACTTGAGTATAATCACACCAAAGTGTAAGCCGGGCCAGAGGTAACATCTTTCAATGATACCAGAAGCAGGTTAAACACATGAGATGGTCCAGAGACATTAACACATAGGGCAGGCCATTAATGGGCAATGAATTACTGATACATCTTCAGAAAATTTTTTCTCTGTGCTCAGAACCGCTAACAAGGTATGTAAGAGATATGCACTTAGCCACATTTTAGGCACTCAGCTTGGGTGACTACTGTCCCAAGATACCAAATTTAGTTGGTATAGCAGGACAAGCTTCTCCAGACAGCAAGTCAGAGCAGGTGCTGCAGAGATGGCAGTGAGTATTTCTCATTGTGTTAAGGGAGAATTAGATCATAGCAGTTTAACATGTTACACCTGACTAGAAAATCTCTGTATCTGCTTGGTGCAGTCTTCGACTGAAAGCATATATCTGTACTATGAGATGCTGAATATATTAGGGCATACAGTTACCTCTGGAACTAAACACAATGACAACACAATAAAAGCAAATGAAAGGAGAAACAGAAACAGTAAGACAAGAGAAAACAAGCCAAGATGCTACAAATGTAAACACTTCCCTGTCCTTCTGCAATATTCTTCGTGTATGTTCTGCACAGGTTCAACTGCACTGTTCTGTTCATTAAACCACATGAAACATCCAATGATTATTCTAAACTGTGGATTAGAGCACATATGCAGAGAGTTGAGGATGGCTTGTGCATGCATGTCAATAGCAATAAAAGCCCATACAACTTACAGCATGGTGTTCTAATAAACAGGGAACGTACCAGAGATCAACATTAAAGATCTAAGCCTCATTTTCCTTCATGGCACTGCACTGTTGTATAAAGGAATCTGCAAGGATACGGTTCTGACCTGCGTATAAATGATTTTAACCTCTGTATGGTTGCATCCTGATGGAGCGTTCTTCCTCATTTTGTATTCCTTACGCATTTCTGGGCTTCAGCCAGAATCAGTACCAAAAATGAGACACTGCCACTCTAAAGGTATTTCTGTCTGGCAACAGAGACATGGGAAATCTCATGGGAAAGCATATTGTGAGACTGTTGGGTGGGGTTTTAGAAACTTGAAAGATGAGGGTAGCCTGGACAAAACTTCACGTTGGTAGTTATTTGTGCAAATTGAATGTAAACTATTAAATCTTTCTAACTGGTCTGAATAACTGTGTCTGTACTCACTCCAGTGGGAATGGATCTGTAGAACAAAACAGCTGGTACTGAAGACCTGACATATTCACTGAGCTTATTTTGGTTGAGATCTACTTCAGATAGGCTCCCAAACAGTTTGCGTCTTCTGAAATTGTTCTACAATGTGAACTAAAGTACAGCAAGAGGAATTTACCTCAAAAACACACCTCTGACTCAAGAAGAGATGGTAGTGTACACATGCCTGAACGTACTCAGCAGTGAAATCCCACATCTGAATAATGCTTTATGTTTCAAGAGTATTTTATAAATATTCATTACAGACAATTAGAAAATGGACTTTTACAAGGAAAAAAATTAAACCAAGATCTCTTAAATTACAAAACATTCACCTGAGCTTTCAAAGAAAAAATATTGGTAAAAATTTAAAACACTGTGTTTTTCAAGCAAAACATACCAACCTATTTTGATTCTATCTTTCTTGGCTCTTTGCACCACATTCAGCTGATTCACTCCACCAGGTTCCCAAATCTTAGCTCTGTGCAGACTGTGCTTTGGAAAAACAAGATCCATCTGGCAAATGCAGGCAACACCACCACAAAAAGAATTGACTCACATGACATTTTTCTTATTTTCATTCCTAATCTTGGGAAGAACCCAGAACTTAAGTCATGATAAGCAAAAAACTTCTTCCATGAAAATGGAAACCTAAGTGCCCACGTGGCAGGTAGCACTAAGGTTCGCCAGAGCTTGTAGTCACTCTTCATAACAAGGCTAGGGAGGCAGACTCAATAACGAGGTGTTGCACCAGACTCATTACTTCAACTGATCAGATGACAAATAAGGACAAAGTACTGACTATTACACTGTCCAAGAAGTGAGCAAACAACCTGAGGGTTCCCTCATTATTAGTTGAAACAGACTAGGATTGCATTTAACAGTGGATGAAAAATAACGGTCAGGCATATAGATTTAGCAGCTGTGAAATCTCTAACTCCCTGTACACTGTACAGATTTTCCACATACAAAGAATATCCTGACCAAAACGCAGTTCTTCCCTGGTGATCTGAAGGAGAGTTACCATTACTATCAAAAGTATTATTAAGCTGACATATGTGTGGAAGATGTGCATTTCACACAGAAGAAATAGGGGGGACACATGCAGCCAGTATAGCAATATAATACACTGCGTTCAAAAAAACTGGCAGCTTCCCATTAAGCACCCAAAGATAACTACTGAATTCAGTGGTCATTCAGTGTCTGCAACACCCCTGGGGAGAGATAGAATGTTTGATTTCTCCAAGTCTGCGTGCCTGTGTGATTAAAAAAAAAAGCTGGGAAAGCATTACTTTGCCAAAGAGTTTGCTATTCAAAAGTGATGCCTGTAATTAAGGCCATTTGTGTCAAACTTCTGCATCCTCAAGACTCAGGTTAGACACACACATCTATCACAACCTAACATGTTCAATGAAAGAAGAAATACAGGGTTGAAATCTTTACATGGTGATTATTAAGTAGAGAATAAGTCAACATACAAAGGAAAGAGACAAGAAATGAATGCATGTAGGGACTGTCAAGAGCATATCAAAGCTGCAATACCAATCATAAAAAAAAAATCAGCACAAAGCTTTTTAATTTCATATCCTTCATAAGGAAGATATTTTTCACGGTGAGGTTGGTGAAACACTAGAACAGGTTGCCCAGAGAGATGTTAGATGCTCCATCCCTGGAAACATTCCAAGGTCAAGTTGGACAGGGCTCTGAGCAACCTGATCCAGTGGCAGAGAGGTTGGACTAGATGACCTTTAAAGGTCCCTTCCAACCCAAACTGTTCCATGATTCTATGATCTTCAAGTCTCATCAGCTTGTAATAATTCTTAAATATGTGATTTGTATGTTAGTTAAAGATTAATGAACTTTATTTATAAAAACCTCAAGGAAAAGTTCACTGATAAATACCCATGGATGGCAAAAGTCCCTAGAATAGATTTTTTTAATGATGGGAATTATTGGGAAGACTTAACAAATGTGGCCTATTACTACTGGCTTCAAATTTCAGGGACCAGATGATAGCCTGTTACAAATAATCTTTTAGACTGCTGGTATTTTGTTAGATTTGAGATAAAGAGGGCTTTTGTCTAATGGTATCGTATAGCTCTGCCGTATGACTGCTTTGCTCTTAAAATTTCCTTGACTTGAGGGTAATTGTAGTTAAACAGCAGTTATCCAGGCTCTTGAGGAAATCCAGACAGTTGCTTTAGAGCTGTTTGAGATGCCATATTGGTACTACTTAGAAATAGCGCCAGTACTTGCAAGAGCAAATCTCCTCTTCTGAAGGTAACATTCTGCTTTGAGGTTATGAACGTTCCAAACCACAGGCATCCAACTAAGACCATAAAACCAGTTTAAACAGGGTTAAACCCCCAAATTTCCATTATAATCCAGTGGAGTCAATTATTGCATTAATTTTAGTAGAACAAAAATACTGCAAAATATCACAAGAGTTGGATCAAACATCTCATTGTTTAAGCAAGGTTGAATACTTTGAGTTGAAACCTTGGTCAGCTTAGTTTCATGGCAATGGTTTCTTTTAACAGCCTTCTATTTAAAATAACAGGAAAAAACATCCCTGGCAAACTAGCAAAATCCCAGATAGTTAAAATATTTGAAACTTAAATTAATGAGGGAAGCTTTCATTTTAACACTCGTTGTTCTTCCCTTTCTCTTTGGGTATAGAGAAATTTCTGTGATGTTCCCCCTTCTATAAATACATTAGCAACACAAGGAGGACTAATGAGAACCTCCATCCTTTATTGGGTGCCAGGGGAAACATAGTAAAAAAGGATGAGGGAAAGACTGAGATGGGATCCACCCAAGGGTACTGAGGGAGCCAGTGGAAGTGCACATCAAGCCACTTTCAATCATCTATCAGCAGTCCTGGCTAACTGGGGAGGTCCCAGTTGACTGGAAGCTAGCAAATTTGATGCCCTTCTGCAAAAAAGGCCAGAAGGCGGATCTGGGGGACTACAGGCCTGTCAGTCTGACCTCAGTACCAGGGAAGATTATGGAGAGGTTCATCTTGAGTGCCATCGCCTGGCACGTACAGGACAACCAGGCCCAGTCAGCATGGGTTTATGAAAAGCAGGTGCTGCTTTACCAACCCAATCTCCTATGTCAAGATGACACACTTCATGGATGAGGAAAAGGCTGTGGATGTTGTCTACCTAGACTTTAGTAAAGTCCCACAGCATAGTCCTGGAGGCACTGGTTGCTCATGGCTTGGACAGGTGTACTCTTTGTGGGGTGAAAAACTGTCTCTATAGCTAGTCCCAAACAGTTGTGGTGAATAGAGTTAAATCCAGTTGGTGGCTGATCACAAGTGGTGTTCCCCCGGGCTCAGTTTTGGGGCCAGTTCTGTTTAATGTCTTTATCAAAGATCTGGACAAGGGGATCAAGTGCTCCCTCAGTAAGTTTGCAGATGACACCAAGTTGGGCTGGAGTGTTGATCTGCTGGAGGGTAGGAGGGCTCTGCAGAGGGATCTGGACAGGCTGGATTGATTGGCTGGGGCCAACTGTATGATGTTCAACAAGGCTGAGTACTGGTCCTGCACTTAGGTCACAACCACCCCATGCAACGCTACAGGCTTTGGGAGGAGTGGCTGGAGAGCTGCCCAGTAGAAAGGGACCTGGGGGTGCTGGTCAACAGCTGGCTGAATATGAGCCGGCAGTGTGCCCACGTGGCCAAGAAGGCCAACAGCTTCCTGACCTGTATCAGAAACAGTGTGGCCAGCAAGACCAGGGAAGTGATCGTACCCCTGTACTAGGCCCTGGTAAGGCCACGCCTCAAATCCTGTGTTCAGTTTTGGGGCCGCTCACTACAAGACAGACCTTGAGGTGCCAGAGTGTGTCCAGAGAAGGGCAACGAAGCTGGTGAAGAGTCTAGAGGAGAAATCTTACGAGGTTGGTTGAGGGAACAGGGGTTGTTGAGCCTGGAGAAAAGGAGGCTGAGGGGAGACGTAATCGCTCTCTACAACTATCCAAAAAGCAGTTATTGCAAGGTGGATGGTGGTCTCTTCTTCCAAGTAACAAGCCATAGGATGAGAGAAAACAACCTCAAGTTGTGGGAGGTTTAGAATAGAGATAAGGAAAAATTTCTTCACTGAAAGTGTTGTCAAGCACTGGAACAGGCTGCCCAGGGAAGTGGTTCAGTCACCATCCCTAGAGGCGTTTAAAAGTTGTGTAGATGTGGTGCTTAAGGACATGGTTTAGTGGTGGACCTGGCCATATTAGCTTTACAGTTGGACTTGATGATCTTAAAGGTCTTTTCCAACCTAAATAATTCTATGATTTTTTGACTGTCCTTTTTTCTGGTAATGAAGGTGGCATTAATTGTCCTCTTTCAAGACAATGTTAGCCAAAATGAGCTGCTGAAGATGCTGCTGTTGATCTTTCATGACTATGAATATGTTTTCTTGGTGACAAAATAAGACAAACACCCAGAGAGCAAGGACGAAAGAACAGCAAAGATAATGCGCTCTTCTGTTTCTGCAGACCGTTGCATAAAGCGTCTATGTAAGCGAGAAAGGGGTTCAGTACTCATTCTTACCAGCTGCCTGGAGCCAGGTAAACATACATCGCTGTCAGGCTGTTTAAGACATAGCTGCCTTCCTGTTCACAGGCTGCGAGCAGCACAGCCAAAGACACATTCTTTTTTGCTCAAACTATGTTCTCTTCTTTAGTAGAAGGCAAAGAAGGAAGAAAGGAAACAGACTCAAGAACAGAAAGACCACACACTCAGAGGTGCGCAGCAGTAGGAAGTTAAGTAATCCTCCAGGTGAGAAATACTTTTTTCTTTTGGTGGCACACTTTGGTCAGGGTTTCTCTGAAGGTCAGAAAAATAAAGGCTGAGTGATACTCCAGTGGATGCTGTGGTTTCAAAAGCTTGCAAGGAGGCCAGAAAGGGTGGAGAAGGTTATTTATTTCTACCCATTTGTACTGTTGGTTTCAGCATCAAATTAAAAAAATCTCAGAAGAGGCGTTTTTTCCATCCTCCACTCAGCTCACATTTCTTTATAATGTTTCTGTTTAGTTCAGAGATTGCCATTGATTCATGAGCAGGACCTAACCTGAGTCATAAAATGGTACCAGCAGATTTAATGCTTGATTATGTCTATCCTTCCATCTTTCAGTTTAAGCTAACTTCATAAATAATTTTAACTGTACTTTTTCTAATCTTGGTCAACATAAAGTGTTAAGTCAATGTTCCACATCCAACCTTGACAATAGACACATTTTCTTTTAAAACTTTTACAGGAAGCCTTTACTTTTTAATTTCTTTCTTTGCACTCTCATTATGCTAAAAAATAAAGCCTGAGGCAAAGCATTTAATCTGCATAACTACAGTTATTGACTTAGCATCCAAAAATAATTCTTCATCAGATTTATATCTTTTCGTCCATTAATTTAACTAGTCTTCCACAACCATAGTCTCTAGAGACAATCCTACATGAAGAAATATATTCTCTATTAATTCCATACAGGAAAAATCAATGTGGCATTCCAGAACTTAAATGTTAAAGCTCATCTTACTCAAATTTCCATTCCTTTATATGCCACGATAGTATTTTATGTTGCAGTCTCCAGTGACATGAAGAGAACAGAAGCTGAATAGTACCTGAACCAGGCAGAAATTAAATTCTCTCCCAGCACCCACAGCGCTTCTGTTCTTAACAATCCTCTGTTATTCTTTCTGACTTACTGGGAGATGTCTGTGAGATTCTGGTCTACAGCTGGAGTACCTCACCTCGTGCATCATGATCATGACAGCACAAAGCTCAGAAATGCACATTTCATCCACCATACCATTAACTGGACATGTCAATGAAGAAATAAACATAAATGACCTTTGATAATATTGGAAAGGTCTCCAAGACTCAACAGCATCACTAACTGTCATGGCATTATGACATGTACTGAAAAATGAGATATCCTCTTGATTACATTTCTAATTATAAGTTTAGCCAGATAATTTATGGAAACCATGTTTGAAAATAATGCAACTGAAGGGTTTTTTAGTAGTGCTCCTATTACATTAGATATAAAGGATACTGCATGGATTTACAAGCTCTAACCAAGGAAAATAATTTTCCTTTATTTCAATTAAGGAACCAGTCCTCTACAACCATATTTCAGACATATCAAGCTGTTCAGAGATTTTCCATTTCTCATGTCAGCTTTGAAGCAGTAAGGCAGGCTCCCCTGCAGACCAACACTCAGATTTTGCTGCCATAACTTCCAGTAGGTTCAAAAGCATGAACAGGGTGGGATTGCAAGTGCCTACACTTAGATTAGCTTAAAGCCATCACAAAACTGCAGCCTGAGCAACCTAGTGATGGCAGTACTCAAGTACTTTGCTAAGTATTCAGTCTCATTAGACTTGTTTTCTTCAGGCCTATCTTTCTTCCTGCACTTTTTGCTTCTTTCCCAGAAGCCCTTAAGTAGGATGTCAAAACAAACAGTACTCAAGTGGGAGACAAACATTTGATTGCGTGATGTTAATGTGCGTTTCAGATGAGGCTAAACTATCCCACAATGCCCCAGAATGCATCTCAGTTCACCTAGGGAAAAGCTTACATGAAAATGAAATAGCAACCTAAATCTACAGAGAGCTGCTAAATCACTTCCATATTGCAGCTGATATCACTGTCTTTAGAAAAGCTCCACAAAAGGCTTCAGAGAAGTATCAGAAAAGCTGAAACATAAACATTAGGTTATTTGTGCAGAAGGCCAAGGTCATGCTAAAGTGTTTTTCTGTTTTTCATGTTTTGTGAAAAATCAATATTCCTCTCAGACATGGTATATCGTACATGGAGTTGCATAACAGTATCTTTGCACTGCATGTCCCTGACACACTTTGAAGCTGCTGGAAGCTTGGATAGAATTCAAAATAATGACAGATTCTGCTAAAAAGACTGAATTAAAAACTTCAAAACATATCTACTTTCTTCAGTTGAAAGCAGTGGATTTATTCCCTTCATTTTTTTTCAGGGCTAGGGTCAGCTCTTTAAGGGGACAACAATTGTACCAATCAAGGCATCACGTTCTGACCAAGCAATAGCAAGTGAGCAGATTGTTGCCGTGGAGTTGGAGAACATCTGAGAGATCGGACTGACCTCATGAAGACTGACTCACATCATCAGAAAAAAGAGCGGTTCTTACCAAGACCAGTCTTGCCATATGCATAAGAGCAAACCAACAAGACGGAAAAGAGTAACTGTTTGCATATGCAAATTTCCAGCAGTCTGTACTGCCCTTGAACATACAGAATCCGTGACCAAGTTAACATTCCTTTTGTGCATTTAACAGCTGCAATGTAATCACCAAGTCCCACCAAAACCAATAGAAAAGGGATGTACTTTCCACATTATATGTCTAAACAATCTGGCAAATATTACCTTCCTAACAATTTATTCTGTCTTCCTTCATCACTATGTAGTACATGACCTGAACAAGGACTTCGAGGGAAAGCATTTTCTCACCCAAAGAAAACTTATCAGATTTTGACACTTTTCTTCCTTCCATATAAGGACAGAAGAAGAGACATGACAGTTTTCAGAAACTGAAAATACCCCCCAAAACTAGACCAAATTTTGCCTAATTTCATACTTTATTTTCCCTTTCACCAGAAATGAAGTTATTTCTACAAATAAAAAAAAAATTAAAGCAAAAAGTAAAGCAAAAAGTAATTCCAAAGTATAAGAAAATCTTTGGTTGTTTCGTGTGTCAAAATCAAGCTTTGGATCATTTCCACATCAGCTTATTGAAAGAACTGGCATGTGAAATTGAAAGCAAGGTGCCTCAAGATGGGCTGTAATTTTGTCACAAAATGGGACTTTTCACCTGAAAGCCACAGTAGAGTGAATATTGAATTGAATATCTTGACAGACAGGTCAGTCAGAAAATGACTATGAGTGTTGATGTGATGCCACTGTGAGAAAGGCTGATGCAAACCTACCAGACTGTTCTGCAGCCCAACATGTATGACGATGCACAGAGATGCTCTCTAGTTTCCTGCATACCAGGAATCTACCAATTGGTTGCCTGTGCTGAAAAAGGACTCAGTGGCATAAGTAGGTCCAATTCCAGAGTGACATAGAATTTATCAAATTAATTTTCAAATAGAATATGTGTTGACCTCAGCTCTTTCCTGGAGAAGGTTAAATTTCAACAAAGTCAGTATTTTCTGATATACAAATAACCTCAAATCCCTGCTCAGCTCTTATGTAAACCTCCCCGGTACTACTGTCCTTTGAAAGTATATTCATTTGCTTTAGCTAGGCATCGTGCCATGTCTTCATCAACTCAGTCTCAGTTGATTCATCTTTCTTATTACACGGGAAAGCAAGCCTGAAGAACAAGAAAGAGATCTGAAAGAGGATAGTACCTTATTAATTAAAAAGGGACATCAACAGATCAGAAGAATTTTATTGCAATCCCTGCAGCAGTGAAATACAAATGGCTAAAGCATGTGTTACCATGAAATTTTAGCTCTGGTTTTCTGTTCTAGCAATCAACCTGTGATTTAACCTTCTAGTGAGAGATCTTGGCAGTTGTGTACTACCCTGACTTGTGTAATACCCTGACTGAGAACACAGGAGGTAAGTGTCCTCTAATGGCTTGGTACACAATTACACCTACTGCAAGCACAGCTGATAGCACTGAGACTGAATTTGCTGTGGAAACCCATTCCCCATTATCAATTATTCAGAATTTTGGCCACCATTTGGAGATGAAGTTTTACACTTTATGTCTTCCTGCCTGGCCATCCAAGACTGACAGACTGTGGGTAATTTCAACCAAAATGATTCTTTTATCATTGCTGAAATCACAGTGAAGAGAAAATACATTACAGTGGTTTGATTGTGAAGAGTCCTGGTCTTAATTTCTCTGAACACCAACTTTCCCCCCACCCTCTGCAGACACCATTCACATTTTGGAACAGAATAAACACTTGTCAATATCTTTTGCCATTCCTGTGAAAAAAACTGTCCAAATTTGATCAAGCTCTAAGGCTGAAAAAATGCAATTTACATGCCATATATTCTCTAGAAACTCCATATTCCACTACTCTAACCTCCAAAGATTTCACCCAGCGCATAAATGCTCTGGTCCAGTCTCATGCTCTGTTCAGCACATTGGGGCATGCTGACATCTAATGTACTAACAATCTTGTGGAGTTTACTTTTAAAAACAAGTTATTAATATTAATGTGCACTGTCTTTCATGACACAGGTTTTTTATGGACTACAAATCGGGAGGAATTAATTTACTAAGAGTAGTCGTTTATAAAACGTAAGTATTCCTGATGATACTATATTTTCGGCAGTTTTGGAAATCAGCAAAAAAAGACTATCAAGAAAAAACAGATAAGGGTGGGCTGAAACAATCCATTGCAATAACAAATGAAACTGGACATGTACTACATAAGGAGCTCATGAGAATCGGTGACAGGTCCTGTGACCCATAGTCATTAGGCTGATACCTTTATGTAGCAAAATTAAGGCACTTTATTGGAAATGTTAAGACAAACACTAAAATAAAATAGCAGAACCAACAGTGGAGAAGAAAAAAGATCAGGGTCCAATTTGAAGGGAACAAAATTAAGTGCATGAATGCAATGGAGAAGATATCTCGCCAAATGCCTAAAAGGTGTCCAAGATTTCCGCATCTCTGTTCACTGTCTGAAAGAAATCATCTGTGAAACAGCCATGGGAGGGAAAGGTTTGCTGGCTGACTTCTACAGAAAACTTACTAAAAGCTCAAGAAGAACCAAACCATCTGCTTGCCCAAATAAGGGGCTTCTTAACAAGCTACTGAAATGGAATTGCAAACAGAACACTCAAGAAGGGAGAAAAGATGACAGGCAACAAGAATACGAAAGTACTGCTTTGACAGGGCTGAAAAGAAGTCCGAAGCCCAACTAGAAGAAAAACTAGCAAAGGACATCCAGAGCAGTAAGAAAGGATTGAACAGATGTGATAGTTTCAAAAGAACTTCTGGGAGAAGTTGGATCTGCTCTGAATGGGGAGACAGCACAGTGATGGATGACACAGGAAAGGCTGAAGTGCTGCCTGTCTTTCTTGCCTCAGTATTCACAGGCAACGCCTGTTCCTGTAGTGATACGTACACCAGCACAGCCTAGAAGGAAGGAGTCGGACATCAGTGGATGAGGAACAGGTTAGAGGTTCTGTCATGCTGAGCTGCACTGACTAATTGCAGTATGGATTGCTGAGTCTGGTTACCCCAAATCAGTGGCTTTTTTTTGTCTGTAGTCCTTCTGTAGGTAATTTTACCTGCAAGAACAGGAAGAGTAGAAAGGGAAAAAGATAAAGCAAGCCACAAGCATTAGGTATACTGACCTGTTCAAGTCTTATTCCTGTATGTGGCATAATACATATGAGAATAGCGATTTGTGTGCCCATGGGGCATTTGTGTGTCCGGCCTGAGGGGCTGGCATAGCACAGCTGCAGTACGGCGCGCATGAAGAAATGCTCGTCTCTTCCTTTCTCCCTGTCCCTCCTGCTCACAACTCCCTCCTTTCCAAAATTAACTTTTGAATTGAAAGTTTAAAAGGTGTCAGGGCTAACGGGTTACTCATGCAAATCAAAGGCCAAAGAAACGCCTAGCAATCTGCCCAGAGTCATAATGTCTGCATTAATAAAAAAGCCAGTCAAAACCCAATGATTAAGTCATTAGCTACGAAAGCTCTTGATGTTCTGTTGACTTCTTTTCTGTGCTTGGAGAGCAACATCCTACTCTGAATCATAACGATGTAAAAAAATCCATTCTAAAATCCACAGTTTTAATTTGCCATCTGCAATGACTAAGCTAACAGTATATTTCTTAAAGATAACACACAGCAGTCCTGCTCTTTCACCTTAAAAAACCCACTGCTGAAACACCACGTGTAACCATTCAAACTCCAGATGTTATTGGACCCTAGAATTAGTTTATAGAAAGTCAGTAGGAAAAGTGTATCAGAGATGCTTTCTCTAGAGGAGATAGGGAGGGAAAGCTTCTTTCCTGAGTGTCGTGGTTTAGCCCCAGCTGGCAACTAAGCACCACGCAGCCTCTTGCTCACTCCCCCACGGTGGTATGGGGGAGAGAATCAGAAGAGTAAAAGCGAGGAAATTCACAGGTTCAGATAAAGACAGTTTAATAGGTAAAGCAAAAGCCGCGCACGCAAGCAAAACAAAACAAAGAATCCATTCGCCACTCCCCATGGGCAGGCAGGTGTTCAGCCATCTCCAGAGAAGACGGGCTCCATCACGCGTAATGGTTACTGGGGAAGAGAGATGCCATCAGCTCCGAATGTCCCTCCACCACTTCCTCCTTCTTCATCCCAGCTTTATATACTGAGCATGACATCATATAGCATAGAATATCTCTCTTCGGCCAGCCTGGGTCAGTTGTCCTGGCTGTGCCCCCTCCCAGCTTCCCGTGCACCCCCAGCCTGCTCGCTGGCCGGCCAGCACGAGAAGCTGGGCTGTCCTTGACTACTTAGCAACAACTCAAAACATCAGCATGTTATCATCATTTTCTCATCCCAAATCCAAAACATAGCCTCACACTAGCTTCTATGAAGAAAATTAACTCTATCCTGGCTGAAACCAGGACACTGAGGAGTAAAAGGTCTGGGCAAGAAGATGGGAATGATGATTTGCTGTTTGGCAGCTCATCATATGAGAAGTTTTAGATAGAAGCAATAGAAGCAAGAAGACTTTCTGAACTACAATTTTCTCCTTTTGCAAAAACACTTTTACTACAAGAGAAGACAATTTTGAAGTCCCACCCTGCCTTACTACAAGCTTAATTGCAGAGACAACATTTTTCTCAGGGGACTTCCCTGAGCCACAAATGTGCCCCGTTTTCCCATGCTGTTGGCTTTGTATCATTCCTGCTGTTTAATTTGATAATTGTCACCTTTAGATAGCCAGTTTTACCACAGCCATCACTGTGGGCTGGATGCTCAGCTGGTACCAGTCTGTGTAGCTCCAGGGGTGTCAACACAAGAAGACTGAGTAGGCCTATATCTATCCCTGAACAATATCATTCTTTGCAATCCAGAAGTTCTACCTTTTCTGTGCTCAGTGTTTCAGGAGAGCAAGTTTCATTCTAAATAGCTAGCTTGAAGAAATTGCCAGATTTGTATAGGGTTACACTTCACATTGCTGTTCATTGAAAGTCTGGAGATAACTCTCATAAGATGTAGAGATACATGGTTATAAGACATCACTTAAAAGACACTTCAGAAAACAAGGCATATGGCAAGTTAATCAAAAGATGACTTTATACCAGGCAAGAAATTTCAGAGAGAGAGAAATTTGCTAAGAGAACTTTATTCCCACTGTTCACACCAGCTGGCACACAGCTGAGAAGATGCTGCTACTTAACATGATAGACTGCTCATCCTTCAGAATCTTGTCCAGACAACATCCAGCCCTGAAAGCAATGCACTTCACTGCAGATGGTAGTAAAAGGTAGATATATCCCAGTAATTATAACTTGTGTAGCAGAAGCAGTCTAACCAGGGTCGCAGAGACCTCACCATGAGGTGCTCCGCAGAATAAATAATGCTGCTTTCCTAACTGAACTTACCACCTGCCTGTGGAAATAGGACTGTAACCACAGCAAGTGGGAGGGTGGTTCATTTGATAAGTGCAAGTGAAATATTCCATAATCATGGTAAGAAAGCAGAGGACAAAGATGTTTCAGCAGGAGAATTTCCAGCTCCACGTGATCAAGAATCATACATGAACTCCTTGCTGAGGACTTTCTATCTCACATCTAGTCACTCAGGGTCAAGTGCATTACCTTCAAGGTCATAGGAATTTTACAAACAATGGTCTTGCAGAGGTTTTTCAGCCACTGTCATTTACACCAAGTGATTACCTTCTTAGATGATGCTATTTCCAAACCAAACTAATCTATTGAAAATTAAAGATACGAACAATAAAGAAAATATTCTGAAAGAGATCTGTTTTTGAAAGCATTTCACAGTCTGCCATGAAGACTTCAGATGAACTTTAAATAATGAACTTTAAATAATGAGCCAATAAAAATACAAATTGATATTCATGTTACCCTCAAGGGTACAGAAATAACATTAGTGCTGAGAATGTTTTATTGTTGTATTTTGTTTATAAACTGGAAGGTGTCTGTGTATCTACACTGTAAGCAAAGGTGAGTGTACAAACAGTCAACCATAAGGAGAGCCTCAGGAACACTTCTTACTAACAAGTTGTACTTGTAATAATAGAATCTGCTTGCATTGAATCCTTCTCCCTGGTATTCAGCTTCGCACTTTATGACATACAACAGAGGTATGGCAAAAGAATTGTATTCTAATTAACTTGGCCAAGTGTGCTCAGGTACTCAAGTGAAATTCTTGTGTGAATTTATTCTGTTCAGCAAAGGAACACTCATTGAAATGGATTTTGGACAGCACCTCACTTAAGGCTCAATTTTTCCTCTCCTCAGCAGCAACCTCATCTTGCTGGAGGATAACAAAAGCAACAGACTTTAAAACGATGGTGTGTAGTTGTGTCTGTGGTGGAGAAAGCTACCCCTAACTTTAGGCACACAATAATAATTCCTTCCAGACTGCACTCAAAGGGAGAGTCCAGACAGTCCACATTTGGAAAATCTCTGTCCCTAAGGTGGAAGATGACTCCAAATTCCAGTGAAAAAGGGCACCAAAAGCTGAGCCTGGAGAATCATTTGCAGGGAACAGGCAACATAGCCACAGACAGAGCACCTGAGGGAGGTTAGAGACGTTTCTGTCAGAGACACGCAAGACTGTTGCTAAACTGTTATGTAGCCAATACCTTTCCCAAAACTGGCTGCATTGAACTTGAGTCAGGCAAGTTGGAGAACAGTCAAAATTCATTGTAAGAATTCACAAGAGCAAAAATCCAAAACCTAGAGTCAGTTTACTAAGTTTCTAGGCTAATTTATGATTTTTTTCCTTAGAGCTGAGATACCCTAAACAGAAACTAAATCAAGTCTTAGAGTTACTCATTATCTAGTGATAGATTATGAGCAGAGTTTATAAAAACCCAATTGTTATATATAATTGGCCAAATCAGTAAATATCTCTGAAATGAAATCTTGAATATGTAGTTTCTGAGACTGAGAAGTCCAGTGATAACATTTTTATGGACTTTTTATTTGAAGGCAGTCAGAACATTTAATTTTTTTTTTTTCCCCCTTAAAGCTGCAGTTCTTGGAACCAACTGACTACAAAATAATTTCACCCTCTGTTGAAAAATAAATTCTACGTTCCAGGGTTGTGAAGGATAAATATTTTTTAAAAAACAAAAAGATACAGGAAATAACCCAAAAGATAAAGACAAAATAATATATATACTAAAAAACAACAACAAAACTTCATGATTTCTAAGTTCAACTCATAATTATTAAAAACTTAGGTTTGGTAACACTACTTTCAAAACTTTGTTAATCAATTAAATGAACTAGTCAACCTTTTTACAGCCCTGTTTGGAGGTTGGGCTTTTTTGAAAGCAAAAGAAAATCTGCAGGTTCAGACAGAGAAAGCATTTGTGATGTGCCCCAGTTAAACCTAGTAAGAAACAGCCTACTTTCTCTTTGCAACAGCTGAAACTTATTGAATTTAACTTTGAAATACTTTGCTCAAGGAAGCATGTACACATATTTTTTCAACTGTTGATATTTTGATCTATGAATTTAATATTGAACATATTTCAGCTTTTCCATCATAGGTCAGATAGCCAGCTATTTGCATTTAAATGAATAACCAGCATATATTTCTTGTTCTTGCTACTCTATGTGCTTTTCATGTAGCTGTTTGATATGAACACTTCTACTGATCCAGACACGGTTTTAGTAATCAGGGCAGGAGACAGGTTAATATACTAAAAATTAGACTTAATGCTGTTCCCATATATATGGCCACACTGATATCAAATCCTTATAAGGAGCACCTTTTCCCAGCCCATTTGTCTCCTATTACACAGAAGGGAGGTTTGGAGGACAGGCTGACGTAACAGCTTGGTATAACACAGAGATAGCCAACAAAGACGGAGACTGGAGCATTGTGCTCCTGTGCAGGCAATCCTAAGCCAGCAGCACTCCTGCCTTTGAAACTGGACAAATCACCATCTCGTGCCTCTGCGTGGCCAGTGCTGCCAGAATGACATACAACTGCTTGGCAGAGATGCAGTGGATTCCCAGGTGAGCATTACATGTCTTAACTGGGTCATTACAGGAGCTCAATGGCAAAGGTTGAGATGTGCCTTGTGGAAGCTGATGCTGAACTGCCCGATTTTTATCCAGCCTGCTGGAAGCACCACACAGTGTCCTTTGCAAAAATACACGCAGTAGTTTGGCAATCCAATGGTTTTAATTCAGTTGCAGAAAGGAGATTTATGTTAGGTGTTAGCACAGAAAAAAAACCCTCCCTTGCTTTTACTTATAGGTAAGTTCTTTAATAAATCACTGAGAAAAGCTGGGGACTCTCCACAGTTAGAGCTCCATAGAACCAGGGCAGAGAAATGGCTATCTGAAATGGGGGTGATGGTGAGGGAAGTTCACAAGGAGTTTGATGCTGAGCTGGATGAACTCAAGCCTGGAGGACTTCCCAGGGGCCTGTCCAGTCTTATTTTCTAATCTTTAATGAAATCTGTTTGAAAACTCATTAATATTTTTGCTGGTTGCTTATTACAAATACATGGTGAGTTGTTCACATACTTCTTCGAATGGGAACATGCACCACCAGAGGACGTGACAACATCCGGAGGAGCTCTGTGATGCTATAGCCACTCTCTCTCCCTAAGATATGACCACCATTGTGGCTCCCCAGTTGGCAAGGAGCTGCTCTTTGACTTCCCTCTGCTCTTGCTGAGGCTCATACCAGCAAACAAACAGCCAGCAATTTGGCAAGTCCTGCCCAGGGTCTGATTGTGCTTGACCCACTGGTATGACCACAGGGAAGAGGAAAAAAGAGATACATAAACACAGCAGCAAGAAAAAAAAAAAAATCAGAGTGTGAGTTCTCAGAGACATATTCCAGCTGAGGGAAACTCAGTGGGAAATCTCTTGGCTGACACTCTGAAATCTGCAAGTTTACTTTCAAACAGCAAAGTTGTCCAAGTCTTTATGCTATCCACATTTTAAAAATCACCACCTGAAGGATTTATGGCAGGCTGCATGGGCAATTACATTGCTCTATTTGTTACTGTGGAAACACATTTTGTGACTGGTGAAAGCTATGAGAAAGATATTGAATGAACTTCTGAGAAACAATATTTTAAAATTAAAGCCAAACACTGGTATTAGCCCCACCAGGAAGATTTAGCCTCAAGGCAGTCATGAAACGCCAGGGAGTCAGCAGGAAAGTGCCACCAAGTCTTGCTGGGATTGATTTTGTAGGACTAGCTCTGTGTCATAGGATGGGAAGTAAAAGTAGAGTCAACTAATCAAACTAGTGTTCTCACAGCTGGAGAGCTTTGCCCAGAAATGGGTGTAGCGAAGAGTCAGAACACAACAGTAATAACTCCTGCTCTGTTTGACTGTGAATATTTTCCAAGCAATCCAGTCCTATGACATCAAACTGTCAAGACTTTGGTCCTTTAATTTTCTCTTTAAGCTTTCCATTGGCCCTTAGTCATGCAGAACTACTGAACTTGCCAGGTGTTTGCTAGAATTTACAGGGGGTATATTCTAGCATATATATTCTATACCCCCTGCAGAATAGGGTCTCTTCACATACCTAGAACCAAGGAAAAAGGCATGCACTGTTAAACCCAGCCAAAAAAGATTTCCTATCAGTGCCACTCCCAGCATCCGATATGTGTGACTCCAGAGCACCATTGTCCTGGAATTCTCATTTCCACATCACCCTTAGTCTGTCCATCCCTGAAATCCCACTGGAAATTCTATTCCAGGGAGTAGGCTTAGAAAATCAGGGTGACAGCACTTTGGCACACACCAACAGAGGACAGTTTCCAACCTTCCACAGAAAAAACTGAAGGAGTACAAGAAATCTGGTTAATGCCTCCCTCAAATTATGTGGGTTTCTTTGCTTCTTTTATTATAGGTGGTTTGGAAACAGAAATTCCCCAAATTAGTCAAGAAAACCAAATCCATTAAAATCATAGGAGGTAGCAAAACAGACAGGAAAACGGAACCCCTCTGTTACATAGGAAATGCCATCCTTCATTTTTAGAGTGATGTCACAGCAAATAAAAAAATTAAATAAAAAAAGAATTGTAAGAATATGTTTGTTAAATAAGAAAGGAAATATCTTTGTGTGGGAGTCTTCTGGACCCTGGATGAACACTGATTTCCTTCCCACTGACCAGGCACTGGGTTTTATGTAAAAAAAAAAATATTATACATTTTGGCCAAATTATCTGTCCTTTCAACCATTTTATAGCAGTGTATTATAACTGTCAGTAAACTTATTCTTGATTTACCCTGGTACCTGTGAGAGGAGGATTACAGCTTGCAGAAAGCCAAGGTACTAGATTCCAGATGTGATCAATGCAAAAGAAACAATGAAAAAAGTGGAGATATGTGCATAAGTGCCAGGTACTGCAAGTTTATTGCTTACCAAATCAGATATTCACTGTCAAAAGTTCAAAAACTGACAATAAACTTAACCATTGCATCTTTAAACTTATTTATAACTCACAGAGGGAGCTTAGCATCTCAGTTTTGTCTCTCCCATAAAGTCTACAACAGCAGGAGATAATAAAATCTAGATTGAGCTTATATTGCCAAGAGAAAAATCAAGACCTGTATGTGTTGGTGGCTGTCAGGTGAGATATTTTATACCTCATTAGTGTCAGAGCAGTTATTGCTTTTTCTTCCTTTATGAATAGATCATGTGATAGCATACCTCTCACACTCCTAACCAATTTGTCACAGCAAACCTGGCTGTAACAGAAATAAGGTATTTCTTGCCATAATTCTTTTCCTTTCAATACTTGCTTCTGATGAGCCATGCTACCAAAACAAGTCTAGATGCCTATCACTGTTTCGCACATAGCTTTCTCCCTGGTACCTGGTGTTGGAAACAGCTCTGGCATTCCCTTCCCCTTGGACCTCCTCACTGCTGCAGTGATGTTTCATTCACAGTTGCCCATGCAGCATTGGCAAATGCCCTCCCACACCTGCATGGCATGGGAGGGCTCTAGCCAACCTTTCCAGCAGCCTCACGAAGCTCCTGGGAAGCACTGCAGCTCTGTGTATCATCCCTGGGGAAATTTACGGTTCTCAGAGCAGACAAAGCACTGCTGAGCAGTATTTGCACTTCACACATTGAGGATTACTCAGGATAGCAGATTAATGTCTCCCCAGTAGATAATGCTCTCCTGGTGGAAGCTGGCCACACGTGTTCTTCCCTCAGATCTGAGCCAGAATGGTCTTTACTTAGATTTTGACCAGACAACAGTTGTGTCCATATTTTTTTTTTTGTGTGCTGAGATAGTTCACACCATCTCCAATCTGCAGAGAATGTGCCCTAGTATTCTCATATAGTTCAGGGGGGAGATACAAGGAAAAGTAACGTAGATTAATTTGGCCAACAGACAAAGCAAAATGGAGCAGGATTCTACAGCCCAATAGTTGGAAAGAAAAGCACATAGCTATGCCTAGTCCCTGTTCCCAGGGCTGTTGATATGCTTTACAATAAATACTCATTATTTTGAATCTATACTGAACACTCCTGAGGCAAATGGAGACTGCTAGAGTTATTTTTGGGAAATTGGCTTATTCCTTTCACTCTGTTACTACTCACGGGAAAATCTAATCAGTTAAAGAACCATAGTTAAATATTGTTTTCTTTTTTTTTAAAAAGCACACATTATTACTCTGGGTTTTGAGTGGAGGGCATGAAGTTGTGTAAGCTTTAATTAATCCACTGAACCATCAGCTTATTCTCTACTGCAAATACTGCCATCTGCTACTAGTTCATGCATTGATAATTGTCTGCTACGAGTTTGCTTCCCCAATATTATCTGATTAGGTAATTAGCCTATAGAACAATATGTGACATAATGCATTATTGTTCTATTAAGCGTGATCTGTTTGAAAGCATTAAGGAATGCACTAATACTCTTTCATTTCTGTGACTCATATCTCAACCAACACCCATCCAGAGAATGACAAAACAATTCAAAAAGGAACGAGGGGGGAAACAATCCCCAAAACCACATAAAAATCATGTCAATAAACTCAGGCATAAGTACTGTTTACTTCAGAATAGCTTGTAAACAAGTATAAATATGAGCAAGAAAATCTACAAGCGCTGCTCTCCAGAGAAGGCATGGATCAACATCAACAATGATCTACATATGATAAATGCCCCTTCAGAGAAATACGATGAAAAATAGTTTGTCATCAAAACTCAGGTGTTGAATAAATCAATGGAAGGTGGAATCAGGAAGAAGGAGAACAAGGCAGCATGCCATCTTTATTCACTAGCGTAAAATGTGGCTGTTTCCAACATTATGTCTGAATTAAGCTTGGGAGGCAAGCAAGTGATGAAGATTGCAGAGGAGGAGAACTGAAGTGAAGCCAACATTTCAGCACTGTCAGATCCTGTAGCTAAAGTGCAAAGTTTCTCAATATTTGGCTGAGTGGTTTTTATTTTCCGCAGCTCTTGGCCTCAGGTTATTATAAAAGGCACTCTAATTTTATTTTGCATGAGATTCCTAGCACAATCTGGGCCAGAGGAAAGGTTAGCAATGTCAGCCCTAAGTGCATGGAAACCACAACAAGCACATAAAAAGTCCGAGCTTAGGAGCCTGGAGACCTCACACATCATCACTGCTATTTCAAATTATCGAGGTCAGGATTCATTTGACCAAATTTACATGCCAACACAGTAAGTATCTACGTTTGATCTGATTCTCCCCACTCCTTTTATAGTCAGGAGAATCCTGCCCCTCACATTGGCAACACAAATGTTTTCCATCGCATTTATCTAGAACCATTTGCAAAAATCACTGTCAATTCAGTGGCACAGACTGAGGACTATGCACCTGCAAGTTAAGTTTCAGTTCTGGATCAGGCTTTCCTAACTTCAGGCATCCTTTACTTCCAACAGGCTCTGTTTCACTTTCACAGCTAAAGACATTTTTAATCCAGAAGCCCTACTGTTGGGAAGCTCCTCAGTCCACAGCCGCCTTAAGGAGGAGCCAAGCACTGAGCACCCTTCGGGGGCCCGTGCAGCAGCCCCAGAGAACTGCTCTGACCCATATAGCAAAGGCTTTATCTGACTCCCACCATCAGCACATTTTGCTGCTTTGTTTACAAAGCGATCTTTCATGGGGGACACTGCAGAGGAATTAACCAGTGGACATTTACAGGTGAGGCCACTGAAGCACAGGGGGGTGAGTGCCTTACCCAGGGTTGTTCAGCAAGTCAGTGACAGAGCTGGGATGGGGATGAAAAACTCCAAGCAGCATTGCTCTACTTCCTGATGAGGAACAGTCTTATACCAGACTATGCAAAAAAAAAAAAAAGCTTCTTTCTGCATTTGCTTTCTTTGGAAATTGAAGAGAAGAGGCAGGTGAGCTCAGCCTAAATATCCTTCTCTCTTTACTTGCTAAATATTTGTTCAGCAGTTCTCAGTCCTGCATATAACTTCCTAAGTGATGCTGCATTTGTTATTTGAAAACTTTCCTTTCTGTCTTCAAACCCAAATTCCCCTTAGACATCACTTTGCTTTTATTTATTCCACCACAAAAAACAGATGAGTTACTCAATATTTGTCAGGCTTGTTTATTCCTTTAACCATAGAGACATACCACATTTGCCAGTGTCCAGGACATGTCTCTGGGAGTTAGCAGTAGCTAAAAATACTCTGATGTTGTTTGAAATAATTGCAACTTCAGTTTTCAATGACTGTGATCTAATAATGAAATTAAATCTATAGGGTAATCCATTAAACCAGTGCTAGCATGTGTACACCGTCCTTTTCTTTGACTCTGTTTTCACTGACTATTCCTCCCAAATTTTATATCAGAGTAAGAAAAATGATAGAACTCATCTATGTTTCTTTCTCTCTTCTGTTAAATGCATTTCCCTGCTCCATTCACAAGCTCTGGCCTCTCTAAACAGGCACATTCAGTATCTTTGTCTAATTGTAACACACTCAGACCTCCTTCACTGTCTAAATCTCTCTAAAGTAAATCACGATGTCCAAACAGTGAAGCATCAAGTTCATTAAATTACAGCCTTTGACCTATTGGGCTGAATTTCCTCCTTTCTCCGCATTAAGAATGTAGGAACAACCCTATAGGATCAGGCCACCCCACCGTGGTCCTACCTCCAATACTGGGCAACAGCAAATGCCTATGGAAGAGTACACAAATGAGGCAAGTGTGGAACTATACTTCCATTGAATATGCTCCCCAGCATTTTGAGTCCAGGCTTTCCTCCACCAGAGAGTTTTCCCAGAATTTTTGCCATGTCATGTCTAAAACTTGGAACCATCAGGAGTACATTTTTTTTTTTTCCCCTGGGAAGTCTCAAGTCCTTGATCCATTCTGCTACTCCCAACCAGGATTCCTCCAGAAAGAGAATTCCAAGATGTGGGGAAAAAAAATATAGCTTCAGAAATTAGCTATGGGTCTCCTAAGGTCTCACCTCTTAATTTCAGGCTTTCATTCCAACTTGGGGTTTACTGCGAAGCCTTTTCATTCCCATTTTGCTCCTGTTTTTACATTAATAACTGTGTCAGCACGAACGGTCTTCCTGATATCACACAGCAGGATAGCATACATATTGAAAATCTACCTTATTTTTGCAGTCATTAATGATAGCTGTTATTTAGTATCAACCACATCTTCTAACAAATCAAGGCATCTCCCCCTTGCTGTGATAAAATTGCTTGACACTTAGATGAAAATATCTCCTTCATCTCCTTCTCCTCCCAGAACTCTGGGGAGTTCTCACACCATCTCACTTCAGCGATGTAATTTAAGTAAGGATTTAGGGTGAAGCCTCCAGATAATCTATGAAGGGTTACAGACACCTAACTTAGAGGTTTGAACAACCTTTCTTGGCTCTTTCAAGAAAAAAGTGAGATCTCGTACTTGGGGATTAAGTTAGAGACCCTAGAAAGAAAATACGAGTGCCCCACGTGTCAAATTCTAACATTATAAAATGCAAGACACTTGATGCAGGATGGCAGATTTCAGTCATCAGCAACTGTACTTGTTAATCTGAAATTAAAAAAAATATTTCATCTATTTTCTATCCCTGCAATACGATTTCAGTATTAGAATAGTCTTCAAACAGCGTCTAGTTTTTTTAAATTCCAGAATAGATTTTTTCCAAAGTAAAACGTTACAACGTACCTTTTTATGAACACTTCTACCAACAACCACGAAAAAAAACAGGGTGCTTTTTTTTTGAAACATATTTTTCCAATGAAAAAAGAAGTTTTTTTGATAAAAAGTTTGCAACCAGCTCTGATAAAATTAAGAGTTCTTATATGCAAGTTATACTCCTTTCTTTCTCTCGTTTTCATTTTATACTTGAGCCAGCACAGAAATGTGGTGAGTTTTAAATAAAAAAAAAACCCATCGCTTTTTGCTGATCCTTTGTAGAATTTGCGATTACTCACCAAGTTTGATATTTCTACAAGTATCAAAAATTCTCTAAAGTTTTGGAGGGGGGAATAAATCTACCTTTTGCCCCATGATTATAATTTGTCAATTTTTGTTTAAACTTTGAATATTTTTTTATTTGTCTTCCAATAGCAATGACTAAACTAAAAAAAAAAATTACAATGACAATTCCATGCCTATTTTTATGTCTAGTGTTTCCTCTTATGTCAGTTGGACCCTCCAAATCACTTTTACAGATCATGGTCTCTTGCCTTTGACTACACATAGGAAGTCACGCAGAATTTAGGCTACCTGAATATAGTCCATACGGAGATAGTAGGTATATTATTATCATCTTTGTTACCACCTGGGACCAGGGCCCTACTTATGCTAGGCATTGGATAAAAAGCAATGCCCCAAAGCTTGTAATTTAAAGAATAATAGAGTTCCTATGTAAATAAGGTTTGAAATCAATATGGTGATATCATTACTAGTATTTTAGTCTGAGAGTACAAGCATTTTTCAGTGAGAAAGGTCACAAAGAAAGGCAAGATGATTCTACAGAGTAGCTCTTTCTAACTACTTTCTTGTAATTAAGATATTGAGTTGGGGGGAGGGAAAAACATAACACTTGGGAGAATTTAATTATTTTTCAGCCTGCATGCACAAGGTTAAATGTAGCCTCAGGCAACTTTCACTGATGTGTCTCACATCTTCATGATGTCAGAGCTTTTAGTGACAGCAGTGGGCTCGTATTTTGCAAGGAATAAACCATTCTCTGGTGTATTAATTAAGCCCAAGCACGTCCTGCAGAAAAGCAATGCAAAACCAGAAGAAGTTTTGCACAGTAAGCTTACTACCTATAAAATATGTAGCTTGACAACTGCTGAGCATGAAATATCTCATTAATCCACAGGATGTGGACAGCATGGATAAGAGCTGTGTGTTTCCCCACCGTAACCATCTTCAGTGGGCATGGTCCTGATGGTAAGTCAACACTGGCCTCTTCCCCACGAAGACAGCCAACAGATGACCTGCTTATTTCCAATCATAGCATTGTTTTCTATTAATTTTCATATGAATCCAAATAGGAGTTTAGGATGTTGGCAAACATTCCAATGGAGCTGTTTACAGAAATAAGGACTCAGCTACACTTTTTTTTAATTGTTGCTATTATTTTACCATGTTTGCTAACCACATAAAGAAATGTTATTTTTTTTGCACAGTCCCCCCGCAACCAACCAACAACACCCACAATCCCCCCAAAACCACCCAGCTACCCCAGCTGCTGCATGACCTCAGTCCACGTTCACGGGCTCTCATAGATCCTTCCTTATGCTCTCCTAGAGGGCATAACATAGGTGTCACAGAGGATTCAGTCCACCCAGGTAAACTGTATAAAGGAAAACAAACCCTTTCTAGTTGCAAAAAACCAGCAACAACAGCATTTGTGCCAGGTTTCCCACTGACACTCTCCACAAGCTGGTCATTCTAAAAATCAAAATACCACAGTAAATAGGTTTAGAAATTGTGTGTTCAAAAAGACAATATTTCAAACTTAAATTTCTTAAAAAATTAAAATTGTTACAGAATAAATATAATTTTGGCAATTTTTAAAGAGAATCCCAAAAAGAATGGATAACAGAAGTTAAGTTCCCTCTGTAATCTTCCTTTCTTTCAGAATTCTGAAAAGTACATTGTTTCAAATATTTTATAAAAAATTTAATAAAATTAAAAAATTAATTAAAAATGTAATTTTATAAAAATTCAATTTAAACTTTTTATATTTTTTTATATTTTTTTTATCACTAAGATATGTAGCTTCCTTACTCTTCCCCCCAGTGCAAAATTTGACAGTGTTGGAGAAGTTTGGAAATCAGAGTGTCAATTACAGGGCTCCCTTTGCATTTTTTTTGTTGACTTACATTTCAAAAGTTGGAAAAGTTGCAAAGCAAGCTAGGAAAGCTAAACCCAAATCTAAACTTTTATGGCTTGTATGAATATTTATTAAACAGCATTTCTCCTGACAGCTCAAAATTCTTAAACATTGTGAAGGAAAAGGACAACATAGCCTGATACTCCAGAAAGACACCTCTGATATCTCAGGTGGTTAGTTTCTCAACTGGCAGCTTAAAAGGTTGAATTTAATCTGTCAATAACAAGTTATGGGACCAGCACCACAGATCACTACTGGCATGGACAGCTAAATACAATTTCATCAAGCCTCTGCGAGCACTTTCGGTGTTCATTCAAGACGTCCCAAGCTGATGTGCTTTCACGTTCAACAACCTATTGAAACTGAACAGAATAAGAACTTTTGTCTAAACTCCCAAACACAAATTGCCTAAAATAGCAAGAACCTCTTCCTCACACACCCATTTCACATGTGAGTCACTGATCATCTGAGTGCTTAGCATGAACTTGTGTGAGAAGGGTGTAATTAGTATGGTCTCAGCGCAACATTTTGTTGGGTTTTGTTTGGGCTTCTGGGTTAGCTGCATTTTTGGTCTTCCCCCCCCATAACCACTGACATGTTCTTATGTCCTTATGCCTAAGAGCACATACAGGTTTGCCTCAGGATTGGAGCCTTGGAGCCCTCCACACTAAGTATTTTCAAGGTTTGATAATTCAAATAATCTATGCCATTACATCCAACACCACTACTGGAATACACAGTCGTCATCCTGATTTGCAAGCAGACCACACTGAACTAGATTTGGGCTATGCTGAATGGTTTCATGTTTAAATTATATGGTGAAATTACTTTTTTCAAGTGGGATAGCACAGCTAGAAAGTCAACCACCTTCCCTTCCCGTATAGTACTCCAAATCTTTCATTTTTGTGGCCAGCAATGTAGGCTAGCCCTTTTTGCTTAGATATTTGAAACAGATATTTAATTTCAGATATAAACCAAACAAGGTATCAGTAAGAATAATGCAGGTTTTTTAGAAAATGTGACATAATTCAGAGTCATATAGAGATAAAAAGCATAACTTTGGAAAAAAATCTGGATATATGTAACATAATTTAAATACTATAAACATCTGTAAAAACTCGCAGGATCCTATAGGGAATCTCTTTACATCTCCTATACCTCTACAGAGAAAGTAAAATCTATTCCAGCTCTTCCACATACTTTATAGCAACTCCCTCAAGTGGCCCTAGATCAGAGTATTTTATTGCAATCCTTAGCAAAGCCACCCACAAGTACCATGCAGGGCTTACTACCCTTAGATCTGCTTCTCATGAAGTTGAGGTGGTTAGAACCACTGCAAACACATTTTGAGATGTCTCAGGTGCAAAGACAGGGTGGGGTAGGCAATTGCAGAAGACAAGTACAGAACAAGAAGTGGGAGGAACAAACAGGTTATATATCAGAAAAAAATGTGAATGGCTTGACTTTCACTAGATAAGATGTTTGCTAAAGGCTATAGATTGGATTGAGGGTTTCCTGAAGTGCAGACTTTCTGGACTGATTTAGGTTAGAATGTTTGATGGCCTTCATGGTAAAGCTTGTTTTCTGTAACTATTTTTAAAGGAGTGTTTCCTTAACAAAATATTAGGATAAATGCAGGCTAGGTTCCACATAAACAAGGTAGGTACTGTGCCTGCAAGGTATGCATGGAGCCACAGCTCAGAATGGTTCTTGTTAGAGTGAAATTTTTAACATCCCCCTGTGAGGTACAGCAGGTATCTGGTACTTCAGATCTCTCTTGTCTGAGGAAAGCCAACCTTCTCTATTTTCTTTCACGTCTCCTTAGAATCTGACTCACCTGGAGCACACGGATTTGCTTCTAACCCCACCTCTTACATCGACCTTTTTTGAGATGTTGGGGGAAGTCACTGACTTCTCCATAAACTCCTATTTTCTTCCCTGTGTTCAAATTTACTATGTACTTGCCTCTGACAGCCTTGGCTCCTGAAAGGATCCAATAAATAATAACTAGTCTGCAGTTCAAACAAAATCATTTTACAGACTGATTTATGGAGGGAAAAAGACTGAAAATTCAGAGCCCTAGGAAATAGAGGCATCATTCTCAAAATAAAAAAAAAAAGGAAAATGCTCCACATATGGTGATTACCATTGCTTAATTAAAGGCAAAGAAAGTATGACAATTTTTACACATTGAACATGTGGTTTCTCTACCACTAGAAAGCACAAATCTTTAATTTTGCCTTAATTTTTTTAGTATCTCAAGTAGAATTGTTGCTCCTCCTGAACTACTTTCAAATAATCTAGTTCCCTCAATTTTTTCTGACAAGACACAGGATAAAGCAAAGCTCTATACAGCCACAGGTAGATTGCCTCTGCTTCCCAAGCTAGCTTTGGTTGGGACTGAACCAGTGATTTTTAGTCTTTCCTGACTTGGAAAGGCCTAAAATCTTCCAACAGAGATGCACCCCCAACTCCCTGAGAGCAAATTTAGTCTACTAACAACAGGCTTTTCTCAGCTGTGTTACACGGATTCCTTTGTCCACAGGTTGAAACCCTCTGCTATGTGCTATCTGGCAGTCTGCAGCATGAACATATCTGGGTTCTGAGAAAGATAGCTCCCAGTTTTGGGTCTTCGAAAAGTACATCTGGATCTACCTACTAAAATATTAATTCATTGTATTTTCAAGCCTCAGAGCTTGATTATGGCAGCATAAATCTGTTATATCAATAAAGCCAACAGATCTGCACAGGTGTGAAACCAGGTACAAACTAATCCCTTTCTTCCCACAGTCCTCACTGTCAAATTCATTTTCAGTGCAATCGGAAGTTAGGCTACGTTAGCGACTTCAGAGCATGACATTGTTCCACGTGCGCTAATCAATACTGAAACTAGCTGGCAAAATTTTTGTGTAATGTGAAACACAAACACAGAGATAAATTTTCTCCACGTTTAGACCTCATTTACTTGTTAGTTTTGTTTTATAATGTTGTGTATTACTTTCTTCACTTCTGCTTTTCAACAGTATATGCATATATATTTCATGTAAACAGATGTAGTTTTCTCATCCACTATAGGACTAAGCTATTCATTTTGGAAAGCATTGCCTCTGTTATGTATGATTCTCACCAAAGGGAGAAACAGAAGACCATTTGTTGCTCTCTCACTTGTGGCCCACATCCAACAAAGTACGTAGCCATATGTTCATTTCCCCTTCTGGGCTGGGGCTTTGGCTATTGGACAGCACCTAAATCCATGCACCAGGAAAGGTATGTTATCCATCACTACTGTGAGCCAGTCAAAGACAGATGCCTTAAATAGCTGATTTAGACACCTGGAGTATGACAATTATTTGATTATCCTATAGAAATCCAGAGACTAACGGGCACAGGGACTGTTCATAATGGAAGTACGTAACATGCAGCAAGATAGCCTCAAAACACATGACATAACAGAAAATTGCTTCACATATGGCACTCCTTATGTTCTCTGATTATCACATTTTAGAAATTGAAGCATTTGATGAAAACCACCGGACTATAAATTGGTGCCTTCCACATCTAGCTTCTTACATTCACAGTATGACCTGCTCATTATACCCCATTAAAAGGGTAAACATGACAAGGTAATGGATTCATTTTGACAACAGCTATACACTTTGATTTTTTTATTTCTACTTTGCTAGCTCACATTGAAAAATCCAAGAACTCTCTTTAGTTACTAACCTATGAATGGCTAGACCCTCATGTTCTGGGATTAATATTAAAAAATGACAGAAATTACTCACTAGGCAAGCAAGCATTGGTCATGGAGTTTTGGGGTTGTTGTTTTTTTGGGTTGGTTTTTTTTTTCTTTACAAAGTTTAACTTTGCTCTCATAAATATGCTTTTATACTTTGCTTTTCAGATTATCTCAATCTCTAACTTTGAACACCCCTGAATTTACATTGAAATCTATACCTATTCATTGTCAGTATCTATTGTCAGATCCATTTTCTAGGTGAACTAAAAGCACTGCTCTTCTAGCTTGGCAATCCAAACGCATCACTAAGTAATCATACTTCTAGTTCACTTGCACAGATTTGTATTTACTGCATTGGGATTTTTTAACACAGGCTTTATGTTCACATGTCTAATGCATGAAATACAGAGCCAGCAAAATCCTGAGGATCTGCCTGGTAGTTTTCTGGCCCCTGAAATTAAAGGCTATTTTTCACGTACAGCCTCTCCTCACTCTGTCAAAGGAAATAAAAGAAAGAAACAGGGAAGGAAGAAAGCATCTTTTAAGGCTCCTGAAGATTTTAATTGCATCAGTGATTCAGGAAATCTCATTCTCCCTTCTGCTTGCTCTGAAACGAAGGTGAGACAATGAGCAGATTTCTGTCAGTTAAACAGATGTTCTGTACATGCAGACATTTTTGTGTTTAATGATAGCTTTGATGCTACAATTAGCTCTGTAAGATCTGCTGCTAAGGGTACTGGTACAGAATACACTAAATGCCTTTTCTGTAAAAATTTGAAGACATTCTTTTAAATAAGAAAGATCCTCATAAAATGAGGCTTGTAACAATACTTCACTTATCACAAGACTGCACTGGCAGTAAGGTTTTAATTGCTCAAATAAAAGTATCTTTAAGATATCAAAATTATATGCATTAATTGCCAGTGGAGACAGACCAATAAAGCTTCTGTACTAGTACGTTGTGTACCCAGTTATGATTAATGGTATGGTTAAACTTCATGTGTCTTCCTGTAATATGACTAAGAAGAATAGGCTATCAGATAAAGCTCAAAACTAAGACAAATGCATCTTTTCACTGAAACATCAACTTTTAACTTAAATATTTACTTAAACAGTATGAAAAAAACCTCGTAAGACCAACTCCTCAGATAATGCATATTGTTCTAACTCCATATTTATGCTCATTTACATCATATCAGAATACAGCTTCATTTTTCTTACTTACAGCAGAAGACAGAACTAACCCTCTTTTCCTGTACATCTATGCGAAAAAGATGCAGCTTGATCAATGCAAAGAGATTAACACTCCTGTGCTTCACAGTACACAGCCTCTGTATCTTTCTATAGTGAAGCTGAACAATAAGTTCTGCTACAAAAATCTTGCCTGTAGTATTCCTCCCTCCAGTCTTCATGCAGTAGTATAAGGTTATCACTTATACTATTAGCATGGGCTAATTAAGCAGAGGAGTTTTTGCACATACAAAAGACAAGATGGGAATACCTTAGCAAACGAATATAGCAATTTTGCTCTTCTGGCTGCTGATACAACAAAGTTATTATTTGGAGGAGGAAATAGGGAGGTTGGTTTGTATTTTGGCTTCTTCACCAGCAGTATATAGGTGGGCAGTTGAGCTTGCTGGAAAGCAGTTTCAACTAACAGAATGATAAAAGCATTCTTTGTCTCAAGCACTACTCCTGTTGTACAGCTCTGACCATGGCTAACAACAGTTCAGCAGAGCGGAATTTCATTTACAGCTCCTTTTTGGCAAACCAGGCTTTTCTCTTCAGACCTTGGTCTGCTGGCTGCAACATCCCTAGGCTGGTCCAGCTGAGAAAGCCTGCAAAAAGTTTTTAGACTAAAATCTCTCTGGTTAACATGAAGGATGAATGTACGTTAGAAGGACAGTACGACATTGAGAAAGCTCAAAAAGAAAAGGTAGCACTCTTTGGCTTAAGGGGCACCTACCTACAAAATAGCAGTGAATGTGCTTAGGCTGGAAATGAGAAACACATAGGGTTACAGAACATGTTTTAACAGCCACCAGCAGGACTATTCTGGTATTGTGACCTTTTTGCCTGTGACATGCTGAAACTAAAATAAGAAGGGCTTGCATGAGCATGAAGGCATGACACCAACATTTTGCATATGTGCTTGTGGTATGCTACTGCTCATCTGGGCTTTTTCAGGCACCCCTGATATTCCTTATTTCTACCTAGAAGTTCTATACTTTTGGATTTTAAACATTTGCCTAGGTGGCTCCATAAGTGGAAATGTCTGACCTCTCTCTCAAAATGCCAGTTCTCTTTCGCATATTCTCAGCCCTCCTTTACCTTACCTTTTTAAGGAAACAGACTGTTATTTACTATGAATGCGTTCAATGTGACATCCAGTAGGTATTTTCTTCCTATCATCTGGAAACCACAGAAACAACTATAATTGAAATAAAACCAAGATCATATAATGCTACTAAATATCATTAAAGAGGCACCATGACATGTTTTATCCCATGCCTTTAATATGCCATGGGATAGTGAAATTAGTAAAACCAAGCCCACAGTGCTCAGATAGTTTTTCCTCTACTGTTGTTTGGAAGATATTTTTATTAATACAGACACAAATTAAATTTTGAAACCTACAGGAAGGCATTAATAGCAATAGTAAGCTCATAGTCTGTGAACAGCTTTTTCAAATTGTTACACTGGAGTACACATCATGTATCATGACCTGAAGAAATGGATTCTTTATGATGCTTTTTCATAACTACCAAACATGTTCCTCATTTGAGAGGTAATGGAGAAGTATCTTCTGCTCTGCTGGTGATGAACGCAAAGTAGCTGGGAGAGTTTTGGCATTTTCACTCTATGTGCTTATTTTTCCGAAGTTTTACATGCACATATCTGAAAGCTCTTTCACATTATCTTTAAAAGGCAGTATTTTTGAAAGATTTTAATTTTTAAAAAAGTATAGAGCCCAAATAAAGAGTGACAGAACGAGCAGTGAATATCTCATCCGTGCGTACAAGTCACCAGAGCAAGAGGTGCTTCTGAAGAATCTGTGAGAACCTCACCTATAAGGCATGACTTCTCTATCACATTTGGGAAAGGATTGAGCTGGAGTGGGCAAGAGATTAGCTCAAGTCCTGGAATAAAAGATTTAATATTTTCTATGAAAGTGGTTACCATCTAGTAAAACTCAAGAAGTCTTTGTAAGCCTCATTGCAAATTCCAGCAAATTCCACTGTCTAGTAGCATAATAATTTTGTTAAGTGTCTCATTCAGGAATTATAAGACAAAATAGAAAAATGTATTATTTACAGCCTTTCTGCATTCTCTCTACATAATTATGAATTAAAGAGTTTGTTTGTGATCTGCATCCTTCTTATTCCTCTAATCTCCTCCTAGTGTTTTGTTGATGGGATATCTACACAACACAACAGTGAATCCATGCCATAATTTAGGCAAGCCAGCATGATATTTTCTACATATTCTCCAGTTAGGTACCCACTGTGCAACAGCAGATGTGTGGCTGTCCCTGCCCAAGGATACCATACATGTTGAAAGGTTATCTGAGCTTAAGGGGATATTGTGTTAAGTAATGCAAAAGAAATACATTGAGGGTTCCTACAGTCAGAGGTCATATCCAGCTCCCAAAGCCCCTGATCTGAAAAATGCTGAGGAGATTGTTAAGGGGAGCTATCCTATGTGCTTGCCTTGTATTTACCCCAGCCCAGTTACCCACCTACAGCCCCAGTGAGAAATGGATGTGGAGTAGGTGGACCATTGGTTTAACTCATCACAGCCATTCTTATGTTCTAAACTTGTTTCTTCATGACATCATATGAACTAAAAATAAAGTTCAGAAATGGGTCTGAGTCTCAGATGATCAAATCTTTGGCCGCTATTAAATCAACGCAGCCTCAGTTCCTAGACTGGGTCCTGGTCCTTTACAGGAACTAGAGATATGAATTGGACCAAATGAAGAGCAGTGAAGAAGATTAGTAGCTTTGAATCCTGGGTGAATGATCTATAGTTGTTAAACTGAAATACTGATGCAAAAGTTATGAACATTATGCCAGTTTGTTCAGATTTTTTTTTTTAATTTTAACAAATATTACTTACTGGTTGCTGAGATATGTTTACAAAGTAATTTGGCTAACAGCCAAGTACATTGCAACCAAGATAATAAAGAGCAGAATCTGTTCCACAGCTGGAGAAAAGGAGTTTCCTTATCAAGAAAATGTGCTCTTCAATGCTCAAAAAATTTCTTATTCACAATGAAAGTTCAAACTGAATGAAGAACTGTTAAGTTTCTGGAAACTACAAAACTAGGATACAGTCCACGATCCAAAGCAAAGTGTCATCATGTTCAATAATGCTAATGCGATGATAATGATCAGAAGCTGATTAAAACTATACATGTCTTTGCAATGCTTTCAACATTTTAATTCACATATTCCTGTTAGGGGACTAAATGTTAATTTAGAACTCCACATAGTACATTCAAATACCAATTAGTAATTCAATATTCCTAAGTGACCAGAACTGACCCGCACAGAAGTACAGAAAATAAAGGATAAAATATGTTCAGGCTAGTGCATTTTACGAAAAAGAAAATTGAAGTTACTATTAAAGTTTAGCCCATGGACAGCAACAGCTGTTGGAACAGACATGTAGTATAGCAAAGCTAAAAAGGTAAAAGAGCCTCAAGAATATGAAAAACTTTTCATTACTGCTCATATTGACCCATAGTGTGAAAAGGGACTGGACCCAGAAAGCACACCAGGACAGGGCCACCTTGTGGGACACTTGCTGATTTCAGTGTCTCTGCACACAACTCACAGCATGAGAAACTCAGCTGCTACTGAGAATACGGGGATTGACAGAGGAATCAAACCCAGGAACAACAAGCTACCTCACCACAATATTTTTGAATTTGCAAAATCTGTTATATTGTGTGATGAACCATGATATGCTGATCACCAGAAGCACTTAGGCTTCATTAGCCCTTAGTTGCTACTCAGCTTAGTCTTTGAAACTCAACAGGCTTGTGGACAAAGCTGACCACGACCAGGAAAATCTGTTCACTCTGACATCTGTCTACCTGGACAGCTACCTGTGCTACTTCATCTACACCTGACCAGCTCCATGGCACAGGTCATGAAGTTCATTCAGTTGTATCAAGGACTGGTCTGCAGCAAAGGCATATCCTCTGGAAAGGTGCTTAGACTTGTGAAAACATCAAGAGGCTGAAAAACCTACTTTCTCCCTACATTTTTTCAGTGGTTACTTTCCTATTGTTACAAATGTGAACTTTATTTCTAATCTGCATTTATTCATTTATAAATCTTTGTTACAATCTACTTCACTAGTTTAAACCATTTTAGTTCTCTCAATCAACTCTATTGTAAGCATTGTTTCTTTCCTGCTTCTCACAGTAAGCACAGAGGAAAGCCTGGCAGATCACAGCATGAGGGAACTGGCTGGGCATAATCCCCTCAGGGTTACTGCAGAAAGAGGTTTTCCCCCCGACCCAAGAAAGGCACTGCAGCCAACTCTTTTATCATTTCATTTCCATGGAGCCAACACTCCTGAATGCAGCCACAAAGCCTACAAGAATCAATGAGGGCACCTCAATTTTACCCTTTAGAAAACAGGAAAAAGAACTGTTCACAAAAATAAACAGATTTTTTAAAAAACTATTTTTTTAACCTGTCTGCATAACCTAGAAGGTTTTAGTCCCAGTTTCATATTTTCCTTCTTATGCAGCTAGATGCTACAGGTTGTTTCATAATAAGCACTAGCTTTTTCCTTTATCTTCTTTCACTGTGGAACACAGCCAACAAAAAATGAAATTTAAGTAAAAAACCTGGCAGAAACAGAAAAAAAAGCACTTTTCCTTTTTGCAAAAAAAAAACCAAAACACAAAACCATCACCAGCAATAAAATTTAAATGTTGTCTCAATTTAGGCACATAAGATTGAGCTATCCATCACAGAAAAAATTCTGCTTGCATCTACATTGTGGAAAAATAAGTTTCATCAATTTAGGACCACAAACAATCCCACAATTCCCTGAGCCATTTTTCTCCATGCTCTTTACTAGATTTACTACTTGGAAACCAAAGGATATTTTGGGCAAAGCATATTTTTTTAGGTTTATTCTACGACATCTAAACAGGATTATTGCTGTAGGATGTGTGAAATAATTCTTCTGCTCTACTTACCGTAAAGAGCTGCAACCCAAGACAACTGATCAGTTTAGGGGATAGTATCTTAAAGACACAGATCTACTACAAAGATGCCAGGAAAACAGCAGAACTATTGTAAGTCTAGAAAGCACAAGCTCTGAAGAAAGACCTAAAAAAAAAAATGTTTAGCTTGAAGGAGGACATGGTAAATATTGAAGTACTTAGAAGGCATTTATAAAGAAGAGGATTCTTTACTCTTTGTAAGATATAATGGGTCTAAGTGCTTCCCAGACTGAGGTGAAATTTGCAGAGGAACCTGGACAGGCTGGATTGATGGGCAGAGACCAACTGTATGAGGTTTAATAAGGCCAAGTGTCAGGTCCTGCACTTCGGCCACAACAACCCCATGCAACGCTACAGGCTTGGGGAGGAGTGGCTGGAGAGCTGCCCAGAGGAAAGGGACCTGGGGGTGCTGGTTGACAGCCGGCTGAATATGAGCCGGCAGTGTGCCCAGGTGGCCAAGGCGGCCAACAATGTCCTGGCCTGTATCAGAAATAGTGTGGCCAGCAGGAGTAGGGAAGTGATTGTGCCCCTGTACTCAGCACTGGTGAGGCCGCACCTTGAATCCTGTGTTCAGTTTTGGGCCCCTCACTACAAGAAGGATGTTGAGGTGCTGGAGCGTGTCCAGAGAAGGACAAAAAAGCTGGTGAGGGGTCTGGAGCACAAGTTTTATGAGGAGTAGCTGAGGGAACTGGGCTTGTTAAGGGGAGACCTCCTCATCACTCCCTACAACTACCTGAAAGGGCGTCATAGTAAGGTGGGTGTCGGTCTCTTCTCCCAAGTAACTAGTGATAGAACAAAACGAAATGATCTCGAGTTGTGCCAGGGGAGATTTAAACTGGATATCAGGAAAAATTTTACGGAGAGGGTGGCCAAATATTGGAGGAGGTGGTGGAGTCACCATCACTGGAAGTGTTCCAAAAACATGTAGATGTAGCACTTCGGGACATGGTTTAGCGGGCATGGTGGTGTTGAGTTGATGGTTGGACTTGATGACCTTAAAAGGTCTTTTCCAATCCTAATGATTCTATGAAATAGTAGGAAAATCTCATCAAGAGCATTGAAGCACTGAAGTTTTTTAAGAACAGGTTAGGCAGACATCTGTCAGGATTAATTAAGTAAAGATGATCTGGCTCTAGGGCAAAGGAATGGAGAAACTGGTCTCTTAAAATACTGTCCAGTCCTATTTTCCTTTGATCTGATCTCTTTCCTATTGGGTCAATAACATTTGTTCAGCATGCATACTGTCATAGCCCTGTTAAGAGAGATAAATTATTTGACTGCTGATTTCTAAACAGTAATTCATTTGAATTTCTTGTCATTGTATATGTAGATTATTCTATGAAGACATTTTATCATTACTGTGCTATGTGAACACTTAGGAGGTGTAAAATTTTAGAAATAAAGGGGTTTTATTATTAATAAAAGATGTAACATCTATAATGCGTTAAGTATGACAGACTGACTACCACAAAGGTATTAGAATTGAAGAAGGAAAGATTTTCAGTTAATGACTAATTTCATGACATATGAAGGATATTAAAAGGAAATGTGGCTAGAACTTGCAAATGAGAGAGGGCACCACCTGATTCATATAAGTTGTACAGCATATTTCCAGTTAATCCCTTATTAGCCAAGTACTTAAGAACAAGTGTAAAGTTAAGCATGAGCTCAAGTGTTTGCTGATTGGTGGAAAAAGCCAACCACAGCCAGTCACCAAAGGGAGACTTCAGTGGCAAGGGTACTTGAGATGTCTACTGAAAGGGCTGGACCATTAAGTCTTTTCATGGGAAATGCCTAATGGACAAGATCAGACAACGTCACAGTTACGAACAGAAAATGTAACTATGCAACAGATCAATGTAACCATGTATTTAGATTATTAAAGCAACATTAAATTATGTACTAATCAGTGCCTTTGTATCTTACTTGTGTGCACATTGTTATGTGTAGTACTAATAGGAAGCAAAACAGGTGTGGCAGCATTAACAGGTAAAAAACAAGCTTACAACCAAGCAAAACAGTCTTAGCACTGAGATAAAGCTGCAATGCCATGTTCTCAAAAACGATCCAATGACTTGTCTGCTCAGTCTTTGGGATGTTCAGTTCAGAGACAGTAAATGAAATTAACTGTAAGGGTGATTGCTCAGACTTTGTTTTCTTAGTTAACAGTTGTGCTGCAGCCCAGAATATCTGAATTATCAAGGATTCTACTTGCAGAAACTTAGAAAAAACACAGCTCATACTATAAAATGCAGACTAGACAGATTTATTAAAAGCAAAACATTCCAGTGCTGCCTAGAAAATAGTGGAGAAGGGATCTCCTTCCCGTTTAATTCTCCAATTTCATTACCTCTTATGAATCCAGCTACTACTTCTCATAACTGACTTTGTAAAGAAACAAGTGCAAATACTTGAAGACTTATCTGTTACATTTTACAGCTTGATGATGTTGCTGTATCTTATAAACAACCCTTTTATTCTGCTAAAAAAACAAAACTCTGACTAAATACATACACAACACTCAGAAGCATTGTATAATTGCAGCACTAATGCTTCTGAAACGCTGACCCAAGAAAAATATCCATATTATTCACATTGTCTTCCATCCTATGTTATCAAAGTAATAAACACTTTCTCATTTGCAATATCAGATGTGATTCACTAATCTAGAAAATTAGATTTCTGAAAACACACAGATCGCATTTGCCAAGTACCAAAAATCTATCAGAATCACTCCATTCTTTTTAATAAACTTTCTCTGTGCAAAAGCAATATAGACGAAATCAATATGATTTTTAAAAATCCCTATTATCATTCATTTATTCAAATAGGGACCTTCGCCTTAATCAAAATAGAGCTGCAGAGACCCAAGGGAAGCACATATAATTCCTACAATCACTTATTTAATATTTTAATTATTTATTACTAAAAGTTTTTTTTTTAAAGCTTGCAGGAGTTTAATTAAACTCATTGTAAGCTTCAAGAATGAAAAGTACACACACAGAATACTTCACGTATCAAAGTCAAAATTATTTCAATACATATTAACATATAAGTAATTCTATTGCTGTAAAAGTGCAAACAGTTACATACACATACTTAAAGAGTGTAAGAAATAATGGAGAACATGAAAGTCTACATAGCCAAGGTAGTGGAGATAGCAAAGAGCTCTGTAGACTGATGTTACCCCTCCTAAACATCAGTAGCAAAATTTGTTTGTTACTAGGCAAAAGACCTGGATGCACACATGGCTGCAATGTCAGTTTGGTTGAGTAGTCAAGTACTTCCATTGGGTAAAGGTTTGCTATGCTGATGGCAGCCTGATCCTCCTCAGCTTCCTAACACAGGAATGATGGTATGGAGATAGAAAACACAACTGTGGTTCTCTGATGGTTGCCATGCACTGTCAGGGAGGAAGGATTCAGGCCTCCAAATAGCAAAAGCAGATATCAAGTGGCAGCTATGAACATGTGATGAGGGTCCAGCTACCTCCACCCACCACCTGGGTCAAGTAGGCACAGATCTCACCAAGCACATTTGGACCAAAAGGTCTTGCTTGGCACCTTCTATCATCAGGGACACTTGGGACAGATTATGTGTTCAGTGACTAAGTTACTGCAACAGTTTGAGCATCATTTGGGGGCTGGTGCAAATGTGGCCTCAGATCATGCTAAAGCCCACTCTGTCACAGTCTACATTAATTGAGCCTAATTCAGGATGTCTTTAACCTCCTACCAATGTGTCCTCACTATGGCACAGTCAAACCATGCTAGCAGTACAGCTCGGAAGTTTTACGCTAGCAGATTAATCCAGAAATATTAATAAATATACATTAATTCTAATTAAAAGGTGAAGCTAGCTGTTGTCCTTGGATATACACAGATGTGTGATAATGACTGCACTACAAACTATGTACAGATATAAATGCACATTGGACAGCTAAAATCTTTTAAAAGTAGCAGCTTCCTTTGGGATTAAACTGTTACCAGACCCAGTAAGCTGTTTTTTGCTGAGGAGTTCAGTGAAGAGTAAGGGAAAGTGAAGTGTACATTTCAGCAAAGCGTGCACAGCTCACTTTTTTCTGGTTTAACGTTCGATACAACCACACTGGGGAAGTTGCTCAAAACCTTCATCTTTTTGTGTTTACTACTTAAAACATATACTATCAATACCACAGCCTTCTGCAGGACTTTCTAGTTCAGTCTTACTTCAAATTCACAAGGCCGTAAGTAAAAATCTTTACTCAGGATCTGCACAGAAAAATCTCTCCATGAAAAGTTTGCCACAATATCTACAGCAGAGGCAACTCAAAGGTGAATCTTACAGCTTTACTACACAGACATCACCGGATACTATTTAGAGGAAGCTCCCCCCGATTTGTTTACAGTGATTGAATACTAAAAAAAAAAAATACAGTGACCTATTTCTGTTGCATCTTCTTTAGGCCTAGAAGTCTTTGTAATTATTAGTGTTATCAGATTGTGTCTGCATGTTATATGAATATGCAAAGATAAGAAAGCTTTTCCCATGTTAAGGCAAGTAGCATAATGGTAAAGCATAGCCCAAGCTTGCTCAACATAAATTGGCACCAAAACGGTAACATTTTTGTGTGGTAGGTGTCAATGGATGAGCCTGGTGATGGCCAGTAAAGGGCATGCTCCGTACCAGGGCCTGGGTAGTACAGAATGCTTTTAGCTTACTGACATTACTGAAGCACTTGAAGGAAACAAGGTAAGAAATCCACCCAATCTGGTTTGCAAGATTTTGATGAACATATGGAGTATCCTTCTGGTGAGCAAGTGAGGTTTACAACCATACGTTCAGCCATTCTCTGATATGAACATTGCAAGTCTGCAACACGCCAAGAATTGATCATGTAAATTTGTATTTCTGATTATGCTGCCATATAACTACCACAGTGACCTAGCTGAGCTTGATCAACCTGGTCTCCCAAGGAAAAGAGGTAGGGAGAGGAGTATTTTCTTGGTTTTATTATTGTTGCTGTTGTCGGGGGCGGGGGGGTGGGGGGTGGTGTTTAATTGCCATTCCATATATACCTGATGTTGAACATGATCTGCGAAGACCAGCGTGAACACTAAGCCAAGCACATTTTAAACAAACCTCATCTGCATTAAATACAGGAGGTCCAGCAATCCAGTGATGTCCTACCTGCATTGAAGACCAGAAAAATCTGGCACCCAGGGAAAAGAAACAGAAAAGGATAGAGGAAGTTATTGGGGGAGACAGATAGCCAAGACCTGCTGAGACACCTAAGGAGAGCTGAAAGCATTTCTTGGATAAGGCTAAGAAATCAGCAGTGTGGCTTGCTTTCTAGGGTCAAAGACAACTAGAACAAACTACAGAAGTGTTATTAACATATTTGTTTAGGCTGGAAAAGTCTGTGAAAACTGGAAATGCTTGCCTTTTACCTCCACCTGGGCTACAAAACAGGGGATTAGTGGAGTACTCACCAGCCAACTGGAAACTTAGACATTTAGGTCCTGGCCCATCTAAGCACAAGACCTCCTAGAAGACCAGCCTGAGAGAAAAGTCTCCAGAATCCAGAAAGACACCACAAAGAGCAGCTTTAGTGAAGAATAACTGACACTGGGGGCATCTCCCTAGCAAAGAACTGTGTGTGAAGCACTTCAACTTTATATGCAGCAATGAAGGCTCCAAGCACAGAACAAGTTCACTAAGATAATTAGTAAAATAATAGTAATGGAACAGGCGAGATTCCATAAGCTTCATGTTCCCATGTAGAGAATTTGTGGTTGAAAGCATTATCAAATCAACTTGGAGATCCCCAAGGCCTGTATACAGATACCCATGGTGCTCAGGATGGCACACACCTACCAGGGTTATAAGAAAAATCTGCTCAAGGAATATTTTTTTCTAACCTTCCTGATTAAAGGTTTGCCTTTTCCCCAAAACAAACATTTCTAACTATTATTGTGTTTCCTGGTCATTAAAACTGCTAGTAACATCATGATGTGTAGTTGCCTATCTAAATATCATAGCAAGAACTGAGAGATTTTTTTGTTTTACAGAATACTGTCAAGTTTGTTAAAAAAAAAAAACAACTATGGTTTCTTTAGGGATCTCCCCCCTCACCCCCAGTTACATCAAATTGAAGCACTATGTTCCAGCATTACTGGAATAGAACAGTATAATTCTGTTTCCAAACTTCTTTTTTTTCCTTATGTGGTAGAATATTGTTCCTGCTACTTCTATTTCTTTCCTACATTAGTTTTTTTTTTTTCAGAACCTAATACAATGGAAAAAATACTTCTAGGGGATCCACTTATTGTTAAACAGGAAATTTAAGGTTCTGTGCAGCTGCAAAGGCTGTCAATGCACTGTTTAAAACACACCTGCCTTATCCATTCCATTATTTCTCCTTGGCATTTAAAGCACAGATAAATTGAACCAATACGTAACTCAGATCCACTCAAAATGGAGTTTGTTTTATTAAGTGAATCAATAAATAGCTTCCCTTTGACCCCACCTGGAGTACTGCATCCAGCTCTAGAGCCCTCAGCACAAGAAAAACATGAACCTGTTAGAGAGGGTCCAGAGGTGGCCACAAAAATGGATGGAATGCCTCTCCTGTGAGGACAGGCTGAGAGAATTTGGGTTGTTCAGCCTGGAGAAAACTCAAGGGAGACCTTCTTGCAGCCTTCCAGTACTTAAAGGAGGCTTATAAGAAAGGTACAGGTTTTTTAGCAGGGCCTGTTGCAATAGGACAAGGGGTAATGGTTTTAAACTAAAAGAGGGCAGATTTCAACTAGATAGAATGAAGACATTTTTCACAATGAGGGTAGTGAAACCCTGGCCCAGGTTGCCCAGAGAGGTGGTAGATGCCCCACCCCGGAAACATTCCAGGTCAGGTTGGACAGGGCTCTGAGCAACCTGCTCTAGTTGAAGATGTCCCTGCTCACTGCAGGGGGTTGGACTAGATGACCTTTAAAGGCCCCTTCCAACCCAAAGATTGTATGATTCTATATGTCAAATGGTAAGATGTAGACAGAAAAATCTAATGTTCTCAGAGATGTCAGGTATGAACATATAAGTTCTGGTCTGCATCCATCAAGAATGAGTTGAGGATTTATCTGAACTTCCTTTCACAGCTATATTTTAAACAGATGAGCAAGAGCAAGGCACTAGGACACAAACTGAAGCAACCCATTACCTGCCATCAAATGTCCATGATGCAAGGCAAAATGCAAAAGACGAAATATACATTATCATGGGTAGAATATCAAGGGAATATATGCACCGCACTTCAGAAGTCATACATGAACCTATTCAAATCAAACTGTTAGGATGGACATCACATGTGTACACTTCAGTAAATCAAGCTTATTTTTAGATTGTACATGGTGTTTCTGTGGGAGGAGAGTTTTCTTAAAAAGCCAACTGACAAATCAATATTAGTATATTGAAGAATACTGAAGAATCTGATTAAGATTCTTACCTGCCTGTCTATCCATGACTATATAGATCCATGTTTTAACCTGTCAATTGCAGTTATTTAGGGTTGGTTTTTTTTTTTAATAATTTAGACTACTTATAAAATGCCAGTAATCAAAAGTTGAAATATGAAGGTTAAAATTCACAAATAATATTGTTTAAGACTTTTCTCAATCATCAAGGATACAGCTAGAATGATACCTTTCAATTTGAAAGAACTTGTTATGTGTGTCAAACCCACATCATCTTCAAATAACCTGTGTGTGCAGTATCACTCCAGCAACACATTATTTCACAGCTGTAACAAGGCCAAAGATACATGGAGCTTAAACTGAAGAGATTATGTTTGTAATACATTACTAGACAGGACCCTTTCAAGGAGCCAAAGACATTTCAACAGAACTTGAGAACAAGTTAGTCATGGTTAGCAAGGCTCCTGAACAGCAAAGCAAGACATCTGGTAAGCAGCTTAAGATTTAACAGCTACCTCTGAGAATTTCTGAGCATTACATAGAGTACTCACCTTCTGATCCTCTGCATCTTAAATAGAAGCAGAAACAAACCACACAGATTGATATTTACATGTTTGCAATAAAAAAGGGAATAGCTTGATATTCCCAAATATCAAACTAGACTTAAAAGAAATTTCTCTCTTGTATATGCTGTTTACCTGTGTCCTAACCTCCGATTTCTTTTATAAAGCAGTAGAGTGTCTTGGCTCTGCTGACAAGGTGACCTGACTAGATTGGATATGAGGCAGAAGAAAACTGCTGTATTCTGTGTACAATGCTGTTTTCAAAAGCAACACACAGAAACCTCCAGTTCCCATCTCTGAAAAGAGAGAATAGTTTCCTTTCCCTCTTATCTTGACTGAGAAGTCTTTCATGACAGTGATAAGTTTCATGCCAAGATTAGGTAAATTGCTATGGAGAAACCGTAGCGGAGTTTGTGTGCATTGCCAGGGCATTAGAGCACAATAATACTTGGGACGTTTACTTACCCTCCTTCCCCTTTCATATCAACAGAGCAACCAAACACTCTGTAATCTTTATAAGAGATGAATTCAAAGGAAGCCAGATTTTTGCCAACAAAGGTAAAAGCTCAGAAGCCCTTTATGTGACTTAATAGAATTGTCTCAGTTCCTGTAGCAAAGAAACAATGCCTGTCTTGTATCAGTAAGTACTCTATGCTAGAATGGAACACTGTTTATTTTAACTTTTATAAAAGCCTAGACCCTAAAACCTGGTGCCTTGCATACTGCATTTTGCCATTCTGACTAAAGGACAAGAGGTACTGATACACAAAGGTGATGAAGAAGTGAAAGAATTCCAGAAAAATATGTTATGACCACAGGTTCAGTATCTGGGATGAAGACTTAAAAAAACCAAACAAAAACAAGCAAAACGAGAAAGAACACTGTAGGATACAGATAAGGGAGAAGGAAGGTGGATTCCCATCTTATGCATATTTAGCTTGCTTAAGTACTGACACATGGGATGTATTGGCCAGTTGCAGAGAAGCACTAGCACCTAAAATGAGAAGTTAGGTCAGGTTTTTCTACCTCATCCGGTCCTTCTTCTTCTCTCCTTTTCTGTTGTATATTTAAGGTTTGTCTTGGGGATTCTGACAGACTGTAAACAATCACATCAGGAATCCTTGCCTCCATTGTCCATTACAAGGACCTTGATTTTGATCTAGATGGGCTGCCTGGGCTGTTTACATTAAGATAATTTTCTTGGGTAACAAACTTCTTTTAAACTACATTCGACAGTGAATAAGTATCTATTTGCATTATGCCCATCAGATTCACTGCCTGAAGGCTTGTAAGAGGGTCCTCAAAAAGGACACTTTCAGCTGTTCTCTGAGGTGTCTGCATGTAGCAGCATTCCTACAAGGCAGCAGAGAACCTGTAGGCCCATCATAGGACGGTATTATCATCATAGATATGACGGAAAGGAAATGAGTATTTAACTGAAATGTGTCTGTAGTTTCCAAAATTCCTGCCATGTTTCATAAACTTTTAAGAAATATGACATTTATTTTATGTCCCATAGGATATCATCTAACAGCACAATGAAACAGAGACAAACTGAGAACCCAGTAGAACTCCGATTCACTAGAGATTTTCATAATAATTATATTTTACAGCATTAATTCTGTATTATTTGAGAAACATTTTCCTTGCAAGAATTCATTGGTTTGCTTTTCTACTGAAAACCAAAAAATAACTTTTCTTGGAAATCGAGCAATTGGAACTTGGAAAAAAAAATTTACTCTTCCCTATAGCTGCTCCCTAGCAGATAGAAAGGAACAGAAAGAGTGAAAGTGGTAAACGCTAGCATGGAGTAGAAGAAACTAGAATACTGTATAAAGCCTGCCTCCTTGGAATGGCTGACCATGGGACTCATTAAAAATTACATTATGTTCTTAACAGGAGATACCTGGGGCCTGATGCTTGGAAAAAGCTGGGCTGGCTGCAGTTAATAAGGACTAACTATTTCGGGTTCTTCAGAAAGTCTGCAGCATTTGAAGCTGGGTAGTAGACAATGCAGCCAGAGTCTGTCCAGTACAATTCTCTCAGCTCTGTTTTACACACTATGACTTTAGTTTTACTGTGATGAATGCTCCCAAAGGGCTTAGAAGTCTGTTATGAAAAAGATCAAAGACAGATTACTTCCTCCTGGTTGTTGTAACATTTACATCCACTTCCAGCAACTTCTTTCTTGCAAATGGGCAGCCCCTTGTGAAGCACTGTGCTCCCATGATGACTTCTGTGTAGACATGAACTTTGGGTTTACCTCTGCAGTAACACCTCTGAGGGACTGACTGTGAAGGGGTAAATCCTAGCCAAGAGACCACATGACTTTTTCTTAATGTTTTCTATAAGTTTTTGCATTAAAAAAGCAGTATTTCATGAGGCAGAAAAACAATTTTAAAAAAAATGGTTGTATGTTTCTCTTCGAGGAAAACACCTTCCAGCGGAAAAATAATTCAAGATTTTTTTCATTATCTTTGAAACAGATAAGAACTATATCATGAAAAAGTAAAAAAGAGCACTGTCTCCCTCAGCTGCCCCAGAAATCTTATACAATGACAATGCTCACGACTGTCTTACTCAAGGCTGCTATAGCTCCATCACCCTGCTAAGGTTCAGCAAAGCAAAAGGAACATACAGCAAAGGAAGCAGCAAGTATTTTGGTCCCATACTAGAGTCCTGCTATAGGACTAGAGAGCACAGTCTTTTGGATCCCTGGGTATCTCATGGTTCTGAAATTGTTTCTGCCACCACAGAGGTTCCCCATCCCAAGCATCTCACAACCTACCCACTCTTGTAGACCTCCTCAGCATTTCCCAATTTTTTCTGCCTCTGAAGGACCTACCTCTCTCTCCAAGTCATTCTGTCCCACAACCGCTCACAACTCAGCCCACCACACTCCTGTGTCTCAAACATGACTGCACTTTTGTCAAATCTCACCTCTGCCATCTTATTCTCTCTCACCAAAGAGCTGGTACACAATGTAATGACCATTTTTTTGATGCCAGCTTTGACCTATTAAAATACACGGACCAGGAAATTACACTGGCCTGACATGCCTTGTTCTGCACAAATCCAGGTAGCTGTTAATCATCTGTGTGTTGCCATTAAATCTGTCATTATGTTCACATTCTTATGTATTGCTTCCGTGATTATTTATTCTATAACCTATACAGTGATTAAAATTACATAGAAAGATTTACAATTCCCTAGCTACTCTTTAAGGCATGGACTGTGCTTACCCTTTCCCCACCATGCCTGAACTCCCCAGATTAACCACTAGTACTTTGTGATTGCTCTACAGATTACTAGACCTATGATTTTTCAGTCACACCATCCCATCTGCTTAAATGAGTAACTAGGACCTCAGATAAACTGAAGGGCACAGGGGGCTTCTGGCAGGAACAGCTGGGTTTAGCTGGCATTGAATTCTTCATTAATTAATACCAGTTTCCAAGTCAACCCATACAGCAAGTTTGGAGATGAGGAAAAGAATTTATTATCTTCTTATTGAAAGGTTATAAGCCAAAATAAAATTCAGGGAGGCTTGGCAGTAGAAGGACATTATCTTCCTCTGTGGTGGTTGGGTGTTGTTTTTTTTTTTCAGATGAACACAAGAAGAAATATTTGTACTTAGAAAAGCTTCTTCTGCTATCCTTATCTGTATTGCACCAGGGAAATAGGAACCAACAACAGTTCTAAGATGCACATATTTAACTTTCCACTCTGGATAATATAGCAACTATGGGGAAGCAAGTTTCACAGACAAGGTACATTACTCCTCCCAAGGAGAAAGCACTTCATTCTTGGGTTTGGTAATTCAGAAGGCACTGGATTACCTAAATCCACCTGGGAATCCTCACCTGAAAGGGACCAAACCACATTTCCAAAGGAAGCTTTGTCTCACAACCCTACTCAGAATACAGGGTGGCACTTTTAGCTTTCTGGGCAGATCTCTAGCAATAACAAACTGCCAAATGGTAACTGGGTAAGATCTCACAGAAAGTTGGTAAGAAGAGCAAAGCTAAACTTTCAGGCTAGACATACAACATTGACAGTTCTTGGTGTTAACAGCAGAAGTAAATTACTGTGCCAGGATAATTCTGGGCACAAGCAAACACACACTTAAATATCTTCATGTTGTACTAGTATCCTCTTGTATTTCTATTATCAGTAGAAAACCTAAAGTTAGACTGCATTGTAAGTAGACAGTTTCAGACTTTTTTCCTATCAATCCACAGTTCGAGTCTTAGTAATAACAGCTAATTTTATAGCTGCTATTTAGCTGTGTATCCGCACAATTTTGTTCTATTTTCTGATGTTTTTCTATTCTTATGCTAATGCTAGCTAAGGTAAGGCACTTGTGTAATAACATTGCTAGCTGAGCTTGAGGAGGGCAAAGATTAGAGTATGAAAGGAATTTTTCTGATACACATTTTAATATAATAATTGGTTGTTAAGCAAGACAGAGTGCATCACTAGGGTCGTGATTAGTCAACAATATTCACACTCTCAATCATTGTTGCATGCAGTACTAAAGACAAGATTTTAATGGAAGCAGATGCCCTCTGAAAAAGCAAAAGTTTCTACTGTAGTCTGCAGTGCCCTGCTCCTCACTGGAAAAGTGTGCAGGGAAATTACAATCAAACCAAATACCTCAGGACAGCATTAAAAATAGCTTTTATTTTTTGCCACATAGTATTCAGCTGAATGCTTTAGGATGATAGTCCTGCACCAAGACACTGTTCTATCTACAGCATTGTCTTCACAAACTATCAAATAGAATTACGTTTAAATCCATTCTTCCTATTCATTCCTTGAAGTAATTATAATGGCTTAGGCTGTGAATATGTTCTCCTTAGAAACAGATTGTGTGATACCATTTTCCCCTATATTATGGGGATGAGAACAGAGCAAGAGACTGAAGTTTTAGTGAATAATCCTACTCAGATATAGAATGAGAACATGCCAAGAAAAAAAAGTCTTTCACAGCAAATTAGTTTGCATACTAGAAAGAAGAGATGGATTAGAGAAAGATTTTGTGAACATTTTGAAAATGCCTCCTTCAAAGTTAACTAAAAAGGGACCAGTCTACCACAAAATGAAATCATCTCGTCTTTATTCACAATATATTCCAATTTGATCATTAACAACCTGACCTAATACAGCTGGCAATTTATATATATTTTGTTGAAAATGATTCCGTTAAATTTCCTGCCCACAGACTTTTCTAAACACAGATGAATGGAGAAATAGAGAACAGAACCACTTAACACAGAAATAGTAGCTGGATGACAGCAAGGGCAATATTATAACATGGGTAGCAATTCGTAGTACATCATGATCCTGGTCTCTATACTACTTTGAACAATGGATACATCAAGGAAATATGATCTCATCACTTGAGCATGTACACCAGGTTAACGGATGAATTTACCCAATCTCACATGTATGATTTAGGTTTGAGACTATGAGAAGTAAGGATCTGAACCTACATCTTTGAAATCAAAGTCCACAGCATAACAACAAAGAACTGGTTCAGAACATTTTGACTATTTCCTATGGGAAAACACAGCTCAATCAAAAATGAAAAGAAACATTTTGGGTAAAAGAACCGATTTAGCCAAGAAGGTTTTTTTAGATGGAGAGAAAGGAGAATGCACCTAAACAGCCCCAAATGAATCATGGTCTTTTTGTTCCATTTTTTCCCCTTTCTCTGTGCTTATAAGCATTAAGAATGTATGTTAAGAAGCATAAAACAAAGTCTTCAGTTCCAAGTGATCTAAAGTGAAATACTTATCTTTCAAAACTTTATATCTCTCCAGCTGAATTCAGGATTAATTCCGAACAAGAGAAAAACAACATTCAAAATCCTTCACAGAATGGAATTTCTCCACTTACAACAGTTTTCTGGCAAAGCCTATTTACTGAGAGCTGGTAGCAAAAGTATGGAGTCCTTAAAATTGTAGCCTACTCACACACTAGGGAATGGCATCATTACTGAAATAGCAAACCAGGGAGGGCAATCAGTAAAAAGGCATTCTTTTCACCTGGAAAAAATTAGGAAGAAACCAACAGGTTGCAAGAAATATCATTTAGCATGCTTTGGTTTCATTGCAGATCTCAGAACTAGAGCATTTGGCAAAGATTCAGGCAAATACTCAGGTTTTTCAGACATGCCCTCAGTCCAAGTCTTTTTGAGGGCTCTTCATTGCGACAGCAAACCTGAGTCAGTCTTTCTTGCGGGAGTAACAAAGCTACCATTAGATCTTAGGCAAAAATGAGCAACTCTATTAAACATGGAGTACAACTACTGTTCATTATTTATTTTTTTTTACCTACATATTTCCTCTTACAGTAGAGCAGGTAGAATGAGAAATGCACAGTAAGAAGTTCGCAGAGTCACCACAGTCCCTGCTTGAAGACAAGAGAAGGGGAGCACAAAAATGATGTGACTGCCTCACCTTCCCTAATACTGGTTACTTGATGCCACAAGAACAAAAGGGTTACATTTTAAGTAGAGGCCTGACATGATTGATGTGTTTGGAAGCTCTTCCACATCTTCCATGTAGTAGCCTAAAAGCCTGGATACAACTTCTTCAGAATCCTGCTTTGAGCATTACCTCTGTCACGTACAGTAAAACAGCACTGTTCAATGTATTATAGAAGGATGAAGAGGAATGAATTTTTTCCCTTCCCTGTAAGTATTGTATGAGCAATTTATGGCTATTCAGTATAAAAAAGTAAAAAACAATCTTCTAATACTCTGAAAGCCTGCGTCCATTTGAATGAAGTCAGAGGGATTTGCTGACTGAGATTCAAGCTGAAAGGCTGAGTTCAATTAAGAGGAAATGTGGAAAGAATCAAACAGGCAAGATCAAAATCCATTACAGCCACTGACTACATTTACCTCAGTGAAGAGTTTTCCTCATAAACCATTGATTTTTTTCTTCTTCACCAAAAGCAGCTCTCTTAAGAGAGTATTTAAGTAAATTCAAAAGTTATAATAAAATATGACAGATTGTCAATTATATTCATTTATATAGCATTGCCCTCAGCTGAGGAAGGAAGTTCTTTATATTATCAGCTGTAAGAATTCAAAGAAAGATCTTGAGTAAGGTTAAAAAAAAAATAAGGAAAGAAGGCATCAAATCATTATCACTGCCACATTACAGATAAAACCTAGAAACAGCACCCTACAGGATAGCAACTGCCATAGCAAAGCAAACTAGTGAACTTCCAAGCACCAGAGGACCTGGGTCTTGTGACTGTGATTCATGATCTGTTCTGAAATTAAGCCACACATGGATTTAGCCATTTAAGTGATATAGCTACATGGAACCATACTAGCTCCCTTCAGTTTTAGAGTTGAAGATGTTAACCTCTCCAGATACCATAGCAAAATCCAACAGTTATCATGAATCATAATTTTCAATTGAGTTTATTAACATAAACTCAATCTGGTTACAATTTATATTACCTTCTGTGAGCCAACACACTCTAAAAATATCCGGTTGCTGCAAAAGTTCTCACCAGTTATCAACTGGCCATTGTCCACTGCTCATAAATAAACAGAAAGTTGCCTTGCCAAAATTCAGTGACACTTCTTTTTAGCAAAAAAATTGAAGAAAATGACAGAACTAATTTCAGCCTAACTTAGGACATAGCAATACCATTTTAATAATTTTGTAGTCAAGACCTAAGAAGATTACCAGTTTTGTTTTTTAAAGGTTTTGGTTAAAGAATAGTACCTAATCACAGAGAAAATGACAGTATTCAACCACTGTCTGGATCATTTAGCTGTTCTTTCAAGTGTTATCACATCTAAATGCAATCAAACTCACAAGTCTTTACAGATGTGCTGCTGAAGGCACTAATAAGTAATTTTAAAATCTACTCTGAAATATCTCTGTATTAGATGTGTCATATGACACCATGATAATCTTTATATTTCTACATGCTAGATGGCAAGTAGTTTGAGAATGGCTTTCAGGTCCTTTAAATTGCTAGTTCTCTGGACTTTCATCCCTTGAAGCTTGCTATAATTCAATTCCTGCCTTGCCTCAATCACATGGCTGTATTTTCTGGAAGCAGCTTTGCTCAGCTAATATTCATTGTTATGGGATATATACTGTCATTCATTATTACTGAGAATACACACTCTCTTCTAAAATAGAAAACATTGTGACAGATTTTATTCTAATTGAGAAACTATTAATGCTTGCTTACTTGTGAAAGTATCTTGCAGAGTTTTAGAAAAGATTATTGTTCAGTGTTGATATTTTCAACATACAATATGCTTCTATGTAAGATTTTTAGTCCTGGTGCCTTTGAAGATTGATTATGGGAAAACTTAAATGATTTTTTTTTTTTTTGAGTGGAACTGAATAACATTTGGTAGATGCTTATTGCTTCTAGAAAAATAGGAAAATAAATATTTCCTGACCTGAAGAATTTACTGTTGCAGTAACTCCAGACTCATCAGTTCATATAAAAATATCCCAATTCTGATGTGTGATCATCACTGTGTACTGAAGCAAATTTAACAACTCCAATAGATCATTATGATACAATGTGGTGGTATCACCACTGCGTATTATGCCATGATGGGAAGTTGTTCTGTCTGAGGTAGTACAATGAGGGCACATCACAAAGCCATGGTTTTGCCTTACTACACAGAGATGAATACAGGAGTTCAAAATTCCTTTTCCAGTGCTAAGACTAATATGCAAAGTCTTGGCCAGATATTCCTATTTTCAAGAAAGAAAAAAGAGCAGAGGAACAGAACATAAGCTATAGTGACAGAAAACCCTACTACTGTAAAATGACATGAACATTCTTCCAAGCCCATTATTTCTGATCAATCTGACTTTTCAAAAGGAACTTTTGTCCTATTTGAGGCCCTGAAGTGATGAAAAACTTACCGTACTTACAAATATGTTGTCTTCGCAACCATTTGCACTTTACTTCTAGATTAAGTCTACCTTCAATTTTCAGCCACTAAATTATGTTGCATCTTTACCTCTTTCTATGACATCTTCTCTCCATATAGGTGTTTTAAAGATTGTAAAACTCGTCTCTTAATTTCCTTCCAAATAACCCAAAGACCTTGAGTATCTTAATCTCATTTATAAAGTGCCTTTTTCCATATCTAAAAATCACTGCTGTTGCTGAAGCTGTCCAATCTTACTGGGCTTTTTAAAGAACTTGCCTCCACATTGCCACTACTCTCATAAAATGCCATGTGCAGAGAAAAGAGCATCTATTACGCCACCTGCAGAGAAAAGAGCATCTATTTGCTTCAAATTAAAATCCCTTTTCCCAATAACCTTCAATGATGCTCTGATGAGTTCTAAAATGTTGTAAGTATGGCTGGGAAAAAAAAGAAGTGGCAGAAACACTCAGGATTATGCAAAACCGAGTTGTTGTGAGGGTCAGAAAATATCTGCAAGCCAGCACGTGTGGTCCATTTGGCTATAGGGAAGTAGTACCCATGGAATCAGAGTAGAGAGGAAACCTGGGTAGTGAAACGGTCCCAAACTAGTAGTTCTCCCCAGGAAAGACTGCTTAGATGAGGAAAAGAAAACTGAAGATGCTGGCATGGGAGCAAAAAATAACTTTCCACTAAGGCTATGTCCAGTTATCTAAGACCCCAAAATTATAAAGCAGAATCACAAGAACCTGAGCCTATTATTTCCTTCCAGAAAAAAAAATCTACCTGTCCATTATGGTACAGATGATTGGGAAAAGATTTATCTTCCAAGGAGTTGGTCTTCTGGCAGCTGGAGAAAAATAAAGGAGTGTAGGGATAAAATATAACACATACATCAACCCAAGAATGGTAAATAGCTCTAACGGCCAAATGTACAGAGCAGTAACTGGAAAGGAAGATAGGAAAAGATGAATACACATACATCCATATATCAGTGAACTTCTCATAGGGCATATGTACATGTGCACATTTGAAGAGAGCATGAAACTTGATGGTTACAAGATTAAAGGAGTCCCTCAAGAAAATATATTACCTGGGAAACATTCACTCAGCTTCTAAAGATCTAGTGCTTACTGCAGAAAGAAATACTGACTTGTGCCTTAAGCATGATCTAAAATGAAATGTTTGAGAGAATTTTATCAAAGAAATAGCATTACCAGGAACTTGATCATGGCAAAGCTCTAAATCCCGCTTTGGCAACAAAACCAGACCCTGAAGTATTTTCATTTTGATCCCCACTGAGACCCATTTTCTATTACCCAGGTGTCCTTCACTTAAGGTCCAAGCAAGCCCTTTACAGCCCCTTTTTCCCCAGTTGTGGTGCTTTAGGACCAAGGTGCAGCAGGGAATTCAGAGATTCCCTCAAACTCTTACCTACTTAAATTGACACCTCTGGCACATCTGAACATTTCTTCTTGCCTACTGTTGGTGGTAGAGGGATTTTCACTTGCCTTTGACCACTCAACTCCCTCTCCTTTTGGATTTCACAAGCAGGTCCTGACTGTTCTTCCCCAATGCAGCTATGGTAACTTCCAGTCTGCAAGTGCTATAAGACCTCAGCACTAACATAATGGAAAAAATTACTAGTTACCAGGTGAGAGACCTTACATCCAGAAGGAACAACAAGTTAAAGCAAATGAGTGAAAAAATAGGTGAATCTTATGCTATGAAAAAGTCTGTGGGCTTGGGATGTTGCCCGCTGTATATGGTGGCAGTTAATTTTTTCCTCTTGATTACAGAGCTCTAAGAATATTAGTTCCAGAGTAAAAAAGAGGTAAGCATTACTCTGAGACAGTGCAAAGGACTTGCCAAAAAGGAGACTGAGAAGATTTCTGAACAAGGTTAACTGTCTCATTTTGTCTGTGTCTAAGATGTCCAGGAAACAAGAATTTATCTACAGGTTTTGACTAAATAAAATCAACAAGATTGCATCAACAATACTCCTGACCCGCATCTCAGGGGACTTCTCATCTGAGCAGCAGAACGACAAACTTTTACAAACTCACAAAAACCAACAGATCCCTGGTAGTTGTCAGGGATGAACTACAACTGCACTGGAGCGGTCCCGAGCAGAAGGTGCACTGGTTCCTCCTTGCTGCTCGCTAACCTGCCAGCGGCCAACTGGCTACAGACTGGCTTATACCTGTGGTGGGCAGCGAAAGCCTGCTCTGGCAATATCCATGGGTACCAAGTAACGCTGGTCGTATCCAGCAATGAGTAGAACTGCTAGCAGGGGCTTCACATAACACCACAATTTTATAGGGGATGTGTATGATCATAACTGCATAGGATCATAGGACATTTCTCTATTCTTGGACTTCTAATTTATGGGTTTGGGATGCTGGACAAAGTGCCCTGTTTTACTAACCTGTCATGTGCATAAATATGTTTTTCCCCCTGATATTTTTTCAATGTTTTTTAAATGTATTTCAATGTTTTTAATGGTGCCTGTTTGAGGAAAGTATTATATGCCAAACAAACTGAAAAGTCATAAAGGCAACAACAAAATATTTTTAAGCAGATAGCTTTGACAGATTTCTGTGAACTCAAAAATCCTCATCAGTTTATTGTGTACCCTGCCAAATCAGTTTTGCCTATAAAACATTTTATTTCCTGAAGCTACAGATGCATTCTCTTTCACCACAGCGTGTATCCTGTTTTTTATATGCCAGTTTATAAAAAGTAATGTGTAGGCTTACCCTACTGCAACGGATGCAAGAGGTGAATATGAGAAGTAAAGCAGCCAAATGTGAAGAAAAGGAGGAAAGGTAGAGAAGATGATGAGGTTCAAATGCTTGGAAAATAAAAGAGCACAGGAACAAGGAAAGTTTCCAAGGTACAGGAAAGATTGTTATTCTGGGTGAGGACATTACTTCTCCCTGAGAAAGTAACACTGACCAACAGTTTGCTCACTTGCTCGGGCCAGATAGATGGGCCCTGAACAGGAGCTGCGTCACTGTCAGGATCCCAGGAGCAATAACATCAGCCATTGTCACCGGAAGTGACTGTTCTCCTGCTTTCTTGGGTTATTTTATGTTAAAATGGTTAAAACAGAGCAACACTTCTCAATCTTCTGAATTCTGAGGATTTCAGAATCTATTCTTCTCCCAACCCAAAACCCTGCCTGCCTTTTACGGGGCAGAAGAATAAGGGCAAGATGGTCATAGCTGCCTCCTATCTGCCAGAGCCAACACTGCTCCATCACCTTGAGGATAAAAACCAAGGAAGAGAAATAGAGGAGGCTTTACTACTGTCCATTAAAGTGCTTATCTCTTGCTGTGAACAAACTCATTCAGAAATTAGTCACTGCAGCAGACAGAGCACAAGAGGCACGTGAAAGCTTTAGAAAGCTTTAAAAGTTGGTGGAGAAATGAACAACGTCAACCCAGCTAGAAGACTGAGCACCAACCATTCTCTAAGATGATGATCAGTCATCTGGGCAAATAATGCTTACAGATTAGGGATATGTACGTTTATGAAAATGTTTTAAAATTCTAATTTTAAACGTGAGCCCAAACCAAAATTCTGAGTTTCATCACCTCAGAGAGGATAATACAATACCTCAGCCACTATGACTATATGAGAGCACTATAGGAGCTCTACCCGAGCTCAGTACAAAGTAGGTCAGTGATCACCAGACCCAGTCCCTCACACACACAAGCTGGCAAGAGAAACCTGAAACATCTATTTAGATGAGCGATCTGTGGCCGCTGCAAGGAGTGTGTAAGTTTGAAGCCATATAGAAATGTTAGCCCTTTATGCTTTGACAGAACAAGGGACACTTTAAAGAGCAAATAAGTGGTGATTTATAGATCTTTTCTTTTTCAAGGGAGTGAAAATCAGTTCATGCTGTAGTTTGTCAGTGCACAAGTGCTTGGTAGGAATTAATCCCTTTAGAAGATGAAAGGTTTTACTGCAACCAAGGGAGAGTGATGTTGGAGTGGTTTTGTAGCAATGGTGCTTGCACTACAGGCTCTGGGGAGAGGACAGTCAGCATTAACCCGCTGCCATACAAACTACAGCCTGGCAATATAATGCCTGGGCAAGGAAAAGGGGCAAGGGAAAGTATCCCACATGTCTCTGCTAAAAGTACTTGGGAATTGCTGACCTGTCTCAGAACAGTTTCCTGCCTGAGCTCTGTGCATATCCTACCAAATTTAGAGAACAAAGTTACATGGAAAACAAAAATAAATAGAAGAGGAGAAGCATTAGCAATGAACAGCAAGTCCAATGTAGTATATTTCTTGCTATATTAAGCATATCAAAAGCTAAAGTAGAACTCATTGACTCCAACGAGCTTTTCATCAGCCCCTTATTGCAAATGTTGTTTAAAATGACAAGGAGAGCATGGAAGCAGTGATATTTTATAATTGTGTTTGAAGATAGGATATGGCTTATAAATATCCTGTATGGTTTTTTGCAAGTATCCGATTGAATTAAGAAGCTGAATAAACTTGGACTGTATCTATAAATTATAAATATTCTGCCAGAGAAGTTGACAGTGATGATGTGACCCTGGCAACAAGAAAATCAAGGTTATATTAGACACTATTCACAGGCAGTCTCATATTGGGGATCAGGGGTATAAATCAGTATAGGTTCACTGATATCTAGAAAATAAAGCTAATCAGCATCAGCCGAGAACTTGGCTGGCAGCAACAAGTATTCATGCTGGTCACTCATGGTCTCATGTTTCTCCCAACAATATCAGCAGCAAAATTACACCTTTATATGGTGTGTTATAAAACTATGAGTCCTAAAAGTCTTCCTTAGGGATAAAGCAGGGAACACATACACCTGGCTTTTTTTTTTTTTTAAAACATTTTTTATGCTGTTTTTACTGGTCTTACACAAATGTAGGGAGGCAAAAATGACTTGCAACAGACAATTCAACACAGCCTGGAAGCCAGGACCTTGGTTCATATAACTGCAAGTTACATGAAGTTAACTAAATTATACTGGCAGATATAACAGAAGGATCCACTGTAATATCTAGCATCAAAATCGCTTGCAGAAAAGGTATGTCAACTTCTCAAAATAATAGAATGAGGAAAAAAGAAAAATAATAATAATTAATCAATCATATTATAAATACTACTCCATCTTATAACCATACAGGAGTTCCAAGATCATTATGTTCAATTAGCTAATTTGGGAAGGGCATCTTATTAAGTTGATAGGCTGACAAAGATTTTGGTTTGCTTTGATTCTGATGGTTTTAACTTTACTAGCTGAAGTACTTGCCTACACATACAAGATGAAGGACATGAAGTCTAATTCCTCACTATTGTAGGCATCAGCCTTATCACATCACTGCATACGTACATATATTTTATAAGCTGTGTCTCTAATTATGATGTTTCTTAGACCCACTGTTTCTGCTAGGAGGCTGACTGTCTCAAGATGATTGTAATTATCAACTGTCAGTTTATTCCTGATGCATTTCTGGTCAATTGTTCTAGCCTCTCTGTGCCTTAAATTACCTCCCTTGTGTTTACCCCCAACAGAATACTAATACCCCTTCTCAGAATTCATTCTACCAGAGCACACATTAAGTACCTTCAGTCTTTTTGAGCACAATAGGCTCATCGTTTGCCTGATTCATCCTCTTTGCATCTGTTCTGATGCATTGGTGGCTCCCAGTCAAATGGTGCTCCATGAATGCACTGAGATTTTCCCTCCAGCTGTCCTTTCCGCTTGCTGCCACCTGAACCAGTAGCAAAAATTTTGCTCATAAATACCTCTGTGCACGACCCTACATCGCTCTATTAAGTTTCATCTCATTTCCATTACTTCAGTACTCAAGGTCATGCAATTCTTCCGGTGTGGTATTTCAGTCTTTCTCTGTATTGACATCTCCAACTTTGCTAGATCAACAAATTTATTTACAACTCTTTTACACTTTCTACCAAGTTTATTAACAGAAGTATTAAGCAAGGCCTATGCTTGAGAAATTCAATAGCCATCACCCTTCAGTTCAACAGTTTCCTTTCCAGATCAATCTGCTATTTCTCTTTCAGCCATGACAGATTTATGTGTTTTCCAGTTTTAATAACTACCTTTGTGTCATTGTTTCAAACACTTTACTGAAGTAAAGGAAAGCAGACCTAAGGAACTTCACATATCTAAAGTTTATCAGAGAAGAAATTGGCTTAATTTCTTAACATTTATATTCGGTAAATCTTCACTGCTTTCACTCACTGGGCTTTTAATCTCTAAAAATTGTTGTTAAGTCTTTCATGCAAGCACAGTCCTATTTTTTTTGTTTTAAGGATGTTCTACATCTACAGTAGTGGAATGAGTCCCTATTTTGCAATTGTTTGGCAGACACCCTTTTCCTTTTATTTACTTATTTTTTAGCACCTTGCCAGTTCAGTGAGGTCCAGAATGCATTTGTTTACATGTCAAAAATCCCAAAACAGACCCTACAAACAAATCATCATGCAACACAGAGGAAGGAACCTTGCTAGAGCACAGACTCATTCCTTTCCTGCCAAGCACAACACTATCAGCTCTGGCATGCTACCTTGCCTCTTCAGATTTTTTTTGCTAGCTCAGAAGAAACAGGAGGAGGTAGCAGCTAGAAAAGCAAAGAGATATTTTACCCACCACAGTGTGATAGATGTGGATACACAAGGACTAGACAAAACCTTGCTCAGTACTGGATCTAAGTTGGCACAGGCCAGGATTTCCCCAAACTTCCAGATAGCCAACAATATCAGAGATGCAGGACAGTAAAAGCTGAGCTATTACCATTGACTTGGGGGAACGGAAGTGCAAATCTGTAATGGATGCAGCTATACAGACAAGCTTCTATTGTTTCCTATGAACCTGTATAATTCTGCCTGCCTGAAAGGCCACTATCCATTTTCCCAATAGATTTATACATAATGCAACAGGGCAAAAGTTTTTTCCTCATCGATTCTTTCAAATCTGACCTGTTGTTCTCATGAAGGTGATAATAGATATGTTGAGGCATTAATAGAATCAAAGAAAATAATGCATAATTTTCTGAACAAGAGAGTATACTCTGTGCATGCTAACAGTGCTCAACTTCATTGTTGTCAAGGGTGTTTCAACATTGCATTTACTATAGCAACCCCTGAAGATGCTCTTCCTGCCAACAAAAGTTAGTTCTGTGCTTAGAATAATAATTTTTTAATAATGCCAAAACAGTACAGGAGACTAACATCTTGGGTAAGGACTAAATACAAATTACAGAAGAACAGGGGCGGAAAAGGAGCCAGTTAGTTCAGGATCCCATCCAGCCAACAGAATGTTGCACTGTCAACTAGCAAAATTAAAGCTGTACATCTTCAAAATTATGACAATCTTTCCCTGATATGAACCATGTAACTACTACTAAGAGATCCTTGCTTTATGACAGAACCCTTCCACAAAACATCCTTTGCACCAGTTGTTCTCCAGGCTCACAATATCAGCATTTCTCTGAAAAAATCCTTACTCTCCCTACCTCTCAATGCAGCTACATAACATGAACATTGCATAGCTCAAAATCATTTTAATTCAATGTTGTTTAGATGCTAAGATGTCTACAACATGGGTGGTCACCTTAACATGCTTGTATTTGTGATAGAGCCTTTACTAGTTCTTCCAGTCACAGTGCCACAACAGTAAATACTGATGGGGAAAGGCTTTAGCTGTTGCTCATAACAGCTGCTGAAAACAAGCAGATAGCTGAGTATTCAGAGTTTGACAGGGAACATAAGATGGCATAAATTGCCATGATGCATTCCCCAGTCTACATGTTTTTTGCAGGCTGGACGCTCTTGCAAACATTCATACTGAATCTGAGAAAGGTAACTCTATTGCACAATCAGCTCATGAACTAAGAAATTCTGCATCCTCTCATGGTTCTGGATCATTCATTGTAGAAATGGTTTATTCATCTATACCACTTTTTGGGGTTAGGACCAAGGATTACTAATCATGTTATATTTTAAACAGGTTATATTATTTCACCCCAAACCTGTTCTCAGTGATACAGCATTTCTAATTTTAGTATTAATTTTAAATGAGTTTTAGTTGCCTTGTGGTCTTAATGGTTGGATAACTGATAGACAGTCTGGGCAATTAAGACTCCATCCTACAAAAAACCACATAGGCTAGAAACTGGTTTTGCAGGCCTCTGCAGGACCATGCTTTGGACTAAAAATCATTGGGTTATTACGTGCAGGAATAGCCTTGGAGCCTGCTTTGGCACCTGCCCCTATAGCTTTGATGTGACTTTGCTATTAAGACCATTTTGAAGCTAAAGCCATCTGTACTCTCAAACTTTATCTTTGAGCATATTCACAAGCAGCCTGACCTAATGCTGGCACTCCACATCTGTCCTGACCACTTCCATCCAGCCCATCTGCCCCTGGGTCAATGCCACATGAGAGACTTCAAGAAACATTCTTAGTGAGTCCTCGTATCTCCTGTCATAAGAACAGCTAAGACAGGAGAGACTTGAGGGTTTAGTTATTTTGCAGAAGTTTTTCAACAAGCCTCAATTTAAACCTAAGAAATAGAAGAAAAAAAAAGCAAAGAAAAATATGATACCTGCAACTGAAATGTAAAACAGCTAGCAGAGTCCTGGGAAGAATTGGCCATCTCCATCTGTCTGCGTTGCTGGTTTTGTACAAGGCGCACCAGCTGTGACAGCGGAGGGTGCCTAGGCGCTCTGTGTTTCTACAGCATGAAGCAGAAGGCAAACCTGGCACATGACTGGTTTATGTAATTCTAGTGGTAATCACACAGCAAGTCTCATTACTGCAAGGTTATTCTAATTAATGAATTTACAGTATGCCCGATTATGATAAGAATGACTGTAAGAGTTGCAGTAATATGGCAGATCAATGTTGTGCTGCATAGTAAAGAAAGAAAACATACAGATTTTGTGATGAAACAAGAAGGCAAGGGATGCTGTCATCTGACATAATTGACTAAGGAAATAAAAATAATCTGGATGAGCCTGAGGAATCATCAACAACAAGCAGAAAGAGGAAGAAAATGTTTTAGCCGCAACTGCCCTGCAAGGTATGTTCCTATAGCTGTATCCTCTAAGACATCCAGTGCCCGGCATAGATGGGAACTCATGTGAATGTCTCAAGATGATTGGGCCAGAGCTGCCAGGGAAATCAAAAAGTCTGTAATGAAACAACTTATATACTTTTTTCTTCTGCACAGTAAAGGAGCACATCAAAGTTTGTAGATTGAGGGAAGGAAAAGACCAGTATGAAAAATCACGAGGCACAAATTTATCACACAAAGGTCTTGAGAGTCAGATGTATTTTTCTAAACATTAATGAATTTGCCCTTTCTTCATTATCTCTCTTACACATACTCTTACCTCCTGTTCTCACATTTCAGATGCAACTTTGAGATTCCTTTCAGCACAACAGAAATGAAAAAGTGAATTTGTGCCCCAGAAAGCAGAGCCAGGAAAATATGTTGGTGGGTATCACATTTCTTGGTTTTGTAATCATTATTATGTATTTTTTTACTGTGAGATCCTCTAAAGCAATTGCCTGAAATCAAGGCCCATCGTATAAGCATTTTAAAATATGAAATAAGTCATAACATTTGAGGTATAAAACCTCACAAATCTAAAACAGATAGAGGATGCAGGGGAAAGGAAAGCATAGGGGTTTACTAAGCTTCAGTGCCAGAACTGGAAACAGAAATCCAGTTTCTGAAGTGCCAGCGCAATACACTACTCACTACTGAGAAAACCAGAAGTGGTTCACACAAGCACTGGGTGTTACTTTTGGTAACAGTTAAAGTATGTAAAAGTGGACCTTTAAAGAGCAGTATTTGTCCTGGTAGATACCAGTTTCTCACCTACTGCATGAGGTACTGGAACACAACAGTATTGAAAGAGTGTGAAGAGTTGTGAGAAAGCAATATTGAGAAAATATAGATTTCAGAGTATTAATCATTTCCAGCGCTCTCCCCTCCTGGGAACTGAAAGAGTTTCATGTAGAAAAGTTTCATTTATGTCTATTCACTTTATGTTTTCATCTTTTAGATATCATTTATTCTCCTTTTAATTCCAATTTCCTCCTCCCTCACAAATTAATTTCTATGTTAATACAATCGCACCATCCCCTAGATCATTCTGCAGTAGCTCACAGGTTCTGTTACTGTTTCCATTTTACTATGTTTCTTCTTTGTAATTCTGATAGAATTACAACAAAAACATCTAACAGATGTTTTCCACTCCAAACATACAAATTTCAGGTTGATTTCATGTAGCACTTGCACAAAGTCAGTCATAATTGCTGTTATGCTATACAAGCAAGCAGCCATGTGGTGCTTAGTTGCCAGCTGGGGCTAAACCACTAATTACTGTAGTTATTAGTAAGTCTAAGTCAGTGATGAGACTTTGACCTTTGCAAAAAAACCAACTCAAAACCAGCCTATATGAGCACAAGACCATCTATGTTTGCCATGTATTACTTAAGAACACTAAGCAAATACCTCCTGGAGTAATATGACCTGTGTTATTGTGGATTTTTTTTTTCCTAGCCATCAAGGCTAAATATTTATGGGAACAATTTTTCAGTTCCATATAAAGTAACAAACATTCTTTAAATGTTTACTTGCAGCCCTAAAAGAGCTTTAATCAGTAAGGATCTGAATTTCTGCAATGTCATGTTATTTCTGATGCAAAACTAGGCAATTTTGCCTTTGATGTAAAGCATCATGGTTTTTTCGCTTGTCCCTATTCTGCCTTCTGATTTTTACCTTCACATTATCTTACCCATCTCACCCGGTTTCAGCAATGTCAGCCATCATGTGTCTCTGGGGACTTAACATTCTCCAGCCTATCTACTGATAAACCCACAAATTTATATCTATAAAGTTCTCCATATGTCTGTGTGCTTAGATTTACCAAATGTGTATGCCTGGATGTGGGATTATATAATAAATAGTTCTTATCAGAATTTCCATGTATTATGTTTCCTCCTCAAAGTGCATTTCTTGCAGTTGCAGGAAGAAAGCACCAAGGGTGCAGAAGCAAAAGGATTACTAAAGATATCCATCTTGGATTTAAAGGTCAATACTGTAGGCATGTGAAAACCAGTGATGTGACGCCAACTTAGTTCCCACGTCTCCTGACCTACGTCTGATTTTGTGTGTGCTATCTTAGGGCATAACTTAAGTTTTAATCATTTGTCAAGTATAGCTAGTTCTGAAAGGGAGCAGATTAGCAAAAATAGTGGTTATACATGTGAAAATTTGGTATAGGTGTTGCTTTTTATCAGATCTTTTTGTTAGGCTGAAGATTTCAATAACCATTTGATTTTTATTTATATATTTGTCTTTCAAGTTATAACTAACTTGTAGAAATATACAACTGCTGTCTTCTGCCCTATACAAACCGAGTTATAATTGAGCACATTCAGAGCCAGATGAACCTGTATTAATGATCTGAATAGGTGTTTGGTGAGACTGCCGAATCCAGCAAACAGGTGAATTATACTTGTGCTCTTTTAAGATGATAATTCAGCAAAGAGTGTATTTGTTGGGACAAGCAGCATGGGTGTACTTTGCCTGGGAGCTGAATAGATGCTTTTTCTTGTGAGGCACAGAACAGACACTCAGAAGAGCTGCAGAACCTTCTTTCTATGTGTTTAACTGAATCCTGAAGATAAAAGGTCCCTAAAAGCAGTTTCTGAACCAGAGCTTTTGTCCAGCACTAACTTCAGGAGGTGAGAAGTGATCTCCAGCAAGGATAAATACCATCTGGCTCCTTACTCATACACTGTGACCTGGAGTGAAATATTTCTCACCATCAGAAAACCTATGAACTCTATTTTTGAAGTTGAATCGAGAAGTGAAAATTGCTTAGTACTTGAGTGCCATATACCCACACTCCCTGGAACTCCTCGTGCAAGTCCTGCCAGGGTAAATTCAGTCCTGTGCCCTTGGGAGACAGACATCCAAGACTTATGCTGCTTACGCAAAAGCCTGCTCCACCACTAAACAGAGCTTCATAAAATGTCCAGAAGCATTTTGTGAAGAAAGCAGAAGAAAAACATATGCATTATCTGTCTTTAAAAGCACAGACAAATGGAAGATTATTGTCAGCTTCCATTTTCACTGCATTTCACTGTGCCTTCACTGTGCCTTTGTTATGCAGAGAAATACCAAGTCTATCCACTGCAAGACACCAAGGAAAAAGACGTTACCATGTGCATAACCTTTGATAACAGAATATGTACATAGTCCCTTATCCAGAACAAACACTAAGAGTTATTTCCTCTGTACGTATTGTTTCAAACAGGTCCCAGTTTTAGCATTCCTAAACATCAGGTTCTCCTACTGTGGGAAAACACATGCTAAGCTGGGAGGGAGACTACAAGAGATGTATGAAAGGACGAGGATGGTACACTAACATTCACTGGGACGGAAATGTGCTTGCTCATGCATTGTCTGGGGTCTAGTCTCCACCTCAGAGGTGGTTACATTTCTGTAATGGTGAAAAGGACTATACTGTGCTTTATTCATGGAGTATTTCATCCTACTTTAAATTATTAATAGTTCATAAGTGAGAGAATTGCAAAAGGAATATTGGATTTATTCTTTTTCTTCTCTTTGCTCAATCATTATCTTTTTGCCCAGAAAGGAGTTAGAGTGAGCTATTTTTTTAGCAAAGTAACTTCCTAATGAGCAGAGAAGTTCTAAAGAATCCCACCACTTCAAAAAGGAACTTGCAAACCAGAATCTATTTAGTTGAGGAAAAAATACCACAGAAAACTGTTCGTGTTTGATTAAAGGTTGAAAGAGGCTCAGTATAATCTGGGTATAATAAAGAACAGAGAAACTTTCAAATGTACTTTACAAATACTTCTATTTAATTTTTCCCTCCCAGAAGATGACAACATGCTTAGACTAAAAAGAAAATTGCCATTTACAAGCTTTTTAACTAAGTATTGAATAGCATGTTGTTAGGCAGGAATTTATTACAACTGACCTGTATTAACAAAGTGCAATACAGTAGCCTTATCAGAAGATCTCCTCTAATACACACACACCAGGAATAACTAGTCTGCAAGTACCAGCCCTCTTGACATTCACTCTATCTCCTTATCCTTATATTCTCACTGCCTTCCTCATCTCCTGAAACATTTCAGCTTGACATGTATCTCTTGCTCTATCAAGTAGTAGTAAAGATGTGATTGAGCAAGTCTGTCAGATGCCCACATGCCAAAACTAGTGAACCACAGAAAAAATAAGCATGAAAAATAAGGCAGATAGAATTAGACACAGGGGCAGATCAAGAGGGCACTAGGATCTATGTAGATCAGAAGCAGAATCCCACAACTCACAGGTAGTTTTACAGCTTAGGGTTTTCATTTACTGAGGTACCTGTCACCATTCAGAAGTTACTTCAGAGCCCAGCTCCTCTGCAGAGCAAAGACTTCAGACCACTTCATGTGTTTCAAGTGCTTTTCAATCTGTCACTGTCACCAATATATGTCAAAACCTGACTTTAAAAGTTCTTGTAACAGGCATGAAAAAATCTGTGGCAAACTCAAGTACACAGGTGCAGTTTGTCTGCAAACAGACTTTTATAATGTTAAAACAAACAGAAGCTTTTGCTGCTCTCCCAGTACACTTAGAAATGTGATTGGTGTCCAAAAGCAGGGGAAGAAAAACATACTTGTCTAAAATCACAAGAGACTCCAACTCATCAACAAACTAGAAATGCAATCAGGGACCTCAGTTTTCCTGTTAGACCCAAGACCAAATTTTGTGAATAATCTGTCACTTATTTGAAATACACATGCAGGTACAAGGACAACTGCAAAGCTGATCTGCATGCAACCAGAGTTAGGACAAGCCTCAGTATTCCCTTTCCACACATTATCATATTTTCTTTGTGCAACTGGTTTAGCAAGAAGGTCTTTTGGATGAAGGTCACCCAAATTCTGTTTCTAGAACACTGTTCCTAGAATAGGAGTCTGTTTCTCTCTAAACAGCTCTGAGACCCAAATGTATGTTTAACAAAACATAGTTCAGAAAGGAGAACGCAATAGCTACTTGGAAACATATAATTTAAGTCTGATATTTTGAAACTTCTGCTTGATAATTACATCGATGCCCTTGAAAACATCAGTCCAAGTAATCCCTTACATTTAAGGAAAAGAATACATTTCATATAAAGACACAAACACCAAGACTAATTTTATTTCAGCTGTTTTCCAAAAAGGAAGACTTTTCAATTGATCAATTAGTCCAAGAGCTTCAACGTACTTGATACAAATTCTGTGCCTGCTGGCCAAAAGGGCAGCACTCAGTCTCAAGGAGCCCATCAAAAGCAGGGCTCCAGGGAACTTTGTCAGCACTAAGATCAAGAGCAAAGTGCTCTAGAGATAGGAAAACAATAATTTATGCAACCTACGGGTCTTGTTGCAGTTTACAGTACCAGAAGAGGGAAGGCTAGGACTGCTGCTTATTCTAAGCACTAGACTTTTATTGGATATTTAAGCTGACAATGAAAAGCACTAAACATTGATGGAACAGACCACCAGATGAATGGAGTATCACTTCTCCACATTATACTCATAGATGCATATACAACCATATGCAATGTGCCTAAACCAGTAAACCTGTATTGATGTGAACTCAAACTACAGAGCAACTACCAATATGACTATTTGCTTCACAGCAGAAGAAAAAAAAGGATTAAATAAAAAAAGTGTAATGCAGCCTCATTTTTGTAGTGGAACAGCATTTCTAAAAAGTACCAAAAAAATGGGGGGGGGGAGTGGGAAAGGGCAGGAAATTAACTTCAGAAACTCAAAATTAATACAGAAAAAAGAAATATTTTAGAACATGATTTTGACTCCTTCCCTGTGATTTGAGCTGTGGATCATGTTTTTCAAACATTTGCAATGATATAGAGCAACCTAGATTTCCCTATTATTTTTTCAGTTTCATGTAAGCTATCAATGGTTCAAAACCCCTACAAGTATCTAGTTCTCTCCTATAATCTGCCACGCTCCTGACCTTTCTAACCTCTTGTGCCAAACTATCTTATAGCTGTATATACATCATATAAACGCATGACTGACCTACACAGTCAAACAAGCTCTAAAGAAGAGTACAGTAAGAATGAGAGAAGTTGAGATATTCTCTTTTGTGGAGTTTTCAACATTGTATCACAGTAGGTAATATTTGAAGAGAAAAATTTTGAGTTTTATGTTCTGAAGAACTGACAGTTGACTGAGGTTCTCCCAACCACTTTAAGTCAAAGATACAGAAACACTGTTTATAGGTAACCTCTGTAGTCCAGCCTCCCACATCAAATGAGAATGTCTTGAAAACCTCCACAAACAGATATAACACAACTTCTCTTGATAAACTGTCCAACTACTGCAGGAAATCACCAGAAATACAAAACTAGAATTTTTCAGTTTCCCATCATATCACAGAAGCTTATTTTCAGAATCCAATGCCCTAGTCTTGTCAGTGGTTTAGATTCTCTGAAGCTGACCCAAAGTAAAATCTAATTTTGACATCCTTAACCAAAAACCCCCTTTTGTTTCCTCTATCAAAAATGTCCACATTTCCATGAATAAAACCTTCCATAACAACTCTGTTCACAGCAAAGTGTTTGCAAACCATCTGCAAACTCATACTCAGATGACCCATCTGACCAATAATGGCAACTGAGATTCATGTTCTAGAAGTGTCTACTCTATTTGTAGAAATTTGAGACAGAGGATCAAAATTAAATGAACTACATAGCCATTCAAACTAGAAGTAGGTAATTTGCACATATATATGAAAATTATTTACCCACTTGTAGTCTCTAGCATCACCACTATCTCCTATTTAAAATGAACAAAGGTCTCCATTATCTTCATTAACCAAACTGTTTTGACTTAATATGAGTCTCTACAGCCATAAGCTGTTGTATATACAGCAGGCTGGAGCCTGCACTGAAACTGCACTGCCAGTATCATATTATTCCCTGATGACAATGATGCTAATGAAAATCTCTGCTAGCTGATACCTCACCTTCACATGCTCAGAAAAATAGTGGAGAGAGAACTGAGGGGCTCTCAGTTTTACATTTTTAAATAGGAAATGCATACGATTATGAAACAGCAAACACACTGGCCAGATTCGTCACTGTGTTATTCCACCACTTTGCTGATGTAAACATCAGTAAGACCAGAACAGTAGCTGGGGGAATTGTACACCCTCAATTTTCTTCTTTCTGCCAGATGACTGCATAACACACTGTTCCCAGCTACTAAATTATTTAGAACATCATCTGCAAACACCTGGAAACATATTTCTTGCTTCAGTTCAATCACTTACATTTTATCCCCTCTCTTTTATTTGCTGGCAGATGAAATAATAAAAGCCATTATTCCAAATGACTCCTTCAGATGATTCGAAATTATTTCAGTAATGTGTTACCTCAAACCTCCTCTTTTAAACAATCATTTCTCTCCATCCTTTACATTACAGGATGTAACAAAAACCTGAAACTAGAAGTGTGTTTAGAGACTGTACTTCCTAAATAGTTAATGACATTTTGTTATGGTTAATGGAGGAAAACTCAGGGGAGCCACAATGGCCAATATATCTGTGGTATTCCTTTGTGAACTGCAATATATACTGCAGGAGAAAATCATAGTAACACTGCTCTATTTAAAGGGGAAATATTCTCTAGAGCACAGCAGTCCCTAATGGAGAGAGAAAAAAAAAAGATGCCAAAGGACCCTCAGTAAAACATCAGCACTAGGTTGAAACCCTTGTGTCCAATTCCATGAGCCTTTCCTCCCCAAGCTTAAGAAATTAAACGAGACACAGCTCAATGAACATGCAAGAGACAGGTTGACCATGGGATAGGCTAAGGAGAGCCGTATCCCAGCTCTCACGCTGCATGTTCTGGAGTAAAAACCTCACTTAAGATAGCTATATAGTCCAGAAGTGAGGAGTCCTAAGGTGACTAATGGTCACTTGCCTTGATGAGCATAGCACTGGGTTTTAGGAAAAGATCTCCCCCCATCTCTTAGTGCTTCCTGCCTGGGGCTGCATCCTCACAGCTCTGCCAGCCACAGGGGCCACGTGAGAATCCCTGAATCCATTTTGGACACACTCAGCTGAGTTTCTGAAAGGCCCAAAGGTTTGTACTAGCCCAGATGATTCTCCTGAAGTGGGACAGGGAGCAGCGGGGTGTGAATGGTGAGCCAGCAACCACCAGCTGGTGGGCAAGAGGAGACGACACTTGTGTTTCAGATGGTACAGCCAAAGTCAGTAAAGGAATAAAACAGTAAACACACAGTATGCAATTTCTCAGAACCATACATCAGCCACATTTAACAACAGCTACATGCTTTTAAAAGTGTCTTTAATCAGCAAGGCTCTGCACAACTGGTTGTTCTGGAGCACCATATCAATTTTGGTCATAGGTCAGCTACCACTTTGGGTTTTGGAAGGACCAGGAAATCTCATTCTGCTCACCAGAAAGCAGAGAGGATGAGCATTTGCAAAGGATGGTAACAAATGAAAAGTTTGTATATTGGCTAGAGACACAACGCTTTTTGTCTGTATACCCCTCTCTGTCACTGTCATCTGCCAAAACACAGCATTTCAGCTGTGGCCATCTGTACCTATAGAGAGTGGGGAGAGAGAACAAAGCCAAGAGCGCATCCACACTAAGAGGAACAGAAATGCTTCCTGCCAAGATGCCTTGTCCTGTTCTTTAGTCACATTAGCATGCATAAAGCTTTGGTACTGTGGTTTCTTATTTGACAGCTTTCAGCTCCTTTCTGAGACTGCTGAAGAGCATCCCTGTGACAAGCACAGAGTTTCATCCCAGATTGCATTAAGAAGAAAAGACATCCCTGTCAAAACAGTATCCTATAGTTTGTCAAACCTGCCAGCATAATGTAACATTTCAAAGTCCGTATAATCTGACCTACATATAGAAACAACTTGAATTCAGAGTTATCCATCACCTATAAGCCATAACAAAATTACAGCACGCTAAGGAGGTGAACACAGAACTGGTGAACACTTGGACGCTTAGATATGTATTTAAAAGCCTGAATTTAAAACAAGTGTTTTTGAAAATATTGGCTTACATTGGTAGAGCAACAAACAGGGCTCCGAACTCTTGACTTTCAGCAAATAGCTTACAGCCACAGCATTGACTTTGAAGCCTACCTGTTCTTACCCTGTTGTACTAAAATAGATCTTGGGCAGAAGAGGATGGCATTGCTCACAATCATTGAGGTTGGAAAAGACCTTAAAGATCATGAAGCTCAACCATCAACCCAACACCACCATGCCCACTAAACCATGTCCCAAAGTGCCACATTCACACATTTTTTGAACACTTCCAGTGATGGTGACTCCACCACCTCCCTGGGCAGCCTGTTCCAATGCCTGACCACTCTCTCATCAGTAAAGAAATTTTTCCTAATATCCAATCTAAACCTCCCCTGGCGCAACTTGAGGCCATTCCCTCTCATCCTATCACTAGTTACTTGGGAGAAGAGACCAACGCTCTCGTCGCCACAACCCCCTTTCAGGTAGTGGTAGAAAGAGATAAGGTCTCCCCTCAGCCTCCTCTTCTCCAGACTAAACAACCCCAGTTCCCTCAGCTGCTCCTTGTAAGACTTGTGCTCCAGCCCCCTCACCAGCTTCGTTGCCCTTCTCTGGGCACATTCCAGCAACTCAACATCCTTCTTGTAGGGAGGGGCCCACAGATGAACTTGCTCATCCAAGTTCACAATAGAAGTTCGTACTGTGGTAGAGAATCACAACCAACTCTCATCATTTCATGAATTACAGCAGTTTTTGGACCAAATCAACAGCTCACCATTCAGGCCTCTCTTGCTTTTCCCTTATTCCCATGCCATGCACTACCAATGCTTTACTTTAAGCCAGCTCTGGCACGGGTCTGATCACACAGTACATCAACTCCATTTTCCAAAAGAGCAGAAAATTACCTTGGCAAAACCCAAAACCTTTAAGTTGGGTTAGAGAAGCAAATTGACTCTCCATACAAACAGGTAAGTGCCAGAGCCAAGGAAGTAGGGAGAGGGATCTCATTTTTGTGTCAGCAAGCTGTGACCAGCTCAGCTGTCTCCTGGATCCACATACCAAGCGTCACTGCAGGCACTGTAACAGCAAATAGCCCATCTTGCCTCTGAACATATCAGTGCTGACAAGGAAGACATAAGAAGCATTAAGAAAAATAATATTTGCAGGAAAGTAATTTGCCTGTTATCACACAACCATTCAGTGATAGAGCTGTTTACTGAGAACCTTCACACAACAGTGTCTGAACAAAGCTATTACTCTCACCCTCAAATTTGTTTCTTTTTTTTTTGAGGATATTATTTTTGCTGTACTCAGCCATGTTTTCCATTTAAAATAACTTCTTCTTGATCAGCTGGAGTGTGGTCAAAATATGTTGTCTACATCATCAATCACACACCCCAACCTGCCAAAGGCTAAATGTGAGAAAACACAGGCAATGTAAACTCCAGATGAAACACTGAAAAATAAGAGTCAGAGAAACATAAAGGCATTTTCTTTGGCACGGAAACCCTGCCACCTTATTTTTAAATTCACAGTAGAGATAGTTTTCAGCAACCAAAGTAAGGGAGACTGGATCTGTGTGGAACGGGAGTAAATCTGTCCCACATAAATACATGTGATATATAAAAGTGATGTTCTTCAAAATGGAGAAAATTTGAAAGGCATGCCAGAAACACCCATATCAATTTGATCTCAATGAATATTTGCAACTATTACTTCTGTGAAAAAGCTCCAGAGAATTCAAAGCAGATGTTTTCCAACAGCTAAACTTTTGAAACTATTCAAGAATCAATTTCTAACCTATAACAGAATGAATCAAGCATATTCCTGGCCCACCTAAAAGAAAAATGTTATAAGGCATACTTTATAAACCTGTAGCACTAGTGAGAAGAATTATTTTGCCCTTGGGTTACTAATGAATGGCTGGGTTTACCAGCATTCAGAAGAATATTAGACATTTATATGGCTAATGAGAGCATTCATGGTTACGTAAGAAGGGATAAATAAAATTAAGGTTATAAGACTTCATCCTTCAGGGCTAGGCAAAAAAAATTCTTTGGTGGCAAACTATTCTATGAAGACCTGAGGTAAAATCTTGACCTTGTTAAAGTTACTTAGAATTCTTCCAAAGCAGCTATGATTTTAGCCCAAACTTGCTTAATTATGTAGCTTCCTCTGATTTCATTAGGCTATTCATCATCTGCAGAGCTGCTTATTCTTTCTCACAGAACCTGAAAATAACCAGTATAAGTACAGATAAGCAGATAGTTAGACTAAGTACAATCTGAAGCAACAATTGCTGCATTCCTTTTAAGTCCATTTTAGAAAACTAAGATTAAATATTAGATCTGATTAGGAACTGACAGGCTGACAGTTTGGCTGGCTCTAGGACTATGAAAGTCCTGGGTATGAGGTGGGTGCACAGTGCAGTACATTCCCTATCATCCTGCTCCTTGGGAGCAGCAATAGGTAGGTATTGATTTATTCATGGAGAAACTCTGCTCCAGTTCCCCCTGAATTCCTTTGCAGTACCACAGCGGGATCCTGAAAGTCCCCAGCGTAGCCCAATACGTGTCTTTAGCCCCGACTGCACTTTCCTTGCCATCTGTCAGCTATTCCCCAGGGAGCAGACAAGTACCAAAGCCCACTACCTCCTCCTCTGTATCCTACCTTCTCGTCCCTCTCAGACATGCGCACATCTCCCTGTTGTTTCTCCCCCCGCGATTCTGCCTCCAGCCAGATGCTTTTCTTCCCCTACCGATGTGGCAGACAAACAGTAAACAAAAGAGCTTATACAGGGTGGGTATCTCATAAAAGCCTCTGTTTCAGCTGGCAATTCTGCAGGGTAGACCCGTGACAGGTCTGTCGTGTCTGTGATGCAGAGCCAGATGAAGTTACCCTGCTCCTCTTGCTACTGTATCCAGCTGTTTATGTGACACCTCCAGCAGCCTACATAATTCATTGTGATTATTCACTGCATTGTGATCAGATATGGGATTAGTCTTTTGATGTTTGTCAGTATGAGCCATGATTACATTACTCCTCTCGTGCCATAAAGCATGACTCTAACAGAGTGTTTAAGCAGTGCGAGGCATTGCTCTCCCAATACTGCTGCTGGGAGAGCATCACCTCCATTTAGCCATGCACCCTGTCATGCCTAGCGCATGGAGTATTCTCTCTAAAAAAGCACTTGCTAATATAATGAAATACTAGAGAACTAAAGTAATGCATTAAATTAAAACCCTTTTTTTCTTCCTTCACATGCTTAAACTCTCAATTCCTCCCATGGGGTAGAGAAAGAAATTCAGTTGAAAGGTAAGATATTTAACACAGAGCACATGTTGAGGCAGGACATTGTTTCTGCACCTGCTGCTTGGGTTCTACGTAAGAGAAAGAAAAGCTGGGAAACCTGTGAGCATGGCGAAACACTTATAAACCCTCACTTATAAACCCTACAGAACAGGAGTCCTGCTACTGGTCAGTCTTTTACTGACTAACATCTTCCAAGAATCCTGCACAAATTGTTAAGGGATAATTCCCAAAAGCTGTTAAGGAAATAGGTGATTACCCTTGATTTTCGAAAGGATTTCAGTGTAAAATCCCCTCCAGCTCTTTTGAAAAATCTGGACTCAGTGTTGGTGAGCCTTATTTTCCATCTCTAAAATTAAGCTTTTTATCCAGCTCTGTAAAGATTTTCAGTATCTGTGGGCGAGTGTTGTACAGGGCTGCTGTTAGTACCCAAGCACAACCATTAACAAATTAAAAACCCTACAACAAACAAGGTACACCAACTTCATTTTTGCAGAAAACTGAATGAAACAATTAAGTTCAAGATGTTCAGCTTGGGACACAAGTCTTAATGTACAAGTTACCCTTTGTATCTCCTCATGCCTTTGTCATACAAAGTACAAAATTTGTACATTGAGACTGTCCTATGTGTATATTGCTAAATATTCTTCAGAAATACACAATTAGAGATTAATGTATATATTGATTGTTATTAGCTTTAGAGGCAATATCAGAGACCTGATAGCTCCTCCCTTTGGGCTGAATAAGGTTAGGGTGACATGACCTGCCAGCCAGTCAGGGAGATATCACAGTTGGCCAAGACAGATCCAACAGCAATACAACACCAACTTTATGGACAAAATATGAATAATTCAAGGAATGGAGAAGATAACTGCTCTGGCTAACTCATGAATCAGTTCACATTTCTCTCATTTCCAGCAGTATGAAGCATTGTCTGTTCTTTCAACTCTATTGTACAGGAACTAGACAAAGAATTGGCACAAAAACTTTTTCCCAAAGTAAGGCAGCATCAGCATTGTAGGGAGCAAACCTTGCTTGTGAAATTCTTGTAGGGCAGGAAGTTTACAGACCTTTATCATTATTCTCTATGCCTTAGGATGGGTATGAGGTTACAGTAGTTAAACCAGCATTCTGTTTTGAATCTCCTATTTTTCATACTCAGAGATGTTAGACCTTTGCCTGTTCACACCAGGAAACAGGGCTCTCAGCCAAAGCTCATCTGCACTTCTCATGCAGGTTTTACAGAAATGGATATCAAACATTATAAAATAATCCTACTGTAACAGCTGGGCGGCAGGCTCCCAAGAGTGCATCGTGAATCACAGCTCTGCTCCTCCCTCAAGGATAGCCCTAATTTCTTTGCAAGTCTCCCAATTGTTTAAAAGGACCTCCCTCAGATGGAATTAAACACAGACTTCTCACTTCAGACAAGGAAACATTTCAGTTCCTCACCTTGTTTTGTACACAGTGCACAAGTTTCTAAAGACATGGCAGTGACCTAGCGCTAGCTTGTGCCTTCACTTCAAATTAGGTTTGACAAAAGGAAAGGAAAGACTAACAACCTCACATACATTTTTACTGTTTTGTTGTCAGAAGGTATAATGTCATCTTTGACCAGTCTGGAGCTCCTACACTTTTACCTCCAGTTGCTTCATCTTCCCTGTGTCATCTGGGGCAAGGAAATGAAACCAAAGAGGCAATAATGCAAGAGGCTGATGTTCCCCCACTTTTTTCTTTTTTAGCATCAATAGGAGTATGATTGATTCCTACAGGTAGGTAGAAAACTATGTATGCATTGGATTAATCCCTGTAAACTTTAGCTGTTCAAATGTTAACTACACTGAGAGTCAAATATGAAACCAATCCATCTCTTGCTTTCCCTCCAGTTGCTTGGTTGGAGCTGAAAGGCCCAGGAAAAAAAAAACCAAAATGAAACAGGTCAATCACTGAGAAGGATCCTTATTCTGGATAATTAAATCATTGATGAGGTTTAACTAAGAGCAGTCAGAATTCACCCTCTTTTCCACCTGGCTGTACTTCAGAGCACTTCTGTCATTTCATCTTCTTTTCCCCCTTTCTTATAAATTATCCCATGAAAAACATACCCTTTTCCCAAACACTTGCAAATGATCTGGAGGAATTTCACATTGTCTCCCCTCATTCTGTGCCATTGAGAACAGTGTGATGTGCTGCATGCCCATGAGCAGCATATCTCAAAACCACCTCACTGACGATTCGTGTCTCTGAGCAAACCAGCTCTATACAAGCATGATAGCACCTGCAGAGGCTATTTTGCCTGGCAAAACTCTTTAGGTGATGTTACTTGTTGGATATTATTCAGGTGTTTGCTGTTGTAGTGTGCCAGGCACAACACAGGACTTATTACAGGTAAGTAAGGATCACAATACTGAAACTCAAACAGTGGAAAATCCTCTTTGCCTGCTGTTGTATTTGCTTTGCAGATAAGCGGTCCCACATTGCATTAGAACTAGAATGTCTGGTATCACAGCTATCTTTTTCATCATCTCCATGTATCTTTTTCTGAAAAAGATAGAGGTTAGTTCCTGTGTGGAAATCTATAACCAGTTTGCTCTTGAGTGAAGAGAATCAGAGATGGAAAAAAATCAGGAGACTAGTATCAAAAAATCTAAAATATATTAGTCCAATAAATTATTATTAGTATTTCACCTAAATATATAGTAGGATTATTGAAAATGTGTAGGAAATACTTGGTTACCTAGAAAGATGGTGTCATCTAAAGACATAGTAATACATGATGCCAGAAAAATTCCTTTGCAGACAAATAACACATCAACAGCATTTGATGACACCCAAGACAAGAGGAAGTAAGGCTGAACTGTTTATCCTCAAAGACTTCCTATATATGAACAAAAGAACCCCAGTGACTACTGGTCAAAGAAAACAAGTCATTTTGCCGAGCAGGAAAATTTACTTTGTGTTGCTAGACTCTCTTTGTCTGAACATCAAGTCTGATATTACCCAGTTGAATGATTAATTCATTTTCAATTAATTAAAATGCTGAGCAAATGCATTGTTAAGTGATGTTACGTAACTTGCAGACTGCTTAGAGAGCTCAAATAGGCTTTATTAAAGTGGCACAAATAAGTATATATTTTTTTTTAAAGTCCAAAAAAAAGTACAAGATTGAGTCTTACGAAAGTCCTTTGGTCTAGCTTCTCTTGAAATTATAGGGAACAATGTTCTTGATTATATTTACTTTCAGATTTTGCTTCCCCATAGGCATTTTAACACACCTAGGTGGCTATTCGGGGAGGTGGGGGTGGGCAGGAAGCCCCCTGTACCTGAACAAATAATCTTTGGCATCATGCTCACTTACAAGAGATCCCAAACAGACTAACATTGCTGTATTAACAACTTTTTTTCTTCAACTTGGCTGTACCATAATCTAAATTTATTCTTTATTTCTGTCACATTTTTCAGGAATTTTAGTTAGAATCTGGGCATAACTGGCCAATACAAACATGGCTTCCTTTGGATCTAGTGGGAGGATTTCCAGCTAAGGGGGAGACCCTTCCATTCCTCCTGAAGTGGAATGAATTTTCTTGCTGTTTGTAAAGTGATCTTCTGCAGACAGCCACATCCTGAACCAGCAAAGTACGTGTTTGAACTTGCAGCTTCTGATCTGAACAGGACTTGACATCTGCTTACATTCGAGTGCAAGACTGAAGGTCTTCAGTGGTTATAAGCACAACACATTAGGCACTCTGGCAGAAGCACATACCTGAATTGAAGCGCCTGTATTTACATTTTCCTCAGCATTTAAATTTCTGCTACTTTTGTCCCCAAGCACTTGTATAATACTTAAAATACGGTCTGAAATGGGGAAGTTCATTAGCATGTATAACACATGCAGCTTCTCCTCAACAGTTGCTCACAAATTAGATGTAGCAGAAACTGTCTTGGACCTTGAGTTAATTACTTTATACCACTACTGAATTCCAAGAACTCCAGCGGGTATCTTTTAGAAAATACCTGCTGAATATTTGAGGGGCAGCAAATAACACAAGGTCATCCATTTAATAGGATGGTATTAGCATCCTGTTCTCAGGACCCAAAAGCAATCCTCCACCCAGCACCACTGGTCAGAGGGCAGCAGCAAATGACTCACAGGAAAAGCAAATATTTTTTCAGTTTTCAGAAAGTTCCATGACACAAATCTTAAAAAAAATCATTAAGGATCATTTAATTCATTGGAATCCTGATGTAAATCTTGTTGACTTTCTCTGGATCAGAGCAGAGACAGTTCAGTCAGGTGAGAACTTTTCTAAGCACAGTAACTAGAAATAATTGCATTTATTTGTACACCTTGCCTGGACTCCTGCTTCTGAACATGCTTTGCCTTGCTTGATCCATCCCACATGCAAACTGTCAGAGTAGTAGTCACCTGAGCAATTTCCTCAAGTCCTAGTAGGTGGACAACCACCTTAGAGTACATACAGGTGTTACAGCCTTGTTAGACACTTGAGAGAGCTCAGTCAACTAATTAAAAATGTTATGGTACTATTAGCAGTAGTAACAATAATTGGAGTACATTAGTTTAACTCCATTGACTTTTGACTGCCCATATATTTGTAATTTGCCATTTAAAAACTATTCTATATTTATTATTTGCTCTTGTTCATTCCCTATAGTACATGAATATGAAAAACGAAAAAACCTAAGCAGTTATGCAATGTTAGTCAGCCCAAGAATATCCCAAAGAATTAGCTGTGTTCCGGGAAATGCAATAAGAGGGGGTGAACCCATATATGCGGCAGACCAACACAAGTCTGTAAAGACATGAAGCATCCCCATCTCACTGGGGTATGTATGTGTTCTTTCCAAGGTGGATATGTGGGTCATGGGACTGGCCAGGAAAATGGACAAGAAACGTTCAGGAACAAATAGACCTCGGTCATGTACAAACTGCAGAACAGAAAAAAACATAGAGTTCTCATTTAATTATATCAAAAAAGGGTGGAAATTATAGTATTAAGGAGAATCTGTAAAGACAAATTGGTCTTTGCAAGAAGTGGGACTCAAGGTGGTATCTCGGAGTATGCTAGCTCACACTGGTATTTTTGTCAGACATGTACAGATCAATCTCCCATTCTCTTAAGCACTTTCTCCTGCTGTTCCATCAACAGTTTGTCACCCTGCAAAGCCATAACATGTCATCCCCACCAACACTAGAGAACCCCTGAATTCATTGCACTCTAGGCAAGAGAAGAACTGGACCTGAAGCTTTGCAACAAACCATTAGAATAATTCATTTAGCAACAACTAAGGAATCATGGGGGGGGGGGGGGGGGGATAAAAAGGGTTAATAAAGTTTTCCAGATAACTTTTCCCTCTTTTTTTCTGAGCAAAGCTATGTCAACAGCATGCAACAGCTTCATTTTGACTTGTTTAAATCCCGCTTTGCCTTGCCTGAACTTGTTAAACACCAGTATCAAGAGAGAGAAAAATGCCACCAAGGTTTACAGTGGCTCAGAAACCTATGGAGAATCCAGAAGTTGCATCCAGCTTTTAAGAACAGCACCAAAGACACTGCTCTTTTCATGACTGCAGTCCAGCTGAGTGAGCAGGAGACATCTCCAGACTTCACAAGCTGTGGACCAGCCCTCTAGGACACAGACGCTGCCTGCTGATTGAATCCACCAACCTTGAAAGCTTATCACTGCTCTGCTTTGCTCAGACAAATACAAAACAATCTTTCATATATCCAGCCTTACCTCCAAGACACCATGTAACAGTATATCCAACCATACACATTAAGCACAAAGTGACAGATGATTGTTGAATAGAAAGGAAACAAACGAGGGGAAAGCATTTTCGGGGAAAACACTGACACTGTGACTGTCAAAACAGAATAATAGATTTGATTGCTTAACATCTACTAAAATAAACCCTTGGGGTAGTTTCAAAAACCTCAAATCATTTTCAAGCCCTGATTCAAAGTACAGTGAAATCAATAGGAAGACATCTAGTGCCTAAGAAAGTTAACAGATCAGAGCATGCAGAAGATACAAAAATTTGATTTTGCTCAAGGCTGCACACATCTTTTACTTCACTTTTGCTCAGTACCGATAATATACACTTTGGTACACAAGAAACTGAAACACTTATGCATAACTTCACAGATCATTACCAAAATTTTCTACTGTGATGTCCTGCAGTTTCAGATGTAATTAGAAGTCTCAATTCATTTAATTAATTTTTCCCCCTCCACAGTTGTAGTTACTTTTAATTGTTATTATTATTTTTCTGGATTTATAAAACTACTATAAGCAATATAAAACAGAATTATACAGTGAAGAAACTATATCTACTTCAATGAAATAGAGAGAATAAGCCTCTTGGAACGTGGATCTGGATTTTAAAGACAGTCAAACTTGATTAAGTATCTATATAGATAGCTTGCTACACTGAGACTGACCTATATATTTTTCTATGTAACAGAATAAGGCAAATAAACATTTCACTAAAAAGAATGAGATAAAGCCAGTTTCATTCTAAAGGTGGAATACTCATTTGGAGAAAAACTATGTTCCTGAAAGTGTGAATTTGAGAAATATAGTGTACATTGATAAAACGTGCCACATTACAAAGATGAAAAGCAAATCAATACAGAAGAAACAAACAGCAGACAAAGTCTGAATCAATCTGAGAATTGCATAAGAAACAGGATGGAATACAGAAAGAAAAAACACGTACTTGCTCATTTACTGAGTAAAACCAAGACTTTTTTTTTCTGTTAGCTGACATTTCATCACAGCAAACAACAAGGAAGAAGAGAGAATCATAGAATCTTTGGATTGGAAGGGACCTTTAAAGGTCATCTAGTCCAACCCCCCTGGAATGAGCAGGGACATCCCCAACTAGAGCGGGTAGCTCAGAGCCCCGTCCAACCTGACCTTGAATGTTTCCAAGGATGGGGCATCTACCACCACTCTGGGCAACCTGAGCCAGGGTTTCACCACCCACATGGTGAAAAACATCTTCCTTCTACCTAGCTGAAATCTACCCTCTTTTAGTTTAAAGCCATTACCCCCTTGTCCTGTTGCAACAGACCCTGCTAAAAAGCCTGTCCCCATCTTTCTTATAAGCCCCCTTAAGTACTGAAGAGAATTAGAGGAAATCCATAGGGCTGCAGTCTGTTGGCATGTTGCACCCTCAGTAGGTTAGGTGCAGAAGCAGTTTAGGTGTTTTCATTTGGCAGTGGATCCTCGTTATATAAGCCTGTCCCTCCACCAGCCCATTAGTCCAGGATCAACAGCATGCAAACTCTGCCTCCCTGCAGTGGACGTGAATGTCTTTGCATGGTCTACAAACTTTCAGAGCTTGGTGTCACACTGCAGTTACAGCCACAATTGTTTGGTTAACAAAGTCTTTCAAGATAAGACATGTTTTGTTACCTACAGAATTAACCCCCTCTTAAGCCAGGAATGATTAAGAACAGAAAGAAGAAAAAACAAAGAGAGAAAAAACAAACAGATAACAAAAGTCTGGCCTTAAACTCAACCAAGCAAAAATTATTTCCCACAAACAAATACAAACATTATTCACAGGTTTAGGAACGTAAGCAAAATGTTGATTAACTTTTCTGTGCTTTCATCTTCTAAAAAATCCAACACAACTAAATTCTCCATCTCAGCTTGAATATACCTTATTTTACTGTCTCCGAGTCCATACCAAAAAGCCACTTATTACTTAACTAAAGGCTCCTAGACATTGTCACTAGAGAGAAAAGTATGGCTGAAGCAGGCAATTTTCTGAAAAATAGGCTAACAAAGCTGAATGACCAAAGCAAAACCTTAATATTGAATAAAGAGCAATTCTGGAAATAAGCCATGCTGAATTCATTAACTTTCCCACCTGATCCACTTTGTTCCTGGAAATTTTCCTCTGACCAGCTACTATTAACATAGCTAAGTCATCACTAGAGGTAATACTTTACACAGGAACATTAATGAGCAGGCAACAGACACAAGATGGTAATTCTCCGGGGACCACTGAGGCTGGACTCCTGCAAGTACTAACCCAGCTGACCACAGTGACCACAGGTGAGTCTCAGCAGCCTGGAGGAAGGACCTGGTACTGTAAAGACAAAGTTCCTAGACTCAGATCTCATGAGCTCTCCATATTCTGACATAAAGGGTGCCATCCTTTGGGGAGGAAAGTGACAGAGAGGTTGCAGAGTATTTGCAACACTGAAAAGTAAGCAAAAAGGAAGGAAAAGAAAGTACTCTGGTCTTAGATTCAAGCTGACAATCAAGCCCTAGAAAAAGGGATAAGTTGCTCTGCTTTCAAGCCGATTCTCCTTCCCAACAGGGTGGTCCCTTAGCTGGTCATCTCCTTCAGAGACTCTGATTTTCTCTGGATTCCAGGGCATAAAGGGAAGCCACATTGTAGGACTGTGGAGTTCGGCATAGCATCTGCTCCACCCTCATTCTACATGCAAAATTATTTGTTTACTCTTAAAACCTTCCAGTATACAAGATAGACCATTTTTTTTCAGAAAAATCTTTGCAAGGTGCTCTCCCTCTGCATTGTGTCAAGTTGGAAACAAATCTCTTCCTACAACCCTTGAGCAGGACACCAGATAGTTGAGAAGGATAATAACCTGTTTTGAATACTTAAGATGAGTGTATTGGCAAACAATTTCTTCACAGACTTCCTTTCCTTACCTGCCCTAGGAAAAACACTCCATTCTGGAAAAACTGAAGCCAGATAGTTGATAAACTAAAGCCAGATAGCTTATCCACACAGGTTAGAATAGGATAGGAAAGGCAAAATGCAGAGGCACACACAGTGACTGCCCTGGTATAAGAGTTGGATAAACTCAGCTTTGGAAGAAGGAATACTTACAGATGTGCTAAACATGGTGGGCAGGTGTAGGGGGACATATGAAGCTGGAGAAAGACCAGGAGTTAATCTGAAATACACTTGTGCAGCCAAGCCTCACAGAAAATCCCTCCAAGACAACCAGACATACAAAACAAAATTTTTTAAAAGGTGCTCACACAGTAATACTTTCCAGCACGATCTAACAGGAGACCTCCAAATTACTATTCAGGCTGTTAATGGGTCTTAAAGAGAAATACAGGTGGGATTTTCAGACAAGTGCCTAAAAGTTCCAGCAAATGCCAGTCTGAATCTTTAGATGTCTTAAATATTTACATGTCCTGTAGGCTTTAACAGGCAAGGTATCTGGGTGTTTGATTGTTAATCCCAGTTCCTTTCCCCAGTGGAGCTAGGCTTACAGATAACTAAATTTTTAGCTAAAACCAAGATTACCCAGATTACCCAATGTAATCCTGTAAGACTCAAAATATCACTTTACAGCCACTCTGTATTAGGGTTGTATCAGTTTGTTATAATTTCCTAGTATTTCTCCCATTTTGCTGATATCAAAGAAAAAAATGGCCCCAATGTTTTAGGTTTTTGAATTCTGAACTCCCAAATTTCCATCAAGTTTTAGTTAAATTAAAAAATACCCCCAAAGAGATTTTCCCAAGCTTCAGTTCAACTCATATTGACAACCGGGGGAAGTTAAAGAGGTTTTTCCTTTTTTTCTTTCAAAAAGCTAAAAGGAATATTTTGTGTCAGCTCATTTTACTTGTTTCAAACTTTTCTTTGTAAAAAGGTACGATTTCAAAGAAGAGAAGAAAAAGTAATTTTGAAACTCAACTCTAAAAATTCAGTTTCAAAACAGCATAATCTCAAATATACCAGCATTACCAAAAAATGAATTTCTAAACATCAAAAGAGTTGTTTTAATATTTACAGAATCACCACCACTTATTTATATATTGTCTGAAGCTGCTTATGTGATGTGACTCAGCTTCCTAGGTACTTTCAGCCCTTATAGATGCTGCCTTCCCCCCCACCACCTTTTTTTTTTTTCCTTTGTGACAAAGTTACTGTTCTTTGGGGAAATGTCATCCAGGTCTAGCTGGATGAGAAGTCAGTCATTTGGCCATGAATACCATAAAAAAGAAAAACAGCCCAAACAGTAACATGTCTTTGCAAATGCAATTTAATTTTTCCTGTATCATTTGTGTGCATTGCAAGCCCTGTTTCTGTTCCCCGCTTCTGGAGCCTAAACATCATGCCTGTTGGCTAAAGCATACTTTATGTTTATTCTTCTTTTACATATTTATATTATGTACTTGTTTTTTCTTGAGTCCAGAGGGACTCAAACCCACAAATCGTTAGAGATGACTTAGAGTGTAGTGTGAGAGAACAAGTTTGGGCAAGATGTACTCTGGATGAAAGAGATTGATTAATCTGTTATGGGAGTATCAAAAATAAAACACATAACAGGGGTACCTTAACAAGACAGTTAAAAACATGAACTCATGCACTGGAAGGAAGATCAGATCTGTACCTAGTTTTCCACATCAAGAAGTCTATTTCTCTGCAGCTAGCCATGCTCTCCCAAGCGCCCAGCTACCCAGACGCCTGTTTCAACTGCCATATCCACTCTGATTCTAAGGCAACCAAGGAAAAGGGGAGCTCTAGATAGAGCTTGACACCTCTCCTCAATTGCTTTCCTTCCAGAAAAAGGAGCTAAAAGAAGGGCGGGAGTGGGAAGATTCCTATTACAAGTGGCTAATGGTGCAGACAACCACCAAGTGTAAGAACCTTCTCTCAGAACAATACTGAGTCCGTCAACTTCCCACTCCACTGGAGCCAGTGGCACAGCTCTGCTTTGCCCACAGGGACAGCCTTTGGGATTCCCACAGCAGCTGCCAAAGCCAGGCTCCATTGGGAAAGCAGTTCTGAAAGTGGTTTCAGTCCAACCACTTTCTTCCTGACATAGTTGGTCCTTTCCACACAATAACATGAAGAAACATATGGCAACCAGCAAAAGCCTAAAAGCAGATAAGTATACCTATTGAGATGGCTTACTGTACACTTAATCTTGCAAGAAATAGTAGCCAAGGAGATTAATAACCTCTCAGCTTTTTTTTTCCTGACACAAAGGGAAATACTTATGTCACTACTGACTGGATCAGGGACCTTTTTCCTCTATCAGCACACAAATCTCCAGTTCACCCACATCACCTCTCAACATCAATCACTTGCAAGGGTGGGTCATTGATGAGGAAAAAGCCATAACTAAAAGCAGTAGAGTCCCACTACGAGAATTTTGATTAATTTAACCATGAGGCTCCTGGCAGCAACACGGAATTCAGGGATCTGAAGCACTGGATGACTACTTATTGGTGGGCTGGTTCACTACTTCCCAAATTGAGGAAATGCTGGAGTTTAACTCAGACTGTCAAAGCTGACAAGTGACAACAGAAAACCTCAATTAACTAAAAAACCCCAAACTTTTATCCCTACATAGGTCCATGCCATCTGTTGTACAGTTAACCACTGACCATTTTAGGCCTAGATGCACTGGAGATACTTGTGTCTCTCACAGAAGAGAGGGAAGGGATGGACAGATTTAAAAAACAGACCTTCCCAGCTACTTTAAAGGTACTTCTTGTTTCATATCTCTCCCTCAAAAATCTTCTAGTTCAGTTTCCCACATAGGAAAGATAGAGAAATATCAATGTAAAGGTTTTCCCAGAAGGAATTTCTAAGCAAGAACTGCACATCTAGAGGACAACAAAAGCCTCTTGAAGGTAAGCAGTCTCTATCAACTAAATCAAATATATCTGGCAATGCCTACTGCCAGGTACCAGAATCATAGAAAGCAGCCAAATAGCACTGATTTGTCACTGCTTAAGCCCTAAAAGCACATTTTTGAAAACTGATCTATCTTGTCCTGGAGCTCATAATTATACATACCTGCTGTGAAAGCTGAATGAGCAGAGCTTTTAGGAAACAGAATGCAGGAACGTAGCTCTTCACTGATGGAAAATTGAAATAATGAGGCATTACCCCTACAAAAGTAAATATTATAGCAAGGAAAGCTGGATGAAGGCTGAAACAAAAACTGACAAAAAGGTCGTTTCAGAAACAACCAGGGCAGAAGTCAGTAATGGCACGAGGAATCTAGAGGGATAAGGGGGTTTTTCTATGAACCTTGCTTGTTTTCTGTAATGATATTTTCCTTTAATGTACAGCAGAGCTTTCATACTGGCAATTACCAATATCTTCTGGATGCACCTTGGTGTCTAGTGCTCCTCAAGAATTCTGTAGCCTTTTCTATATTCTCTACATTTAAGAGAGATATAGTGTTCACTAAACTATCCATTGAGCAATAAAAAAGCTCTCACTGGTGCAGAACCAAAAGTTGTATCAGGGACTTGATTAAAAAATATAAACAAAAACAATCTTTCAAAAAGATTAATCATAAAGAAAGCCACTTTCTGGCTTCAATTAACTTGTATGTTTTATGAAAATGGATGATGCCTCACAGAAGAAGTCATACTTTCCTTTTGGGTTAAGTTGAAAAATAAGATTTACAGGGGTTTTTTTCACTTTGAACAGAAACAGAGAAGTATCAGAAAATATGTTTTGGTGAGATTTTTAGCTCAGTTTTGAAGGGATGTAGAGAAGATGAAAGCTATACTACGTGCCTTTACCCAGACACCATGGCCAAACCGTACTTTAGATACCCCTTGTTCACATGAAGCACTTCTCTGAAAATGTATTAGAAGAGTTACTTCATAAGCTCGAACACACGAGCTTTTAAAATGGCATATTTTGTTTTCTAACCTTAATCCTTTCAGGGGAATGAAGGACATCAAGTTCAAAAGAAAAACACCCCACCACACACTTAGAAAGAATTAAACCAGACTGTGCTTGATTAAGAGCAGAGAACACAGTCTCTGACACAGCAGAGAAACACTTCTCTCCTTCTCCCGGTCTTTCACAGCTGAAGGATTATGTCCTACACACGTAGGACCACATAACACCACGAAGCATTGAAAAAGAAAACTACACTAACATAATCCTGTGCCGGATAGGAAACAGAACATGTAGATCCTCATCTAACTCTAGGACCCTTACAACTGTTTTTTCTTTCTCCCCAGACTAAAAAAAACAAATTTCCATTGCTAGTCAAAAGGAATACAACATCTGTCTACATTCAACATGTTGGAAATATTTTCTTCAACAACAGAATATTTGCATAACAGTTTTCCTTGTCAGGTCCATAACAGCTGTAGGGCTTAGACTGACTTTGCATTGAATATTCAACAGTAACTTGCTAGTCATCTGAAAGGCACCATAGGAGTCAAAATGTACATGAACTAAGACAGATGACTTAAAATAATCCCTGTCCAGATTTCAAAAGTAAAATGCACTTTATACAGAAGAGTAAAGGCTGGCGAGTAGGTGAATCGTCAAAAAGCCTGCACTGGCTTATTATTTTCATACATGGAATTTTTCTAGTTTAAAAGAGGCTGTTGAGGGCTTACAAAGGCTGATGCACTTCTCACAGGTATATAAATCCTTCCCTTCGACTGAGCTGCTGTGGACAGCTCCATAGCCCACTTGCAGTTGCTTAAACCTCTTCCCTTCTACAGAGAAATAAGATACTTCCTCTTAAAAATGAAGGCAAATATTTGCAAAGACAACCACAAGAGAAAAGCACTCTGCATATTTTTGCTGTTGCTGTGCACATCACGTGCTGTCAGATGTAGCTGGAATAAGCAACTTTGTCTACACGTAGGCATGGCAGGACAGAGACAATGCAATACAACACTAACTTTTTACAGAGCCAAAGATCGTAACTATGATTTGGAGGAACATGGCTTATATTTTGGGAACAAAAGGAGCCTTTGACATGATGAAAGCCCTGGGCCCCGAGGAGAGAGTTTGCCAGGGGGTGGAGAGGCCTATTAGACTTAGGCATGCTCCAGTGAATTCAAGCTAGATATATCCACCCCCATTATGGACAAGGCCCACAACAAGGTCCTCAAGAAAGGAAGCACTTAGTAAGGAAGAGGAGCTGAATGACAAGCAGGAGACTTCCCCAAAAAGGCCAGACAGGACTCAGAAGCCAAGGGCTGAGAGAGTACCTGAGGAGAATTTTAGACAACAACGGTCCGCTGAGAGCTGAGCTCTGGGCAGCATGAGGAAGAATGAAGCACAATGAACAGATGAGATATTCACATTGTTCTCTGGGGAAAAAAAATAATTCCAACTATCCAGGGATCTATTAAGCTATTTAGTGTAAGTCAAAGACCTTTCCAAAACATAGCCTCCACCCACTCCCCTTACTCCTCATAAGGCCAACTCATCTTTCCACAGCTGTTTACACTCCCCTTGACCTGGGGGCTGTATCTCCATAGCTCTGTCTGCAAGCCACTGCACTGGAATGGAATCGAATATATACATCTTTGTCCAAATTATAGATTTGATCAGCCACAAAGTCTATCCAGATGGCAGAGAGTCCTCTACTGTCAGTAATCCACTTCTCCCACTTTACCACCACAGCAAATTGATGACATGTCATCTCAGCAGCCTTTTAAAAGTAGAAGAAAACAAGGATATGCAGATGTTTGGGGGGTTTTTTATATAACAAGCCATCTAGGAAAAAATTTAAAAATTAAAGCCTGTAGTGCTACTACAGCACACAGAGTCATTTGGTTAAAAAAAACCCAAAACACTATTTGCAAGTACTTTCATTTCTGACAAATGGCAAAAGCAGCAGCTATGGCTGCTTGCCAGGCTAGCCCACTCTTTCTTACCTGCCGTGAGCTGAAGTGTTTGCAAACTTTGCTTTTGCTTTCTCATTACTCCTTCCAGCCTAGGACTGGAATTGTTAGGGAGTTTATAAACATCCCCTCCCCTCTTATGGGCAAGAATCAGGGACCAAAGCAACAAAGCAGACCTTGTGGTTGGCATCTACTACAGGCTGCTCTATCAAGGGGAGCTTATTGATGAAGACTTCTTGCTCCAGCTACAGGAGGCATCATGCTTGCAGGCTCTCATCCTGCTGAGATACTTCAGCCACCCCAGCATCTGCTGGAAAAGTAGCACAGCAAGCTGTAGGCAATCTGGGAGACTCCTGGAGTGCACGGAGGTCTGCAGGTAATAGACAGCCCTACCAGAGGGGATGTCAGACTGGACCTGCTGGTCACCAATACAAGTCAGCTAATTGACATCAAGATTCGAGGCAGCCTAGGCTGTAGCAATCATGCACTGGTGGAGTTTGCAGCCCTCTGGGATACAGGGCAGGCAAAGAGTAAAGACAGGACCCTGAATTTTAGAAAAGCAAGCTTACAGCTCTTCAGGGAGTTAGTCAATAGGACCCTCTAGGAAACTGCCCTCAGGGACAAGGGAGCAGAACAGAGCTAGCAGATCTTCAAGGACACTTTCCATAGAGCACAAGAGCTCTCAATGCCCAGGTGTAAGAAATCAGGAAAGGAAGGCAAGAGACCAGCATGGCTGAGTAGAGACCTGCTGGTCAAACTAAAAGGCAAAAAGGAAATGCACAGGCAGGGGAAGCAGGGACTGGTATCCTGGGAAGAGTATAGGGATGCTGCCCAGTTGTGTAGGGATGAGGTCAGGAAGGCCAAAGCACAGTTGGAGCTGAACTTGGCAAGGGATGCAAAGAAGAATAAGAAGGTCTTCTACAGGTATGTCAGCCAGAAAAGTAAGGTCAAAGAAAGCGTGCCCCTCCCAGTGAACAAGACTAACAAACTAGTAACAACAACTGAAGACTGAGTTACTCAACTTCTTTGCCTCAGTCTCGACTGGCAATCTCTCTTCCCCCCCACCAGTGACCACCCCAGTGGTCAATGCTTCAGTGTCCAGATGGAGATTGGTAACAAGCAGCATCCCTGAAGGGTCTATATTGGGACCAGTACTTTTTAATATCTTCATCAATGATATAGACAGTGGGATCAAGTGCACCATCAGCAGCTTTGCAGATGACACCAAGCAGTGTGGTGCAGTTGACACACCTGGGGGTCAGGATACTATCCAGAAAGACCTGGACAAGCCCAAGGAATGGGCCCATGTGAACCTCATGAGGTTCAACAATGCCAAGTGCAGGATCCTGCACCTGGTTCAGGGCAACCTCCAGTATCAATAGAGGCTGGGGGATGAAGGTATCAAGAGCAGCCCTGCAGAGGATGACTTGGGGGTGCTGACGGATGAAAAGCTGGACATGAGCCTGCACTACACACCCACAGCCCAGGCGGCCAACCCTGTCCTGGGCTGCATCCAAAGCGGTGTGGCCAGCAGATAGAGGGAGGTGATTCTGCCCCTCTGCTCTGGTAAGACCCCACCTGGAGTCCTGCATCCAGCTCTGGAGCCCTCAGCACAGGAAAGACATGGAGCTGTGGAGCAGGTCCAGGAGGGCACAAATAGGATCAGAGGAATGGAACACCTCTCCTATGAAGAAAGGCTGAGAGAGTTGGGATCTCCCAGGAAACCTTATTGCAGCCTTCCAGGACTTAAAGAGGACCTATAAGAAAGATGAGGACAGGCTTTTCAGCAGGGTCTATTGCAACAGGACAAGGAGTAATAGTTTTAAACTAAGAGAGCAGATTTCAACTAGATAGAAGGAAGACATTTTTCACAATGAGGGTGGTGAAACCCTGGCACAGGTTGCCCAGAGAGGTGGTAGATGCCCCACCCCTGGAAACATTCCAGGTCAGGTTGGACAGGGCTCTGAGCAACCTGATCTAGTTGAAGATGTCCCTGCTCACGGCAGGGGGTTGGACTAGATGACCTTTAAAGGCCCCTTCCAACCCAAAGATTCTTTGATTCACTCTCCCCCTTAGCAGAGGGTTTTCCTCTGTTCTTAGTGAAGAGTTTTTCTATGTATTTCCTTGAATCTGACTTCTAGCTCCTATAACCCTCTTACCTCTTCTCCTTTAAGAAAAAAAAAATCCTCTGAAACCCAGTTTTGGCAAGTTTAAGTCACTTTGGAGATGGTGAAGCAGTTCCTTGCAGAAGTTTGGAACTCATATCAACAGGACATAAACAAGTAGTAGAAAAATAGTAGTGACACCCGTCTACAAGAAAGGCCGGAAGGAGGATCCTGGGAACTACAGGCCTGTCAGCCTGACCTCTGTTCCAGGGAAGATTATGGAACGGTTGGTTTTGAGAGTGCTCACAGGGCATCTGCAGAACAGCCAAAGGATCAGGCCCAGCCAGCATGGGTTCATGAAAGGCAGGTCCTGCTTGACCAACCTGACCTTGACCAACCTGATCTCCTTCTATGACCAGGTGACCCGCCTAGTGGATGAGGGAAAGGCTGTGGACATTGTCTACCTGGACTTTAGTAAAGCCTTTGACAGCGTCTCCCACAGCATTCTCCTGGAGAAACTGGCGGCTCGAGGCTTAGACGGGTTTACTCTTCGCTGGGTGAGGAACTGGCTGGATGGCCGAGCCCAGAGAGTTGTGGTGAATGGCGTTAAATCCGGCTGGCGGCCGGTCACGAGTGGTGTTCCCCAGGGCTCGGTTCTGGGACCAGTCTTGTTCAATATCTTTATAGATGATCTGGATGAGGGAATTGAGTGCTCCCTCAGTAAGTTTGCAGATGACACCAAGCTGAGTGGGAGTGTTGATCTGCTGGAGGGTAGGAGGGCTCTGCAGAGGGATCTGGACAGGCTGGATCGATGGGCAGAGGCCAACTGTATGAGGTTTAATAAGGCCAAGTGCAGGGTCCTGCACTTTGGCCACAACAACCCCATGCAACGCTACAGGCTTGGGGAGGAGTGGCTGGAGAGCTGCCCAGCAGAAAGGGACTTAGGGATGCTGGTTGACAGCCGGCTGAATATGAGCCGGCAGTGTGCCCAGGTGGCCAAGAAGGCCAACAGCGTCCTGGCCTGTATCAGGAATAGTGTGGCCAGCAGGAGCAGGGAAGTGATTGTGCCCCTGTACTCGGCACTGGTGAGGCCGCACCTTGAATACTGTGTTCAGTTTTGGGCCCCTCACTACAAGAAGGATGTTGAGGTGCTGGAGCGTGTCCAGAGAAGGGCAACGAAGCTGGTGAGGGGTCTGGAGCACATGTCTTATGAGGAGCGGCTGAGGGAACTGGGGTTGTTTAGTCTGGAGAAGAGGAGGCTGAGGGGAGACCTTATCACTCTCTACAACTACCTGAAAGGGGGTTGTGGCGATGAGGGCGCTGGTCTCTTCTCCCAAGTAACCAGCGATAGGACGAGAGGAAATGGCCTCAAGTTGTGCCAGGGAAGGTTTAGATTGGATATTAGGAAAAATTTCTTCACTGAGAGGGTGGTCAGGCATTGGAACAGGCTGCCCAGGGAGGTGGTGGAGTCGCCATCCCTGGAAGTGTTCAAAAAACGTGTGGATGTGGCGCTTCAGGACATGGTTTAGGGGACATGGTGGTTCTGGATTAATGGTTGGACTTGATGATCTTAAAGGTCCTTTCCAACCTAGTGATTCTGTGATTCTGTGAAGTAGTAATGCTGGACAATTTTTACAGCTGTATACCATTGTGATATACTGGTTTTCTGATCTTGCACTTAGGCACAGCAGCTGCAGTAGTAGGTATGAGATTTTAGGGACTTAACATAAAATTTTTGAAATTATGTTGAATTCCAGAAAAAAGGTCATTGGCTCATGTAGATGAAATAAGATGCAATTTCCCTTTTTTTTCCTGTGAAGCCAGAATACAAAATCCCTTTCCTCCTTGCTAGTTTAAAAGCTTTATGAAGTTCACATACTATTCCACATATGAGGACCCACATCATCAGATTTTCAAGTGTATAAATGCCTGCACTACACCATCTCCTCTAGTATTTTCTGCAATTGAGAGACTGAGAATATGACTATCAGGCTCTTGCTTCTTCATGAATCTCAAAGCCAACAGTGGGAAGACAACTGCAGGTAGCAAAGGGGGATCTGCAGAGCCAGTAGCAGCATGCTAGCGTCTGAGCAATTCAAAGTCTCAATATGAGGGTTTCACCCATGAACCCTTTGAGTGTTACCATTTGTTTGGGATCCTCCTGTAAATAAATAGCAGAGCATGTTTGGTGGCCTTGCATCTAACAGCTTGACCCAAGATTGGATTCTTCAGAACAGCATTTTCTATTTTTCTACTATTTCCTGAGTACCTTAATACAAGGAGAACACACACAGACTTTCTGTAACAGCCAGAAAAACAATAAAAGTATGATAATGTGTGTCAATCAATTCAATGCTCGTGAGTAATACGTGTGATATAAATAAATACAGAAGTGGAATCAGAAAAAAATTACAGCAGCAGATACTTCCCCCCCTTTCAGTTTTAGCAAAACTAAACTTCATTGTTTTCAATAAAATTCATCAAGAAATGCAATAAGGGCTGTTTATTTTGCACTTGAATTAGTGATCCTGACACTCTAAAACTAAAAACTTTTTCTCAGTACAATAGCAATAGATAATCCAGAAGTCTCACCAAAAACATTGACATTTGCCTGCCTAGCACAATGTTTTCATTTCATTCTAGAGTAAATAAGAATTAGGAGAGATGGGAAACCTCTCAAGAACTTGGGGTTTTTTTTACTTCTGTTGTATTTTTATGTCTGTGGCAGTATTTTAGGCTGCAGGTGCAACAATTATTAAGGGAATACGTGCCCAGAAGTTCAACTCTCAATATAAGCAATCTCTGAGCTCCAGAGAGTGATGGGAGCAGCACTGGAAACATCAGAGCCAGAAACAATATCCCCAAAAGGTCTCATTATACCTGCCAGACAGCCCAGAAAGCAGAAGGAAGTACTGTGGTTAAGACACAGAAGCAGGACTATGGTCAATTCATGCCTTCCAAAGAGTAATAGCACACACATCTGAGCAGCTTTAAATATTCATCAAGACACAGTCTGTATTTGTGAAACAGAGCCCTCTTCCCCCACCCTGCCCTAAATGGTTTGATAGCAGGCACTCCTCCTCTGCTTTTTTTTTTGGCACCTGGGCACAAGGTGACAACTCTGGGAACCTGTGCCTCCTCACCCAGCCCAGCCTCTGCGTGAGGTTTCCTCACACTCTTCTGCTCTGGTCTTTGCCCTCTGGAAGCTTTTTAGGTGTTTTCTTTCATGTTTAATTCAGGAGTATATTTCAATAATTGTTCTTTTCTAGACAGGAGCCTTGAAATGGCAAGTCCAATAGTTTTTAATTCAGTATCATCTTTCAATACATTTACACACTTTACACTTAATATTAGAGGAAGCTTTAACATAAATTGCAGGGGAATATCTGGATTTTCAGTCTTTTCCAGTAGCACAAACTTTAAGGTTTAACAAATAGAATAAAGTTTATAGAGGTGTATTTGAAACAATAATTTTCATGCACATTTCCAAGAGGAGAGGTCTAGAGAGACTTAAGCAGCTGTCGTAGGATTTTTTCTTCTTTCCTCAATTATTGGTTATGTACCTCTCTGACCTAAGTTCATCATCTCTGCTCCTACACATCTCTTATCCAGACCCTAAATCACCTTCATTTGCATAGGCACTGAGGAGTTCGCCTCACAGCCTCCAGTAACACTCCCCATGCACAAAGTATGCCAAGCACTATAAGAGATGGCTCACAATGAATTTCCTTCAGTTCCTGCTTAATTCACACCCCCCCAACCACAAAAGCATTTTCTAGAAAATCCAGACAAAGTACAGATAACATGCCAAAGCTATCTAAAGGTGACTGATATATATATAGATTGGTTCAAATGAGTGTCACCAACTTCACCTGGTTCCTGGCAGGCATGGGACACAGCTGACAGTCACAACATTACACCATCCCACATTTCCTACTTTTAAACCACAAGAACCATAAGTGTTCAGACCTTTTTTTAGCCACCTATTTGCAATTAGGTTGTGACCTGCCTATTCCTATGAAGAATAAATCTCCCTGGCATCTCCTTATGAGATTCTAAAAAACCTGAGTGTTCACTAATGGCATTTACCATGTGGAATGTGCACATTTAGTTTCCAGATTTTACCTGACCTCACAATACTTTACCCTCTCCCAGTAACTTCTGTAAGGCACATTCTACTTTGGTACATGACTTTTTATCTTAAGAAAAACCACATGATGTATTTTCTACAGAAAATATTTTCAACTACTCAGGCTCAGGTTTCTGCTTAATTACCTCTAAAGGTAATACCTGAGGAGAAAAGGAAGAAGCCTGTTTATTTCCTGATTAAGTTTTCCAATGATCAGAACTCTTCAAGTTTAACTTCCAGTGACTCTTACAGCAGTTCAGTCTTTTAAAAAGAAACCTAAGTAATCAAAACAAACACCTTAAGAACATGAAAATCCAAGCTTTTGCATCTTTCAAAATAAATCATGTTACTCTCTTCATACAAACAGATAACATTCCCATAAACAATAGAGACAAAAAACCTACAAAATTTAATGGAGAATTTCAAATGCTTGGTTAGAAGGCATGGTTAGAAAACTAATTTTCAGACTAGCAGGCCACAAGTGGTAAACAAATTCCCAATACAAAAATGTTTCAGATAGAAATTGCATAAAATGAATGACGCTTATTCATGGCCACAGCAGGCTGAGAAAAAAATTAATTTAAAAAGTTTTATTTCAACTCAGTCCAAGAACATCTGATCTCTAAATCAATAGCTGTCTCCAGCCAAACTGAAGTGCTTGTACAACTTCAGACAGGTAATTACTTACAGGGATTGGATGAAGAAGCAGCACATCAAGGGATATTGTTACGTCAATTTCTTTTCTTTTACATTTTATTGCACCCTTTTAGTTGTTTCAGAGAGCAGCACTAAGAACTGATTTTGTTCCCTGCTAGGTGCAATATGAAGAACTAATATGCAAGGTAAACATCTTTGATGCCTGCTATTTCAAATCATTTAGTGTTACAGCTGAGGGGCAAAGTTTACAGGGAAGAGGCGGTTTTAAAAAGAGATTTAGAGAGCGCATTTCTGGGGGGGTAGTTTGCAGTTTTGGTTTTTTTTTTTTTTTAGACTCATAAGTGCAAATTGAATTAATGTCCCTGAAAAGGGAATAATTAAGATGCCATCATGAGATGTGAAATTTACTTAATTACAAGAATAAACACATTTGTAAGACCCTTCACACATGTATAGAAATGGTAGTACTTTGTGTTTCATTAAAATATATTAACGTGACACAGTAACCAAACACCATTTACCTCTCCATTGAGGAAGGCTCATAGTATACATTCAGCCTAACCAACAGCTGATATAGTGAAAAAAAGGTTAAGTGGCTAAGATGTTAGAGTATTTGAGGGATTGACTTTAAGTTGTCCTCTTAAGTTTTTACAACTTTTATTAAAGAGATTATTTCTACCTGAAAACCTAAATTTTTCAGGTTTTGAAAACATTTTAAAATCTGAAAATATTTACTTTGCTTCTTTTTAATGAAAAATACCATTTTCTCTACATATATGTACATGTGTGTGGGTGCACATGTATTGCTAAATCCACCAGAGTTTTCTGTGAAATAAACACCTGTTTTGTGCAGGTCTAATTTCCAGTATTAGACTTTTGGGTTTCTTAAGATTGAGAAAGCTTCTGTCTCCAAAGTCCATTTTTTACTTATTGTTAAAGTAAAAGCCACATTTATTTTGCCAGTTAAAATAACTTCCTAAAAGTCACCCTCCAAGATACTTACTGCAATAAGAGTGAGACAGTATATGAAACATTAGATAAGTCTTAAAAGGTCTAAGCTTGTATAAGATCTGCAAGTCTTCCTCCAGTTTCCTTTGTATAGCTGGAAGTTCTTGGCAAGTCTTTCTTCACAGGGAAGCAAGCTCAGATATAAGAAGTACCACTATCTCAGGAGAGTTGTATTAGAAAAGAATGTATTTTAATGAACTGGATACAGTTAGTTACTTCTAGTGTTTTCTCTGGTGTTCACTAGTCCCCAGGTGATGAGTCTGCATTTTAACTGAAGCAGAATAGTCTATTGGAAAGGCATCATGCTTAAAAGCTCATAAGTAGATTTTTTACTATTATTTAAATTTATTACCACCTTTACAGTCTCCTGTTTAAGGAATACACAATGGTCCCAGTAATTGACTTAAATTAATATCTATATTTTTGCACTCAGTTGTGAAATTACTATACTAGAATATAAATGCGATGATCAGTTTTGTAGGGCAATTGCTCCATCTGTTTTACACTGATCTAATAGCATACACCAGGTAGAAAGCTCCTAATCACGTGGAAACTGTGCTTGTGCAATGTGGATTTGACTCTGCAAGACCTTTTCTTCAAGAAGGTTTCAGCAATGTACAGCTTATAGTGACTGTACAGCCACTGCAAGGCAGTGATTAGGTATACCACCCTGACAACCAAGACAACGTTCCTGACCCATTCAGTGAAGGGAATATGAGAGCAGAAGACAGTCACACTGTATAACTGCACATACAGTTGGTCCCTAATACTAATTTGCTAGGTAAAATTAAACATTTCTCATATTTGATGTTATGGGTTTTTTTTAGTTTCTTTTTACCCAACACAGATGTTTGACAACTGGGATGGAGGATGCAGCTGTGCCAGCAAACATGAGAGGACTTCTCTGGTGCCAAGCAGAACCCTGTTTGCCTAGCTCAACTGTAGCTAAGAGAAGGGACCTGCCCAGAGCTAAAATTATTCTGATGGTTGAAAGGGCAGCCAGCCAAACCCAGAGACATGAAGAGCACTTGCTGTGTCTTCCTATTTACCAAATCCTTTCCACTGACAAAATACTTTATGCAAGTTTTCTAGTAGTTAATTAACATAAAAGCCAAGGAAGGAGTTTGGGACACAGCACAGCAAGCTCTCATGTGATATATGCTTTTGCTCTATTCTCAAGCCATTTACACTTTTTTTTTTTACTCTCTACAGAGTGTATAACAGAACTTTCCCTCAAAGTTAATGCAATAGAAATATGACAGTCCTGACAGAGCACAAGAAAACTACTAGGAGGGTAAAACCAAGGCTTGCACATAGAATCATCTTAGAATAGTCATCTAGTCCAACATCCCTGCAACAGAAGACACCTTGCACATGGTGCCAGATTGTTCAAGAAAGCAGAAAGGTCTTGGCCCCATGGTCCTGACCCAGTACCACTGAGAAGAGGAAGCATCCAGGAAGCCCAGGAGTGCGGAGTAGCCAATACCTCTGTTCCTTGTAGTAGCCCCTTGTGCTGTTCACGATCTTTTATTCCTTACAGAGGCCCCCTTCTCCATCCCAGCCATCTTCAAACCTTTCATAACTGTTTTTTCTACATAGTTTCTTCCCTCTTAAACTGTTCTCCCTTAGAGCCCTGTCCGGCAAACACACCCACAAGCACAGACTTCCATTTACACACCAAACCCCTTTTGATGTGAACAATAGGTAATTTTACACTGCTGTGTTAATCCTAGTAACCTGGAGGGCAGCACTGGAGCCTCATAGCCTGCTACAATCCAATGCAGAGGAACACTTGTCAGGGTAAAAAAAGGTTAGAAAGAGATTTTTCTTCAGGAGAAGAATTTTCTAATAGGGGAAAACACCCCACAAATGTTGCCTTCCCATTCCAGCCAGGGAGTTTTCTATTTCCAGAACACCAGGATTCAGACTGCATCACCAGATAGAAACTGGGGAAAGTAAAATACCTTCTGCATAGCATCCTTCTTCACTTCTGAACTGCCACATGATTTTATGTACTATTAGAGGAGCTGCTACCTGCTATGTCAGAAGTGCTTATGCTTCAATATATATAAACATACATTTAAACAGTGAGGCCAGGCCTTGATAAGTGATTTAACTCCATGTACTTCTAAAATGACATGTTTCAAAATGGCCAAATAAGAGGATTCAGAAGCAGTCTGATACTGAAAAGCTTTGGCAGTTCAAGTATATGGGGATGAGGGAAATGACATTTTCAAATTTCAACAATTTAGAGCGCTAAGTATTAAGGATATAACCAAAAAAGTTCTTTGCTGGTATATATGTTAGCAGGCCAAAGTGGATCACTACAGTGAAGAGCTAGTAACAGGGTTCCAGCATCCCCACTTTAGGCATTTAAGGGCTAAGTCCTAAGTTGGGCCTAGTTTTAGTCTGGTCACACAGACTAGACACCTATTGACAGTTCAATTACTTAAGTTGCACTCCCAGAGCACATAGATTAATTTAACCTCATCAAAAAGGAAGACTAGTCACAGCCTTCAAGTAGGTCTGGGATGCAAACAGTGTGGGGACAGTCACACCATTCACCTCAGAAGTCTTCTCCTGATCCAAATCAAAAGCAAATGGAAAAGTAGCTCTAGACACCTTGCATTTACACAATACTTTGAGATGGCAATAGCCAATATAGAAGATTAAAAAAAGAAAATCACAAGTACCCTCAGAGTTCCCATAACTGAAAACCCTTTCAAGATCCATATTAAGCCACCAGGAAAAAGCAGAAGTATATTAGAAATGTCCTAAAGCAATGAGGTTGTTTCCATGGGCTCCAATATTCATTACAGATTTGCCAGGTTGGTGCTCTAAAAACTAACAATCCTTTGATGAAGGGCTGACACAAACTTATCAGAAGTCAGCTGCTTTCCACAGGGTTTTAGTAGTGCCACAGCAGCGTGTGGAAGCCTGGGTTTGTCAGGATAACAAGCAGCAGATCTCAGTGTCACAGCCTCCTTTCCAGGCCAGGATGAGGATGCAAGGGAGGAGGAGATAGGGAAGGAACCAGGACTAGCCTGTGAGCATCCTAACTGAACCACAGGGAAGGTTACAACCCCACAGCAAGGGCGTTAGGGCAGCCGGATGGAGCCATTTCACCAAGAGCAAGAAGCTGCCCAGCTTGGTAGCAGAACAGCCCCAGCAATGCCCATGCCAGGCTTTGGGTCCTCTTACTGGTTTCCAGAAGCAGGGAGGGTTTTCTCTGCTTCTTCACTAGTGCAGCCAGCTGCAGCTCACACCAGTAACATCTGACTGATCTTTCAACACGAACAGCGCAAGAAACCTTCCCAAAGAAAACCACCATCTGCCCAGCAATCATTTTAAATTTAACCCGAACAGCTATTTCTGCAAACAAACCTCCCACTTGCCCTGCCAGGCCTCTCGGCTGGGCGAGGCAGCAGTAGCGGAAACGAGATCCTTCTCCCACCTCATGCTGGCTGCCCACAAAAACAAAGCCTGCAAAAGGGGGACAACGAGTTTCCTGACACACACCCCGGAGACAAACTCAGCGTCCAGTTACTGCAGGTGGGGTGGGTTTTTTTTTTTTTTAAGGACTGCCACACTCGAGTGCCTGCAGCACAAGGGCAACGGCACAGGTGGCAGCCGGTGCCCCTGCGCTGTTTGTCACTGCACGAACACGTGCACCGCTCCCTGACTGGGAAGGACAGGCTGCCATCCCGCTCGAGCTCCGCCATGCCCGCCCCTGCCAGAGGGACCACGGCCCCCCCCACGGCTCACCCAGTGCCGCCACCCCACTCCCTTCCCCTCTCCCCCGAGGTCCCACACTGCCTGCTTGCATCTCAGGCACCCTTGCCCCTCCATCTGCTTTCATCTCTTCTAGAAGAATGCGCTTGTTTTCCTTACAAATCTGTTTTTCACGCAAGGAAAATGAACGCCATTTGTAACCAGGACGGATTCTTCGCAGGCCAGAGCTCAGAGGGTGCACGCACGCAGCGAGAGGCAACTCTCACGCGGCTGTAGCTTGCATACGCAAGTCCAGAGGCATTGGCTCGCCTTAAAAATGAACCCGACCCACAATTAGTGGCTGATCTAAGAAAAGAAAAAAATAGTCTCCTTGTCTAAAAGCAAAGCTTTACTTACTGAATTACCCTGCTGTGACTATGCAAGCACCTTGGCTGTTGTAATGGTTCATCTTTTTTAATGATATGAGAGGGGACTGACTCTGAAGGCTCCAAAATCCTTCATTCTTGTACCAAGATATTTTTTATGCATTATTTACATCCAAGAAGTCTCCCCCTTAAACAAAGACACATATGCTTCATTTCCCTTTTTCTTTAATTCAAAGCTTCTTTAACTACAGCTGCAAGACAAAATGTAAATACAACATTAAAAAGTACGATTTATAATATTGAATAACTGACAGTGGAAAAACTAACAATTTTTAGTTTATGAAAGATGCTCTCTTCCTCTTATGCTGCTTTTTGAATTAGGAGATGTTTCACTTCCAAATCCACTTAAGATACAAAGTCTACTGAACTGAGACATTATAATCATATTTGCTGATTGCTTTAGTAATTGTCTCCTGCAATCTTCTAAACCAGTTATTAGACTCCCCCAGGCCGTGTCCAGGACAGAAAAAGATGACATGAGCATCCAACAATTATTTTTTCAGTCCAGCTATACTCACATCCCACATCCACTCATATTTAGGTCTCAACACACCATAGGCTGCTATTGCTATGCAACACAAAAAAGATTATGACCTTAAGGAGCTAAGACTGCTTTTTTAGCTCTTTACATCATCATGAGACAGAGGTCCACAAAACTGTGCATCCATAGGAAGAAAACAGAAACTAAGCAAAGGTTCACAAACCATCACTCTAAGGAGAGCTGGGCAAGCTGCCTTTCATTAAGGCTACAGAAAACAGGACTTTCCTTTTCCAAACCACTATCCTTCCTCTCTGGACTGATCACAGACAGCTGACTTCGATAAGGCCTTGAGGTGGAAGATTCCCCCCCACCAAGAACTGCAGGTTTAATCCCTGTTCTTGCCTCCCAGCTCCTCCTCAAACCCTACAGAACAGCTCAGCATTGGAAGCTGCGTTGCAGAGGCATACCATGTTCTCAGGGGTATACCTCCTCCGGAAAAACAAGGCCAAAATTTACCTCCTCTCCCTCTACTAGGAAAATAAGGTTGAGAAAGGATGTTTTCAGTTGATAAAGATAGTCCTTATATTTGTTGCATGCATTTGCAAGGTAAGTTAGCCATAGAGGGTTTGCCTTCAAAGCTGTAGTGTTAGCAAGTTTGGGTGGTTTTTCGTGCATGTTTTATTTGTTTGTTGTATTAAAGGGACTTAGTTCAAAAATCTTTGCAAAGAAATTCCAGGATTTGCTGCAATACAATAAAATCAACCAACATTATGGTCTGTTATTCCCCAGGATAGATAGGTTAATAGCTCAATAACTAGACAATTAGATTGGACAGAAAACCTGGCTTGGAAGGGTGAGTAATATCCTTTAAGATTTGTGAGTAATATCCTTTGAGATTTCTTACCATGTTACCCTCAATTTTGTAAGCTTCCTTAGTTAAAACTGGCAGATACTGCTAATTCTCAGGACCTTGTTCTCTGCCCTTGTAGATGACCCCTATTAACTAGTCTAATAGGATGGTGTTCTAAACATTTCTCAGTTGTGACAGAAAGCAACTTCTTAGGTCTCTCTATATTGTAGCATATATTAGCATGATAGTTAAATCTTAATTAGATCTTGTTCTTGTTGATTTACTAGTGTGCTGGTTGTGGCTGGGATAGAGTTAAATTTCTTCATAGTAGCTAGTATGAGGCCATGTTTTGGATTCATGCTCAAAACATTGTTGATAGAGATGTTTTCGTTATTGCTGAGCAGTGCTTACACAGTCAAGGCCTTTTCTGCTTCTCACTCCCCTCCCTGAGCAAGCAGGCTGGGGGTACACAAGAGGCTGGGAGGGGACACAGCTGGGACAGCTGACCAAAGGCATGTTCCATACCATACGGCATCATGCTCACAGCATGTAAGGGTGGGGGAAGAAAGAACAGGGAAGGCTTTTGGAGTTACAGCATTTGTCTTCCCAAGTAACCATTATGCATGATGGATTACTCCTCTGATTCTCTCCCCATCCCACCTGGGAGAGTGAGCAAGTGACTGTGTGGGGCTTAGTTGCTGGCTGGGGAAGGTGGTCAGATGCCAGCTTCTGGGGGGTTGAAGCCAGCTTTTATAGATTAAAACTACAGCTCAATCAAAGTTTTTCTTTATTGTATTTTGTGATTTCCCCCCCTCATATAGGAGGGAAACAACACAACCCAGATTTGAGCAGGACCAACACAAGCAACATTGGCCACTTCTCCTACAGGAAGAGTTGTCCAGGGGTTCACATCCCTCTCCCTGGTCAAAATGCAGCACCCCAGGGTCACATCTAAAACAGTACAAAACAAAGCACAGATCTAGAGGCATAAGAAGAATTGTGCTAGTAGTAAGGACTGCTAATAACAAGGAGTACTGAACATTGAAATAAGTTATTAGTAAAGAGGGAATTAAATATCCATTACAGATTACTTTTAAAAATAAGTAATGCAAACAGTGGCTAGGATTGGTATGGTGACAGACTGACAACCACTTGATATTCCTGTCTAGACTTCCGTTTCCCCTGTCAGGGGACAGGGAAACAGAACTCTTTCTCTGTGGTTCCCTCCCTCTTGCTCTCTGGGAGGAAGTACCTGGCAGTCATTTCTACAGCCACAACACATAGCAGGGGACAATGCCAGAGAGCCCTTCTCAGCAGATAAGACCACCTTGGAGGGCAGATACAAGGGTACAGGGCACCTCCACAGCTCCGCTTGCCAGACTCTGAATTGTGTCAGGTTTTTCCTTGTTATTCCTTCCCCCAGGAGCTTGGCCTAATCCACCTCCAGCAGTCTGTCTCACACCCACTCTTGGTCAGAGTTTAGCAAGCACTATGGACTGTCATAGGAATTTACTAGAAGGGCAGAAGGAAATAATAAATTGGCCCCAAAACACACAAAAAAGTGCATCTTCATGGCTCACCAGTGAAATAGCTTCTGTCAGGGCAAGAGGCAATTGCTCTTCTGCGTGCCAAGGTCAGCATCAGCAGCCATTTGTGTATTTGTTTTGCATCAGTGGGGCTCAGCAATTAGCACTTTGCACTGCTGTTTAGTTACAGAAAAATGAATGATTGTCATTTCACTCCCAGCACTAGGCACTGGCAGAGCGCAGAATTCAGCCTGCAGTGGAGTCAGGGATGTTCCTGGCATTGAGATCATTGTGGGTATTTTTTTTCCTCATGGTTTAGCTTTGCCACATAATTGCCAGATATCATGTAGATTGCTCAGTAGCTGATGGAATAACCTAGGCAACAGAACAGGAGGTACCCTCTGCTTGCCTTTTTTTTTTAAATAAGGAAAAAAATTACCGCAGTGTGACCATCCCCATTTATGCAGTGGGGTGTGGAGGAGGAGAGAATGTCCCACCACTGAGAATAGCTTTTAAGTATACACCATGCATTCATTAGCTTTGTTTACCCAGGAAAAGAGTCATGTAAGTTAGCAGTAGTGTAACTGGACAGTTAATACAAATATATTCTTTAGTTCAAAGCCCAACAAAAAGAAGTAAAAAAATAATGGTTCATACCGAGAGGTTATTTTTCCAGCAAAATAGAAAGCCTGACAAGAGGTTGTTCTCATTTTTCTGACTATTTACTACTCATTTGTAAGCTTTTACTTTTCTTAAGCACAGGCCAACTTTTACCCAAACTGTGTCTGTCCAAAACAGTCAACTTTTCCATTTTATAATGAAAAATGTTTTCATTGTAAACATAGCTCAATTTTAAGAAACAAGGAAATCAAACATGTTAATGTTTTCTCTATTTTTCTGACACCATCTTAAAGGAAGTAATTTCCAGTTAAACTTTCAGCTTGCTGGAAGCCAGATGACCAGAGCCCTGGGCAAGGGCAACAGATGATGCTCAGAAGTCAGGAGACTGAGCAGAGATGTCACTAGCTGTAGTGGTGTTGCTGGAAGAGCAGCCTTTGCAGCTGCCAGTGACCCCTCTCTGCCCAGCACACCTCAGTGCCCAATCTGCCAGGCCAGCCGTGGCCACCATGCCAGAGCTACAGCCCTGCCAGAGCTACAGCCTTGCCAGCTGCATCGTGGGATTCCCTTCCCACACACCATCTGTCCTGCATGCTGGCACCACAGGCCACCCCACAGCCATGCCCAGTGGCTTTTTCAGACCTCCTGCCACACACATTTAGGTTAATCTCACACAGCAAATTAGCTACAAACCTAACACAAGAGCCCTGGAGTCCAATCAGCTTTACTTATCTTCAGCAGTCCAGAGTTTGAAAGCATAAGCACAAGCTCAAGGAATGCAGGGTCCTGCACTTGGGTCAGGGCAAGCCCCAGTATCAATCCAGGCTGGGGGATGAAGGGATTGAGAGCAGCCCTACAGAGAAGGACTTGGGGGTACTGGTGGATGAAAAGCTGGACATGAGCCGGCAACGTGTGCTCACAGCCCAGAAGGCCAACTGTCTCCTGGGCTGCACCCAAAGCAGCGTGGCCAGCAGGGCGAGGGAGGGGATTCTGCCCCTCTACTCCACTCTGGTGAGACCCCACCTGAAGTCCTGCAACCAGCTCTAGAGCCCTCAGCACAGGAGAGACATGGACCTATTAGAGACTGTTCAGAGGAGGCCACCACAATGATCAGAGATGGAACACCTCTCCTGCAAGAACAAGCTGAGAGAGTTGGGGTTGTTCAGCCTGAAGAAGAGAAGGCTCCAGGGACACCTTATTCCAGCCTTCCAGTACTTAAAGGAAGCCTGTAAGAAAGATGAGGACAGACTTTTTAAGAGGGTCTGTAGCAATAGGACAAGGGATAATTATTTTAAACTAAGAGGGCAGATTTCAACTAGATAGGAGGACATTTTTCACACTGAGGGCAGTGAAACCCTGGCCCAGGTTGCCCAGAGAGGTGGTAGATGCCCCACCCCAGAAACATTCCGGGTCAGGTTGGACAGGGCTCTGAGCAACCTGCTCTAGTTGAAGATGTCCCTGCTCACTGCAGGAGGGTTGGACTAGATGACCTTTAATGGTCCCTTCCAACCCAAACTATTCTATGACTATAAATTTGGTTCCTCTAGAAACAGATCACAACCCATACCCAATCTCAGCAGAGACTGTTCAAGCATCCCATTATAACTCTGCTGGCGTACATTGCTCCTCTCTTGCAGTCCCCGCACCACTTCCAAGGCAAGAAAAAGCAATTATGTAAATAGCCATTTACATTCAGCTGTCAACTAGAAGGCAAATACATACCCCTTAGCAATGAAATGTTGCCTCTTTCCAAGACCTCACCTACAACTCTCATTCTTTATGGACAGCTAGCTTTAATAAATATACTGCAAGCAGCTAAAAACCATGATCTTTGGTCTACAGCCAGATTAGATGCTCAGTGTTCAGTACAAGTAAGAACTTACAAAAATTCAAAGGAACAGAACTTGAGGGAGTTTATTACAATATTAACTGTCCAGAAAAAAGATACTCAGTCACCACAGCTCAGATTTTTCTATTAAAACTATCATCCTAATGCATCTCCGGGATCACAAATTAATGTAGAACTAAATTTTCTAGTTTGATATATTCAAATGTAGAAATTACAAATAATTACTGAAGCAGAGCAAATATCAACTCTAGAATACGTAAGGAAGAATTAAGCCTTTCTGACCTCACTAATTACAGACAAAAACCTAAACATTAACAAGATAGATATTTAAAAAAAAAAATCAAGAACACAGTGCTGCCTATTAGCTTTAATTCTTAAACTGAAATGTTCAATGAGTCTGATATAATGTAATCTTAAATATTACGCAAGGCTTCCCCCCCGCCTCAAATTCACAGCTTTGTTTAGTATCTTTCACAATTTTTTACTGTACTTTAAAATTCAATAACTGAAAGGTCACTTCCTGAGCAGGACAGAATTTTGGCTATCATTAAACTTCTCAGGGCTCCAGGTGCATGTTCAGATCAGCGAGCTGTGACCTTACACATTCAAAGCTCAAGAGCTCTGTGTTACAGGGTTTTTGTAGTAAAGAGAAGCAGAGTAAGTCAGTCACTTTTAGGGTTTCTTGTTGGCAGCTTTACTGGCTGCACATGAATGCAGGAAGACTTTCTAAGATAGGACAATTAAGAAAACAAACTCCTCTCTATCCGGTTTCAGTCTCTCCAGCAAGTCTCAAAGGTCTGAATAGTGTTCTTCAGTATAACCTAAACCTCAACAAGGTCCTTCCTTAGGATTTTTAAATGAAGACACAGAATTTCAACATTATTTTAAAAGAAGTCAGCAACCTGCCAGCACAATGGGTCACTGACTTTTCAAAACCCTTTCTCCCTGAAATAAGGGAGAATGTAAGACATGACAGAAGGGTTTTGCAGGGTCAAGCAGCTTCTAGGAAAAATGCCAGATAAAATTAGACAGGAAGAGATTCAGCAGCTCTACAATTTATAACCATTAAAATGCAATATATTATGTAGAACTTTATTCATCACAAGGAGATGATTAGGAAGGGAAATTGCAACTTCTTCCCTAGTCAAACACATTGAGATAGTTAGCTGAAACTTTCCAGTAGAACAGTATTGTTTTGGAAATATTCCCTTTCCTCCCTCCCTGCCTCAAGACAAACAAGTTAAACCACTGTATAGGAAAAGTTTCTGAAATCCATCCAGAAGTTATTTAAAAGATTTCAGAGAGGTTTTCAGGTAGAGATTTACACTTTGCCTTCATTCTATGATGCAAGATGTACGAAAGTACAGTATCTTCTATAAAGCACAAGTAGCACTATGATACACCTTGTATCGTTAAAAAGCTTTGGTTTGAGAAAATTTGTTCCATGAAAAAGTTTCTCCCTTTTCTATTACTCAAAAAATTCTAAGCAGCTCTTATACTGACTAGATTCCCTATTTCCCACATACCCAACACCTACAATGATTAAGTATATTTTATATTTATTCTAGCTTGCTAATTAAACAACTTTCTCACATCTGAAGGCACAAAGCCAGCAATAGTCCTTTCTGTGCTTTGCAGCAGGGAGGCAGCATAACCCACTAAACCTGACCACGATTTGAAAGAATGATCTCGCTTAGACCCTAGACCAGACTTGAAGACATCCTTTGCTGCACGTTTACACAGCCTACAAGTGCTGTATTTCTGTATGTTGATTATTTTGAAAGCAACCAAGGAAAATGCTTGAGCTCCCCACTCCAGACACATACTAGGCTCTGTGCAGGCATAGAAGCAAGGACAGTGTTCATCACTCAACTTTCACTTGAAAAACTAAGAGACAATAATCCTTGGCCAGCAGCAGTTAATGGCAGTAAGCTGGTTACAGAAAATAGTATTTTTCATGCTGCTTTGCAAAAGAAGAAACAGGAAGGGCATTGGTATGATCATCCTGACAGAGAAATAAATGAGGAATAAGGAACTGAGGGAATTAATCTAAATGTGAAGTTTCTTGCATGATCAGGAAAAGCCAGTACTTTATCTTAACATTCAGTCCATAGTCCCAGATTGTTTCTAAATAAGTTCTTTGGTGTAGAAATGACCATAGATGTTGAAACTGTTCACCCAAGATTAATAATCTTTTTTGTTGGTCAAAATAAAAATGTACTTTTATTTTTAGTCTGAATAAATTGTACTGACAGTGAAACAGAGTGGACGTTTTCCCCATCAAATAGGATGCTCCAATCCTAGCAGGAATTAGTACTTGGAAAACCCTTACATCATACTGCTCAGGAGGTTCGGGCAGCCTTGAACTCTGGGCCACAAAGTTGGGGGGTAGCGAGGAGAGTGCAGGAAACAGTAGAACATTGTCCCACATTTTAAAGAAGTTAAATCTTTGAGAAATATTCTACTCACAGGGAGGAAAAAACACACCTTTTACTGTATCATCATGTTGAATGCTTTTTTTTAACTGACCATACTGTAAAAGATGTTTTCTACTGACATTTGACAGAAGAGATAATTTTATGATTAAAGGAAAAAGTCAGTAAATTGCTTTGCTATTCCTTTGCAGACAATATCTTTCTGTCATTCAGCGAGCCATTTTCCATTATCACTACCACTGTAGCGTGGAATCTTTTTTACTCCCTTGCAAAGAATATTCATCATTTATAGATAACCTCTCAGTTGTTTCTCCTCATCTCTTACTAAGAAGATACCCTCCAAATCCCCATTTGTCTTGGGATTCATGAAAGTTTCACGTCATTCTTTCTTGGCCAGGAAGACAGCTGTTCACTTTCCGCATCTAAGTGACAGGGGCTGAGGAAAGCTCCTCCTGAAGTGAGGTTTCCAGAGTTCTTCAGCTCTAGCCTTTTAAACTAGGCTCTACCCATGATGTATTTCATAGTGTCAACCACTTTGGTTCAAGTGGTTTTTTCGTAGGAAAAGGAATATTGAGCTAGAGAACCATTTTCTTCCTACTACAGGAATGCCCTCAAAAGACTTTCTATTCAGTCCCTTCCCCTCTGAGCCTATAAGACCATTTTTTAATTGCACTTTCCTTTTCCCATCTTCCCTGAGGGCTCCCTTCCCCCAGGTTTCCCTGACTTTCGGATTAAAACTTAAAAGGTGTTTTGAGGATAATCTTTTATCATAGAAACACTGCTCTTTTCCAGTATTATGTCTTATTCCAAGTAGTGGATTGAGAGTTTGGACTTATTTCCACCCTTGCTACTGACATCATATGGTACTTAAATGGTGATGAACTAGATAAATTTACAATCACTCTAGCCTGATACAGAAAGTTAATACTTTCCTACTACTACCCTCTGTAAAGTAGTACAGTAAAATACTGATGGTCTGTGCCAGGTACCATTTGGACCTGAATGCAGCCCTTCCCTAATTTTGTCTTACAACATTGAAAATGTGCCTACACAGTGGTCACAGCAAACCTCATTAGACAAGTCATTAGGTGAAGCAGTTATGTTGAAGATTTGTCCTTCCTTTGCTGAACTCATCTTGCCAAAGATCTTTCACATTTCAGCTTGTAAAAAAAACCACACCAGCTGTTTCACATTTCCCAGAGTCCCTCCATGAGGAAGCTAAATGTGGCTGTCTCTTCACAGAGGAGGATCTTAACATTTTAGCAGTTGCTTGTAACAAACTAGAGTGTTTTGTGGAGTACTAAACTCCCAGTGGCAGGTAGTACGTGTTCAAAGCAGACATAGCATTACACCTACTGGTATATGACCCACACCCCCAGCAAGCCTTGTTTGGGAAAAATCTGAGCGCAGGAGTTTGCGTTGCCATCCTCTGTTTAAGAGCTCTTGATAATCTTACTTCCATGACCATTTGCCTTTTGAAACTATCTGTATTTCTGGCCTTCAAAACACATTCTATGCAACACAATTACATTGCCAAAACTGCCAAAGCTGTTTGCATTCAGACCTTCTGCATTATTTCATTTGGCCTTCAACTTCTTGTCCTGACAGAATATAATTCACAGATATCTTTCCTCAATGACAATATTTAATTCCAAGCCCATCACTATACACATACAGTTAGGGGAACATTCTTCCCTGCGTTCATTACTTCGCTTTTACTAATATAGAATTATTTTGCCACTTTCTTGTTCACAAGCTCAGGATAGTGAAATCCTTCTGCAACAGTTTAATTTTATCTCCTTTGTACCAATTCTCAATTCCCTCTTTACGCACCCCTTCGCCATGTTATGAACATATAGCTTCCCCCATCGCTCAAACTGATTTTTTTTTTTTGAACCATCTTTTGCTTACACCAACATGGGTGATAGCCCAGTTACTACAAAAACCTCTCGCTGAAACTAACCATATGTTTTTTTCCGGAAACTGGTTACACCACATTATCCTGATCATTTTGCTTCATACATTCATTGGCTTGTATAAAATCTAAGAGTTGTAACTTCTCCTTGAAAGAACACATTAAAATCAACAGATATACATTTTGATAACAAGTAGCAGCTCTTTTCCACTAGCTTGTGTTTTTAAAACTACAATCAATAGTTCAATAATTATGGATTTTCTTTTAGAAATCTTGATCAATCATCTCCCATATAGGCACTTGCCACTCACCCTCATTTTAGAGTGTTATTGGTTCCTTTTTGGGAAGGGAGGAGTAAACCATCTTTCCAGTAAAAGGAGCCTGTTTTTTGCAGTGCCAGTAAGAACAGCCTGCTCTTTATCAAATTACAGAAACCTGTGTGGGAGGAGGAAAAACCAAAAAATAAGGAGAGGGCACAGTAAATTAAAAATAGTTAAGGATGCATGCCATAGAAAGAAAAGAAACACAGGTTTAAGTGATCTCCTTGTACTTTGATGCGGTTAGTGTAGAAATCTACTGTTATGTTTTGGGTTTCTGATGTATTTTCCTGGGCTAGTTCTGGCTCTGTTGCTTGACTAGGAGACAGCTATTTGCCTGTTTGTGCTGCTCCAGAAAGGATTGGCAGGCTCCACACTGTTTCCAGAAAAAATAAAAAAAAGATAAATATATCATCATGTCCTTGTAGCACTCATAACAAAGATAAGGAGTTTTAAACAGAGTCAACCTCTAAGCCCTGGCAGAGTAAGCATCCAGCTCAGCTCCAGCTACCAGGCTGTGACAGGAAGATTGAGCGCTGCTACTGTGATAGAGCAAGACCCTAATACCCTTAGGCCCATTATCAGCACAAACCTACATCCAAATGCGTTATCACAGGTTACTTTTAGTTTCTTTTTCTCTCATTTTATATGCTTTTTCCAATGCCTGACTAAAGTTCTAAAATGGTGATTAAGCTATTTGAACAGCAATGGAAGTCGTTAAGCCAAGGTTGATAAGGTGCTGTTGGTATCAGAAACTGGGTCAGCTACTGAAGAGATCTGGGATCCACCCAAAGAGAAACAGGATGTTTTATGTGAGATATAGAGAAGATGACACCTCTTACAAACAATCCCACCACAGTTCCCATATGCTACAATATCATCCCTAGGAAAAGAAATACACTAAATTAGTAAGTTGTTCCCTGGGTACAATTCTTACCAGCTATCCATTAGAAACAAATATATTTTTTTAACTTTTTAAGCACATTAATCCTTGCAAAGAACAAAGCTAAAATTATAGTATCTGTATTAGCTATAGGAGTAAGTAAGGGTAAAGTCATTGTTCGGTTGTAGTTAACTGGACAATTGCAAATGGGACAAATCCAGAACCTCAGGTCTGAGCCTGGTCACTGCTGTCTTCTTGCTATCTTCCACACCACTTTTAAAAGTACGAATTCTGTTATCCTCAGATAACCTGAATATCTCAAAAGCCTTATGCAATCTTCCTCTTAAAGGCCAATAATGAGAGTGCTATTAAGTCATGGGAGGAAAAATAAATAAAAATAAGAAGTTTGGGATTTTTTTGGGGGTGTGGGGTGTGAAGGAAGGTGGTGTTTTTCTCAACAGGTAGCTTATGGGTTTTTAAGTGGGAAAAATATAGCTGTTTGACTCCAGCAGTAGACAGAAGTCTGGATTAAAATTGTCAAGACTACTGAACTGCAGACAACTGTAAACATCGCTGTATGTAGATTAGTGCAAGTATATCCAAGTCTCCTTTCTCTTCAGAACAAGAGAGATGGATTAGCTAGCTTCATGAGCATAGCTACGTGAAAGTGAAAGGCAAGGAATTGAGAAGAAATCTTTGGGGTTTGTTGTGCGTTCACTCCTGGAGCTCTCTGTAGCTCACAGAGCAAGTAACTGAAGTGAGTGGTAAGGCTTCTGGTTCTCTAATCACCGGAGAAATAGATGAACACTTAAGAGAAACAAATTATGTAAGCAATCAGAGTGCACATAAAGTGATTTAGGGAAAGGGCAGCTTTCTCTCTAGTCGTTGCTGATGAGACCTGGCAGTTGGCAGCTAGAAGCTCTAGGCACTGCCTGGCAGATTTCAGAGCTGCGCCTTTGAAGAAACTGCAAACCTGTACTGAGTGACAACTGTTATCAGTCAGAAAAGAGCATGTATTACACCTTATCAAATCAGGGTGTGCTAATAGTTCCAGAGCACCTCTAAAGTAAAAAATATCCAGAGCATTAAGATAAATAGCTCAAAAAACATCCAGTGATAGACATTAAAACAACTTGTAGCACAGAGTCATTTGCTATAGGTTACAAGGAGACATTTAAGACAAAACTTAAAATTCAGGAAAAATATAGATATGTCAAACATCTAAGGATCTTAGACAGATTATTTCTGGTCTTGGAGGCAGTGACAGAAGCACTAGTGACAGGGAACATTCACCAGATTGTAAGGATATCTGCTTTTTCAACAGGGCCCCACAATAGCTGCACACGTCAGCATCTGCAACGCTTCCACCAGAAGACAGCACTGACCTGAGAGCAGCTGAGCTCAGCACCTCTTCATATTTCAGAATGCATTCAAGGCAACAAGGTAGGACCAGCCAAGCAGTATAAATCAAGGGTTTATATTCCCAACACCAAGTCCAACGGGATCATTTCAGAAACAGTTATTTAGTTCTCTAAGAACAAGTACATGGCCCTTGCAAATGCTCTGGGAAGCTACAAGATGCAGTTATGTCAGCAGTAAGGAAGAACATTGCTACAGCAATCATACACATATTGTTTCAATGATTTCTTTTTCACTTCCCAGATATCTCAGAAATTCAACTTTAGATAGAACAGAATCTTGGAATCTTTGGGTTGGAAGGGACCTTTTAAGGTCATCTAGTCCAACCCCCCTGGAATGAGCAGGGACATCTTCAACTAGAGCAGGTTGCTCAGAGCCCTGTCCAACCTGACCTGGAATGTTTCTGGGGGTGGGGCATCTACCACCTTCTGGGCAACCTGTGCCAGGGTTTCACCACCCTTGTGGTGAAAAATGTCTTCCTTCTATCTAGTCAAAATCTGCCCTTTTAGTTTAAAACCATTACCCCTTGTCCTATCGCAACAGGCACTGCTAAAACATCTGTCCCCATCTTTAAGTTCTTGAAAGGCTGCAAAAAGGCCTCCCCAAAGCTGCCTCTACTCCAAGCTGAACAACTCCAATTCTCTCAGCCTTTCTTCATAGGAGAGGTGTTCCATCTCTGATCGTTTTGGTGGCCTCCTCTAGACCTGCTCCAACAGCTCCATGTCTTCCCTGTGCTGAGGGCTCCAAAGCTGGATGCAGCACTGCAGGGGGGTCTCACCAGAGCAGAGGGGCAGAATCACCTCCCTCTATCTGCTGGCCACACTGCTTTGGATGCAGCCCAGGATACGACTGACTTTCTGGGCTGTGAGCACACATTGCCAGCTCATGTCTGGCTTTTCATCTACCAGTATCTCCAAGTCCTTCTCTGTAGGGCTGCTCTCAACCCCTTCATCCCCCAGCCTAGATTGATACTGGGGGTTACCTTGACCAAGGTGCAGGACCCTGCGCTTGGCCTTGTTGAACCTCATGAGGTTCACATGAGCCCACTTCTCAAGCTAGTCCAAATTAGTGGGGTTGAGTGCAACCTCAGCAATGTCATTGATGAAGATTTTAAATAGTATTGGTCCCAATATGGACCCTGAGGGACACCGCTTGTCATGAATGATGAGGCAATTTCCTCAATCTCAGAGAACATGTGGAAGGGAACACATCTGAGCAGCCCAGATGACTGCTGCTCAAAGGTAGAATCTACCCAAGAAAAAGGGAACTAATAAGCACGAGGCAGGGTCTCCTCATTCACTCTGCAGCAAGGCTATACCCTTTCCCATTTCTTGCTACTTTGGTCTGGTATTTTTTTGGTCTTTCTGTAAATAATTCAGAGATCAATCATGTTTCTAAAGATTTTCTAGCCATCTTATGTACTGTATATGTTTCTGCAGTACCTCAGTAAAAAAGATGTCAAATATGGAATGCAGCGTAGGGGAAGAGGAACAAACACAGTTTGAAGGAAATATGAATATAGGACACATACAAATAATGGATATCGAACAGCATGAACTGGACACCTGAGACTTGCACACTTCTGGGAATTTCAGCAATATCCTTTCTTCTTTTTTTACAGCAGTTGTAATAAATGCCTCCTGTTCACATATACATTAAAATAATTTCTCTTTCTTATCCCAAAACCATCACCTCATCAAACAGTTGCTTCATCAAATCAGTATCTTGGAAAAACTGCATTTGAGACCTAAGCAGCAATACTCATTAGAACGTTTGCCATTCAGTGGGGATGCAACAGGAACATAATGCATATCCTCATCATTGTTTCTTGTTCTCTTATACTATAGTTACATAGAATAAATTTGAGATTATAATTGCAGAAACAATCTTTCAGCATAAGTGCTACTATATAAAGTTGTTTGAAGGCAAAGATGAGGATGAAAAGTAGAGGCATTTAGTCAAAGTAACATTAATTTGACAAGAGTTACATTTTCTCCAATGCTGATAGGGCAATTTACACAGAAATGTGGCAGTTCTGTGCAAGCAACACCTAAAATTTCTGTGCTTTTTTCAGACAAGTTAAGCATCCATATTCATAGTGAAAAAAGTGTGTTTATTCATGCTCTAAGAACAAGCCAACTGTCCTATCTCACAGTAGGGCACATTATGCCCTGTGGTTAAGCAACAAAATAATCCTCCAATCAATTTCCACTGCTTAAATTCAGAAGCATATGAGGAGAAAGCCACCACCAAGGGCCAGACTAATCCCCTTAAAGAGAAAAATCCACTGAAATCAGCAAAGAATTTCCTCCTGTACTCTCTGCTGCAGAAAGATTTTTGAACCTGCTATCAACAGAGATCAGTTCAAGCAGGGGTGTCAGGGATTTACCCTTTCTATCTGTGCACCCAGCACGCATCAGACAAGCACAACAGCCATACAAATGAGAAGTGCTGCCGCCAACGCTTCCACTAGAGCCTGACCACCCTGGGTTATTACTTACACTGGTTCCTGTTTCATACATGGGACTGCTAGTCTGGTCAGCCCCAGCCCAAACCAGCTCTTGTTTGGTTCCCTCCAGCATTTCCTTTTCAAGGGTGCTGGCACAGGGAGCAAGGCCAGCAAGTGCAAGTGGGTGGACACCTCCCCCGATCCAAGCCCTTCTCTAACGTAAGGGGAGACAGTTAATGAAGGCATCTTGCTCACTGGTACAAACTCAACAGCTTCTCACCACTTAACTTGCTTCCAGAGTCCTCTCTTGCACCAGGGCAGGAGTTTTGGGATTACATTTGCAGAGCTGGGAAATTAAGTCTTCCCTTCCCCATGACTTTCTTACTACAAATACCAACTCTTTTTGGAATATAAGAAAGGTCAGATACACCTGACAGTACAGTCCTATCAGCCTTGATTTCTCCGACTGGATTAAAACAGGAGATAAGAGGAGAGCTTTTCAGCCAAACTTCTTCTTGCTGTTTTGTAATCCTTAACACCAATGTCCAGCTGTGCTGGAGATACTCAGGACTCCCACAGCTTTTATTGGGTCTGATATTGCAAAAGTTGTATATTTCTTAGAGTTCTGAGATCAAGAGACACAGGATTATAGAAGTCAACTTCATGGGAGAATAGAACATGAACATTTAGAGGCATTTCAGAAAAAGCAGCTTTTCAACATAGCATTAACCAATGAGAAAAGTGAAGTTACAATTTGTTTGTGTATTTTCCATTCTTCTATGACATGAGAGCTTTCCCACCTGCACTGTTTACCTTTCTATTATCATACCATTTTCTTCACATCCAAGTACAAAAAGAGTAGCCTTTGCAGCCCAGAAGTCCTCAAAAATCTCAGCAGCTTCATGGTCCTCCTCACATGGGTACAAATTCTGTTTCCCAGCTAGTGGCCAATGACAGGTCTCCCCAGATTTTCAGTCCCTGTTCCCTCTTAACACTCAGTACAAAAAAATGTTATTAAAGCTACTTGCAAGCAGTACTTTTCTCGGTACTCTGTGCCAAGAACACACTAATTTCTTCCTGTAGAAATGGACTCTGTGCCCCCCACACTGTGGAATAATCGCTGAGGGGTACTTTGGAAATTTACCCTCTAAGAACAGCCTTGAAACCAGGTGGAACGTAGCACTAATGTACAATGGGTCTGTGCCATGGAGATTCCCTGGATAGCCCTGGATGTTGGCAACATCAGGGGCACCTGGTGTGCTGACTCTGGGAGAGATTACATGGAGGGTGGAACAGAGTGGAGACATCACGGCCACGCTCTGAACAGGGGAGTTTAGGGATGCACAGTATGTACATTGATAAGCTGCGCTTGCGATGCCCTGGGTCAAGGACCTGTCAACTTTGATGAAGTGCTGTACTTAGAGTGAACTTTGCTAATTATAATATCATTATAATACTAAGGCGCACACCCCTCAAAAGTTACCCACCTCCCAAGATGCGACCCCTCCTCAATGAGTGTGCGCACTGAATTTTTCCTAGTCTGTACCTTTAAATGCGAAGCGAGAGAATTCTGAACCAATCCTGATAAAGGTATGTATGACTAGAGTCACTCAAGCTCCACCTGCAAAGTAAAACACTATAAAATAGTGTTTTAAGAGCTGGATGTTAGGGAAGATACCATCATCATGTACTATTCTAACTTCTGGGATCAGTCGACAGGCTGAGCCTCTCTTCCGCCCTCCCCCATTGGGACACCATTGGGTAAGATTCAAACACTTGGTCATACCAAGTGCCTCCCCAGGAAACTTAGAAATCTCTATACAGTCACTTTATATCTTTTAACACGTTTATAGCCAAGTAGTGTCACTCATTTTTGGCATTTGCACGTACTTTGTAGGCAGTGAATTTATCACTGGCAATCCAAAGAACCCGTGTATCTGTTGCTTCAATAAATCACACTATTGATTGACTCAGCCGTGTGTGTGTTGGCCCTGAACGCGACCGTACCTCTGAGTGCGGCCGTGTTAGTTCAGGAGGTGTCCGGCTGAGCAGGTAGTGTGATGTTAGTAGTGCATCTGGACCCGTGATAGTCCAACGAAGGTGTTGGGCGCAACCAGACTACTAACACTGCCTTTGGGCATCATTGGGAACCTAAGCTCAGCCGCCCCCAGTCCCTCTGATATCTGAGGATCAACTGGAAAGCAAGGGGGTTTAGTTTCTGCCAAATTGCTCTGCCTCTAAACGCAACACACACCTCACAACTACTTTTAACATCTACAGATCAATTAGTCAGATACCTATACATCCTCGATTTCCACCCAAACACATACTCAGTTATTCATCAAACACATTTAAAGAATCCACAACATAGGTTGAATTCTGTTTAAAACCATGCCATTTAGCACTCAATTTAACAAGCATTAGACTCAAACCTCCTATTAGCTAATATGTCCAATTGTTAGCTACTCTTATAGAGCTTTCAAGGCTTTCACATTATCTGGAGTTCAGCTGAACAGGTCTGCATCTTAACTACCTCCTGCACAAAACCCAGCATAGTCCCATCTCACATTTGGCTTCTCTGTTTATCTTATAAAAGAGCTTTTTAAGCTCAAAAAACTGATTTAGAAGTTTAACTGCCTGTTGTGCCAAGTGCTGACTAGTGAATAAAATAAATTATTCATACTAAAGAGTACTCTGAAGATGCATTTATGAACAAACATGAAAATATCAAAGCTATACCTAGATATGTAATTGCAAACTTAGTTCCCAAAAGTTATTAGCTCGTTGTTGACTTTCTGCTACTATTTATGAAATGTACAATGCACCAGCATTAAGACTGAGTGGTCTTAGATCTTGATATTTAATGCACTAATTATGTGGTGATCTTTGTGGATAAAAACTGCTAAAAACTGATTTTTAAAGTCTTTCAGCTAGATCAATATTGATTTTAATGACAGAAATCTGTTGGAGGATGGCACAGGGGCAGGCAAGTGCCAAACACAGCCCCTAACACTCTTTACCCCTAATCCCCAGCCAGAATTCCAGTCAGATAGCCTGAAAGGAGTGTTTGTAATCCCAGAACAGCTTAAGAGTCAATATTTCCAAATTAATTCCCCACTAGACTGCCCTTAAAGCAGGATTTGTAGGGTGCAGGGCTGGAGGGCAGCTTCTTCAGATGGCAAGTCAGGGGATGCTCAACATTATCACCTGGTAGCTGCCTCATCTTTCAAGCACAAGATGGAAAGTCTTTGCAGTAGCCACATCCAGTCCTGACCTTACTGTCCAGTAGCCTACAGTCCCATCTCCTCCTCAGTCTAAACTCAGTAGTGTTGCAAGGACTTCTCCACATCCTGGCTTTTATAAGAGGTCTTTGGCCTTGCTCTCAGTGCCCACTCTCCTGTCCCTTCTCCCAACCTTCAATCATGTTTTTATTTGTCTTTTAAAGAAGTGTCCTTGAAAACTACCCCTTCAGATTGACTCTAGACACTGGTTTTCCCCGATAGTAATATCTAAGCCCAGCCTTGGAAGCTACTGTCACTATACACTGATCCTGGTCATAGTTTTCCAACAACACTGCCAAAACCTGTCCTTGACCATATTCCTTATCCTCCTGAAAGTTCTGGGGCTTAGAGTTGTAACATACTGAAGTAAAGCAAGGCAATAAAGTGTGGTGCTGCAAGCAGAAGGAGGATAAATTCACATTAGAAGAAGTTAGCAACTAATGATTAATTCCAGTTTGCAAACTCATTCAGGAAGATGCACTCTAATAAATAGCCCCTGCTCTATCTAAAGAGCACAGAGACAAAAGAGTGGCTAATGTAGTCTTCAGTGACTGTTGGGTAATGCACCAATATTAGCATGTTAAATATATTATCCTGATCAATATCACAATAGGCTTACAATACCGACCATTGCGGTACCTATATCATACATATTTTGGCTTACATTAGCACTCCCTTTAGAGAACACTAAGCCATGCCAGTGCATAAACCTCTTCTGAAACCTCTCCTTAGCTAATATCAAAGCTAAAGTCCTGCAGCTGACTGCTTTCCCGATCATGCAGAACACCCTGGCCACTCAAAAGGTTGTTTAGACCACAAATCATTTCAGTTTACACTATGCAGAGATATATCACCTGGGATACATGACTGGCAATCTTCTAGAATAGCCTTAACACATTTTAGGAATGTACACTAATTGAAAACAATTTATTTCATGTTTACACAGAACAATGCAGTAAACAGGCAGAGAACTACCACCATAAACCCCAGGTAGTTTCATAGCATTAGTGACAGAGCAAGTTAGCCCATGAAACACATCAAGCAGAAGTAACTATACTGCTTGTAGTACCCAACATACCACCCTTAGAGCAAGATTAAGTCCCCCTACATGGTTCTCCATACTTTCAACTCTGGAAACTCCAGTAAAAGTAAGGACATGCTGTATAACCAAGACCTAGGGTCTTCAGCACAGAGGCATCTACCTGAATATCAAATACTAGCAGAGACAAAGTACTGCACTTTTTATTTTTTCCACACTGATGTAGTCATTTGAGATCAATCTTATTTGAGATAGATGTCTCTAGGGATGGCTACTTATCTTTACTTCATTCAAGACATTATTACATGGGGCTTATTGCTGAAATGAGAGGGACCCAAATTCATCAGATATTTGCTACTCCTCACTACTCCATGATCCCATGATGCATGGGAAATGCAAGGTAGAATTCATTTCACCTCAAAGTCAGGCAGTTTGTCTAACCTCAAGTTCTAGATCCCTTTAACCACCTACAGAACACACCTTTAAAATCAGGTCACCCTAAATACCTTTACAGTACTATAGTTTGCGTGGCGTGGGCTTCATCTCACTTAACCAGACTGCTTACAATACTTCCAAAGCTTCACCACAAGCAGCACTGAAGTAAAACCCTTCTACAAGTACAAAGAAGCTTGGTATTTAAGAGCAGGCTTTTTCTTTTTTCCATTGCATATCTGTGTTTAGATTTTTTTTTTTGGACAATAAAAACAGGCTGTTCAGGTTTCACTTTTCATCTTGTTTCATACTTTGGCCTTCACAAGCACAGATAAATGAAATAGGTAGAAACAGTGCAATACATTTCAGTAGCATTTAAAAACGTGGTTTTGTGAGTATTAGGCAGTTTAAAAGCTGGAAACACAGGTTGTTTGAAACAGATATTTTCACTTCTCCCCAGAAAAGCTTCCAAATCACAATATATGTAAAACAAATAGGCACTACAGAAGTGTAACAGATCCTAAAGGAACAGTTATAACAACCTGTAGAGTTTGTAGATGGTATAATCTTATTTCTATAACTTTTCCTTAAACTGCCAAATAGAATTGGAGGAATACTTATATCCCAGAGATTTTCAGTGTTGACAGAAGACTGTCTGTTAAAATTTTACATGACAGCATGAAACCTGTTATAAATTAACGTATTTCACCAACTCCTACTGGGCTTTTCTATAAAAAGCAGGTAAACTTAGAAGTAATTGATTTTTCAGCTTTTCTAAGGAGGCCAGAAAAACATGTTTATCATGACCAAGTACAATATTGGTTCTACTTACCTGTGTTTGACTTTCTGGTACTGAAAGTCACCCCATTATAAATGTCATACATTTACAGTTGGTATACCTTTAGATTCCAAAACATGTTTTGCGACAGCTACTGCAGAAGTACTAGCTCATGCAGACCAGCAAGTAGCCTATGATACATAGTAAGACATTGCGTGATGAATCAATTAAGGCATTGAGGCATGAGGCTATTACCAAAGAGAGAAATCAAGATGCAGGGCAGGGGAGACAAAGCTGTATCATCTGATCAGTTTTGAAGAGACAGAAAGCTAATGAGCAGAAACACAGAAGAAAGCTAGAATGTTTTTAATACTATGATGTTGATTAAATAATGTACTGAACATAAGAGCCATTCAGTGTTTTCCATTTTCCTGGACAGCATTCCTATCACAATTAAACTGAAGAGATAAATGCTCCAGCATTTTGCAGGTAAGTGTTGCTCACCCAGTGAATTGCTCTGACTAGTGAAAGCAAAGCTCAGGTTCAAGCCCTGATCCCACAAGAGGCACCACAGGGTTCAAAAGTCAAAACTCTTGGCATTGGCAGAGCCTGTGATGCCAGTGGGATCCTAGGAGAAAATTGATTTCTCAGACAGACACAGCTGTGTGCTGCCAGCAGGGAAGGTATCTTCTGGCACAGCCTAGTCTAAGTATCAGGCTCAATCCACTATTAAATCTACAGAGTGACATGTTAACTTTTCAGTTGGGCTTTAGTTAGTAGCTCAACGCAATGCAATCACAAAACAATTTCTTACATGAGTTGAGAACAACAGTTTAAGTGTTCTACCACTCAGAAATAGAAAGCCAAGCCAATTCCAGTCAAGCAGATGCCTACTCTGCTCTCTATGGGTTGTTTCATTACCTCTATTAAAAGGAACACTTCCCACTAGCAAATTACATCATGCAATTAATATCTATTATATATGAAGGAGGAGGAGGTGTTCTTTCACCTTCTTCTTGAGATATACGCCCAGCCCCCAAAAAACCCCAACCGCAATTCTGTACTGAAAGAAACTTAAGAGCAAGGACAGGTATAAAAACATACTCCAGTGCTTTCAAAGCTGTTCCTATTAGGGAACACTCTACTCTAAAAAGCATCTTTCATAACATATACTAGATATACAGTGACACCAAAAAAACCTCAGCCAGGAAGAAAGCAGCAATTCCAGGAACAGCATGAGGCAACATGCCCTTAAAGGAGCAGGAACTCCTGTAGACTGTAGGTCAGCAAGTTTCAGAGGAGCATCCGATATAGATTTTGAATCCCATTATCTTGTGTCCTGTTTCCATTTTAATCTATACCCAGCTCCCTAACCTGTTGGGCAGACAGAGAACCTCAACTCAGAGGTTTTGGTATCTCCTGTCCTTAAAGGACATTACTTACCTTCATTTCAGGCATTCCACTTTCAGTGGAAAGGTCAGAGCCTCTAGTGATAACACTGCTTCAGGTATGTAGAGATACACATGCTTCACTGGAAAAATTTTGGATAAGTGAAGTAGGCATAACAGCAATTACATGCCTAGTAAGTCTATAACTAGGCTTCCCAAACTACTTATCTCTAGTCCAGCCATTAGCAGCAAATACAGCTGCTGACTGCTCAGACAGCACCTGGGTGCTGCATGCCTTTAACCTTTGCAGGCTGATCACTCTTAGCACGTGTACCAAGCTGGGGAATCGATGTTCTAAAAGCTAACAGTTTAAACCGTCATTTCTCAAGTACTATTTGGAGGAGAGTGTTTGATCTGAACAACCAAGCATTTGATACAACATCCCCCATAATGTCTCAAAAATTTGTAAATCAAGTACTGACAGCTGTTGGGATGCTCCAACAGCCACCAAGGCTCTACCATTTGTTTAGACCATCCCAAAACTTGAAGGTCCCACCATAAACCAGCTCTTTTGCAGTACCTTAGAGAGCAGCCTAGGAAGACCACATTGTCAATACCATTGCAGTTGGGTCTCACTACATCAGTTTCTATTTAATGCAGAGAAAGTTATTGCATGCAGCAAGTATCACACAGCTCAAAGCTTCAGGTGGGAGCTGCTCACCTGCACTCTTTGCTCAGTGGAGCATCCCCCCCAACACATATATAGCAAGTCCTGTCAGATGAGAACAGGCAGAAGTTGATCTGTTATGATACATATGCAATAAAATCCCAGGTACAAGGCTCAGACTGAAGCAGCAGAGCAATGCTTGTAACTGAAACAGAGGCAGCAGTAGTTAACACTACTGACTTGAGGCACATGCACCTGAGCAAAATTAACTGTGGCAGCAGGAAAGTAGATGAGCAACCATTTACAGAGTCCATGAACCAGCAAATTGCTGTCTGCTGAGGACTTGCTTTCCTTTGTCCATGATGGACCCCACAGCTTCATTAGGAAGCCATACACTCCAGACTCATTTCACAGCCCACAGATGTTCTGCTTAAAACTCTAATTAGCTCTCATCAATCTGCAGTTCAAACAGCTGTGGTAAATAGGATTGTTGCTCAAGTTATCAGGCTTCTGCTGGCTACTGAACTCTCTCTCTCCCCCTTGATAAATGCTTAATGGTTCCCAGCATTTTTTCCCTTGTTAAGATCTTAGAAGATTAAGAATTCAGAAGATTTGGGGTTCATTGCACAGCAAATGTACATGGCAAAACCTCAGTTCACCAAAACAGAACTGCCACTTTCTAGTAAGATCTGAGTCCATGTTTTACATCTTCGAACAGTCCTCTGCAATAAGTTTGCAGGCATCTAACACAACATTAGCTTACAATAGATCACAAGCAATGAGAAATGCACTGACTTCTACCTGCAGTGTGAGAGTTGGTCCCTTATCTTGACATAAGGGAAGGATCCAAGCATGCAGATCACTATTGCACAGTGGCCTGAACACAGACACAGCTAGAAAATGACACAAGTTGTCCACTTGAGATCACTGTAAGCAGCACAAGGCTGTCATGTCATTTTACCCTTCCTGGTTGCTGTGAAAAAATCCAATCCAGAAGGTTTTACACTAACACCTTCTCATGAGGGTCTCCCACAAGCAGGTGATCTGGCCTGCTGTTACTGGTGCTTCTCAGCAAGACACACACAAGCAAAGCACTTCACAACAGCACTCCATTAAACATGAGGGTGACTGATCCTGGGCAGTCTTTCATCTTTCCATGCATTCTTCCTATGGCACATATCAAAGCTTCATTGCTAGTAGTCTCCAGGCTGAACACTGCTGTGTTGCCTGCAGTGTGCAACACACTTCTGTGCAAGTTCCCTGTGTCTGGAAGCACTAATAGAAGGCCTGCAAGACCTTTATTGGACCACCAGTAAAACAATGTGGAGAGAATGTGACCCAGCTGGTCATGGATGTTGTCTTTGGTTTGCTAGGTCAGGAGGCTTTGTTTCCTCTAATATTTCCTTTCTTGGCAATTCTGAAAGCATTGGAAGTAGTTTAGAACACTGTAGAAGTAACACACAAGATTTCAACTCATCCCTGGGAGTATTATAGTATGCTTTTCTATAAGCAATACTAACATACCAAATGTAGGCCAACAACTGTCAGTTTTAGTTTCAGTGAAATGATGCAGGATTTAGTCAGGCTTGCAGACCCCAATCTACAACCAGAACTTGTGTAAGTCAGGCACATTTACTCACTTGAAGATAATATTTAATTAATCCCACAAATAAGAGATAATTGAGAAGTACTTATTTTCAAACTAGTAAACGCATCTTATATCATGGAGAATACAACTTGCTTTACCATCTTTACTATTTTCACTGGCAGAGGCAATAGAGGGGGCTGCTCAGAGAAAGGAGAGCTGTCACTCAGTACTGTAAACACAAATGATACAGCCTGAAGAGAGCATACTATACTTGACAAAACAACGACAAAAGAACAAGGTAACTATTAAAGAGCAGAACTTAAATGTGTTAAGTGGGCTCATTTCTTAGACAAGTAATTATTAGACCAATAAGAGTATTTAATGAGTTGCACTGACCTGTGAGTATACCATTGGCTTCTAAATAAGGTCTGAAGTGAGGACATGCTTGCCTAGAATTTTGCTTCTTAACATTTAATCATGCCATAGAAATCTACTCAAGGGTATCTTTATCGGAGTCTGAGTTCAACTAATATGCAAGCTCAGTTCTGTGCATTACTATCCCCACAAGCCTGATAGAGCCCATTAACCATCTAATACATTAGAAACACTGTTCTTGTACCCAGACAGAACTGCAATATGTTTTTGCTAGTGATGTTTGCTATGTGCTTACTTTTAAATGTACCAGAAGATTGAGGGAGCTCTGAACAAAGTGGTAATTTTACTACAGCTACCCAACAGCACTACCACTGAAGTTAAATGCCCTTACTAGAAATGTTTGCTACACTCACATGAAGGCAGCAAACAATTGCTATATTCTTACCATTAGTTTCATATCACCTCATCTTGCTGGTCACAATTCCTGTTTAGCAGCCACAGCATCAGTACAAACAGCATGGCCCTAGGAGGCACAGCAATCCCTCAGTAAATACCTTCTTGTGAGGCATAACCTCTGTGGGGTTTTGTGCCAGTATGTTCCTCGCAGAAGTAATCCCTCATGATTTTCAAGATTTTGTTTTTCTGTGGCTTGCACAAGTTGTTTGCTGTCAGAACTCTCCCTTAATAAAATATGAGGAGCATTTCGACACTGTGACCAAATCTCTAGTGTCTGTACAAACTTCAGGAGCAACTCATTAACATCTTCATCCCAACCTTCAACAGGTCAGATGTGTTCCACTAAAAGGATTAAAATGTTTTTGCACTTGCTGAAACAGTAAATACTTCCAGGTATCTCACGCTTTGGAACATCTTTGCATCTCAAGAAGACAGCATCATATTCTTAGACCTTTTGTGACAAGTGAGATCAAAAGCCTGCAAACACACACCTGTAATAGGGTCATTCTAACTCACATAAGCCAAAGTAAACAGAATTGGAAGAGCTGATAAAGATCCTCACCAAGATTTCTGCATCTAGAAGCCCATATTTTGGAACATATGCTAGAAGAAAAAAAAAATCCATCTTGGAATTAATTATGTCCATATCACCATAGTTTGAATTCCAAAGGCATTTTGTTACTAAGATTACAGGTATGTATTGATAGCTATTTTCATGGGAAAATTTGCAGTTTTCAGCTGTGTAGTCATAAAAGTCTCTCTTTTTAGCTTTCTGATTTTCCCAAGAAAGTTGTTCAAATCATTACTGTCAAAAAGTTATGCCTTATTCTCAGTCTGATAAACAAACAACCTGTAAAGTGTAAGTTGCAGAGATACAGTGTTGGCAAACAAAGACATGGTGTTTGTTTTCACCTTCTTTTCATTTTTATACACTGAACAATGCCACTTCAGGGAGGAAACGCTGAACAAAATATTACTAACTTGGGACTTTTTGACATAAGAAGTCACTTCAAATAGAGACTAGTGCAAGTGTTGTCTGCAGCTTTCAGCTGAAGGAGCACTGGAGTAATTCCTGTTTTCACTAGATGCATAAAAGAGTAGCATTAAAATATCATCATGCAAGCTGCTGCTAAGCTGGATTAACTTGTAAAGGTCTCCTTTCTGCAAAATCACATTGCTTGCTCTTGAACTCTTGGTGTTTCTGCCAAGTCTAGTTTCACCTTCAGACCAAACATTTCAATTATTTCCTTCCTGCACAGAGAAAAAGGACACAATAGTTTTGGCTTTGTTATTAATTTCTTGCATCTACTACTGAGCCAACCACAAATTCATTCCTTGTACTTTGAGGCTGCAGTAAAAAGACATCACAGCTCCAGAAAACGCACCATATTGCAACAACCACCACAAAATTGATGGAGTGGTTATAAGTTGCAGGAACTAGAAACTGAATCCAGATATCCTAGATCAGTACCTAGTATTTTGCTTCCAAGAATACCTCTGTTTTCCTTTATGTAACTGTGGTAAGAAGAGAACAGATAAAACTACAGTCTTGCCATCTTCTCTAAAGCTACCTTGTATGAGAGAAGACTAGGCTCCAGGATCAGGCATCTGTTTTAATAATTCAGGAAGGACTACAGCTAGTCTTTACAGCAATATTAGGACACAGATGCTCTAGAGTTAGAGTCCCTAAGAGTGATAGAGTTGAAGTGACACACATTTTAGCATAACAAGGACTCAACAGCTCAACATCTTCTAGAAAACACTGTACAGCAGCTTTATCACATTGACCAAGAAATGCAGCATGTGCCGACAGCTCCGAGTAATAGGATGAGGCAGGACACACTTCATCTGCTTGCCTAGAAAGCTGCAGCAGGAGTAGAAGTTGAAACTTTCCGGCTTCAAACACATCCAGAAAGTCCCATGCATCACACCTTCTGGAGGCTACTGATGGAATTCAGAACTCATGCTCATGGTCAGAGGTGCAAAAGCTTTCAAGCCTAGAGAGGGTGAAGAAAACTCTTAGAGCTTTCATTAAGCCTGAACATCTTCCACTAATACCAGCACTGAAACCAAAGTCAGTGATCCTAATGTTATGTACTCTCACGAGTTTTATGAGGCCTTTAGTATTCTCCAACTTCTCCGGTTTTGTTTGATAAAACTTCCTTTTCTGCCGCTGCAAGCTCATGATGCACAAAAGCAGCATTCCTCTGGACCAATTCTGATGACAAACATTTCAGAGCTGTTTCCAGGTTGGGGGCGGGGGGGGGGGGGGCAGGGAGTAAACCAATTAGATCCATTACCATTTGCTTCCTGAAAAACCTGAGTGAAAAGGACTAACCTAGTGTTGCTCTCCATTCCTGATCCATGTCACCATCTCTAGCCCATCACATAGTTTAGTGTAGAAAGTTATTGCCATGAAGCAAATGGATTCACAGTTGTAGAAGACTATGCAACTCCTAGGAGAAACACCTACTACCATCTCCTGAATAAGCAGGCCTTCCTAAAAATCTTAATCTCAGAGACTTTGTTGAAACTGCATATATAAAGCTTTCACATTTGGAACCTATTCAACAATGAACTGGTTTCTCTACCAAGATTCCCCACCAGTGAACTCTGGTGATTCATTAGAGGTTTAACATGGACTTAACTCCCACCCCAGCAATTTGATATGAACATGAGTGAGTATGAACATCTCACCAAGAACACTTACATTAAAAAAAAAAAATCAGGAAGCAGTAGCTTTCCACTAAACTCAAGTAATTTCCTTACAACTGAAGTAATTGTGAAGGATAACACAGCCTAGACCAAGTTTAGGGTTTTTTTTTTTTTTAAATCTTAAGTGTACATAGCATTAGAGTAGATGCTAAATAGTAGCAGCTGGCAAAAGCAGTGCTAAAAAGGAACCGTAGTCAGAACTGGGTGCACCCTCTCCACTCAGGGATACATGTGCCAGGCTCTCTAGACAGAGATGTCTCACCCCTAAAGCAGCCACCCAGGCATGACTTCCAGAGGAGCGGTCCTATTTAGCTTTGCTGATACTCAAACCGAAGAGTGTAGTTATGCACCTACTTGTGACATAAGATGTAGATTCACTGCGTTTCTTCCCATTGCTATTTATGCCAGCTTCTACACAATGTGTTCCAAAGACTGACAGTAACGGTTAACAGCAGAGCAGGACATGTGTGGCCAGAGGGAAAACAAACAGACCACAAAAAAGAGTGTGGCAACATAGCCCTTTGCTTACTATTAGAATGCAATGAAAATGAGTAGTGAAAGCCCCACATGGGAGAGGAGAGCACATCACAGGGAACCCTAACCTAACTCCAACAGACCTGGATCCAGAGTGGGAAGCAGCAGGCTAGCATTTGGGCCAGGCTGCAGAGGAAACATACGGGCATCATCTCACTAGTGCCAGAGGAGCAATTTGGCAGTCTACCATTACCATGCATTTGTTACCATCTGCAGATCATCCCTCCCTCCCTTTTATACCACATTGATGCTCATTAAAAGTTTTCCTAGCCCTTGTTATTACAACAAGCTGACTAACACTGCCGACAGTGGTTTGAACTAAATTAGCCAGTTCTGCTCTAGGCAGTCCTTAGTATTAGTCCTACCAGCTGGGCAGATGGTTGTTGCTGCAAGACCATTGGTAGAGATACTTTTAAAACCAATTGGTTTTGAATCATTAAGGAACTATGCTTTCTGACATGCTACAGATTTCTGACTAGTTAGCTGTCATTTATTCTACTTTCAATATCTCAATGCATATGTGTCTTTTTTCCAGGACACTTATACCAGTTTGGCCTCCACTGAAGCATCATGCTCTTAAGAGTCCTTTGTCTCTCCTGGATTGATTAGAATTACTCCTTAAAACAAAAGAAAGAATTTTTCTGCCAAAACTTGTCCAAAAAAGTGTGATGATCAATTTCCAGTACCTCAAAGTGTACATTACAGGCCCAATAATATTAAAAATACTTCCTCCTCCCCATTCTAGTAGACTTATCACTGTCAATAAAATAAGAGCAATGGGGCATACATGATTCAAAACTGCATAGTAAGAAGAGCCAGAAAAAGAAATAAGAATTAACAAGTCAACTAAACTATGATAGAACAAAATTGTAGCTGAGTAAATACAGAAATTATGACATCAGAGAAGTCCCAGCTGCAGAGAAATAGTCTTGCTGGTTTATTCTATCCTTTTATTGGCATGATCTTCAGGAGGCTGACAGCTCTGCAGTTCCTCCACTTGCACAGTCTTTTAAATTTATGCCCACCTCATTAAGACCCTATGGGAAGGTAGGGCTCTGTTTTAAGCCTTGGCTTCACACAGCTTCCAACTGGAGAGGTTTTTTTTTATTGTAGCCAATATTCTTTTGGTAGCTGTAACACTTTAGTAGATAGATATAGACAAGCCTTTATACCTTCTACCTTCTGTTGGTAGAAGCCACTTCACCACAGATAGGAAAGAAAATAACATTATAAGCAAACAATCCTGCTCAGCAGTTCCATCACAACTCCCAACTTGGATCCTTCCACCAGTTCCTTAAGCCTTTTAAGTTACACTGCTTTGTCTGCCCTGCTTGTTTCTGGGTATGTTTTCAATATTACTTCTTTACCCTAGGTAAATCATATCTTTAAAAATTGAGTAATCTTTCTTCAAGGAGAGCCTTGAAGATAGGCTTGCCTCTTCAACTTGTTAGTCAAACTGATACAAGTATTACGTATCTCTACAGACTTTGTCACAAAATGTCCTTAACGTACAGTTACCACCACTGGGAGGGAGGGAAACAGTAAGAAATTAAGACTTCAGTTTTTGTTTCACTTATTCTCCACTCTTAAGGATAAATTCTAGGTGAGGTCATACAAGAAACAGACTTCATAACTTGGGCCCAGGGACTTGCCCTAATTGTGGATCAAAAGCTTCTAAAGTTACATTCATGGTTTTCCATAAACAACTAGATAACACTTTCTAGGAAGAAGTATAACAAGTACTAAAAATTTTTAGCAAGTTCAGAACCTAGAAACATAATTGAAGTTACAAATTAAACCTGGATCTACCTGTCCTACAAAAACCTGTTCTATTGCATCTTGGAATTGACTGATCAGGGGCATCACCCTCATGTACGGGAATAGAAAAATTGTGTGCGCTCCATTAAGATTAATAGTGGACAAATGAGTGAAAGAAGCAAGCAGTAGTAGGGGTTTGCTTAAGTGCAGAGAGCCCTCATCCTAGGGGATCTCCAAATGCTTGAAACTTCTTCCTTTCACTTGACTATCAAAATCTTGGTTTTCCTCGAACTCTTCCAGATGAACTGACTACCTCCTACATATATCAAAGGATTCTTGGTATGGCTATAAGCATCATTTACATCAAGGAAGTACTGCAGCTGCACTTTTATCTGGTTTCACCCACACCAAAATTCAAATACAACTGTTGCAAGGAGCAAAAAGCCTCCACATTAGTAGTTCTTTAGGCTTTAAAGTGGGAGCTATGGAGATGGAAGAGAGTTACTAGCAGCCCTGTGAGGAAGTGATGGACAGGGCTGGCAAGCAAAGGGCTTGGGGTGACAGGAATGAGAGAATACTAAAAACTGGTCTTAAACATTGTTACTTCAAACATTTGCATATAAGCAAGGAAGTGTGTCTACACATAGCAAAATAAAGACTTAAATTTGGTCCCACTGCTGAATGGGGCAGGGGAACCTGTTGATACAGGGTGTGGAAAAGGCCGAGTTACCAAATGCTTTCTTTACTTCACTATTGATTATCATGACCATGCTCCTGAGTACTTATGTTAATTGAACTGTTAAAGAATAATCTAATTTTACAAAAGTCCTTCTACGTTCCTTTGTTAAGGCCCAGAAACTTGTGATCATAAGATCAGATTTAGTGCAGTAAGAACACTGCCATTAATCTGAGGGATGATTCCATTCTTTGGATTACCTGGGAGAAGCAGCTAGTGAAAGTCAGAAAAAGGTTTCCTCAAAGCAATTACGGGTTCTTTATATCCACTGGTTCTGAGAGGGGGGCACGGTCATCTTCCTGACATGCTTATTCCACAGGCTTTTACACAATCAAGACTTACTGGGAATGTTTCAAATATCAACAAGATGACAGAACTAGAATACTCCTGTGTCTATTATAGAGACTCTCAATTAGCCATAAACATTCATGGCACAGTTCTGGTAATTAGCTGTAGATGTTCCAGGAACAGAAGTAGAGAGCCAAGACTACCAGATGGATTATTTTCTGCAAGTTATTTGTTCAGCATACCCTTGCAGAAAATTCAGATAGAATGTAACACAATAGGACTGCATAACAATTACTCTAAATCTCTACATAATTTAAAAGAAACTACTTGCCTTTTGTTGCTCTACTGAACTGTCCACATGCTTTTATAACTAAGTTACGGGAACATTTACTTTTTACTTCTCCAGCAAGTTCTGTCAGCCAGCCTTGTTCAGAAAAAAGTAATAGAAAGATTCAGACTTTTAAAGCTTATTTGGTTCTGGTACAATTTTTTTTTAAGGGGTTAAAAAGAAAAAAAAAATTATGTTCTCATTAAGCACAGCTTTCTTAAAAAAAAAAAAAGAGGCTTTTGCCTGCTAAGCAGATGAGAAAGGCAACGAGTTTTACATGCTGGCATAGCCACATAGTACATCCAAACCTAGCAATGATGGTTGCATCAAATCCATTAGTTCCTAAAATGAATGGACATTTTTAATCCAGCACATTGTCTTATACCTCCAGACATCATTCCTGAAGCCTGATTTCCAGTAAGAATTGAGCAAGGTGGTCTTAAAGAATGTGTATGATATGCAGCAGTTACTCTAAAACATAACAGTCCTAAGATAAAAAGTAAAAAACAACTTTTCCTATAAGGTATGTAGGCCAAGGGACAATTTCATCATGTACACATGGTCAATATAGGAAAGTTAAGTCCTACCTTACTGTTTCAATGGTCTAACAGCAATTGTACATTATTATTAAGAAAAAGGAATCTAATCTTTACCAGTTATTCTTCAATCATGACAAGGGCATGTAATATGGCCAGAGACTCAGGGTGCAATAGTATCCTCAGCTTGCTATGTTATCCAGTGGCACTACTAAACCAGACACAGGAATGTGACACTGCCATTAGGGCACTGAGACAGCTATTGGGACCTGGACTCACACCTCTACCTTGCAATATCTCACTGCTGTGCGTAAATCAAGATTCTAGATAGCCACAGCTCTCCATGCAAGAAGATCGAGATGGAAAGCTCACTGAAAGCATTCAGACTGCAAACTACACACAAGCCACCTCCAGAGGAACTGAGGCCATGCTCCTACCTGGAGTGTCTGCTACACAAGATGAACATGGCTCAGCAACTGTCTAGAAATCTCAGTATTTCTTATAAAGTAGAAAGCAAGTGTCCTGCTTTCACGATGGGGGGGAATCTTGTAACAAACCCCAAGTGTCATTAAAAAAAACAGAAGTCTATGTCTCTATACTTTAAGTGTTCTTGTTAAGTATTAGTTACTATTCCCAAATGTTTTAGATCAACAGAATTGTAGTTCTACCACTCAAATTTTTAACATTGGTCCTGTTGGCAATATCTTTTGCAGATTTTTATAGGATATGTCCAGTCTGCAATGTCAGAAGTTATCTTGATATAAGAATTCAGGCCAATTCCTAATTTCTAGGAGCATTGCATTTCAGTGTAGGAACATCCCAGACCTCAAATATTTGCAAAGAAATATGATAAAACAAGCCACAACTGATTCTAAGTAGCAATTACAATTACATTTTTTCTCAGTGCACTGCAATACATTTTTAGGGGTCTAATGAACAAATTGATGTTTTTGAAAAAAGCTGAGTGCTAACTTAAAAAGCAATACATGTTGAATCATGCGGTATATGTTGGGGTAACAGTAAGATAATGTTGGTCACTCCTTTCAATGTGGTTTAAATCTAGTATAAGATACCAACAGCCTGTTAACCAACTGCCTTGATTTGAGTGAGGTCCAGCATCTCTTAGTGATATAAAGGATAGAATTACCTTACTTCTGCTTAACAGGTCCCTAGTTATTCATTTCAAAGGGAAATCCACCATAGTAGAACTGAATCCCCTGAAAGCCTATGTAACCCAACTCAGTACACATTGACTTCTACAGCAGCAAGAAATACTATTCAGTCCTCTAGGATGCAATTCATTTTCCTAGATTAATTTGAACAGTGTCTAAACAACTCATTGAGATTCTTTCCATAACCTATGGAAATAGAAAAACATCTCTAGAGAGCAATTTGTTCCACTCTAAGTCTTTCCTGAGGTGTTACCTAGCTTCCACTGACTATAGAGGGAGCCTAGAAGCTTATCTTAGGCTCCATGTCTAGATAAGATAGATGTCAACATTTGAAGTTTCTTGATATTTCCATTAGTGTTACATTTTAACTAATTTTAGCTACCAGTACAAAAATAAGTTGCTTCATATACACAAAGTGTGTAAGAATTATTTCATCTGTATGACAAGGTTAGTGGGTGTATTACCAATAAATATCCAAAAACAGAAAGGGCAAAAACCCTAAAAAATGAAAGGTTATCATACTCTAAAAATCATCTCAAAGGTTGAAATTAGATTAGTTCCCTACAGTTTCCTATTAGCATGCTGCTAATGAAAAACTGCCAGTCCTCTCTTTTGTTGGGCATCTAATGAACCTGATCTGTTTCAGCCTGCAGCCTATGGCTCTATACAATTTTATCCCACAACACTGAATGTCAAGTGCCACTCCCATCCCTCCCTGTGTTCCTAAAAACCTAGCCAACTCATCCTCTGGGAAAGAGGAAAATGCTAACAACCAAAATTACAAATGCTTCATTGTCTTATTACAATATGCTTATTTACATAAATGCCCTCTATTCATCTTATTAGATCAGCCTGGCCAAAACAAAATTTGCATCTAAATAGTATCACTATAATTGACATCAAGTACCTGGACTTATTTTCATACTCTTATTTCCACACATAAGAGGCAGGAAAAAGCTTTCTTTACTCGGAACAAGAGATCAGTATGAGATAAGCAGAGCAATTTCTCAGTTTAAGTTACCAGGAACCTTGCATTTTTCCCCACTTTAAAATATGTGGTAGTTAAGAAACAGCAGACAAAAAAACCAAACTTGATCTAGTCAAGGGAAGATTGAATCAGCTTGCATGATCCTGTAACAAAGGCAAGAATTGCTTATACATACATCCTCAAGTAGAAACATCCCAGCCAAAACCTACAAATTGAGAGCATTGGCCATTTTTTTGTTTAAATCAGGACAACTCTCATACCAGCAATCATACACTGGGAAACAGAAGCACAGGGCTAAGCTAAAAAGGTTTTATCAGAGACCAGAATTTCACTATTTCACTAGAAGGAAAGGTTATCACTTCAGAACTGAAAAAGATTGCTGCAGGAAGAGTTACTGGAGCTTTTTTGAGTACTACCCTACTGCAGAAAGGGAACTGGATTGCACTTTAGAGATAAAATACAAGGGAAGTGGTAATCCTGTTCTCCACTAGAGGACAGTGGCTGTGGAGAGAAGTGGAACACGTAAGGATTAAACTCCACCAGCTACAAGAACTGGATTAGGTTCAGAGCAGCTTTCTGCTTTCAGGCAATTCAGGGAAAATATCCCCCCCTCCGAATAGCAGTTTATAGTGGATTAATAGTCCTGATAGCTGAAAGCATCCCATAGACCAACGTTTGGCTGTAGTATAAAGATACGAATTAGAAATTGCTTTGTCATCTCAAAAAGTCCAAAACAAAAGGAGCCAATGAAAGCTTAGTTTCCTGCAGCTCTGGAACACAAGAGAAATCACCGTTTGGATGAAGAATGGGAGTACAGTAATGATTATGGGATAATGACTATGTTTTTATTTGGGGTGGTTGTTGGCTTTTTCCCCACGGTTCTCTTCTCCACTGCATTTCTCATCCATAAAGCTACAGAATTGTGCCATTGCCACATGACAAAGCTTCCAAATGAAGCATTTAAACAAGATGAAGATTTGTTAATTCCAAAAAAAGAGAAAAATTGTAGCAATACTCAGAGGATAAAAACTTGAAGCAGAGTTGTATGAACAAAGCTGAACTGCATCAGCTAAAGCAACATTTCTGAAAGCATAGGCTGTAAAGCATCAAAAAAAAAAGGACAGACCTCTTCAGACAAGAGGATGACAACTCATTTCCCCAAAGGATACCGAGCACAGCAGTTTTGGTTATGGGCTGCAAGAGTGTCACAAGGAAGGGAAGGGTTAGTGACCTCTAGTTGCTAACACTCCAAGTCACAATGGGTTTTAAACACTTCAAAAGTGTTTAGTGTGGGAAGGGCAACCTCAGAGAAGACAGAGTATGCAGAGCCTTACACAGATGGACTGATGTACGTGACCTTTATAAAGCCTCCTTTTTGTTAGCCAGAGTATCACATGAGCACAGGTTTGTTGAACTCAGTGATCTGTTTGCTCAAATACTTTGCAGCTCAGAGAAAGAGGCTCCATGACATTTAAATAAATTCAGCTTACCCCTTGCAGTATCAGCAGCATATGTTTTGTGTTTGGTTTCTCATTTTTCCATCCTAATAATCAAGAACTTTTTAGAAAAAAAGGAACACAAATTTCACAACTAAACCCCAGGCAGAAAAGAGTTGTTCCCAAATATCATACAAAGCTACCATTTATATTTTTGCAAGGAGTTTTTTTTGTGGTTTTTTTTTTTTTTTTTTTTTTTTTAAAGTAATCACAATTCAATGAAGATCAAGTTACAGACAAACAGGATACTTGCAAGGTTTAGTCCTCAGATTATCAACTTCTGGCACAATTCCAACGGCATCCTTGTCCCTCAGTGCCATAGGAGCTACTGCAAAGGCAGGTCTAACAAAGGCCAACCTGTAACAGCCATTTAGGAGTTGGTACCTCAGATGGATTTGTTGGAGTACACTACATTTCCACCCTGACATACCTGATGTGACAGACCCTGCAAGAGGCATCATTTGCTCATCATTTCACTCTTGCCAGGGAAATCAGCTGTACAGGTAGTACAGTTTCAGGGTGACAGTTCAAGAAACTAGCTGTCCTTCACTGGGAAGTAGAGCAACTGAAAGTTAATCAGAGGGTCCTATTCCTGCATAACTCTGCTCCAACAAGAGTTAGAACATCCTGGTTTAGTCCTGTTACTTTTATTGCAGTCCCAACAATAAACAGCTCCAGGATGGTAGTGCTGGACATCCAAAATTCAACACTCCTTAAATATTACTGATGAACTAGAGTCAGATTCCTGGAGGCAAAGAACCTGTCAGACCCCATCATAAAGTTATCTTTATAAAAAAAACCCCCATCATTCTGCTCCATTTATTATTATTCATTTACAGAGCAGGGTAAGTCCTTTCTTCCCAAACCAGAGACTCACTGTGCTGAGCAGCAAAGCAGGCGTCCGTTTCTGCATCAAGTTGTTGTCCAGCTCCTTTTCTGTACATCTGGTCACAATCATTGTAGCATAGATAATTTCCCAAAGGAATTATCACCACAACAGCTCAGGCAACATCTTATTTATACAAACATCCTTTAAAAAATGTTTTGTCAATTTTTGTTTTTAAAATTGATTTCTGATGGGGTTTGCACCAGTGAAGAGGACAGTTAACCAGGCATTGACAAAGTTTTGCAAACAGAAAACTATAGGAATGCAAATATTTAGTATTGCCTGAAGTGTTTTGCATAATACAAGTTTCTATACAGAGGCATCCTTATGCTCTAAATCATAACCAGTGAAGATGTTTTCAGCTTCTTTACAAACTTTCTATAAGGTAATTAAATGAATATAGAATTAATCACAAACCTTTTCACCCAAATCAACCCCAATATGAAGACTTCTACTAGTTTCAGACTGTCACTGTCAAGAAAAAAATCCCTAAGTATTCAAGCAGGGTATATTTTGCTATTTCCAGCAGAAGATGCTAATCTTAGAGGACACAGTACAGTAATATGGACACAGGACTCGGCCGCAGAATTTTGCTTGAACCTTTGCCTGCTTGAAGTGTGCTTTGATCTGGAAGCTTGGTGAAGTCTTCTCTGGAGCCCCAACCCTGTATTATTTCATGTCATTTACCTGAAATACCATCATACAAGCTCTTAACCCTACAAGACATTGCTCACACCTGCAAAGACCCAGGTGGGATGCATACAGGTTTTCAGGGCCAGGCCCCAGTCTCTAAAGCACACTACAAAAGAATTCAGAAGACTACATCCTCCACTGCATAAATCCCATCCCAGACCGTCTCAAAACATGGGTAAAACACTGTTCATATTGCCACTAGATATTTTAGTATTCATACAAGCCTGGCCTCTGACAGTGTACTGGCTGTGTTAGAGGAGATGACCAATTCCACATGAAGGCTTTGGAAAGCATGCACACATGGCAGGGAGAGGGAAATGCCTCAACTCCAGAGCACTCTGCAAATTATATGAACAACTTCTGAGAGGCTCAGATATACTCAAAATTCACCTGATCACAATCAAAAACCTACAAGTACTGATTTGTTAACTTGATTTTCAGATTCTTGCCTCTTTAGAATCTGGCATACAAGAATTTGCAGAGGCATGGTTTGCAGCACACCATCCAAAATAATTTAAAAGGCCTTTTTGAACGCAACTGGGCTAATTAATCTCCTTTCTCATGAAGAAATAGTACCCCAGAGTCCATTAACAGTCTCATTTAAGTGCCATATGAAAAATGGTATTGGTAAAACACTTAACCAAAATTTAAAAGCTCACTCACAAGAGTGCCAACATTTCCTTTTCTTTCTGTATGACTGTATAACGCAGTTTTCAACTGCTAACTCTACCAAGAGCGTGAGCCAAAAGAGTGTGTTAATTCCATGTCATCTTGGTTCAAAAACAGCTTCAATAAATGCTTCAGGTGTTTTATCAATACTCCTATTTGTAAGGCACCATATGTCTTAAAGGTATCCCATCACTTCAATTGATGCAATTTCTATCAAAGCCAAAATGGACACTTGCCACTCTCCATTACCTACAAACCTCAGTCAGTCCAATGCCCTACTAAAAATTATGGCAGAAGTCAACATTCTCCTCTCCTTTATACAATTTGAGTTTTTACATGTATTTTGCTAAGCTACTAATGGGTACAGGAAAACAATCCGCCTCATTTCCTTGAGTTATTGCAGGCCAATGTACTTGTCAGCATTGACAAATACAGCAGTGGTTTTTTTCTGCCGAAATATGGAATCCAGTTACAAGTCCGAATTGTTGCTTTTTAAACTCAATTCCCCATCCTCATACTAGTCAGAATGAAATGATCTACTAATACAGTCAACTATTTCAGGTTATAGATAGTAGAGTGCTCAGTTCCCAGTGCTGTAAATGTGTGTATCAAGAGCCTGCCTCACAGGGATCAAAAGGTCACCACATATATATTTTACAAAATTATGATATTCACCTCTCCCAGTAGAGCCAAGTTCTGTACAGACTGATGACTGTTCACTTGAGGACCTCTACATGACACCATCACCTGTTAGATTTTTCTTAAATTATTTTTAATTAAGCCTTAGTTGGTCTGTTCTCCCTCATCCACATATCAAGCAATTAGCTTCAGATTTGTCTTCATGACCCAGTTAAATCAAGTGACTGACATTTTACTTTAACTCATGATATGACAAAGTCGAGTGCTCAAAACTGTGCACCCATGAAACCTCACATAAGATGGAATGTAGGCATTGTATCAGCTAACTAATCTTCCACTTGTGTCTCCTTATTTGATTTTATCCAGCCAGGTCATCCTAATCTAGACATAAACCTGGTGCCCAAGTCACAGTTCTGTGACCCAGTTTTTCCCCCTGCACATCCTGCTCTGCATGCAAGGTGGCTCCTCATTCCTTTTCATGCTTGGAAGTGCCCCAAGAACTTTTAGTTAAACATGATTGAATATCTTTGTCCTGATGATAGCAGGACACTGTACTGCTAGCACCAGCTGTTTTGCTCATCTCTTCTATAACGCACATCAGTTTCATCCTGATGAAGAGCAAACTCATTAATCCCACAGAAGTAAATAGCTTTGACCTGCTCAAGTGAGTCAGTCGAAGCACATCAAAATTTTGTAGAGAAACACCTCATCCTACTCTATATGACCCTATGGACATCAACTTAGAATATCCATAACTGATGATTAAACCATTAGCAGTACTTCATAGCACATTAATTCACTCCTTTCCTCACTCTCCTCCCTTCCTACTTTTTATGTCTTGAACATCTAAAGGACATGTTTAGTTCCCAGGGAATAGCAGATTCTTAATATTACTTGATTCTATTCACAAGTCATCTTTGTCTTTTCCCCATCGCCTTGCATATCACCAATTACCTCATTCTTTATATCCAGCTAAGTCCTTTTGGGGGTGGGTGGGGGGGTAAAACTCTTTCTAGTCCTCTTTCATACTTTCCCACATCCTACTTAACACCACCATCCAACTGTTTCTGGTTTGCTGGGAAACACATCTCTTTCCTCCAGTGTCCCAAGTCACAAGCTGTGCAAAATACTTCACAGGAACACAAGGGGCTTTTTCAAACTTTAGGTAGGAACTATAGATAGGAGCTCTGGTAAAGGTGTTGAAAGACCTCCTAAAAATATTACATCAAGGAAGGTCCAGGCTGCAGTTCTTCCAAGAGGAAGAGCAACCAACACACCATATTCAGGACTGTTGGCAGTAGTGTGCAGACCAGAGTTGGATCAGCTATTCATCACCTGCTGCGGAAACAAGCGATCAAGACTCTGCAGGGGGCAGTTCACTTCTGTTGGGGCTTTCTGGGTGAAGTGCTATGCCTATAGGATATATACCCACAGCTTTGTAAGAGAAGGTGAGGCTGGTACCTGGTGCAGGGTGGTCAATGTTGTGCCAGGTTGAGAAAGGCAGCCTCTTTCTCCGTAAGGCAGTTGTAAAAGCTGAGAAGCAGCAAACATTCCCCTTCACTGCATCTGTCCAGGTACCTATCTGAGCACTACCTGACCTGTTTCCATGCAAAAATAAAGTCAATCAACTTGCTCCAAGATCTGAGCCCAGACATCCCCACTCAAGAGTTTTCCAGGTCTTGTGGATTTACCCTCCAAATAGCAGGCTTTCTTGAAAAGCCTCAAGTCTTTCAGGTGAATTGGCCTTACGGGCCTTGGGACAGCAGATGACCAATGTCCACTGGACTGTTGAGCAAGCACAGGTTTCTATACCTCTGAAATAACATAGCATTTTCTTATGTAGAAGGCAAGAATAATGCCACGTTTCACCCAGAAATTGTCAGAACTCATGCATTCCCAATCTCACCACACAACTTTCTCCTAAACACTTAGGGAGACTAAGCAAGTAGAACATGACATGCACCTGGCAAAGACAACTCATGAGCACACCAATTCAGTCCATCTGATTACAAGAGGAGAGTACAGCAGGACATGCACCATGACAGATCTACCCCACTGTAGTCCTATGGCTTCGCTACAAAGCGGCCATATACTTCAGTTCCCATTTACACAGGGGTTGTACATATGAACCTCATAGTAAGAATTCAGTTGTGGTGCAAAGGAGTATTGAGTTTGAGAATAAAACTCCTAAAACTTGGGTTGAGCTACTGCTAACAAGAGCATGAACATGATAGTGGATAACATTTAAAAGTTTAGCACTTAAAAGGGAAAGCTCTAGAAAGCACAACTCTTGCACTTAACTTTAAAGTCAGTTGAAACTGAACTCATAAAGTTAAAATGGGCTACTGCTGAAAGTTATGATTGCTTTTTCTGTCATTGCTAGTGCAAAAAAGGTTATGCTCTTACAGTCCCATCGGTAATGATTTGACAGAAAATGCCCTGAAGTTATGTGATTACTACTGCTAGAACAATGAATCATACATTAATAGTATGCTTTTAGTATGAATGTTCAATTTCATGATTGCTAGTTAGGCTCCCTGCTCTGCTGAAAGCAATTAGGCTTTGCCAGACTGTCTTTCATAAAACTTTTCAGAGTCGGAACAGCCCCTGGTATTCCAAGTTCGCACTGTCTTCTTTTGGATACAGGCTTTTATGGTTCCTTGCATCCTTAGTTGTAATTTCCAAAAATAGTGAAAGAAAAACCCAAAGAAAGCATAATGATCTTCTCCAGCTCATTTCACATTTTGAGCACAGTTTCTGTAGTTTGCAACACTGCAAATCTATGTCTCAGATCTGCACAACTGGACTATCTTCAGTTTGAAACTTTTGAAAACCCTAGCTAAATTCCTTTTTTTTCCCCCAAATTATTTGACCCATGCAATCTCTCCTCTACACTAAAACACTGTTAGAAAGGTTAAGTAGTAAAGCACAATTATTGTAATTGAAGCAAGAAAGCTTGAGCTCAAGCCTGATAAGCTCTCAGATATAGACTGGCAGTCAGGGTATTTGTAGTATATCAAAAGGATGAGTGACAGCCTACAGAAGATATCTGTAGCATGGGAAGGTGTGAGTAAAGAGCAGAAAATATATGTTATTTCCTCCTATACTAGAAAGGACATATGCTCCTAACTGGCATCTGTCAGTAACTGTTAACCATTTAAGAATTCCCCCCACCACACTAATTCACAAGGGAACCTTTTGAAGGAAAAGTACTTCAGTTGGACAAATTACAAGACCTATTCCATCAGCAGCGGCCAATTGTGTCAAGCCTTATATTACACACAGTTGTAATATATCTGCCTGTTAGAGAAAGAGGAGAAATTTTTTAGTTCAGAGTTTTCAGAGCAACTATTTTGCAAACACTTTTTCCTAAACAAAACTGATTCCTATTTTGGAGGTATTACACATTACTGAGGTAGAAGCACTTTGGTTCTCATAATGTGCAATCATCTACACATACATATGTATACACATACGCACACTCCTGAAGAAAAATGATCCCTGTCCTGAGGAGCTAGAGACACTACAGAAAGGAAAGCCTCACCATGCCAAATTTACAGATGGGGAAGCTGTCATGATGAAATTCAGTGACTAACAATATGCCTGCATTACAGCTGAAGCATGAGACTGCGAACCAGCTTTGAAGAGATACCACACAGCAGCTGTGGAAGCACAGCACTCACAGGATGACTGCCATACTGCTGCAGCTGCATTCTCAATTATTTACTTGAGTGACATAACTTAAGACCAGTTCAAGGCTACTCCAGCTATACCACACCATTTTAGGGCTCTAGGGTCAAAAACAGCCTTAGGCAAGAACACATGAGACATCACTAGCAGAGCACAGTATTTGACTTGGCTCTGTTGGATTACAAACCAGGAGTTGTTAACCCAACATCTCTTTCTTCAAACTATTGTTTCACCACAACCTTGAACACCATAACAGAGACAGCCCAGCTTATTTCAGAGTATTATTTTTTCCTTGGGCATCATCACTGCAAGACTTCGTGAGGCAGCCACTAGGAACCCAAAGTGCTATTTAATTACCTGCCTTCAGCAGAGCAAACTGCTCTGTCATTCTAGTTGACGTTTGACAAACACTGACATCATCTAGGACAGCTACAGAAGTGATCTGTTCTGGCAATCTCAGTGGCAATTCACAGGCTCAGGAGCCATTTTTTTAATCTAGTTTTTCCTAATTTCTAACTAGAGGTCTTCTATCTCCTATGACAATCTTTACTGACATATCCACGCAGAAAGAGCAAAGCTTGAAGTTACTACAAGATCCTCTCAAATAGCTACCTGCAAGCAAGAGATGGCTCAGGTATTTTCCCCCTTTTATTTAAAAAGGGTCAGGTAATGAAAGAATCTGCATACACTCCTTAATTCAGGCCTTCAGATGAAATATCAGGTAAAGCTAAGCCAAGAAGAGAAGTTCAGACAGACTTTGTACAACTGTCAGTCTGCAATGCCAATTCTTCCCTTAGAATGACTTGGGGGCAGCTATATGGGACAACATGGCAAAACCCTGCAAAGAATTTTTAGTAGAGTTGCACATTAGATATGTGCCCTCCATCCTACACAGAGGAAAGTTTGTCCATACATCTTTTCTATCCAGATCCAAGTGGCAGAACTATATCCTTCAAGCAAGCCAACAGCGCATGTGAAGCAAGAGAGGCAATAGTGCCGGTCAGACCACCTACTCTGTCACTATGTCTCATTGTAGAATTTGTTCCCTGTTTGTGCTCAGCAATTGGATTCATGGACCTTCATTCAGTAAGAGACTGAAGCACATGATTATCACCATTTTAAAGCCAAGTACAATGAAAGCAATTGACTGCATCTGTACTTAGTACTAGACTTTCTTTTGGTGAAATCAAGGCTTGGTAAGCCATCCATGGAGCACAACACACTGATGAAACATCTGCATGCATTCTTGGGTTTCTCTCCTCATTCTCTAACAAAAGATTCACCAAGATCTATCATTTTTTTTGCCCAGTGTCATGGTTTAACCCCAGCCCACAACTAAGCCCCACACAGCCACTTCCTTACTCCCCTCACACTGATATGGGAGAGAGAATCAGAAGAGTAAAAGTGAGAAAACTCATGGCTTGAGATAAAGACAGTTTAATAAGTGAAACAAAAGCCACAGGTGCAAAGAAAAACCAAGGAATTCACTCACCACTTCACATTGGCAGGCATGTGTTCAGCCATCTCTAGGAAAGCAGGGCTCCATAATGGTTACGTGGGAAGACAAACACCATCCCTCTGAACATCCCCCCCACTTCCTCCTTCTTCCCCCAGCTTTATATGCTGAGCATGATGCCATATGGTATGGAATATCCCTCTGGTCAATTGGGGTCAGCTGTCCCAGATGCACCCCCTCCCAAGTTCTTGTGCACCCCCAGCTTTCTCACTGGTGGAGTGAGAAGCAGAAAAGGCCCTGACTGTAAGCACTGCTCAGCAATAATGAAAACACACCTGTGTTATTAACACTGTTTCTAGCATAAATCTAAAACACAGTCCCAATACTAGCTACTATGAGGAAAATTAACTGTATCCCAGCCAAAACCAGCACACCCAGTAAGACCCAATCCTTGAGCCTACACTGCTCCTGACACTCCCAGCCTGAAGCACACGGTGAAGGCGTTAGTTTCAGCCTCTTCTGTTCCCTCCTGCCACTAACATCAGGGAAGAAATTAGCTTTAGCACACAACGCAACCAGGACAATTCTTACTTCACTCAGGGAACAGTTGGCATTATGTTTTCCCATCCTATTATTAGGGAATTCTAAAGCCTTAGAAAAGTCACTATCAATGGACCTGAATAAGTTTGTAAATCTATTATACCACATATCACCTAGACAACTTGTTTTCTCAGGGTCTGACTTGCATAGTCACTCAGAGAAACTGGGGCAGGGTGAGGTGGGTCTGGAAGAAAAGCCCTTTCTGTCTGCTGCTTAAGTCATAAATAATAGTGGAAAGAGACATCCATTTTCTGTGTAGAATCCAATCCCCAGGGGCTAACTATCTCCTTACTTCTCACTTCCCTACTGCACCATAAGCACTGGAGGAATGCAGTTTCTTCATCAAAAAGCAAAAGTTCTTGAGAAAGAAAACATTGGAAATCCATATATTTATATGAAACAAAATGCCTTGTTTTGATAATGTTTGACTAAGAAAATGGTTTTAAGATGCTCACTTCAAGCTTAATGATAAGTTTGCCCAAAGACAATGACTAAGTTTCAAATCTCATGCTTTAATTGTTCCATTTTACAAAATAAAGTTGTTTTTTTTAAGAACACTGCCTTATTCCAGTTTATGATGGATATAGCAATTCAAGAGAGGTACACTTTCCACACACACAAAAAAAAAAATCTGATTTTTACTTGTGTGCATGACTGGCTGGAGAAGGCAGCTCAAGGTGTGCATGGAAGAGAATATTAACATTTTCATTCTCTCAGTTTGTTGGGAAAGAGTGGCAGCTACAGAGCCTCACAGACACCTCATGTGCAAGACCAGCAGGTATTCCATGATGTAAATGGCAGCTCTCCACCCAGCTCAGGGAGAGGGAGAAATTAATGCACTGCTGTTTTGTCTAGTGCCCCAAGACAAGGTATTAACTATTATTGACATTTAGGAAGCTCCATCCCTTATTCCACTTTAACTTCTCTCCTTTATTTCAACACCTGATCCTACTACCCAAGATGGGTTTAACACTTCAGCTTTTACTGAGTCACTCTTCCTTGTTTCCCTGCTATGGAATTTTCTCATCACAAGACAAAAGCAAGCCTCTCCTTACATGTAGTTCCATTTTCAAGGGGGGTAGAAAGAGAAGAAAAGGGGGAAGCAGGAAAGTGAGGAGATGGTTGTAGAAGTCATCTCTAAGGAAATCAATACAAGCAATGCTTCATCTCCCCTCCAATCCCATTGAGTTGTATCCCAAGTGTCTCACTTAAACCATAACTAACAAGTAACAACAGAAACCCCCAATCATAAGGCAAGGCCTGCAGCAGTATTTCTGCTATGGTAGGAGGTGGCAAAGTTCATAGGCCCCCACAGCTATCCCCAAGACTCCAGAAGAAGCTACAATCTCCCTTTCCAATTATTCCTTACTAGTCAAAGCCTAAGGCCTGTATTCAAATTTTGTACTCTAGATTTACACAGAGATGAAACAGATGAAATCCCACCAACTCCAGAGGTAGTTGCTTCATTAGAAGCTGAGGGTAAACAACCATGTCAGCAGCTGACAACTGATTAGTCCCTTCCCAGTTTGAAGGAGCAAGGAGGGTTTTTGACTAGACCAAGTTACTATATAAAATATACTGAGGCAGATCAGCTAAATTGAAAAAGTGATTTTGACAGGAAAAACCTAACTCCTGATTCTGCCTCTAAGAGATGGGGCAGTTTCTTAATGGCAAAACATTAGGTTAGGGAGTCACAAGAGCTTGGTTCAAACCATGCATATATTTCCGTAATGTAAGGGCCTTTCCAAATTGTTAGTATGGAAATTTTGTGAAAATGTATGCACATTCTTAGCTCAGCTCATGTCTTGGTGGGTATGGAGGGAATTAGAAGATTTACTCCAAGACACAACAGGAAAAATAGCCAATATAATGAAAAATAAAAGGAATAAACATGCATGCTAGAAAAGTTTTGATTTGCAAAACAAGTCAAGATGTAACTCAGTCAGTGGTAACAAACAATAGATGCATTCTTAGACCATTCAGGTGAAAGATTCCCTCTGAGTTCACATGATGTGTTTTTCCCCAGCTCACATATCCTTCACTGCTTAGAAGACATTTGTTCATGAAGCAAGCTCATCTATAGCATCAGCTGCTTCCCTGTGGAAGGCACAAGAGCCCCCAAAAACTGTAAGAAGTGTTAGTAAAACAGAGGACAGTTTCAAGTCTTCAGATCTTGAATTCTACATCTGACTTCCAAATTCAATCATTTAAAAAAAACAGTTACACCAGAAGCTGGCTGTCAGCACCTTTATTCAGTTTGTATCAGCATCCTATTTATTCAGTTCAGCATAAGCTTCTGGGCCAGAGAGTTCTGCTCTAGTGCTGTCCATAGAAGACATGGATTCAGTTCTTACACCACCATGAATGCACTGTGCAGACTTTAACAATTTCTCCAGCCTTTTGTTTATAAACTAGGGTCACACTCCTATCTCCCCACAGGGAATAATACCACATGCAAATGTTGTACACTAACCTGAATTTGCTCTGGAGGAGATGGGGTAAAGATAGGCATAAAAATAGAGTTAATCCATCTTATAGCAAGTTTGTCAGGAGCCCCGGCAGCCCTCTGCTGCCCCGAGCCACAGGCTCAACTGTGGTTTTAATGTTGGAGGTCATCATTAGATGGCAAGACCCTCCCTGCTCCACTGTATCTTGCTGTCTCCTTAGCAGGCAGAAGAGAGGAGGAATAAGGGCAGGGAGTTGTTCAGAAGGAATACTCTGGGCCACCCATGCTGCAGGGAAGTGGTCCTCAGACCTGGTTGCAACTGCCAAAGAGGACTTCAACAGTTATTAGTCATCATATTGAACTTGCCCCAAAAATTCTCCACTAAACATTTACCTCATTTTCATGCCATGTAGGTATGTGTGAGGACTTCATTTTAGAACTAAACCAGTTTTTGCCTTGATGCACTACAAGAAACAGAGAAGGCTGTTCTTGCTCACCAGTCTTGAGGCTTTTCAACATGCAAGGCAACAGAGGCAAGTTAGACCCTCTGCAATAGCAACTAATGAGCTGATCAGTTGCACAATTATTCACCATTATTAAAAGGATTGTCACTATAGCAACAGGAACATCTACCAGATTTGATTTCTCCAAGAAACAGAGTGCCTCTCAGGAGTGCACACATTAGACTGACAAGGTATCAAAGCTTTTCACAGGGTCTCCTGGGAAATATCTTCACTTGTTTTCCATTGCAGAAAGTTCTGCTGAACACCAGTCCTTGTTTTGGTTGATTGTATGAACCCCACTCCGTGACTCCTCAAAGAAGGAGGTGCAGGGGGGAAGTTATTGCCTAAGACTAATAAAGGCCTTAACCAAGACTTGTGGCACCTGTGGTAACAAATCCCAGATGAGAGCAGTTCACACCACTTTTCAGGCCTCAGCTCCACCATTCTAATTTCAGCTTTGCTTTCTTCCAGTTCACATCACCCTTGTGGGATCAGGGCTCCAGCTACCACCTTCCCTGATGCTTGCACTCAGGCACTGCACCCTCCTAAGGGCTGAAATTCTTGCTTTTAGCCAAGATCAAGTCCCCATTGCAGTTCATTATGCAACACGAGAAAGTTCTTCAGTCAAGGGACCAAAAAAGGTAGCAGAATAAGTAGTATCAAAAAATGTTGATGCAATTTTATGCAGAAATGCAATTTACATGACAAGTTATGCAGACTGATGGGAGACTGTCCACAAGAAAAGTGATTCTGTCCCTATACACGTTTCCATCCCATCCTTTTGCTGAACATAGGGAGCCTGTGGATACAGGGTTGACCTTATCTGTTGATTGACCAGACAAACCCAATCCCCCCAAAAGAAGTTAGTTCTTAGATCAGCTAGCTGTTTGAGCCTCCCTAAAACCACATAGTTACATCTGATGCAAGGGACTGGACCATAGTATGGAAGCAGACTTTATTCAGTGTAACTTTGGGCTAACAAAGTCATTTTGGGCTAACAAAGTCATGCCCTAATGTCTACCTGCAGGCACCTGAAGTTAGACATATGCCTTAGGTCACTATGACATTGTTTCAAACTCACATTGGCTAGGAGAATAACAACCTTAAGATACTTCACTATTTTACAGCTGAGGCAGCTTTGAGCACAGAATCATTAAATTTATGTTCTGGAGTACCACAGTAGCAAAAGCTACAGCAGTTCCTCAAGAAAAAAAATGACACTATTTGCAAAAAGCCAACTGACAACATGGGAACCAGGAGACTTCAGTATTTATTTCCAAGAGGTACTTAAACACAATTTCTGTTTTAGCATTATGAGAGCACTGAATGTACATTAAGACACTTTGTCACAAACAGCAAAATGCATGCAGCCACATGTCCCATGTTTGCCTACAAGTTTTGTATCTGAAGCCCACAGAAATTGGTACAAACTCCCCTAAGAAAGCCAATTATTTAAAAACAGTTCTAGAAAATAAGTCAGGTCCAAGAAGAATCTAAACCCTTGAGACACTTGGGATCAGCACATTTGAGATTAGTCAACAGTAAACTAGATTGGCAACTCAAACTCTGTGCTGGGCCTAGAAACAAGTAGTATTTCACAGGAAAAAAAAAAAAAGAAGTGGCTTGAAAAATTATGTCTCCAAGAAGACAAAAGGAAGAAGTTCTCCACTTATTTTCCCTACTTTGACTCAAACATCAGACAATCAGGCTGCTCCTTGAAATGCCCATTATGATTTCCATCAGGTTACACATATCCATAACCTAGTATTTCTGATGACAAGTCTGCTCTACCATTCAGAAAGAAGACACAAAGTACCAAACAAAAGAGACATTCTATGAGTCTCAAAAAAGTTCTGGTCCAAAATGAGCACAGATCTTCAGACTTCATTCCCTCCAACTCTGCCCCAGTAACAATTTTACTGAGGATGGAAAACAGAAGAAACTTTTCCCTCCTATTAAGTAAGGAAAAACAAGTAACCAAAGTGACTTCTTAAAAGCATGCCTTTAAATTTGACTTCTTAGCTTTCCTCAGAATCCAGCCAGTAGCTCAAGGATGGCAGAGAGGGAAGAACTATCTGTGCCTGCAGTGAACATCCAACACATACTTGTGAGCTATACTGCTAACTGAGACCAAAACAGACCTTAAGAGCTCTGGAGCACTAACCCAAGCATGATTCTGCTTATCCTTTCTGAAGAAATACCTACTTGCTTACCTCACAGGGACTCTTCTTACAACCTGCTGCTGTTTTGACAGAAGAGGAAAAGGAAGAAAGGACAGCTTAGCAGTTCCTTTCTCCCCAGTCAGGCAGCCCCCCGGGCCTTTCAGGGCTTGGGCAGGAGCAGTAACCTCCTTACACCTGGGGGATACAGGCAGGAGCCTAACTGGCCAAGAGGATCAAAGCAACAGAGCACCTGGAAGTCTTGGAGGAAAGAAAGGAAACACACTAAATATATCTGGAGGACCACAAGCCATTTGGGGAGTGCAAAGTAGAAACCACTGGGCTGCAGTACACAGGAACACGAATGCCTGTAGTAGCAGAGCCACGCACAGGTCCTTCAATATGCCAAGAGATCAGTGCTAGTCACCACAGAAACAGGCAAATCCTAGAGAGCAAGATACAGATGTCTCCAGGAGTACAAGGAAATTAAGATGTTTCAAAGGTGTAATGCTAGGGGCCAGACACCACTGGCCTAGACTCACATCATTTGGGCTGACATACTGCATGGTAGGGATATAAATCCAAAGTACACTTTCAAAGTTAGCAACATCGCTCTGGAGGCAATTCTCATATTATGAAAGATGAGACTATTTCATCTTCCAGGATGTTATAACTCTGTACAGCACTGATCTGACACAAGAACATTTTGTTAACTCATCCATCAAGACAGACTTCTTTCTTGTTCTTATTTTAAAGAATTTCACTGCACCATACCTGACTCAATTTTTCCCACACATTTTTCTTTCCCTTCACATCTGAGATGTCTTAAGTGAAAAGCACCTTGTTATCAGTATCACTTTTTGTGCAATGCTTTTTCTGCAAGTTTGTGTCAGCCCCCACTTGTCTCCTGCTGGGAAATGTGGATGTGCCTTCCCAAGCCTAGCCACCACCTCACTTATCTTTCTGCTTCCAACAGCTCCAATTAAAAAATAGTTTCATGTTAAGAAATGGAAAACAGCCTCTATGACCTCTGCTGTACAGACTCCCAGGGTTTCATGTGCTCCACAGAAGCTCTGCTGCTCCCAGAGTTTGCTCAATAGCCATATTAGCAGGCAGCTACCTTTGCAAGTCAATTCTTGGAAGCAGGATAAACAGCCTCAGGACTTGTATGCTCTGCCTAGCTTTCAACTATGTAGTAGTCTGTTATGACAGGATGGCAAAAGCAAAAAAGTTTGTATTAAAAAAAAAAAATCTATTCAGCCAAACAAGCTAAGGGATGTTCAGGATTAGGGGACAAAGTACTCCTTCGTGGGCAGATGGGTGTTGAAGTTAAGTTTCCTCTAGCAATTATGTAAAGAAAAATTCACCAAGTAATATAAACAGACAGAAACCATTCCCAGCTCAGGAAGCTCTGAGCTGAAGACAGGAGAGCACTCAAGGCAAATAGTTACCCTTCTCTAAGCATTCACTTAGGCCTCCGCTGGAATCAGAATACAGTGCGAGAAGGACCATTTTTATGGACATTATTGATCAGGGCCTGGCATGACAGATTTGATGCAACTCAGTAAAGTTAGCTTGAACTTGTCCATCTGAAAGGTCTTAAAACATGAACAAAACAGATGTCACTACCATCTGAGACTAATGATGAACTTCCACAAGTTGATGCTCTCTCAAATCTTCTTTCCAATGGCATTTTTGTCTTAGGAGCTTAGTGGCCCCATGTTTGGGGGATTTAAGTGAAGGTGAAGGAAGAGAAGAACAGTGAAACCAAAAAACACTATCCTTCCTTTTCACTTGTCACCTACAGCAGCCTTGCTACCCAGACAGCTGAAAATGAGGTATATCTCTGTAGTGGGATTTTACATGGAGAGGACTCAGTTGATGGCATCTACCATACCACTGACAACCCCTTTGAACCAAAGGCTGTCAGGCTACATGACTAAAAGCCCACCACAGTGAACGTAGACTGAGGATCAGAATCAGCCTGGTAACCTCATCAGTATGAGCTGGAGCACACTGAGAAGCACATAATTTCCCTGAAAACAAAGGAGAACAATTAGACCTGTGTGCTTGCGTGAAACACACAAGGGTGAGTCAAGGAAAGCAGCTCTTCTGCAAGCTGAAGGAGATTATCACCTCAGGGTGGTAAGACTTTTATTCTACAACTTTTTGTAGGAGCCTGGGTGAAGTGCACTTTGGGGTTGTGTAAAACTTATTATGGAGTGTTTAGGTGGAGGACTCTGGAATCTACACAAGAGAAAGGGGATACAAGCAAGCAAGCTATGCAAAAAGCTTCAGGTGGGAATTTGTATCTTATTAGACATCATGGAAAACCATAGAAAACAAGCTCTAGTTGCTCTGGGAGCAGCAGAGCTTATTTTAATTCCTTTCAGTAAGAAGACTCTAGCAGAAAACACAGCCTGAATTTTTGACTGGAAAGCAAAGTGGGAAAAGTAAATAAAATAGTCAAGTGTCACAGCCTGACTTAAATCACTGGGGGTATGAAAATACTTGTTTTGTAGAAGCACCATTGTACACTTCACTGTGTTCAGTTATTTACCCCAAGCACCTTCTTTACATGCAATCAAGTAATAATTAAATCTCAGTACTCTATGCACAATGCAAGTGCCTTACAATTTTCTGTGTGCATAATTAAAATTATTTATAGACAAAATGGCAGCTGTGGATATGAATGCAATGTTTCAGCATTAAGTTTAATATCAGCAAGCAGGCAGGTAATTAGTTAACAGGCATGCAGAGTTTTTCTTAAAGGGCAAAGGCATTAATTACTATTTCTTCTATTTTAAATTGCTCTAATAGACAGTTTCCTCCCAGAGTACATATCAAGATTTATTTCAGTTCAGGTATTGTTTTATACAATTTAAATTCAGGCTTAAAATTAGCTGTCACGCAGGGAATTGCTAATGACTTATTCTTAGTGTGGGGTTTTTTCCCCTTAAGTAAATACCATACTCTTCAGTAGCTCACAAAAGGCATTAGTGATTCTGCAATGCAGTTGTCAGCAAATGCACTAATTCACCCAAGTCAGCAGTCATTTCCAAAGCAGGTCTTTCTTAAAGTGTCCCCGACCGTCCCATGAGCCTTCATTCACACTGTGTTTAATACACACTACAGGATCCCCACCACCACCATTTACAGGATTGGCCAAGCTCAGAGGAAGGTTACTACAAAAAAAATTTAGCTTCATAAAGAGACAGAGCACACATATCAGCAGCAAAACTTCAGACAGGTCATGCAGTGACAATAAGGGGGTTGTACTCTTTCCAATTTCAGCACTGTAGAGTCTATCTACTATTTCACCCAGGAAATACATGCTGGACAAAACCCATTTCTTGTACAGGGAAACTTTCCCAAAAGCCACACACATAACAGAAATCGTGGTGACAATCCAGCAGGAAGAAACAGCAGTCTTTCCAGAGAGGCACAGAAAAGAACTGCCGCCATGCAGAGTAATGGCTTGACATCATCTTAAGCAAAAACAGAGCTGCTGGCATTACAATTTAGGAGTAACTCTAAACTTCGTTATGTCTAGCTTGTTTCCTGGCATCCCCAGTGAACAGCAGCTCCATATGCTAAGCCTCAGCAACATGTCAACAGCAGGGCCATACTTGTCACCCAACACCCTCTTCTAGCTCATGCACAAAGCCTCTGAGCTCTGAAGCTTACACACCACAGGACCAAGCCCATGGAACAGGAGCTCTGGCACTGCAAAGACCACACAGGGCATGAGTTGATGCCCCTTGGTTCCCTGCCCTTTGCCAAGGTCCCCGTTACCACAGGGCAGTTATCAAAGAGGAGCCTTTAAGATACACCATCCCCTGCCAAGCAATGAGCTTTATCTGGAAGCAGCCCAGGGGACCCCTGTTAGGAAACTCAAGCACCCACCCTGCCTCCAGATGACCATTTTTACAAAAATGATTATGTTGATTTCTGGAACCAGAGCTGCATTTAGAGTGCAAAATATTTTCAATGGCATAGGCACAGCATTCAAAGGGGGGAGGTATAATAGTAACACTACTTATCCAGCTGCCAGAAAAAAAAAATATTCCCACCAGCAGAGCAAGCAGCTAGTTCAAAACAAGCTCTTGTATCCATTATCCACATTTTGCATCACCAGCCTTCCTTGTACGTATATACAAATCAAAGGCTTTGTTTTCTTCTTCAGAGGCTATTTCCTGCACCATTTCCCATACAAGAGTCTAGTGAGGTGTACATAGATACTGAGTCATACTTGCTAAAGACTTCAACATTGTCTCAATTATTGTTTGTGCTAATTAAAATACTGTATGCAGATAGAGTCAACATTAAGCAGCACTAGATTGACAGCATCTAAACAATTCATCATATTGCTAAAATATGCAGGCATGTTTCTCAGCACCAGAACACCTCCTTTCTAATTTAGAAGTGAATTAGACATTGCTGTGAGTTTGAGACTCAGATAATTGCAAGACACTTTCCTTGGCTTCCTGTGTTTTCAATTTGTGATTGCTGCAAAAAGTTCAATGGTAGCTGTAATTCTCTGTGCCACCCGAAAAGTCCCCAAGGGGCAGGCCACAACACCTGTTTCTGAGAAGTAAACCATTACACTTGCTTGCTATAAAGATCAAGATGTAGAATAAATGTGAAAGAGAATGTAATTAAGAACTCTTTCATCAAGAACCATTTCCTTCAGGACATTATTCAGAATGTCTGAATATTTTGATTAAAACCAGTAAAGACCAATCCCACAGCCAGGTAGCAAGGGCTACTTCTCATGATGATTACTTTCTTAAAAACTAAAAATCCTTATCAATTATCTACAGTGAATAGACTAGGCTGAAACATGAAGTTGCTTAATGTTGAGTCACATTGTTTAATTAACAGACAAGTACCCAAATTCCCCATGAGGTAAGTTACAATAAGGAAAGACAAAGAGGTTTCTTTTAGAACCTAGTCCATTGGCCAGTTTCTCATACTGAAGACTAGAAAAAACCTCAGAAGTTTGTTGGTTTTGTTTATAAAATTTCTACCTGTAGTGCTTAATAGCCTTCAGCAGCTCTTTCCAGTCACTTGAGGGGAAAAGGGAAAAAAATACTCTATTTTGTGATACAATAGAGAAGAATTAGAGAACAGGAGAAGCAAGACTGCAAGACATTGATACTGAATTGTTGCATATCTGTAACAAACCCATATAACTGGGATCGAAGCATGGCTGACACCACTTAACTTTATTGCAGTTAAAGACAACAAACAACTTCACCACACCCCAGCTAGGCAATACTAGAAACTTCTAATACAGCCGAACTTCATTAGCCAAGACCACAACTCAGAATTTCCTATTGTAACCTTGTGTTGAATGCCCAGACCACAACTCTCAGTTTTAAGTGGGAGGAGCACACCCACACAATCCCTGAACACTCTCCATACCAAATCCCTTTGGCTTTGAAGCCAGACAGCACAGAAAGAATATTGGAAGCACCTGGGAAGGGATCAGTCCCCACTGCCTGGCACATTCTCACAAATCAGCAAAAGTCAGTGTTGCACCCAGAAACAACTCAGCTCGTCACAGTTGCTGGCTGATCATCACTCCTCAGACATAATGCTGTCTTGTCAGAAATAACAAACATATTTTAAATGGCACACCTGACCACTACAGCAAAAGCTTCATGTACTCAATGGTGCCAAGGTATTTTAGGAGATCGCCTTCCAGCAAGTACTCTTCATCTTAGCCATTTCTTTAGGGCTACCACATTACAGAATTTCAGGCTGGGGGAATAGCTAATTTCCTTAAAGTACATAACTTCCCTAAATACACAGTAAGGTTTTGTTGTACATTAAAAAGCACATGTCCCAGGGCCCTGGCATCAGAGTATCTGAATGGTTATAGATCACTTGTGACCCAGATGAAAGAGACTAAAAGATGAACAAGCAGAAACTGCTCCTGAAGTCAAAGATAAACACAATTACAGAACAGAAAAAGGGAAAAACAGATCCCCCAGAAGAGAAATACAACAGAATTATACATCAAACACCCCATTGGCAGAGCACAAGCATCACTGCCAACATCACCACACACTGCCTCCCAGTTGTAGTCAAATCCCCTGAAGCTTACTCAAGTACAAATAGATTTTGCATCTCCTCAAAACACAATCAGCTGCAACAAAGCCTAAGGGTCCCAGAGATACAAAAATGTGAAACCCAAATTTGGGTCTTGATGTTATACAATAGTACTACCATATGAGGAAAAATAGGGTACTGGGGAGCCAAAACTAGGGAAAGAAGAGTAATGGGGGCATGCGATTTTAAAAGAAAATGAAAACGTTACAGGACACATTAACCTGTTTTAAAGTCCATTCTCAACTTTCTTCACCCCAGATTTCACATCAATCCAGCAGATAAGAGCAGAGCTCTCACAAGTGACTCCATAGTCTTTACCTGACAGGGTATGCATCCATAATGCAGCACCTTCATATAAGGAGGAAGAAATGCATCATAGTTCGTCTGCACAAGAACTCCAACAGCTTGCAGGCAAGAGTCACCTTTGCTTTCATCACCTTGGGCTGGAAGTCTCCCACCATGACGGCAACTGTTCAAGATAGAACTAATCCTATCCTGCAATGCTGCAGTTGGGAATTCACAAAGAATTAAAGGAGTTGACATATTTCCTAACATCAAGGCAATAAAGATGACATGCATTTGTGTTGTCCCAGACAGACTTGCAGGCTTCACTTCTCTTCAGAATGGCCTGAACAACTGCAGAAATACACACCACCTTAATGACATTTTTTGTGTGCAAGCACTACAACAGTCAGCAAGATTTGAAAATGCTTGAACTTAACAACAGAGATTTGGATGTGCTTGAGCAGAACTGGTGCCCAGGCTGCCACAGACACTTCAGGGACACTCATTTGAACCTACCAGTCACAAGAAACTCATACAGGGTGGCTCTCATTGGGGCATCATTCTGTCAGGTCTTGATACAACTAATGCATTGGAATAGAGACTCACAGTTAAACAAAGAGCCAGCACTGCTACATTTGGGGTTGAGATACTCTTGCAGCTTATGCTTTTCCATTGTTCAGACAGGCCCAACAGGTCACCACCGATAAGTTCGTTTCATATGCAAGTTCATACTTTATACTCATTGAAGGATTTTAATGTGCCTCCTTAAAAGTCCTTTTGCCTACACTTATGAAGGGCATACCACTGGAACAAATGAAAAGCTTCCCTTGTCCCTCTTTGTCAAAGAGCCTGAAGAATATCAGATGGAAAAAGCTACACAGATAGCATCTATTGGAAAATAAAGGAGATGCAATTAACTTAAGACAGATCCTTAATTTTAATAAGAGAACTACACAAGGCAAGGAATTTAGTACAAGCCTCCTGCAAGCTCAGGAAGAATTTGAGTGACTGATTAGAAGTACAGGGGTGTGTATGTTAAAGGAAGAGCATTTAGACTGGTGTAGTTTAGGCAATGAATGAGAACTGAACAGAGTACTCGCTGCCAAGTCACTTTCCAGAGCAAAGCCCTATTTTACTGAACAATTCTGGGTAGAAACACGGAACAGTGAGACCACATTAAACAAATCCTTGCCAGAGGGAAAGGAAAAACCCAAAACATTTCTTAAAGAAATATTCAATTAAGAACATTTTCAGAAGTCACTTCTGAGATGCATAGAAACTAAAGACAGATTTTTTCCACATAGCAGGATTGTTTGTTTATAGACAGCATGAAAAAATTACTAGCTTCAGCAAGTTAGTCAACTCTTTCAGAAAAAAGAAAACACACATATGTTTAATGCAAAGATTTAACATGATACTATGAGATTAGAAGTACCTGCCAAGATAATAAAGAAAAAGTTGGACATCTGTGCTTGCCACATATTTCCTTTTGAAATGAAACGACCTACACTGCCACCTGCTACAACTACTAGTTTTAACCAGCTTCATTTTCCAAATAGATGCTTGCAAGATACCCACAAGAGTTAACTATTCCCTGCATGGCACCTCCAGCCTGTGTCTGCAGGTAATACAGACATTTCAGCTCCTCCCAAACACACACAACTGAACCAGTATTGCAATATGCATTCCCCATTTTATTTGGGCCTAAGCTCACCTTCCCATAAAGGCATTTTCTTCAACACAGTCTGCTGATGTGCAGTGGGCAGGCTACCATTACTACTTATCCGTCTCTGAAACAGAGCTGTCTGCCCAAGCTTGCCCTCCTTCCATCCGCTCACATATGTAACAGTTTCGGTGACCACTAGCTTCAATGAACCAGAAGAGGTGCATATCCACACTGTGTGACAAGGGGAGAGCACTCCAGGTATACTCCTCCACAGCTGGACGGCAAGATATCTGGGAAGACTTCTCCCCTGGCAGCTCCACAAGACCCTTCTGTCCATAGTTAAATACCTGCCAAGCTTCCTGTTCAAATCCAACAGCCATATCCACATGCATCTACTCCTTCACATAACACTTCCTTATAAGCATTTCTGAGTATATACCTGTTTGCTCAACTTTGCAAAGTTTGCTTGCTGAATAAGGTCTTCAGCCAGAGACGATTACTCACACAGCAGTGTTTGTTGGAAACCAAAACATATTATTCACACCAAGTTCTTCCATTCAGTCACCCTCACCCCTCCAACACCTCATTTTTCCTATTTAGCCTAGCATAGCATTTACCTGAAATTGAGCATCAGGCTGACATTTTTTACAATTTACCAATTTACTTCTTTTCAAGGCCACTTGATACATACTAGATTAAAAGCAGCCTTGCCACATACAGACCAAAAAAATAGCCTTATTTCCCCTCATTGTCATTGTGTTGCCCTTCCTTCGAGAGGGACCCACTCCCCGCTGGGTAACATGCTCCATTTATCATAGCCTACAGAGGCCCGATACAGGACTTGGCTGTATGTTGCAGCACTCCACTGTCTGCTCTACAGGTTACAGAGGAGCATGAGTTATCATGCTATATTTTATATATCAATCAGTTATACCTCGTGTTTAACATATGGTCTTTCACCTGTTAATCACCTGAATAGTCAAATTGAACCAACCTGAAAGATGTCTATTATATTCCACTAAACTAAACCTCAGATACAGGTTTTGGCTCCTCATATTACATAAACAAAATCCTCTACCTACTACTATAACTAACATGCTAACCAAATAAAACCTTTATTTTGTCATGACTTAATAATTCACAAATCCATTTAGAAGCAAGTAGAGTCATGTCACATACAGAGGGGAAAGGAATTTTGTGCTGATAATTGTTTCTCTATCATACAATAGATATTCATTCACTAATTAAGTAATTTGCACTCCTTAAGTTCCGCCTTCACTTTCAGAAAAGCAGTTTGTTGCATTCTTTGCTATTCATGTCCTATAAAGCATGACCTTGTCTAAATTTTACAGCTGAAACTAGAATAAGTCTCAGTCCACCAAATTCAGCAGACAGCATATAACAACTTGGTTCATTGGCTAGACTCCAGCTCATCCTGTGTCTTCCAACATTTTATCTCTTCTAATCAGTTGCGATCTGAAACCTTTGAAGTGCAAATCTAACAACTATAACAAGATATACTTAAGATGGAAGTACAGCTTACATCCCTGAATAGCACTGTTTCTGCAGCTCTTGTCACAAGCCCGAGGAAAAACAGATATTTGGCACAAGTTTTATAACAGTTTATTTCCCATTCTAAGAGAATAAAAGGAGGGGGCGGGGGGGGGGGCAACTAGAGCTTCCTAGCCCATATTTTGCAGGTAAAATTTGATTCAGTGACTTCATTAAACTTGTAACTAAAAGAAAGCTCCCTTCCAGGGGCACAGATGAATCTTCCTAACAGGAGGAGACCTAATACTGGATGGTAATCCACATAGCTTTGCTTAAGGCTCACATTCCCCTACAAAGTTGCACTTTGCTGAGGCTTAGCACGACACCAGTAGCTCTTGATACAAGTACTCTTACTGGAATGTTTTTTCCAGGGGAAAGTCTGGGGCTCCCTCAAGTCACTGCATGTTTTAGTCACTAATTTGGAACTATGCAGAGAGGCAGGCAGTAATCTAACAAGAAAGTGCTTGCATCTTAAGTAGACTATGAAGACCACCTGGAGACAAGTAGATTTTAATTAAAGGATCTTGTCTACATTGAAAAAAAAACCCAAACCACAATGCTTGAAATCCTTGCCACATCTAACTTTCAGGCTTGCCTATAGCTCTGTTACAGGCATCAACACCTCCTGTGGGGAAGACTTAACCTCCAGTACATGTGATCCAAAGCAAGTAGGACTCCAGTACCAGGTACTACAGCCTACCGGTTAGGGCAGCTTCTGTAGAATTAACTGTTTTAATTAACTAGATCTTCTGTATTCAGCAGGGTAGGAAGCATACATGCACATGTGGAGTTTTGCCAGTTAGTCTTGAACTCCCAAACTAGCCATTTCAAGGGATTCCACCAGCAAGATCTAGCATTTAATTTTTCTTAGAACTAAGTACTGTACTTCTTCACCATCATCTAACAAAGACACAGTATTTACACCTAGGCCATTCAGCAACACTTTACAAACATAGATTACACACATCTCCAGAAGCCAGTAGCTTCTGAACAACTGAGAGCATTCAGACTTCTAATGTTTTTAAGCATCTGAACTCCAGCCATATCACAATTTTAGTAAAGCCCCAGCCGAGAATACTATAGAGCACATACCTTCAGCCAGACCACCTCCAACTTAGCCTCTTCTTCTCTCAAAAGCTCATGGAAAAATACAGTTATTCTTTCACAGCCTAAAACTTAGCTTCTTCCTTCAGCTTTTATCTTCTCCAGTGTGCTGGCTTATTAAGCCATGAACTCAGCTTCACCTGGAGCAGGTGGGAGGTCTCATTGTGCAGGTGAGAGCAATAAGCTAATCTGGGAGACCAAGCCACACAAACAATGGGAAGTGCATAACGTAACATTGATAAAATATGAGTCTTTCTACAAAAGAAAGGATGAAGTGCATTGGAAGGTGACCTTAGGAGAAAAGGACTGGATCAGGCACTGTTCATATTGGTAGCACTTAAACTGTGTGAGATAGATATAGATATGCCCTTCCCAAGAGGTATAATATTGACTGAAGGACAGGATTGGATTAAAGGGAAAGAAGTTCCCACATCAGCTGACCTCCCAAAAATTGACACAAGAAAGATCTCTGTTTTCTTTCCCTGCAGAAAATAAGTTGGCAGCTAAATCAGTGCAATGTGACAATACTGGCTGATCAGCTTGGAACTTAGGGGCTCAGTAAGGATAGCTGGATGGCAGAGGTCAGACTGGGTGAGCTGATATTTTTGTCCTAAAGGCCCAGGTGTGAGAGATAGGAAACAAGCAGTGAGTTGACTGTGATTCACCTGTGTAAATCCTTATTCTCCAGATTTTTTTACAGGAGTTAGCTATTCATAGTTAGCTGCATGCTTTCTTTTTAGATGCCATGAATGTGTGTTGTAGAAGAAATATTTTGGCTGTCTTTCGGAGACCGCTATAGACAACACAAGCATTTCCACAGATTTTCCTGGGCCTTAGTCCTAAATAAACCATGAGGATTTCTGGCTTGTCTTTCACTTTACCTCTCCTGGGAACCCAAACCCCTTTGAAAATGATTCAGTTTTTCTAGGACCCTGCAACCTCTGTGAACTATCATGCCCTATCTGCTGCCAGTGGGATGTCAGATAAAGGCTCAAGTGGGTCTTTTTCTTAGTATCCACCAAGATGTTTTCTTTATTTATTTATGGGTTTGTCTATATGGTAAAGAATATCTCAAACATTTTAATAATATCAGACTGAACTTGGTTTTGATTAGAACTGATCTCCATGTATTACGGAGAGAAGAACTTGCCATAGCAATGGAACCCTAAAACCTGCCAAGATATCATTACCAATCTTTTCTTCTCTAGACTCAACCCACCCAGCTCTCTTTTTCACTTAACTTCCCCTTTAAGTTTTCCCTGTGCTTACAGAGAAGCTATTCCCTATCTCTTTCTCTCAGCTTCATGTGCCTTTTCCTTGTGATTATCTAACACAGTAGTTAAATGTTTCATCTTTGTCTCCTAGCCAGAATTAATTGTTTTATGTTCCACACAGAGTATTTTCTTTGATTAATTCAAACACACACACAGGAAGCTATACAGTAATTTTATTGCTGTTTTCTGCTAAATAGCATCTTGTGTTCTGGATATTATCTGGCAAATGTGCAGTTCACTTAAGAACTACAAAACAGAATAGAAAATTAATATAAACTGGTTAATACTGTAGCAAAACTAACAGCAGTGCCATCAGTTATAAGGAAAGTCATGACACACTAGGGATTACTCAAGGAGTTTGGCTTTTTTTGTCTATTGCTACTGCTGCAGAATTTAAATACTGTGCGTTGTTTTGATGACATAATAGAAAGGCATCAGGTTGCCTACATGTTGCCTGAGTTGATGTAGATAATTTAACATTCAATGGATAAATTTAAAACCTGTGTGCATTGTTATGCTAGGTGCAGCAGGTCAAACCATAAATAACAGACCTCAGCACACCTGAGCTCTGCAACATTTGAAATACAGCTGAAGACTCAAATCTTTCAAGCTAAGTCTGCTGCTAGGAAAGACTTACCATAGAGCATAGGCTATCGTATTTCTCACATTGGTGATTACGATCACTTTGCCCCACGTGGGCGAACGAATGTCTTTTTTCTGTTGGATGTAGGTAGACCCCACAGTCATCATCTTTAAACTTGACTACTGCAATGTCCTCAGCTGCAAATGCCACAGCTTGCAGAAGGTGTTTTAGGCATGCCGGTGCACTGAGAGCAAACCTCTGTGCCCCAACAGCAGCTTGTGCTTCCTTTCTTGTGTTTCTTTACCTTGGGGAGGGACCAGTTTCAACAAGTGTATTATTCATCATCTGTTAGTCTTGATGACCCAAGGTCTGCATGGAGTCACACCTGCCCTGTGTCTTCACAGACCAGCTTTCTGGGCCCAGCCTTCCTCCAGAGTTCTGATCGCTGCCCGTGTTGTATGAAACTCACCTCTGCATAAGGAAAACTGTGGAACTTATACAACAAAACCACTTGCAAGAAGCGTGAAGGCCACACACCTTGCAAACTCCATATTTGACTCCCAGAAAGAGGGCAAAAGCAACTCCTAAGCCAAGATCGGTGTGAGCCAGAGGCCTAGATACCAAAAGATGTATGGCTGTGCAAACTCAGACTGCATGCACAGCTACAGAGCTGATTTATTCTGAAAGTACTACATAGCCATATGTTAAATTCATTGCATCCGGAGTTTCAGGCCTCAGTCAGGATAGTTCCTTCTTGTGGGCTGTCAAGATCCTTCTGAGGGGTGCAAGAGGTGGCTAGAAGCTCCCCTCCATCCAGCCCCTGTGCATCTACAGCTGTGCTTCACAGACCTCTGCTTCATGGGTCTGTCCCTCACCTGAGTCTCTGCTGCAGGCTGGCTAGAACTGTTCAGCAACTGATTCATTTTCCCAGAGCTCAGAAACTTTGAGAATATCTCTTTCTACCCCCTGCTTAAACCTGGTCTGCCCCTGAGCCACTGTTTCCCATCCTAAGTGATCCTCTTGCCTGGCCATAACGAACCCATAGTGAGCTCTGAGTATTGGCTGTGGCCTTTCCTTCCACGGCATGTAGGAACATCTGCTCCACAGCATTTTAGTCCAAAAAGAGAAAAAGAGACAGAAGAAGGCAACCATCCAAAAAAGCACTGGAGACACGGTTTAGTGGACTTCTCCTACATCTAGGATAAGGCAGCAGTGGCCATTTCAGAAAGACAGGACTGGAGACGAAGCTACGAGATAACTCCCAAGGGGTCGATCCAGGCAGGAGACAGGCTACCTGCGGTGCAGGTCCGGGTCCGTCCAGGAGAGAGGGTCACACTCAGGCACATCTACAGGCAGGGACTGAGGGCCCCTGGCTGAGCTGAAATGGGTCTCCTGGGCCATGGGCGGGTGGGGAGGCCCCAGGGGAGGCTGGGCAGGGACACGAAGGGCCATTAGTGCCCTCAGGGGCCTGACAGTGTGACCCATCCCTTCATTTTGAAAGATTACATTTGCAAATGTTAATGCCAATATAAAAGCCAACAACAAATTACCTTCGGTTTTATGATCTCAGCAGCTTTCTGAGATCCCCTTCAACTACATGAGCACTTGCTGGGATTAAATTTTGTTCACACACTGTTTTTTCATATGTATTGATAGAGAATTATCTTCAGCACCACATTAGATGATCCAGCTAATAGCTTACAAAGGTAGGGAGTCTTCCTCGGATGTCTTTAGCACTTAGTTATTTCACCAGCTGACTGAATTATTTCTTGTAAGTACTTTTGGATTGATTAGCTCTTTCAGGGTATTTTGTTTGAATCGATGTACATAAATTTCTGGATGTTAAATTGTAAGGAATCAGTGCATTTGGCTCACAGAAATACTTTATTCTGTCATGTTTCATATTCTTTGCATCACCTAAATGGTTCCTTCTGATCCTTGGCTGGCGTAAAACACATATACCAAAATATCCATGTCCCATTATGCAGGTAATTAAGGCACAATTAGATCACTGACACCTCTAAAGTTTTCTCTCAGAACTGGAAGGTCAATCCAAACTATGTCAATTTTCTTTTCCCCCGTTCTACATCAGTTTTTTAACCAAAAGCTTATTTCTTTAAGATTTACAAAGCTGGGAGAAGTTCCCTTTGATTTGTGTGAGACAATCTATGCTTGAGAATGCAAAGTCTTCAGTGACTGAATACACAAAAGACAAATCTGCATTTTGCAGATGAAGACTTTGTGAACAGGGTAACATCCACTACGGTTTCTGTCCAGTATCAGGCATATACGAAGATTTCCTCAGAGCTGGCAGACCTGTATGGGTCAGGGGTTAGAAGCTACAGTAGCTGGTTTCCACCCTCTGCCGCTGACTTTCCAGGCATCCTCAGGCCTCTCTTGTGCCTCTGAATTCATAGACTTCATTTTCCATTGCCCATCACATGGGAATAAAAATATTTAACAACATATTGCAAGGACGTGGCAATCTTGCAAACATTTTGCAAACTTAGCATAAAAGATACAAAAGAAATAGCCAATATTATTCTTAAATTCTGATTCTCCTATTCTTCTGCAGAATGCAAAGTTATCAGCTACTGGGGCTGATTTTGTACAGTTCATCACAGTGTGCTTGCTTCTTTCAAATTCTTCCTGAGTGTTTCGATGGAGAAAAATAGTGTCTAACATTGTGGGATTAACACAGTAAGATTTCCCAGCAGAGCGCTGCACGAAGAAATATTCTTTCTGGTATGAGGACACAGATTTGCATGGATGAAACAATTCGCTGTTGTAAAAAGTCCTGCTTAGAGCCTGCCATTGGTAGCATGATCCATCCTAGGGCTGTTGCATTTTTCTGCTCTTCGATTTTCTGGAAGTAGCAAATCTGGATTTTCTAGAAGTCACAAAAAGAAACAATGCCATTGTTAAAACCTCTAAATGGCAGAAGATCAATATGAAATCTGCAGGAATACAGTCTTTCACAGTTGTAATACAAGCCTTTTTCAAGAATGAGTTCAAAAAACACCTCCCAGACCAGCTATTAAAACAAATACATTTCAGCTTGGAGATGAAAGTCCATGATTTTTGCCAAGTTTTCCCAAGATTTATTCTGCCATTTCCATCATGCTACAATGAGTGGTTCTGAACATCATGTTTCTTACTGCAGCAGCCTCCAGTGGTGGAAACCGGACAAGACACAATCTGTTCAGTCACATCTTCAAAGCAGGCATCATGAACGAATATGCAATAAGCTGGACTATTTAATATTAACCAATATTGTGGACATTAAAGTAGATTTCACAAAAGCTACAGGAAAATTGTCAGTTGGTACCCAAATATTCCCTGTCTGAGTTCTCATTCCAAAGTTTACACGAAATGTGGCCTTAATACTTGCCCCACTGCTTCTTATGGCAGTAATGCGCACTAATTCCCCCAGCTGGGACTAGATCTTGCAGACCACAGTTACTACCACGAGCACCATTTTTTGCTATGTGGAGACACCACAGCGCAGACAAGGTGGTCCTGGGGTGAAGAAGGTCTCTGAGCACTGCTAAAGGTTTGGTCCTCAACGTCCCATAGCAGACAACAAAAGGAATATGTGTAACTCAGAGCAGCAGGGTAGGAAAAGTGACATTAAAAGATAATTTTCTAATTAAGTAATTGAAGACTTGCAAGTGCCATTGAAGATTTGTAACTGTTGTGGCTCAGCAGCTATGAAAGAGCAGCATTTCATAGACACATGAAGGAGTGCATCTTCCTTCTTGCCGCCTGCTGGCATTCTCAGCTCCCGGGAGGTCCTGCCAATCCCCACTCTGGGGAGTTTGCGAAGAACTTCAGCAGTTTAAATATTAGTCAAGTGGGACGTTCAAAGCCACATAAGGGATTTGCAGGCCCAAATTCCATTAATTTTGGAAGGAACTGAATGCTCCAAAACCTTAGGGACCATCAAGCATTTTACCCTCATTTCCATGCCTAGGATTTCCTTTCAAGAAAAGCTTTTGGTAAGAAATGCTGTGGGGGCAAGCACTGATTTGCAGCTGTTGCTGGAGAGAACTGATGATTACTACTGCACGAGTTTTCTTTGTGCTTTCTTGTTAGTCCCGTGTCCTGTTTGGGTCATCTCTGGGCCCTGTGTTGCCGTTGACAGCTGTAAGGTGGGGTGAAGAAGGATGATATGTGCAAAATGTACTAGCAGAAGGTAAGGGGTAAAAGTTTTAAATCAGTTGCCTGTGACAAGCAGAAGGACTCTGTGGCTAAGGTTTACTGATGTTCCAACACAGCAATTTATCACTTTTGGCCATTCTCTCTCTCTGCTTCCTTTCCCCAGGTAAAGTGACAGTAGAAGTTATGCAAATGACAGCACAAGCTCACACACGTATTTTATTACTGATGGACCCAAGGCACCACCACAACCTTCAGATGTTTAATTAATGATTCAAGGAGCACAGGTGTTCAAACCTCAGATTTTATTTCAGCATCTTCTAAAGATGAGGATTAGCCATGTCAGCAACATCTGCCACTGAGCTGCAAGGTCGCTCATGAGAGGTTTTACAGGAAGTTATTCGGACCCTGGTACTTTTGCCAGTCCCGCTGCAGAGGCAGAGAGATTACTCCTACGTAATGCAGGTCTTTCTGAAGTGCTGTAAAGTCCGGCACACTAAAGAGACTCGCCGGGGGGATCCCGCATTCCAGCTCTGCACAGCTAAGCCTGAAGCCCCTCGCTCTGCTCAGCAGTGCCATGCCCCCCCCCAGCCCTGGGGTCCCTCTCCGGCTTCTCTGCTCGGGCAATTTACAGGCACGGAACACGTCAGTTCAGTGGCCCAGCCAGGAAGGTCACCCCAGTGCCCAACTCCTGAACAAGTGGGAAGCAAAAGCCTTTCAGGCATTTAGGACGGTGCGCTCACGCCTTGCCGTCTGGCAGCGCCGTGGCCGCGCACCGGGCAGGGGTCTGACCCCGTGACTCTCGCTTGCGCCTGCTGTTGGGAAGCGGTGCAGGGGCTTCTGCAGCCTGTTAGACGATGAAACGCGTGTCGGGTGTTTCGGGGGGGGGGGGGCAGAAGATAATAAAATGGTAAGAGAACAACATATTTCTGAATTCAAGCTTTGATTTTTGAAAGAAGCCCTAATTCCTCCCTCAATCTGGCAGCAGGTAATAATGCTGCTTTATGAAAGCAAAAGTGTGACATCACCCAGGTTTATGGGGTCGCAGTACGGGCTGCCAAAGGGGGATGAGGAGGGACTGTTTGCTCCTGCACACGCAAAGCTATCACACGCAGGGCACAGCCACGCTGCTCAACTTCGTCATTGAGCAAGAGCTAATTCCTGTTATGCTCCCTTTGACTGGCCGAGTCTCACTTCCTATCGCTACCTAAATCCTTCTCGGCTGCAGAAGTAAAGTACTGGCATTTGCTTAAAAATAGTCCTGCAGCAGTCTGGGGCTGTGTGATCCTCTCTCTGCCTTGCCAACTCAGAAGCAGCCTGTGAGAAGATTTTACTATCAGAAACAATATATTTCACAATAAATTTCACTATCGGAAACAATAAACAATAAACTTCACACCTGTATAGACCACCAAAAAGCCTATTCCATGCTAAATCTCTCTTTCACGTACGCGGACGGGCACTTAATCCAAAGGATCAGCTGCAGAGCAGGAAGAGCAGTTAAAAGAGAAGAGGGGGTGATACGGTAGTAAAATAGGTAAAATATCAAGTGACCTATGGAAAGGGAAAGAGGAAAGGGAAAAGGGAAATCCCCTGCATATATCCTTATGAAAGGAAGGAGATAATGTAGTTAAAGCGAATCGGGAACCCGTTGCAAGCTGGTCGGAGGAAATGCACGTCAGTTTGCCGGGCAGAAGCATTTCACGCAAACGCTAATGGGCCTTTGAAACTCATTGCATCGTTGAGTGCCCCAGCGCTGAGGGATACAGAAGGTCACACGATGAAAGCCATCCGCGCTTCAGCCTGTGTTCTCAGCCATGAGCGAGCTTGGAGATCCGGGAGTAAACTTCCCCTTTGGGCAAGTTATTTAACTGCAGGGTTTCTTAGACTTGTGTCTTAGCATATCCGCTGGCAGGATGACACAGACCAGATTTCCTTCCAGCAGGGCAAATCCTGCATTTCTGTGCTTCACAGAAACTAAAGACTGGTGCTAAGATTTGTGCTTATTAACTCTACAATACCAAGGATAATTCGCTTTGTTTCAGCTCTTCTGAGCAAATGAAAATCGTGGGTTCTTGCCCTTCGTGTGGAAACCTGATTCCCTCAACCGCTTTGGAGAGGTACTCCGCGGAATTGAAATCCTCCCTGGGGAGAATTTGTAGGTACAGCAACACTGTTTAAAGATCCCTGGCAGCTAGCTCATGTAATGCAAAATCCTTCCGGAAATATTTAAAACAAGCAGATTGGAGAGGTTGAAGTAAGGGAAATGTGAGAGTTGTGCAAGTATACAAGTATGCAATAACCTTTCTGAGAGTCCTAAGAGTGCGTTGATTACCCCAGTCAAGCATCAATTTCTAAAGCAGCAGAAACAGCAAGCTTTCTTTTTAATTTGTGATAAGCAGAAATAAAGCTATAAAGAAACTCTGATAACAAATTTATAACATAATCTACAAGAAATTCACTAAGAAAAGTGTATTAAAAACATAGTAAACTTTTGTGGTGGAGATTCGACAGACTAAATCTAAGAGCTGGAGCAGAACCTAACATAGTTTTATGAATTCATAAAATGTTTTACAGTATCTCATGAGCAAGACCCTAGAAACCAAATTTGAAACCTGAAGCAAATTTTTTTACAATTCATATATAAAAACAGAACCAGAGGTTTTCAGTGACAATGCTGACACATTGTTAACTACAAGGGAAGCCAGTAATGTTAAAAACAAAAAGGGGGGAAAAATGAAGAGAAAGAATTTGCTGGGTACTGTGAGTACGTGTATGTTTTCTGTTATTCTACCTGGAAGCAAAACCATTAATTGAAACACAGACAAATGGTGAAATCACTGGTGAAATCCTCCTTCATGTCGCTGGAAACTAATAGTGTTTTTCAAAAACTCCTTTGGATGAGGACAAAGTTGTAAGTGAACTGAGCCGCTCCAGCACTGAGTTTTACTGTGAGTGCCATTTGTTTCTTTGCAATGTACTGCCGTACCCCTTTTTTTCCTGGCTGGAAAGGCGAGAGATTGGTGTTTATTTGATGCTGATTATGTAGTATTGTTATACACACAAACCCCAACAAAATCCTTCCCAAGATACACAGATCCTACAGAGGATGAACACAGAGAAACCTACCTAATAATTAACTTAATTTTCACTTACTTAGTCAAGTATTGTTAGTTTTCCTGTACAAATACTGCGCGTGGGAAAACAACGCTGTAAAATGAAATGCATTAAAACAGTGTCAATCCTCTTATTTCACAGAGCCAATCATTGATTGGGTTATCGTGCCAAGAACGCAGAAAATTCATTGAACGGGGACCACAAATAAAAACAAATTCCCTTTCACCTCCTTCCTCCTTCATCAATCTTCATGTAGTGTGCCTTGCATGAGCTAATAACAGATTCAGCCATGCTGCAACTGATTGCTATAACTTTGCATATTTTACTGATGTATATTAAGAGGTAGTACTGAGACTCTCAGGATTAACAGATCTATGCTTTGAATTACCTTTCATTTCCATTCAAAGTCCATGCACTTCTTTACAATGCCTCTTCAGAAGAAGATCTGCAGGAAACAAAGCCAGGAAATTCATGGTATATTAATATTCAGCAGAGATGAATTCATGTGTGGTAAAGAAAGGAATTAAAATAAGAAAACCAGTTCCACTTTTACATTTTCAAAAAAGCAGAACAACCATGACCTTACCGTGATCATAATTCTTATAGCAACACAAACCTTGGTGTCTCAAAAGCTGCTCATGTCTATTAATTTATCTAAGTATGGCCTAGAGAACTAAAAAATATAGATTCCACAGGTCAGCTCCAGTTCCCAATGAGAACAAAACAATGGAATAATTTAGGTTGGGAGGGACCTCTGTAAGTCGGGTGGTCCAACACCACCCCACCCTGCCTCAGAGCTGGGCCAGCTTAGGGGCTGCTCAGCACCTTTCCCAGTCTGGTGTTTGACACCTCCGAGGACAGAGATTCAACAGCCCCTCTGAGCCCTTGCTCCAGGGTGTCGCTGGCCTCACTGTGGATTTTTTTCATGGTATCTAATAGGAATTTCCCTTGTTGTAGCTTGTGTCTGTTGTCTCTTGAGAGCAAGCCTTTTGGGGCGGGATGAAGGGGAGAAATTTGGCATATTATTACAGATGTGGCCTCCCAAGTGCTCAGTAGAGGTGAAGAATCACCGAGGCTCCAGCTAACGCAGCTTATGGTGCAGTTGGCCTTCATGGCCTGAGCGAACATTGTTGGTGCATAAGCAGCTTGGTGCCCACCAGGCCATGCAGGTCCTTTTCTGCAACTAATTTTGATATAAAAGGTTAGTGGCACTGAGAAATAAATAACATCTCTAGCATGCCTTCTGTATTCACAGAAATCTTAGAACTTTCCAAGATTGCCTTGGCATATCTGGTATACCACAAAAAAAATCCCTGAGTTCCAACACAAACAATTTTTTGCACTGTACTTTTAATTTTATCCTGGTCTGCGGTCGTCTTATTAGAAACCATTGATCCAGAGTGGCTTTAAAAGACACATCTGGAGAAGTCTAGCTGGAGAAACAATTAATCCAATACCTGTCTCATGCATTTGAAAGAGAAAATGAGAATAATTTCAGTAGGATATGAGAAATTTGAGTAAAAAGCTCATGCCTCTCTGCATTTATTAAGTGCCAGTCCCTATTCTGAGTTAAACTTTTTAAGTTTTGAGTTTGAAGTTCAAATCCAAATTCTTCAGCTGGATGTGATAAGTAATTTATCTAGCACCTGATATGTAATTGGCAGGCAGTTTGCTCTTAGCTCATCTCTTTGGGTGAGCCTCTCTGATCCTAATGACTGAGAATAATCTTGAAATTGCTTCCCAAACAAGCGGCATCCCCTGTGCACTGATTCCACTTCGACAGCCCTTTCAATCAGCCTGTTCTGCTGTCTAATGAGGTTTCCACGTGGTGCCTGGCTTCACCATCCTGCTCCCAGCCCCAGGCTGCTCCACGGAGCTCCCTCAATCGCTGTGCTTCCCCCGGCACCTCCATCCTTCAGAGAGTTCCCGGTGTCAGCATCTGTCAGCAATCGATAATGCCTTAGGACTGGGAGAGAGGGTGAGGATTTTATGAGCATTTTCCCTTTAGGTTGCTTCCTTTCCAAAACCTTAATCTTAGACACAGTTTACCCAAAGCGACAAGATTTTCCTACAAAGCAAAAGGACAGACAGGAGGAGGGTGTGGGAAGAGACATCCTCATGTAGCCTTCATGATTCAACACTGCTTCCTGCAAGGGTGGAAAGGTATAGTCCTGCTTAAATATTTCTCCTGCCCAGATGTTTCAAGTGGGTGTTGTGTTCTTATTCACTGAGATGGTGTCATTTAATGCTGTCTCAAATTGATAAGCAGCTTCTGGATCCTCTCTTCTGATGGATGAGGCAATTCTACCTATACGTAATTCAGAGGAGCCACATGAGACTTAATTAATATTTATAAAGCATTCAGGATGCTCAGTTGAAAAGCGTGATGATATAAAAGCTCTACAAAAACACTGACAATTTTTCAAGTTCTCTGATGTTGCAGGTCAAGTTAAAGACTCATTTTTCCCCTTCGTTTTCCTACAGCTACTCGGTCCCCTATGGGTTATGTGGAAACAGTCAATGCCCAGGAGCCAGTAACACAGGGAATTTAAAAAGAGAGGGTAACCTATTTATACTTGTAAAGGATGGCATCCCATGAACAGCAAAACCAATGAAACGTTATTTCCTGGGAATTTGTGTCTCGTCTCCTCTAACCACCACCTCGTCATACATCTCCCCCGCAGCCCTTACATCTCCCATGGGGCACACGACAGTACAGGCAGTAGCTGATGTGAAACCGTGCCGTGCCAAGGGGCCGGGCAGCTGGTGCACGCTGCTCAGCCACGCGACTGCTGCGTCTTGGACAGCGAGCGAGTTGAACTGCGTAGTGATGATATTACAGCTTGTTATTACATCTGCAATTACTCCGACTTGTGCAAGCTGGTTGAAATTGTCTGGGAAAGAAGACACAGACACCCCAGCTGTCTGAAGAACCTCGTTTCTTAAAATTGCCAAGCACAACCCCAAGCAGAGCAGATCGGACTGAGGCTCTTGAGGCCTCTCGATGATATCTAGTTTCTAGCTATGCCTCACTTTTGCAAACAGATATTGGTGCCAGCAAAGAAATAAAAAACTGCTTAATGAGGCTGGAGCCGAGTGGATACTGTCCCACCCTGCTGCAGGGCAGCACCAAAGAGATGCAGTAGGGATCACAGCGACAGCAGCAAAGGCACCGGACTGGAAGGGATGTGTTACAGCTGGCAAACAAAAGCACCAGTTAGAGGAACATCGTAGCCCACAGGGAAACATGCGTGTTTATTTTTTCAGGTCTCATCTACCGCGCAGAGGAAAATTATATAGAGAAAGAGAGTGTTTGTGTGTGCTTGTATCTCCACTCGTCCGTGCCGGAAAAGGGAAATCATCCAGAGCACAGATTTGTCTAATGTGGAATGATTTAATGGCATATGGCGTAATTCAGTGAGTAACCCGAGGCAGCCTCCTCCCGCGGCAGCCCGGCACGCTCATCCTCCCCCGGCCCCACGGGGCTCCTCGGGGATGCCGGCACCTCTCCCCCGCGGCCGCCTCCTGCTGCGTCATCCAAACGTGGCTCCCACCCCTCCTGGGGAGCTGGGGTTCATGAAGCAGCTGCTCCTAGGACAGAAGGTTAGAAGTTTTCTTTCTTAGCGTGCAATGCTTACAACTGCTTCCCAGAGACGTTCAGATGATCGCATCCCTGCTCTGTGTCAAGTCAAGGGACTGCAGGGACCGAGCTACTGGACCGCAGTGCCTCGGCACCACGCTCCGACTGAAGCGCTGGCATTCGTGGCCCCACCTTGCCTTCCCTTTCCTCCCCTGGTGCCAGCTCCAGTGTGTTTCTGGGCTCTTTCAGCACTTGCAGCTGGTAGAGGTGCCTCTGCTGTTTTGTTTTGCTGTGTTTGTTTTCATACAGCAAAGTCCATCCTCTTGTCCTCTTCCATGTGCCTGCCCAGAACACTCCTTCCCTGCTGTGCTTACAAAAGCAGGTTGTCCGTCAGCTGAGACCCCTGCCTGCCCCGCCACCAGTACCGCCCCGCTGTTGGAGACTGGTCTCACCAGCCAGCCCTCTCTGCTGCTGGTGGCTCTGCCACCGTTCAGCATCTCCTGCAGACTGCGAGGTGCTACAGCTGATCTTCACCACGGCATGGTGGTGGGTACCACCATGCGCGGTATTTCTGTCCCTCCCTTCACTGTCGGGACACGTTCAGGCTCCTGAGAAGCTTCAGAGCTGTAAAGAGCCAAATATTGCCTGTTGTGCTCAATGCCCTGCCGGGTTACAGAGCAAGCACCTCTGGCAGGAGCAGCAGGGAGAAGGTGCGCAGACCAAGCGCCAGATGCTTGGAGACCAGGGAAGAGCAGTCGTTCGTCCAAGCCGGTGTTAGCAGTGGCATCGGCTGCACTGCTGCCAGCTGGCAGGAGGAGCTGCCGTCCTGGATGCTCGAAAAGTCTCTGGATCTGAGAGTAACTGAGTGAGAGGAAAAGGGATGTAGGAAATCAAGAGGGACATGCTTGCTGCAACAAGATAAGCGCGAAGCGAATCATTCCGGGACAGATTAGCTGATCCAAGGGCAGTTGTGAGTTTTACAGCTGCCCTCCAGTGGCTGTGTGGGTGTCTATAAATCTCCCCCAGGCTGGATTAGCTAATATTTCAGATGTGGACGAAATCCTTTGAGAGTTTTACTTGCGCCAGACGGATCACTTCTCTCACAAGCAGTTTAAGACAGATGAACTGATTCCTTGTCATTTTGACTAAAGGAACCAAATTCTGATTCCCAAACGGTTTAGTGGCAGAATAATAAAAATAGTATTGCTACTAGAACCATCAGCAGGCCAAGCTGCGTAGGACAGGCACCGGGAGTGAAATACAGTCTCTCCCAGCTCAGAGCATGCCTTTGGGTTTATCACCTCTGGGTTTAACCACCATGCTCCTTCTCACTTCTAAACCATCTCTAAGTCAATTGATCCAGGCCCAGGTGTGAGCTCTGCCCTGCACATCATCTGGGAGGAGCGAAGGGAACTAAGGATCCTGTCATTGTTGCTTCATTCCCCACACCTTGCTTTTTGGGCTAGCTGGAAATTGCTTGAATTGCCACAGAAACTTAAAGCCTTAAGGGTGAGAGGCCCTTAAAAATACTAGTGTAAAGTATTCCTGACCTTCTTTCAACCTTTCTCCATCATTTGTTCCTGTCAGCAGCTTGGCTCCCTCCACCATGCTGACAGTGGCCAGTGGCACTTTGCAAGGAGCCGCACTGGGACTTCGATCCACCTGAAAAATAACCCAGAAGAAAAGGGGATGGAGGGGAGGAAGCTGCAGAATTTCATCCTCAGCTGCGCTCCCAGCAAAGCCTCAAACCTAGCTGCCTAGGAACAGAGGACATGGGCATCGCGGAGGAACTGCGGAGGGATGGGGAAGGGGAAAGGGTAAGATTTGGCCGCATCAAAGCTGTTGGCAAGAAATGCACGTGAACCACACCTCCTGGGCTCCACAAAGCCATCTGGACAGCGGGACAGAGGTGCTCAGCAGACCAGTGGCCATCTCCCTGTCCAGCCCCCACATCTACGTGCTGCGCAGTAGAGTGAACTGCACTGACTCCCCTACCCTGAAGAATTTCTTAAACTCGGGAGACTCCTCAGTTTTTTAGGGCAGGTTTAAATCTGCTTTGCACTGGTGAATCAGGAGATTTGTCAGTAAAAAACACTGTGGGCTGGGGAATTAGGCTGTTCACTAGTGTTTTAATGACTCTTCTTCCTGGGACACTTGAGTTCAGAAGGTTATCTTCACAAGGAAAAGCCTGAAGAATATTTTAAAATTAAATTAATACTTGTAATGCTTTGCAGAATATTTAGGAGACGATGTGATGCTGTGAGGACACCTTGCACCCACATTCAGCTCAAGCCTTGGAATTGCCCAGCAGCATCAGAGGAAGGTTTACAGCTTAAGACGGACAAGCTGAGACAGCAGCCCTGCCAGGCTCTTCAAAACACCCCAAGGACGCAGCCTCTCCTTTCCACCTACCTTGCAGAAGATCCATTTCTCTGCTTTCCACAGCTGTAGAGAGGCATCGGTTTGCACAGGGTGGGAGGGTGGGGGGGGATGTGATATGGGTCTGCAACCCAGAAGTCTGGTCTTCCGTCTAGGACACTTCCAAACTGGAGGCATGTGCAGGTCTGGACTTGGAGTGATGGCTTAATTTCTTTGAAATACCTGTCTGGACCAGAGGTTGCAGGAGGCGGGTGAGGTGAAGAGCTTCCCTCCTAATACAAAATTTCTCTTGAAGCACTGTAAACACCACTCCGTGCCCACAGGCATTAAAGATGGTCTTTCAAGGTGGTGGTGTTTGTGTCAGGTGCCAAACACAGCCTGACTCCTGCAACTACAAAAATCAATCACCGCAACAGATAAAATCAGCTCCAAACGAAGTGCTTTCCATGTTAAGCAAATCCGGCATCTGGCTGCCAAGGAAATGATGTTTTGTTTCTAACGGACAGCCTGGGGGCTGAGGTGTGGGAATGGTGGTCTCCAGGCCCTCGGCAGGAATCGCAGCTATAGATGGAACTCCACCACCATCTGCTGGACAGACTGAAGATGGAGCTGGGATCATCCGTGTTTGTTTGCTAGTGAAATGGCAAAATCCCTCTAAAGAAAAAGGTTAAAAATGTCAGGGCCAAAGTTCTTACCCGCCCTGTTTTCTGGCCATCGGGAATTTTTCTACACGTGGACATAAGTGGCAGCTACACATCTCCTTTGGAAAGTGTGTTTTTATTTAATTTTATTGCAGCCCTGATAGGTCTGAGAGGCAATTCTTATGGCACAAAGTACGGTCTGAATGCAAAAGCAGGCAAACAGTGGGGAAGGAGTGTTTCCTTAGGCAATTTAAACAAAACCCTCTTATGTAGTTTACACAGTAGGGAGCAGTCAGCCTCAGGGTTAACCCCCTGCATGAGAGTGAGTTGGGAGAAAGAAATCGCTGTACCAGAGCTCACGCGGACAGTGGAAATTGCTATGGTCACATAGCAATACCAGGGAGAACTGAATTTTTTGTATTGAAGAAGAAATCATCCTAAGCTGGTTGGACCAGGAGTGTCTCCCCTCCCCTCGTTTATTCCTACCTGCCGCGATGCTGCCGGGTGGCCAGGACCTGCCCGGGTTCGCTGCCGTGGGGCAGCTCAGCAGGGCAGGGGCCCGTCCCGCTGAGGGGCAGGGATGCGGCAGAGGTGCCCGGCGCAGAGCCGCACCGCGCGGGCGCCAGCGCAGGACGGCGTAGCACCGCGCACGGTAACGCCTGCGGAACTACGAAGCATCGGCCCGCCCTGCTCCCTGGGTCCTGCAGGGTGCCAGGCCATCACCTCCTGGGCACTGAGGGACCTTCTAACAAACACAGAGCGTTGCGTGGTATTCCCACGGTCACAGCTGGAGACGCTTTCGGCGCCAGGAGCCGAGTCCTGTACCTCCTCCTGACAAGGGGGGAGTCGGGGCTAACGCTCGCTGCCCTCTCAGCTGAAGCTGGTACCCTTGGTGCGCCTGTGTGCCGGCCACAGCATCCACCTTCGCCCTGAGGAAGAGATTTTCCCCTTTGCTAAACTCTTCACACCTTCGCCTTTTCACATGACCGACAGTAACAATCCCCAAGGAAGTGACCAGGCTGTCTCCAGCAGGTCCCGCATACCTAAATATTTCCTGCACTGAACCCACCTTCCAGTTCATGCCGAGTCCGCAGCAGGGCACGACACAGCAGGCTATTGCAACAGCAATGTCTCAAGGCTGCTGCACCATTTAGATCTGATTCTTTAATAAATGAAGAAGTGAGGCTTTAATAAGAGATAAGGGAGCCTCGGACTGCCGTGCTCAGACTAATCTTTTAATGGTTGAAAATGATAGACAAGCTGCTCCAATTTCTTATCTAGCATTTTGCTTTGAATTATTAATAACCAATTTGTACTTAATTTACTTAGTTCAGAAAATTAACTACATGTGTCACTGGTTCCAACATTTTTCATTTTTACTGCCTTCTGCATTGGCAGTATATAAACCAAGTATATAATTCATATAAACCAATTAAAAGACAAAAATACACACACAACCTCCTGCCCTGGTTCACTCTCCTAACTCTCTGGAGTATATCCAGAAGTACCAGATTCTAGTATTTGTACACTTCTTTGCTTCAGACTTCCTTAAACTACAACTTGGATTAATGATTACAGCTGGTAAAGGGATAGAACTGTCCTAGTATCTAAAATAGTTTTCACAGGCTCTTAGAGAAAAAGAAACATTTGGGGTTCAAAGGGACAGAATCTGCAATTTTGAGGGAAAAATGGAGGAGTTCCAAAACTTATCACTATAATTAATTCACATTATATATAAGTATTACAAAAATGTAAACACAAGACATATCTAAACTTCCCCGTCTCCTGGGAACAGGAGACATTCACTCCTTCCATGAACAGGAACATTCACTTTATTGCATGTAATGATTTCTTTCGGGCATTTAAAAAATATTTTTCAAGGAATGTACCCTATGGCATGGCTTCCTCAAAACATAATTTCTTTGCATAGAACATACTATTCTGCAGCGTAGTGTTAAAGTTCATCTCATTGAGTCAGGCTGATCATTTTCAAAAATAACAAATAACATTGATTCAGGAAAAGAAATATTACTAGATTACAGAATCACAGAATCGTTAAGGTTGGAAAAGACCTTTAAGATCATAAAGACCAACCATCAACCCAACACCACCATGCCCACTAAACCATGTCCTAAAGTGCCACGTCTACATGTTTTCTGAACTCTTCCAGTGATGGTGACTCCACCACCTCCCTGGGCAGCCTGTTCCAATGCCTGACCACTCTCTTGGTAAAGAAATTTTCCCTAATACCCAATCTAAACCTCCCCTGGTGCAATTTGAGGCCATTTCCTCTCGTCCTATTGCTAGTTACTTGGGAGAAGAGACCAACACCCATCTTGCCACAACCCCCTTTCGGGTAGTTGTAGAGAGCAGTAAGGTCTCCCCTCAGCCTCCTCTTCTCCAGACTGAACAGCCCCAGTTCCCTCAGCCGCTCCTCGTTAAGACTTGTGCTCTATACCAAGCTAGTCTTAATCAAGCTAGTCTCCAAAAAGAAGATGAGATGAAGCACAGACAGAAATATACTTGCTTTTTAACTCACCAATTTTTAAGGAAACAGGATTTTCTGATAGGAACAACAATAAAAAAAAAGAGTATTCATTAATTTTAATTACCATGTCCGGATCCTAAAGGAGCTTATTTTTATATTTTGGGGGCTCTGTTTGAATGAGAAAGCTGAGTCACACAACCAAAGAGTTGTTGTTAAGGACAATGAGAAGTACCTGGGAACAGGAACAGTTGCAAGGATGACAAGTGTCTGAACCTGTAGCACACAGGAAGAGAAAACAGGGGAAACTGGAGGCTATAAATGGCCAGACAAACAGAGACACAAAGGGTGAGATTTGTAGGCAAAGATGCTGAATTATGATAATTAAGTTTAATGAAGGGGAACTATCAACACTGAAAAAGGGGTTTTACAGCCTTCTGACAGGTAGTAGTTAATTGGCCTTCTCCATCCTGCAGAGACAAAAGGAAAGGTGATTCAGAAAGATGCCTAGCACCGCTGCTAAAATTAGATTTCAGCTAAATTTAGAGAACACGTATATTAACGTCTCCGTAAGGTGAGCCTGTAAAACTTTCCACAGATATACAAAATGCTTAACTGGGGAAGAAAACCAATCTATCAGCCCTTTCTCAGCCTCATCTGAAGAAGGACAAGAAACCAAAGGTGAGAAATTAATTTTATAGACACTCTCCAACTAGCTGTTAACAAACCATGTTGGGTACCAATTACACGGCAGCCATCACACAGTACAGAGCTCACTCTTAAAGAGGCTGCTTGAGTATTTTTGAGGGATCCTGGAAAGTCTTCCAAAGAAAACGCATTATGCTAAAATACTTCCACTGTCAATTCTGTGACATATATAAATGTTGTTCTTTTCTTTGGGTAGATACAATCACAAGAGCCTGAACTCACGAGATAACAGAATCACACAGAATCACAGAATCACTAGGTTGGAAAGGACCTTTAAGATCATCAAGTCCAACCATTAATCCAGAACCACCATGTCCCCTAAACCATGTCCTGAAGTGCCACATCCAAACGTTTTTTGAACACTTCCAGGGATGGCGACTCCACCACCTCCCTGGGCAGCCTGTTCCAATGCCTGACCACCCTCTCAGTGAAGAAATTTTTCCTAATATCCAATCTAAACCTCCCCTGGCGCAACTTGAGGCCATTTCCTCTTGTCCTATCACTAGTTACTTGGGAGAAGAGACCAACACCCTCATCGCCACAACCCCCTTTCAGGCAGTTGTAGAGAGCGATAAGGTCTCCCCTCAGCCTCCTCTTCTCCAGACTAAACAACCCCAGTTCCCTCAGCCGCTCCTCATAAGACATGTGCTCCAGACCCCTCACCAGCTTCGTTGCCCTTCTCTGGACACGCTCCAGCACCTCAACATCCTTCTTGTAGGGAGGGGCCCAAAACTGAACACAGTATTCAAGGTGCGGCCTCACCAGTGCCGAGTACAGGTGCACAATCACTTCCCTACTCCTGCTGGCCACACTATTCCTGATACAGGCCAGGACGCTGTTGGCCTTCTTGGCCACCTGGGCACACTGCCGGCTCATATTCAGCCGGCTGTCAACCAGCACCCCCAGGTCCCTTTCCGCCGGGCTGCTCTCCAGCCACTCCTCCCCAAGGCTGTAGCATTGCATGGGGTTGTTGTGGCCAAAGTGCAGGACCCGGCACTTGGCCTTATTAAACCTCATACAGTTGGCCTCTGCCCATCGATCCAGCCTGTCCAGATCCCTCTGCAGAGCCCTCCTACCCTCCAGCAGATCAACACTCCCACTCAGCTTGGTGTCATCTGCAAACTTACTGAGGGAGCACTCAATTCCCTCATCCAGATCATCTATAAAGATATTGAACAAGACTGGTCCCAGAACCGAGCCCTGGGGAACACCACTCGTGACCGGCCGCCAGCCGGATTTAACGCCATTCACCACAACTCTCTGGGCTCGGCCATCCAGCCAGTTCCTCACCCAGCAAAGAGTAAACCCGTCTAAGCCTCGAGCCGCCAGTTTCTCCAGGAGAATGCTGTGGGAGACGCTGTCAAAGGCTTTACTAAAGTCTAGGTAGACAACGTCCACAGCCTTTCCCTCATCCACTAGACGGGTCACCTGGTCATAGAAGGAGATCAGGAACGCAACAGTCAAGGCACTGGTAAACCCAGAACTCAGGAAATACCGCTTGGCTTTCGGCACTTCCAAAGCATGGTCCAGGATAAACTTAATCTGTTAAACTGTAACCCTGTTACAGAGCTAATTTGTAATCTGTTATTGTAATCTGCCAGGAACAGTCTCGAAGCTGAAAATGCTGGGGGCAGGATTCCTCACCCATTTTCCAGCCACTGGGGATTTTACGGCTGGCAGGGCTAGGAGGCTCCTATGCATTTCTCCGTGAAAATGCTCACCCAACGCCCAAGATGCAGTGCAGAGGCACAGTGATGTTACCCGCTTTGTTCTCTGTTCCTTTCCTCATCACTGCTGGCACTCCATGTGCTTTTTGACCAGCAGAGATACTAAGCAAACATCTTTACGGAACAACCTTAATAAAGCCTTCATCTATTTTATTCCTGAACGACTATAGGAAGAAGAAGTATAATCCATGTTAGAGCTGCTCCTGATCTCGGGTAGACCCAGGGAGACCACCAGCCAAGAACCTGACCAAGCTGCTTCTGCACATGTTCCGCCCAGGAAAGGTGCCCAGAGACAGCAGGCAGAGCTTCGCCTCCTGTCCATTCTGCTCACCACCACGCAGCACGGCGCAACTGGCAGGGACAGGGACCCAATACCCAGAACAAGGGAAACATCAGCCCACTCAGACCATCTAGTTCAGTGCTTCTCTATGCTCACAGTAAAAAGATTTAAAAAGTAAAATGATTCTTTCCACTGCAGCTGAAGACTAAACTCTCCCAGCAGAGACCTTATCAACCTGAACGGCCTGGAAAGTTTTCCCTGTTTGTCATTCATGTGCAGGCGCAAGGTACCTTTGCATGCCTGCCCTTTTCATAACAGCGTGCCAGTTCTGACTCACGTTCTGCCCATGATCTGCCTGTAAAGTGGAGTTGTTTTCCAAAGAATTGCTACGCAGTCAGTTTGTTTCTTCTCCTGAGCTTGTGCATTTAGTTTTTCTTCTCTCAGTTGCAATACCTTGTACTTCCCCCGCTGAACTGCATTCTTCTGCCTTCAGATCTTTCAAAAAAATGTATCATTATCATTGGGATCATGACAACCTCCAGTGTACTACCTGGCTCTCCCAAATAGTGTCACCTACGAATGTAAAGAGCAAACTCCCTCCTCCATTCCCCAGGTCACTAATGAACATACCAAATAGACAAGACTTGGAACAGATGCTAGCAGAATCACGTCCACTACTAATAGTAATTCTTCCACATCATAATTCATCCATTCTCACTGTGAATTGTGCTTAAAGGAGAAAAAAATAAAAAAATCCACTTAGTACCTGTACACATGCAGCCTTCTTCAAACTACCATCGCTTGCTAATGAAAGTACATGACAGCATCAGGAGTGACATGTAAATGAGGAACAAAAGAATAGGTTCACAGGTATCACTAAACCTATGCATGGCCTTAGACATGTTATCTGATCTCCATGTCGCCTCATCTGTCGCTCCATAAAACATCTGAGTCTAAGAGACTGCAAGTACTATCAGTTTAAGAACTGATATTATTACTATGCTGGTGAACATCCTTTTAATCCAAATTACTCATAGTAATTATTCCATTGAAATTTTGCATTGCATAATTACATACACATGTATTTGTATAACTAATAGTTATACAAAAATGAATGACCTTTGTTTCTGTAACTGTCAATGCTTTATGACAAATGAAATCTGAAAGTCTCTTTGGGGCTTATGGTCTCTCAGGTCCGAACTCTGGCATAACACGCAGCAATCAACATTTCATATATGTTTCTTCCCAAATGCCAGAAAGTTCCTTATTCTAATGACAGGATCAACTATGCTACTTTTTGGACAATTACATTAACAGGTGGGCCAACTTGCAGAAGAATTCATAAGGATGATACTTCTCACCCAGCAAATGCAAAGTGCAATGAAGAGCTATAAAAGACAGAAGAAAATGTTTCAAGCAGCAATTCCGATCAATGTGGATCATACCTTGAAAATACAGGGCTGCTGAAAACTTGGTGTACTGTAAGAGAGAACAAAGCAGAGAGCTCAAATCAAGTGATCCTTCTAAATAAGCCTGACAAGCTTTTATTACAAGAAAACTGAATTAAGCAAAAACCGGAGATCAGTGCTTTATCTGACATTTGGGATTTTAACAGACTGAGAAATAGGAAGACATTTCCAGAAAGAATAACATGTAAGGTCATCACCAATAAGAATTGGGTTTTATTCAAGCTATTGACAATAATTGAATTTTAGTTTCCTAGCTCAGCCTAGATTTGTCAATTAATCGAGCCTTGCTTGCATGTGAACATTGCTAGAGGCTTCTTAAAGAATCAGTTGATTACAACTTTTTATTTTTTTTCTGAAGGGTGAAACAGCATCCCTCCTTCTCAATTTAAGTAATGATCATCTATGCAGGTTTTATTATATTAAAGCCCCACTCCAATTGATTCACATTTGCCAGATGCTGTCAGAATTGCTGACAGGTGCTTATTGCACTCCAGGTCACCTTGAAATTGCAACGAGAAGGGACAGTCTGCAGCGTCAGAGAGCAGTCCCAGAGTCCTGAATGACCCACCCCTCCCTCTAAGGCAAGAGGAACTTTCAGCGCCTTTAAAAGAAGCAGCTACGTACAAGAACCTTGCAGGGATGGGGAAATAGAGAAGTAAAATGGCACCTCTGCTTTGCAACAAAACAGACGGTGTCTCAGGAGTCAGGCTGTCACCTTGATTTGCTTTTTAAATGGTTTTGCTCCAGTATATACACTGGGAGAGATACATCTACAATGAAAGCTTTTCATGGTTTAATTTCAGAAACAACCTGGAATGGGACAAAGTTACTGAATAAATTATCTTAGCAGGTTATTTAAAAAAAACAAACAAAAAAACACTAGAAGAGGTTGTTAAATGTCATATTAGCAAACAGTTTAATTTATTAAAATGACTCCAGTACACCTCTGTGCTTCTACAACAGACACGGCATTACAGGCAACGGGTAAAACATGGTAACATTCTCAAGGAAGCAGTATCAGCCCCATTAGCACAGAAACACAAGAGCCACAGTATCTTACATCACCTCCCAGCTCAACCTTCTTCTACATGGTGATCCTGATACTTCTCTGTGAAGCGGGCAGTCAGTTGAACGCAGGTGTGCATATATGCTTCCTAATTAAAGATAGGTGAAAAAAGCCCTATACTGTCAAAGAGAAGGCAGGTATGCCTCTGATGTCAGTGTGAGTAGAAAATAAATGTATTAACAAGTTTATGATCCCTGGGGGCCTGGGTAGCTGTGGCAGCAAGGGAAGTAAAACTCTACATTTCCATCACTCTAAAAATGTAACACCTATAGGATGCATATAGAAAGATTAAGTTTCTCATATCATGAAAGACCCTGGCCCAAAAAGACTTGCACACCTGAGTAATATGCTCTTAAGAATGACGAGACTCATGTAAGTCTTTATAAGAGGAGGAGTCTTAAAAATACATTTGTGGTAATTCAGGGACAGTCCTTCCTTCTTTACTGGTTAACTTTATAAAAATTAACTCAACCTGGCATTCTGTCAACACAGGAAACATGGGAGGTTAATAAAATTAGAAGACACTGAAGGTGTAAATACAGTGCAAAAGTATTGGTTTTAGTTTTTGAATGTTACAGCCTGATAATTTTATATTCTGTGCTTTATTTTCAGGGAAAAGCATAGTTGTCGTGTGTCATAATATACACGCTCACATACATATGTATACATACACACTTGCTGCAGAATGCAAAGGCTTCCAGTGGCATATGATTTGTAGTACTGACTTCTCACATGCAGGTTTTTTTCTTACAAAAACAAACCATTTTAGAGGTGCCCCCTCCCTCTGCATATTAAATGTAGTAATTAATGGGTATTCACATGCATTATTATCCTACCCACTCACTGATTTCTATTAACCAGATTTTTAAAAAAAAATTATTTTTTTTTTAAATGTAAGCCATAAGTTATTTTAGTTGCAACACCTAGCCAGAATACTCCAGTGACCACAGTACTGGGTTGTATGGTAAGCAATACATCAGTTGGCAGAACCTTCTTAATAAAATGACTCTAGTTTTGTTTGCTTCATATTGCTTCATTTTTTAAGATCTTTTTTTTTTTTAATGTAGAGTCTTCACTGTTAGTACACTTCAGATTTACTGAAATGCAATAAACTGAGAGCTCGTTATTCAGAAGCACCTAGTCTTTTTTTGACATTAAATGGAAGCCATCAGCAACAACCGTTATATGGAGCATTGATCGGGTTAATGACCAGTGCACATTAGCTAGTAGGAGATGAAAATGTTTTCTAAATAGCTAGTAGACTTCACAAAACAACTTATGTGCGATGTAGTCACTATCCTGCTGAGACAGCAGCAGAACATGTAAGAACAAAAGCAACTCTAGGGTCAGTTTCTATCTATTAATGTAGCTTTGGTTCAGACATTCTTTGAGTGTTGTAGAGCACCTGGTTTAGTGACAGAACACATGCGTCTCACAGTGCTAACAGTATAATGCTAATAAACTATAAACCGCAGGTTTCAAATATTAATAGCATTTAATAAAAAAATTTACAGAAATATTCTTGTTGACAAATGTGCAGTACAAATGCAAGCTCCTTGGCCACAAAATCAAATTGTGTGCATCAGTTTTGTGCTGGCGTAACAGTGCAAATGCTGGGATTCAAGTATGTTTGTCTCTATGTTAAGCAACTGAGACTACATGATGAAGTTTGGGGGATTTTCTGCTCATGAGGGCAGGACACGAGAATTAGGCAAAACATTGCAGTAACTGAAATGCTTCATTTCCCTCATATAGAAGGCAATCTAAATGAGGAAATAAAAACATTTCACAAGAAACCAGCTTCACACACCACCAAGTTATTGCTTCAGCTAGAACAGGTGTACCAAAATACAGGACTATAGGTCACAATCTAATCTCCACTCACATGAAGAGAAGATGAAATCTATAGTGCAAGTCCTCCATGCAAAAGGATCAAATCGCAAGACCAGAGTCCTGTTTCACAGGACAGAATTTATTCATCATTCAGTTTTGTCTGTGACTTTTTTTTTTTGTCAGTCAGATCAGAGTTAAAAGTACACTGTTTATGATATTTGCTTCTAGAGGTTACTACTTCATGCCAATTTAGACCTGCTCAGCAACAGAATACAATATGAACACTCATTTCCAAAGAATTGCAAAAGTTATTGCTGAAATTTTTATGGCCAGAATTAAAAATTATTTCACCAAATCAAGTGTTTACTCCACTTTAAAAAAAAAATCTGACATTCTATTAATTAAAAAAAACCCCAACAACTTAATAGCTTTTTTCAATTAAATAATAATCTAAGATTTTACAAGATATTCACATTAAGGCAACTGTCTCCTGACTTTCATCTGGCTGAATGACAGATGCCGTAACAAAAATAAGAATGCTACTCTCACATTCTTCATGACAGCAGTGATTAGTGCAATTTACCACGGCACTACACAGCTCTAATAGTGCAAGGTGTGCCTGCTAACAGTGTTTCTCACAATCATTTGCTACATGATCATTATTCTCAGATGTCTGTAACTTATTCTCATTAGAATTTTGGCATTTATGTTAACATTTATGAAAAACTATGGCTTTATCCATGAAATATATATCGTGCCTAAGCAAAATTTTTAAACCATTTATTTAAAACAATAAAACGGAATTGGAATTAGAGTTACTTGTTTATGCCATAAGCTGTGTTGCCACTAACCTCAAGATCTCAGGGTTAGCTACAGAACACAAATATGTGTATTTGTGCACCTGTTACAGTCTTTAAAATTATATTTAAAACATAACACTGATAAAACTTCACTCTTCATTTTAAATCTAATTCTAAGAATTTATGTTATTTTTTGCAACGTGTTTAATCACTTCTATCTAAAGTGTCATCTGAGTATCGCTGTATTACAACAGTATTGGGACTGTAAGAAACCCATAAATGCATACACAAGAAGGCACTTGTCTTCCAGTAGTTCAAGTCAGAGAAGGCCTTACCCAGACAGTGGCACCTTACACTTTGAAGGATTAGCAAATGTCCCCAGGCTTTGACACAGTCTCAAAACCTGTCTTCATGTCCCTGGACAAAGGTGCAATTACGTGGTCTATAATACCATGAAGCTCATGATGAATTCCAGTAGTTTTTGCCTGTTGCGCTGAGGTAGGAACGTAGTGCTTAGCTCCAAAATGGTGTCTCTTTCTTGTTTCGTCTGATTGAAAACCTAAAGCACAGCATGAATATAAGTAAGTATCACCATGTTCAAGGAATCTCCTTTCTTTTGTGATTAAAAGTTTACGGTCTATAGTAATTTGCCCTCATTTACAAGACTTTTTTTTTTTTTCCCCTCCTTTCTTGAGGGCTTAGATGGCAATGTCTTTAGATATTAGAATTCACTCAATGTTGAAGCTCTTCAAGCGGTGTGGAAGAAGAGAAACTGAGAAATAAGCACAGAGTGTGATAGACAGAGAGCTCCTAACATCAAGGGGTAAAGCACACCCTCAAAAGGCACCTGAACTGAAAGTGTTAGCACTTTGAAAACAAGAATTCAGATGTCATGCTCTGAATAGATGCTCAGCAGATGCTATCCAGTTCCACTTTTCCAACTGTAGAATAAGCTAGAATTAAAATGATGGATTTTATATGTTCTTTCTTCACAGTGCTCACAGTCCACAGGGAGATATCTTTACTATAGGCTAACTATTGTTAGATTATTTAATACAGCAGAATTCAAGGACAAAGACTTCAAAACCCTTAACTAGCCTAATGTTGATGCTTTCAAAATTATAATACTAAATCCCACCTGGCATTCAGAAAGCCAGGTCACTCTGATGAAAGAAACTCCTCATTTGCAAAATCTAGATAGGCAATTTAAAATTCAAAATGACAGTGGTAAAATGCAAAACTGATCCGTTATTTTAAACATCTGTGTCCTTACAGTGGACACGAGAGGTCTGTTAGGATGGGTCTACTGGAGCATCAATCACTGCTAAGCCAAAATTCAGTAACTAATACTTTTTGAAGATTTACGTAGTCCTTCAAAATAAGATTTAGCTGTCACTAAGCACAGAGCATGCTCTCAGCCTTCCAACATTGCCACTGATGTCCAATAAGGACATAGAATGGAGCAGAGAAATTTCACTTGCTGTGAATAAAAATGTTTAGTCACCTAGCCCTCATCTAGACAGGTTTTCTCAGGGGCAAGAAGTGCCCTGTTCTGCAACGTGCGCTCTTCTCCTACAGCCCTAAGCTTTAAGGAACTCAAAATGCTCAAAACCCACAATACATCTGCAGAGATACATTCACATATTTTAAACTGACACTGAACAGGTTCCATGAATTATCTAAATTGTGCTCATTATTAAAGTGAAACTTAACAGTCTCCAAATTCAATCACTGAACACTTACCCCAATTTCCTTGAAGACTTTCACTGCATTTTTCACATGACTGTAGGTAGCACTTTCAGCTGCAAGACAGAAAACCCAGAGATAAACAAACTGCAATTGAATTTGGGCTACTTTGTGCTAGGAGTATAGAATGAATCAAATCCAGTTCCAAAACCAGTTTAACATACCATATGCAGCAACATTCTTCTCCGTCCTGCTTATTAAGTGCCTGTGTAACTTTTGAAGGTATTCAGACTCTGAAACAGGACCACTAAAATTGTGCACAAAGATAACAGCAGAGCTATATGCCTCCAGTAAAGGTCCCAACAACCTCTGCAGGAAAGTGATGTACTGCTGGTGCTCTTGAGACTGGCTCACCTAAGAAAGGGCAACAAGACCTTAAGTGACAGAGACCAGCAGAAACAAGAAATGACCTGCAACACAGTACACAGCAAAATGGCAGCCCAAATAATTCTTAGTACAAAAAGGAGTATGGGGGCACACCACAGTACGTTATGAGAGCGTAACAAAAAAGCTGTTTACCACCAGTGATGAAATAGGCACTGCACATCACAGATCAATGCTACTTTTTTTCTCATCCAGGATATCAGTAACTATTTTCCTAAGATAAAATTGAAGACATCATACTGTTCTGCAGCCAACAGAAGGGTTGTCATACAGTCACAGAGATGGACATAAGTTTCTAAGTTTTAACAAGATATCCTAAAGAGTGTTTGTGTCAGCTCTGCGAGAAAACTGATACTATGTCTAAAATCAACATGATCAATCTATGAAGTGAAATTTAGGCTGAAAATAAATACTAGCACAATATGCCACTTTTCGAGTGCATGCTGTCAGTAAAGAATAAAACATTTAGACACTAAGACACTCGAGCCCTCAGTTTTCATTACACTAACCATTGTGTTAACTCTTGCACCTCCCTATAAGATTATTTTATTTTTCTTCAGCTGTTTTCCCCATGGGAAGGAGAGAAAGATGTTTTACTGACTGTAGCAAAATACAACCGACTAATACTGTGAACCAGAAAAAAAAATATCATTACTCCTCCTGAACTAGTGAAGTAGTTTGTATGTCTTTCAACAGGCTCCAATGTTATTAGCCTTAGGATAATATTACCTTCAGATAGCAATCTCTCTGCTCTTCTCCAAAATCACTATCTTCATCTTCCTCGTCGCTTCTCCAAGATAACGGCTCAGGGAGTTTTTTATCCCACTGCTGCTCTGTAGGACTGGGGCTAACATCCTCCTGATCATCCTGCTTAAATTTGAAAGACAAGGTGGTAAATAGATAAAAAACCCAAACTGAGACAAAACAATAGGTTTATTTTATAATCTCATCTGACTTAATCAGTCATACTAACCAATGTTTAATAAAAGCTGGTGAAACCCAATTACAGACAGGGTTGAGATTAAGCAGACAGAAGAGACATTTGGTGAAAAAGACCATTTTTCTATAGTTTATCTGGATCTTCCTACCCGAGGCCATGAAGTAGCAGTTGCCAAGAAAGTGTTTTCAGTTGTGTTATGATAAAAAGTTGAGATGCTATCTGGATATGGATGTTGCTAACCTCCGTACTACTGCTGCCTTAAAGACAGAGTAGTAAACTCCGTGTTACTATATTAGAACAGCTAAAATATCAATTAATGCAGAATGCCACAAGTTGCTGTTTGGAAGTGATAACTTACTACCTCTAACGATGCTGTTCTTGTATTTGTCCCCATGTGAGATATTGCTTTTAATCACAGTTTTAATCACAAAGGCCCCAAACTGTTTAAATCTCAACTACGTTGAGACATTAAGGCCCCTTCACCTGTTGCATCACAGCAATTGCCTTCTGCTAATCACCCTGACAAGCAGCATCCAAGATTAGCCTACAAATGCCCCACAGTAATCCACCCTTGGAGCAAGACATGGATTTACACTTCTACTTATTAGCAGGCAGGTGTCTTAGGTAAGTATACATTTCTTCAGGCTTTTGAGATGAGTGCGTGGCAGCAAGAATACGATTGGTGGAATTTATTAACTTGAATATTGTGAGGGGAAAAAAAGTAGTGTTTGTTGTTTGCTTTTCATCTATTTAGTAAAACCATCTATTTTAGTAAAACCATTAATTAGTAAAGCACTTTGTAAAGTTGTAAAGTATTATAAACTTCCCTTGCAAGAGCATAGTGAGGTAATCTGCCAGAAACGATATGCACAAATGACAAATACATACATACTAGATGTACTTGAATAGTGATTTCGTTCTGTTGTGCAATAATGCAGGTCTATCAGAAGTTCGGGTGTACAGTAACTGAGGCGCAACAGAAATATTCCACCTGACTGATCAACGTCTGATGCAACGTTCTATTTCAACAATGCATCTTCAGAAATGAGTTTTAGAGATAGTAAATACACACTCGAAAGAATAAGGGAAGCCTTAGTGTTAATCATTTGCCATTATTTGTTTTGCTCAAAGCAGTAGAATAGAAAGATTTTTTCAAAGGTCACCAGTGTTAATTCCATTTAGAAATGAGAAACAGGCAGCATTAAAACCAAATTGATAACAGACACTTTGTAGATGTGATTACTGTTGTAAAATTCACGACAAAGAAAAAGGCATCTGCAGCAAGTGAAGAATGATGTCCTCCCAATCTTACACCCTGATCAAATGTTTTATTTTGAATGAAACGACGGCCACAACATAAATTCAAAAAAATACCAAAAAATACCAAAAAGATCATTATGTGTTAGGAATATTTCTTAGATTTTGAAGTAGACACTAGAATCACAGGAAAAGAATTTTTGAAGAAAATAAGCATGGATCAGTCAAGCTCAATTTAATGGGAAATTTATCAATGTGTGAATGCCAGCAGTAAACTGAAATAATTAGAAGGGGCAGAAGCTAGCTACCTTTCTTAGAGAAGAGGTTGTAAAAACCCCACAAACATTTCCAATCTCTCCGAAGTCATGGAACAACTGTTTGCACTGATTATGCAAACTCTTAGTAATTTAAAAGAAGTAAGCAAGTACAGAAGTTTTCTAAGTTTAAAGAAATTTATTGATGGAATATATCTCCTTTTTAAGCACTCAAAATGTTGCTCTAGTGGTGTATATCAGACAGCACAGATAAATATTTATATACTGCCTAATACCTATCTATATCCCAGCTATACACAGCAAAGTACCAGACTCAGCAACTGAAACTTACAGAAGAACCCTGAAGACAAGTTTTACGCTTGAGTAGACAGAGGTGCATATCTACCGCTGTCCACATCTATTTTCCTCATCTGTCCCTAGGCATGGAACATACAGTTTTCTTCCTAATTCTCTGATAAGCATTCATTTTTGGATTTACCTAATAATGATTACAATCTAATGCATGACAACATGTCAGTACTTCAGATAAAAAGTAAGCAGTAGTAACTCCAAAGGAAGAGAATGTTTAATACCCAGGTATGTCAAGTATATAGTACCTGTGGTTACATATTTTAAAAATGGAAGCGTGTATCAAAAGATAAGCAGTAAGATTAGAGTGAAGCAGTGGCCATTAACAAATAAAGCAGCTTTAGCCTCCTTTGAAACTGGAAATGTGCAAGATGAAAGCAGCCAAATATGTAACTCTGTTCCATGATGTCTTTAAATTTTGTTGCTTCCTCCTGGGCAAGCTGTGCACAAAAAGAGTCTGGCAAGCAAAGGTACACTGAGTCAGCTGCCCTGTGGTCCCCAGGTTTTCTTTACACCATACAACTCTGGTGGATTGCACCACAAAGCGACTCCAGTACACCCCTGAAACTGCAAACCGTGCTAGCAGAGGAGGTTTACAACAATTTTGAGATGGATGCAAAGGAATCAAAGAATGACAAAAGATCTGGACTACTGACTCCTGTGGAGTAGAAAGTAAACATCCATGTAGCTATGCTACACTTTGAAAGGGCTCCAATACTAAAATAAATCCCCATTTTACAAGACAGTATAAAATATATGTCTTCCTTTCTAGGTTTAATGGTACAACAAAATTACAGAGTCACTCATACCATCACAGGATGACTATACACAAATGTCTGATGCTTATAAATATAAGAATGAAGTAGCATCAGTCCTGGACTTGTTAAGGTGTTACAAGCTTTCAGTAACACCATATATTTAGAACAAGACTCACAACCAAGAAGCATAAACTACCTATGGCTCAAATCAAGGACAAGAAACAAAACTCATTTAGTATCAACATCACCTTACCTCGGCCACCAGAAGAATACCATACTGTATCAGCCTTTCCACAGATTCATGGCAAACTTGATATATCATCTGGCAAGGCTGCACAAGAAGAGAAATGTACTGAAAAAATCACATCAATTTTACCCATTATAGCAACACCAATTCCCTGTTCAGTATGACCGTTTTAGATACAGCAGTATTATTTCTTTTAAGCAAGTTGTTAAACTTTTAGCAGCTTAATCCCAATGCAACACTCTTACGTTTATCCTGGCAGATAGGCAGTTGTTAAAAAAATTACAATGAAATAGGATATTTAAAATTTGTCCAAGTTTTTTTTTTTTTTTAAGAAATGCATCACTACACTGGTAGACAACCACATTAAATATTCTCCCCTTTTAATCGTCTCAAACCAAATTTTAGTTTGTTTGCAATTCTGGAATAAAATCATCATAAAACTAAAATAATTGAGACTCATACCAGTGATTTATTTGGAATTTAAAGGAAAGAACACTTTTTAGAAATGCCCTTATGTGTTTTGAAACTGAGTAAAAAACCAACCTCTTTTACATTGTTCATAATCATGTGGGAAATATTTTCTAATTTAAAAGAAAATAAAATCAATTAACTCTGAAAGCAGAAGGATAAGATTATTAAAGAACCCCACCATCTGAGCTACATTGGTTCCTAGACAAAAATACCAAATTTGGTTTATGCTTCATTTAAAAAGGCACGAGTCAGAAATACATGTGCAAATTTAAGTACTAATTCAAGAATTCCAAGTAACTTCTAAGAAGTTCTAGAAGAATTCTTTCTAGTAAGAAAAATACATATCTAGCACCTTAAATTGCAAGTATACAGAGTGTAAGTATACCAAGTATCTGAAAACAGATAACACAAGCTCTCTTCAGTGTTTTGTAACAAAACAAAACCTGAAGTCAGACCATGTTTAAAATTGCCACTAAATACTAGGTGTGGCACACTGTGACTATTGCACTCCTATGCAAATTAAGAGTATCTTTAGAATCTGGAGCCTTAGTTCCCAGTGTAATTTCAATCATCTATGCAAACTCATATGAGTTGGGTACTCTCAAACACTTGTATTTGTTTAAGTTAAAAAAATACTTAAATAGTTTGGGCAGAATGCGATGTTGTGATGGTCTAATGACATAAGCAACACAAAATCTGTTAGAAGGCATTAAGAAGCCCAGCCTCAAATTGTGGGAAGCTGACAGAGATAAAGTGAGCAGCTTTTCTTTCTCAGGAAAGGCTTAAAGCCAGCAGAGCAGAAACGCTGCAGGCTCACACCAGCATCACCTACTTAGCACTTGCCCAGAGCAGCAGGCGGGCACACAGTACGTATCCCCTAAAACGGACTGACTGATTTTGTCACACCTTGCCAAGGAAATAAGGCAGTGAGAGGAGTGTGGCGAGATAATTCAGGTGGTGTCTTAGACCAAACATCTTTTGGATAAACTGTTCTGATGGAACTACATTCATTCAAATGTTCACTTCCTTGAGGCAAATGGGAACGCTACTATTTGCCTTTTTCAAACAACGTTCAACCTCTTGATACCCATTATTATTTGACTGTACCTACAGTGAACATATCAAAATTCTAACACTTGAAGAAAGCATTATTTCTCTTTACAGTAACAAAAGCAGTTACAGGCAGAAAAAAAAAAATTGACAGGTGGACAACTAATGCAAGTACTTACTTACCAAAGATACAGTAAATTCATTAGAAAGCAAGTAACACAAGCTAGCAGCTTTTCGGACCAGGTGTTCTTGACTAATCAAACTGGGAGAACCACCGTTGATACCATTTCTGTACCTCCTACTCTGAACTGCATGAAGACTGCAGGCTAGAGCAGAAATAAACATAAGCAAAGTTTATTTTTCCAAAGAGCTTTATAGCAAAGGATACTTAAAACTTTTGTTTTGTCTATTTCTAGGCTAAAAGCAGCCAAACATTACACATGCAACTGAAAAATAAAGACAGAAGTCACCACTATTACATTTGTGTCCAATTAATATGTTCACGAGATTTTGTTTTAATCTCATATTAGTGACTGAAGCACAAATTTTGCCATGTTGGCTCAAAACTCTGACAGTGCCTTGCCTAAGGCAGTGACCAATACAGGAATACTTCCAAGAAAAATAAAGGATGATGAGAAAAATGAGTGAAACATTCTATGAACCAAACCCAAGTTTACTTTAAAATTGCTTTTGTTAAACATGGGCTGAAGCAGGGAGGGAAGAAACATATATATATATATATATATAAGTAAATCACATGAAAAATGGGGAGTGGGGAGGTTGTGCAGATATTTTGACTTCATGGGTCACAACAAATTCCTTCCTTCGTAAAACCCCAACACATACCAATAATGGCCTCTTTAATAAATACGTGAAGTACTCCATTGCTGTAGAAGTTGAGTTCAAAGACAGCAGGTATCGTTGTGCTGGGAGTGATGAAGAACTCATTGTTTCGGCTAGTGTTTGTGATATTTACACAGTTCCCCAACAAGTGGATGGCATGCATGACAACATCATCCGAGTTCCCTGAAAATCCCAAGTCAAAGTCACGGGCTAAGACCTCCTCCTTCATGGAAAAGAAATCTTCTACCAACCTGGAAAGATCAGTTCCCTGGAAATAAAATCAGAATCACAAAGAGAAACAATTTTTTTTTTTGCACAGGAGTTTATCTGTCAACCACATAACTATGTATATAGCAAACACATAAACAAGTCATTAATTTTCAAAAATCCAGAGCACAACAGGAGTATTATAAAACCTTGTTTCCACAGATATATTGTTAAAACAGTCCACAGGTGTTGAATTACATGGAATAACATGTTAAAGCCATGCAGCTGTTTGAGAATTAAAATTTTTTGTTTGCTTCTTGGTTTATTTCACAACCTGCAGAGATCTGAGCTGTTCTTTAGGAACATGTTAGAGATATATTTCCATAAACTATGCTATAAAATGAATTATTTTATAAATGAAAATGAACTACACTATAAAATTCAATTATCTGGGAATACTGTAATTAGCAGAACTTCTCTTCAGTTGTTTGAGGACAGGGGGAAAAGCTTTTCCTCAAGCACTTCCTTTCCTTGTTTTTGTCAAGATAGCTTCAGATCACATTGTAAAATGCTTCTTGGATCTCATTATTTTAGGAAATTGGAAAGACTGGATTGACAGGAATAGTGATACTGTCCTCAACTAGGAAGACTACATATCTGAACAGTGTATTTCAATTTTTTCTTCATTTACATGTAATAAAAGTTTCAGATTAGAGGCAGAAGGAATTTCAGAAAAAAAATGCTAAACACACTTCTAAGAGAAAAACATATTCTGCTATGCTCCCTGCACAACATTTCAGTTAAACATTAGCATCATTTTGCCATCGTGGTATAATATTCTAGCACCAAGGAACAGCAAAACTCATTTGAAAAGTAACAGAAGAGTTGCTAGCATATTCGATAGCGAATGTGTTTAAGATAAAAAACAATCTTAATACAATGAACCAAAACAATGTATTCTTTTTAAAAAGTTTAACTACATTTTGAATTACAAAAATCTATTTCCACAAGAGTACTTATTATCATCCCATCAATAATTCTGTGAAACAATGGCTTATCTTCAAGTACCACTAGTAACTAAAATATTAGCACTTAAACTACCTGAAATCCACTTTAATTTAAATGCATCTTTCTTCTTTTATTAGTACCATGCAATAGTAAAATGCATACTATTTTGATAGTAATAATAGGCCAAAATAATATTTGGCTATTCAGGAACCACAGAAGCCTTACCTGCCTGTGTCTGTACAACAGCAAACAGGCAACGATGTGGGTAGACATCACAGCACAGGACTTGTTAGCAGCTAGACATAAACAAGACAAACTCGTTAAGCACCCGAGAAGTTCAGAACATCATTACAAGAGAAAGACTACCCATTATTAAAAAAAAAAAAAAAGTGATACAGGTATAGAACTGTACCTTCTGAATTAAATATAAAGTGTATTATATCTATATAGTAACAATATTAATCAAAGTCACTTGAACTAAAAAGTCTGAGTAAATATCTAGTAAGCTAAGTACCATTTTGTATGCATCTCATACCGCAAATCACAGATCTACTGACTGAAGCATACACCACATAACCTATAAAACCTGGCAACACTGGTCCATGCAGCTAGATGAGTTCACCTGACTACTATCAAATAATGCCATTAGGACACTGCAGTATCTTCTCACATTAAGTGATAAGACACCATTGTATCAATATGACAAACAAACACTTCGTAGTACAGCAAGTTCAGTATACTAGTCCAAGGAATACAAAAGTTACCAAAACAAACAGAATAAAAAGCTTGTACTTAATCAGAAAGACAGTTTATTGAACTTTGAAGAGGAGGGAGGGAGGCAAAGGATGGAGAATTGTCAAAAGAGCATCTGAAGTCATGAAACGATCACCTCAATGGAGGGAATTGGGAAGTATGACATCAAACAGCAAGTTAGTTCATGCAATCAGCAAAACAAGACAGGTAGCTGACAAGTGATATCGTAACACTTACTGAACAAAATATGCTCAGCCAAGTTGGATATCAGCTCTCTTCTGAAGGGTTCACTGGTGATATCCCTGGAGTTGGGCAGTGAGGCCTCTGTCCCTTCATCTACAGTATCATTAGGTCTGAATACAGAATAAAAATTCGCATTATGACATTTAGATTTTGAATAAAATAACCCAGACTGATTTTTTTTTTTAATACGCTAACTGAACCACAGTGCAAAAAAACACTAGGCAGTCTGATAAGGGCACAAAAATGTTATGTGTGACAATCTCCACAAGAATTTTAATATCTATCAACTTTTATAGATTATTTCTTCACACTAAACAAAAATCAAGATAAAACTACCAAAAGAAAAATTGCAATACAGAACATTTACCTTGTCCTATGGCTATTCCTGACTTTGCCTTTACAACATTTGCACCCTACAACTCTTCCCTCCAATGAATATGGAGAACAGTGGATTAAGCAAATCTGCCTAAAAGGCAGTTTCCAGCCCAGCCTCTCTACAAACTAGAAATGGTCTTTTGTACGCACCTACAATTTTCTAAAGATAAATTACAGACTTTGTCTCTACTAGGACCACACAGGTTTTTACAAGTCAAGACAAGATCCTCAACTAAAATGTGTATCTGTGTAACAAATGCAGACCTAGCCCTTGAGCACAGTTTTGCACTTCTGAGTGACAGTCACCTCCTTGAATAAGGGATACTCACTCACAAGTCCTATTCGCTTTGGAATTACACCAAAATCCACCTGAAATGTTTGTGAGGTTTAAAAACGAATCCTTCATTTTTCGTTGTGTCACTTTTTCCCTAAGTTATTCCATAAAATTTAAAATTAAATTAACAGAGGTCACTAAAATTTAAAAAAGAAAAAAGTGCCTTCTCAAGCTTATTTAAACAGAGCTCGCCAGAAAGAATGCAACTCTGAAAATAAATTGCACAGTTACAATTGTGTAAGTTCTTAGTTTTTCTATACACACCTAGATTACCCTTAGGGAGTTCAAAGTACTGCTTGGAATGTAATGCAGAACACTAAGACAACAAACAAACAAACAAACAAGCCCCAACCTGTTCTTCCTCCCCCCAACATCCAAAAAAATCTCTACCTTGACGGAAGTATAGCTGGTAACAAAGCTTGTTCCAAAGAAAGAGGAGCAGGCACAGGTTTTTGGCTTTGGCTGTTTACATATTCCTGTTGAGAGAATATTTGTTATTTTTTTGTATTTTTTCACTTTATTCTTGCATTCAACTGATAATGTTATTACATGAAAGAGGCAATTATTCAAAAATGCAACCTTGATTAAAAATAGCTCACACTAAAAGAGCAGTAATAAGGTCACAGAAATTAAAAGTTTGCAACATTTTATCCACTTTTGATTTTATTTCATAAAAAGGCAAACTTTCCAGAACAAGGAATCTGACCTTCATAAAATAACACTGCAACAAAAACAATAGATAATCCCTGTCAGCACCCTGCTGGGAACAACTCCTTTGAAACTAGCTTCTCCATGATTAAATTAATGAGAAGTGCCTTGATTAACATGAATGAGAGGAAAGTCTAATATCCTTTCAGAACCAATACGAAGACTGTAGTTACTGCTTGCTGCTGCTTTCCTCAAACACCACGATACAGAACTTCGCCGTAGTAAACACCAGTGTAGAAACTCCAGTTGCAAGGCCCCTCACAGTGCTACAAACTGAAGCACCCAGGAAGCAGGCACGTACCACATGCTTGGAATTCTTGAATCCTGAATTTCTCAAAGCCAAGTACCTCTCCTTACAGGTTAGCATTTACATTACTCTGTTTTCAGGACGCTGTGTTCTTTCAGCTTCTATAAAGACTGATGTGGGAAACTAAAGAGCCACTTAACCTGCTGGTCAGGAAAACAGTTCCCTCCCAGGAAAAGACACTCACAGCCAGCTCACACTCTTCTGCTTCTCAGCCTGCGCTCACAGAACTGTCGGTGCCCAAAATTAACCCCCAAAGCTCCTCTCCTTTAGAAAAGCCTGCAGTAACATAACTACATCAACTGAAAAATACAGTTACACTTCCGCAAATCTTGGTTAAGGCATACTTAAGCAATTTATGTCATTTATTACCTTTCTGGAGTACAAAAATGAATACAAATGAGACCTGACACAGGTTGCTAGGAACGTATAGAGTGTCAGCATTTCACTAGATTAAGAGGGCAGATAACCTTCTTTTCCTTATACTGATCCAAGAACAATTGTTATCTCCCAACCAAGAATAGCCTGGAAGTGACCCAAGCCTTCTCCTTTGGAAGCGAATTAATATCTTTCCCTGCCACGCTAATTATAATGCAGTGCAGACGGTCACAATAATTTCATGCTGCAGTAATTGAACCCTCCAAAGCTCTCCAACCTTCTGCTTTTCTGAGAGAAGTAGGACAGAAAGAAGAACACCTAATTAATTTGAATAATGTTCTAGTAGGTTGTTATTACAGTAGTTAATCTTATTAAAGTAACACTAAAAATAAGGTATACTATAGCAAAACACAGATTAGTGAAATGTAGATAAATTAAGTATAGAACTAGCAGATTCTGCAGACATGAGAGAAAATGTGAAAGCAGATAGTACTGCACCACCCTATTACCTCAGAAACTACAGAACAGTATTTGGTGAACTGGTATAGCTAATAATTGTAAACTAGTAATAAACTATAACATTCAAAGAATATGCAATTTTTATGATATACGATCCATGATACTTTTATAGCTACTCATTTACTTAGCAGTTTTTAAAATCCTTATATAAATCCCCATACATAAATGTCTTTCCTCAACAACCGTGTAAACCATTCAATTACTCGAACTGGAGAACAGTATTCAGTTTCCTTCAACTTCAAACGTCTCTACAACTTAAACATGGTACAAGGATCATTTTAAAGACTGTTTGTTAAAACAAAACAAACAAAGAACCCCAGTGAGAATACTTACACCATTTTAAACCTAACACAACCCTTGATATCAACTTGGAGACTATTTCAGCTCAAATGTGTCCGAAGACAACCTTCAGCAAAACAGGGATACTTTTGTCCCATTGGAATGGACTTCAGCAGATAATGCTAGTGATAACCCACAAGGAGTAAAACCAAAATAAACGCATCCCACTATTGAAACAACAAAAATGTCAAACCTTAAAAGGATCTTCAAAATATCAAACTTACTTTTAAGGAAAATGGTTGTGCAAAATCTACTCTGACACACCCATAATTCTTCCGCAGCATTCTGAAGACTCCTCTAGCTATACTCCAAAGGCTTTCATTCTTCTTAGGCTTGCCCTGGAAAACATGGGTGGTTGTTTTGGGTTTTTTCCAATTTGCAATTAAAAGGTTATGTTTAAAATTAAAATGCAGACAAAACAAGGCCAAATCTTTTGACACACCTTACAACTTCAAGTAAATCTAGAGAGCTATTGTTTTCTGTATATATCCATTTGAATACATTATTTGTTATGTCATGAATTTGCATTTAGAAGTATGTCACCAGTCCCTATCAGAGAGGCTTTGTGATTAATGGCTCTATGCTCTTCAACACTAACACCAAGTACATGTGACAGAGGACTACTAGCTCATCATTTAACTATGTAACACATTTTCTTGCACATAAACAGAGACTCCCCTAGGCAAAACAAGTTGTTCAATTGCTCTTACCAGCTGTTCACTGTTATAGTGACCTTCAATTATGCGATCATAGGAGATTCCCACAGGTATAATTAGGACGTCAGGAGTAGCATTTGAGAAGAGAGCATCCACCACCACAGATAAAAGACCAGCTCTAGCTCCAGATGTCTTTCCACTTCGAGACCGTGTGCCTTCCAAGAATATTTCTAAAAACTGCTGCTGTCTCAACAATTCTTCTATGTGCTGAATACAAAACAATTGGAAAAGAGGAAAAAATAAGTATCTAATTATACTGGCAAATTCACATTTCAAATATATTGGCATCAACCATTTCCTTTTAAAAACATCTGAAGATCATGAGTTGGCATAAATACTTGGGAAAAAAACAAAAGCAGTAATTAATGCTTGACACAAACCCAAACCAAACTGCAATTGAATTTACATGAATATACAAGCAGTATAACATCGTTTGTTCAAGAACAGCATAGAATCATAGAATCTTTGTGTTGGAAGGGACCTTTTAAGGTCATCTAGTTCAACTCCCCTGCAATGAGCAGGGACATCTTCAGCTAGATCAGGTTGCTCAGAGCCCCATCCAACCTGACCTGGAATGTTTCCAGGGATGGGGCATCTACCACCTCTCTGGGCAACCTGAGCCAGGGTTTCACCAGGGTTTCACCACCCTCCTTCCATCTAGTTGATATCTGCCCTCTTTTAGTTTAAAACCATTACCCCTTGTTCTATCGCAACAGGCCCCGCTAAAAAGTCTGTCCCCATCTTTCTTATAAGCCCCCTTTAAGTACTGGAAGGCTGCAAAAAGGCCTCCCCAAAGCCTGAACAACCCCAGTTCTCTCAGCCTGTCCTCATAGGAGAGGTGTTCCATCCCTCTGATCCTTTTTGTGGCCTCCTCTGGACCCTCTCCAACAGGTCTAGCAGCATCTCCAGCAACAGTTGATCTAGCCAATTTTTATATCTCTCTCCTCCTGGTTCCTCAGTACATCCCATCTTCCAAGATGCAAATACAGCTATTATATTGAATGGCACAAAGGATTACATCAACCTATCATAAACAGAGACTTCCATTAAGTTGACAGAATCAGTGTAGATATGACCCAGTACAAAAGAAATTAGAGAAACAAGGTTTCAGTTTAACATTAATTCAGAGAGTATTAATTCTACTTTCTTTAATAAGGACTATGCAAGGTGAAAATCTGCTCATCCTCAAAGGTGCTGGGCATTCAATTCCCTTTGATTCTGTACATTCAAGACTTCATACAAAAACGTACCCTTTTTTTCCCAGCATAAAACCTAAGACAAATTGAAAGCAGTAAAAAACACCCCCAGACTGATGGAACTCACCTTCTCACTTGCTACCCGACTGAAATGCTACCTACAGAAACAAAGACAAGAAATACGTACCACGTAGAGCAAAGCTCTGTAGAGGAAGTCCTTACGGCCATCAGGACTCTGATCTAACTTTCGTCGAATGAAAAATCCTCCTAGCTTGCGGATCAATGTGCTACATAATAAAGAAGAATTATACTTATTGATTTTAGTTTACAGGAAACTACTACACATCCAGTACAAAATTCCTAGCACACAACAGGATCTGAAATTACTGAAATCCCCAAAGAGTAAAATTACACTATTTGCACATAATGGGACCACACAAATATTACTCTATTTAACTTAAGGAATAGGCTTCTCTACACTGTCTTGTTCCATTTCACTCCCCTGACAGACCTCTCACCCTCTGCAGTGACCCTGCCCAGGAGACCACTGTACATTGCAATGTGGGTGACCCACATAACAGTTAACCTGAGCTGACCCAAGCCTGTGCTGCGCTGCACATACATCATGGCCTTTGTATCCATGTTGTCCTGCACATACCCCTTGGCTGCAGATCAGCTCAGCCAGCTAATTTTAAAAGAGGAGCCTCCAGGCAGCTCCCCGTTGGCACCAGCAATTACGCCACCTGCATGGCCTTGCCTTTATCTAACAGCACAGCAAGAAGTTCCCATGAGAATGAATAGAGTTGTTTTCTTGCAAGAAAATCCTGTACTAGCTCAAATGATCAAAATGGGGTAACCTTTTCCGTGGGCAGCGTCTGCATGGCCTGCTGCATGTGCATCGGAGGCCTGCTGGACGCTGCACAACTCTTGAGTTCCCAACATCTAAAGGGATGTTGGATTACCTATGCTTGTCTCTATACTACTAGCCCTAATAAATAGCATTTTCTTTGATACTTTATAGAGTCTGAATGCCTTTCTTACTGGGATCATCACAGGCCAGCACCTGGTGGTACAAAACACCCTCTAAGTCAAGGTATCCCCCTTCTGTCCTCATCATTTCCTGCAATATTCAATGGCTTTTCAGTAATCAGTTCTCCCTGATTTCTGCCTCACTGGCAAAATACTACCTAAAAGACCTTGCGTTCTTCAGCCACCAGAAATAGAATTCAAACAGACCAAACTGGCATACTTTCCCTGAAAGTATTATTCACTCAGTACTGTTGCTGCCTATTAGCCAGCTCATTAACCTTCATGAAGAAGAGCCATCCATTCACAAAACTTTTTCACATACTTATCTTTCCTTAGTTACCTACACACTTTGAGACTCCTAGAAGAAAGGAATATTCTTCTTTACCCTGCTTTGGTTATGACAGAATTTCTCTGAAGGGTTTTGATATGCTCTCTCTCTGAGCATGTAATAGGAACCACGGAAGTCCTACATGATGGCCCAATAATACTCAGATTATCTTATACTTGTACATAAGATGTATCGCGCAATAGGTCACCTGAAGATCCCCCCCACCTCAGTCTTTTTCAATTGAGAAGAAGTTATTACCTGAAGATGGGGATGTTGAGATTGTTCCCTGCAGCAATGTAGGGTGCTTTGATGTTATGGCAGAAAAGAATGAATGTAAGGAGCAGGTAGTCAATGTGGGATTTGTGAACAGGCAAGAAGATAAGAGGCAAATTCATCTATGGCGGAGAGAGAAGGAGGGGGGGGGGGGGGGGGGGAAAAAAGAGGGGAGACGGTAAGAATTGTGGAATATTACTCCTTTTTAAAATCCATCACTGAGATTACTAGCATCATATTTTCAGAACTGATGGTATTTTCCGGTTACCATCATTCAGTTTGTTTACTTCTCGTTTTCACTCAGCTGTGACATGAAGAAGATTTTAGTCAACTGTACTTCTTAATTTTCATGGACTGCAGTTTTTAGTTGTATGCATTACAAGAAACAATGTTTAATATTCCCAGTTTCTTCAGACTCACAGTATTGAAACAACAATCAAACCATTAAAGAAATGTGGCCAAATCATCAGTGTCACCCAAGTAGTGCTACTTCTTTCTATTAGGTATCAGCAAGGATCTATGAATAGTGGGGTTTCCAGACATTGTAATCAAACGATAACAGAAAATAGTAGGAACCTTTTTGTTTGTTTGTTTATCTAACCCATCTTTCTACGGCAAACCCTGTAAAAAGAATCAATTCCTTTGAGTATAAAGAAAATGGTGGAATTAAGGAGTTATTCTGATCAATTTCAATAAATATCAAAGGACTGGGAACAGACTGCTATTAAGACATAAGAAAAGTTTATTTCTTCAAGATTTTTATTCCAAATTAAGGTAAGAGTGAAAAATCCTAAATAGACCTATTAATTTGCTGCCTCAGTACAAAAAAAAGAAATACTGCTGGATGCAGGTTATCTGAGATAATCATTCAGCCTGACAGTTAAAATTTGATCCTGAAACAAAGATGAAACCAGAGTTCATATAGTACTTTAGGTTACACAACTCAAAGAGCATTATAATTAATTAAAAACACTATTTCACAGATGCGAGACAGAGCTATCTACAATCTGATATCACACAGACTTAGCAGAACTCTCCTAAAAAGTAGAAGTGCTGTAAACATTAATAGGAGCTACATCAGAAATCTGCCTTACTAGATTCTTTCCCACCCTCCCTTACCTCGGTTGCTGCTTTGACCATTTCTATTTGACCTCTGTGGATCTGAATATTCCAGAAAAAGCTGTTAAACAACTTCAGTAACACCCAGCCAGTCAACCTGAAGGAAGAACAAACACAACTCAAAAAGTTTTATTCATTGCTGCCTCCATTTTATATTGTTTCTATATGACTAAAGGCAAAGCTATAAAATCTGATTACTTTATATTCAAGCAAAATTACTATAAAATCCAATTGCTTAAAAAGACTTTGCCTATCAGCTAAGCCACAGTTAGTAATCACATTTCAGCCTCCTGCAATTACGACACAAAACTTGTTATTGTCAAGCTCAGTGAAGGCTGTTCAAAGGATAGAGACTACTTTACATATGGGGCAAGTTAATGGAGGTCCTATGCTCAATTATAGTAACTAAGCTAGTTAGGTGACATGTTAGGTGACAGCATGTATCCGGTCTTGTGGGAGAATTTAATATAGTTATAAATATAAGGTTTGCATCAGAGAAGTCAGTGAGGAGGACTAGGAACATGTCAGAGCCAAATTCATCCTTGGTAGTAAAGGTACACACCACAGTAGAAGATTTAAAGATTTATCTTTATCTAAGGTAAGACTCCCTCTGAAATGTTTATAACTACAGGTTACAATATTCAGTGCGCTACTGGAGAAAAGATCTTTCACAGTCTAAGATGCTGCAGCTAGCTGCTTTCACTCATATCAGCCTGAAACAACAAAGAATACTAATATTGGTCTAAGCATCAGCATCAAGTCTAGTTTCAGGAGAAAAGAAAAAAAAGTCTTTTTTTATCCCTTGAAAAGGCAAAGGGTTTCTGCTGCATCTGAAAACAAAGAATAACTACCATTTCATTAGTTAACATTAGAACAGAGATTTTTATGAATAATGTATTGGGTTTTGGAATAATTATTCATTATGTATGAATAACGTGTTACAAGCTCTGCTGGTATAATACAGAGAGAGCTTGGCCGTCCTTCTACCCACTGACAAAACTGATGAGCAATTTTTCTTACCTGATTAAAGCAGGTGACACATTTGCTACCATTTCCTGGAGAATTTTCCTAGCTTTTTTCTTCACTTTGTTGATAGCTTTAGGATCTGTCTGAGCAAAACTACCCGGAGCACTTGGTTCAGAAGCTTCATCTACAATGGCCTTCTGGACTCTGACATTAAAAAGTAAAACTTATGAGACAGTCCCGCAACAGAAGAGTTCAAGACACAGATAACAACTGCTGGGAATGAGCTGTATATTACCACAGGAGTAACTTGCAGACATAAAAGAACATGCACACTTAAGCATTGTGTACTTCAAATGCATTAAATTTAATTCAGTAGTTTTCTAAGCTCTGTTTAAATAGGTGGATGATGGGTGAATGCGCTCAAAGTTGACCATATAAAACAGTATGTATGCAGTTCACAGGTACTGATATTAAGTGACTGCTGATGTTCAGCACTGGTTAATAAGGTTAAAAGAAGAGTTGAAATCTCCTCTTGATTAATATTTTCTTTTTCCTGACACAGCAATTTCACTTACCTCATTAGGCAGATTTATGCAGTTGCTATTTTGCACTTCTACACTACCTTTCCTTTTGAATTCTCAGTTTTACAAAGCGTTACTAAACTTTATAAGGGCTATTTTCCCCATTTAAAACACATCTAAGAGAGATTAAGTGGTTTAACACACCAGAACTGTGGCACAACAAGGTCTGCTTTACTTTTCAAAAGGAACACCATCATCTTCATGTAGGTCTTGAACATTAAAAATTCAGGAGACTTAGGAATGTTAATGTAGGCAGTGTGTGGGCTCTGACAAAAGTACACTCAAGGACTGGACATGCGGTTGAATTTCTTTGTGTCCAGGGGAAACTGACACCTTAACAGTTAATCAGGGCTCAACGTGCCATTTAAAATGCAGTATATGAAACAGAAAACAAGCTCCACAAAATAAAGGCTGGGTGTTTACTTCTATAACCTTTTTCCAGTTTTGCCTCATGCTCTTGGTGTACACTCAGGGTACTCCGAAATGCTGTTTTCCTATTATTTCTGAAACACTGACAATTTCTGATGACTGTAGTATGACTTTAGTGGTAATGATTTACATGAATTAGATAAACAAACGTTTGAAGAGTTCCCATGTAGCAATTTATTTTTCTGTGTATTGTCTGCTATCCACCCACTATGAATCATTCATTTGGAGATATGCAATTCTTCATCTCCCCTGTTTTATTATTCAGGACTGTAGCTTGCAATTTCTGTTTGAAGGGCTGTACTGAAGATACTGTATCTTCTAATATTTTAAATAGTCCGATTTTCAAAACCTGCTGTTTCCAAATTCTTAAATCACATTATAATGTATCAGTCATACAAAAAATAGTTTATTCTGCATTATCTTACCTGCTGTTATTCAGCACATTTTCTGTCAGATTCTTGGCAAACATACCCTTATGAACATCCCTCTCTTGCACAAAAAGGACATAACAAAGGCGTCTTGCAAGCCACCCTCTGTACCTACAAAAATATGAAGGGTATTTGAGTGTGACCCTCAAAATTTCACTGAAAAAAAAAAATTAAAAAATACAACTAAGAAGCAAAAGTAAGTATGGTTTTATGAAGGGCTGCCTAAAAGCTTCTGTATCTTCTGGTAAATTGTCAATATGTTAATGTTACAGATGAAATAACTGATCCATAGCATAAAATATCTGAGGCAACTGAGATCTGCATTACTTCATTTCAGGGTGATACTGGCCTTAAAACACCCATAGTATCACAGGAAAGTAGCTACAAACCAGCATATACATTTGTCTGTCTGCTGGAACCAACCCCCCAGCTCAGCGAGGACAAAAGAAGATGTAGTGCCCATTTCCGATTCGGTGACTTTCCACCAAGGAATGTAAATGCCCAGCTAAGAGGTTTGTCAACTTCTTCAAGAAACACGGAGCCCTCCTGGGAAAGTTGCTGACATTGTATGCGCAGGGAGAACTCTCGCAGGCACTTCTGAAAATACATCTGCATTAGCCACCAACTCTAAAACCAATTTTTTGGTAATCTTTTTTTTTCTTTCCAGTGTTTTTAAATGCCCCAACCAATGTGCCTCCTATGCATCTTCTCCTTGCAAAGTTTTAACAGAAATAGAACAACTAAATGATCCGTAAACCTCTCTACCATTCTTTAAGTAAGGCAACTTAGCTCATGTAGCCAGCCTCTGCCTTTTAAATTAACCCTGCCCTCTACTCTCTAGATCATGTATGTAAGCAGCAATCACCTGTGAAAATGTTGTTTTGAACAGTTTTCCTAACATCACAGAAGATGCATACGACATGGGAAGGGATAAAATCCAGTCGCCAGCAGGGAATACTCATTACTATTTTCTCTCCCCACAGTTCCCTCACCAGGCCAGGACTGGACAAGCCACCATTCATGCGGGTCACTCCACAAACCAAACAGAGCTGGGACCTGCAAGCAGCAGAGCTGATGTGATGGGGCAAAATTAACAGCTGGAAGAAGAAATTAAGCTCTGGCCATTCCTAAGTTGGGAGCACTCAGTATTATGCAAAAACCCTGTCCTGAGCACTGCTGGTGCAATGCATCGCTGATGCTCCAGCGAGTGTCCCAAAACAAACCATGGGTGGCAATACTGCTGTTGATTTCCACGCTGGAGTGCTGCCAAGGTCTCACTCCTTTGTTGTCACCCGAGTTACTGATCTTCACTGTTAAACCTCCCCACTACGTTTCAGTAAACTTATACATGTGTTAAAACCAGCTAGGAATGATGAGAAGAACTTTTACACTGTAAAAGGCCAAACCACCTGAATGCACAGGCCACTCGCACTATAATTAAGATGAGTGCGTGTGCACAAGCCATCGGCACAGTCTGACACTTAACGGTTATACGAATATTCAGACTCTCTCTAAAGACAATGAATTTTGCTCTTCATGCTGTCAGAGAAGTAGACTGATGACTCTGTTTTAACTGCTTTTCCATTTTCCCCTTCTCATTGGAGTTTGAGGGCCTTACTGCTTTTTCTAAAAAGCAAAGTTAAGGAGATATGCTTCTTTCTGACAATTTTGGTAACTAGGAACCTATCATCACAATAACATACAGCTATTGCAGGGATCTGTCAAAGTATAAAGGCTTCTATATTCATTTTACGTCTTAGACACAACGTAGTATAATCAGAAAAATCTGTTTTGTAATCATGTAGCAATGATAGAAGACAAAAACCACACAGAATAGACCCAGTCAAGATATATTCTAAAACTGACATATTCACACCTCAGAAAAAGGCTGTGGTAATGTCTCAATACAGGTACAGTACGCTAGCAACCGAAGCAATCCCTCTTGCTTTCTAAGGCCAAGAAAGCATGACTATGTAACCCCACGGGACCTCAGAACTCCATTAAAACCGTCAATTTTCAGACCATAATGACATTCTGAGCTAAAGGCATTTTATTTCAGAATAATTAATTAACCCATATTTCATTGCCCTTACATTTCTAATTTAAGGAACTCTGACCATTCAAAATCATTCAAGGATTAGACTTTTGAAACTAATTAAAAAAAAAAGTTAAAATTAAACCCTATTTGTTATTTTTCTGTATTCTAAACTACAAGCGCCACTCTTAAAAAACATCATTAATTCAAACTGAAGAAAGAACAGCCTCTAACATTAGCTTCCTCTCTCTCAAGCACAGCACAATGTTGCCTTTCTTCTACGCAGACACTTTGGCTCATTTCTTTCAGGCTGCTGGCCTCTCTTTGTTTGCTCTGACTCTACGACAAACACTGCAGGATCTGCTTATGCTAATGATTACTGTAAAAACCTTAGCAAGCATTATTAATTTTCCAAAGAACAGGATAAACAATTTTGTGTGCTGCCAGTGTCTTCATCACAGAACACAAGATATATTTCCAATAGTGCAGATACAGCATCATTTTTAGGTCATATACACCATCCTTCAGGAGCTGCACTCTGCCACTGAGGCAGAGGAGACAGTCTAGCGAGACATGTTCAGATTTAATTGTCATTAGTGATAACAGTCAACGCCTAAATTGTTAGCCGGATCTGCTCAGTAAATTAAAATGCAGCCCGAAGTAATTTTTAAGCACAGGAATAAAACAGCTCCTCTCAGTATTATGCTACCAATGCTGCCATTTGCATTAAAGGAGAAAGGATTTAAACACGCTCTGTTTTTTGTGAAACAGGTTTGACCCTTATACTCCTTGTCTATAACCCCAAAGGACTTTGCCCAGCTCCCAAATACACACAACCAGATTTAACAAGTACATGACTTTCCTGAAGTCAGCATCAACTCCTGCGTTTTAGCACAGCAATATAATTCATTCAGTCCGAACTATCCTAGAGATTTCCCTGTTCTAAAATCAGAACACAATGAATTTTAAAAGCAAAAGAAAGACTTGCTACATTACCTCGTATGTGTTTCATTGATATATATGACATTACGTAGACCCAAAGAAGGAATACTAGCATTGAAGAAGTTATCCTGTGAAACCAAGGGAAAAAAAAAAGAAAAAAAAAAAGATTGGTGGACCATTTCATTACATAAGAATACTTGTGTCTTTACATTCATCATAACATTTAAGATAATGCAATGCTTTTCACCTCTTTTATAAACAAAAGCCAAGCAGAGAAGTGCTAAACTTGCTTATAAAGTACACACAAACTGTTCTGAAATTAAAATGAAATTCAGAAAGCCACTATTCCCAACTTTCAAAGTATTCTCTAGGCTTTACTGCATACAGAAATGGTCGTATTGGTTGTATCCTTCAAGTCAGAATATTTTATTATATTCTTACGTAATATAAATCAGGACTTGTCGTAACACAGACCTCATCTTTGAGACAGAACATTTCTAAGCCACATTCAGCATTAGTACAATCATGAGCTTTTTGGTGCTCAGTGTGTGACATCCAGTTTCCAGCAGATCAGGCATCGCGTCATGGCAGCCCAAGGGTCAGGATATCCACCCATAGTTAGGTGGCAAATCGCCACATGCCTGCTCTGCCAGAACAACAAACTCAATCCAGTCTTCTACATCCCCGGTACAGGTTCCTCATGCCAGGCTATTAACTGTTCTGGGATGAGTTTGGGAGCAGTTCCACTTTGGATAAACAAATATGCCCTGGCAGAAAGACCTAAACTTTAATCTTCCATATTGCAAGTAAGTACCTTGACCGAGAGGCTAGTTTCTTTCTGCCCAAATAATATTTAATTATAAAACTGGTACCAGGCCAACAGTGAATTACAACTAAAACCACTGGGACTGTGCATGTCAAGGAAGACAAAAACAGGACACTGAAGGAGAAAGATGGTTACCAGCAACAGTGCAACTGCAGAACAGCCTCACTACCAATTTTGCAGTGGGAGTCAGGTAAGAGTCTCATTTGTTTGTATTTTGTTTAGGATATACCATTTGCCACAAATTAAAATACACAAGTGTCCTATGTCATTTGCAAATCAGGTAGAAATTACATGCTACAGTGGAAGCACAGTCTTTTGCCCCACGTTAAAGCATAACTGTGTAGTACATACAATCAGCAAATTGTTGCTCTGGGCTCTTACAAGGAAAATTCAAGGTAATACTAATTTCTTTGACTATTGACTGGTAAATTTTTGTGGATCTTAAAGCTGGATGAAATGTTCTGGCAAAGTGAAGCGAAATGATCTGTTCTTGGTCTACCAAAAAATTTGCAACAAAGTTCAGTACCACCAAGCCCGCTCCAGTGCTCTGTTACATTATACCCTCGCTCTGTGAAATACATCCTCCTGGTCTAATGTCACACATTAGCTTTTCCTTATTTAACCCTTCCCCGATCCTATGTCAAGATGTGGTTCTGTGAGACCATGTGTGCTGATACAGCATCTCCTTGCCTTCCGCCAGCTCCCACCACCACATCCTACCTTTTCCCACTGAACACTATCCCCCACCTCCTAACTTATACCACCTCTAGCATTCATCACACCCCTTAACGAGCCAACTTCATTCAGGCAAGGCAGAAAACCAAGACAGACAGACTAAATGAATAAATAAAGCAGGTAGTTTTCTGCTTGGTTAGTGAACTTGATCAGCCCCCAGGAGAGCGGGAAGGAACAGAAGAGGGAGAAGCCAGACTTCCCACTCCCTGCACCTGTAAGGTGTTAGATTTCCTTAAGCGTGTTGGCCAAACTATCTCACTCATCCATCTCCTTTCTTTAAGAGGATTAACAAAGCAGCTCAAAAAAAGTGAAATATCTAGATTCTAATGAGAGGATCTGTTTTTTTATTATCTGCTGCAAGGACAGTATTTTCTCTTTGTGGCAGAAGGCAATAAAGGGCTTAATCAGGTCATGCCCCTTTCCTAAGTGGGATCTCAGGACAGGTAATTAGTTCCTTATTAAATAGACAAAATACAGAACAAGATTTTTCTTCCTAAAGTGTAATTCCCAACTTGAGAGGAACAGCCTAATTACTAACAGACTAATTACTAAATGTATAAAGGCCTAAGTTGAGGATTCCAAGTCAAATCACTTACGTATCTGCTAGAAGTAGTCTCAGTTTATCTAATCATTTGTCCTGTTGCCCATATCATACATAGCCTTCACAGCACATTTGGATTTCTATCCCACGTTCATATGTCATTACTACAAATTTCTATTTTGGCGTAGGAAGAGAGTGAAATAACAACTTTTCCTTGGTCAAGAAACAAGCAAATTTTCACTCTAGTCCAGCCAATTATAGACCTCAGTGCAGGTGTGAGTGCCCTTGGTGTACACATAACCAAATTACACGATGAACTGGTTGCCAACTATATTATGCCATTTATCAGCATTTTGCTTCTTCAGCTTACAGAAAGCCTGCCCAATGCATTTCAATAAAGTTCACAGTGTAAATCAGCTTGTGCAGCCCCTATATAAAGCCACCATCTTGACACTGTTCCCAGCAGACAAATATCCCCACTATCCTAACTGGCACTCCTGGTTTCTAGGATGGGCAGAGAAGCCAGGAATCAGCCAGGTGTAGAAAACCAACCTGCCTTCTCAAGCACAGGATAGATCTCTTCAGGTTTGAAGGGAAGCATATTGCTTACTTTCAAAACTGTACTTATTCTGCAGGTAGGCAATTAAGTGACCTAAAAGTAAGCCTTAACACTTACATAGGCACCAAATTCCCAGTATTAATCCAGTAGAGCAAATAATTTTTTCTATACAATTTCTTAGTGCTAATTCTGACGAGCTGGAGAGTTTTGTGCAAGGAATAAGTCCGCTCTGAAAGGCAGGAAGACAAAGCATCACAACACGTCTGTGTCATCCATTAATTCCATGGCAAAGAAAATATAACCACAAAGGAGAAAAACCTATATTCCTTTATGAAGTAAGAACATTGTGACCTTAATTCTGAAAGTAAGAAAACTACCGAAACTTCATTACACTGCAACTATGCATTATTGTCAAACATAATCCAGTCCATAATCTTCTTACCCGGCTCTGGGGAGTGCATACGTAACAACATCGTCCCACAAATGGCCTTTTTCTGCTCAACAGAGTCTCTTTCCATTTTAAAGTGGCGGATCTGAAGAGAGTGGGCCTAGAGTTACACTCTCCCTGCGGAACAAAAGACCACTGTGTAAATATCCGGAAATATATGTTTTACTGGGTATGTGAAAACTTCAAGTAAGAGTTGCCAGACACACCCCCAAAGAAATGACCCCCCAACAAATTATGTAAAACTAGCACAAATTTTTCCAAGATTTTTCCTAAAATAAATTATATTCTCTCCAGATGATGTGATTTTAAAAAATAAAAGCAAAATCAGTGTTTTATGTGAAAGCAAAATCTTTAAGCACTGCAGCATTTGCTGACACACAGAATTTTAAAATAAGTAATAACTAATATTATTAACTAAATAATTAAGAAACAGCAAGGAAACTAGCAGCTGAGAAAAGTAGAAGGAATTAACAGTAAATTAGACTCTCAATAATGTAAGGGTGCTTGTAATATGAATAATTTATTTTAAACTTTAACTGGACATCATCCTGTAAAATTGCAAGACTGAATGTACACAAAATATTAACTCTGTTGACTCTGTAGGCTCTTTTTCAGCAGTTTCATGCGATGCAATATGAAAAAGGAACCACTGTGCCTTCTCCAATGTTAAGCTTTTTGAAGATCACAGAACCGAAAAACCCAAAGTAACTGCATTCACAGAACATATTCTGTACGTTAGGACATAATAAAAATATACTTAACTACAATTTTTACAGAGACACTGACTGTTCGCATTAAACCCTACTGAATAACTGCTTGCCTGAGAATGAGCACTGGATTGACGTTTTCTGAACCATATATTCTAAGTTTTTATTAAAAGGGAAGTTACAAAACCAAAACAAAACAAAATCAAAACAATGGCAAGATAAACTGAAGTGTGTTTAAAATACACATTGGAGTGGAAGAGAGGCAGGGTAGAACCAATACATTAAACCAGCACAGGGTTTAGAAAACGCAAATACGCATCATCACATACCCAGCTACAAAGCTAGCCCAGTGAGAAACAACCAGAAAGTCATAAGCAACACTGAAGATGACTAAAAACTAAAATGTGCATACATCACATTTGGCCAGCAGTATGAACTGGCAATTATTCCAAGGCTAAGTCTTCCACCTGAAATGAACAAGCATCAAGATGATAAGCCTGGCCCAATCCTTTCCCTATCACCTTCTATTATGCCAACTCCAAAATTAACCAACTTTGTAACAATACTGTCTTCCTTCTGCTTGCCTCCAAGCCCTAAATGAACTCACCACCACTTTCTTACAAAACCTCTTTCCTGACTTTTTTGTCTCGCTTGCCTTTGTCCCACTCTCTCACAGATCTCTTGGTACTGCAGCCTGCTGTCCAACGTATCCTACATCTACCTAGACAAAAAACCCATCTGCCAAGACATCTGTCCTTTCCCTCAACCCTGACCATGTCGGCAACTCTTTTTCTGTATCAAGTTCAAACTCCTCCTCTCCAGACCCATGTCCAATTCCTCATGGCCTACCCTTCTAAGCCAACTCATACCAGCCTGGTCCCCATGTGGCTCCTTTTGCTCCACCCAGCCCTCTCTGCTCACTGCCCCCTTCATATTCTCCAAATGCCAAGACGCACTCAACAGAGGACACAGACTTTTAGTAGGCTCCTTATTTATAACCACCACATTTTCTCTGCATTCTGTATTGTATGAATCGCTCCAGCTGTCATGGCTACACAACCATGCATCTCTAGCCTCATGCTCCTCTTCACTTGCGCATTTCCAACTACATCCTTCAGAACAGCAATGAGCTTCCTCTTTGACTGTTTGACCTCAGTCTACTCCAGAGTGGGATTCTGCATGTCTACTGCTATATAAAAATTATTAGTAACATCACACCAGAAGACTGTGAGACTACCAATAGGGTTTGATAGGGTGGGGTTTTTTTTCTAGCAACATTAGTCTTTGGCACAGCAGTGAACTGTTGGTTCTTCCTTACACTTCAAGTTAAACTAAAACCAAACTGTATCACGCATGAGAGAGCTGATGCCATATCTTTATAATAATAATAAAAAAAAAAGGAGTCCAACCTTTGACTTGAAGAAAAAATAAGATAAATATGGTCAGTAACACAATTTTTACTTACCCATTCTTCACTGGAATGCTTACATCTACTGATACTGCACTCTGCTGAGGTGGACAAATAGGAAACATCTATTGTTCCAAGGGACAAAGCAGTTTCATCCATGACACACGAGTGGAACTGAAGATCAGAAGCTGCAAAATAATAACATTACATACATACATATATATATACACACACAAACATACACAGAAACACATATACACAGGCATAATTTCAGTGATAGGTATCTATCAATAAATTAGCAAACTGGTATTTTTCCACTCTTCAGTAAAAGTTCAGTTCTGAAGAAGTTTCACTGCAGTCATCAGAAATCAGCATGATTTTAATATGATAAAAAACCCAGCACATTCAATTTCCATAAATGCAGCACACCAGTCGGCTTCCTGCATGTTTTTATCTCCCTGCTCTTCTTCCCATTCAGGTCAGTACAGTCCCTTTATGCTTTTCCACTGGTTTAAGCCATTCAGCCACAAGAATACACATTTGAGCCACTTTGAAAAGTTTACTATTCTCTTGCACTACATGACCTCACTCTTTCATCATTTGCTTCTCAAGGACACCTATTATCTACAAAAAGTTGCATTAATGTTCACTCCCAATCCTATCGCACAGTATATTTTATGTGTCTGATCCAGCTGTAGTCAAACCAGTTTGCAAACTCCTTGGAGGAAGGAGTGCTCTACACAAAAGCACACCCCTAAACCTGAACATGCTGCTGACACAAGTGACGTTACGGACTTGTTGGATTAAAAAGCAGTAAAGAAGTCTAAACTTGCACTATTATTTTAAAATGGAAGTTACGTAGTTCATATAATAAGTACACTAAGTAATTCTTCCTCAGCCAAAGAAAAAAGAAAGCAGGCCAAACATCGCAAAACAACTTAGTGTTGTGTTGCATATCTGCAAAAGACTACAAATTAAACTGCTTTGTTCCAGAGAGCCATCAAGATAGGAACCCGGGCATTCTCCTCTAGAGAAAGCGTGAAGTGGCAACACCGCCTCTCCCACCCGTCACTGCAAAGAAACCCAGGCTACAGCCAAGCTACGAACCATCAGCCTGCACGCTAGCATTTGCGAGAGCAAGGCCTAAAACTTTAGTCCAGTATTTAGTCCTTCTTACCGTCCTCCCCAAGAAGGCACAAACCCCTCCTGTGACACCACCAGGCACAGGGTTCCCAATACAAACTGGAGTTTGAACCAGTATATCCATGCGCATACTTACCTAGTCTAAGAGCGTAAGTTACCTTTTTTCTTTGCTGGCTCTTATACTCAATTTGCCTTCTTTTTCTTCACTAGTGCTTAGACAAATCAATACTTAAACCACCCAATAAATGCAAAAAAAGGCTCACGAACATCTAAAGGGTGCGAGCGAAACGCGTCCTCCAACTGTGCTCAAGGTGACCTTGGCCGCACCGGCATACGTCAAAGATGAACTTCAAAAAATACGTAATTAAAAGCCTATCTGAACAACAACTACTTCACACGTACCTCAACCGAAACCTGCCCTCCCGAGCGCCCGCTCCCCGCCGCGGCGCTCAGGCGGCCGTCCGGCGCAGGCAGGCCATCCCGGCGGCTGGCAGCGGGGCCCGAGCGCCCCGCACGCTCCCAAGACCTGCTATAAAGGAGAACACGGCGGCTGAGCGCGGCGACCGGCTGCGGAGCGTGCCCGGGCAGCGCCGGCGCCCGCTGCCAAGGCGCCGTCCCCGCGCGCCCCCGGCCGCCGCCAGGGGCGGGCGCCGACCGCGGGCAGCCGCCGGCCCCGGAGCTCGGCCGGGGACGACCGACGCGCGCGCCCGCCCGCCCGTCCGTCCGTCCGTCCGTCCCGCGCCCGGCTCCACGGCAGCCGCGGCGACCGGCAGCGCCGCCGCTCCCCCCTGCTCCGCCGTCAAAAGGCACCGTGACAGGCGCCCTCCGCACCCGGGCCGGCCGCTCCCCCGCCGCGCCGCGCAGCCCACGCGCCCCGGCTCCGCGCTCCGCTGCTCGCGGCGGCCCGCCCCCTCCCGCCACGCGGCGGCCCCTGGCCCCGCCCCGCCGCCGGAGGCAGCACCGCCGGGCCCGCGCCCGGGCCCGGTTCCGCCTCCAGCGCCGGCCCCTACCCGCACCGCGGGCTCCGCAGCGGCCGCTGCCCCCCTGCCTGCCGGGCCGCGCGGCGGCGCCGGGCCTGACGCGACTTCCTGAGCGCCCGTCGCCATGGTGCGGGCCCGCCGCCTCCCGCCCAGCCCCGCGGCCGCTGCCCGTCGCCGAGTCCCGCCGGCTGCAGGCCCGGGACGCCGCCACCGCCGCCCGCCAGCTCCTCGGCGATGCCTTTACACCCCCACGCCAGCACCAGCGCTGCCCTGAGCCGCTCCGGCCGCCCCAGGGATGCACTGCAGCCCAGCGCGGCCTCTCCCCCTCGGTGCCAGGTGTCACCGCCTGCAGCCACCGCAGGTGCAGGGGCGCCGTTCAACAGCCGTTTCCACCACCAAACCACCTCCCCGCCCTCTCCTCCTGCCGATAGAAGTGACTGACGGTGGTTTTGCTCTCAAATCAGAGCTACCAGAAAGAAAAACGCTGGGAAAGTTACGTAAAATTGTGTTTATGTGGGTCTGCAGCGACTCTGAGCTGCAACTGAGTTGCTGTTGAAAGGAGAACAATTGCAGAAAATTCGGGACAGGTATTGATCTGCCCACCTGGCCTTGCGGCAGTGCCAGTTTGCCTTTTACTGAGAGCAAAAGTAAATGTTGATTGAGATTGCTGCATATAAACAAACATGGGCTGAGAGTATTTTTTGGCTTTGGCAGTCTTGGGCTATTTAAAGATAGTTTTTCTGTGGCTTAAATTGTGTTACAGGCCTATGGGAAGGCTAGCACCTGTGTTTCTTCTTTGAAAGTCCGAGTCTTCATGGTTATTCAAAAGAGTGCAACACATGCATAAAGTGACAAAATACAAGACATCATTTTACACAAATGCAAATATTCTGCTTACAAATTTAAGGAACCCATGGAGAGATTCTCCTTCTAAAGGTCTCACTTCTAGATGTCATTTTGAATTTATTACAAATGAGAACTGCTAAGTAAGAATTACAAATGCTTTTCACACGCGCAAAAAAAATGCGTAAGATGTGCTAGACAAAAACCAACCTGCTACATGCATATGTGAGCTGCCCTGCTCCCGACACCTGAGTGCCTCCCGGGGAATATCACTGGGGTATTAGAGCTGATACTTTATGAAGAGCACGAATTTTCCTCCTTTAGCAAGAAAACATCCTCTCTTTTGTTGCAAGATGGACTTTGGAATATAAGACATCTACTTTTCAAATAAAAAAAAATACAGTAAGAGGTGATGTAGTGAAAGGTACAACTCATTAAAAGCTGGTATTTCTGCGTAATACACAGTGCAGCATTTGTGTATAGCAAAGCACCATTTTCTAGGGCATCCAATTTTGTATAGAGAAAGGACAATCTCTAATTGTATTTCTTACAGCATATTCACATCCTAAAGTTTTCTCCCAGTTTTCTCATAATCTGGCCCAAGAATTTCAAATTTGATTACCGGTTCTGTGTGTCAGTTCTGGTGAAGGAGAATTAGTTGAAATAGTGCCAAACACTCACTTTCAAGTTTTGGCCTTGCTGAAAAGCAACGTAGCCAGAATCTCTGGCCACTTCTGAAATACAAGCACACAACTGTCCAGCTTTATAACAAAGCTTTTGACTTTCTATCAACTTTTTCTTGAATTGATTTGCTGAAGGTCAGCCAGGAAAGAGAGGACAGATTCTGCTTTCACCTGGGTCTACTGCAGCTGACTGGATTTGTAACTGCTTCACTAATCAGAGCCCAGCCCAGGAGGCCATCAATAGGGAAAGAAAATACGTAAGGGTTTCACCGACAGGGAGTCATAGCACTACTGTCAGATTTGTGTGATCTCGGTTATTACATCCTCATCTCAGCTTCACTTGCATAACGAGCATCTCACTGACTTGGCAGAGTTGTGGATGCCAGAGAAGGAGACGTCTGTCATCGATCCTGTGGCAGGGCCGCATCCCACGCTCAGGATTGTGTGGAGTTTGTCCTAGGTGCATCGGAAGCATCAGAAGGGGAAACTGAACTCCGCTCAGAAAAGTGAAATCCAGTGTTAGATCGTGCCTTTCTGTAACTCTCCTTGTATAAAGAGCGGATCACAGAAGTAGTCAAAGGCCCAGTATAATGCTGCAGCCCACATCCTGATCATTGCTTCGATGATGGGTTTGTCTGTGTAAGACTGTGTGCAATGGGGAAAGACAGATCTGTGACTGAAATGGCAGAACTATCTCAGAAATCACATTGGAGGAGATGATTCAACAACTGGGTTACATGAAAACTGAATATAACAGAGATGGCGATGAATGGTTACATCTAGAGTCTAAGAAAATGCATGAAATGTAAGGCAGTTAAAGTTCTTATTAGTGTTATCTAATAATTTCATTGCTCCACTGCATTTGTATTGTCACTTGGGAACGTCCACATTATAAAGGACCATGGATATTGCTTACACACAATTTTACCTTCTCTAGGTAATAACTTTGATTTTTTTTCCCTTTCCACGCATAAAAATAGGGATGTAATGGTAACTCAGAGCAAACTCTCAGCCACTGAGTGTAAAGCAAGCTTGTCTGCTTTGCTGCCTTCTACAAAAGATGAACTACAATTCATTCAGAATCTAACGTGGATCTTTTGGCATGTTTTTTCCTTGCACACTTTTACACTGGTATATTTTTTAGGTTGCAAAATAGTTACTTCCATAATAGAAGTAATACAGAAATCAGAATAAAAGCCTCAGTGGCTTTATCATCATTTTATACGTCTCTAGAGTCTGATTTTAGTACCATTTGTGAGAAAACTGCTTAGATTATTCTCCAGACTGTTTTGAAAAGAATAGTAAATTGATACAGTGTTTTACTCAAACATAGTGATTCTGTGTAATAAAAAAAAAACCAAAAGTTGTTTCTGGTATGGCTGTAAAGCAGTTTTCTTGTTTGTCTAACCTTAGAAAATTCTTGGCTTATTGTAAAATAAATCCAGAGATAATTCCGTCACTTATCTGAAAAGGATGCAGCATTAGTCCAATGGCAATTGCGGCTCAGCAAAGATCTTTTTACAGGACACACTTGTATAAATCCTCAGGCTCAGTAGTAAAATCTCATTTCAGTATTGAGAGCTTAGTGGTGATGTTGTGTTGCCATGGAATCAAGCACATGGGAAAAATTTTGGAATGCCCTAAAGGAACAGACCTTCCGAGCTGCATGTGATCCAAAAAGCTCAAATACTGCTTTGGGTCTCGCTTCTAGAAAAGAGGGACTCTATCCTGCTTCCATTGAAGTCAATGGGAGGCTTGCCACTGATCTCAGTAGGAGCGGGAGCATGCCTAAGTTTTGCAATCCATCTTTTTAAACTTTTTAAACCGCGGTGTTTACCGTGCCAATGAGTCCAGGGAGGTAATTTGCATATGATGGCAAATCAGCAGAACCCTGGCTTTGTGTGAATAAGCTGCTGATCACATCGTGCATCGCAGCCTGCAGATGAGAAAGAGCTGGCAGGACTCTTTTTTCTTTTAAAAATAATTATTAGTCCTTCCTATGTTTAAATTCCTCATGAAGCTTCCAACGGAGTTCAACAAAGTACCTGTTTGCTAGACAATGCTGTGGGGAGGCGGAGGGAGAAGGGACGAGGGGAACTTCTTTTTGTATCGCCTCTGCCCCGGGTCTGTGCTCCCAGCTCACTTCCAGCGATTCCCATGATGTCACTTTTAGTAGTGGAGACATGTTTACAAAAGAGTACACAGCATCCTCTTTAAAAAGAAACTTTCAACTTGGGGAGTGCTACAAAAGTTAGGAAACCAAAAACTGCTTGAGGAGGGAGTAAAGATCCATACAAAGGGTTTTTTGTTTGCAGTGACCGAATTTGACCTCACATGACTATGAACAATAATGAATATGCAGCAATGTCAGCAGTATTGCCTTTGGTATACAATATATTAAGAGCATCTGAGAATGGCAAGCGGCTATGAAATGGACTGATAAGATTGTACGTAGAAATGGTCTGGGTATACTTTATATCTCCTTTCAAGACAAACTATTTCTTCTCTTCTATTTCATCTCCCTTATCTTGAGAACAAATGCAAAATTCATTAAGAGAACAGTGACTCTCTCCTATGTAATATAGCACATTGTGTTTCTGTAATTTCTTCTCATTCAGATATCATATTTATTACTGTAATTTTGAAAAGATAAGGGCATTTCAGCCCAAGCTGCTCCTAGCTTTTCCCTTGAACTTGTTACTCACGTTAGTACAAAAAAGGCTTTTGTTCTAACAGAAAGCACTACTGGGTTAAAAATAGTAAAACTAACCTTTACGCTTGCAAACTTAGCACCATTTATCTATCAGATAATTACGCACATACTCGTATTACGTACAAATCAGAAAATCTTAACTATCCAAAGGAATTTGCCATTTTTAGTTTAGGAATACTGAATGACAGAATTTGAACAAGATTCTCCCACACGCAGACCTTAAGCAATTATCTGCCATAACAATGCAAGCTTCCCTGTGCCTGCTGTGAATAAGGGGAACATTTTGTAAGGATTTCAGTTTTTTGCTTTTGATTGTTGCGGGTATTTGCAAAGCTGAGGTTTTATCTAAGAGTTGATTTTATCTGAAAAATAACACAGATGAAACAACTAATTTACTGTATACAGGCCTTAAATACTGTTGGATACCTCAAAGATATTATCCATTTGTAAATCATTAAAAATCAGAATGCGTTCGGGACTCTGGTTATATAAAGGATAAATCTAGTTTTGCGTTTGCAGATATTTCAAGTTTCACTAATGATTTTGTTTTATGTCAAGCCCAATGGATTTCTACTTGTTGCCAACTTCCCTGCAAGAAGACACAGAAAAGTTTCTTCCCATCTGGTTCCCTCTCCAGGAATGCAGAGCTGCTTTCTATCCCTCCAAACAAACCACCAAGGAATAGAAATAAAGAAATCTGAGAGCTGAGGGCACTGTGGACCATTTTGAAAAAAAGGCATCTCATAAAGAAATCTCAAAATTGTGATCTTGTCAAATTTGCTGTGACTCATCCTTGAGGGATTGTTCTAGAATAGCACAACCCCTAATTATTATGAGACGCTAGGCAGCCTTTCATCAGTATCACAAAAGGAGGCGGTTTTCACTGCTCAGGTTTGCTCTGTTGTGCAGTTGTTGGCTTTAGAAGGACTTCTCATATCTTATAATTTAAAGCACTGTAGATATTGGAAGTTGTGATCACAGACAGCTCTTTTAACCGCCAGTGCACAAGAGTCTTTGCAACAGATTTTATGACCCAGGTGTTGGATCACAAGATATCACACCCCTCCCCTCATTTTCAGGTATTTGGGACCTTGATCAAGGCACTGCTGTGTGGGCCACTGGAAGAGTCTTAATGCCTTTGACATGGAAGACACAAGACCTGTTGGTTAGGAAATTTTTTCAGAATTTTGGGGACATATTTTGCAAACAACTTGGGAGGGTTAGGAGAGTGTTGGGGCACCTGTTCTGACCTGATGCAATGATCCTGATGCAGACTGTCATATATTCTTAATGAAGGCTTTACAACCCCAATATTTTCCAGTCTCCTATTTGATTATCTCTTCTGCTGATGAACAGAGGGTCATCTCCAGAGGGCAACACACACGGCTCCCCAATTAACCCAGGCAAACAAAATAGATTCACTGATTTCGGTTTTGCAAAAAGCAAATGAGAACTAAAACTTCCCATCGAAGTCTAGCCATATTTCTTTCTTTTCTTTTTTAAGTCAGTCTCACTAAAAAATACAAGGTCTCTAGGCTTTAGTTTATCATAGATATATAAAATTAACTTTATGTAACTGAAATTTTATCTATGAACATGATCAACAAAAAGTAAACTATAAATTTTGTTTCAGCACTACAAATTTAACAGAGAACCCTGACAAAAGCAATTTTTTGCCTTTGGCCTTCTCTTTGCACGAATCTGGCTACACCAGTTGTTACATTCCAATTCTGACATTCAAATCATGTTGAGCAATTTTCCCACAGTGTGTTTCCCAAACAAAAGCATTTTTTCCCACTCCCACTTATGTTTCTCCTGGATCCAGGATCTGCAGAAAAATAGCCTTGTTTAAGTCGTAAGACCCAGCCAACAATTGCATTGCAGTGCTAGACTTCACAAACTATCAGTGATCATTTGATCAAAAGGATACCAATTGACCCAGCAAAAGTATAGCTTTTCAGTTACGAAATAACAGAAATTCAACTCACAACGTGACAAAATCCTATTTAGTGGGTTTTTTAACTGTGTGAAGCATAACTTAATACATTCCCCAGCACCTTATACCTTTGTGAGAGCAGAAATCTTTTTATGTACATAGCCTAAACTATTGCTTAGTTATTCCAGGATATTCACCTGGAGTGGCAGAGGTCTTGAAAAGGATATAATCTCTTGCTAAGAGATGATGTTTTTGTAGCTCTGGCCTTTCCCCTTTATAAAAGAACAGTGCATATTACTAGCTTGGTATTTCACACATGACCAACCATTGCTTCAGGAAAATTACATGGGTCATAGCATGACAGGCTGGTTTCACAAAGCTGGTTGTGGGCTTAGGACTGAGTCACTCCACAGCTCTTTCAGATTTAGGATCATGCAGGACCATATATGCCTTGTTTATTCTTACTGCACTTTCCCCTTTTGTTCTCTCCAGAGGAGGGGTAATGCAACAGTGGTTTCTGGAGCGTTCTTGTTTCCTTTACCTTTACCTGCAGTGAGACATTAGACTACACATTCCCCGCAGCAAAGTACCCTAGGCTGTAGGACAGAGGAGTTTTGAGCCAGGTCTTTTGGGGAAGAGACGAGACTGATGCCTTTCATTAGGGCCTAATCAACTTAACCTGAGGTACAAGAGATTATATCAGCTTTTGCCTTTAAAATGCCTGTCTTTCAGAGACATGAAGTTACCAAAAAACCCATTTCATCCAACATAAAGAAGGACAAATTTGAGCACCTATCCATCAAATTGATTTACTAAAAGTGTCATAAGTAGTTCAGGTAAAATAAAATTGGCATAACAGGAGACAGAATTCAGGTTGAAAGGCAAGATGAGGAGTCTCTTGAAGCAACCTCCTTACTTCTTCTGAGGAGCTGGAAAAAAACTTGTAAACTCCATATACTACTTCTGCATTTTGTGATTGAACTTCAAAATTTTCAGTATTATGGACTGAATTTATGAAATGGTCTGATTTTATGAAATACAAAAAAGTAATGAGCAGGCCAGTGCACTTTGTTCATTCAGAAATCTGCTTTAGTGGTTAGAATATACTGGGCAGCATCTGCCTCAGGGTCTTCCTTGCAAAACGTTTTCTTCTCATTTTCTGTCTGTGCTACTACAGTGCCTCCAAGATCAAACTGAGCTCCATCACTCAAGCTAAGTGGTGTTTCCCCAACTCTTTTAATGAAAGAACTTTCTGCACAGTTTCACCTGTTACATTTCTGCCAATGAAATGGGAATCAAAGGAAGAATTGGATGTTTTTGGGGACCAAAATAATAATATCGTATGCAAGAGTGCACCTAGAAACTAACAACATTTTCACTATAAGTTGCCATTGTCATTAGTTAGAAATGGAGAAAAAATAATCTTGGGGTTTAAGTGGATCACAGTGTGAGTATGAGCCAGCAGTGTGGTGCCACATGAGAAAGAGAAGTATTTCCCACAATATTTCCAATAAAACTAAAGTTTATTTGTGCATTATTAGGAAAGTGTCATTATTAGGAAAGGTATAAAACCTTATCTACAATACCGTGTTGAGTGTGGCTACTCATCTTCTAAGCAGGTGGCTTCACACCTTAACAAGTACAGAGGACGTGTCGTCATTTAACCCCAGGTGGCAACTAACCACCACAGAGCCGCTCACTCACTCCCCTCCCCACAGTGGGAAGGGGGAGAGAAATTGGAAAAAAGGGTAAAACTCGTGGGTTGAGATAAAGACAGTTTAATAGGATGGAAAATGAAGGGAATAATAATAATAATAATGGTAAAAGAATATGCAAAACAAGTGATGCACAATACAATTGCTCACCACCTGCTGACCGATGGCCAGCCAGTTCCTGAGCCGCGCCGCCCCGGCCAACTCCCCCCAGTTTATATATTAAGCACGACGTTATATGGTATGGAATATCCCTTTGGCCACTTTAGGTCAGCTGCCCTGGCCGTGCCCCGTCCCAGCTTCTCACTGACAGGGCATGAGAAGCTGAAAGTTCCTTGACTTAGTGTAAGCACTACTTAGCAACAAATGAAGTTTATGGTGATTATCTGTAAAGAAACGATGATCAAGAAGGGCGTTTCTTTCTAGAAATTCCTCAGGGAAAACAGCATCCAGGGAAGAAAGCCTGTGTGAGCTACAAGTTCATAGTGGCACAACACCAAGAAAATGGGTAAGCATTGGCCAGACTGGAAACTGGAGAAGGCTCTTGTGCAGTTAAGTAATTTCTGCAGCTTTCCAAGAGATTATGGGGCAAATATCAGCCTCGGGTCCTGCCTACATCATGGCATCACCCTGACGTTTTTGGCCATTCCTCATTCAGTTTCAGCTCCTCTGGTAGATCATTAGCACATCTGGGCTGGGAGGTACCATCAGTAATCCTAGTATGATGAAAGATGGAGCAAAATTTCATAGTTTGTTTACACTAGGAACACTTGTGGCTAAAAATGTCTTAGTTACTATATTTTAACCAACGTTTCAAGCATTAGCATAGATATGTTATCTATTCCTGATCAGCCCTCAAAATGAGAGCCAATATATTTTGAAACATGATTTATTTTCTAATCTATGCCCTGTTAAATTTCATATAGCCTGGGTCAGGCAGATCTAGAGAAGAAGTCATCCCTATCTCTGTACTTGCAAAATCTGGAAACAGAACAATGCATGATCAAAGAATCCAAACGCCATTTTACCGCTTTGTGGTCAATAGCATGATCTGCTCTCTGCTTCTCTGTTCTATCGATCCCTCTGGTAAATCTACGTAAGATGGTTTCTGATCACAGATGTGCCACAACTCATATTGACGTGACCAGTTGATATTCAGAATTGAAAAATGCTCATGCAAAGCAAGGTGTGCGTTTTCAGAGAGGACCACACCATAAAATATACGTTGATGGAGCACTCCAGTGAAGAAATGCCTTAAATCTAACTTTTGGGGTTTGCTATGGGAATTCAAATTAATCATTTAGGAAGGTGTTAAATTAGTGTTAGAGAAAGAAAGGAGGTCTTATTATAGCTAACACATTTCAAATTGCAACTCTTTCTATAATCCTTCTGATTTAGATTTAGATTTACATACTTGTTTCATCTAAATTTAAACTAAGATTTCCCTCCCCATCTCAATTTTCTTCAGTTTCTTCTATTCCAGGCTAAACTCTGTATTTAGTGCAACATCCAAGACATCTTTAGACTCTCTTTCGTCAGTACAGATCCTGACTTAGCCTAATTAGATTAAATACAAGAAAAAAGACTAAAAAAGTAGGTGTTGTATGAAATGAAAAGAACTTGTAACTGTTGACTGAATGTTCTTCTGATGTCCGCTCTGTCTGTTTGCTGTTGTGTTTTGGCTGACATAACTTGAGACCCTCAGGATAAAATCACGGCATTGCAAAAGTCAGTGGCAAAACTCCCACCCAGAACAGGAAAGCTGCATCACACTGGTATATAGTACGAATATCACAAAACTTCTATACTGTATTACAGGACAACCACAGCTATGTACTTTCTGAGCCCTATTTGAACTTACACCGTACACTTCTGTATTAATCAAGCATTTGACTTATGTAGGGAGAATTGTAATTGATGTTAAATTAATTCAACCGAGAGTAACCTTTGAAACCATGCTTATATTATCAGTTGTGATTTGTGCAGGATACCTCCTGGAGCTGCAATCTATGCATCCTTACGTAACAGGCATTAAGAAGCAGTTACACAACTTAATGCAAACACCACCGACAGATGAAAATCCATGGCACAGACAGGATCTTGAGTAATCGTCAAAGCAGTGCCAGAAAGCAAATTCTACCTGCAGAAAACTTTTTTTCATGTTAAATGCATTTCAGGGGATTCTCTGCATTTCAGTTTCTGGTAGACAGTACGTTTGCAAGCCTTAATACAGAGTCTGCCACGAAGTGGCTTTTTATTGTAAATTTTTTATCCTTCAAAACCTGTTAATACAAACTTTGACCAACGCTGCCACAAAATGTGTGTGCAATTCAACTCCTATCTTTACTGACTGCAATAATAAACTTTTGGTCTAAAACAAACAGGTCATTAGCAAACAGATACTTTTGTGCACTGTGGTTACTTGGGCCTCTCTCCTCCCGTCATCCTGCTTTTCACTCCCTGTTCACATGCGTAGAGTTTGATGCCTGAGTATGTCTTCATGATGCCAGGGCCTTGCAGCTAGTACGGGTAAAGAACATACTCCATTTCTCTGGGCACAAAGTTTATTAGTGTCCCTTAACTATAACTGTAATTCAGGCAATAGTTTCATCTCAGGTGTTAACTCAGGTCACAGGATATGTCTAAATTCAGGCAGCCATGGTCCTAGATACCTGTATTCTAACTTCAAGAAATGTTATCCAATTACCTTTGTACTATCTTCGGAATATTTTTTAAGTAGATGTAACTGCTTGATAAATAGATCTCATTTTGTACAAAAGGAGCATTCCAAGACCCCTTTTAGACACTTTATATTGCAAACATTGAAGTGCTATACAAACTATTTTATGGGACAGATTCTGGTTGCTTTTACATTGGTAGAAATTGGAATGACTCCAAATTTCTTCTGGTATAACAGAACAGAATTTTTCTCCCCAGCCATTATAAAAGACTCACATGCATGGCAAGACATAACTTTTTGAAAGATGCATAGTTTATACAGTTTAACTACATTACACCTTTAGAAAACACTCGAGTATTTTAAACACCATCAAGCCTGGAAGGAGACGCTTACAAGGCTTTCTTTAATCTGTGGCATTGCCTGCTTCCTTGACTGAGGTGCTCACAAAGGACTAAGAGGTAATGTGCCTGAATCAAAGAAATTCAACCAGCAGTAAAATAGCAGTACTGCATGACTAGAGCACACGGATCTGGGCTGCTTTCAGGGGAACAGGAATGCTGAAAGAAGGAAATATTTGATTTTTACCTTTTTCACAGCCTGATAAGAATCCACCCATACAACCTTGCTTCTAACCCACTAGTCTAAGGAGGCATTTTATTCCCCCTTTTAAGTCTCCTGTTCTTAGGCTTCCATCTCTCCAAACACAAACTGAATACATTCATTCGGTCGCTGAAAAACCTACTCAACAAAGCACAAAGGCCAGGTTTAAGAATTACCTGAAAACCTGACCCCTCCTGATTCACCTTTCCCACTGGTTTTCCCTCCTCTCTCAACAGAAAGAAAATACAGAAATCCTTAGGGTTTTTTGGTTCAAACTTGCTAATGACAAAATATATCCCTCAGCTGGGAGGTGTGCAGTGAGCAAGATGGGGGAAACGATCCACCTGAAAAGTAAGTCATCATCAAAACCATCATGCTGGTCCAACCGTAGAGGCAGTGGAAGGGTGGGAGGAGTAACCGAGGGAGGGGCAGGAGCTGTGCAAAGTGGCAGGGCCATTAAAAGACATGTATGTGGAGCTGTGCTGATACTCATATCCTACTGCTTGTGAGGAATAGCATTGTTTCCTGTTATTGAATGAGAACATAAACAGGGGGGAGGGAGAACCCCAGGAGGAAAACAGACTTCATGGAGCATGAGGTCAAATCACAGCTTTAAAAAGTACATTCTTTACATGATTATCCAGGCTAAGGCTTAGTTTTGTTTCCTGGGGGTGAAAGAAGGAAAATAACTTAAGTACTCACAACATGCCTTTTCCCTCATTTAAATTCCCAGTTAAAAAAAAAAGAAGAAAGATAAATTAATCAGTTTTGCTTGTATGCCAGCAATTCAATTTACCAGAATATATTTCTATTTATTCCCCAATTAAAACTAAATTCCATTTGTCAAAGCCCTTAAGAGCACAGTGGTGTCAATGGGATTAATCACCGAAGCATGTTTTTCTTGAACAAGGTGTGATGTTTTGCTACAAGTTACATCCAGTCCAGCCATGCTTGAAAACACTATAATTATGTTGGTCAGGAACATAACATCTTTTTTAATGAAATAGGTTTCCAAAGTGGTTCATACCACCTACAGTTTGGAAACCAGTATACTATCATATAGGCCACTTTTTTCCTTGCCCACTATTGGCAAAGTTCCATTTTATCTCTATATGCATGGTTAAAACCTCTGCATACAAACAGAGGATCTATGAGTACAGAAGAATCTGGGAAATGTGATGAAGCATTTATTTACTATCTTCTGAATCACTTTCACCTTCACCTCTTATTTTTTTAAATGCTTCTTTTTACTGGCTATTCCAGAATTGTCTGTCATCTAAAAAATCCTGACTGTATTGCGTTAACTAACAGGTAAGTACAAAACATCATTCCATAGACTTAGTTTTAACTGTGGATTTCTCTTCCTTGATTAAAGGAACATATAAAAAGATACTGTAAAGCAGGCAGTGATTCTGAAAGAGATGAAGCTGCTCTGCCCCAAATAATTCAGTTCACTTTGCCCATTGTAAGACACCTGAGGACCATGTATTTCCCACCTTTCCCTCTAAGTATCCTGAACACTGTATGGGTACCTCAAACTGTATTTTCTTTTCCTTTCATGGAAACAAAAATAAGGGACAAAATAACCAGTGTCTTACCACATCCAGCCAATGCTGCCAAATATGTGGTCATGAAGAAGGACATAAATAAAATCTGCCTGGATGAAGCATGACTCATATTTTGAGGGGAGGTACCCAGGAGACATGCCAGGGATGATCTCTGTCCCCTGCTATTTTATCTGTCTTGCTAAGGCATTTACACAGCTCCCATTACTATGATGCCAGAATATATAGGAACAGATGGCTATTCTTACAACACTCAAATAGGGTGGACAGATTACATGGGTTATCCCAGGTCAGAAGTTTGAAGCAGAACAGATCATTACACAAGTTTCACAAGCTCTTGATCTGTAGAAGGTGTTTATCGACCATTCCTATATAAATGAAAACCTAACCCCATTCCCAAAGTATGTAAGTGTTTCTCAAGCATTATCCTAAAATAGTCAAGAAGCCCCATCTTGAAGGTTTGGACATGAACCAATGGTTGAAATGAACTGCTCTTTGACTTATAGCAGCTTCTTTTGATGTACATCAAATGCTCTTCAGCTATGGATGTGAGGGTAAATATATTTCATAACAAGACTTCTAAATTTCTATTTTAATCAATCATTTTAATCATAGAGTGCCTAGTAAGACTATAGTTCCCCCATTGCCTGTGTGGTCATAAAATTGAGTTCATTTCTATTAGATGAAGATGTCACTAACCTAATCATGCCTTTAGATTTTCAAAGCTAGACTGTAAGAACATGCTTTAAAGCAGCGTTACACCTGAAATTGATTTGGGAGCAAAATAATATGCCTGTTTACATGCATCAAGACGTTATTGCCAAGATATACGAATACGATCTTGTTAATTTACTGAATCCAGCAGTGAGATTTCTGTGCGGGACACAGACATGTTAACATCTACTATGAGAGATGCAAATTCAGGCTGATAGTTGGATGTCACCTGGTAGCTTCTCCTGTAGAGGTACCTGTTGCTGGCTGGCTGGCTAACTCATTGTATGCCCCTTGGTTCATAAACTCTATACTGCTTTGGCACAAATGGAGGAATAATGCCCTTTTATATAATCCTTTATGATTCCCATATGATACCATACAGTCAGAAAGTATTAACATGTTTATAATTATTGTTATCTGTAAAATGGCAAAATACTTACCAACCTGGTAGGATGTTGGGAAAGATCATGAACTATTATTTGGAGAAGCTCTTAAGACTGCTAAATGCTAAGTCCTGCAAGAGAGAGAAATATATGATCCACTGACACTTGGCTAACACCTCTCCATATCATCACCCCTGCAGCCTTTATGGCTTCATGGGCCTTGGTAGCCGAAAGAACTAAGCAACGCTGGATTGCTCAAAATTAATAATGGGTTTGGACAACACTTGGCAATGAAAAGTAATGTGTTCACTATGTTGACATCTTTCCCCTTAAAACACCTAGGATTCCAGTTTAATCTAAATATTTTTCATCTAGTACCACGCTTCTAAGATGATGCGTTACTGTATCTCCCATAATTTTACTCATGCCAATATGTGTTCATGCTCAAAAACCTTAGTCAGCAGTAATTTGCTTCAGATTCATTAAGAAAAGGTTTATTTTAACCATTTCACTTTCTAAAGCAACCTCTATTTTTTATTCTTGGTTTTAAAGTCGCAAGGATATGTTGTAGATATCTAGACAAAATCCTAATGACAGAAAACCTGTGACCAATAAAGGTACCAAAGGAAAAGCACACAAGAAGAAAATGTCATGAAATTCCAGATGCCAAAGACACCTTCTGCAGCAGCACCACTGCAGCAATGTAATGAGGGATAGTTTCAGCATGTATTTAATAAATTTCTGCTCTTAGTGCCGACAATTTGAGCTCAGCAAAATCAGAGGGTTTGGACTGGAATTGATGGCAACAATGCTAGACGGTTTCACAAAATGCACCCATTCGAATGACTTTGGGAAGTTATGGTTTTCACCTGTCATATCTTCATGCTGAAATATCATTGTGACTATTTCAGGTGTAACCAATGCAAGCTTTAAGATTAATTCAATACATTCACCTTAATATGGTGTAGTCAGATGTAAAAGCCAAACAATTCTGAAAGTTTTAACAACGTCTTGCACTAGAGCTGGTAGGATATTTTTGCATGGAAGAAAGGATGGCAAGTATTATATAAAGTTAGTCTTTATGGGAATTTTTGTTGTTGTTCAGCTCTCATTTCATCCAAAAAATATAAGTAATTTTGACCCAATCACTTGCTGATAAATGAAGATGTTAGCTCAGAAATACTGCAACACTGCCTTATGGAGATGGAGGACGAGCTCACAGTTTAATAGTGTGTTATCAATGACATAATTGTGTTTGAGGAGAGATGTAGTTTGAATGCTTCCTGCCTTCTCTGTGCTGGGATCCTTGTCTAGGTTACATGTTCTGCAACATCTGCCCCGGCATAATGCATCTTGAGAGATTTTGTCTGAGAGAGAAGTTTATGCACCAAAATGCATCTCTCCAGGTCTCTGCAGCGATATTTCTGAATAGACAAGCATTTCAGTTTTCTCTCAAAAATCTTTAGACAACTCTGTGAAAATAGACAAACCTTCCTCTGTTCTCTGTACAGAGACAGCATTGCACATACGCACGACAGTATTTCCAGTAAGTCCAGCCATGCAGGGCAGTTTGCGGCAGAAAAGCATTAGAGATAATACAGATATAAATTCAAGTCCTGACCCTCGAACATTTGTTCAGCTGAACAGTCCCCTCTCAGGAGAGGAATCTCAGTGATGCTGAAGAGGCCTGTGACATATGTATTACTCATGAGAGCCATGGTGCAAGACTGGAAATTCACTTCCAACTCATTATGCATGTATGGTTTCAGTTCTCTAATGGCAGGCTTACACAGATACATACATTTTAACTATACAGCAGTGGGAGTAACAAAAATCTACAAGCATTCAGCATAAGTGTAACAGTAATATACTGCAGTAGACATTTCTCCACAGCAACTGGGATGAGCACTTTCCATGAAGAAGGAATAGGGCAGAATGAAGGCTATGAGGAGTTCTCATATTTTCACACCAGCAAGTCTAAATACACGTAACAAGCCTTCAAAATTTCCATTTCAGCCCCTGGATATGCATATCAGAAAGAATAGGATTCAAGATGCAAGGACCATAAAAGCTAATAAGAAAGAAATCTGTGCACAAATAAGAGAAAGGAAAAAGTAGGTTTGCTATTCAGTGGAGATGGAAATCTACTGATGAACGATGCTGAGAAGGCTGAAGTGTGTTGTGTCTTCTCATTTTCCACAACTGCCACAGACAACTAACAATTTAGTGACTGCTTTTGCTAATTCCTCAAATATCCTAGTGCAGATTTTTCAGATTCTGGTTCTCTCTATATGCACGCTTTAAAATATTCTTTAAACTGCTTTTTCTGTTTTCTGACTTAAGCTCCTACCACATAGTTAGAATTAATTTTGCTAAACTTCTGGACACAACTAAGTTTCACATTGAAAGCCTTGAATAATTTAATTTTCTCATCATCTATTTGATCCGTTTCCAAGTAAAGTAGTAAACTTCTAACTTGGCTTTGTCTTTCCTTTAGATTTTCATTACGGAATCTTTTCTTCTTGCTTTTTATATATCCTCCCAAATATGTCTCACTTTAGCCTTCCTGACTTTATTCCTGTATTCTTGACCTTTATTCTCATCCTCCTATCATCAGACATGTCTCCTTGCTTCTACTTTTTATACACATTTCATTTTGGCTTTCAAGTCACAAAAGTGATCCTGATGCAGCTTTGTCAGTTATGGGTGCAGTGCATAGACACAGCTCCCTCCAAATCAGAAGATTCAGTTTTTAGTCTTTTTAAATATATTAAATATACAAGAAACTAGATTATTAGATACCAATAACCAGGAAAATCCAGATATAATATGACTAATAGATATCCAGATGAGTGAAAACAGGTTTGGTGCTAATCAGGTGGGAAAGTCTGAAATAGCAACAGAGAAAACCATTCTGGGTTCTTAATCTAGAGGAGTTAACCATCTTGTACAATATTGCATATATCGTGACCATGGTATTGTAACCCCAGCTCTAGCCCAAGGGGAGCTGTGATTCTGTCTCCCTGGCCATGTGCTAGACCTGCAAGGTCTACAAGTTAGCAGGTGTTGCTCCAGTACACTCAGAAGGGATGGCAATTTGGAGTTTTTTTGAAAAAGCATTTATAACATGAAACTGGGGTGGACTTACGGGTCCAAGCAAATTATATAAATTATTTGCCACACCCTGCTCTTCTGTCTTTCTCTGTGCCTCCTACAACATAGAAAAATTGTCCTAAGTCCTGCTTAGTCCTGCTAATACTGAGAGACTACTGAGAGGCTAAGGAAAAGCTGGACTGAAGGGCAAATGTACTGGGTGAGTTTCATCCAGCCAAGCATAGACATCTATATCTGTATCTCACTCTGGAAGGAAACATTCATTTCTAGGGCACAGTTCATCTGATCCCCAAGCAGATGCCTCAGACATTCAGATACACTGCTCATAACAGGCTCTGAAGGATCCTGCTTCTCTGCACTGCACACAAAATTAGTTTAAGGTGACTAGCCCAAATACAGACAAACCACTGACTTCTAGTGATGGGCAGGGTAAACTCCATCCTAGTTGCCAAGCCTGGACAGTACAGTACAAAGCAAATAAATGAAGAGTTTATATAGATGCACAGGACTGACATGAAACTCTGAGATATTTGTAGTTACCCGCTGGAACAGCTCAAGGAAGTCAAAGCCTGGACTTTGAAATATGAAACTACAAACAACTTCAGACTGATCATCAAAGGCTTTAACCACCTCAGATCTATTCCAGCAGTACTTTGCAGCTAGGCTCCCATCTTCCCTGCAGGGTTGCTTCAGTCCTTGGAGTAGACATTATCCTCCCACTGTAGATCTCCAAGGATCTAGCTGTGATGGAGCTAATTATAGGTAATCTGCTGATGTATGATTAAATATGCTCACCAGCACAATTTGCGGGTGCGTGGTATGCTCTGCTACTCCAAGCAAAAGGGCCTGACATTGAACAGGAATAAATACCAGCTCGGACTGCAGGAGATTAGTGATTTGAAGCACCTGTTGTGTGACAAAGACATCCAAGCTGGGATGCCAGTTCAGACAAATTCCCTTAAAAAGGGATGCCTTGTCATGTACGTGTTAGGAAATAAAATTCTTTCTTAATGACAATTAAGGAATCATTTTTTAATATTTACTTTTTACTGCAGACCAGAGGAGGCATGGGCAGAACTGCTAATCCACCCTCTGTGCTAGATGTGCAACAGATATAGTAAGAAGACACAATTCTTCCCCTAAGGAGACTGGAAGCTAAAAATACAAGGCAGAGGCTGAAGGGCAGCCAAAGACACAGGGTGATACTCCGTGTCTGTGATCACACAGCTGGTCTGTGCCCAAGGACTGTTCTCTGTCCTCACAGCACTGCTTAAATACAGCCCAGAGTGACTGTGGAAATGAGAAAAGCCTCTAGAGACTGTAGAAAAAAGGCTGCATGGAATGATGTCTCTCACACTGTCCTTAAGTCAGCATGAAGCCAAAGATCTCAATCAGTGCAGGATTGTATGAGTTGCTGGCTACTTTTCTGCAAAATGGATGGCAGAATCTGCTTCTAAATAAATGACAGACTCCACCAGCACTATCTGAGGATTGATAAAACCAGCAGTGGGATTTGATTATGAGTAGTCTCAAACTGGATCACAAAGTTGTTTTACAGAAGCATTGCATAAATCACTGAGTGAGCCTTAGAAGAAGTCCAAGGCACTGCAGAAATCCCTACTGAACTGGGAACACAGGACTGGAAAGGGGCTTTGCACTACACCAAAGTTCCCAGAGTGCCTCCAGTCTGAACACAAGCAGCTGCAAGACACAGGAACATGCTCTACATAGTAACATGGAGTGATTCCGTCTTCTACGCCTATCAAAATGTAAGCAATACAAAAATAAACATACCTTAACTGCTGAATCCCGGTGGGAAAGTCGAGGTGAAATTATGTCCTCACGAAAGTTCATGCCACTGTCAAAGAAACCCAGAGCTCAAAAATACACAAGAGACCCCCAGTGAGCTTTGTGAGTTTCAGAATAAAGTCCAAAATGTTTTGTTCAAGTCATTTCTTCAAAGTTCCCATCAAAAATGAAGCAGCCAAATGAAAAATTAAGCATCCAAGTACTTGTAATAGAATATGAAAATTCCAAAGAAACTACACAAGACGTCTGAGTCCCTGTGTGAGGGCTAGCATGTAGCATGTACGTAGTTGAACATAATAGGATTTATGCCTATCCATGGACTACTCAATGTATTTATGTTTGGAATTGATCTCTTGCACAATGCAATGAATAACACAGTAATAACAGAGAATAAATCAGTGTCCTTGGCACCAGGTGCTGGATAGTAATAATTTGCAAATAACACATGACTCATTGGCAATTCCCTTTCATATGCCGGTCTAAAGGAAACAATTTGAAGTTCATTAAATTATGCCCATATAGGCAGCTATATCCTGTTCAAAAGGGGAAACATAGCCCCCATTTTTAAAAAGGAAAAAAAAAGAAGACCTGGGGAACTACAGGCCAGTCTCACCTCTTTGCCCAGCAAGATCATGGAGCAGATCCTCCTCGAAACTATGCTAAGGCACATGGGAAATAGGAAGGTGATTTGTGACAGCCAACATAACTTTACTAAAGGCAAATCATGCCTGACAAATTTGGTGGCCTTCTATGACAGGGTTACAGAGTTGATGGATAAGGGAAGAGCGACTGACGTCATCCACCTGGACTTGTGTAAAGCATTTGACACTGTCCCCCATGACATCCTCATCTCTAAATTGGGGAGACATGGATTTGATGAATGGACCACTCAGTGGATATGGAATTGGCTGGATGGTTGCACTCAAAGAGTTGCAGTCAACAGCTCGATGTCCAAGTGGAGACCAGTGACAAGTGGCATTCCTCAGGGGTCGCTATTGGGACTGCTGGTGTTTAACATCTTTATCGACAACATGGACAGTGGGATTGAGTGCACCCTCAGCAAGTTGACAACACCAAGCTGTGTGGTGCAGTCAATATGCTGGAGGGAAGGGGTGCCATCCAGAGGGACCCTGACAGCCTTGAGAAGTGGGCCCATGCGAAACTCATGAAGTTCAACACGGGCAAGTGCATGGTCCTGCACATGGGTTGGGGAAATCCCAAGCACAAATAACAGGCTGGATGGAGAATGGATTAAGAGCAGGCCTGAGGAGAAGGACCTGGGGGTGCTGGTTGATGAGAAGCTCAACATGACCTGGCAATGTGTGCCTGCAGCCCAGAAAGCCAGCTGGGGCTTTGGGCTGCGTCAAAAGAAGTGTGGCCAGCAGGTCGAGGGAGGTGATTCTGCCTCTCTACTCTGCTCTGGTGAGACCCCACCTGCAGTACTGCATCCAGCTCTGGAACTCTCAGCACAGGAAAGACATGGACCTGTTGGAGAGGGTCCAGAGGAGGCCACAAAAAGGCTCAGATGGATGGAACACCTCTCCTATGAAGAAAGGCTGAGAGAATTAGGGTTGTTCAGCTTGGAGAAGAGAAGGCTTTGGGGAGACCTTTTTGCAGCCTTCCAGTACTTAAAGGGGGCTTATAAGAAAGATGGGGACAAACTTTTAAGCAGGGCCTATTGCGATAGGACAAGGGATAATGGTTTTAAACTAAAAGAAGGTAGATTTTGACTAGATAGAAGGAAGAAATTCTCACAATGAGGGTGGTGAAACCCTGGCACAGGTTGCCCAGAGAGGTGGTAGATGCCCCATCCCTGGAAACATTCAAGGTCAGGTTGGACGGGGCTCTGAGCAACCTGATCTATTTGAAGATGTTACTACTCATTGCAGCAACTCGATGACCTTAAAAGGTCCTTTCCAACCCAAAGATTCTATGATTCTAGAAGAAGGACATGTACCTGTTGGAGCAAGTCCAGAAGAGAGCCACAAAGATGATCAGAGGGCTAGAACATCTCTCCTATGAAGAAAGGCTGAGAGTTGGGGTTATTCAGCCTGGAGAAAAGAAGGCTCTGGGGAGACCTTATTGCAGCCTTCCAGTACCTGAAGGGGGCCTACAAGAAAGCTGGAGAGGGACTTTTTACAAGGGTATGTAGTGATAGAAGAAGTGGAAGGTGGTAGGTCTAGTGGAAGGTATCCCCCCCCATGGCACAGGGGTTGGAACTAGATGATCTTTAAGGTCCCTTCCAACCCAAACCATTCTATGATTCTATGAAGATAATCAGTATATATAGGTGTTGGCTGTGAGGTATGTTGTCCCCTAACCAGGGTCCTGACCCAAAGATTGTTAACCAGAATAGTTACAAGAGAATGATGAAGGTGACATAAGCGATATCACATCTGTGACAAAACAGCTGCTATCATGTAAAAGCAGAGAATAATCTGCAAGTGAATTAACAGCTATCGATATTTTACAAGTGGGAGAGAATTAGTTGATTTGTTTTGGAAACAATCAATGCTTTCAATGTTAAGATGATAAAATTTAAGCCACATGGGGCTGTTTAAACAAGAACAGCAGAAGACATGCCACCACATCTCAGGAGAAGTCCTGGCCTGCTTGACATTCAGTCAAGGAACGTCTCAGTTCTAAGCCTTGCTTTTAACTCATTTGGGTCTGGAAGAACAACACAGGGAGTAGAAATTCAGCACTGGGGAGGCAGGTTGGTGGACACAACACACTTCTAAACACTGCATAGTTAATTACAGCCCTGGAATCACACTCAATTGATAGTGTGGGCCAAATAGATTCTGGGTTTTTTTAATTGCTTGTTACTTTTATAGTGATTAGAAAAGATGTGACTCAGAAATGAGCCACCACAGGAATGACAAACATTTCAAACTGGAAGGAAGTGCACAGGTCTTTCCTGATGCAGATCTATCAGGTGGTAAGGTGGTGAAAATGAAAGGGAATCTTATAGCAGATAAAATATTTTACTTAGCCCATGCAGGTTATTAAATACCTATTAGACATGAGTAGCATAGAGCCTTGTGGGGAGCAAAATTGATGAAGTCAGGTCCACTGTGCAAGTGGTTCAGAAAGACCAGATGTTTTTAGAGCTAAGAACCCGAGTGAGCAAACCTTCACTGTCACTGCACTGTTGATTCACATATCCGCAGGTGGGTGCTTAGCTAATGGGTGTCCTTACTCCCACAGCTGAACACACGCATGCCGGCAGGCATGCACCTCTGTCCTGATTCAGGATAACGTACCTACACAGCATCATACACACACTGAAGAAGAGCCCACGCCCCTCCATGGTAATTCTCCGGTCTGTGCTAAGAGCATATCCCCACACTGCTTTGTGCTAATTTGGCCTCCCATCTTATTTCTTTTTTCTCAGTCACTTACCTGCTTGCATTTCTTTTGCCTTTCGATGTTTTTCAAAAACAAATGAATGCTATGCAAAAGCTGTGCTTAGTGCAATGTTTACCCAGCAAGGTCAGGAAGATGGCAAAAGCTATCTGGCATACAAAGATGGGGGAGAAGTGCAAACAAGAACAGTCATGCCAGACACTTTCAGAAGCATAGCCAAAGGCAGGGTCAGGGAGACCAGAACAGTTAAAATCAGTCAAAATGTCCTATCCTGAGCACTGCAGTAAGACTCAAGGGATACTCATGTAAATCATCACCAATCTCAAGAGACTAAAAGTATGTTTAAATTTTCCCTTGCATTGTGTGAGAAAAAAGTTTTCATATCAGAAGCAGCTATTTCCTAGTAGAAGACTTTTGACCACAAAACATTGTCTAGATCTCCTAAAGGTATCTCTCACTTCAGGGCAGAAATAAAAGCAGTATGCGGAGGCTAACTATTCTTCTGCTCCCTACCAGCTGCTAGTTGGCTATTTAGAAACTTATTAACTTCCTCAAGAGACCTTGGCCCTAATTAGTGCCTGGACTGATCAGCCTGCCCCTTTCTCCTTCCCCTCTGCCTCTCAGAGCCTTCCACAATGATTAAAGGAAACCATACTCCTTTTGTACATTTTAAAACCAGAATTTCTTGAGCTACCAGGATCTGCACAGAACTGCTGAATTCTGTTCTGCCTTGGAGATTACCAGACCACTCCAGAATTCTCCAGCTTGATTTGACACCCTAATTCTACACTTATCACTCTTAAATCCTTCTCTAAACCAGGCTCTGTAGTTTCCTTTCCTTTGCCTTTCGTACAACAGAATCTGTTTTAGTTGTGACTGAAGTGTCACCAGGGCCATTCAGGCAACTGTAATGCTGATGCCAATCCTGAAGTCTTTTTAATACCATCAGGGAGAGGGAAATGAACAAAAAATGGACTCATTCCATCTTCCAAAATTATAATGTATTTTGTATGTAGATATGTACCCATACGCTCCATAATGGTAACAAAAAACACTTAGCAATATAATAGAAAAACAAGAGGACACCTCACTTTAATTTCTGCCTAAATGGATGCAGTTAACAATATTAAGTTGAATAAGTATGTGAACTATGAACTATATGAAACTGTAGAAAGAAAAATGAGAAAAGTTATGATTGCAAAGCACAAGCACAGTCTTACTCAGGCACTTACACAGCTTAATGCATGTGGCCAGCTTATACAAAATGTTTTTTATTTCCTGAATTTCTTTCAATTTCTCAGAAATATGTTTCACATTCAACATGTCTGCACAAGAAAATAAATGCTTTCATGCCCTGAAACTGGACTTTTTGGATGACTGGACATGGGTTCCACTGCTGCACGGCCACAGATGCACTCACAGTCCAGCTAATGCCATCCTCTTCGCAGGTAACTGTGCTAGCCCTTATTCACCAAAGTAAGGGGAAGTATTGTCCTGCACATGGACTATTAAAATAGTCAGTCCAAGGGCTATAAAGTAGTAATACTACCCTCACACCTCTCTAATTAAAATAATTACTGTAAATGCCGTCTAAAGACTCTTATCTTATTTTGGATATGCACACAGATCTTCCATTGGCATTACAGGAAGGCAAACTGAAGACATCATAATTCATTATCATAATTATATATTAATGATAACCCTAGATTTTTTTTCCAAAACAATGTTTGAAAAACATCACCACTACAACAACAGAAATCCCAGCAGGAGTAAGACTAGTAATCTCGTGAAGTGTATCCCACCTGTAGCAATTAAATGAAATTGTAATCAACAGATTTCTCAGCTTAAAGACAGCCTGGTGATAATAATAAAATATTTTAATAAAACATGATGCCATGACACCCAAGGAATTTCTTAACATTGTATCTAAGAGAGGCGTGAGGCTACAAGGACCATTGAAAATAACAGTCAGTAGCCTGTTAAAAATGTTCCTGTTCTGGCATCCTTACTTTACCAAGCTTGAGCTGCAGGTATGGTCAAACCACTGATTAAATATTTCCTGAATTCTATGGCTGTTTTCCTTAGGATTCCATATACGTTTGTACCCAAGCCACACTTGTCTATTCTGCTTTCTCACATTCTCATACACAAATTTCCAATTCTGTGTTAACTGTCTTTTGTATTCAAACACAATTTCCCTCACACGCTCAGGCCTTTTCAATTTCTTAAAGACCAGTCTTAAAAAAGAAACATACTGAATAAGTAGACTTTTCCCTCCACCCTTCCTAAGTAAAAATTTCAGTCCCAGTTCCTGGGAGAAAAGACTTCTGCTTCAGAGAATTCTGGGGGAAAGAAAACTTTCCTGAACAAGAAGTGCTTCCAGCTTTGTAAGTTTAACTGATCAAAATTCAGAATTTCCATCCTGAAGGACAGTGCAATATTTCCACATTCATTCTGTGCAGAATTTTGATGAAAAGTTGAAATAGTTTGAAAAAGTTGAAATTAATAGAAATATTGATATATCCTATAGATAAACTCTCCTGATGGAATGGAGCATTATCTCCTTACCAGTTCTCATATTTTAAATAACTTAAGGGCAATAGATAAACTTCAGAATGAACACCGCTTCTCCAAATGGCCCTCTCTGCCAGTATTCTCAGGGCAATGAATCTAAATTGCCCTCAGAAATTATGGAGGCTCCCTGTACTTGCAGGATGAAGACCAGTCTGAAGAATACATGGTGGGCTCAACAGCCTCACTGTAAAGTGGACTCACTGCAGGCAAAGTAGCTTCATTGCAAAAGGTACTTTGTGAAAGATAGGAGTTATTTTTAAAAAGCTGACCTGCGTGAAACTCAAAGTGCAATAGATTTATTTGGCAAATATAGATGGAGAAGCTTCCAGTGCTGAATAATAATGGCAAGAGGACCATCAGTTTTGCAATCCTGAAAATCACTAGATTTAGACTCCTAAATAACTTCTTTTGAAAATATGAATTAGCCATCTAAGTCACTTAGATCAAAATTTTTAAAGATATTTAGGTGCTAAGTCTCTCTAGAGTTAAGATATTTGACCGTAAACAGGAAGTTTTGGATAGAATAGCTATGTAATTCCAACAACCATTTCAAAATTAGAACATACTGGCCAAGCAGAAAGAGCTGTTACCATCACAATAGTCAACCACATAAATAAATCATCAAGCATGATTGATCTCAGTTGCCTTTAATCCCGATGGCTCTTCTCCCAGGCCATCTAGGACACTTTGTCCAGTCTGTTAAATCTAAAAGAGAATAACTGTTGTAGATAACATGGCTATATACAGCATTTCGATACAAATATCAGGGCATGTCCCTGCACAAAAACTATATTGTCCACTAGTTCAGGATGCCCCCAGCTTTGGCATGGATGGACAAATAAAAGATATGAGGACAAGAGGAGGTGCCCCTTCTTGTGTGATCTGTGCAAAATGAGAGGCAAGGACAGTCCATGCATCGCAGAAGGCTGGGGCAGGTCCCCTTGCACATTGAGCAATGGAAAACTTCCTGAAGAAGGCAGAGCAATGAAATATCAAGGTACAGTTTCCCTCTTCCTCCTTTGAGCTTCTGGGGCCTCTGAGCAGCAAAACTCTGGCTGTACTTGGCCTCCTGACTTCACTTCAAGAGACCTTAGTTAGACCGAGACTAAAGGGTCCAGGCTGTCTGTGACGGCGCAGTAACACAGGCAGCACAGGAGCCTTTATTTCCTTCTCTTTGGATGGTAATGATTAAAATAGCTCATAAAGTGCAAACTATGCATGCATAACCTGGGATCATAGCAACAGCCTGGTGCCAAGGAACTGTGTTATCTGACCACTATCAACTACCCAACACCAACTACTGTCTCCCTGCCTGCAGAGCCTTTCCTGGCTGCTGGCATACTGGTGAGAGGAGCAGAGGCAGAAGAGCAAGCAGGAAACCATCACTGAAACCCTGCACAAAGTGAGGGGGTTTTAAAGAAAGATTTACAAACAAAATCTCATGCACAAGCATATTTAAGTAGCAGAGGCAAAGTCTTGAAGTGAAGGAGACTGTATGAGCATCCGTGTTTGCTGAGCTCAATGAAGGTGGTAACTGAAGAGAAGGGTGGTGGGAGAGGAAACGTTAAAGCAGGTGTGAAGGTAAGAAGCCAGCCCACAATCTCAGAAGGTAGCATTCCATAGTAACAACTGCAGACAATGTGGTTTTAGTTTCATATTGGACAGACAGTAAAAGTTGCAACTACAGGAGGAAAATGAAGACTAGAAAGTAGAGAAATGAGCTGGCATAGGGATTAACAGTGCTGATAGAAAAGGAGACTGAAAGGTTTGAGGTCACTCTACAACCGGAGATCTCGGCTGAGCTGGCTCCTGACAGGAGTTGAAGGAGGAAGGGAACATGTGGCATTTGTTATCCTAGAGAGGAACATCTTTCCAAACTAACTGTTACTAGCCACAAGGTTAAGGCTTAGAAGAGAAGTCAAAAATGTCTGGGTGACTGAACTTATTTCACTCATATCTGCTATTCCTGAATGATGTAGGCTTTGATTTAGTCTATTTTAAATTACCTGATAATAATTTATCTACATTATTGGTTAAATAATATACCCCTAAAGATTCAAGGAAATTCTGTTTGCCTTCATATTATTGCTTGCTTGACATATTGAAACAGCAACACCAAATAATAACTGTTAGGGATAATGCAGATAATCAGAACAGGGCAATGAAAGGTCCAAGAGATGGGGCAGCACTCAGAAGAGGGTAAGATATCTTCACCCGATTTCATATGAGTGAGTCACTTTGCTTTTCTGTGTCATGTATTGCCTGTTTATAGTACACCACTAACACCATCTCCTGGCCAGTTGGTGTCTGGAGTGAAATCTTTGTAAAGGTCTCTGAAAGCCTGGAATTAAGGGTATTGCAAATATAGAAAATATTATCTTTGCTATATCTCCTATAGATTCATATTCATTGACTTTACATATGCCAAAATAATACCAAAAATCCACAGACACAATTACACGCAGAGTACAGGCATTTCAACTACTTCTTTTTTTCCAAAGGGTTTCCAGCAAGGTGTATCAGAATAGTCTGAAATCAGCTTACATTTTCAGAACTGACCGTTGATTTGGGTATCCTTTCTTTTGGGGTCCACTAAGAAAACCAAAACTGAAATTAAGGAGAAGCCTGTGAAAACAGACCCTTTTCCAATGTTTCAAGTTCAGCACTTTAAACCGTACATACTTTCTGAAACATCACTAACGTATCTTCACCAGCTATTGCTATCAAAGATTCAGTATTCCTTGTACTTATTACTCATTTTTTCAATATCAAGACTATCCAGAGATGCAAAGAATAACTCTTCAACTTTAAGTGCTTTTGGTACAGCCAAACAGTCAAAAGACCAAGGTCTGTCCAGTTAACACTTACTGAATTTATGCAGCTGTTTTCAATCATTTAAGACCAGGCTTTGACATCTTCTTGATCTTTCAAAATCTTAAATAGCTGTAGATGTCCAATATAGCATGTTAAGGAGTTACCTTGGAAATTGCTCAGAGGTTCTTGTTCATATATATTAATTGGCCCAGACACCTTTCATTTCAAAATAATTTAAGAACTGACTGACTTACAACTCAAGGAAAATACCTTCTTAGCTTTAGCTTTAGAGACCATATTTCCAGAAAAATCAACAGAATCAGTGACTTGTATTTTTGCATTTAAATTAATTCAGGAACATAGAGTCAACTTCTAATTTTAGCTAATCCGGGAATAAACAAACAGCAGCAGAGCTTCCTGCGTCATTAACAGCATAATCAATCTAGAGTCTTCAGCACAGTCTGTCCTAGAGAATTCAGTACTTGGAGCTATAGTGGGTTTCTGAGGAGAGCAACCCTTGGAAGGTAATCAGATTATTTTACTCCTGAGAGATTTTCATAGGAGGAGAGAACTGCAGTGTCATACTTTCTGGAATAGCTTGTAGGAAATATTATATGCATGTCTCTGCTGTATTATAATTGCAAACATTTTGCAAATGACCACAGTGTTCTCTTCAGCTAGCTTAGATTGAAATGATCACTTTCTTCAGAGTGCATACTTCATTCAAGTACATTACTGTGAGCCACACTAGAAGACAGGAACAGCCATTTTAAAATCCAGCAAATAGTACTTATGATCATCATACAGGATGGTCAAACTGATCTTGAGTGAATCAGTGCTACACCAGCTACAGCCCAGCAGAAGAAAAAGAAAAAGTGTCAACTTTCTCAAATTTGGCTATCAGAGGAAGCTTTTGAAAATCTCTGAAGAGTTGTGTATGGGCTGTAACACAGACATCTCTTGCATTTGGTGTTTCAGCGATTCTCCAAGAAAACCTATCTTCAAACAGCTAATTAAAAAAGAAAGATCTGGTTTTTATTTGCAATTGGTTGAGTCATAAAGCAACAAGTATATGAATACCTAACTGAGTGCCTGAAGCCTCTAGACTCAATGGTTCTGCTTCATCCCAGTACACAGAGCCTGTAACATCTCTCTACTACTATAAAGCATGGTGAATGGAAAGAACCATCTGAATGCATATCATCATTAGTGTGTTGGTGCAATTTGAAGAAAACTATACCCTTTAATTGGTCTGAAATTTGGTCTGTTATCTATGGGAAGTCTCAGAAAGTGACCTTTTTGGAGGCTGAATGCACTGAAGGCTATGTCTTGACAAAGAAAAACTTTGTTTTATGGCATTAGAAGAGGAAAATCCACTGAGACGCTCAACTGGTGATGGATTGTGAGTCATCAAGTCATTGTTAATAAGCCGTAAGGCCCAGTGTGGATGATAAGCAGGGGAGTTTATTACTTTAGGTGGTAAATAGCCTCTGAGATAAATGGGAGTCCCCTGTTCCAGAAGACATGGCCTGACATGCCTGCAGCTTCCCAGAAAGCTTTTCTAATTCACAGGACAGACCCATCCAAAGTTTGCTTGGATAGCTTCTCCTCCAAGCTGCTTACTGTTTCAGTGACACAGGGGAAGTGAGAGCAGTATGTACAGCTCAAGACCCCTACACTGGGCTTTGCCTTTCTGTGGCTCAGTTCAATTATCTGTGAAACAGAGATAATGGTACTGAGATTGTGATAAGCATTATTATGATCACTTTACAAGCACAGCACAAGCTAATTAATACAGTTAAGTGTAGCTCTCAAAGCCACATTAATTCTTTAGAACAAACACATCCCTTTCACAGCAAGATAGACTGTCTCCAAGCATGATGCTATCAGTCTGTTGAAAAATCACAAACTTTTAAAAATGGGGAGAACACTAGTATAACAGATACAGTGTGCTAAGAAGGTCTAAGAATGAACGAGCAGGATTATGTAGCTTGGGAAACCAGAACTGTGATTCTAATCAGCAGCTGCTATTGATAGAAGCGCAGAGGTTTGCGTTTGATTTGAGAGGGCACCACTACAGATACGGAAAGATTGTTTCATAAGGAAAGTGACTGGATCTTAACCCTTCAAAGGATAAGAATTATGGTGAGCATTTCTAGAACCTAATTTTTACCAGTCCTTCCTGTGTGCAATTCTACCCAGATGCAACAAAGCAGGTTTATAATTCAGCTGGCTCAGACCATCAGGTAATCAGGAAGTTGGAGACAGTCTCTGTAGCTCAGTTAAGGGCAGAGGTGTTATGGAGGGAGTAGGAGTACTCTGGGCTCCCAGGGCAACACAGATTGCAAATATGAGGAAAGGTTTCTAGGCTTGGGAATGTGCATGGATAGAGGCACATCCAAGCTAGGTGGCAATCAAGTCCTTTATTATAATTCTGCATTCCTCCCGCTTCTGAAATTTCTTTATTAGTTTGCCTCTGCATTTTTCTTTGCTTTGTTTTTTCTTACTTATCCGTATTTTTAAAACAAGGAGCATACATTTAGGGTCAGTTCCTCAGTGGTCAGTGGAACTGCCACTGAAGGACACCAGAGAAGAAATTTGCCTTTAATATATTTTTAATGCCTCACTGCATTGCAGTCCTTTTTTTGTCAGCTCTTCTGTAGCAAAGCATGTAGACTGGGTGGACAGCATTATTTATGGCCAACACATCATGGCCAGGGATCAGAAGACGACCAAACAGCTGCTACAGACTCCGTCAAAGTTGTAGTGACATACCCCAACCCAAGCTGAGAAACTTGTTTTTTTCTTATTCAAAAACTCATAGTGCTGCAACCTTCACAGAACTAGTGGAATAACGTCCAGAAAAAAAACAGCATTACTGGAGTGAGAAGAGCAACAGTTACTGCGTCAGAGCCAGCTGCCAACCTGAGAAGATTAAACCAATGAATGACACAAAGAGTCCATTCTACCTACTTTCTCACCTACCTCTAAAAATCCTCCTCCCCACCCCCTGCCCCACACTGCCAAGAGATCAAGACCTGTTGTTGAGATAACAAGAACTAAAAGGCTTACAAGGTGTTATACAGGATGGCATGGTTGAGATCCAAAAAAGCTCTTAGGCACCTCCAAGGCCATTTAGGCCACATCCAGGTGATTCTAGAATGCTATTCTCCAGCAACATCACTCTGCTACAAAACACTTAATCCATGTATTCTTAACAGAAAATGCCTGCAGTTCTGCTATGGCACGTACCAAGTGGGACAGCAGCACTGGTTACAGCTGAGCCCAGCAGCCACAGCCACGCTCTCTTCAAAGGACAGCTGGAGGAGACAGGCCTGGTGGTCACAGCCCTTGCCCAGGGCGATGGGAGACCCAGATGCAATTTTCCTTGCCTGTAGAGTTCCAAGGTCTTTCCCCAGAAGTGCTCCAGCTTCTACCTAGAAGCTCTCCTTGGGCACTCAATGAGCAATTTGAGGGCACTGTGCTGACTGGAGTGGGCTCAGACACGTGTGCTGCAGAGCGTGCACGGTGCTTACACTTCCAAGGCAAACAAAAAATGAGTGTCCAGCCAACCAGAGCAGTGTGCCTGCAGATGCCCACACACAGACATCCAGTGCCATTTAAAATGTCCTTGAGCATCCTGCCTGGTCTCCAGATTCCACTCCAAAAGCGCATGAGTCTCCTAGAGGTCCTGTGTCACAGCTGTGGGTATCTATCTCGGCCGCCTTACAGCACTTGTTAGTGCAATAGATGCCTTGTTTAGGCAAATGGATGAAGTGCCTGGCAAGTTTAGGCATCTCCAAAAGGTGGCAGCCCAAGGATGGCTGTGATCTCACGTGACCAGTGTTAAGTCATCAGTTCCAGTCTTGCATGACCTGTTTTACATGTCTCACGCCTTTATTAAATCAAGCCCCAAATCCTCATCCTGCATAACTAGCTAGCTCCAAGACAGCCCATAAAAAATATGCCAAATAAAACACTTACCCAAACAAAGGCTTCAAGGAAACTCAGCTGGAGAGTGATGTTTTGTTCCAACAGTAGCAAACTCCAGGTAGAACTTTGCTGGAGAAGCTTCCAAAGAGTATTACTCTGAATATGCTGGCAAAGCTAAACAGCAACAGGATGAGCCATTCAAATGAAAATGAAATATGATTATTTACTTCAGCCACAATTCTGTGCTCGGTGCGATTTTCTGTTGTAAATGCCTGTGTGAATGCCTCAGACAGCAGAAAAGTCAACGGAATGCTTCTTCAGCTGAACGTCTGTGCCCACCCACACCCCAGGGAGTGCATGTACCAACAGCAGCACTGTCTCACTAAGTGTAAGGCTGCAGGTGATTGCTGAAAAATTATGATTCAGCGTTGCGTAGTTACACAGACAGACAGGTGATGCATGAAGAAGTTCAGAGCAGAAAACTGTCTCTTCCGGTGGCCCAAACCTCCATCTCTGATTTTTATGTGACTCCCTCTTCCACAAACATTATTTCCTCTAATTTCCCCTGTTCCTGATTAGTTTTGGGCAGTTATTGAAGAATGCCAGCCACCTGAGGACTTAGGGTGCAGGGTATCTGTGGGTCCCAGGTGCTCTGTTAGGCACCTGCACTGTTCTGTCAGCTGCTTACAAGGCTGAAACATCATAGAACAGAATCATAGAATCATTTAGGATGGAAAAGACCTTTAAGATCGAGTCCAACCATAAACCTAACACTGCCAAATCCACCACTAAACCATGTCCCTAAGTAAGTGCCACATCTACATGCCTTTTAAATACCTCCAGGGCTGGTGACTCAATCACGTGCTGAAGTAAGGGACCAACCACGTGCCATGAGTAACCACTGGAAAGGTATTTATTCTATAAAAGGCAAAACAATGCTGAAATCCATAGGGTATTTATGTCTCGAGGCAATGAATCTACACAGCACAGCTCAGTGTGGACTTAGGATCCAGGACAAGTTTGACTGTAGCAACACAGTACCGCATTTCCAACAGGACCCATTAACCCGGATCAGGCCCAATATAAATGCAGTTACCACGCTTCCAGGCCCAGCATGGATGTCTCCACACCCGTGGCATCAATATACTCCTTATCTCAGACAAAACTGAGTATGGCAGGTTTTGGTGCGTGGTTGGAAACACCATCATCAATACATTGCAGCCTGTAGGTGAATGTCACCACATCGCACTCCTCCTAGAATCAGCCAGTCTTCTCTATTGATACTCATTACCCCATAAAGTCCTTCCATATAGCTCGGGGCTCTTCAGGTTTGTTGTTTTATCCAAAACAATGAACACTGGATTTCACAATATCCTTTGCAGATTCGAACAGCAGAACCTCGTTTTCTTCATGTAAGAACCAGACAGTAGATACTCGCATGGCTTTCCACCACAATGCAAGGAACAAAGCTGGACAGACAAGCTGCCCTTGTAGGTGAAATTCACAATAAGGCCCTCGTTTGTTCTTTGTCAAAATCTTTACAGATACTTAGTTTGCCGAGATTATTCAATGGGCTTGGAAAGAGTCAGGGAAATGCAACAAACCTCAATGGTCTGCTTTGCAATTTAATGGCTTTCCTTTTTCTGTGTGCGCAATTACCGAGAGAAACCTAACCCTTCCCCAAGCCTTCACCTTTGATCGGAGCAAGTATCAAATGCTGTTTGGCTTAGGTACATTTTGTGCTTGTTTCTTATGCAAATGCAAACTACTATACACCAGCTGGCACTTTTGCCAAATTTGTTTCATTCTGTTTTCTACCTTTCACCTAAAAGGGGTATTATGTACACGGAGATTACTTTTCTGTGAGAAGATAGTGAGAGATTTATTTTCTTTCAAAAATTATGGGACTAGATCCATCTTGGAGTAATTCCACTAAAACCCGTAGCCTTACACCAATGATTATTTAATTGCATTAGTTGCTAAAAATCATCAGAACAAAGCCAATCTGTGTTTCAAGTGCTTTGTTATTGTTATGGCAGGGTTGATCACTTACATAATTTTTACCAAGGCCATTTTACAGTACGTCTAATCACGATTAACCAAATATCTTATGCTCCAAATCAGCCCTGTGTGGGCAGACCTGAGAGACCAATTCCAACCCCAGGGCTGAATGTGATCCCTTGAGCTTGAAGAATTGGTTTGTACACGGTTGTGAAGCCTTTCTCATGTCCAAAATCACAAGCTTTCTCCTCCAAATCCTTCCCTTGTTTCTGGGGTGGCTCATAATGTCTCATCAGACCCCAGTTTCAGGTTCCAGACCAAATACACACACAGAGAAAGACAAAAATAAGTGAACGTTTACACAGCTTCTATTCAGTCAGAGTTGGGCTTTGGAAATCAAATTTGGGCCTCAGTGCCTGCAGAAGGATTTGGGATGAGTATATAAAACAGACACCTGGAGTTAAATCTTCCTAATTTTAGGATTTCTGATAAGGATAATCCCTAGTTAGGTCACACCAAATCTTTTATGAGCTTTGGTTCTTGTTCAGCGGATTATTCTTTAATTCAAATAAAATAACAACAAACCCTGACCAACGGATTTTATCCATGTGTACATCTTTAAGTAATCTCATTTAAATCAGAATGTGATGGCTCGCAGGATTTGGCTCACAGGAACAGTGGGAACAGCCTATTTAACATTATGTGCTCTTTACTTCAGTCCTTACGAAGCTTCAGCTCTAGCTTCAGGTTTATTACTTAAACTAAACACAGAACTTTATAGGCTTTTTAGCCTTTCTTTAGAGCTAAGAAGCTCTAAGTTTGCAAGAAGCAGAAGTCACCCTGATTATTTATAAACATTTTCATATCATTGTAGATTGACCCTCACATCATCATCGCTGGGTGAGAGCTAGCATCCCTTACAATGCACAGTGTAGTCATGGCCATGCTTCGCTAATGTCATCCGGTTTGAGACACTCTTTGTAGTCTGGATTTATAACAGTGAATGTTTTCTTGAAGGTGGGCCCATAAATCTCACACACAGGACCAGCCACAAGAGAGTTGCAAACTCATTGCCAAACATCTCAGGTTGAGGTCAGGACCACTGTGGTCTTCCATCCCACTCCCTCCTCCCTCAAAAACTCCAGACTAATGACAGCTGGAGCAGCTTTACTACTGCATAACCCCAAATGCCAAAAGTTGCTTGAGAGAGGGCAGACCTGCACCATACACCTACCATGGATGGGGCAAAATGAGGCTCTGTCCATTGGGATGACTCCATAGAAGGAGCCACCAAAATAATTTCTGAGGAGCCCCACAGGACTGGGTCCCACAGGCAAGGTCACTGAGATCTTCCGTGTTTTGTGACTCAAGCCACAGATCAAAGCATGTGTGACTCAACAGCACTTGGATCTGGGTGGATACACACATGCCTAAACTTGAGGTCATGCCAGCTTACATGGCAAGACTGTTTACGGTCCATGTTTTTTATGCAGGCATGTAAAATAGCAGTAGCATACCCAAGTCCTTTTTCTAGGCCTATCACTAAAAGCTAACACAAACAGGATGTCATAGGTCACCAGAAAATTTTACCAGCTGACCAAGACTGTCATATGGCAACCACATGACTGATGGTCATATGAAAAGCAAATTCTTTTCAGTTTTCTGTGCAATGGTCAATTTTACACATTCTATAGTATTCTACAGTATATTTAAGTATATTACATAGTCTTATACAGATAGTATCATGCCTTATATTTATATAGCATCATACTTAGGCTTATGGAAGATCCTACCTAAAATCAGATTACATGTCTGTGAACTTTTAGAAAAAGTAAGTAAATGAAACAACCCCGAAGGTGGTATATCATCTGTGGAATTTACTTTTGTCCACTTGACATGTCAAGAAGCCATTCAAGACGGGCATCTAATTCCTATAGATTCCTATAAATACATTTTCACTGAATTTTAGAGGGCAACTGTTGTTTCATCTCTGCAGAAAAGATACATTTCCCTAATTAACTTGTAAAACAAAGATTTTGTGCCAGTTGTATATATTCAGCAGGTTTCTGTTCAATTATTTTCAAGATCTGTAAAAAGCCACCATAGAAAGACTTTAAAAAAAAAAATCAAACAGCAGAAATACAGTCCCATCTAGGGAAAGAGAACTGCTTTTCTATAACTCTTTTTTTTCCTCCCACACTGGACAATACTGGCGGGTTGAGATTTAACCAGAGATGGGCTCCTTTTACAAGATTGCTTATATAAAGAGAAGATAACGCCAGCTGGGTTCATTTGAAAGACGACATCTTGGGAAGAGCCGACAGCACAGCTATTGGAGTAAGACTGGAATGAAAACCTGAAATACTTAGCCTCTTCCTGTCTCGCAGGTATTATACTTAATTTCTTGTAGAATGCCTAGGATTATAATTAGACGGAATTGTCACTGAAATGTACTGTATGAGCCTTTTATAAATATGTATTTTTAATAGAGTCTGAGTGAAAATGTTGAAATTTATTCCTTTTGTTGGAAATACTTAATCAGGAAGATTTTTTTTCTTCACCTAAATGATATTTGTTACTTCTGACTGTCTGCTCAGTGATGTGTGTATGAAGACAGACACTGAAGAGTGTCTACAAAGGGAAAATATGAGAATTCCAGTCCCAATCCCCCAGGCTGTGAATGCTTCTCCCTTTGGGAAACAGCTTGCAGGTTTGAGGCCTGAAGTGGAAATGTAAATTACTGCTAGGTATGTTCTCCTGAAAATGCAACAGTTAGCATTAAAGGAGAAAATGCATAATTTACCAAAACTGAGCTACACGAAGTTAAGGTTATATACAACAGGATAGCCATCAACACAGAGAATAGTTTCAGCATTAAATTTAAGAGCACAATATATATGTTATTGCATCATATTTCTTCTAGTAATTTCTATTCCCTCTTTTTTCAGACCCCATTGTTTCAGTTTCATTTGGTTATACTAACATTTTAGGTTTAGACTCTTTACAAGAACAAAGAAAACACAGAACAATTCAAAGCCACCACTAAACTGAAATAGTAAAATCGTCACAATACTGACCCAGCTATAGCAACTGTCTTGGAAATATCTATCCTGTAGATGCAATTAAGTTGGGCGACAGAATATCAATAATGCTTTGTATTTCTCTCTGCAAGAAGAACATGTTTAACAGTAGCTACAATTTTGGGTCTGCAGCCAATGCATTTTTTTTATTTCCAATTTTAAAGACAATTTCAGCTTTTATTCCCTGTGTCCTCAGATCATTGCAAGAAATGGTGACTCTTACTATTTATCTGCTGGGCATCTTGGCTCAAGCTCTTGCGGGGCCTTGCAATCCAAATAAAGCAGGTAAAATAACTTAAGTCTCCTATGATCTTCTCTTGTAATTAAGCTGCCAAAGGGGGTTTTTTTCTATTTAAAAGTGCAAAGTTTTTTCTTCAGAAAGTTAAACTGTGGATTCTGGAGAGTCAATCCTTACATTTCTTTTATTGATCTGCTTTCAGATAGCATAGTAAAGCTAGTAAGGCAAGTAAAGCCCCACAGAGAATTAGGCATATGCTTAACTCTGTGCAATCATAGTGCAATAAAGTTAAGCACAAGCAGCATTCAGGAATAAAATGGCAAAGAAAACAACAACAATTAGAAATGGCACAGACTAGATGCAGCAGATCTTTGCTGCCCAAGCTGGGCTTTAGTCCCGCTGACTGCAATCAGATGACTAGCGATGAATGTATGTGCTGGGCTGAACTCCTGAACCACACTGCTCTATAAAACAAGAAAAAACAAAAATCACTGATGCTAAGGCCCTAATTGTGCACTGATTTCTGCCTAGAAACTCAAATGATCTGGTGCCAGACAGACCTGTAATGTAGAAACCACTATAATTAAGAAAAGTGCTTTAGAAATGTGTTGGAATATGCCTCAATATAGATAATTTGCTTTGTATGTGCATGAATTTTGTGAGTCTACTGCCACTAATTTCATGGTATATCTTAAGTATTTGGCCCTCTAGCCATTTATTTCAGTACTTTCATTTGCACAAGCCATTTCTCTGAACGGCAGGAATTTTCATAACTGTAAAGTTGCCAGAGTTACAAATCTGACCATCACCACAAGCAGAATCAGCCTGTGTGTGCTGAAGGTTTATTGACCAGAAAGGAACGAGTTGTTAAGGTCCCTATTTGACTTTCCTTGAGTATTCCCTAACCTTCTGCAGACATGGAAAGGCTGCAAAATCAAGCTTTTATTATAAAAATTAGAGTGTCAAGGGCTTTAGAAGAAATAATTGAATAATTCCAGGTAGGGTGTCTTTTTTCTGACTGTAGTAATTGGAAGTCTTTCTCAATTTTCAGGTCACTAATGGTTAGTCAATATTTGCCCTTTAAATTCCCATCAGACATTCAAATTCGCACTGCTTGATTCTTTTTGAAAAATGTCCAATTTGCTATCGTGAAGCAATCAGTCTGTAACTTATGGTGTTCAGTGTTCATGGTTGTATTAGCAATCACCATGTTTGGAAACATATTGCACTGCTATTAACCATTGCTGTTAGCAGGGCGAGGATTTCGGTTCATTTACTATTGTTATTAACAGGGCTAAGCTTTCCAGTTTACTTATTATTGCCATCAACAGTGCACGACTTTTAGATCTTAGCTTTTAACTTGAGAATTCTAAAAATTCAGTTTGCACTGGCAGTGCAGTGCCAGTGCAAGGAAAGGAAAGGCAGACTATGTATCATGACCTAGATCTAACACCGCTACAAAAAGGTACGCATCTACTGAAACCTAACAAAAAACTTCACCAGTATTATTTTTACAGAGTCAGTGCTCTTACAGAAGCCAGCTCTGCAGCATAATCTGACAGATTTCAGTGCAGCCATTTTTCACTTCAGGTTTCTCAGCTGTGTCTCTGTTCCTCAATCAGCTACTCCAGAAAGATAAAAAATTTACATGAAGTTCCCCATTGATTAGAAGGCAAAAGCCAAACTCTTCCAAAAAGGACAGAATTTAACAACCTAAAGGTCAGTTTTGCGTACCAAAAGCTGCTCACATTAGGGGACCTTCCAGCTCACACAAGTTTAATCCCAGTGGAAAATAGGTGTGCATACTCACCTCTTTGAAAGGAAAACACCACTGAATACCACTCTAGCTGTATTATTTTCCTTTCAGATGTAATTCTGGTATACTGCTATCCTAAAACCATCATTACAAAAATTCCAGAGTGTCCTTACGGATGGGAGGTTAATCAGCTGGCACTTGGAGGCATTTGCTACAATGGGATCCATGATTCAGGATATTACCAATTCACGATCCCAGACCTGTCACCTAAAAACAAATCATACTGTGGGACGCAGTCAGAGGTAAGTCTATCAAGGTCAACATTTCTGAGATGGACTCGGAAATTTGCAGGACTCACTCGAGAAAGTCCCATTTGCTTCAGGTTGGAGTAGGCTTTAAGTACTGATGGAAGGAGGAGGCAAACTCCAGTATCAGGGAGAAGGAAGAATAAAATAGTTCTGCTTCGCATCTGCAGACAAAATACTTGCAGGCTTAGTGATATTAGTCTGTGTATTAGTTGCCCATTTGCACCTGTATTACACAGAACATATATAGAGTAAAGGCGTATGTATAGACAGCGCAACATATAAAGGGCTACAAAACCCATGTTTCCTTGGGGATGGTGCTTTGTCACCAGATAGGGTCTTCATGTTCCGAAGTACAAAGTTGTTCCTGATGCCTCAAAGACTCAGTACTGCCTACATTTCTCTGTCTCACCATCCACAGTTCAAGAATCCCATTTATCACTTCTACAACTCCATCGTCTCCAATGACTCCTCAGTAATTGTGAAGAGCCAGCCTGTGAATTACTCATTCACCTGTACGTACAATGCCAACTACCTGGTGAACCAGGCTGCCTTTGACCAAAGGTACGTCCTCTTCTGGGAGCGCGCCTCACTCTGTCTTCAACACCACATCTCACTCTTACCGGAACTTTGTTATGTCCCCAGGGTGGCCACCGTCCATGTGAAGAATGGGAGCTCCGGCTCATTTGAAAGTCAGTTGTCCCTCAATTTCTACTCTGTAAGTGCTCTTTGCCACCCAGCTTTTTGCCTTCACCTTCCACAGGTTTCAGCCTAAGAGCTGGGAAAAAGGGCTGCTGCTCCTGACTTTTATGTGTCATGGAGCACATTACTAGCCTGCAACAGATAATTACAGTTGGGTTTGCAGGGGTCCTTGTTTCTGCCGATTAGCAGGGATATACTTAAACTGAACAGAGCAGACACATGCCAACTGTTCTTTTAATCCCTCCAAATCAGGCAGATTTTTCTATTGAGAGGTACATTTCTAACATGCTGACAGGTTTTATGAGAAAAAGTAAAACTTGTTTGTAATCGCACTCAAAGAGCAGCACACATCTGCAGACACCGCTGCTATCCCATAGTCTCTGTAGACACAGCAAAGCTCCTCACATTTCTCTTGCAGTTTGATTCCTGGTCCTCTCACCTGACAGACATTTCTTGTTCCCCAGAGATCTTTAGGTCATGCTGGAATTTTGTTTCCAACAAAATATTGTCCCTGAATAGCAAGCTGATCTTTTTAAACATCCCTCTCCTCCCCACAGCTCCGCTGTGCTGCTGGAGCAGCCAGCTCCTGCTCCTGGAGTCTTTTTAGTACAGCTAGAAAAAGCACAACTAATAACTGTGTTAAATTTATAGGCCAGGTAAAGGGAGTATTTACCACAAGGTGGAATGATGGAAATGTCTCCCCCTACACCCTGCATTTTGGACACCAGTTGGTCACTAAACATTTTGTCAGGCTTTGGGTGCCACATGAAAACCCATGTGGTCTTTTTTTCTGATATATGGTATACTGGTAGTATACACTGGCAAGGTCCTAGGAGGTTCCACACGGCTCCTGTCAACTCCTGACAGAATGGCCACAAAAACAAATGACAGACAGTGAGCAATGATCTCTGGTACTTTATTTTTTTGCCAAATGACTGTTCTAATGGTCATGGGGTTCCCAGGAGTCAAGGAGGGAGTACAGGCTGAACTGTACTAATACATTTTCCCATTGAGCACAAGTACAGAACAAGCTCAGAAATCTAACAGACCTTTGTTTTGTTCACATTTTCACTGGGGAGAAAAGGTTAATTTCAATGAAATGTTCTTTTTTTTTTTTTTCCCCCCTGGCAAAATGGAAATATGACATTTATTTTGCCTTGCTATTCATCTCTCCTGCTGCCTGACACAGCCCTCTGCCTCCGGTGGGCTATACTTCCAGGTGCTTCATGTGTCCATTCCCTCACCCAGAAGCAGCGCCCAAGCTGCAGTGCAACCCGGCAGAAACTCTTCAATCTCACCTGCCCTTTGACAGCAAGAGACTGTGATGCAGCATGGGGGGCTGGAGCCTAACGGAATTCTGACCTGCAACACTGAAACTTGTGAAGAAAAACAAGATAATACCCTAAAACAATGTAGAGCAATAGATTTTGAGGAAAAAAAAGCACTATACCAGGTTCAACTCCTTTTAGCACAAGGACTGATAGGAGTTTTGTGACAGTACTTCTGCAAGTTCTCTCCTTTGGGAGAAATTTTTGGTTAAATAAGAATTTCTCAGGGCACTTAACAGCCATGGATCACTAATCTAAACACAGCCTTGAGCCCTAACTCCAGTGCATCCAATCTACCAGATGTTGCAGTGGGAATACTGTAACGTCTCACAGCCACCTCGCCGTGTAGGCGAGGAAAGGTACGTAAGAAAATCAGTACCAGGGAACTGAGTAACAACAGCAGGGAAAGATAGTCCAACAGCTCCAGAACCACATATACCTGAATCCTGTTGTGTAGATTTAACTAAGTAGACCAGCGCTATGACTAAACATGTTATTCTTTATATAGTTCTGGTGCTAGCTTCGTTATGATCTTATGCAATAAAAAGCAGTGGGATTTAAGGTAGGTACTTCAGTGTATTTGTAACCAAACTTTCTCACCAGACCACCACACACACTACTTTAACAGGCTGGATTTTTAGTGGATGAATGAATATAGCTGTCAGAGCTCTTTCTGCACACTCGTGCCCCCTCAGGTCTCACCATGCTGGCCACCACAAGTACAAATCACAGAGTGATAAACCTTTGCATATGGGCAGGTGATTTCAGCTTGTCTTCATTCCTTTTCCCCTCCATGTTGCCATCTCCCAACTCCATTCCCATTCCATACAGTCATCTCCAGTCTCTCACTCCCACCAGATTCCCCCACTACCTCTGGTGTACCAGAAGCAGCAGTAAGCTCGCTTCCCACCCGTGTTGTGATATAACACATACCACAACGCAAATAGCATCAAATTCTGTCACTTATTATCATTATAAGCCAAACATTAACAAAAAGATTTTTAAATACTACCTTGGGCTTGCAGTAGTCCTGCTACTAGGTGTAGCGTTTGGAACTAGCAGGTAATAAGAACCCAGACTTTCGGAGTCCATCTCTCCAGAGCTGTCTGAAGTTGCCGCATGCCTTTGCTTTGCATGTTACTAGTAACATATGACGACTTTCTCTTTGTCTTTCAAAGAATTCCAAGTTTTCCAGTATAAAAGAAGCCCCTTTCATCGTTGAAACATCAGAAATTGGTTCTGACATATTTGCTGGAGTAGAAGCTAAGGGCTTAAGTGACAGGTAGGCAAGGGAAGGAGTCATAACCGGTAAGTTGGCAATCAGGACATGCCTTGCTAACCTGGGGTTTCTGTCTCCCCAGGTTCAAAGTTGTTCTCAACAGCTGTTGGGCAACTCCCTCCTCGGAGTACTTCTACCAGATCCACTGGCCTCTGATCACCAAGGGGTAGGTGCTGGTGGGACCCGAGGGAGCACCTCTGCCCAGCCCAGCCCTGAGGATGACAGAAAGCCGGGGGCTGGGGGACGAGGGAGCAAAAGAGACGGTGGCCCACAGCAGAGCAAATGTATTCATCAGACTGCAACCTCAGGAGACGTTTCACTGAAGCTATGGAGGCTCTGACACTGCTTCTCCATACACAACACAGGTGTGCCACAGACAACTCCATCCTTGTGCATGAGAATGGGAAAACGAGCCGGGCGACATTCCAGTTCAGTGCTTTCCGCTTCCGTAATATCCCCAAGCTGTCCAAGGTCTGGCTGCACTGCGAGACGCACGTCTGCGACAGCGAGAAATTCTCCTGCCCTGTGGTAAGGCCTCCCTCGCAGAGAAACACGCGGTGCTAAATTTAGACAGTGGATGTCGAGACCTTCCTGAGGGCACGTCGGGTGCAGAGCCAGCGCCAGAGCTTTCAGCAGATGGAGGCAGCGCCATACGTGAAGCTGAGTGGCCAGCCGTGCACCCCGACCCCTCTCATGCCACAGGCACTGTACGCAACATTGGGCAACTTGTTTAAATGTATTGAGAAATAAGGCAGCCACTGAAAAACTCAGTTCTTGTCAATATCCTAGACTACAGTCCTGTCTGACAAACAGCTACAGTTAAACACAAGCCTGGCAAAAAAGGAGAGAGTAGAGCTTTTTCCATTTCACCAAGTATCCCGGTGCTGAGGACACCCCGGGGGCAGTGGGAGACCCTGGCTCAAAGCCCATCGCTAGCTGAACCAAACCTCCCAGTCTCCTTTCTCAGGGAAACTCCTCTCCGCCGTCCTGCAGTGCTGCGGTGTTACTTATTCAGCATGAAATACATTAATTGTCACTGGAGCAGGAACACAGGTCAAAGAGTAGGTTCCTGTGACCTTAGGTGGGAATGAGGTGGGGGTCCTATACAGGCACGTTATTTAGCATGTGGAGATGTGCACTCCTTGCACCAACTGATGCAAGGGTGAGGGTTACTAAAGTGTCTTTCTTTAAAGACTTCTCTTGCCCTCCTTCACTACGTCCAAGCTTCACTATTCTTTCTGTCACGCAATGAATGTGTCATTGCTATGAAATGAAGAAGAATTTTATTTAACCTGAAATGAAAGCCCAAAATACTCCTTGGTCGACATACTGTCATTTTCAGCCACAAATATTTCTTGCTGGAGACAAAAAAGCATCACTCCTGGACAAAGCCACTTTTCTTTCTAAACCCTTTCTCAGTCCAGGAGCCAAATCAAGATAGCAGTTTATTACCCAGCCTCAGCGCTAAGCAGGGGGCACTGATTTGTGCAAAACCTGCAGGTTTGACAAAAATACATTGTTAGAAATTCTAAGTTTCAAAGGTAAAAGAAAAAACTCTGGGCTTAGCTTTTGTTGTTTGTTTTTAAAGATTTCTTCAAATTTTTATCCAACCACAGACCAGGGTTAAAAGAAAATACAAAATCAGTACTCCGTATCTGCCTTTCTGACAGTACTGCCAGACATCTACATCATCCTTTCAGGCGCAGGGTGGAACTCCCCCCTCTCCCTACAGTGTAGCATAATAGCTCAATCAGGCTAACATCCCCTGAGCCCACTTCCAACTCAAAAATGCAGCTGGTGGTCTGCTGCAATTAAGGTTGAACCAAGCTGGGGGTCTATGCTTACAAACAAGTCATAACCAGAATTACCACATGCTGAGTTTGTAAAAAAAATGCCCACAGCTGGGGATCTGCAAAGGTCAGGGGACAGACAAGGACCTTTAATGCATGGAGCACTGCCTCCAGTACAGACCTTGTCAGCTGTGATGGGCATCATTAGCGCTGGGTATGAGATGACCTATATGGAAGGGATTTGGCGCTTCCTGTTTCTACCCAATGGGCAACAATTATAATTAGCGATAAACAACAACGGAAGCCTTCACGGAGGTCATGAGTTAAATAGATGGAGCTCAGCTCCCCCCTTCCTTCTTGACAGGAGGTTTGTTTAAGGCAGGGTGTAAAGGGCAGCCCAGGAGGACCTGTGATTAGCAAGCAGACACCCATCTGGGCTTTTGCCGTCTCACAGCTGAAGAGAGCACTTACAGTCACTATAAGGGCTACGGCACACCAAAATCCTCAGAAAATGCACTGTAAGGACTCTCCTTAAATCTCTCTTGCACCAAAACCCCCCAATAATTACAGGGAAAAAAAGTCCCTAGAAAATATGCAGCCATGTTGACACAGATTTCGCTTCCTTGGTTGGAAATATGAGAGTTTGCTGTATTATTTTTAATTTTTTTTGGTATACATGTCTTTCTCTCTGATCTCTTGAGACATGCGACAAACGAAAACAGCGCGTGGAACAAACGGGAGGTGTTTTAGTAGCGGAGATCGCTGTACGCAGTAAGTGACTGGGTTTCTGGGGTGTTTCTCCCTTTGGGAAGCAACGAAGTTGGGAGCCACCCATGGCTCGCAGCGCAGGAGCAAGCAGAGGGAGCCGGAGCCCTCTGCCAGAGCCCTTTCCCCCACGGCAGCAGGAGTCTCAACCTGAGGTCGGTCCCCCCCCAGGCTCGGGGCTCTGGCAGAAGAGCTCAGTGAAACTCTCCTCATTTACAAAGTGAGTAAAGGAACCCATCTGGCATTAATGACAAATGGCCAAAACACTTACTTACACACCAAGTTAGCAATGTAAACTCTGCTCACCTGCGTTTGACCTCAGCAAGAGCCCAGACCAGCTCTGATAGACTGCACAGGAGCGAGAGAGAGGTCAGGCTCAGGGGCAGCAGCAAGGCTTTTCTTTAAGTCGTGGGTTGGTACTTCATCATACCCGTAACTCTGGTAGGTTAACTCTTCGTGCCTATCCCTCCTGATACACAAATTGAACTGCCATCAGGTTTCCCCGTTATAAAATGATGCCTGTTTCCTCTAACTGCTGCCTCCCGGAGGCACCAGGAGTTTCCCCCTGAGCTGGTTTAATTCTAATAATTTAATTAATGTACAGATCCAGCACATCTTTTGAAACAGGTCCTTGGAACAAGGTATGCCTAAATCATGTTTTCACTAGAGCCCTTTATACTAGTTTATCAACTACATCCACACTAACCTGAAAGCCAATTTAAAATCACAAACGCACCTAGAGCAGCATTATTACAATTCAGTATGTTGCACCAGTAAAACCCCATCAATTTTAGAAGATAAAAGAAGCGAGGATCCTTTTATAACTTCAGACAGTAAAGCCAAGAGGAACAAATATCCAGAATTTCAAAATGTGGCAAATGTTACCTGTTCTGCTTTTACAAAGCATGCTGGTGCACTTTGCCCTATTTTAAACATGCCATCCCAATGTTATCTTTTTCTCTTATTTTATACAGGCAAAGGTTTATCCAGATTTTACACACTCTCAGGTAACTAGCAAAGTATGACAATGAAAATATCAATCCCAAATATGGATTTTGAGTGACTCTGTCAACATAAAACCCAAAAGCTCAAAGAAAGAGCTGAAAAATCTAGTAAATTTGACAGAAAGGGAAATATTTCAAAATTAAATTTTATTTCTCAACGTTACACACTTTGTTTTCCTCCTTTTGGCATATCCCTCAGTCTGGACAATAAAATCATACCGATAACTTCCAATACTGAACAGTACTTTCTCTTATTTTCACACCCTCTTCCCAAAAAGGGACAAGCGTGTTTCATTGGGTTAACAGAGATGTCTGAAAGCATTTCTATTCAGAGGGTTTGAAAAAGGCCTTTCAAAGCCTATTTGTTACAACTTGACATGGTGACAGAGCCACATTAGGGGCATACAGTTGCACTGACGGGGGTGGGAACAGAACGTGAAAGGCGGCTGACAGGGAAATACTCACATTTAGTCTGTGTTTTTCTTGCAGATATCATCTTCCATGTACTTTTTGCAATTGGATTTTGTGCTGTTTTATTGTAAAACACAGCCCAGATGTGTTTCTTAACTTTTCAAGCCTGTTTGGACCTGGACTTTGTTACTAAAGATGTTTATTTTACAGAGGAAAAATGAAAGTCACAAAAAATCCTTGTGCACCATTTTACCAGACAAATAAAACATTCCCTGAGCTTTGTGCCTCAAATACTGGAGAATCTCAATGCAGATCTGCCTCTTCCCAGCCTCTGAAGGCATTTTAAACTAGTGAAAACCCAGGGGTTATGTATTCTACTGATGCCTCTTTTTAAAGAGTTGTGATGCCAACATCACAAGGAGCATTTTGCAATGTCAAATTTACCTTCAGGGTCCCCCTTCCCTGTCAGTCTCAGTGTGGTACCATACTCCCTTCCAGGCAAGGTCCTAGCTTGATCTGTGAAGCCTTTGAAAAAAATGAAAAGTAACCTAACCTGTGGAGGATGGGGGAAAAGGATACTTTTTGTGTAGCAATAGTTAGGAGGTCCTCAGAATTAATTACCTGACATTTCTTTCCTGCTTCTCAGCATTGTCAGTATTGATTGGTTGGGTTAAGTAGAGTACAACACATGCTGCAGTAGGTACAATACTGTTAAGGAGTAGGACGTCTTGCTGCCTGGACAGGCTCAATGCTGGATAGCTGCATGGTGTGGATGCAGATTAAGCACCTCTGAGGTTGGAAAACAAGCTAGTGAGCTTTACACTTCCTTGAAGACGCGGCTGGTGTCAGATGCAACAGGGTCCAGGTGTCATTTCTGTACCTGAGTAAGAACAGCTCTTAAGCAGCAAGAAGAAAGGGAAACCACGATTTCTAAAGAGCAGGAAATATCAGGACATGAAATAATTTCCCAGCAAGAGTGATAGTAGGTTGCTTACTTCCAGTAGCTACTAAAATAATACTGAACAAAACTCTTGAAAGTGTAAGAAACATTCCTAGGCCTTTTCCATGAAACTTCCAGGATCCTAAATGTGAAAGAGAGAATGACTACAGCTGTTAAACTTCCAATTAACGAACACAGTGGGTGTACCTGCCTCTCTACATATTGTACCGTAAGCACATTATAGAATTTTTGCTATTGTTTGTAGAGAGGAAACCTCCTGAATAATTCTGTTAAATTAAGGATTTTAAGCTCCCTGGTTTTTTTGAAACCTCATTGTTACGAAGATAATACATAGCTAGAAAACGCACACATTACAGCCACAGTTTTCAAACACACAGAGATTCTCCCTTGCCATGGACTCTATTTGCTCCTCTAGGTGTCATCTCAGTACGAATTTATAAGTAACTGAGAAAAATAAAGCTGTTGAAAAGCTGAAAGTATAGCAGAGAGCATCCACCCTGACAGCCTGCAGAACGAGGGGCCGTTGTGACAGCATGCGCTTAGCGGCTACACGCAACAGAGGGCACTCCCGTGACAGAATTGTCTGGTACAGACCAGTTACAGATGTCACTTCGAAGAAGTAGATCTGTCCCTCCGCAGTAATTCTTAGTGGCACAAGTTTCTAAAGCAGAGCAGGGCTATTGAATGTTTTGTGCACCACAGGCCATTTTGAGCAGAGATAATGACCCTGCAGGTTTTTCTCCCCTGTTTGCTGCTTTGCCTCGCTTTCCCCTTCCCTCCTGCCATTAACATGACCTTTCAAGACCTCCTGCCAAGTGGCTTTAGCTCTTCAAATTCTTGTCCTTGCCAAATGAGATTAACTCACCAGCTTCTTCTCAAAAGCCTGTTTCTTCTGCCTTGCCTTTGCAACAGGCACTGCTCTCCTATCATGGCTATTTTTTGAAGAAAGCGTTGAACTGAGTTTGCTCGGGAGGTTCATTAATTTTATTCCTGATTATGCAATAAGTGTTGCTTTGGAACAAACCTTGCAGGATTGCAGCAGCGGTGAAGTGTGCCTCCAAATTCCCAGGCCACCTCCCTGCCCACCGTGGGATGGAGCCTCTGGGCATACATACCTCCCGTACGTGTTACGGCACTGTACTGAGCGGGGCTCATGCAGGCAGCGAGCTGTGGCTGCAGGATGGGCAAAGCCCTAATACCAATCCAAATGTGGACCACTATCTCCCTACAGTCCAAAAATGGCTTATTGCTAAAAACAAGCAAACAAAACACAACCGAAAAACAGGCCCAGGGGTGACTGTGAAAAGATCTATCTATCTGCCAGAGAAGGCAGCAACATATGAACAGGTTTCATCTCCAGAAGTGAGCCACTTACTGTTCCTTAAGGAAGCACAAATTGTCCTAAAGAGCTTGCATAAAAAAATACAGACTATAATTCACCTTTGTTTTTCCTAACCTGCATATGGCTTATCACTATGTATTCTGCTATATATTATTTATGTTGCCGGTATCAGAAAATGCAGTGATTGCAAAAGGTTTTAGCACAAGCTAAATTTTTACAGACTTCATCATTTCAGGTGCACTATAGCGATGGATCTTTTTCCGCTGGCAGGGCATGAAGATGCTTGCCTTGATCTCTGCATCTGAAAGTCCAACTCAAAGCTGGTCATAGAGACATAGGAAAAGGAAGGTTAGCTACAAGGGACACAGATAACCTGTTTAGAACTCAGTATTTGTTTTTCCAAAGATTACAGTTTGGTTTTGTCCCAAGTCTTCCTCCTATTTGGATGAACTCTGATGAGGCATGAGTTTTCACATGCTTTCCTTCTCACAGTTTGGCACTGCAATGCTGAAGCAGAAGGCCACTGAGGTCGTGGCAAAGAAGTAGGAGAGAAATGAACACACACTGATTTCAAGACGGTAACACCACAGGTTGCAACACAGTAGTGCTAGTACAGTGACACACATTTACAGAGTATTTTGTTCATTAAAGATAGGTCACTTCTCACTTGCAAACAGTAAACACCATTAACCTGGATGGCCTTTGTTTGACAGTCACTGCAGATGCAAGTAACGATTAAGAAGGTGCAACAGAAATTGCCAATAAAAGACTGAGTCAGATCTAACACAAAGTCCTCAGAAGTACAAACCAGCAAGCATGCCACCTATGCAAGCTGGTACCTTCCACCCTTGATGGTCTATATTTCGTGTCTCCAAACAAGCAGTGCTGTGGTGCTGTGATTCCTTCCACTCCTGCCATCCCAGGTCCAATAGTGAAAAAGAAGGAGCAGGCTCTGAGACTGTCAAGTCAGAATTAATTATAGTCAGGCATTATGCCTTAATCCTGTGCTGGGATCCCACAATTTCTAATCTAAACCTGAGAACGGATTCTCAGCAGCTGCTTATCAGAGGATATGCAACTGATTCCACCGCAGAGATGTCAGACTAGGTCTGACCTGATATGCCCACATAGTGCATCCCCTGCTAGCTCAGTCCTGAAAGCAGTGAAGCCACACCAAAGGCTGCAAGCCTTTCTGCAGGGGGATCTCAACTCAGTAGCACACTGAGGTAAACATTGCATACGCTGCCAGAATTGGCAATATATTACACAATATAAACAGAGGCAACGTCTCAGATCCAGATAGCATGTATAGAAACTCCCTGTCTTAATCCTAATTTAAACACCATTTTACGGGATTCTCTGAATCCATAACATTTTGTTTAAATGTCCCAGTCAGGGACAAGGAAAAACCCTACTTATCTCAGAATAGTACCATAAGAACCATGACTCAATGCATACAAAACACATCATAGAAGTACATAGGCTGTATTAGGAGTGAATCTCCTCACACCATTCTGAAGATCAAATCTTTGCAAGTTATATCCATCCAAAGGGCAGCAGTCACTCACAGGTGCAGAGGAAAAAATAGCTATTGATTGATTGGACCCCACAGCCCTTACATGTAGCATATCATTGTGGCCCTGCAAAGCCAGTGGCTTCAGAGAAATAAATAGTAATTCTTGCAGCCAGGCAGCCAGGCACTCAAGGGGCAGACTAGTGTCCTGAGCTCTGTCAGAAGCTGCATTGCACCCTGACGCATACAGATCAGCCTGCTTTCCAATACATTTTTCTTTACTTTGTTGTTGCAAGGAAAACCTAGCACCTATCTAATGTCTTAGCCTGGTCTTCAAAAGCAATTTTGTTAGACGTGCCAGTTCTAAATTCTAAGTGAAATGTTGTTAAATTCCCCCATACTCAGGCCACCTGCAATGCAACCAGCTGCTTCCCACATCGAACAGCCTGTGTCTCCTCCTCTGCTAGATTTTCTCTGCATGTGGTTTCATCCACAACACCCTCCTCCCACAGACTGGCTCCCTCTGGGCATTTACACACTGTGACACAAAGCATGACTGGAAGGGATCCCACCTTGCTGCAAGACAGTCTGCTTTTCTGCTTACACTCACCTGCTCGAATTGGAAAATAACATCAGCATTTTTCTTCTGGCAGCAAACACAGCAATATATGTCAACACGCCTAAGACACAGACATTGAGGATGTATAACATATTGACCTCATTTTAAAAAGACAATTAAGCCACAGTAGCACAGACTTGTCAGTAACATGGCCCCAAAATATGTTTTGAGAAAATCTTGCAGGTTTAATTTGCATTCTGCTTTTCCATCAGCACATTCAGCAGGGTCCAAACAATGTGGTACTGCATGATGGGAAGTGGGGCACATAGAGCGCTAAAGCTGAGGTCTAACGCGAAAGCTGAGGTCTTATCATGGTGAGATGTTTGCACAGCACTATAAATTTACACGGTGATTAATAAACCCTGATAAGAGTATTCTGAGCATTTTTCATTGTCTTCATGCCCAACCCTTCTGTGATAGCACCTTTTCGGGAATACCTCAAAGTACTCTAAAAACAGTGATTAATCCAGAAGATTTAATCTTCCCTTTACAAACTGAGAAAAACTGAGGCAGAAGGAATGAAGTGAGCAGGTCAAGGCAGGGGGGCACATCAGATTGCTACTCATTCCAGTTGAGGGGAACGTGACTGGAATAACAGAAAGAGTCATGAAGGAAAACTACATAACCGGATCTGATACTTCTGAGTATAAATTAATGAACTAAGAAAAGTTGCAAATTTGCATTTATTTTATTTGTGTTGGAAATAGAAATTCCATAGAAACAGAAAATGAAGACAACAAATTTAAGGGTTCTGATACACATTTTATTATGTACCTGGTGAGCCACAGTAACAAATCACAAGCACCCATAGCAAACGTAAGGTAAAACTCAAAGGTTAATCACCTAGAAGGAAGTTTACACCAACAGGTTTTACCTCACACTTGTGATAGGTGTGCCACCATACCTCAGTGGGTGGCAATTCCTTACCTGCTGATGTACCCAGGTCTCCACCCCCAGCTCACAACCAGCCAGACTCGGGCTGTTTACCTGTGTGAAGGCCAATAATGCAGTTTCAGCTTCTCTCTGGGCATATGGCCTGTCTCGAAAGTAAGCACTCAGGAATTTCAGAGACACAACAGCTATTTCTTCGGTGTGGTTGATCCCACTGTGGACAGGTAGGCTGCTAGCCACTGTATAAGCATCACCAGTGGTTTCCCCCCTTAGCAACAAAAAGAGCACAACTATTCTTATTGCATATCCTAGATGTGAGGTGCAGGGTGCAAATAAATCTGAACCTTCAGTCCTACAGTGGCTATTTTCCAAAATGTAAAGGGGGGTGGGGGGGCGAACCAAAAACAGTTTGAAGTTGCTGTATCAATGATCCTTCACTGAAATTTTATTCAGTTCTTTTTTCTAGGAGAGATCTTCAAGCACTTCACAACTTTCTTTGGCAGATGGGAAAACAACTTTCCTCCTCACACCGATAAATATATTGTGAAAACACATTTGCTACTAACCTGCCTACTGAGTTTTTCTAATAGAGGTCCCTCTCCAAGGCCAGCAGAAAAGTCATGACAAAAGCGTTGCTATTCCATGACTATTTGATAGCCAGAAAGTGCCAAACACTATGTGTTTTAAGGATATTATAGAAGAGGCTGTACAGGTCACTCAGGAGACTGACCACTTGAAGGCGGATGCTGAGAGAACACGAGTTGGAGCTCCACCAAGCAATGAGCTGCTCTCTCCAGTGAAGCTGGAAAGGAGGAGGAAAAGGGATCATTTCTTTTGTGACCACTCCTCCTTCTTCTCCATTTTCTTCATTTGCCCTGATTTGTTTTGGAAATAGGCAGAAGTTACTGAAAGTATTTTCCAAAATTTCAGTAGGACTCAAGGAAAGCAATGCATGGAGATCACTGCCCATCATGCTGACCAATACTGCCTTCCTATTTCTTCTCCTGCCTCAGATACTCCTTTGCATCCTCCATTGGCTTTTGTTTCTTAATTTCAAGCATGTTAGAGCAACACTTTGGTTAGCAACACATTTGTACAGAGTGTCAGTCAAAAAACCCAGGCAACACTGATGACAAGAGCTCATCTATCCTCTCTTTCTCTGCCACCAACTGCACCAGTCACTCCAAACAATCAACATATTTTTCCAGCTTGCTCACCATGTTGTCCAGGATCCTGTTGGGCCTACGGGGGCATATATAACAAGGTCACATTTGTTTATCGTCTGGGGCCAAGCAACACAGCATATAGTGTGTAGTTTCAGATTCCAGTAGTTTCCTCCTGGTGGCTGGATTTCATGGCACGGAAGGGAATGACTTGTCTGCTCCATATTCCAGGCCTTTTCATGAGGACCCATAGTTTGATCAAGCTCGGGTCCTCCTACCACATGTCTTTGCAGAATCTACATACACTGCTAATTACGTAGTCATTTCTCACACTAGTTTAAAGGAGTAGCTTGCTGAGGGAAGAAATAATTTTGAAAGAAAATAATTTTCCCATCTGGCATAATTTAACACTGGCCTCACTGGAGCAGAATAAAGGTTCATCTGAATTAAAAGCCTCCTTCTGACAGTAGCCACCAGCAACTGCTTACAGAAAGTGCAAAAGCAACAGAACATACACACAGTGAATCTCAGGGTCCCCTATAACGACTACTGTAACCTGCAGCTATCTTCCAAGACACAAAGCTGTAGGCTTGCAGCATGGACAAATCCTATCACAGATTATTATATAATAAAATACTGAGATATTGAAAGGAATAAAATGCAGTTACCTGAGAGAAGGGGTTGCAGGGAGAGGAGATCGGAAGTATCTACTTTCTAGTAAGCACAACAGCAAAGGATGAGGCGGTTTTACATATGACCACTCTTTTCAGCTTATTTTGAGGCTTTTTATATGTAGCAAGATTAATGCAACCCATTTTGCTTCAAGAAGAGACTAGAAAAACATTTGAAATGGGCAAGGAGGGTATTGACTACAGATACAGAAAACTAAACAGGAGGCACTCCATCACCCATGACGCCCGAAGCAACCACCGTCTGTATAAAATAAAGGGGGGGGACTAGCTTACTGTTTGCCTAACTAAAATGACATCTGGTTTCAAATGATTATTAATTGTCTTCATTTCCTGCTCTAAACCACCGAACATTGCCATTGTGGGCTGTTCAGCAGTTTCTATTTCCCTTCTTTACAACAGCCACATTTGAATGGTGAACAAACAACTCCTGCACATTTCACATGGTCTACAAAACTCTTTTGATACCTGTCAGGTGAAAGGTACAACCTATTTGTGGTAATAAGCCTTCCACAAGTAGGCGAAACTCACCCTTCATGGCTTGCTTCTCTTGACCACCTTTCCACAGAGAAGAAAATTAGTTTCTGCTCTATATTTTCAGCCCAACAAAGGTTGGTGAAAGGTGACATCTTTAGTAAGCAGACAGATATATTATTTTGTTTATATTCATCTCAGGCATTCTATGTTTCAGGGCAAGTACAGTAAATACAGCTCCTTCAGGATGTAAATATGCACTTCTAAAAGGACTGTATGAAAAGATAGTTCAAAAGAAGCAATATAACAATCTGGCAACACTGGCTTCAGAAATTCTTGCTAGGTCTCTTACCCATCCAGCAAACTTTCCTTCCTGGAGGGGATCCTGTTTCCCATCAGCCTACACAATGTCGTGCTTCTGCTATAGCTGCATGGTATTGCCCCATCTACCTTCAGACATCTGCCAGCGACTCAGGCCACAGGTTGATCTCGGCACTGATGCCTAAATCCAGCCAAGTGGTACCTAAGAACAGACCCAGACCCAGCTCACAGACCCAGAGCTGATTTGGCTGTACAAACAGAATAAAGAGAACAAGTAGGAAACTCAAATGCTAGGAAGGATACAGCAGTGCCAACAAACTGCTGGAGAAGTTTGGCTTAGGAATAACTTTAAATTTAAAGTCCTTTAGCCTAAGATAGATCAAAAAAAGACAGAAGAAGGAAAAATGGAACAGTCGTGAGAAGAGGCTCTAGAAAAAGTGAACTTTACATACACCCCAGCAACCAGAACTGACCACAAAACAAGAGCAAACTGGTTCAGGTAACCACAGGGGAACAACCAGGTTAGACATTATGTTCAGCAACAGGATGACAATTTTCTTGCTATAGTTCTGCCACTGCAGCTCTCTATTTATGGTCAGATAGTAAAAGCAACACTGTGCCCCAGGGCTCTGTAACTCAGACACTGAGCATATATCCATGCCCAGGTTTCCACCCCAAGAGTGAAATAAGATCCTCATTCCTTTTTAATTGTCACCTGAAGGTTAGGCATAATTTACCAAGAGGCTTTACCAGTTGTTGGCATTTCTTAACATCTTACAGTTTATAAAAATATCAGGATTAAGATTTTCTTTCATCAATTATTTCCAGGCACAGGGAAATGGAGCAAGGCGTTACTGCAGCGTAACACCATCAGTGCAACAGCATGCTGTCAGCTTGCTTTGCCATCCTGTAATCTTTGGCAGCACTTCAGCACCTTTGCACCATTCTGGCAGCAGAAAGCAACCGTGAAACCGGTTTGATCAGTGCTCGGGGAGCCGGCGAGGTGTGGTGTTACCGGGGCTCGGCCGGTGCTGCCATCCTTACCCTGGCTTTCCCAGAGATGGTTTCAGTGGAGGGGCTTAAAACCTCTGAAAATCAGCCTGAAGGATTGCCTGGTGATGATTGTGGAGCTGGACCAGAGGACATCTTTGACAAGATTGGTGTAATCTCTTGACTAATTTTAAACTTGCTCACAAATCTACATGACCTGACTTTCAGGGCTCCTAGTTAATCAAGCAAGGGTCAAACTTATTTTGGTGACCAGCTCTGAGAGACAGGAATTTAGGGCTTAATCCTTCTAAGCCTTAGTTCCCCACCTCACACGTACACCCACCCTTCTTTTTTCCCCTCCCTTTCTTTTTATGTGACTCTGCACACCACAAATTTCCATTAGTTAACAGTTTGTAAAAAGTCATTGCCATCTTTGAAAAGAGCAATGCTCTCCTCACTCCCCAAAGTACCTGACAGTTCTGTTCTTGTGACTCAAACATACTTGTAACTGAAGTTTGGTAATATTCATTATTAAGTCCACAATGTGGCCTGTCTTTAGGAGGAAAACCATCTAACCAGCTGACAGAAGCAATGTATTTTGGTTGGACTGTAGGCAGATGCAGACAGCTACTTAAGGATACATTTTTACTATCTTTTTTTTTCATTTTTACTTTATTTTATGAATTGCAGGGCACCCCCCCCCCAAACTGCTCTGTCATCTAAAGTTCAACACCACAAGTTTTTAAAAATGGAATGTTTTCTTCCCCACAGAAATTTCAGAAAGTAGGAGACAAGCTACAAATAAAACAAAATATTTTTGAGGGAGGGATATCAACACCTGTTAAAATATAGTTCCTTCATGAAAAATCATCTTTATCTGAGTGAAAAATACTGATAGTGGAAATTTTCCAGCCACCTATAAACTATGTTTTTCTAAAAATCCTCCTCCTCTCTCCCAATTCATCAATGTACACCGAGCCAGCATTCCCTAGGAAGACAAGGCATTTAACATGTTAAAGTTGCGGATGAGAGGAACGTGGTCAGTCTCAGCTTCTCTCTGCTTTTGCTGCATGTTAAGATGGACATTCCCCCATTAGTTTGTCCCATTTTCCTTCTAGCAATTAATCATAATCTGCAGAGCAAGAGGATTCTAAACTACGTATAGTATTGATTGTTCATATGCAATAAAAGTAACCTGCTAATTACAGACACCCAAAGGACTGATATTTTACTGCAAGTTTTTTTATAAATATATGATGGTAACAGCCTTGCTCACATTGAAACCAGCAGGATCCAAGCCTGCCTGGGGAAAGTCTGCTGTTGAATCAGAGTTCAAGCTCCGGTTACACCAAAGCGCTTCCACAAGCTATTGCACAGACAACAGAGCTGCATCATGACATAGTATCTCAAATGTGGTACTTTCCAGGCTGGTGAAGAAGTGGCCATACCTCTTCTTCCATCAGCTGCCACCCTCTTGTGAGAAAGACCTTGTAGTATCTACTGGAGGTGATATCGCTGAGGCGTCTGTGCTCCCTGAACACTCTTCAGCTCCCAGCAAAGCCCAGAGAAGACATTAAAACAGCTTTCAGTACAAGACTTGCCTTCCTCACCCTTATACTGGCTCTTTCACTGGTCCTCAGGAATCAAGGGGGATTTTAGTGGGACTTAGGACAGACGGATGAAGTAACTACGTTACTTTTCAAAGGTGCATTGTGCTTGTGCATGTTCAAAAGAAACAGAAAGCACATTCGAAGGGAGGCGAGCACCAAGAGTAGCCTGCCAAGTATGTACAGCTCCTGTTCTCATGCCACATCTCTCCCCTCTGCTCAGCAGCCTTTCTAAATATGGGGTTTTTTCTCCAGAGCAGCTGGGCTAATGAGCTTGGTCAAGACACAAGATCCACGCTCCTATTCCCAGTTTTGGACTAAATCATAATGACCTGGAGTTAAAAGGCAAAACAAAAGGTTATTCTGAGAAGTGTCTAAGATGCTCAGGTCATTTTGTCAAAACCGCCTGCATCCAGTTTGGACGTACTGGTCTCAACCTCATTTAGCAACAGTCAAAACAGTATGTTTAGCTACCACCTCAAAACACAGCTATAGCTGGTATATGCTCACAAGCCCTGCAACCACCCCTCCAGGTACAACCTATGATGGGAAGCAGCCTGTTGGTTAACTCCAATTGTACAGAACCAGGAAAAATATTGAATGCTTACAGATTTTATTGCGGTTTTAGATTTGCAGTAAGTGCTCTTTGATCTCAGACATCCTTTCCATCATTTAATTTTTTTTTTTTTACAGACACAGCCCCATGATTTAACATTTCCTTTACAGGCATGGCATACAGCAGGACTGCGTCATGCAGGTAGGCCAAGTAAGAACACACCTTAACCAACAAATTTAAACCAAAGTGCAATGAAAATGTAGCAGACTTGAGATGCTGCTTGATATTTGCCAAATCATTTTCAGTTAAAAGTACATTTAATTTTCAATAAATACTGAAATACTGTCCCAAATGCAGCTGTGATTCCAGACCGTAATAATTAATTGACAATCCATATCTAAAACTAGCTAGTACCATTCTTCAAGTCAGAAGGAACAAAAACATGCCTAGAAATGTCCTATGTCACTCTTAGATGGAGTTTGGGATTCCTTAGTCCCTGGGGACTGAAAACCACACACAGGGGCCTCAGATGCACTTTGGTTGGATACAAGCTTATTCAGGTATGCAAACCTGGGGAAATGACAAACTGGGAAAAGGAGGAGGCTTAATTAGGATATTATGTTATGCAAGTGCTGTAAACAGGGAGCACAATGTCAGATCTCTTCCTCTGAAGGAAGGGAGCTGTGAAAGGGCTGTCCCTTCAACTCTTTTCTAGCCCTCTTCCAAAAAATCTAAATAGCTAGTAGATTGCCCAGGGGAGCCGAGGGTGACCAGGAACACATGCTCATGGCCTTTGAGCACACAGCTGTTCTCAGTGCATCCTCCAAGCAGAAGTCCTGAAAAACAGACATGACGCCCCTCCTCCGGCATGCAATTAGTAACTCCAACATTTAATCCAATCGATCCCCTGGAAAAGGCTAGAAATGAAAGTCAGCTCACTGGTGGGCTGTGAGAACTTTAATGCATTTATTTGTTTATTTGTTGATTTTCTCCTATTGACCAACAAATGCGTAATCAAAAAGTTGTTAGACTTACTGCATTGTTGCTGACCTTAAACTGCTGGACAACAAAGACAAGTTTACCATTTAGCAGATCTGTTTAACTTCAAGCATAACTGACTGACATCTAAAGAGCTACAGATTAAAAAAAAGGTTGCAAGGGTGAGGGGGAAGTGAAGAAACACATACAAGCCATTTTCCTTCCCATCTGTCACAGAACAGAAAGAGCTACTGATCAGTACTAGTATTATGTGAAGCAAATTTGTCACCACATAGCAAACACTTATGTACAGAATTTAACCACAGACGTGTCCCTGGAAAGCCACTGGGCTGTCTGTAATTGAGGAAGTAAACATGTATGGCTTGAATATCCGTTGGCTGATGATCAGTTAAAGATCTTGTGGTGATGGAAAATTAAGTGCTCTGTGGCAGCTGGAAACTGCCACCATTATTATACCCGTTATTTACTCCTGAAAGTAAACCGCTTGGAGGTAATACAAGAAAGGATTGCTTTTTATGCAAAAAGATTGCCAGCCGCAGGCTCCTCTTTGCTGTACAGAAAAATAATTTCTTCCAGAATATCAAACCAAATCTATCAAGTGACAGAAAAATCCTTGTGAAAAGCATTTCTTTGAGTAACGGTGGGTAGAAACCTAAACCAGCACAGAAACATCTGCAAACAAGACATCAGTGACAGCTAAAGACAAGAAGAAACAGTTTCATTCATCCTCTCCTCTCTCCTCTCCTTTTGCAGAGGAAAACTCATTTTCAAAAATAAATATTTTACTGAAAAGCTGTAAAATTTATTAAAACTTTTTTTTTCTGGCAATGTTGTGATATAAGCCAGAGCTTAACCAGTATCTTGGAATTGGGCAGCTTCCAGTTAGACAAGAGAGCATTTTACCATTTTTTAAAAATGGAAGAGGGTATTTTTCCCTCTTTCAAAACTGTGGGACTTTTCAAGAAAACAAAAAGTCAATTCCCCATTTTTTTTCCAAAATGCTGAAAAAGTTAGAATTTTCCAATGAGGAAAAGCAACAATAACAAGAACAAACTTCTCCTCCCACCACCACTGCTCAGAGAAAATATCCAGTTTTAATGCCCAGAATTAGAGACAATATCTATCAAATTCCAGCCCCTGAGTGTCCAGGAGTAACTGCTGCCTCCAGAGCTTTCCCAAGGAAGAGACACATCCTTCACAGGCATAGGGTTTTCCTTCTACTACTCCAGTGTCTAGGGAATGCAGGTGGCTGGGAAGGCCACCTCGTTACAGTGGGCATTAACTAACGCTGACAAGCAGGGATGGCTTGAGCCCTACACAAACAGATGAGTCATGGAAAAGCCCAGGAGGGCCGGTGCAGACTCCTTTCCTGCTCTGTTCTGGAAATCAGCAGCCTGGCAGGTATGCACAGCTCACCCAACACTCTTCATAAACCCAATCCACCAACTACCTTTCTGACCACAAACCCTCACCATGGTGGCAATTAATAAAATGCAGTGTCTGCACATATCTAAACAGCCTGATATGGGGAGGAGGACAGTTGTCTACATTCTCTCTGATCTTTTGCTTTTACCTGTATTTTCTGATTTGTGTCACTTTCTGTGCATTTCAGGAAGGACAGAAAGTTACTCTTCTGATTTGCACTGTCCTGTTGAAGTACTGAATGTGCAGTCACATAATGTCATGAGTGGGAATGATTTAGGTCAGAGTTTATTATATTCCTAAATAATCTAGGAATTAATTAAGATTACCACTTAATCTACAGTAAATAGAGCAAAGTCCTCCTCCTGCAGAGTTAGGAAGCACCACGCAAAGGGAAGAGCGGCACATGCTATCAGCATGGTCTTGGGGCCAAGTACAGCGCCAGCAAGAAGTCCATCAAAAGATCATTTATTTGTGTATAATTTACCTAGTTAGACTCAATGACCTGTGCTTGGGCTGTCTATTGCTGCAATAGAGAATTATAGATCTTTCTAATGTAACATGACAGAAGATACCATACATGTGTTTCAAAGATGATATAACCAATGACTTTGGGTACTACATAAGAAGCAGACCTTCAATGAACGCAGCTTCCATAATTCGTGCACTTCCAAGATGCACACAGCAGATTCCTACAGAGCTCAGATGCAGACTGCTATGAAATGGTCCTGAATACAGACACCCTAATTAGAGATATTCCAACAACTGGATCAGATATCCATTTAGAATCAAAGTTTTGCTCTGTGTCGATAAATGGCATTTTTAAGCTACTGGTTATTCTGGATGCAGATGCCATTTGTCTCTGCGTCACAGTGTTAGGCACACAGTAATTCTTGCTGAGTGTTCTGACTTGGGCTATGCTACTGAAGTGTGCAACGTAATGAAGTTACTAAAACAAATTGTGAAGAGCGTGGTTGCAGTGTTAGTCACAATAGCAGTTTTCAATATTCACTAACAGCACAATACCTAATCTGCACTCTAGCACGAAGCACAACTGTCCTGGTTTCAGCCAGGGTAGAGTTAATTTTCTTCATAGAAGCTAGTGTGAGGCTGTGTTTTGGATTTGGGATGAGAAAATGTTGATAAGGTGCTGATGTTTTGAGTTGTTGCCAAGTAGTCAAGGACAGTCCAGCTTCTCATGCTGGCCTGCAGCGAGCAGGCTGGGGGTGCACGGGGAGCTGGGAGGGGACACAGCTGGGACAGCTGACCCAGGCTGGCTGACGAGACATTCCATACCATATAACGTCATGCTCAGTATATAAAGCTGGGACAAAGAAGAAGGAAGGGGTGGAGGGATGTTCGGAGTTATGGCGTCTGTCTTCCCAAGAAACCATTACAAGTGATGGAGCCCGTCTTCTCTGGAGATGGTTGAACCCCTGCCTGCCCATGGGGAGTAGTGAATGAATTCTTTGTCTTGCTTTGCTTGCGTGCGCGGCTTTTGCTTTACTTATTAAACTGTCTTTATCTCAAACCATGAGTTTCCTCACTTTTACTCTCTGATTCTCTCCCCCGTCCCACCGTGGGGGAGTGAGGGAGCGGCTGCATGGTGCTTAGTTGCCAGCTGGGGCTAAACCACGACAGCAACATTTCCTGTCTATAAAGCCTCACACGTTTTCTCCAAGAGCTAGTAAGAAATATAAATCATCCTTTAAACAGCTAACAGTAGGGACAGAGTCCACACAGTTTTGCAAACACCGTGGTTTTGGGAACCACATATATCCTCAAGAACTGGTAGCATTCTACCAAGTGTTTATTACACACTTGAATATTAACCATAACAAACTAGAACCATTTACATACTGTTAAAACCCAAATATGCACTAAGGAAATAATCACCGCTTGCAACACTATCTCATTTCTGTATCCCATAGTATGAGAGACAAGTGCTGTGCACTACAGTCCTTTCTTATCTCAGCACAGGACTTTCTTCCCTTCCTAGGTAAAAAAGGCTAAGAGTAAAATTCTGATCAAGTCAAGCTGATTTGTACTCATTTTTGCTCCCCTAATGCATTCCTGCTGACACTTTGCAAGAACACCACTGACAGATTGAACAGGCAAAAGAAAACTGTATTTAAACTGAAACTTACTGCTACCAGCAGATGATATGTACTTGACGTTTTCCTGGTGAAGGGTTGCATCTTTTGTCTTGTATCTGAGCTTAGCAGCAATGGCGACATTGACTGATCTGCTTTCCCACAGAGGTCCACAATTCATCTGCTTAATCCTACACAGCAACTTCAGGTGAGCTTCCAAGTAATACAGCAGAGATCCAGCTGGAGGATGTTTATAAAGTACTTCTAATCGCTGTAGAGGGAACACAATTTTGACAGAAGTGTCAGAGAAGGACAGTGTCCAGTTTTGCTGTCTGGTCATACCCAAACATCGGGATATTTCATTCAGAAGGCCAAAAAAAGTACCGTAGAGATGAGGACAAGAAGATGGCCTTTTATTTTGTGTCAGAAAATAGAAGGCAAAAGTTATTTTCTTGTGCAACTCTGAATTGTTCCATAGTCTTCACTAATCACAATTCCACAACTCCACCTACAGTACAGCCAGATAACTCCTTGTCCTGAGAGAAATTTTGTCAGTAAAAAGCTGTCCTGTAAACTTTCCGCCTCTCCACCGCTCATGAAAGAAAGTCTGCCAGCCACCCATATATACAGATCAACCAATGAAGCTTGCTTTTAAACCCCATGACTCCGTTATCTGTTGGCATTCTTGTACCTTCATCAACAAATGTGAGCCAATGTCTTCAGCTCCTAGGAAAGTGAAATTGCTCACACTACCTTATTCCCTCTAGCAGGGCTGAAGTTTACTGCTGTTATCCTTGGGTAGGATACAGCAAAGGAAATTCACTCCAGAGCAGCAAATAATAAGAACAATGCTTGAGGGCTTCTCAGATTTAAAGACACTTCACAGGTTCACACAGGCAAAGTCTAAACACCCTGCAATTTTATTCAGTGGTTTATGCACTCTACACTTTCACCTATTCAGCAGTGTTATGTCCTATGCAACATCCTGTCTTTTTCATAGTGACATTTCCTTCATCATTTTTTCCTACCCTTTTGACAATAGGAAATAAAACTACTTTCCAATTTTGAAATCAAGAACAAATGGATGACTTCCTCCCCATGATGGTTTCAGGAGGATTTTCACACAGCACCTGTTAAGCTCTAGAAAAAATATATAGTTATGTTTTTTTCCCAGGTCTTTAACCCACATACACTTGTTTATCCCTCTATCAAAACATTACTGTTCTTTATATTATTTCCCAATAAAACCAAATGTCAATGTTTTTGGCCTGACATTCACACTGAAAGGATCATATTGAAACTGAAGAGCTTGCAGGATAGTTAAGGATGTAGCAGATAACAGTGATTAAAAACAGAGGGCAGAGGTAACTATATAGGATCACGTGTTACTAAGTAACACTTATGCAATCAGCAAATAGATCTTTTTTTTTTCCTACGATGTGTCTCTGTATCAAGACTTATATCCAGTAATTCAAAGGGGCTGAACAAGTTGTGCTCTTAAGTAATCTCCGATTGAAAAAAAAAAGAAAAAAAAATCATTTGGTTTGGGAAAAGAAAGTCAATAAGAAATGAAAAAAAGGTAACCAAGCAAACAAAAATGTTGCAAGAGGAAAGCTAACCACTCTTCCAGAGAAGCAGGTCGTGCTGTTTGCACCAAGCCCGCGGCAGCACAGAGAACTGCATATTCCTCCCTGCAACCTGAGCCGGAGCCCAGCGAGGCAGACGCGAGCAGGAGTAGCTGCATCAGCTACTCTCTCCATCCGGACTCAAGGAGAAAGCCTTACTAAAACACTACAGCAAGATCCCTGGGAACGTAGAGCCACGGCCCACACTTTGCTAAAGAATAACAATTCCTGCAGCAACAGGCAGCTGCTCAAGCTTCAAGCCATGCAAACTGGGGAAGCACTGAGGGGCACTTCCCCCAGCCCCTCACAGAGATCCACGTAACTGGCAGTCACTTAAACGCGTTGTCTTAAGGTAACTGGAACCACCAACAGTAAGGGCTCTCTGGATGAAAAGGTTATTTACTGCAATTTTAAACTCTATTTTAACTCTGGGCATTGAACCTCCACTAGAAAAGTTTCAAAAAGCATATGGAAACTCTCCACTGTAAAAGTGGCTTCATTGAGAAAATCCTTTTCCAAATCAATGCAATTTAATTGGAAAAATCCATTCCAGAATGAAATTCTTCTTCACTGTATAGATCTATAGCAAATCTACACCACTTTCTATAGATCTTTGAAGCCATACTTGAGGTGATCTTGTAATCACATAAAACATACCACTAGCAGACCAGAAAACCAGTTGGTAGGCAGTGCCCCATTAAAACAGTATTTTCAGGTTTGTAAGCTTGTGGGTAGGCTGCGTAAATCACTAAGGTGAATGCACTGAATAAAAACAAGTAATTATTACATGAGGGTGTAGCTGTCACAGTATAAAAGATGATTGAGTAAGCAGATTGAACAGCAAGGAGCAAGAAGCTAACAACAGTGCTAAGGAGATTACAGAAACAACAACTGATATTCTACTGAAAGAGGTGAGTGATCAAAGACAAAAAAATTAAGTAAAAAAAAATGTTGCTTGCTTTGTCCACTTCTTGGGCCAATGTGGTCTTGGCAACTGATGGTGGTGTTACCACCACCACAGAAGGTGGTATTAACAACTAGCTGATGTTAACAACTCCCTATTGCCACAGAATTAAGACTTCAATGATATTGTTGATCTCTTCTGCTCTCTCCTGTGACATGATGCATGTTTTGGTCTTTCTAGTAAGCTCATTAAAAGATGCTAGGAGAGTTTTGTGATTTTATAGATGAGGAGTATCTTCTCTAGAATACCTTGTTCCATATACCAGTCTTGACTAACAACTCCTATATGATTATTTGCTTTATGCATTTGCACTTTGGGGCTAGAGATGGAAAAAAGAAAGGGGATGGAGAAGGGAAAAGAAGAAATTCTAAGTTCCTAAATCTTATGACAACTATTTTATATATGGAAACCTGTGAGATAATGAATCAATGTGTACTGGTATGTATTTTTGAAGAGCACGTGGACTTACTGCAAGACTGGAAGAAAGCAAATAGCACTGCAACCCACAAGAAAAAAAGGAGGATCCCAGCAACAGGATGGATGCTAATTGTACTTATGAACTAATGTACTTATGTACTAATGAAGTAGTACTAAAGTATATAAACTACACCAGTGACTACACAGAACTAAGTGAAGCCATCAACTATACTGCCTGGATACACCATCCCAGACAAACATCACAGGTGTGGGATCCCCCCCCCCTTTTTTTTTTTAAACAAACATGGATTGCAAAATTTGGCGTTAAAGAAAATGCAAATGAGATGAAATCTGGCTGAGTGTTACAGAATTGTTTCCTAACGTGTCATCTTGCAAAAACTTAATCTGAAAAAAATAATGTAAAAGCACCAGTGTGCACCACTTTTGAGTGAAATGGAAGAGAAGAAAAGTAAAGAAAGACTCATTGTTTCCAGTACTTGGCAGAATCTCCAGAGCCCTGGGTTCTCCTGCAGCTTTGTTGTGAGGCTGAAGTCAAACACCTTCTACATTAGTTCCTGCTCTACCTTTGAATATGGGACCCTTTCCTTACATTTGGTCAACATTACTTGGATGCATTACTCTAGTATGAAATAATTAATGATATTACTTACACCAAAGGTATTCCAATAGTATGTGGGTGTTTAAAATGAAGTATGGTACGTGACTGCATATCAGGAGGAAGTCTTGCAATGACCTGCACTCCACACCATGGGCTGAAACACGAGTAAGCTTGGGACCTCAGCACCCAGAAGAGGACAAAAAAGGGTGTTAACCACAGAACAAGTCTTTTTTGTAGAGTATACGCAGCATATGGAGCAGATAGTGCTTACTACATTCAAGCGGTTTTTAGTCTTTACAAGTTACTGAAAAGACCAACGCTGTTCACATCTTCTTCTGTTAATTCAGAATTATGTGCTAAATACTCATACAATCAATGATTCATTTCTCACTGATGATGCTGATTTGACATTACAGAATTTATAGCATTTATTGCACGCTCCTGCAATCAAAGGGACAGATTGCATTTTATGATACAGACATAGGCCCTGCTTGGATGCCATAATTGCCTCAAGAAAGGTTTTAAGTTGGATGTTACATAAAAAAAGATGTGGTGTTGTGGGAATATTTCTAGCATTTGCCTTCCTATTGCATACTTCTACCAGGAAGCACCTTCTTTGGATTGCCACAGAGCGAGTCAAAATGCTGTGTTTACAGTCATAGGGAATTCATTTAAAGCTGCAGACGGACTGTTGGAGAAGCTCAAAGTGCAGTCTTGAGGCAAACCATACTATGGCAGATGTTGTGTCTGAGAGGTTAAGAAAGGAGCAGGCTATGTGCTAAAGCAGCAGCAATGCTGTGGAGCTCCAAGTGACCTCAAAGACAGCATCGTCCCATGGTACAGAGATTAATCTTGGCAGTGCACACTGCGGGGTGAGTGAAATACACACCTCAGGCTTCAAAGGTACTCGAGGCAGCATGAGGCAGTGCCTGAAGTGCCATCCCAGGATATACAAGACTGGGGCTGAAAACACAGTCTGTTTCTGACTAGTTAAAGTATTTCTTAGATTTGTATCAACTGTGGCAAATCATATTGCTAAACACCCAAGCCCAGTTGGAAAGCGCCAAGACATTGTGCTTCAGCATTTCAGAAGAAATAACGCATCTGTGTTCAGCTAAGACTGTCCTCTTGCTTTTAAAGGTTTGAAAGATCCTCAAAGCCAAGTAGAGCTCAGTCAGCTTTCCCAAAATGCTAGAGACAAAAGAAAACCCCTTACCAACCAGCTCTAACACTGGTATCTTCTAGAAAGTACTTTGTAGGAAACACCCTGAACTGAAATCAGCTCCCTGTAAAACGATAGAGCTGACTGCAAAAAGCCTTTGGCAGCAACCACTGAAAGCTGAAGAGCTCAGTGCCACTTCAGCGCTACTTGCCTGGGTTTGCTGTTAAGTGCTTTCCCTTCTGTCATTTCTTAAAACTAACAAACAAGCCCACTTCCCTCCCACTTCCTAACAGAAAATACCCATTTCATAGCACAAGCAACATGCTTCAAGATCTGGCACAGGCACAAAGCAATCCACATCAAAGGCAGGTCTCACCACAAGTGGATAAATAGTCACAGGACCACCATGTTAACACTATGTTAACTAAACCAAAAAACTTACACAGAAGCATTAATTCTCAAACTCCTCCCCACCCCAAATTTCCCAGCTTGTTGTCACAAAGACTCACGTCCTTTTAGCAACCACTGGCAGGAGACTGGGGTGCCACTGTAATTTCAGTATTTTTTACTGAGGGAGAAAGTATTTGAGCATCATGCTCCGAGATGTGTGCGCTGCAATAACCTATGAGCTCAGAGGCAGAAGAAACATGTCGGGGGGGATGGAGCTCCCTGATAAAATCCTCCTGGCTCCTCAGAGCAATAGTCTTCCCCCAGTGCATCCCTTCAGAAAAGCCTGGAAAAGGAACACAGTATTTTTGCATCTACTGGAAAGCAGCAGTCAAACTGGGTCTTACCAAGGATGACAGATGCAAGTCTGAGTCAGATATTAGGCAAAACCTTCTTCCACGCTAGTACAACCCATTGAAATTGGGAAGAGATTGCTCCAAGCACTATTCTCAAATAAAAGAACCCCAGAATCACAGGACTGGGGGGAAAAAAATAGCAAACCACAGAAACACATACTCCACCTCAGCTGCTTTTGAACAATCTGGTCCAAAAGGGCTGAAACATTCTCCTGCTGAACCTGACAGGTGAAGGCATTAAGAGACTGCTTGGCATCACAAACACAATCAGCATAAACAAAAGTCAGGATAAAGTTACTGTGCTGGTTTTGGCTGGGGTAGAGTTAATTTTCTTCACAGTGGCTAGTATGGGGCTGTGCTTTGGATTTGTGCTGGAAACAGTTTTGGTAATACAGAGGTGTTTTCATTACTGCTGAGCAGTGCTTACACACAGTCAAGGCCTTTTCTGCTTCTCACCCCACCCCACCAGCGAGCAGGCTGGGGGTGCACAAAAAGTGCACAAAAAGTTGGGAGGAGACACAGCCGAGACAGCTGACCCCAACAGACCAAAGGGATATTCCATACCATATGATGTCATGCTTAGCACATAAACTAGGGGAAAGTTGGCCAGGGGCCCGCTGCTCAGGGACTGTCTGGGCATCAGTCAGTTGGTGGTGAGCAATTGGGTTTTTTTATATTTGCATCACTTGTCTTTCTTGGGTTTTATTTCTCTCTCTTTTTGTTATTCTCCTTTTCATTACTATTTATTATTACTATTATCTCAATTATTAAACTGTTCTTAATCTCAACCCATGAGTTTTCTCACTTTTACCCTTCCAATTCTCTTCCCCCTCCCCATCCTGCCGGGGGGAAGTGAGCGAGCGGCTGTATGGTGTTCAGCTGCCAGCTGGGGTTAAACCACAACAGTTACCTAAGGATAACCTGTCTGAAATGACTGTTGACAGCAATCTGGACAGCTGAGCCCAGCTTCTGGCTGCATGTGGTTAGGAAGCATTCCAAGGTGCTTGAAACGCCACAACAAGCTCAAAGGTGGCTGGCCCATGAACCAAGGCATTGGCAAGATTCACCAGAGCAAGAGCTACTGCAGCACTGTAACAGACAGGAGTCCTTCCTTGGGAAGGCAGACCGAGACCACACTGTCATCAAGCGGCAGTACACCCGAACCTGAGACACTACACTTTCCCCTTATTCCTCTTTTTGTTCTGCTGGCTCCATCTTCTTTGCTTGTCACCAGATCTTAATTAAATAACCCTAATTAATCAGAGCATTTTGATTTAATCGTTTCAATGGCATCCTGAGTTTGGACTCAATATATATTGCAACTCAGGGCAGGTCAGATTTTACAGCTTGTCATGTATTGTTTATCACACTTTAGTTGGAAAGAGAAAAAATGGGTTGCAGTATAACACTAACTGAGAGATGAGGCAAGTACCACTAGCAGCAAAATGAAAGATTGCCTCAGTGTTAGTCTTGTTTATGTCTCTCCATCTAAGCCAGCTGCATAGTGTGTAATACAGGCAAGGCAGAAATTGTCTTCCTGGACAGAAAAGTCTAGCAGGTGACAGGAGAATGAAGGGTTACTAGGGTTTGTTTGTTTTCCAAATATTTCTCTTCGTTCTCCAGTGAGAACTGAATGAGCACCTGCAGCCTTGTGAAGCAATGGATGTGCTTCCCTGCTCAGCTCGCCATTAAACACAACATGCATTCACATTTTATGCAAGATGACGGGTGGTTTAATTTGCTTTGAAACTGAACGCAACAAGAACAGCCGCAGAAGTTCCAAATCCTCCAGCAAGCTAGGTAAACACCTTCAGATACCAGCAAAAGATCCAGCAGAAGCAGTAGATGTCGCTTGGTGCTCTCCATGTTGCTCAGGGTACTAGCAGTGTCCTGCAGAAAAGGGCGACCAGTGGCTGCTCCAAACATCTACTGGCATTTTTTTCTGCCCAAATAATTTCCTTTGACCTTCAAACTTTTACACAACCAAGACCTCACAAGTAGTCCAATACCACTGGTGACAAAGGTCATGAAACTACCCAGGCAGAATAGGCTGCTTGTCTGTTTACAGCCAGCATGAATTTGTTTTCTGTTCTCCTGCATTCTGTTTACTTGGTAATTTTTTTCCTCATTCTGTAATTTTTTTCTTTTTAACAAACTTCCAGCACTGCATATCCTCCATTGGACATCAGGAACAAATCCAGCATGGTTTACTGGTACAGTGACCGAGTCTCATTTTATTTTGTTCACATGAAATATCCCACATGCTCTGAAACAGAAGATGTAACCCAAACAATCTATGTCTGAGCTTGCCCTGAATAGGCAGCTGACAAAACACAGTCATGCACCCTAGATACGGCCTTGAAATCTTCTAAGAAAAGTTTGCAACACAAACAGTAAGTCCCTTCCAAATCATCTGGGGCTGGGACACAGATCTCGAGGTAACTCAGCATAGCCATCTCAGTGTGTTGCTACATAAGATCTAGTAGTGTTGTTACTCAAAGGTAACTAGGTGATTACAATTCAAACCACAAGCTCATAAAAGATGTAGAATTTTACCTGATGCATATTGTCCTGAAATCATTTACCATTAGAATCATTGCAAGATGAGCTGCAAGTTCAGGTCCTCTAATCCACCCCCTACCCGAGCCAGAATCGACTATGCCCTACACTGGCATATACTTCTGCTGCCATTCTAACCCAAGAAAAATCCCTGTTCTTTGAATATATTTACTGCAGAGTCCTCTCTGTCCGTAGCAACTTAAATCTGGGAAACATCCTAGCTTAAAACACAGGAGAAGCCTCATCAAACACAATGGAAATTCAAGTAAAGTGTCAATGCTTGTAAATTCAAGTAAAGTGTCATGACAAGTCTAAGTGATTTTTCAGGACTTCTCACAGGCTCAAGTACCTTTTGAGTATTATATTTGCTGTAGCTGAACCAAAAAGCATCAAACTGATCCCTTCTGCAAGTCCATTGCAGTGACTGCAGTGTAAATGCCATAAATGTGCATTAGAGCATGATACACACCCATAAATCATACACTGATTAATCAGGTAGACGAAGTCATTTACTCACCTCATTCCAAACCCTTACTAAACATGACCCAGGGGTTATAACCTAGCCACAGGAAGTACTGATTGCCTGAATTTGAATATCACTACCTTTTTTCTCGATGTATTTCCCTGAACTGCAATATACACCTACATATTTTTAGTCAAGCAAATGTTTTTTTTCAAGGTCAGTAGCTTCAGCTGGCACAAAAATGAATTTGACAATTCTTTATCTGAACAATCTTGAAAAGCCACATGTGCTATTGAAATTACCTCAGTCACAGTCTCTAAATTTCTGAACCTACTTTTAGGCACCAAAACGCAAGTGCCTTCATGAGTAATAAGCAACTTCAACAAGAAAGGCTTAATTAAAATCTAAATCCAGTGTAAAGCAATGTCTCTTTTTGTGATCTTGCACTACAATGATCTCAAAAGCCTTCTAAAATTTAGCTCCAGTGGTATAGTTCAACAGATCTCTAAAGAAACATGTACAATTACTTTGAAAATTAAAGACCATGCCAGTACTTATCAGGCAGCATAATTCTTTCGTCTTTTAAATCCATGCATCTAAGGGCGTCCATAGAATTAAATCACAAAAGCATCAGACATCTTATCTCACAAAAAGCCGTATCTTGAAATTCTTATATGCAGCCTGGTCTTTAATTGGGACAAAACTGACCCAGTCAAGGCTTAAGCTGAAGCACAGGTAAAAAGAAAAGATTTTAGAATATTATAGGCATTCTGCATCGTTCCAATAACAATGTGTAAGCAGAAGGTCTGCTGTATTTTAAAGGCTGATTGTTACCGCTGAGCTCTGTATTAATTTATAATGGCACCTCATCAATATCAATGGCATTAACTCTAGTCTGAAAGGAAAAAAGAGCCCCTACAATATAGAGTCTTTAATTTAGAGATGGACCCCAAATGAGATCAGAGCTCCTCAGAATATCGAAATAAGAGCTGAAGTCCAAGGCTTATCCTTTGTGTTAAGCACAGGTGAACAGATGAGGTCCAAGGCACAACACATGCAAGACTGCAACAGACATCTTAGCAAACCAATGTATTTACTACTCCACCATCAAAAGCACGGTATCTTAAAAAAAATGAAAATCATTGCTGGCTCTCTTGTTCAGCTAAATTACTCCGAACTGACATTGACAAATCAAATCTTCATGGCTACCTATACTACATATGAAATTTGTTTTTTTCAACAAAAATTTAACCACCTAAACAAGTTACAGCACTGTGATAACACTTAAAAGCAATCCAAGTGGTCTTTAAACTTTCCTCATCTAAATATTACACGTCAGATATTGCTCACTTTGAACATTAGCTTTTTTCTCTTTTATTAGTCCCTAGATCCAAAGTCTAAAGTTGCTAAGAAAGATTTACTCCCGTTTTTTACTTCCAGTTTGAATGGTCAATAGTCAAAGTCTCTGTTCATAAACTGTCACGTCTGCTTCTCTTGCCCACATTTTACCCTGGCAGTAAGGGAGGTTAAGTACAGCAAAATGTTCAGGTAAATGTGTAGGCAGAATAACAGAGCCAAACTATGAAAACTGCTGAACAAATTAATCAGAAGCTTCAGTTCTTGGATCACGTTTCAGGATTAGATTTGAAAGTCTGGAGTTGATGCAGAAGCCAAGCTCTGCATGGACAAATTACAACAAAATTGTGTTGAGTTTCAAAATGTCATCAGACACGCAACTTTGGTAGGCAGTTCTCATTTTCATCAGGAGTTAAATACCATTAAATCTTCAAGCTCAATCTAGGCTCATTTGTATCCATTGTATCTGCCCACTTCATGTTTAAGCAGCCTCTATCATGTCATTAGAGGACGAAAAGACCTGATAATTTAACCTGTCCACAGACTTTCATCAGAGCCTTGCTGTCACAGCCATGCAGCCAGGCAGAATGTGTGCTGGATGGTCTCCAGAGTTAACAGGCAGTATATGGCATTCAGTGCTTTCGAGACAGGAATGGCTTTGCTTTGTTGGAGATTACACAGAGACAGCTTCACTAATTTTTCATCTATGATTCTTATCAGGTGGAATAGAAATGATCAAGGCCAAATATTTTTTTTGTGTCAGACCTTAGAAGAACTAGTATTTTGGGAACAAATTCTGATCCCAAATAGACCAATGTAAATCCACAGTATTACATAGTTTCCAGTCAAAATCAGAAGAATTATCCATCAGACGTTATGCTTAGAGTCAGCAAGTCAAGATGCAAATCAGATGCTTTCAGTTTCTGCAAAGTGACTGGTGCCAGTTCATACGTGTGTGTATTTAACACCTACAGTTATCTTAAAAGTCTGTTTCATCTGGTTTTAAAACCATAAACACTTACTGGGACACATGACTCAAGTTCTGTATGAAGAGAGGAGAATGCAAGATTGTCAATGGTATCATGGAAGCATCAAATTCAATCAGATTCTTCCATTTCATGCAGCAGCCATACCAGCCAACAAAATAAGTTTGCAGCTGCTTTCGGGCACCACAGAGCAACTGCTAATATTCAAATGTGCAGTCTCATTAATTGTTCTAAACAGTTTAACTACACATCCACCCCGTTTTATACAAATACTTTTACACAGTAAGAGTGACTTATAATATCCTGGCAACAAACTTTACTACTGTCAGGGCAATTATTTAGGCTGAAGGGTTAGAGTTTGTTTCATGTTTATCACTGAACCGCCTATTGCATTTGAGTAGATTTCACAAGACCAATAAAAAAGGCTTCTTATACGTTACCTAGAAGAGATTAAACTCCAGCTTTGTGTGGTAATGACCTTTAGCTCTACTCTTCACAGCTCAGACTGGTTGCACAACCTCAGCAAGAATCACTTTTAATCAGCATTCAGGGATACCCCACAGCTGTACGTTCACTGGCAGAGATCTAAAATATGCCTGTGAATCCTGCTGTCAGTAATGGAGCTGGAAGAAAGCTGGCAGAAACACTCTTGATTTCTTTTGCTCCCTTTTTGTGCATATTCTTCGTCATTCAAGTGTCAAGTGAATTGCACAAAGGGCAAATGATTACACTGCTTGTATGATATTTGAAAGAAGTGTTAATGTGACTAGTGATACTTTAGATAAGCACAGAAAATTAATCTAAACAGAGAAGGCAAACTATTGAGCTTTCTATCACCTATAAAAAGTAGCAACAGAAAATTTGGATTATCAAGTGCTTAAAAACCACATTCATGCAGAGACTTCTGTCAAAAATTAATACTTTTGAATAAATATTTTGAGCCAAAACCTGCTCAGAGATTTAAAAAATTCTAGCTTGATACAATTTATAGGGCTCCTGCTAGTCTACAGAGACTTCTTCATGTCGTTTGTCATCTGTTTTCTTCATAATTTAGTCTTGAGAAGAAAAATTACCAACATTTTCATTAACTGAAACCATTTTTTTCCAATCTGATGGAAAAAAGCATTTGCTAATACTGAGTAGGTCTGCCTTGAGCTCCTCTTTTTCAGAACTGGGACATAGGTGATGTTTCCACAGCTGATCTAGTCCCTTTTATGTCATTGGTCATATGCTTTGGTCACCGACACCACAAACTACGGCATCACTCATTCAGAAACAACAAAGAACATAATGTCCACAGACAAGCCTGCACTGCAGACTGTAAGCCCATGTGTCTTCTAGGGCTTGTGAACATGTTTTTTCACACCTGTTTTCAAAACAAGCTGAAAAAAAACATTACCCGCCTTTAGCAATTCAGCCAGACTTTTGATCACAAACCCAGCCTACCCTACTCAGAGATGACACACTCACTGCTCAGAGTTGCTTAGGACTCCCAGAATGGTTTTTGATGGTGAACTAATCGATAGTCTTCATTCATCAGGAAGCAACTATATAGGCGAAAGGTGACAAAACACTAGAACTTGGATTAAATTGCTGTTCAAAAGGTGTAAAAAGCCATGTACTTTATGTACCAGGGAGAAAGGGTGGAGAAGGAAAAGCAGTTACAGCTTTATACATACAGTTAGCTCAGGTAATTCGCTTTGTTCCGTCCCCAAGTGACTCTGCTACACTTCCCCCACACATCTGTATAAGATGCATCTGGGAGCCAAAACCACAGACGGTGTCAAGTCACTCTTAGCTCTTTTGAAGCGCTGTGGCAATATCCACTGACACTGAATGGGGACCTGCCCCACTACTAATTATTAGTTCTACTACATACCTCATAACAGCATTAAATTGACTGCTTTGTTTCCTACATGCAAGATGCACTACAGACTGGAGCCAAGAGACTTGCACACCGGTGTCATCTCTTTACACCAAGTTTGGAACTGTCCCACACATTTTCTTTCATCCTCCCCAAACTGACATTTTCTAAAAACTTAGAGGACATTGCAATCAGAAGGTCTAGGATGATAATTAGTGTTGGCACAGATGCTTCCACTTTTATTCATGTCCACTGATACAGGCAGGTTCCCCCACCACAATCAAGAATGCTTAAGATCATAAGTGAAAAGTGTTAATATTGGTTTACTCTTCAAATAGAATACAGGAGTCAAATTCCAGCACCAGTCAAACCAGGCCTGGATCAACAAAAGCTTCATGATCTTGATCAGCCCTGACAGTATTAAGCGGGTGCTGAAAGGACTTTGGTATTTAGCCTTATTATCATGAGGAGCAAACATCTTCCAAAGATCACATCCACAGCCTTTGGAAGTGAAGCCAAGAAGCTCCACCTGCCAGCCCAGCCTGCGTTCCTCCCCTCACCGCTGCATGTTCTCAATCAGCACAAAGCACAGCAGCTCTGTTACTCCCCTTCCATAGGTGGAGGAAGACAAAATAAAAAACAATCACTTAAATCAACACAAGAAATCTCTGACAAAGCAGGTTTAGCCTGCTTGCCAGTCCAGCAAGCACAATACCCTCTGCACACCTTCAAAAGAGAAGGTGCATCATGGTAAGATAACCAGCCCCCATACACTCCAACTGCACTGACAGCCCCTACCACAAAGACACATGCTACTTCACGGACCACTTGAGTTGCAAAGGAAAACCATGTCTCAGCGGTCGGACGTGATTAAGGAGAGGCCCCTACACAAAGTAGTAGGGGGAAAAATACCAGAATATGTTTGCTTGCTCGAAGTGCAATCTAAGAGGCACCTTTTCTCAGTGGAATGAGACTTACTCAATGCCTCGTGCATACGCAGAGTAAATGAGAATCCTATTCAAAACCCCAAGTTGTGCAGCTTTCACAGGGCTGGGGTTGGCTTTCACAGTGTGCTGCTCTCTTGTAAAGCTGTTGCGCAAGAGTTGTATGTTTAACATTTCAAACCAGCCAAAATTGCTCTTTATATTTGATCAGGAATAATTTTTTTTACCTTTGAACCTGTTGCAATGCAGGTTCAAGGGTTACCTGGGTGCAGTGTTGCCTGTTTATTAAAGCCACACACTGATGATTCGGGGCTTAGTCCTGCCATAAGAGCTGGGGAAGCATCAACCCTTGAACACCCACTTGGAGTTGTAAAGCAACAAAAGCAGCAAGCTGTACCAGCCCCTCCACCCTCCTCCAGCGCTGAAGGAAGGTAAGCAAATCTCTTCTCATCACAGCCCATATTTCCCAAGTACTAGGCTTCCTGCTCCTGCAGAGAAGTACTGCAAGTGTGATAATAGCCTTAAATTTGCTGCAATGCCTGGATCCAGTGCAGTCTTCTCATCACACTGTGCTGTTAAAGGCAACAGCTGTGTAATCAGCTGCATGTTATTAAAGAAGCAAGTCTGGGCTCAGGAGTAGCATACAGAGAAATCACAGCTTGAGCAAGACCAACCACCTGAACACTCCCTGTTGCTATAGAGTGGCTGGAACTGAAAACCTGACTACCATCCAGGCTGAAGCCATTTTCTTATCAGCTTGTTAGTTATGCCTGTTTAAAGATACAGTGCACAGAGTACTAGTGCCAGGCTCCCATTCAGACTCATGTTTAAAACAGAGTTCTTGAAATAGAAGAATCATTTGGTTCCACAGCATTGCAGGCAGGTTTTGAAATTTTTTCAGTAAGAACTTGTTATATGCTAGATCATTTATCGTGAATATTTACTACAATAGGATCTTAATCCCTAACTAAGAACACAGAAGCTGGCTATAATGCCCTTTTCATGTTTTACAAGCACAGATCTTAGAGTATGGCCCACCAGAGTGCTGCCATTGCCTTGGTACAACTGCTTGGTGTAGCTCTAGAGATGGAGCCTTCTCCAAGCTCTTGCTTGTGTACAGACCTGCAGCTGTAACAGAGGACAGCAGAGACAAAGATTAACCAGAAATCAAGTTGCAAGAAAGAGAACTGGCAAAAAGCATGCTGCCCTTCCAATTCCTAAGCCCATCAGCCTGTCCAGACTATCTTCTCTGAGGAACACACTTATGCTCTGAGAACATGGAAACATTCCAGGTCAGGTTGGACGGGGCTCTGAGCAACCTGATCTAGTTGAAGATGTCCCTGCTCACTGCAGGGGGGTTGGACTAGATGACCTTAAATGGTCCCTTCCAACCCAAACTATTCTATGATTCTAATATTGTAAGATTATTTATGTCCCTGTCCGCTTACTCTGCGGAGGATGCACTTGAAAAGTGTAACAGAGCAATAAAGAATGATTATTTTCATAGCATTAAGAAATCAAACTGGAATTCAAAAGCCCTTCAAATAAAGTGAGCCCACACTTCCCACAGACTCCCAAAATTCAGATCCATGTCTTGAAGTGACAGCAGAGAAAACTGTACACTGAGCTAATGCTTCCCCTTTATTTATTTACAGCCTCAGCTATTTGCTAAAGGTAGATGGGCTATTTTAGCATTTTTGGATAGCAAAAGCTCATTTTGTGCCATGACCTTAAGGTTTATTATAAAAGCTCATCTTATCCACTGTCTATGAAAACCTTTTATAACAGTGGCAACAGAAAGGAAACAACTTGATCTCTATACAGAAATTCTACCCACTGCTCATCTTAATTTGCTAATGGGTATGAAAGATACAGGTGTACATTTTATATAAATGTAAAAAAAGAGGCAAAGGTTGAGTTATTCATGACTCTGCTTTAGTTTTTGGCAGAGAATTACTAGCAGCAAATGGATTTGTGCCTCTCAAAAAGCCTCAAGATTTGCATGTCACTTCTTACGCATACTGGGGAAAGAGCATCAGCTGTATTCTAATTTATGAGCATTAAACAGAATCAACCATTAAGGAGAAGCTATCCTCCCCAAGGCTTTTCTGTGTGCATCTCTTAATTCAATTTATGTCAGAGCTGTGAGGTCCACTGAGTCCAGGCAATGCAGTGTAACCTTACCAGCTCAAGGACCTCCGCATCGCTTGCTGGGCTTCTGGCAGGCCAGGTAGGACAGTGCTGCGGGCACGTCCTCTCACACCCACAGCCAAAGTCAATGCATCTGAGATAGGCAGCATTGCTACCCAACAGCTGGTCAGAGACAGGGCAAATTCACTGCTTTTTTCCTTCCTCCTGGAAAAATAACAGCCTGAGGCCAGATATCCGAAAGGGCAAAACCATCAGAGAGGCACTCAAAGAAGGTGATAATGAGGCTGACTGGGCTGGGAGCCTGGCCTTCTTCCCCTTCTCTCTAACAGGCATTGCTCTTTCTCCAAGCGTAAGTGCACCCTGCCTGGCACTACTAAAGCTGAAGCTCACAGCTTCACTGAAAACGCCACAGGAGCGGGTTTGGGGAGGCAAAGCCAAAGGCAGAGGAGTTGCATGCAGAACAAGCTACTTCTTTTTCATCTTCATGTAAAGCTTACAGCAAAATCAGTGAATTAAGCCTCAGCTTCTCTAAAAGTATATCTGCATTGCTAAGTAATGCCACAGTTACAGTGCAAGTTAGCTTTACCTGAATAGCATAAAGTTTACAGCAGCAATAAAAACATAATTACACTTAGTAAAGGCTATCTGTTTTAGCAAGCCAAGGTCCAGGACAGGTTGTATCCAGGATGCAAGTACATGCTATGTTATTCCATCCTAGCTGTAGTTAGTCTACCTAAGCAGGTTACTCCCAAATCACATAGCATAGAAAAAATTCCAGATGGGCAAACTGTTAAGTGGGAAAATAATTCCAAGATCTGAGGTCAATGCATTAAAGAGAGATAGGTGAAGCTACTGTCTTCCCACCCCTCCAAACCTGCTGAAAAATTCCAGTTATATTAGACAAGCATTGGGGACAAAAAGGTAGATTGCAGCAGTTAAACAAAGAAGTGCAACTGTAAAACCATAAAGAAAATCCCTGTCATAGCAGGAAACAAAACTGAAGTTTGAAACATGATTCACTGTTACCTTGTGCAAATAATTGCACTTATGTAAGTCTATACCACAGCAGAAAGAACTAGGTAGTTTTTGGGGAAAAAAAACCCAAAACAACACCAAAAACCCCACCAAAACCAGCAGCAAAAATGGGGATCCAGCCGACCAGCAAGTTATGTTACAGCAGCATATGAGAAATACTGTACTCCAGGCATTTTGTTGGCATTACAGGCTACAAAGCTCTGCTCAGCTTAATGTACATGCAGCTACAGAGAGAAAAATGCTATTGTGGAGAGTACAGCTTTATGAACGGAGAAAATAATAGCAAATAGATTATAAACAACAAATGATAAATGCAATTTCAAAAGGTTTCTGTCTACTTTTCAGTTAGCTCTTCAGAAGCATGTAAACTTCAAGCTCTTTTCATCATCAAACAAAAAACTCAACCACTTCCTCTGTAATATTTTTTTTTTTTTTTCCCCCTAACCACTTCAGTTCCCCTATGCAAGTTCCTCCCACTTACAAGCTCCCTTCCCAGCATGCTTTTCTGGTTACTGGTTTATTTAAACTGGGAAAAGGGAGCAAGCTGTAGTGTTTAACATGAGTGTTACCTGGTTGGTGGTGTTTTGCTGCTGTATTGGTAAGACTCCCTGTTATTTAAGGAAAAGAGGTTGGCTTTCCACCCCATCTGCAAAATGGTAGGTGTTTTTGATCACTGGTTCTCATCTCTGTATTTGCTTAGAAATTTTTTCTGTATAAGTAATGAAATTTTCCTTTTATTTGTTTTATTGCTAATGGCCTTGCTGCTTGTCACTCACATGGGCTTTACTGTACCCTATGTGCAAATGCAGTGGTTAGCTGCAGGGTTCAAGATAATGAGTTTATTGGGAGCTTGCTAGGCAATCTCTGGTGGTGTGGTATCAGTTAGATGTTAACCTTAGGCTGAGTTAAGTTCAGGTATATGTTTACTCTTTGCTCTTCGTAATGTAAGTGCTATAATAATACGTATTGATAAAAGACATTAGTATCTCGGAGTTTTTAGTGCTACCTTTTCTCTGTGCGGCTATGTAAGGTGCTTAATGATGATATTCTAACTTTATTAGGAGTTCTGTGTGAATTGTTGAGTGTTAGTTCTAGCTCTTTAAACCATGTTAGTTGTGTGTCTAGAGATAATTTCCTATTAATATAATGCTGATGCATGCGAGTTTTGCAAGATTGTGATCCTGTATTATCTAACAGGGTAAGCAGTAACAGAACCCATTATACTGACTCTTTTTAAACTTTTCAAAACTTTAAAGGGCTAGTGGAATATGTTCTATCTTTCTGAGTAGGTAGTTTTCAAGGAGAAAACCTGATATAAAAGCATATATGAAGGCTTGGCTTTTAAATTTATCTGACAAAACAATTTTCAGTACTAAGCAGTGTCACGGTATCATTGCGCTCCTGATGGAGGACAGTAATATCAGATATAGAAAAATTCTTTATAAAAAATGGTTTTTCTATTTAAGTATACTGAAAGCCTGAGCTCAATAGATTTCATGAGCAAGGTGTAGAAATAGCCTGTAATATGTAGTCTGAAACCACAGAGCACTATACTTCCTCAGAGTCAGTTACGGAGGCCTTGTTCTTTCCCACCCCATAGCAGAGTGCTTCTCAGCAGAGATCAAAGGATACTTGAACTGTTTGGCTCTGACTTTCATAAGAGGTACTCTGAAAGCAAAGCCTAACTAAAGTGCATCTCAGGCTTAATGCAAGTTACTGTGGAATTTGCTTTGTGATTTTTACATGGCTCTTTTCAGTAGTCACTGCTGAGCTTTTGCACTTCAGCTTCTCTCTGGATCCTAGAAGTTAGATGTTCCTAAACCTTGCAGAACACAAGACAACTCCTTGCTGCAGCTGGAGGAAGATGGGATATAATGCTTCCAAGGAGTAAGAACTGGCACAGTGGCTCGCATCTGCAGGACACCAGGCAAGAGCCGCACTGTGTAAGCAAATGTAGAGTGAGCTACTGGTGGTTAACTAATTAGTGACCCCAGTGTTGTTGGTTGTACTCCACTCTTCCTGCTTAGAAAGAGTCAATGTTACCTTACTAATGCTGATGAACAAGATCTCATGATCACCTCAGAAGCTTATGCAAACTGTTCCTTAGGTGAACTTGAGACAAAGAATATAATTCTACAAAACATTCTCCTAGGCAGTGCATGACCATTGCTTCTGAAATTGTGCAAGTATAAGAGTTTGCTTTGCTGTCTGTAAAAAAACTACTGTGATGGAGATGACAATGATTTATTTCTTCATACTTATGTGCTTGGAGGGACAAAGCTCAATCACTTTCCAGTGGAGAGATGTCCTGACTTGAAGAGAATAGAGAATAACTGTTTCATTCCTTCTAGCTAGTGAAGGAATTGCTGTAGACTCAGGGTGAGAGGAGGAGTACAGTAGAAGTGAGAACACATACTCCTGAACTCAAAGGCAGTAAATGGTATCACTGTAATCTCTTCTGATAAAAAACTAAGTCTTTGCACTCCAGAGACAAGTGCATCTTATCCCTGACCATTGATCAGGGCAGACAACCCAAGTACACTTTAACTGTCTCGCATTTTATTGCACAAGAGGACTAATAGGTGGTTTGAGACATCCTGTGCATTTTGTATCTGGTCACTGGGAGCTGAGCCCTTCAAAACTCAGGGGTTTCAAGCATTCCACCCCCTGCTCCCCACATGCTTAAGAAAGCAGCTGGTGCCCAGACTTGCCCTGCAGTGGAAGCTGGTGTCTGTCAAAAATGCCCTGGCTTTGTCTCATGCTGCACTGAGTCGAGTTTTCACTCAGTTGATATAGATCAGGTGTTATGTATATATAGGGCATTTGGATTTGTGGTTAAGCTCTGGTTGTAGTTGCTCCTTAGGACAGAAGTAGGGTAGAGCTGTTCTCTTCCCATGGACAGAAAACTCTGTGAAGTACAGACTCTCTGCTCACTCTTCTGCTTTGAAGGCAGCAGGATTAAGTGGCTTTTGGAGGATACCAGAGGCGATTAACTAGCAGTGACTTGGATTTGACAGGTAGTTACAGTAGAAGCTCTAGGCATAGGAAACAACTGTCCTAGTGCTGGGAACTGAGATGGATTTGCTGACAGTCTCTTGCCACAGCTTGAATAACACACCCTATAGGAGTGACTAAAACCCATCTGAGGAAACATGGTTGGAAAGTAAAAGCAAAACACTGCCACTATCCTATTTTTAAAGTAAGGAAATTGAAAATAGTCTTTCAGACATGAAAAGCATTTTTTTGTGTGTGTGTTGCAAACAAGATCTAGGCATCTGTGCTTTTTTGACATAGCACTAATTTCTGTAGCTTTAAAGGATGTTAGGTTTTGACTCTCACATGTAGGCCTCATTCAGTGCTGTAAGCAGGCTAATGAAGGCACTTACTAAAAAAACCCCTAAAACCTAGAAGCAAATGAGCATACAATAGTTCCCAGACTTTAGAGATAAACTTGACAACAGGTCTTTCCTTAAATTAAAAATCCACTTGGCCTATAACTGAAAATCATCCTTGACTAGCTGTAGAGATGCTGGTTAGGTTATATTGGGATTAGACTACTGTCTGGTTTCTCTTTCTCTCTATGCGAGAGACTTGTGGAGTCAATTCAGAATCTGAAGGCAAAAGCTTTACTGCATTTAATCACCTTCCGGCTTTTCTCTACTTGATCAGGTGTTCTCTCTAGACTTTGAGTTCTCTGCTGCAAGCATCATTATTCTTCAGGGCCTGATGTTCAGTCTTCCTAGATGTCTTGGCACAAACTGGTTTGAATGTGAGTCCGTGAGGAGAATACCCTGATGGAAAGTTTTTCAGTGACTTATCTACTGCTGCATGGAGCATTTGGGGTTAGTGGGTTCTCTGATCCTTACCACAAAAAGGACAGACAAATGTCCTCTGCTAACTTTCTGTGAAATAAGTCCATGTAACAGACAGGAGCTATTTGTGACAACTGCACTGATCTGTCTGATTAGGCAGTGTTAATGCTAAGCAGTGTTAATAAGTTATAGTAGAGGACTTGGTGCTATAGACTTGATCCCCAGTTCTGTTTATTAGCTCTAGCATGATACTCTACAGACAACCAATCCTTCCTGGTTTCCAGGAAATTGTCTTTAAAATGACTATTAAAATTGGCATGAGAGCACACTTCAGCCATTAAAACTAGTACAGCTGTACAGGCCTGTGGTCTCTTCAGTCGCCTGCGTATAGCTCTTCTCCTACTCCTAACTGAAAAATTTCATATCCAGGGAAGAGTCATCTGAAATGCACTGAGTGGAAACTCCTTTTGGCCCATCTGGGGATGGAAAAAGACTAGAAAATAGTCCAAGCTGATTGCTGTTAATCAAAATTCGGGGGAGTTGAACATGAGTACTCATATTCTTCTAAAAAGATGTGAGAATAGATGTGCCAAGGTCTAGTTTTGCCAACTTCTAACAAGCTAAGCTTCCAACATACACATGGTGCAAATGTGATTTGCTCTGTCACTTGGATCTAGTAGTGGGCTCTAAGTTACCGGAATAAAGCTTGCATATCCAACTTCTCTTCATGTTGGAGAGTGGAGGTGCCTCTACCAAGCTGCCTCAGTGCCCATGTTATACAAAAGTGACTTGTGCATGTTAACAAAAGAGGAAGTGGCTGGCTTGTACCATAAACCAGATACTGCTTAATCACCTACAGAAAGCTGTTTACTAACTGCTCCAGTAAGGGGTTACAAGGCCGAATCTATAAATGTATAAATCATCATGAGCAGCTGATTGCCAAATTCACTTTAATAATCTTCAGTCTTACAAACAGAGCAGTGCTAGAACATAAACTGTTAAGTGGCTTTGCTCTGAACGTAAACTTGATCAGCGAACCTGGGTTTAGGGCATTTTTTTCTCCAGGCTCAGTTGATAAAGGCCCAAAGGAAAGGTGTCAAGATGGATGATATCCTGTGCTGCAGAAAGAGCAGGTTTGTGCTTCCTATGTTTGATATGCCCAGTGACTGGAACGGTGGGTCAGTGCAGAATGCCAAGAGCAGTTCCTGCCTTTCTTGCTGTAGCACAATTTTTTTGGACTCTCAATACATGTAACTGAGGCTTAGAGTAGAAAAGAGGTCTAAGGAGTTGGTACTTTTCAGATATGTAGGTGGTATGCTCTTGGCAGCTTGGACTTGATGACAAGCCTCTGAGCCTTATCCAGACGCTGAACGGACAAAGCATGCCTTCTTTCCTTCTTTCACCAGAGAATACATTTGGATGGCTGATTAACACAGCCACTGGAAACTGAAAACTACAAAACCATGAATCAGATACCGGTGATCTAACTCTGGTCAGTCTGGGCTCAGAGACCCAAATTCTGACTTAGGGGCCTGGCTGAATTTACTAACTCTTTGGAAAATACCTTCAACATTCTTGGAATTATAAGGGTTAAGTTAGAGGGTAACTGGAACCCATTGCTCCAGAATGCCTGTTATTCTTCTTGTACAGGGATTTAGTTATTGCTAGCTGACAAACTATTTACTGACCAGGTTCCCTTGATTTTGTATGAAGGAATTTGAAAGGGTGTGGTTATTCATCTTGCAAAGTGTGATCTGTCATGTCCTGCATAGCTATTTAAATACTAGCAAAGTTAAGTTGGTGAGATCTGAGTTGATTCAGACAAAAAGCAGTCACCTGTGCTAGATTTTCTTTTTCCTTGGCCATTCCATCTTAAACATACCAGAACATTTTAGAGATTGAAGTACTTGTTTCTAAGGGGGGGAGGCTGAGGTAGATGTGTGTGTCTCATAAGAAATCCTACATCCTGTTTTTGTTTCCCTGCCCTTGAAGGAAGAGACTCTGGAGGATGCAAGCAGCAGAACTGCTTCTCTATTTCCCAGCTAGGCTTCCATTGCACACATTGACTTCCAGGTCACGACTTTCTAGTGGAAAGTAACTTTCACAGTTTTGATTTTTGCAGTATCTCATGCTGAACACTTTCACTATCTGAAATACTTGTCCAGCATAAACCCTGCTCTCCAGCAAGAGCAGCTGATTATAAAGATACTGCTTGTCCTGCAGATTTATATATGTAGATGTAACAAACCTGTAATTTGGCAATTATTTACCCCTACTATTTTAGCAATACCCTCTCCTTTGTACAGCTATAATATAGAGGAGTCTTCTTCCACTTCTCACATCACTGAACTGTAGGCATTTTTTGGTTATACTTAACCTGGGAAATTATATACTGGTTTTCCCCAGGCAGATTTTTACTCTTGAATAGAAAGAATTGACATTTGTTCCTTGCCTGACTTCATCGGACTTCAGCTTTTTGTGGAAGTGGATGCAGCATGGATTAAGATTTATGGGGACAGGTGACTTGAGATCTCTTAAGAGGTTTAAAGCATTGCATAAGCATGCTTCATTATTGTACCAGGACTCTTTAGGGGCAAATTGCTGAAATGATTTGTACTATTGCTTAACAAACTACTTAAGTAACCGTGGCTCATAGGTAGTGAGTGCTTCTAACTCATGTTTACTAAACCTCCTGTTTGTTTCAGGTTCAACTCTGGCTCCACTGATCCAGCACAATGATCTGGATACTTCAAGTCTTGTTCTCACCGCTGCCAACACCAGCATTGATTAGTCTTATTGCATTTGGAGCTGGCATCTTCCTGTGGGTGATAAGCAGGCCAAAACCTGTTTTGCCTCCTGTTGATTTGAACAAGCAGTCAATAGGAATTGAGGTAATACTTACTCTGGTTGTGGGCATGGGCTATTTTTGAGCTTAATCTGAATACCAATCCATTCTGACTCTGAGTATCTGTGGAAACTCTCCTGATATACACAGCCTTCTTTCCCAGGTGTACAAGTCAACAGTATGGTGGGGAGAAGGGAAGTCTTAAGACACTAAGAGTAAGAAACAGCAGCTCTTGCTGCAGGGTTAGGTGGGCTTTTTACCATACGGCCTTGGCTTTTTTCTGTCTGAACATTTCTTTAAATGCTTTGCATCAGCTTTGAGGTTGGTGCTAGACTTCATGTAACCAGGCAAGTGGTAGCACTTGATCTTAGGCAAGATCTCCCTAATAACCTGTAACTGAATATTAAGCTAGGCCATCTAGAAAATTCCCCTGCATATGACTGGTGACTGACTAGATCAAAATCAAGAAGGAAAATGAGACTTCCATAACAATGCAGTGCTATTGAAATGCTTTAAAGGGGATTGCTGGGAGAATGACTGAGGAACAAATGACGTTGCATCTGTCCTGCACTGTTTCATAACTATGTTCTGTTCCTAGGGAGGAGCCAGAAGAGGTGCACTTTTGACAGATAATAACCTGCTGTCTTACTACTTTGAAGATGGTAAAACCCTGTATGAAGTTTTCCAGAGAGGACTGCATGTTTCTGGTAAGCTTTGCATCTGCTATTTAGTACTTGCATATCAAGTAAATAAAATTATTCCAAGCTCTTTTGCCTTGCCTCTTGTCTGTACTAATAATTCAGGCTAGCAAAAGCTTTTCTAGGCTTCTGTTGGGTAGAGTGGCAAGTGACCATATTTTATCCCCCCCACCCTGACGAAGACTACACATAAGTAGTCTTAGTTGGCAGACTGGGCAGGAACAAGCATCAGAGGCTTAAGAAGGTAGAGTTCAGTGAAGGGTTAGCAGATACTGAGCATCAGAAGGAGTTGGGGGAGAACACCTCTGCTTTGTCTTATGATGTGGGTTTTAGTGTAAAATTACTGCCTGTTTACCACAGGTTGGAATTTGTGCACGTGACTTCAGGGGTCCCACGCATAGAAATACATGATAGCTTGCAAGCTATTTCAGTCTCATGTGGGTTGTGAAATCAGAAAGTATCACCAGATCTTGGAAGTATTGCTTGTAAGGATAAAGCCAAAAGTCTTACAAACTTGGTTTGGGCAGAGTGCTTAGCTATAGACACTGTGCACTTCCATGCTCCATGCAGTTAGCTGGATGTCTGACTGAAAGTATTGCTCATGTAAAGTGTTGCACTGAAGTGCCATGCAACTTCAGTACTGAGCTTTACGATTGCTTTTCTGAACTCTTCCATTAGAAAATGGCAGCTGTTTAGGCTACAGAAAACCCAACCAACCTTACCAGTGGCTGACGTATAAACAGGTGAGTATTGTACATGACATTATTTAATTTGGGATACTGCTTTGTAACACTAAAGTGGGGGAAAACTATTTTACAGGTTTTGGACAGAGCTCAATACCTGGGATCAGGGCTTCTGCAAAAAGGATGCAAACCATCATCAAACCAGTTTATTGGCATTTTTGCTCAGAATAGGCCAGAGGTAAGGAAGAAACTGAATATTCTTTTCCAGAATATTCTGACACCCTGGGGAAAGGAGGGTCTGTACTTAAATAGCTTGAGGCCACGTGAGGAACCATCACAACTGACTTTTCCCTTCCAGGTTCCTTTATTAGTGACTGAGCACACACAATGCCAGGCGTGTAGTACAGTGATCTTGAACCCTAACTATTCTAAGAATCCCATGAACATGCTCCTTACGCAACCCCCACTACTAATGTGCATAGGCTAGTCAAGCTGTATGAAACCTGTAGGTAATCCTGTCTTGTGAGCTGCTAGTTTTCCTTAGCTGTACTGTTTTCTCTCTTCAGTGGATCATTTCAGAGTATGCCTGCTACACTTACTCAATGGTTGCTGTTCCCCTCTACGACACTCTGGGGCCAGAGGCCATTATATATATTGTTAACAAAGGTAAATAATGACTTCCAGTATTTCATAACGATTCCTCTAAGAAGCTTTGTTTTGAGAAGGCTGACGTTCAAGGGAATTTGCAAAAATCAGAGTAGCTTTAACCTTACTGCTGTTACACTTTTATAGACACTTAATTTCTGTAAATGAAGCTGCTTTGCAAGGGGACATGGTTCAATGCCTAGAAAAAGCCAGTGGGCTTCCTATGTCTCCTAGCATCTCAAGTGCAAGTCCACTGAAGACCTGCTAGATCCTGTGGACCATCCTGCAATAAGAGTGCTCAACTATTTGCCATTTGAGGTTTTGCAATCTTGAACTCCTGCACTGCCAAATAATCAGACAATGCAGACAGGCTTGCATGCAAATTAAGACTCAACGTGTGTCTCCCGATTTAAAGTTGTAGGATGTAAAGAGTGGAGGATAGAGGGGTAAAGATAGACTAAATAGATTTAGGCATATCTAGTTAGGGCCTGTTCTACACAAGCAACAACTAGCATGCCATCATGGAAGAAACTGGTGAGAAAGCTTGAATAAATCTTCAAACTTTCTTCCCCCAGCCTTAGGGGAGATGCAGGGGTAAAAAATATCCACTGCTGTCACAATGACCTGGGACCCAACCCATAAACAGGATTTGCCAAGCAAATCCCTTCAACAGTTATGCTGGTGAACCTTGCAAACAAGTCTTGCCTTGGGACTATACAGCTGTGACTTACTAGGCTAATGGGGGACCAGCATGTTCAGGCAAATCCAATTCCTCTGCTGACTTAATGGGAAATGCTTTTATAATTGCATAAAACCCTCCTGCACATGCAGGGGAGCTGAGGCATTAACTCAGAATTTTTATCTACCGCTTTCAAACAGGCCTAAATTTCCTTATATTTAAGGAAGATGGCTAAACCTAAACAACCAGTGGGGACAATTCTGAGCTCTTATGGCAATACCAAAAGTTTAAATGCCTATCTTGACCATGACTGAAGATATTTGTTGTCAGTTCATCAGCATTTGCCCTCTCTTTGTAAAGCTATAGTCTTAAGTTTGCCCCATCAGTTGGCCATTATAGGAGGAACATTCTTAGCACTGTAAGCCAGCCACTGAATCCATATGAACAAATGCAAATGGCCTTGGAACAAACCAATGCTATGTTCTAAAAGTCTGTGCTAGTGAGCTATTGCTCACTAGCCTCATGTCTTCTAAATAGACTTCTGAAATGTAATTTCTTTTCTGTAGCTGACATAAGCATTGTGATCTGTGACAAACCTGAGAAGGTGCAGATCTTGCTTGAGAACTGTGAGCAAGAAAAGACCCCATGTCTGAAGACTATCATTCTCATGGATCTCTTTGATAAAGAGCTCAAGGACAGAGGAGCTAAAGTGGGAGTTGAAATTCTAGCACTGCAGGAGGTTGAGGTAGGTGACTAAAGGCTTCTGCTTGATCTTGCAGAGGAATATGTTGTCAGCTAGACATCTGGAACTTCTCTATCAACAATGACACTCTAATGTAAGCATTATCCAGTTGTCACACCTATACCTGAGATCTTGATGAGCAGTCACTTTGAAACTTGATATATTTAGCCAAATGGACTTGCAGAGTTCAAATCATTGGCTAAAGTTGTGTCCATCTGTTGTGGACAGTCAGTATGCATCAAACTGAAGACTTCCTTAGCTTAATTCATGGTGCAGTTGTAACAGGATTTATCAGGCTTCTAAGCTGCCAGTTGAGTCTAATTGAAACTGGAAGTGCAAATTACTGACTGCTTTGACATCCCAATACTAGGCTTAATCTTCCAGATATGATGCATAAATGTGAAGTATAAGAGATGTAGCCCACGTCAAATAAAATGAAATATCTCCACTCAGGAATTCCAAATTCCTTAAGTAGTTCTGATCACTTTCTACATACTCAAATCACTTCTACAACCCCAGGAGTCAGTGTGTATTTAATTCAGGAAGACCAGTGTTTGTCTCTGAGACACAGTATCAAGAGGCAAAGTAAAACCAAGTATTATATTTGAAGTGTAATTACCTATTCATCTATTGTAGTTGCACACCTTTCTGTTGCAATTGTTAAGCTGCATTTTCTCTTTAACACAGGAGCTGGGAAGAAACAACATCAGAGAGCCAGTCGTAAGTACCTCTGTGGAACAGTTATAAACTTGCAAAAATAGTTGCTGAAAAGACCTCTTGCTGTGCTGCTAGCAGAGAAGGCTGGCAGGTTTGGGGTTGTTTTTTGTATCTTGTTTCCAAACAGAATTCTTGATTCATCCTACTTTAGGAAGTGTATGTAAATACTGATAAGCAACATAATCCTTACTCTGTTCACCTTATGTAGCTTTTTCCCTCTAGCCTCCTAAGCCTGAAGATCTTTGCATTGTGTGTTTTACTAGTGGAACCACAGGTAAGAGAATATTTAGTGATGCTTCCCCACTAAAACAATCTCCCTGTGATGAAAAAAAAATTACTTTCCAACACAAAAAAGGAAATGCTAACAACATAGAAGTAAAATAGTAGATTAGAACAGCATCAAGCCACTACTGCAGTTTTACTTGGCACATTGTCACTACAAGTCAAGTACACTAAGACAAAGCTTCTTAGAGCTGGGGGGAAGAATAGCCAAATTCATGTTGTTTTACCCTACGAATAATACAGTCTTAATGTTAAAGAAATGGTTGCTTAACTGTGTCTGTATTCTGATCCACAGGGGCTAGCGAAACATCTTGTTTCAGCATTCTCTATGCTACTCCTAATTACTCTGCTGTTTCAGTAGACATTTCCTTTATGTAATATCCATAGCTGAAAGTGCTCAAGACGAGGCATATTTGTGATCTCTTAAGACAATGCATGCTATGACCAAGTCTAATACCAGGATAGTTCAAACTGAGCGAAACAAGACATGGGAAACTGACAGCAGAAGCAGTCAGAGCCACATCTGACTCTGCTCGATCTCTCCAAAGGTAACCCTAAAGGAGCCATGCTGACACATCAAAATGTTGTTGCAAATGCTGCTGCCTTCCTTAGAAGCACAGAGGTAAGCTACTGCTAATGGTGATCTCTAGGCCATGCCACTCAGTCGTGAAACTAATGTGGGCATTTTCTGCAAACCATTCACTCCCAGCAAACTCATGCTTTCCTAAGTGCCCATATTTTAATGGGACAACCAAGAAACTTGGTTTAACCCTGAACAAGAACTTCCACACAGAAGTTAGTCTAGAATGAGTCAGTCCTAAATGCCAAGAATACTAAACTACCCTATTTCAAGTCTTGCCAAAACATAAAACTCATCTTGATCTAATGCGGCTGAGTTACAGCTGCAAATTTTGAAGAGGTGATGGATAAGCCAGAGTTGCTTCAGTCATTTTAAGTGTCTATTTCAAAGTACTCAAACTGATCCAAACTTTATTCTCTTTCTACTTAAGAGTAACTCAAGCAGGCATAGGGAGTGCTAACCTGCTTCTATGTCCTTCCCCTCTAGAACATAGTTGAGTGTTCAAGTTCAGATATCACCATGTCCTACCTTCCGTTGGCTCACATGTTTGAGAGAGTTGTACAGGTAAGTAGACTCTGTGCATGCTGCTAAGCTTCTGTAGAAGACCTTGGATGTATGAACTAGTTCAGACAGTAACACTTGTTAGAAGCCTAATATGTTAGAATACCTAAATGGTTAAGACCACCTACCTAAAATAAAACCCTGAACTGACTAAATAATGCCTAGTAACTGCTCCAAGATATGGCTGTTGTCTTCATTAAATGCAGCTTTGTTCTTCAGCCTCACTAAGTCTGTGATTTACTAAAGAAATCAGCAGGGGTGATTAACAGCATCAAGACCTTAGTCAAGCATAGTGAAAGCAGTTTAAGTACTCGAAGGTAAACAGTGGTATGTTCTTCTCTGTTTACTCTGCTGGGCTGTGTCATCCTGCCTATCTGTTTCCTAAGCTGAAGTTCTAGTCTTCCAATTAATGCACTTCCTCCAGCATGTTGTATAAGTAATGCTTCCTACAAGGAACACTAGCATCTTTGGCAGGATCTAACTTTTCTACATGTGGAAACATGTAGAAAAGTTCTACATCTACTTTTCTGTTCTGGAGACCATATGATGGTCTCCAGAACAGTATCTTAACCTGGATTCCTCACCCACTATTTAAAGCAGAATGTGTCTTGTTCTATTCCTTGTCAAGCTGTTAAAATCTGTTGCCTTGTATTTAAGTTTCTAGGTATCTCAGAAGATATCAAAATAGAACAGCTATTACAAATGTGGTGAAGGTCATATTAATTGTATTAAACCATAACATGAAACTTTGTTTTGTGGTGCTTGTGGACTACAAATCAAAGTTGTATGTCAGAACTTAATCTATGCATCTGAGCTTCTATAAATCAAATTATAGTAAAAGGTATGATAGCCTTCTGTATTTCCTCAAAACCTATTCATACAAGAACTTTCCTACCACCGGGCACTGGAAATCATGCTGCTTTCCATAGAGAAATAATGGCTAATGAAGCTAGGAATTATCCTTGACTAAACATAGTTTGGTCAATTTTTAGACTGTGGTCTACAGCTGTGGAGCAAAAGTAGGCTTCTTCCAAGGAGACATCAAGCTGCTAACAGATGACATGAAAACCTTGAAGCCAACGCTATTTCCAGTTGTACCAAGACTGCTCAATAGAATATATGACAAGGTATGTGAACAATTTTAGTTAAATTATCTTAGTGCGCATATATGTAAGCAAGCATACAAGTTTAAATTCATGTTGAACACATCATAACATCACCACTAGTTAACTACTCCTTAGCATGAAGAATTCTTTAAAATTCTTTCTGAGGAGATGGAAAGAGTCCTGGGAACTGGAGTATAAGAACAGCGTATCCAGTCACGACTGGGCTAAGACTGTTGCTGTTCAGAGACAGAAAGTTTGTTTACTTTTGGAATGCAAATGAAGCAAGTGCACAGCTAGAAGGATCCCTATCCCTCAAAGCTATGGCTGAAGTATGTCAACACTAACACAAATTAGTATTGCCCTTTGGTTCATCTCCTAGACCATGGCCATAGTGAAGACAGACCGTAGAACATCAAAGTAAGATATGGTGCCTCATAACAAAACAAGAACTGGAGGTACAGATGTGAGTTAAACCCAAGAGTCACAGATAATTTTCCTTACAGATACAAAGTGGTGCAAAGAGCCCAGTGAAACGTTGCCTGTTAAACCTTGCTGTGACTATGAAGACGGCTGAAATAAAACAGGGCATATTTCGAAATGACAGCATTTGGGATCAACTAATCTTCAAAAAGGTTCAGGTAAGTTATTCCAAGTGTAAGTAACCTGAACAATGTAGTATTGGAGGATCTGATGGCTTCTATTGCACTTGTAGGAAACCATGGGTGGAAGAGTGCGTATAATGGTAACAGGCGCAGCCCCTATATCTCCCTCTGTCCTGACATTTCTTAGAGCAGCATTAGGCTGTCAGGTAAGCTGAGGTTTTTTTCTTAAAGTAAGACCTGTTTGATTATGCCCAAATAAATGACCAGTGATACAGCTGTGGTCCAGCCCAGTTTGTTCCTGGGGAGATTGCTGTCAGTCTTCAGTATTTACAAGCTGCTTGATCCGAGTTAACTGTAATGGGAACAAAATTCTGCAGGCCTGGCTTCAAACTACACTACCAAAAAAATATAGTGTAGGGTCTGGGAAAAGGAATAGAGCAGCAGAAACAGGAACATGCAGCACCCAAAGGTAGTTGCCTCTGGGCTTTATGGTTTATCCTGACTGTCAATGAGCTCCCAATGTTAGTACATTTGAGAACAGAGTTCAGAGAATGAGGTGACCAAAGCAAAGTTTGGATAGATGAACATCTGGTTACACCAATAAGACCAAGAAGTCTTAAAAGGCTAAGATTGTCTTATCTTCTTTCCTAAGACGACTTGTGCATGGTCATAGTTGAAACTGAGCTCTTTCACACTAACAACTTCATGTTCAAAAGGATATTCATCCTTTCTCCCACAGATCTTTGAAGCTTATGGCCAGACTGAATGCTCAGCTGGATGTACCTTCTCAATGCCTGGAGACTGGACAACAGGTATGGTAGCTGAGATTTGGAAACTCTCCCACAGCTGTCAACAAAGTGGCACACAAGCTTAGGTGCTCTACTGCTTTTAGTTCAATTAAAGTTAAATTCTGGGTACTTAACCTCAAAGTCATTCTTGGAAGCAATAGTCTCCTGTATGCTTAATAGGTACCAAAATTCTTAACTCAAGCAGGTGAGGGTCTCTTGTGTAAAGTGACATAAGTCAGCTTAGACCTTGTCCCAGTGTACAGGAAAGGAGTGTCTGTACAGAGTTGAGCAAACTGGACAAGGACTTCCCAAATGGCTTTAAGAAACTAGCTTTAGATCCCAAATAACTTGTTTTATTCAAAGAATTATGACTAAAATATCAGACATGATACTTGACTATTTTCCTTGAAGATTTAGCTTTCATCTTAACAAGAATGTTTTTAATATTGGCTATTCTAAGTTCACCATCTTTGAGAACATAATAACTGCAGAGCATAATGAGGATGAAATGCAAATGAATACCAGGGTCTATGAGGGAATTCTGTGGAGGCAAGTATGTTACATGGTTGGTGTGGTAGACTACACTAATAAATGGCTCTAAGCATTGAGGGTTAGCTAATACTTCTGCATTAACTCTATGAAAATGGCATTACAATAACTTTCTTGAACGTTTGCTGTCAGACTCCTTTAAACAGTACTGGTTCTTGCTAAAGCAGTGAACAAATAGCCATTAAGTATCTACTATGCCTGAAGTCTTTCATACGTAGGGGGCACCTGAGTTCTCCCATCTTGCTTCAAGACCTAGTCTTTCTAGCTTTAGATCAAACAGGACCAACTGCTAGCAGAATCCCCAAAACATAACTGTCCTTGTTGTTTTTCTCTCTTAGGCCATGTTGGAGCCCCTCTGGCTTGTAATATCATAAAACTAGATGATGTGGAAGAAATGAACTACTTCTCTTCTAACAATGAAGGCGAGGTAGGTACCGTCTCCTCTGTGTGTTAGGAAATGCTGAAATGTAAGACTTGGTGACTAACAATGTTCTGTGCTTGCTATAGGTCTGCATTAAAGGACCAAATGTGTTCAAGGGTTATCTGAAAGACCCTGAGAAGACAGCAGAAGCAATTGATAACGATGGATGGCTCCACACTGGAGACATAGGGAAATGGTTGCCAGTGAGTAATTGCTTAATACAAACCATCCGTTGGATGTTAATTCCTGGGTAGCTTACAGTAATTTGAAAAGCTGGAGAAGTGAGTTCTAGAATAAAAGCCTTAACATGGTATTTTGTTATCATTCACCAAGTAACTCCAGGCAAAGCTCCAAAGACCCATTAGGTTACAAGATCTCAAATAACACTTGCTAGGCCAGTAGTTAAGACTATGCCACTTCCACAGTGAAGAACGTGTCTTGGTTTCTGTCAGAAGAGAATAAAGCAGCTACTTTAATCTAATCTTTGTCTAATCATGTCCTGAGCTAACTGGAGAAATTAGACGAAGTGCCCCTTCTCTCTCTAGAGAGCGAAGACCAGTTCTAGACTAGCATGTGCCTTTCATACAACAAAACCAAACCTATTACCTTCTACTTCTTATAGAAGCAAGACAGACTTGAAACTAATGGCCTCTACCTTTAACTTGTAGAATGGAACACTGAAGATCATTGATAGAAAGAAGAATATATTTAAACTTGCACAAGGAGAATACATTGCTCCAGAGAAGATAGAAAATGTCTATATCAGAAGTGGTCCTGTAGCCCAGGTCTTTGTGCATGGGGAAAGCCTGAAGGTAAGTGATGTTAGGAGTGAGCATCCTACAAGATTCCTCTGACAATGAGTTCTGGAAGACCAGGGTACAAATGTATGCATTTACAAGAGTCCTTGAAGAAGATCTGTTCCAGAGAGTGCCAGGTTTACAGGAATATCCTTTCAGACCTGTAGCCTTCCCAATTGACACCAAAGAAAAGGAGATCTTGGCATTAAGTTGCAAGCTGGGTAAAGGTTAATCACATACTTGTATGGGAATAGTATGCCAGGTCAGCTTTGTACAGTTTAGAATCATAGAATAGTGTGGGTTGGAAAGGACCTTTAAAGGCCATCTAGTCTAACCCCCCTGCAATGAGAAGGGACATCTTCAACTAGATCAGGTTGCTCAGAGCCCCTAACCTGACCTTGAAGGTTTCCAGGGATGGGGTACCTGCCACCCCTCTGGGCAACCTGTGCCAGGGTTTCACCCCCCTCATTGTGAAAAATTTCCTCCTCGCATCTAGTCAAAATCTGCTCTCTTAGTTTAAAACCATTACCCCTTGTCCTATGACTACAGGCTCTGCTAAAGAGTCTGTCCCCATCTTTCTTATGGGCCCTCTTTAAGTCCTGGAAGGCTGCAGTAAGGTCTCCCCAGAGCCTTCTCTTCTCCAGGCTGAACAACCCCAACTCTCTTGGTCTTTCTTCATAGCTGGGGTGTTTTTCCACTCCTTTGCCACAGAGGCGTCACCTATACTAGCAGAGGCCAGTCTTCAATCTGTAAACCAGACAAAAGTAATTGCTTGAGCATTCAGCGCACACAATAAACTGTGTTAGTGCTTCAATTATTGCTGTCAGAACTCAGATAAGTTATTTGAAAGTCCTTGTAGCTATCTTCCAAACTCTGGAAATGAATGGGGCTGTAGATGTGGCTTGTTATAGACACTGTCCACAATCAAGTTCACACAGACAATCAAAGTAATTTCAGATGCCTTATTTTGGTTTCAACATGACTACTTCCACTTGTCTTCAGTCTTTTCTAATAGGTATAGTGGTTCCTGATCCTGAGACACTTCCAGAATTTGCAGCAAAACTGGGAATAAAAGGTTCCTATGAAGATGTCTGCAAAAATCCAGTGAGTGGCTTTATGGTTTTGGTGGGTTATAGATAGAATTTAATTCTGAGTGAGTCCAATCTTGCATTGCTTTGACTTCATTCTACCCACCTCTTTTGTAAATTAAGCTGGCTTAATGCTGGGTGACTCATACAAGAAGCCTTACAGTAAAAACTGGAACTAAGTGTCTCTTGATGTTTTAAAGGCTATCACTGCTTATTTTCAAATGAGAAGATAGATATGATCTTGTAGTGGCCTTAATATGAGAAACCTTGAATGTTGAAAAATGTACATGTATTCTTGCCAACCTCAGTTTTCACTGACTGGGCAATGGGTATGGTCTTGAGTTGCAATTACAAAATGGCAGCTCTGCTCCTGCTCTGTTTCTTCTAGGCAGTGAAGAAAGCTATTTTAGAAGATATGGTCAGACTGGGGAAAGAGGCTGGCCTTAAATCCTTTGAACAAGTGAGTATGTCCAAACCCTGCTTGTCACAAGCACCTGTATTGCTAATGCAGAGGCTGGGAAGTCTTTGTTCCTTTTGACTGTACCAGGATGGGACCCAAGACAGCTGCCCTGCACAACTGATTGAAGTAGGCTGTGAAACTGACTGGCTGCCTGTCTCTTGACCAAGAGACAGGTGGCTGTACAGAGCAACAGTAGCAATTGCCAAGAGATGGAGTAGAGGTTCACCATAGGCTGCAGGAGCTGTACTGTAGTTCCAGCCTATCCTCCTGCTGTGTCAGCCAATAGGAGTTTGACTTTATCAAAAGACAGTTTAGTTACTGGAGCTCCTGAGATGAAGTGAATTCTTGCACGGAGCTCAAGGAAGCTTAGAAGAACTGTTGTTTGTTCTCTAAGTAATTATGTGTCACATGCCAAACTATTTTCTTTTAATAGGTTAAAGACCTGTACATCCACACAGAGATGTTCTCTGTAGAAAATGGACTCTTGACACCAACACTGAAGGCAAAGCGAGCAGAGCTTGTTAAACTCTTCCAGAAGCAGATTGAGGCCCTCTATTCAAGTATGCAGGAATAAGTGGCTAACTGCAATTAAACTGCATGGAGTACCCAAACATATCTGTGACATTACATGACCTATGGAGAACACACATGAGTGTATCAGAGCAAGAACTTAAATATATTGCTTCTGGTATCCTGGGAAAAATGACTTTCAGATGAAGATGGCTGTAGTGTAACTGACAACTGGCAGTGTTCACATCTTGCAGGACTAAGCATCAGCTGCCTAGGCAAACCCAGAACTTCCATCTTCCTTGGACTGTGAATAAAGCACAAAAACACTCAAGAGCCTCAGCCTTTACAAGGCCGCTGTATGCACTTCTGTCAAACACAAATCCTCTTCTCCTGCTCCAACTATGTACTCCATTGCCACCTTTTGTGGACTGATCTGCAATCAGACTGAATTCTTTCATGCAGTTACATGTTGGGGTGGGGGGGAGGGAGTTCGAAAATGAAGTGTAGGAAAATAACACTTCAGTTTCTACTCAGGATGCTATAACCTGTCTCAATTCAAGCTGTCACAATATGAATTGGAGCTTAACATCTGGTCAGCAACTACAGAAGTGAATTTTCTGTTCCTAGCCCTGGAGCACAAACTGTAGATTTGTTTTTAATGAAAATGAGTCTAAAGCAGATGTAGTTTATACTCTAGTAGGGGAGGCACTGGATCAGTTTTTGCACATGTTCTCAAATGCAATGGCAGTTATAAAGCCTTTACACTTATGAATTTGAGCCTGGTAAGTGGAAAACTTTAGCTGTCATTCCTAAGGATGCAATAAATTGTAACTGCACAGTCAAACCAATGCCTGTGTGAGTGACTTGGTGAGTGGTCTCTTGGGTGCCATATGAACTGCTTCCACAGTGTTAATCTACAGTGAAAAACAGGAGCGCTTTAGGCATGCTTGCATTGAAATGATAACAAATTTATTTCAACATACTGAGAACTAGAGAAAGCTACCTACAGCAGGCTTGAAGCACTGCACTACCCAGTGAACAAAGATCTGAGGTAAGGATGGTTATAGATGCAATGCAGGTCAGATTGCTGCAACTTTTTTTTCCCCATGATACAGGGATTGCAGCTAAAAATAACAGCCAGTCTTCTCTACTTTCTTTAAAAAGCTTTCATCTAGTAGCTATCCGTTATGAATTGATCCCTTTTGGCTGCAGCATAGATGTGCATACATGCCGAATAACAAGCGCTACCATGACTAATAATGATCTATTAGATATGAATACTTTATACTTATGAATACTTTTTACTCTCACATGTACTGCACCAGGAATTAGATTGTCTGATTCAGGCTATTCAAATCATGTAAGACTTGCATACTAAAATACAATTTGTTAACTGTATTTTCTTTCCATCTTTATGGAACAACATCTCTGTCTGCAACTTAATTACTCGTTAGTTTCTTTTGGTCCTTATCCTGAGAAGAATTGTTCAGAGGGAAATCTTGACTCTTAATTCATCATTAGCCTTTAATGAGGTCCTTATTTCAATCAATGAGCCCAAGACAGATCTAGAATCATCCTCTGCCATAGCTAGGAAACTGAATTGTAAAACCTAAACAACATGCAGCTCCCTGGCTTCCTAGTGTGAGAAGTTCTCTTTTCTCCCACTAGTCACTACTTTGCATTTAAAAAACTAACTATGTGGGAGATAAATACTTAAACTCCAGCATGAGCATGTATTTACTTAAGAGTTAAGAGATCTGGACTAAAATCAGAAGCCTCTTGGTTAAGACTATTGCAGAGGAGAGAACTCTTTCATCATTGATTTCTTTTACTATTGGTAAACACCTCAAAGTTACCAGGCATGAGAATACCAAAGCTAGTCTTTTGCAGAGCCTGTTGTATATGGTAATCTAGACCCTTCTTCATTAACAACTGAGACACATGGCATAGTCACTGACTTGACTCTGTGAATAGAAAGGTGAATAGAAAGCAAAATTTTCATTGATTTGGTGGTGGAACAGGCTGCCTGAGATGTCCGTTTAGCATGGCCAGTACTGTTTGCTTTTTATAGCAGGTTCTGGTGCAAAAACTGCCTGAACTAAAGTAAGTGGCTATTTCTTATTAGCCTATTTTATTGTTTTCCTTTAAACAGGAGGGCAGGGTTCCACTTCAGTATGCAGTTACCCTTACTTTCCATCATATGACAGCCTGAGTTAGCCTAGTGTGGCACGGCAAGTCTAAACTTTCTGCTAGATGATGGAAAGGATGCAAAGCTCACAATTTTAAACACAAATAGCAATTCTTCCCTCAGGGAAAAGCAAAAGCCAGTTTAATAGAGCTAACTGCTGTGTGAAAAAGACACTTGCTTTTTGCTTCCCCCAGACCTGGCTTTGCTGGGGATTTAAACCTAGAAGAAAATCAACCTGATGAATTCCCTGAGCACAACACAAAACAGCTATGTCAAATCTATACCTGTTCCTTTCCTTAATAAACAAACAAAGGTCTTCCTCAAGCAAAATGGAGGGACTATGGAATGAAGAAAAAAAAAAAGGTAGAATGGGATGGTAGAAAGGAAGGAAATGAAAATCTCATATTAAAAACAGAGTTCCTTAGAGGTGGTTTGTCTTTAAACTTCATGCTGTGATACAGTTTTCAGCAATGGAAAAACAGCTTGGATTTTTCTTGGCCACAGAATCTCCAGATGACTTTAGGAGGAATACATTTTGTTTTGGCCAATTCTTTGTAGGCAAGCACTGCTCAGTGAAGGTGTTCTAATGGTAAATAGAAACACCAGTTACCTGTGATACAAAAGGAAAGAGGTGGGACTGAAGTTACAGCTACAACAAAACAAGCTGAAAGCTTAAAAAGAAAAGCAGGTAGAGTCTATTTCAGTTTCTAAGTGCCCTTCTGAAGCAGAGCTCGGGAGCATGCAGTAGTTCACAGTGTAGTGATCCTGGTGCACAAAATTCTGCTTAGATGAAAGCTGAAAACCAGCTGAAGATGTTCTTCAACCACTAAAAGAAATCCAGTCCCCTACAAACAGACCACAGCTTATATAAATTTCCCTCCTAAGAGCAATCAACCCACTGTGGTTGATTTGATTCATCAGTTTGTTACACTGTTAATCACTGCCTGCTAATATAGACAGTAGCTATTTAATAATTTCAAAGTCAAGAAAAGAGGTCCTTAACTGCCAGCTTCTGCAGCTGAAAGACAAGCTTATTTTTGTAATCTTGTGTGGTTCTAGACTCCAGACATTGAACAGAAACTACTGGAGTTGAGATTAAGATTATCCCAAGGATTTTGGAGGTTCTCATACCAACTTCCACATTGGCTACAGTCTGCTGAATTATGGCCTTTCAGCCCTTGCTACCAGGGAGAGTGCTAGCAGGGAAAAGAGAAGTTTGATCCACCCCTATACCTCTAATAAAGCCTACTTCTAGAAAGTAAGTGCTTTGATTTCAAGAGGGGCAACACACCTGCTTGCAAACTGCAGAAACTGAACACTAATTCACCATTGCTCATAAACAGCCTAGGATTATGGCTCACCATCAGCATTAACACACAGCAGGCTGGAAGTTACAAAAAAATGGCTTTGTGCTGGAGATAAAGAGTCTGAGTAGGAGCTTACAGGAGTAATGCTGGCTTGTCTGCATGTAGTTATTTCTATATACACTTAATGTTGTTTGAGAAATGATCATCTGCCTGAGATAACTCATGCAGGTGGAGGTAAAACTGGTTAGTTTAAAATAGTAATTTGCAAAACTCTCAATATGTGACATGCAACTAGACTGAGAGAACAAAAACACTTGTTGCATTTAGGATACATTTAGAAAGCCTTCAGAGGGTACAGATTACCCCAATTTGAGGTCTTCCTTCTAGTAATCCATACCTGATGCTAAATAAAAATGCTTTAGGAAAGGCATTAATCACTTAGTAGCAACTAGGCTCTCAAAAATATTCGTTCTTGGCCCTGCTGCTTCCTTTTGCTCTAAGACCAAGAACTCTAGTCTCCAGGTACATGCTCCGATTTCAGAGGAAGCAGATACAGCTGGCTATATTTTTTTTCCCATCAAAACCACAAGACTCTTCTTATAACAAGAGCTGAAGTCTTTCTAACCTTGAAAAATAACTTACAACAGTAAAATCTTTACTTCCCAATCAGTTCATATTCCCATGCCTATAAACAAGTTCTTGTAGGTCTAAGAACAATTAAATCCACAAGTGAATAGAATGTATCATTTATTTGTGGTGGACAATTCACATCATTAAAAGTCACAGGTAACAAATCTTATCTTGAATTTGAATCACAGGTTTATTTTAATAGTTTTCAGGGGCAGCTTCAGAGAAAGTAAAATACAAAAGATAGGCAGCACGCATCACAATCAGATGCAGTTGAGGAAAAAACCTGAAGTATGAACTCTCAGAATGCAATTTAAACAGCAAAAAGAAAAAAAGTCCTGACAGGATGAAAAAGATGCATCTTGAAGGCAATCCACTGAATGGCTTCTTCAATTATTAAAAAAAGTATGCAAACATGGCACAGGCATATCAAACCCTTTCAACTGTGAGGAAGAGAAAACCTTGTCCTAACATATTCATTGCATAAGTCTAAAGTAATATACAGAAAATTTCAAGTAAAGGATTGTGGTCTGAAGTAAAAAATTCCATTTCTTATTTAAAATTTGAGAAGGCTATCTGGTTTTCTTCTCTCCATCCACTGGTTGATCCGTTTCAGAGTCATATGGGCATTTTTCCACACATTTCCTAGGGAACCAGCCTCGTTCTCTTATTCCACCTTAAGATATGAAAAGTTGCATTAACTTGGAACCAAATGTGACCCACTATAGAGGAAAAACACAGGACTGGAAAAGACATCAAGAGGTTACCTAGTTTATTTTCTTCTCCAAGGCAGGACATCTAACTTATTCCTAACATCACTGCCTGGGGACACATGGAGTCTCTCTCATTGCCCAAAATGTTTTCAAGGATCTCCAGAGTTTTACGGTACTCTCCATTCTTTACTATTAGAAAAATCTTTCTTAATAACCTGTCTCAATCTTTCTGTCTATAATTCAAGTTCACAATTCCTCTTTCTACACACCAGGGACATAGGAAGCCACTAACAACCTTCTCTACAATGGAATTTCATACAGCTGATGACTATTTGCACATACCCTGGCTTTCTCCTATTTCCTTTTCCTCCCCAGGTAAGCCACCCCAATTCTTTCAGCTTTCCCTTTTAAAGTCACATTTTCTAGTACTCTTGATTATTCTCATTGTTTTTCTGTCAACCCTTTACAGCTGATCTCCCTCATTCTTGAGATGCAGTAACTGCTTTTACTTGTGGCAGTATTTCAGCTGAGTCTCTGCCAGTGTTGAGTAGGTTGGAAGGATTACTTCATCCATCTGGGAAGCTATATGCTTCTTTCTTTTATGCAAGTGTTGACTCACCTTAATATGATGACTGACTTTTTCCTCAGAAGAACTGCTACTTAATCATTAATTTTTCCATCTTGTTTTAGTGCAGCTTGTTATTCCTGTGTATTTATAGCTATATGTTCCTAACAAATCTCATCCTATTTTTGAAGCCTAGTTCTCCAAAATGCCAATGTTATTTTGAATTCTAATCCAGCCTCTCAGTATATACCAAGCTTCCCACCCAGACCACCTTTCACCTGATTTAAAAAAACCCCAAACATTTGATATAGCACAGATATCTCCAGCTAATCTTCACAACAAGCAACACAATACAAACTATTACCATGCTCATTCAATGACTCATTTAGGTTTGACATTTGAAAGAGTTCATTGGGGTGAGCTGCCCACAAAGGTCTCAGAACTCCCATGAAAGGCATGGACACTTTCAGTCTAGTGAGCCAATCTGCTGGCTGCCTCTCTTTTGCCAACAAGGAACACACATGCACTGAATTCACAATTGTTTGGAAGAGACAACAGAATCCAACGCACCCTCAGTGGGAAGTCTGGTGGGTAAATTGTAGCTGAGTCCTAAGCAGGCAGGCTATAGTAAAAATTGTAAAAACTTCAATGCAGGTGGCTGTGACATGGTCTCTCTGCAGACTAGCAGGAGTCTTTAACTAACTACAGCTATCAAAGATGTTATGTAAATACCTGTCAAAGTTTTTGGAATCAATCCCAAACTAAAGACATAATGTCTCCTTGTTTTTAAGATGTACAAAGAGTAACCCCAGGGCTCATATGTATATGGGGTGTTCAGGTAGGAAATCTGAATGTGTTTAAAAAAGACGATTATTTAAATATATTAAAAAAAAAGAAATCACCATTAACCTCTTCAGAGTCCAGAAGTCTAACTTTTTCTGAGAATATGAAGTGTTCCCCCTTCCCATTCAACCTTCAATAAAGCACTAGATGAATGTTCTTTCAGTCTGACAGATCCATTTAATGTTTATCAAAACTGGTATATCTACCAGATATAAAGAGTAAAAACTGCAGATGTGGTTTTAGAGGGGAGAGGAGCTAATGCCAATACAGTCAGTCATCCCACATTTTGACAACTGAACATGTAATATTGTCCACATTTCTAGACAGCTATAAAAATATTTGTAATTTTCAGCAGAAAAAGTGAAAATAACTGCTTCATACCATCAGCAGCTGAGTCGAGAATCTTCTCACCATACATCCAGTGTCTGGGGAAGAAAGCGTAATAGGTAATTAGATGCCAGAACTCATCTCAATATTTCTTTTAACCAAACATAAAGGTGTGGAGCCACTAACTTTAAGCCTCTTGTGGCTAAAATCAGATCCCCTTTACTCAGTGCAATTCTAGGTTCTTCAGTGCATGGTGTTGTGAAGAACGTTTTAACACCTTTAGTCACAGGGCAGCAGATACCACTGTAATCTTCTACTGCTCGATACCGCACCTACAAATTTGAACAGAACACATCAATATATTATTGTAAGGAGTTATGGCCTTGCTGACAGTTTCATACCAAAAAAAAAAAAAAAAAAAAAAATCAATTCAAGCACAGCGTTAGATTTGAGCATAATGACAACTGCTGTCAAAGAGACAAAATTCTAAATTAACTGCTTAACAACAAAGCAGCGTCATCTTTATTATCACGGTTCTTATCATCTGGAAACTAAGGAGCAAATGCAAAGAAAGCCAAATGCTAAGTTTAATTTAGGCAGAGGTTGCAGCACACTGTTTGCATAGAAACACAAAATCTTTATTTAATTGCTAGGTTTAAAACCAAGAAAAGAAATAGTCTCAGCAATTACTTACATTTATTTACACTGATATTTCAAAGTCACCTCAGACCAAACTTCACAAATACTTACACTTCTTACTCTCTTGTCTGCTTTCTGTTTCAGTTGCTCTATCTATAAATGATTATAAATAGAAATTTAGGCAATGTTTAGTTTAAGAGGACTTGTGTATTCAACACAAAATGAAGTCAGGTATTGAAACCATTCAACAAACACAGGAAATTATCATCAGCACTTAAAAAAACCTCACAAAAGCATATCTGTTTAGCCTATCAAAAATAGGAGAATATTTGACAGAACTCCTGTTTCTTAAGTATATGTATTACTAGTTAGTCTATTTTAGTTATTTAAAAAGCTGGTATATTACTGCAAAGGAAAGCAAGGCAACTGGATAGTGGGGAGGATTAACTTGAGATATCATTGAAGATCAATTACCGTCAAACTGTATTGATGACAGCCATCTCTTACTGGCCAATCCAGGCCATCTCCCTCAGGAATCCCAGACCATGTAAACACTTGCTTGAAGTTCTTCCATTTACTTCCCATGTCATAGGGAAAAATAAAGGTCTCACCCGTTTGGTAGTACTGGATTCTGTCTTTGGCCTGGAAAATAATAAGAAATACAGTACATAAAAAAATACACTACAAACTGCAACTGAGCAGCAAATATTCAGAAGGCCAGATTATAAGCCCTGTATGGGTCCATGAGAGCTAATGGCAAACATTTCTGAGGCAAGAGCACAAAATCCCTGCTATACTAAGCCAGGCTTTTAAAACTACTTACAAGAACCATGGCATTTAGAAGTGTGCCTGGTTTGGGTCGTGTGTCCCCCTGCCGCTTTACTCTTTAACAACAGAGTCAACTGGCTACACTGATTAATCCACTCCATGCTCTGATTTATTTTATGGCTTTTTTCAAAGACTAATGCCCAACTATTTCTCAGTTACATACAAAGACTTCCACAGCTCAGGATTCTTTGATGAATGATCATGAGCATAATTCAACATTAGTAGGGTCTATTCCACCGCCAAGAACTGCATATACAGGCATGCTCCGAATTGCCCACACTCTGCAGTCATGAACATTTCATTCTTTCAGTAAGGGTGACACCTAGTGGAGCAGCCACAGAAGAGTTTACTCTTTGTTGCAATAATGTCATTTATATTACAGTCTGTGCTTAGTTTTCAGAAGGGATACATTAGCAGTCTGTGTTTTACAATAAAATTTTAAACAGATTATTCCAAATTCTACTATATAGTTGTAACAGGGTTTTCTTTCATTTATGTTCCATTGTCCTATTATTCAATGGTCTAATGGGACTAGGATCCAGCTAAGCTAGATTCCGTGCAAAGAGAAGACATTACAGTACTGAGGTACTTATACACAAGTCAAGCTCCTCATGCTGATTTTGACACAGAATAAGAGAGAGACAGCAAGATAATATTGTGGACTTATACAAAATAACCTGGTAGCACCAAACTAGTTTCTGAACACTGAGTCACTTTTTAAACTTAGCTTCTGCTGCTTGGCTTTATTTCTTCTGAAAAATCTTGTGAAAACCTCTATAAAGATACAGAAATCACAGAGAAATTTAAGAGAGAAGACTAGGTATCTCATTATTTTCTAGGACTACTTCAAAATCAAGGAAAATCTTCCCAAGTTTAATCAGAGAAGTAGAAAATGAGGAAAATCATGAGCCAAAACATGCCATCTAGAATGGGTAGGGGAGGTTGACAATTAAAGACACAGGCAGGCATAACGAGAAGCAAAGACAACTCAAGCTTCAGATGAAAACACCCACATATTCCAAGTAGATAAGCAAAGTCTCTTAAAAGCAAGTATTCTATGTTCACACAAATTCCCCCAAACAAAAAAACAAAAGAAAAATATGCAGTTTAATGGTTTCTCATCTATTGCAGTAACCTTCAGAGACAGTAAGGGAAAAGCTGGCTGTAGATGGTAAGTCAATGGTGAATTGAAACGACACCTTTGGTTTAAATCCAGAGAGGTGAAACAAGAAATGGATAAGTATGGAGAATAAACTTTGTAACAATACAGTACAGACTACTGTAATAAAAGCTTACCTTTTCTTCAATCCAAGACTCGATTGAAGTTTTATTTGTCAAAATTACTTTCATCTACAATAAAAGTGTTAGGTGAAATTAGGGTTGATTTTCTGCAGAAATACATCAGTTAGGCAAAAAAACCCCCTCATTTAACAAACTACATGTGCTTTAAAACAACAAAGCAACTTTTACAGGCTTAACTAAAACATATAAAACATTCAAAATTAAGATTCACCACAGATATATGCTAATGCTATCCTCTAGAACTATACACTTAGACGTATCACATAGTATTTCAGTTTAGGCTTAAAATGGGTATTTTTGTTTCTTTCCAAAGATCTCAAGAATTTGAAGTAATATATCAGGCTTGTTTATACCCTGGTTTCAGGGATAGGGGTATGTACTCCTGAAATACCAAGTATTTTGCCTTTTCCAGAGGGTTTATAAAGCCCATCTCATGTTTTCTTAGTTCATTGGATATTCACCTCCAACTTCTCCCATAAGGAAAAAAATATTATTTTATATTAATGATAATGTATATGTATTTTATTATAACAATTGTGGTAACAACAGAGTAACTGGAAGAAAGCAACGTAAGACCCTGGAAAAGTTACACAGCAACATAAGCTCCAAACAACAGCTCCTACCTCAACTCTGAATTCTGTTTCTGCTCCACAGCCAGGCAAAACTTACAGCTTTTAACTTCTTTATAACAGAAGCCATAAACTTACCTGGATAATAAACAGCATGCCAACAGCAATAGTTGTTCCTAATGCCAGTCCTAAGGCAAATAAAGATGCAGCAAATGCCGACAGTCCAAAGGGAATAATGGGTCGAGGGTCTCTTTTGGCTGCACTCATATCAATCTTTACAGAACTCCACCCAAAAGATATCTGCAAAGGGAAAATATCATAATTCATCTCTAGAACATTCTGACTGCTGAAACAAAACAAATTATCAATAAGAAATCTGGCTCTGAGGGTAGATGCCCAACTTCTGACAGGTTTATAATGCAAGTGGAATAACTAAAAATAAAAAAAAGATGTATTCAAAAGACACCTCCTCTTCAGAAATACATTCTTTGCTAGATGTAGGCCTTCTCTAGATGGAAAGCTAAACCAAAATCACCATCTTGCAAGCTCCACAAGTTAGACCTAAAATCTGCAAAAAAATCTGGACTCTGGCACACTAACAAAAACTTATTCACCAGTTTCAGATACAAAATGGTTGCATAGCACAGTATCCATTTTCAACGGAAATGCTACGGATTTTTCTCTGAAAGCTTTAGCAGATAGCAATTCTTAACATTACTGCTCTGCAAACACAGCCTTCATCTGTTACATTCAGTTGATGTGTTCAAGCTCTTCATTGCAATCACAAAGGCTAAAATCAAAGCTCATAATCTTAACCATGGATCTGAGATAAGGGATGTATTGCAGAACAAGCTTTGCTTATTGTTGCTAGAGTTAATTTTTCCCATTTAAAACAAATTCAACAATTTTGTTTTCGTTCCAAAAATAACGGACTTTTTTCTCCTTAAAGAAACGGATACAACTCTAAAAAAGTTGCAAGCAAAAGAAAATAAATAGCATCTAACTTGTGTGTGGGAAATAAATAGAAGCTAGTTTCTGTGGCAGCCAGAACACAGCCTGCCTGCCTCTATATAAAGTACTACTCAGAAACTGTCTTCAGTCAATGCAAAGCTCTAGGAAACTCTCGGTGATTATGACAAGCAACAGAGGGGGAAAAAAAAAAGAAAAGAAAAGAAAAACTCTCTCTGAATCCTACTCCAATTAATGAATATACTTCTCACACGCAGAGAGCAGAACTGAGAGTACATGTTGAAAGAATAACAAGGAATTCCATATGCTGCTTCTCAGGAAAACAAATCATCTCATACTTCCAGAAGTAAATTACTCATCTGACTTAAAAAATATTTTAAGCATTTAATTATGTTTTCTTACTCTGTTGTAAAGCTGGGTGTACATAGTCATAACAAATATGAAAGAAGCATGAATGCATCCCAGTGGAGCTAAGAGGAGAAACAGTGTAAAAGATGCGTGATTCTGGTATCCACAACAGTTGTTGATCCAAGGACAATGGTGATCCATCTTCATGACACATCTGTGAATAATAAGTATTGATTAATACAAAGGACATTCATGACATTTTTCCAAAAAGCTCAAAGAAAGGGACAACTAGCTTTCTACTACTCAACCTCAATTCATTTAAACCCACCAATTTCCAACAGATCAACACAATAGTGTCTTTCTGTTGCTATTTAGAATGATATTTCATGTTGTAGAGTGAAAGATAGCAAACCAAAAAGTGCTCCTAGGTCCTACCCTCCCTAATTATCCCTCCTCCTCTTTACTCCAACTTGCTAGTTGCTAATAAACAGCATATTCCAGAGTCAGGAGACAGAGGCCTAGGATGGGAAGAACCATCAACACAATTAAGCACTAATATTATTGTCAATTTTTTTAAATAAGCACACCAGGAAAATAAAGGAAATAGCAAATCCCCTGCCAACTATTTGCAAAAAGAACATATAGAGATACACACACAGAAGCGTGTTAATGCCGCTTTCTTTTCAGTAGTAGACCCTCTGAAAGCTTCATCAATTGCTATGTGTTGACCTTACACCACTGTAAATCCTTTTCAAAATCTATTTAACAAGCATAAAAACCCTAGAGGCACTCTTCTATTCAATATAAAGCTTGTTATTTTGGTTTAGCTTAGAGGTGCAAAAACACACCTGATAAAAGATTTGTTCACATCCCAAATTGCATTTATTTAACTTGACACGTGTAAAAAGTTACTAATTATAATGCTGCAATTCATCTGCACCAAACCTAAGTCATAAACAAAGGATCAAATTACACAAATATCCAGCTCCTCTGAAAATAGAAGTTAATTGTTCTGTAACTACTGGCCTCATCTTTTAAGCTAGTCCATGTCCAACAGGAAATCTCTCCCTTTTAAAGAATTAACTACTCTTCATTAGCATATGCCCAACTGCCACTGTACAAGTTCTTGAACATATAATTATAAGCACAAGTGTTTCTGAAGAAGTTCCTAGATCTTAGCTAGAAACCTCACCCCATTCAGGTGAGCCACAAGAAGTGACTCCACTCATGCACTGAAACTTGCCACAGCATAGAAGACTTTCAGCAGTGGTTTAAGTTACCTACTTCATTGCAACAGGCTAGAAATACATGCAGAATGAGTTACTTTGGCCAGAGTTCAGGGAGCAGAAAATTCTTAAAGCATATCAGCAAAATGATTTGCAGAATGCACTGCAGTTTCTTCTGTTTTATTTGACAAAAGATAAATTAAAGAACTTGCTTTTGCACAGGAAATCACCAGGATCTGCTGCCGTTTTCTAAGTCCTCAGCGTAAAGATTGTCACTCAAGGAAGAGAGTCTAATTTTAAATCTCAGGCTGATGCAGCCAAATTACTGCACTGCTCTACAGTTTCAGTCTCTACTTCCTAAAAGCACACTGACCATGCATCTTGTGTTTACAGAAATAACAAACGAATGCATATGTTGCAATATCCTTCTACCATTTTCTCTAATAGTCCTTCAGAGGAGGACCTGCCCAGTAAACTCAAGATAAATGCAATTACAGCCTAGACTGCAGACAGCTGAAGTGGCTTGCTTTTTTTTCAAGCTGCACTAAATTCCAGCACAGCTGTTTATAATAAAAGCATCCTTTACCTCAGAACAAGTCTGTTGAAAGACTAACACATAACAAGGCACAAATTTTTTAAGTTAACCCAAAAGGCTTACTAGTTCACTTAGCAGGCAGACTCCCCTCAAAAAACAAACCTTTAGTGAAGAGTAAAAGAACAGGCCAAAATTTCTACTCAAATCAACATTTAACTGCCATTTGGAAATATAACAGAATAGGCTTTTCTACTGTCTGAGAATGTTTGGATTCAGAACTTAAAGGACTGAAAGATTTTTAGGTATTTGCACACGCTCACTTCCCTGAAACTGCAATGTTTTGTTAATACTTTCAAGAAGTTCTTAAGAGGAACTGATTTCAAGCTAAAAAGAAAATGTTAAAAGATGGATTTATTTATTGAACTAAAACCCAGTAAAACCATACAGAAATCATACAACTAGAAAGTTGAAATATTTGAAACAGGTACAGTGTTCATATGAAAGTCTTTTAAAAATGCACAGTACATGACTTGGAAGAACACATTACATTAATAGCTCATCATCAGATTAGAAGCTGCTTTAATATGGACTTTAAACAATTTTAAAGACAGATGGTACCTGTTACACTTTCGACAGTGGTGTGAACGTGGTGCCTTGTAAGACTGACACACTTTACAGTATTGGAGATACATGCAGTCCTGAGATTTTTCCTTTAAACAGAAAAATAGGTGTGTTAGACATACACATAATTCTACTGGCAATACATATCTTGGCACTTTCCTAGCCTAAGCATCTTTGCTTTCTTCTGACAGGGTGTGCTTCATAACCCAACCCTATTTAATGGTAGGTGGCAAGGAGAGAAAAAAAACAACATGAAATAATCTCTTGGCTATCAACACAGCCATCTCCCACTGTTGAAAGCGACAGTTGCTAAAAAAATTAAACAGTTCTTCCATCAGGAAGAGTGACTGTACAAGCTGGGCTGCATAGTGAAGTTCTGAGAGTAAAAAACAGCACCAGGCCTTTAAAAGTTGAAGAAAAAAAAAAAGCACTTGTGCACCTTGTGTTTCCATTTCATACCATAAGCCAATCTAGGCTTACTACTAAGATACTGTACTGGTAAGCATTAACATTCAACTAGCTCTTGTTTGCCACTCTCTCTCTTACATACATACACTAACTACAGCAAGAGGAGAAACAGGGAGACTTGTGGATAGCAAGTAGTAATGCTGGCCAGAATCCATGAAGTGGAATACCGAGTTGTTCTGCTAGGACTACATCAGGATCCTCTTCTCACTAGACTTGGTCCCGAGAAATATTCCACAAGTAGAAATGTGATTATTACTAATCTTTAAGTCATGCCACTGGAACACAAACTCTGGCCAGCTGTCTTGAGATACTGAACCTGTATCATTCTGGTCCTTGACTACTACTCTTCCAAGAGATTACTGCAGCAAGGGAAATGCAGATTTCTACCACGACTTATAACACTGTACTGAACATACGATACACGTGTAATTTCCAGGCTGACATAAAAAAAAAATTAAATTTGCTAAATGAAGTTCTTCTAATCCCTATTACTAGCAGCAAAGACTTCAATACAACAGCGTCTGCGTGAGCACACAGACAACCTTGAAGTTCTCATTCCTGGCTAACAGCACTTGTTTCCTGTTGTTTTGCTTTCAGAAGCATCCATAAAACACAACGAGTACTGCCAACGACCAAGCCCTGCCGTTCAGCCCCAGGTCACCCTAGCAGGCCGAACAAGGAAGGGCTGGAGTAAGCTGGAGCACACTGGAAACAGCACCAAGGCGGGAAGAGAGGCAGAAAGTGAAGATGTCGGAACACGACCGGGAGAAAGGAGCGGCCTGAGGGGCAGGCTGCCTTCTTCGGGGAGAAAGGAGAAATGGTGGCCTCAAAAGGTACGCGATTTCTCCCGTCCTTCCGATCTCGGCACATGCTCCTCTCAGGGAGGCCGTCCCCGGCGCAAGGGCAGGCAGGCCCGCCGCTCCCCACGTCGCCCCCGCCCCCGCCCCGGGGATGAGGCGATCGAATGCCAGCGCTTACCGGCGTCCACCCCAGAGGGACGTACCCCGGGCCGACAAACATGGCGCTGAAGTAGTTGTAGAGGATCATGACGGTCCAGTTGAGGAGCATGATGAAGTTGACGCTTCCCCCGGCGGTGTCCAAGGGCCAGTACCACAGTGCGGCGTCCGCCATGGCCGTAGCGGAGCACACGGCCACAACGGCCAGGGCCACCAGCGGCCCCCAGTGGCACAGCCGCCGCGCGCGGCGCAGCCCCTCCGGCCCGCCCATGGCCGCTACCGCCGCCCGCCCGCTGCTGCTCCGCCGCCGCGCATGGCTCCCGCCGCGCTAAACCCCGCACCGTACCGCCGGCTGCCGAGAGAGAGGCAGCGCCGTGAGGAAGGGGAAGGGGAGGCGCCGGGGCCCGCCAGGCCTCGGCCCCGCCCCGCCGGCCCGGGTAGGCGGGGAGCGGAGCCCGCGCTCGCCGCCGGCGCCACCGGCTCAGCCACCGCCCCCCGGCAGTGACACCACCACGGCCCGCTGGGCCTGGAAGTCCGTTGGCAGTAGGGTCCCGCCTGGAAACAGCTTCCCACGCATAGCGCCGCAGCCTCATCCCTGCGCCCCCGCCCTGCTGAAGGAGCAGAGTTATAAGGCGGGGTGCAGTGGCCTGCAAGAGCCCGGGTTGCCGAGCACGAGGGGACCACCACTGCCTCCTCCGGGCCTGGGGCTGCAGTTCGAGCCCCCAAGCGAAGACAGCTAAGGGGTGGAGCTGGGCTGTGCTGGTTAAAGCACATGAGCGGGGGCGGAGAGTTTCGCCGGAACCTGTAGCGAGGTGCCAAGAGGTGGAGGGGACGCCTTTGTGGGTAGCAGAACGCGGAAGCGGCTTGTTGCGGAGCTGCCTGAGCGCGGCCGGCTGAGCGCGGCGTCTCCGCGGAGCGCAGCGGGGCCGCGGCCTCCCCCAGCACCGCCACCGCCGCCATGTCCTCCGACTTCGAGAGCTACGAGCAGGACTTCGCGGTGCTGACTGCCGAGATCACGGGCAGGATTGGGAAGGTGCCCAAGCTGGTAGGAGGTGAGCGGCGGGCGCCTGAGGAGGGGGCGGATTGCTACTGCTCGCCTAGCGCCGCGGAGGGGCCGTCGTCGCCCGGCGTGCTGGGCTCCCACTGCGCTGCTCTCCGCCTTCGCGGCTCTCGCTCTGCACCGCAGGCCCGTCCTGCTCGTCTGTAAGAGCCTGTCCGGCTCCCGGAGCCTTCGGCAGCCCAACAACAAGCGCTTGGGTTGGTGGCGGGGTGTGCGTGTGTTAGTGTATTTGTGTGTTTTTAGCGTGATCTGTCAGTGCGTCTCGTCACCCGAATGTGTTTTCTTGCTCCTTACACGGCAGAGTCAGGATTCGCCTCCCTGCCCCAGGTGCACATCTGTTCAAACAACGAGTTGTCTTATGAGATGTATTAAGAATAACCCGACAGGATACTTGCTGGTCAGCTGTAAGGGTCAGCCCTTCCTTCTGACTTCTTGTGGGGCCACGCACAGTTATGCCACTGCAACTGAAAGGCTGAGCAGAGCAGGGGTCAGAGCTGGGTGGATGTTTCCTGTACCAGCATTGCTACTAAATGCTTTTTATTGTGCTTGTGCCACAAATCAGTAATGGAAATCGAGTCATTTTCATGTGGCATAGACAGAATTTGTGCATGATTTAATCCAAATCTGGTTTTTTGCTGCCTACTGTTAAAACATTTGATTTGGATAATTGACTCTGGTGACTCACATGTAGAAGCAGATTCAAAGGAATCAGCATTCATTTACTTTAACATGTTTGTCAGTAGCCTGCAGCATTCATGGTCTGATTAATGATGTATCCCTGCAGTAGAGATGATGTCTATAAGAATGTTAGGGTGGAAAGCTGAAAATTACAATGTCTTTAACCAGTCCACTGACTCTTCTAGCGAGTATGAATCAATGCCCTAATATAGGCCTCCTAGTAGGACACAGAGGGGTTTCTAGTGGATTTCTCATCTGTCCCCCTCATAGCTCAGCTTAATGCCTCTTCTGTTTCCAGGTCATTAAATATTTCTGCCTCTGCTTCCTATGCACATTTCCCAAAGCTTTAGGATACTTAAACCCTAGGGGTAGATATCGTGTAAGGAGAGAACAAACACACACTAATGGTATACTTTTCCATATGACTAAACGAAAAAAATATCATGCATCCAGGACCAAAGAATAACATCCTGCTTTTAGAGTGGGAAGTGCATCACGAAATGGTGAGGTAGTGACTCTAAACAGGATTTGAGGTAGGTGGTCAACTAAAACACATGATCTCAGTGGAAGTACTGAGATCCAAGAAGAGGTCCAAAATACATCTGAAATGAATAAACGGGGATTTTGAGAAAAATCTGTCTCATTTGGTAAGGTTGTGTCCAATTCTAATCTTAGAAAGTTAGAAAGTCTTCTGATGAATTGGGGTTCAGTGACCAATCAAAGGCATGATTAAAGGACAGGAAACTATGCCTTTTCATTGGCTTAACAAAGCTATTTTGCTGTTCAGCTTAAAAGAAAGGACACACGAGGATAATTCAGTTACAATCTGCAGGTACTTATGAGATAGAAAGCTTTTTCTATTTTGTAATGGAGACTTAAAAAATGAAGAGGGGAGAGATCCAAAGAGTTCCTGTGAATGAAGTTTAGAACTGGTGTAATTTAGTCTGTTCAGAAATGATATTTAACCTGCAAGTGGCCACTGGAACAATTTACTGTGGGGGTGCAGTGAGTTCTTCACTAGTGTAAAGTACCTAATCAAGGCAGTATTTCCTACTGCCTCATAAAGGACTGTTCACTTTTAAACAGAGTAAATTTAAGGACCTCTCATAGGAACAGGGAGACATCATAAATACACTACTGGCTCCTCTTCTGAAAATCAGTGGTGCTACTCTGATTTATGGAAAAAGAATAAAGATTTAATTTCCTAATTGGGTAGATTTTAAAAGTCATCAGTGTCTGTCCAATAGTAGGAAGAATATTCTGCTTAGTAGTAGTGGATTTCCATAATCTTTTCCTTGAATCAGTCTCCCTCATTCACTTAGGGAGACTTTGGATCTTAAATACGATATGTTTAAAGAGTATTGTCTTAAAGAGTGACATAGCCTAGAAGTATCAGGCTTTGAAATCATGATTCTTTTATCTGGCCATTGGAAGGTGTTTTTTAGAATTTGCTGTCCTCTCAGAGGAGAAAGAATGGATGTTCTCTGTGGGACCAGTAGTGTGTTAGTGGGCTAAAAGGCCTCAAGATAAGAAAATTGTTAATTTTTTCTTTTTTTTTTTTTTATTAAGAGGTGGCTTTTCCATGTTAGGATTTGAGGCTGGTCGTACGTGGTTTGGACTGGCTTGCTTTATAGCTCCTTCTTCACTGTACGTTTATGAGTGAGTGCATTGCTTCAGTTTTCAGGGCTATTCTGTCTTTCCTCGACAAAAAAATTCATGTATGACTTCAAAACAAATTGCAGTCTTAGCTAATAGTGGCATTTGACCATTTGGAAAAAAAAATTAATCTCTGACTATGCTGAACACTATTTAATCAAATATTTTAAATGCACATTTTTCCCTTGTTTCTTAATAGGAATATTTGCAAGATTTTTGCTTCTTCATCACCAGAAGTTCCAGTTAGTTCTTGTGGAGATGGCTGGGAGAGCCTCAAAAAGAGGATTATGAGGCGGGAGGGGGATGTGAGGAGAGATGCACGTGAGTTGTCAGTTTTCAGCAGCAGTGATTTGAGATTGCTGATGGCCTTCTTCCTCCACGCTGGAAGAAGCAGGATGAAAAGTGTAAGGACTTGTGCTACTTCTGCATAATACAGAGAGATCTCCCGAAGTCTAGTGACTGGTTTATTTCCTTCTGCTGCCCAAGATGGACCTGCTGTAAGCTTCGCGTTCAGTTGAATTGGAGAAATACTGGTTAATTGTTTTTGCAACATTCCTGCATTTGGTGTTGTCAGAACTTGATGCTGTCTCATGTTCTAGGAGGATGGTGGCTCAACAAACAATCCTGTTGTCACAAATGCATAAATAGTTCAGCAAGAAATGTAACAAAGGCACTCTGATACTACTGGAAAAAATAAGCAGCAGGGACAATAGAACGTCTTGGGAGGAAATGTATTCTGCTGAGGTAGACATCATCTGGAGAATTAAAGAAAGTGTTCTAAATAGAGAAGTGGCTTTTAAATAGATGTTCTATGATGCTGCTACAGGTCTTTGAAGAATGAAGATCGTTGGCTGATGTGTTTTATTAACGTTCCTCGGTGTTTCAGAGAAACATCTGTCTTGTCATTTGACCAGAAATTTATATAAATTTTGATTTATATTTGAGATTATTTTGATTTAAATTGGGAGTTTTATCAGCACAAATGTTGATACTTAGCCTTTTCTCACCACAGTAGCCTCTGGGTCGTGATGGTTTTACACTTGAGTGCTGTCATTCTTCTGATACTCGATACCTGCATTTTCTACTGGGCAATCAAAACACTGCATTTCAGTCTCTTAACAGATTTAGCTGAAGAAAGTCCCACCTTTAACTTTCTGTTTGTCCTGGTTTCAGGCAGGATAGAGTTAATTTTCTTCATAGAAGCTAGTGTGAGGCTATGTTTTGGATTTGGGATGAGAAAATGTCGATAACATGCTGATGTTTTGAGTTGTTGCTAAGTAGTCAAGGACAGTCCAGCTTCTCGTGCTGGCCTGCTAGCAGGAAGGCTGAGGGTGCACGGGAAATTGGGATGGGACACGGCCAGGACAGCTGACCCAGGCTGACCAAAGAGATATTCCATACCATATAACGTATGCTCAGTATATAAAGCTGGGACGAAGAAGAAGGAAGGGGTGGAGGAACGTTTGGAGTTATGGTGTCTGTCTTCCCAAGTAACCATTACGTGTGATGGAGCCCGTCTTCTCTGGGGATGGCTGAACCCCTGCCTGCCCATGGGGAGTGGGGAATGAATTCCTTGTTTTGCTTTGCTTGTGTGCGCGGCTTTTGCTTTACTTATTAAACCGTCTTTATCTCAAACCATGAATTTCCTCACTTTACTATTCCGATTCTCTCCCCTGTCCCACCGTGGGGGGGTGAGCGAGCAGCTGCGTGGTGCTTAGTTGCTGGCTGGGGCTAAACCACAACACTGTTGTACCCCTGTACTGGAGTTTACTGTCTCTGTTTCAGGTCTCGTTGATTATGTTGTGCCTCTTGAACCCAGTTTTATAACTCAGAAACGCATGCGTTGTTGCATTTTTCTCTGCTGTTGGACAGTAACTTCTGGCAGTGGTGAACATGTAAACCACCTCAGCCAGCGCAGCAAAATCTGCAAGTGGTCTATGAACTGAAGCCCTTTGTTACTCAGTCTCTTCCTCAGCAAGTACTAATAAAAAGAAGTAATTCCACAAGCAATGAGACTACTCAGTCTTGGTCCAGATTTTTTAAATCTCTTTATTGGTTGTGAGGTCAAACCAATGCTTCTACACTTGTAGGCAGATCTCTGCCTTTCTGCAACTGCTGTATTTGGCGGGACAAAACAGTGACTAATGCAAGGGCAAGGCTGAAAGAACTGAGGAAAATGTAGTAAAAGCTTGTTTCTTTTAAGAAAGTGATAGAACCTTGTGTACAAACACATGGAGGAAATGTTTACCTGGAGGAAAAAAACACTTTTGTTTCCAGTCTTTATATTTATCCATATTTTGTCAATTTGACCAGTTAAATTATACAAGCTACATGCAATATTTTCTTTAGGACATTCTGTCTAGAAATATGGAGGCAAAAATTCTGTCCTAAATTTAGATATATTTGGTGGAGAAATTTTTTTTCTTTAAAGGATATTATCAATTAAGAAAAAAAGTTGTAAAAAAAACCTTTTTCATTATTTCATTTGATGGAAGTGTATTTAAGGAAATGATCAGATAGGCAGATTGAAAAGACAAGTAAAAAAAAAAGTACTAAGACACAGTAGAGTAATACAGTTAATAATATGAGGTTCTTTAGTTGGATCATAACTTGCTTGTCCTGACTTGCTAGATTAGTGGCAAGCTTCTATTACTCTGAGTAACTCCGTCTGACCTCATCTGCAGCCTCCGAGCAAGGAATCCTGTGGATATTGTGCCCTCCATTCTATGGGAATTCTGACTATGAAATAAGTTGTTTCCTTAGCTTAACTGTGGCATTAAAACTGAAAGTAAACGGTTTGAAAACCATTCTAGCAAGTGCTTTCTGACTGATAGTGTTGCAGTTAATGCTTCTGTTGCTGATGTCAAGGACCGGTCTGGAGGTATCAGCAGTCCTGCAGGCAGGTGGCTCCAGGCAGCATACTCCCACCAGGATTTTACATGGGTGCGGCTAGAGGAAGAGAGGAAAGCAAAACCTAGTGGGTGATACTTATACTTTGGTAAGCTTGGTTTTCCTTGCCAAAGTGACCCTGGATCCTGCTACCTCTTCTTGCACTGGGGACTATATGGTGGTGTACGCACTAGAGGATCAGTAGTTGCCACAAATTCAGCTGCTTTCCTGGAAATCTGTGAAGATACTGCTCCAAAGCTGCAGTGCCGAGATGTTGCCACGTGCCTGCTCGCACATCTGTATTTGAAGGAACAACAAAGGCCTGTTGTCAGTCGGCCTTGCTCCCAGCAGTTGCTCTGGTCACCAGCTGGGTGATGATGTATTGATAAATGATGGGATAATGTTAAAATGCAACTCTGGAGTTGGGTTAAACTTTAAGTAACTAAACCATTGAAGATCATTGGAATACTTCCTCAATTTTATGGGAACAGTTTCAGCCAGTCCTCCTTGTGTGCTAATGAGTTTTCCTTACCAATGGTTCGTACCTTTGTTTCTCTGGGTAGGTAAGATCTTACTGGTCAGCAGAGTGCTAGGTAGTTCTTGTAATCACAAGTACACACAGAATTTGTACAGCATGAAATATCATTTCCAAAACCCCAACTTTATATCCCTAGAGTTCAGGTTGCTTAATGTGTATGGAAATTGTCATCCAGTAAAACTTGGGGAAACACTGAAATTGCTATAGTACATTTATTTTCTGCTGCTATTCTTTTAAATTTTATTTCACTTCAATAAAATTATATTGTGTGTTTTATATCTTACATTGTTTTTCCTTTTGTCCATCGCCACCTTGCCTGACTCCAAATGAAGGAAAGAACAGAGGTATTTTGAGATGCTGGGTAGAAGAATTGCAATGTGTCAGCAAACAAGTAATAGATTGTCTTTTCTTCTGGGTTTAGTTATGTTAGGAAGATAATAACTGACCATCACATTTTCTGGCTTGGGTGCCATCATGGATGGACCTGGTTGGGAATTAAAGACAGACATTGCTAGCAGAGAACTAAAAGTGCTACGCAGAAAAAGCATTTCCTACATCTTCTGCGGTAATAGCATACACCAGACGTGGCAGTGTGAATTCCAGATTTGCAAGATAGAGCCATTTCCATGCTATTTCCATGGCTTTAGCTTTGTAGAGAGGATTACTTGATGAAATTCTGGGCCTCTTTCAAGGATAAGAAGGGAAACTGGGAGGGTGTGGAGGTGAGCTCTAACTTCTCATTTGTGCCACTGGTAGAGTTCCTTTTACTCGGCGGGCTTCAGTGTTCTTCAAGATTTTATTCTAGCTACGTTTTGCCTGTCATACTGTTGTATCCTCAGAAGATAGCTTTTCTAGTCCTTGCACATCTGGTCATTTGCAGAGATCTCTGCATTTAAAGGTGGAAAGACAATCCTCAACCTGATCCTCTATGCAGGCAGAGCTCCAGTGTGTGTAACTGAAGAACAGATCATGATGTTCCTGTGTCCTTAGGTGAGAGTGTAGAGTGTCTTAGGTAAATGAGAAGATAGATGGATAGACCCATGCAAATGTAAGCAGGGTACTGTAGAACGGCAGCAGGAGGGCTCAGCTGAAACATGACTTGCTTATGCTGGGGATGCTTCACCAAAAACTGTAGCAATATAGTCCTTTCAGAAGTGGTTCTGTTGCTTTTAAGGAAGGTTGTTTTAAGGGGATGTTTTACTTCACATGGCAGACATTCTGGGTTTGGTTGCTACCTCAGCATCCCCTGATTCCTGCCTATGGCACTAAGTTTGCTGACAAATAACGCATTTCAGCCTGGGAGAAGCTAAATTATATACATTTAATAAAGGGGGTCCCCCTTGTAATTCAGTGGCTTGTGGCATGCAGAGGATCAAAGGAGATCATCAGCTAGTCCCTTTTGGTCTTTAATGTGTCAGTTCTAGGATACAAGGATACCATGTTGGAAGAGAAGCAAAGGAATTCAGGCCAAAATAGAGAACCATGAAGTCTAAAGATACACAATGAAGTCTCTTGTGCCGATGTAGACTTATCCATCAAGACCTCTGGGGAGAAATGACTGGGGATACTTCTGTGCAATTCACTTTTTATCAGCTTCATCAGGTGATCCACCAGCACAGATGTCTCATGATGCTCTTGGTTTCAAACGAAGGGCTATATGTTCAGAGTTTTGTTGTTAACTGCATTGAGACAATGTGTGCTTCTACAGTCAGAAGGATGGAAGATGTGGCCATGAGAGGGGCATGAGGTGGTGCAAATGGCAGTATTTGCAGCCCCTGAATGCCCACAGTACTTAAGCAATGTGGGGACTTTTTATTATCCAGTGACTGAATATTCCTCAGAAAGTCCCTTTTCGTGCTGTAAGAAACCAAGTGGTCAAGCAATTGGTGGCAGATGTGATACTGAATCTCAGTTCTCAGTTCATGCTGGATTCTCTGCCTGAGAATGGATGGTTAGAAGCAGGTCAAAAGTCAGACATGGTCTTTATAGCTAGGATATAGGCTTGTTGGGGAATCTGGCAGTTGATAATTCATACGTATAGCTTATAATGGATTTTAATTTTTTTTAATTTTCATTTTTTATTACTAAGCTACATTTTGATTGCTACTAGAAGACAGTGGTTTTCTTGTCCTTCCCATGGCATTTCATTTGTTTCTGTTGAAGCAGAAGAAACAGGGTTCTAGATCCAGCATAGGAACAGGGGAGTAGAAACCTCTTTTTTCTTGGGTACCTGGATTCATTATAAGTGGGATGCTTGGTTTTGTGCGTCTCATATTTTCCAAATAAATAGGATAAGCCTTTCTTTTTAAACCATAATTTTTTTTCTGTTTGGCATTATGTATGTGCCTTCTCAGGTATTTGTACACACTCAGCAAATGCCTGCTGAGGCATAACTCGTACACCTGGAGCAGCTGCAACTGCTTTCCTAACTACCAAATGCTGCATAACAAAGGAGAAGACTTCAAGGATTCTCCATTCTTCTTTTATTTTGTTTGAATTACTAATGTGGGTATCAGTGCATGATGATGTCACACAGAATAAATCCCTGGAGTCAGTTTTAACATCCATATAAGCTTTTGAAATGGTATGTTTTTAGTTCATTGTGAGAGCACAATTACATCGGTATTTTCACAATTCTATTTCAGATGAGAAGAAGCAGATGGTTGCAAATGTTGAGAAACAGCTCGAAGAAGCAAGGGAACTGGTACGTTTTGGCCTTTCATATGTTAACTGCAAAATCCTAGGGAAAACAGTAGGATCATTAGTGGTCACATTTAACACACATGATGCCCTAAAAATGCTTAACAATAATATATTAAAACATGAAATAATATTTTTAAAATACTTCTTGTTTGAGGATATGAAATATCCAAGATGAGCATATCCTTTGTTAATCTTGTGTTAAGTGGTTTAAGGTTTACGTTATTGCTGTAAGCTATTACAGGCTGCTACAGGCTTTGAATTGTGCATTAGGTATTTTACTTTAGGAATTGAATTAAATATTTACACACCTGGACTGTTTTGTTTTTCTCTTGTAGGACCTGTGCATCTACTTGATTTAATCTGTCTGATTGTCTTGCAGAGCAGTAGACAAGCTCTTTTAGCAAGTGAGACGGAAAGATATGCAATGGTAGTGTGGGTTGCTGATCTGAGGAGAGTATGTACGTTAACCAAGCATTAGTTAGTGGTCCACACTGACTGAAAAAAGCAATAGATGTTAAGCACCTGTGACTTTTTAAAAAAAATTTTCCCATTACAGACTGTCATGTCCTCCATCTGGATGGAGTATAAAAGTAAAGCTTTGCAGATGTGGAGTGACTGAACAAAGGTGTTGGTGACAGTTGAGATTGACTTTTTCCCACATGGCCAAGAGTTCCTTGCCTGAAGTTGCTTTTGTTTATTGCTTGCAAATGAGTTTGATCTATCTAGTGTCAGAAATATAATCTGACTGTTAGGATAGGGAAAGGAAATTAGTTCTCCTAGCCTGAAGGTTCTTATAACTGAGCAACTTGAACCAATGATTTGGTTACTAACTAAACAGTGGTATTGAAATTCACTGTTTTCAGTGGCATAGGAAGAAAAAGGTCTCTAGAGTGTTTGTTGACATACCTGGTGATTTTGGTTTAAGAATTGAATTAGTCTTGTAGACCAGAGCATTGGGATAGCATCCAGGAAAGCTGGATCTTGGGATGACTCCCTGCAGTTTTACCCTGCGAGGACGGCAAGGCGCCTAATGTCTCTGATTTGGTATTCTCTGTGACAAACACGGTAAAATTACTGTCCCATCTCAGGAGGATGTTCTGAAGATACATTAAGGCCTTTTGGGCACTTTCATATTCAAACAGCTGAAAGAAAGTAAAAATCATCAATGTCTTTTGTCTCCTTTTCACTACAATGTGGCATGGCAAAAAAGCATAGCAGTACAGAGAAATTGTAGCATAGGTGGTTTGAGGAAAAATCATTCAAATTTGGTTTTCTACTAAAGTAAGATTGGAAGGAGCAGAAATTGAGTTCATGACAATTACTTCTCTCCTTATATCAGAAAAAGATCATCTAATTTTGTATTTATTATAAGATTAAAAAATAAATCCTGTATCTGTACTTTTATCCTAATGATGATCTTCATTTAATGTACTGGCTTTTCTTTCATGCTTTTGTTTTAGATCTTGTTGCTAATGCTGCTAGACAGGTGCTTAATTCAATTATTGCCTTTAAGCAATTACCTAACATGTTTGTGATTAATGTCAAGGCTTGGGTTTAAAAATCAATTTGAACAAACCTGCAAATAACAGAACTGATTAAAAAGATCCTCTTTTAAACTAAAGGCTATGATAGAAAATCAAAATAAACCTAATTCCTTTCTACTGATAGTTTTCATACATTGGTTTGCTTCACTGTCTGGAGTAGTCAAAGCTGGGTTTAGCTTATTTTGTTTTATTTCCTACTTGACTAGGAAATAACACTCTCCTGTATTATAAATATTATTGTAGAGATAATTTATTTACATTGACTAACCATTGATTGTTTTAAAACACAGTCTGCTTTGTTTGGGTAAAATCACTGGTGTGATTGATTTGATCTATGTGCACAACTGACACCAAAACTTTCAGACTCACAGGCTGACTTTTCAAGCCAGAGCTGTTCAGTAAATTCAGAGAAATCCTGTTGTTCTATATCCCGTGTGGAGTATCTGAGTGTTATTTTTACCGGGTTTTTAAGAAAGGTGAACGTTGTGATAACTTTAGGGAAATTCTCTCGAGTATAAAATCTAGCATGTGCTGGAAGGGCTGGAATTAGCATTTTTGAGTGAAATTGTACTTTCAAGAAAAAAACCCTGTCTGCATGTTATTTGCCTTTATGTTTTATGAGGGACACATCACAAAACTGTTGTGTTGCAAATGCTACGTTACTCTCATCTAGACACTTCACTTTTTAATAGTGCACATAAATTTAGAGTTGCCAACACTAGGTTATCCTTATTTAGACACTTGCCTTTTTTTAAGTATAGATCTGTATTTTAGTTCCAGGACTTTAGAGTCCAAATAAAATAGTGAAGCTTACAAGTTTCATAAAATTCTAGCAACTGGAGCAATTTCATGTGTAAAAGTTCCTGCGGGAGCGGGAGACTTACATAGGGGTCTCAGTGGAAAACAGAAGCAGCACTACCCTACTTTGTTGTGTTTTTGAAGAGAAATATCAGTGGCTGCTCTGCTTTATGCTGTATTCCATGCTGGGAGTGTATTGGGTGGTGTTAGGGGCAAATCTATTGAGTTAAACCCCTGAGGAGCCTTAAGGGTGGGGCCTGGTTTATGAACTTGGGCAAGAGTTAGGTACCAAAATGCTCAGCTCCACCACAGTAGTGGCGAGTTCGAACATCATCAATAACAGAAGTTTGAGCTTTTAGGTTTTCTGAAGTAAACTTGAGCTTCTACTGATGTTTTGAGATTTAAGTGCCAGGTTATTTTTAGCTTTCAGTGGAATTTAGGTCTGTTCTTGCCTGTGTATGAAAAATACAATTTTATGACCAATAATATGAGGCCTGAAAGTGAAGATGCATGAAATTAGGTTGCATTTAGGTTCAGCACTATCTTCTGCATAACTTCACATGGAAATTTGTCAGCCCAGCCACAAAATGTGCCCGTTTAATTTCATGATAAAAAAACCCCAGATGTTAAACATTGGTCAGCCTAAATATGCGTGCTTCATCATTGTTCCCTGGACCTTACACTCTGATACTGACTCTTTGGAATGAACATTTTTGATTTCATGGACGGTGGTCTGATCCTTGCTGCAAATTCTGTATTCACTGGGAGATGATTTCATTTTTATGTAATAGATAACAATTGAGACTTTATTAAAATACCCCAACCTTGCACATATAATTATATATATATATGAGGAAAGTTTTCCATGTTTATAGAACATTTAAGATCAAATATATTGAGATTAAATTGATAAGAAATAAGCCATTAATTCCAGCTATCATTTTTATTAATATTAGCCCTTTGGAAAGTTAAGCGTGAGCCAAAGAGCTGGGTAGAATTAGAAATTGCTTTGTATGCTTCAGTTCATTACTGAATATTTAATTAAAGTCTGCTTTACAGTTTATTATTGAATATCATTTTGTATAATCAGAATAGATCAGGCAGAATGACTTTTGAGTATCTGGTAATTCCATTGATTAAATTCAGCTGCTTTTCTTACAATATGAGGATGAAATTTCAAAGTGCAAGGAAGCAATTACCTAGGAATAAACTGTAGCTGTCCCTTGTGAAGACCTGTAACCAGTAGCTTGGGACCCTAATTGAAAGGCATTTCTGTTCCAATGCCATATTGCTCAACTGAGATCAGTAGGAGGTGAGTAAATATTGTTTCAGGTGCCTACAGCAACCAAGGCGAGGTATTCTTTTATCTTTTTAAGTAAGTTGGAAAGATTTTAAAAGGCAGGTAAGGGATTCTTCAGCTGTGCAAAATAGAATTCCTGAACAGGCAGCACCATGTAGAGGAGGCTCCATGACCCAGTGGGCAGGTAATTAGCAGGCAGCTCAGCGCTGGTTTATAACTCCTTTTGATTTTCTGTACCTCTGTGCCATATTCTTGTGTCTCAGGCCATTTAGTATTCTACATGGCAAGAATAAATAGAAAAAGCTTTTGAAAGATATATTCTATCTCTGAGGTTTTAATGCATTCAGCTGTATACAAGTTCTTGAATAGTATTGTCATTAAACCCTGAAATTCAGCTATTGAATATCCTTACAGATTTGGGATGTAGATTTAGGCAGTCAGTTCAGGCTTTGTAATTTTGCTGAGTAAGCAATATTTAAAGGAACAAGAATTATTTTATTAAACAAAGAGGCTGGTGGTAAATAAAACTTTAAAAGTGTGTGTGTATATATACGTATATACACATATACATGTATATATACACACATACATGTGTACGTGTGTATAAAAATAAACAAAATACCTTTTTCAGCCAAAGGTTTCCAAAACCACACTGCTAGAAGGAGGTAGACTTTCTTCTGAACTATACTTATTTGCAGGAAGTTGTTTAACCTCAGTTTTACAATTTTCTTGTAATAAAATGTATTCATCACATTTGGAATTGAAATCCAGAAATGTTTGACTAGACTAATTCCTTTGAAGTGTTAATAATATTAATTTTGTCACTTATTTGTTGACTTAAGACTGTGTAAAGATTTTGATTAATTTTTTTGTATAGTGTAGAATAAACAACATTTTTTTGACGAAGAAGCAATATTTCTTAGCATTTGTGAATAATTTAGGTAAATTCATCCTTGCTTTAATTACCTTTTGATTTACATGTCACTTCTTTATTTTTACTTGCTAGCTTGAGCAGATGGAACTTGAAGTTCGAGAGATCCCACCTCAAAGCCGAGGAATGTACAGCAGTCGAATGAGAAGCTACAAACAAGAAATGGGAAAACTTGAAGCTGATTTCGTGAGTTTTTAACATATTACATAAAGAAAGCACCTGTGAGAATTTTTAAAATATAATGCAGTTATTCAGCCAACTGAGAAGGTATTTTTGACTAGTGTGAGAGGTAAGTTCTGCATGTATCTTGCCGTATTTATGGACAGACGAAAACCAAACTGGGGAAGAGAAGCTTTTCTTTTTGTAGCAGTCTCATACCAGTATTCAGGTTGCTAGCCTTCTCTCCCTTTGCTCTGGTTCTGAATTGTTTCTGTGCCATTAAACATTGTGAGTGTTCATGCTGTAGGCAAAATAGTCAGCTTTTAATCCTATTTCTCAAGGAATGACTGATAGAATATCAGAATGAATACTTAAATTATAACTTAAGTGTACTCTGAGTGGAAAATAATGGTTCATTTAAGACAGCTTGTAGTAATGTGGGCAGTAACATGAAAAGCAATATAATCTCCAATCCATGGAATTTTTGAATGTAGTTTATCTCGTGCCCTTCATTTCTAGTGTCTGTGGTTTCTTTTCCATTGCACTTCGATTCTTCTTGTCTCTTGTACAAATTAGTTATAATACTACATGTTTCAAGTAATGTATGCAACCTATCAAGATTACTTTGTCTAGGGGCTTCTGCTACAGTTACCAGTCCTTTTTTGTGACTAGGACCTGCACTGAATAGATTTACATAGAGACAAAACTGTTTCCTCTAAAATCCTGAAAAAGTTCAAAGGGATTGCAAAGTGTAGGAAAATGCTATGTTAATTGGCAGCATCTCAGTTCCTCCAGGGTAGGGAAAAAGAAATAACTGTTGGCAGTATTTTCTATTCGTTGGAAACTCTGAATTTTCTCGGGTGGCTGGCAGCACTTTATTCCTTCAGGCTAGGGGAGTCAATGTTTTATACCTGCAGCCAGGAAATCCAGCTGACTGTCACTCCTCTGTGCTTCTGCCAAGTTGAGGAGTTGCACAAAAATCTGTTAGTTGGAGGGTGGCTGCAATTTTGTAAAGTTTGAGGAATGTTAGGATAAAAAGACTTGCATCAAAATTTTGAGACAATCTCATGCCATTCCCCTGTAGGAAGCTTGTATGGTCCTACTGGCTAAACAGTGGCTTCCAAGAGGGAGTGATTTCTGGACCTGTCGTGAATGCTGTTTATCTTCTCAGGTGTGGGAGAATTCTCTGTCAGCATATATTTGCTACTGGCCTATTTCTTTATGTAGGCAGGAGTGGGGAATTGGTATTTCCAGGCAATTGGGAATGGGAGAGTTCAGAACTGGACACTCTTTATGGAAGAAGCGAAATGATTGTATGTGGAAGAAATGGGTCAGAATACTAGGAGTTATGTGATTGAAAGAATGTAAGTTTGTGCTCAGAGCGAAGGAGTAAAAACAACATGAGAAAGAGGAAGGAACAGACCGTAATAATGGAAAGAAAACAATAGCCCAAAACCCAAGTATGGCATTCAGCAGAAGATCAAGGAAAGAAAGTGGAGTGAAGGATGGATCTGAGTACTAAAAGAAAACAACAGCTATGCTTGGAAAAATCTCAGTTACACAGAAAATAGTGTTGTTACAACTAAATTCCCTACATAATTCCAGTTTCTAAGTACTAACGTTCCTCTAAGTTTGTATGCAAGGGTTTGAGAATCTTTTTTGATTATTCTCCAGTCAAACAGCATCTTCTTGGAAACTATATAACATATATATGTGTAATCTGTAACTATATAACAAAATGATTCAGTTGTGAGTTCAAAGAGGGAAGAGGAGGAAGGAAAGGAAATGTTTTTTTGACTCCATAGGCCACTGAAGGTAGGAAGTTGAAAGTATTTGCTGGAATGAAAGTGCGTTTGAATATTTTCCTGAATCAGTTGTGACCTGCTTGATTGTAAGCAAAGCATATAGAATTTATAGAAGAGCCTTAGCAGGCATGTAGAGAAAGCAGATCTAAGTACTTTTAAAATGAATTCACTTTTATAGCTGAAGGGAAATTCTTAACTGGAAATTATACTGGCAGTTTCAGGTTATGATCAGCTTACAGGTTTGCTGGTAAAAGTTCTTGGCTCTTCCAAAAGGCACACAGATGTAAGCTTGCAAAGTTAAGTGGTGGTGTTTACAAATTCAGTGGGAATCTCAGCTGGATCCCACTATATTTGGCTTGTCCATTCTTCCTGTGTGAAGTAGCATGTGCACGGAGCAAAGGACATTTCTCAATCCTCTTGAAGTGTGTGTTTCATTTTAAAGAAATCATGTCTGTGAAATGAATTGCAAAAAATTATATACCTCAGTATAGGTATATTTATACCTATATATATTCAAATGTTCAATATTGTTCAATAATTAAAACATGAAGTGAATGCTGAACTGGCACTGGTAGTTTCCTTTCATACTCGTCATGACTTTTGAACTTTAGTTTTGATCTTCGGGTTATTTGTATGCCTCATAGCATCTTGAAAATTTGCCATCACCCCCTGGCAGTTATGGAAAACAGCAGCACAGGAACATATTTAAGTCAGGAGAAGCAAACATGAGGTATGTGGACTGTCCACTCTTTAGTTGCAGGATGGACAACTTTAAGGTTTATTTGTGACATATAATATGTAATTGGTGAGTTTATTTGATCTTGGGCAGTATGTGTAATATGGACAGAACACTGGACTATCACTTCAATATTATTTACTAGATACTGTGACATCTTAATGAATATATAGTGTTTTTTTCTATGCACTTTACTATGCCAGAAGTATATTCTGAAAAATATGGATTTAAGCTTAGTTGAGCTGTATTTTGGAAAGTTACTCCAAACATGGCTTGTTTGTCTCCTAACTTTCTAATCAAACAGGAAGAAGTTGCAAATAGGAGATTTATTTCCCCTCATTGCTAATCCTTGTTATCTTGAATCATGCCCGCAGTTAGTTTTCAGTGCCCTGTAGCCCAGAGGTGTGTGTGGAGGGGTTGACATCTACCCCATGCACCGTATTGCGCATGGGTAGTTGGTAACCCACTAATTGCATTAAATTGTATCTGAGGACAAAAAGCCACCTTGCTTCATCTTGGCTCTCCCTCTTGGAAAGGAACAGTGGTAATGAAAAAAAGAATAGCTCAATTTTGTCATTACAAGTACTCAGCATAGCACTGTGAATATGGACGGGGAAAATTAGCAAAGCAAGCATTGCACCTCAACTTAAGGCAGCAGTGGTTTCTGATTCTTGCCTCAGTGCTGTGCGGTCTTCCATGGGGAACAGATGCCTGGGGAGAAATATAAGAATAGGGCAATCATAAAGTGGTGATACTTTGCCAAAAAAGCTCTATATACTTCAAAAGGCTAAATTTCAGACTTGCTTACTGTGTGTGATAAACATATCAAACTGGAATAAAACTGTTTGACAAATCTTATGTTATCTTTTTTAACTTGCAGATGCAAATCTTTGTTTTATTATCTTATTTGCAATAGTATATACCAGTACCGCATTTTTATGGTGGGGTTTCGTGCCTCTTGGGTCTCGAAAGCTGCAGTCCCAGACCTGTGGTGGCTCTGTGGCTCCTGCATGGTCCGGGCTTGCTGGGTTGCAGAGACTGTGGTAATGGCTCTATCTTGTGGCCCGAAGTGGAGTTACAGACCACGTTCTTGGGCTTTCTGAGTTGATTAAGGTCTTGTGACCACCTACTAAAGAGCTCCTGAAATTGAAATCATGAGCAAATTTTTTCTTCTGCATCTACCAATACACCATTATGGGGTTTAAGCTTGTAAAGATTTTGTTCTCGGCTATGTCAGGTGTAGAATGTCCACAGTGACTGACCCCATGAAGTAAGTTATGAATGTAAAAAAAGCCAATATTTTATTATAATCTTTTCAGTAAAAGGACTGTAGGTGTTGTTTATTTTTTCAAATAAAGCATTTTTTCCTCAATTATTACCTGAAAATAGTCAGTGATCTTTAAACAGTGGGGATATGCAGTGGTAAAAGGCTGTCCAGATTTTATGAACATACTTAGACCTGACTGTATCTCGGTTCGTGTGAAACTGCAACTACCTAAATATAGCAAATGTCTGGTTATATGCTAGCATTTGTATTCACCCCAAGGGTTCCATGTACTGATTCAATGTCAGGGGCACATAAAAAATAAAAAAAGGCAGGCATTGTCCTGAAAAACATATAACCATACAGCTGAAGTATGAGACATTCAAATAGATGTGGAAATATAAAAATCCAGTAAGGCCATATTACAGAGTAATGTTCCTATTTTAAAAATGAGCACTAAGCAGTCAATGCTGAAAGTGGGATGGGTGTATTCAACAAGAAAAATAACCGTCAAATAAAGGAGGCGGCTTAGGAACTGTTCGTATTTTGTCATGGCAACACAAAAGCAAATTTTACTGGTAGCATTTGTTATCGATGCAAGAGATGGTGCTCATTCCTTTTAAAGACTCAGAAATGGTACTGATTTTGGTCATTCTGATCTTCAATTTAAAAACAAAAGAAAAAAGGGGGGAACAAGCTATAGATGTATAGACAGATATATTGTACAAAACTTGACTAAAGAGTTAGAAGTTTTTGGCATTTAGCATAGCTTCAGTTCAGTCAATAGTGAAGATATATATTCACATTTCTTACCTTCTGCAGGTTCTGTTTAAGATAATTGTTAAAATGGCAGCTACTGTTAAGCTTAAAAAACATTTAGGGAGATAAGCAATGGAATTTCATTAGATAAAGTTATCTCTTCTGTGTGACTGTGACGTACAACCTGAGTCCAGAAGCCAACCTGAAGAACAGCTGCCTCTGTGTCACTTACATTCTGGCTGCTTCTGCAAACACTGCTACCCTTATTTCAGGTTCAGTCAGCTACCCCCACAAATATTCATATGGCTATAAGCATAATGAACAACATCTGTCAAATGACAAATTAGTGGTCTGTATCTTTATGGCCAGGATCTTCCTTAGCTTTCCAGGTTGAGTTAAAAGTTTAGAGGTTTGAGCATTGCTGCAGGATTATTTTGATTTATAAAGCAAAGCATTAATTCTTTATAGTTACAAAATCATAAACTGTGTGTGGGACAGATGTGTATATTTTCATAGTTGAATCCCAAAGACATTATTAAAAACAAGGAACCCACCATACATACCCATCATGTGAAAACCTGATCTTGACAAATTTGAAGCTTTTGAAATCAGATTAGTTTCCACTACGCGTGTAGTACAGGTCTTTTCAACAGGGCTGTGGAGGATTTGTTTTAATGCACAAGAGATTGAACTGATTAAGTTTGAGAAGAAAGAATTTGAAATATCTGACCGTGTACTTTGACAATCTAATTTTGAGAAAGCATTTTGTGAACAAACATTCGTTCACTGTGCCATTTTTATAGATTATGTCTCCTTCTTGAGATAAGCAATCAGTCCTCTATACCGTACTCGAACTGTTGTATACAGTGGCACTGTTTTTTTTCCTCTGTTCCTTTTCTAATAACTTCTGATATGATATTTGTCTGCTTGGCTGCTGCTGAACATTAGGCCAACTTCTTTTCTATAGAGGAAAATTCCACATTGTCTTCAGTTTGTTTTTACTTGTGTCCCCACCTTGGCGGGTTGTGGTGGAAGAAGGTGGAGGCATTTGACATTTTGCAATGACTTTATTTATAATACTGCTATTTTAAATGGGAAAAAGGTAACACAGGAAATACTTTTTTTTTTTTTTTTTAACATTTAAGGCCTAAACTGAGCTTTTGATGAAAGTTTAAGAGGTGGTATAACTTAGAACCCCTGTAGAAAACTTGCCTTAATTTATTTACATCTTGAGAGGTTTTTTTTGTAGTTTTGTACGGAAGTATGAGGAGAAGGAAGGAAATGTATTCACCATGGAATTTACTGGTGATGACATGCTTTTCCTTAGAGGAAAGTGTGAAAGATGGGACTTAACATGCTTAATTTGTAATTAACTAAGGGGTTATGATTGTCTTCACTGAGATCCCCGAGAGGCCAGACCAGTGAAGCATACCTTACCTCCTGGGTTTTATAATTCTGTAGGTATTGCTTACAAAGAATCCTTCCATGTTTGACCAATAAGATGCATCTCACAACACAATGTGTGAGGAGATAATATGCTGGGTAAGGGCAATCAAGCAGCACATTTTTAATCTCAATAAAATTAATTCCTTAACTAGATTCTTCTCTCAACCTACTTCACCTTGATACTTGTAGGAAATTTGGTGTGTCTGTCTCCAGAGATGTTGCTCGTCTGTTAACATGTAGGGATAAGACTGGTGAGCGTTGCAGTGTGCTGTTTGTTAGTCCTTCAGCAAGTCAATGACTGTGGAGACGATGCACATGATTTTAAGAAAAACCAGTTTGTGGAGCACTAGACTTGGCTGAGTGATTATAAATAAAGGTGCTTTCAGGAAGCGATTTGGTGAGCCTGGTAATTCTTGTCTCTGGCTGGGGGCTATGAATGAAAAGCATATTGACTCATACAGTGCACTGTAAGCATTCATGCCTCTTTCTTTCCTTTCTCCCTTCACACACAAAATGTTTCTGTATTAAATGAAGCTAAAAAGTGGTCTATGGCAGAATGAAGTCCTCCTGTAAAATATATTTTAAGGCATGTAATAGAAATGCCATCAGCTCTACTTTTTTCACTAAACATGCTTTCTCACCTGGCAGTCTTGTCTGGATGCCAGCCCTCATCAACATTTCTCAGGTAGAGAACTATCATTTCTCTATTTACCATGTAATTTGTTCTTGAGTTAAAACTTCTGCTTCTCAAAGTAGTAGAATTAAGACTTTTTGCTGGTCATCTCAGCAAATGTGGAAGAAGCAATGTCCGCTCAAAATTACTTACAGCCAGCTGGTGAGTGAAGTGACTTCATATACATGAGGTGAACGCTGTTTTTGAGGGGGCAGGAAGAAGGCTTTAATGTTTCCCATTTTCTCAGTGGTTTCTTACTTTAGTCAAGTGATACTCCCCTGCCTGTCATGCAAAAAGAAGCAAGCTGTCATTGTCCTGCTTGTGATAGCAGCAGTAATAAAGGTTCTGCAGTTGGAACATAGGTGTGGGGTGTGATGACGATTAAAGCAGAACAGAGCCTCTCTCTCTCGCCCTTCGTTGTATTGCTCACCTGCACTCCTATAAGTAGAAGTTTGATTTGGTTTCTATCACGAGTTAGAAATGTAAAGATTTAAAGAAAAAACAGCAGACAAGCTGAGCAAAAAACCCCATCGTTTTAACATGCTTGCTTTTCAGACTAGAACTGCACTCTCGAGTTCCTTAACATCTTATTACTGTTGTGTTTTTTTTACAGATAGAGCGAGGCTAATTTGTGTTTGACTGCAAATTAGGGAGAGACATGTGCTACTGATAAAGCAAAAAAAAATGAGAAAGTACCAGTTTGACACTGGAATTAATTTTCAGATTTCTTGGTTGGTTTGTGCAGGGAATGGCTCTAGATGGCACTGTTCGTTTGCAAAGCAAGTCGGTTTTTTTTTCCTTCCCCCCTTTTTTTTTCCCTGTTTCTTTTTTTCTTTTTTTGCTTTGGTAGTAACTGAAATTACTGTTTCATGAATAAAATATTTCTGGTGGGATTTGCATTTCTATATTGGCTGAAGATACTGTGTTGAATGTTTTATTAACCAGCCCAGTGCAACTGTCAGCCTATTAAAGCGATCCAATGGACCCTGTTTAGCTAAATAAACTAAATAAATCCAATTCGTCAAATTGTGTTCCTGGCTGTTTATTTTCCATTCTTTTGATGTACAGTTTATTTTAAGTTAAAACCACATATTTTTAAAAATTAATGTGAAAATAGAATTTAGTGTTTGAAACACGAGGATACTAATTGCCATGGTCAAAAATAGCTTTCCTTTATCGCGAAGTTGCCGTCTGGTAAATGAACTTTTTGTGGGTGACTGATTAACTGCGCCATGTCAAAAATTAGTTTGGCAAATGAGTGGTTAATAGCTTTTTTTGCCTGCTTGCTGGGTTCTGTTGCTCTCATGAAATGAAACGTGAAATATAAGCACTGCTGCTAAAAGTAGCTATTTCTACCCAACTTCAAGAGGTTTGTGCTTCATCTTGATATTTTCTCAATCAGAATTCCAGGGGAAATTTTTATGTGATCATTACATATCTAAATGCTTGTTGAAATTCCGATTGCATCATAGACAAATATTAGAGCATAAAAAAAAGTCTTTGCATAACTGAATATATTGTATGTCTGTTTGTCAAACAGCTGTCAAACATTACAAATAGTAGCATTCATTATATTCTGCTAGTACAAATAATATTTTAGTTACCTTGGTTTTTGCTGAAAACCTTTGCCATAGAATAGCAGGAGACGGGCTATAAATTTATGGTAATGTTATTGGCATAGTAAAAATTCTTCTGTGCCAGTTAAAAATTCCTGTAAATGCAAATATTTTCTAGATTTGTTAATAAGCGAAATGGAGAAACAGCGATGGATGTATTCTGTCTTTCTTCCTGATGCTTTCCATAGCACTGCTTTAGTGATGTTATGTGTTAACTTTTGTGTATTTTACAAGAAATTGAAGTTGCCAAGTATCATGTTTTGCATAGTTTTATTTTTATAATCTCACGTTTCCACAAGTGGAATACTGAAATGTAGTGCAATAGAAATGCTGTTTGGTTGAGCTCCGTTTTTGGCTTTTCTCTCAGGAAATCTTTGTGAGGAGCTGAAGTGTTAGCATGAATTTGATAGTGTCAGGAATTCTTAAGGAAAATCATGCAATCAATTCATTCCATCTTTTTTCTTACAAATTACGGTTGAATTTAATCAAAATTGTAAATTTTTGTTGCTTCCTCTCCTCCAAACTCTAACCCTGGAACAAAGTAGATATTTATGCAGATCTCTTCAGTGTTAGATAGAGTGCTGTTTCCTTGTGGAGGTAGACTTTCATTTGTCCTGAAAAATATTAAATTTCTTTATTATTTACAAGTTGCAAATATTTAAAAGGACTACTTAATAACGAAACGACATAATGTTAGCCTGTTTTCTCTCTGATAAAACCTTCCCATTTTGTGCTCTATGCTGGTTCTTTTTAACATACCAGTAGTAAACACAGAAGGAACCTTATGCTTCTCTGAAACCAGCTAGCGCAGGTAAAAGGAGATGGCCTTTGACAGCAGTGAAGGTGTTGTCTTGTTTCCGGCTTAAGACTTAGTGAGGAAGGAACATAAAGCAAAAAAAAAATGCAGCTGGAAGTGCATTAGAATGATTCCTCCCCGCTCCCTGCCCCATAATGTTCTTTAATATGTGAAGCATATGGAAAAAGTGTGAATAGCTCTGTTGTTTGGTAACTTTTTTGTATTCTGTAGTCATTTAGTATTCAGTCCCAAGTACAGTCAGCTTCCCTTAAAGCTGCTGTACAAACCACAACAAAAAGTGTTTCTTGGCCACAAAGTCTACTTAAACTTGCTGTTCTTACTCAGTTGGGGAGGAAATCCCTGCAAAAGCTAAAGGATCTGCAAGTTGTATGTTTGACAATTTAATACTTGTATACCTTTATAATAAGTGGATCAAATACAGCACCTCCCTTACTTTTCATCTGCTTTTTATAAACTGCTTTTAGGGTGCCAGTGCTAGGAAAATAGCCTTTTCCAATATTTAATAAATACTACAGAGTTTTCACTCCTAAAAGAGCTGATCAATGAAAATTAGAGTAGAACTATAAAGAACACATAGTAAATAGCAGGTGGCTTCTGGGATCAGCGGTAGAACAGAGTAATTTTTCCTGTTATAGTAACATTTAACCATTTCTGGTGGATTTAATGAAAAAAGGTTTTTACTAACTAAATATTTGGTGTCTGGTGTATAAAGAAAAAGAGATTTGGGAGTGTGTGTGTGGTCTCTGCATGTTTCCCACTGAGTGGCATTTGTGCTTACTTTCTGAATCCTCACAACTTTCCAGCATGTCCTTCGTTTGTTTTTTTTATTTTCAGAGAAGTTAAGACTAGAATGAATAAGGGCAGTGTTTGCCAACTTACCCTCCTGGTCAGCATGGGAACGTGTTAGGTAGGCTTTTGGAAAACGCTGAATTGCAGTTGCACACTTGGTACCTGTTCACTAAAGACTCAAATGTGAATTCCAGCAAGTCAAAGAAAAGGCTTGTATTGTGTTTGGTGGGTCTTGGCTTGGACCTTAGATAGAAAATGCTCCTGCATTACAAGGAGAGCACCTTCCCTTCCACTGACTCATGAGTAGAAAACACTGAGCCATTATTAAATTGAACTGCAACCTTTGCTAGGACATATCACCAATCAGGAAAAAAAGTGGTATTCAATATTTGATTTAAGAGATAATAATGGCATTAATATAAAATCAAATTATTTTCTTTCTAAATTTGAAAAGTAGCTTTCCATAATGATGGTTGGTATTTTGGGTCATGTAACTGCAAATATTTTGACACAGGGATCCCTATTTGTAGAGTCCTCAGCACAAAAAGATTTCTAACCCATAAGTACATGAATACATTGCCACCGTGATAGTGAGTATTAACTAAACAGAACTGTGCAAAGAACTGAGTTGTTATGTTGATGTGGTTTTTGTGATTATTTTTGTTTTATTTGCTTAAGAAATATAGGTTAATTTCAATATTATGGATTGTTCCATCAGCAGCTGTCTTTGAAACTACAGGTTTTCATTTTTTATAATTTCTAGCATCCTTAAAAAAAGCCTGAGAAGTATTTATCTAGGATTAATGTGGTTGGGAGTAAAACTAATAATGGTGAGATGGGGTCTTAACTATAGTTCTAGAATTTTTTTTATTAAGAAAATTATTTGTAATGACTGCGTTTTAGTATTGTTTTGTTATTCAATGTTATTATTACCCCTAACTGATCATGTGATTTCTTTCTGCCCAGTCTTCAGGAGAAATCAGACTCTGTGGTTCAGTTGTGTAAGCTTCCCACAAAGTTAGTTCAGTCAACTAAATCAAGATAAAAAGTTACAGAAAGGTCAGGATTAAGTTAGGGGTTGCTAACCTGAATCGCTTTCCGAGCCTTTTTAAGCCCTTAGTGCTCCTTTTGTCTTTTGCTCACCTTCTGTCATATTGTCCTCCTGTTAGATCTTTATTTCAGTTGAAGGCACCTGGGCCACATCTTTCTTCTGACCCATACTTGGAGCCGGTTTCAAATGTGTTACTAAGGTCCCCTTTGTCCGTTCATGAGCTACATGTCCAGCACTCAGCAAAGCAGATCGGTGGCTCAGCGCTTGTGCCCTGTAGGGATGTTGGTTTAAAATACATGAATTTTAGAATGAGCATAAGGAAAGTTTGCTCGTCTCCCTCTCCATTTTCACTTTTATTTTTCTACTTCTCTTTCTGGGACAAACTTTAGAAGTTTTTACTTTTAATTTGTACCTACAAAGTACTCTGTTGCTAAAGTCATCTGCTGAGTTCCCTTCTCTTACAATCTAGGACCAGTTTGCAAGCCATTTGTATGTTTTAAAAAATGTCTTAGCTGAGGACTTTTCTCCCACCTGGGGCTTCATGTACAGTGCTGATGTTTGGTTTGGCAGTACGGTGATTTTGGAGTGAATCACCCAGTTTTCCTCACTTACTGAACATGAGTCTGAATAGGATTTCCTTTTGAGGAAAATGAACTGGAAACTCTATTTTGAGTGTGCACCAAATGCAGGGAAATATGGGTCTGAACCAAAGACTGGTGTTTCAGGTAGCTTTGAACCCTGTTGAAGCGAGGATGTTTGGTCCAAGAATGAGGCTAAATCTATTCTGCAAGAAAACCTCAAGTTATGTACACTGCAGAAACAATAGTGGAAAAACTCCAAGGTGCTACCTGTTCTGATGTAGTTAAATGAACCCTTCTGCAGCAAGACTATCTTTTGAGGTCCTTCCTTCCTTTGTAGAAGATTTAGGCCCTTTGGAAATTTCCATTCCCCTTCTCATACTGTATTTCAAACAAAGGAAACCATGGTGCATGATTCTGTAGTCTGAAATCTGGTTATTAGTAAGTTTGAAATACTTTTATTTTTTGAAATTGTGTTTTCAATTAGTTTGATTAGTATATAAAGCTCACTTATGGATCATGTGTCAATTCTTTCACCTACTGGTAATTTGAACAGAAAAACAAAGCTTCTGGTTTTCCATCATATTCAATGTGCTTTCAAGGTCTTCAACACTAAATTTCTGATATTGGAAAAGGATTAGTAGGTGATCCTTACAATATTCCTTATCAAAGTGCCCAACTATACTCACTGTATTTGTGATTTTGATGCCAAAGTGACATGAATTAGTAAAATTCCCGTTATCCAAGCAACAGAAAATCTAAATCAAGTCTTGGAGCATGTTCAGTGTGCCTAGTGAAATCACTATTTTTATCCCTGCCAAGTAGGTTTTACAGAATAATTAAGAGGCTGTGGCATGCAATACTTGTTGATGTCCATAGTATGAAATCCTAATATCAGCTTGGTTGTATAATAGCAAAATTCTTCTCCATGTCTTGTGCTGAGGTGTAGAGCGGGACTTGCCGAAGGAAAGAAAAGCCTCTTCCAGCAAGGAGAGATGCTGTCAATGAACAGTCCATTCTCTGTTTCCCCCCTGCCTTTAAACTCTTCTGTGCTACCCGCCATAATTTGGCCTGGGGTTGACTTGGGCAGGAGTGTTTGGACTAGTCTATGCGATGGAGTTTATCCTTACATTCATATAAATAAGGGGGGGGGGGGCTATAGAGTGACCTATTGCAATCTGTCTGGAACGACCGGCTGATCAGGTGTTAGGCTGTGCAGTGGTGGAGGGAATGAAATTCTTGAAACAAGGCTGTGCTGTGCTCTGTTACATTTTTTTGAGAAGTATCTAGAAAGAAGTGAGAATAGGTTGTCCTCCTGACATTATAAACAAAGAAGGTGAACCTATGATAGTAGCATTCCTCTTGAGGGAATTGAATCAAGCACCTGCTGTAGAAAGTGGAAACAAACATACTGCTTTGCTCAACCTCAGAGTTGTATTCAAAGTTTCCTATGCCTTATATTTTAACTTTTATGCGGGCTTAGTATATTTTAGATCAGAAGAAGGTATCTTTGGTGTGTGTTTAAATACAGGTGAACAAGTTTCTGTTTGTGGGTTGGTTTGGGGTTTTTTTAACATTAAACAAAGCCCTTTTCCCTGCCCAATACAGTCAAAATGGAATTTAAATTCTCCGAGAATTATAGTCTGTCTGTAAACTTTACTGTTGGACACATCACTTCAAAAGTAGCCATATGAAGAAAAATGGGTGATGCACTTATTGACAGAGAAAAGCCAATAAATCCAATCAGATTCAGGAAGCTGAGAAATATTTTAATAACTTTTTGACATTTTCGTGTAGTCCTTATTTACCTTATCAATAGTTATGGTGACATATGATTGTCAACTTTTTATATTAAACCAAACTAATAAATTAAACATGTTCTGTTTATACCTGATGAAAGCTGACATTTTGGAAAGGTGTTAAAATATACTGACAGGTCTTGTTCATAAACTCCTTTGGTATAAATATGTAGATGACATCTTTAGATAGTGTTTGTACATAGGCTGATAGGCAGGAAACGTTGACAACGTAACAAATGCAAATGTCAACCCCACAATTTAACCTTTCTGTGTAGGAAAAGATGTTAGTTTTAAGTTACATGTATCTTTTAACTTTATTTTCAAAGTTTTTTTTGAGCCTGTTATCATTGCTGTTTCATGTGCCAGGGAAAGTAACGCTGCAATAAGAAAGATTTACACTTAAGAGCTTTTCTCTGTGGTGTTCCTACTTAAATGACTACAGCTGAGAGGGTGTTTTTTCTTCTAATTCTTTTTATTTTTCATGTTCTCCTAGTACCTTCTGGATCTCGCTGCAATATCACCTGTTTGTTCGTGAATTGCCAATGGTTCAGGGCTTGTAAGTGTGACTCAAGGGCAGTAAACAAGTAAAACTATTTTAAAAACGTTAGAGCAGCTTATTGTAACAACAGACATACGGCCTTGGCTTTAACCCAGGTCAGGGTTGCTTTGTATGCAGAATATTTCTGACTTGACCCTGATCTCCTCTGCAGTGACGTAAATACACTGTGTTATCTGCTTCATTTTATTTCTGCATCCTCTGCAAGCTGTGCTTAATATCACATCTTGCAAAAGTTATGCCCAGTTTTGGGTGGTCAGGGCCCCGAGGACACCAGTAACCCTTAATGGCCCTGAGCAGCCCCCCCCATCCACCCATGGCCCAGGGCCCCATTTCAGAGCTGTTAGTCCCTGCTCCAAGGATGCTGTGAGATGCTGCTCTCCAGCTCCCCGTGGCCCTGCCTGGCCGTGGTCCTCACTGAGCTGGACCCTGGTAAAATGCTGGCTTGAACTTGCTGGTGTTGGGAGCTGGGCAGCTGTGCCAGATGTCCCAAGGGACCTCTAAGTTCCCTGTCCCCTACTTTTAGAATGGGAATGCCTATTTGATCCTGATAGGTATGAGCAGAATTCCCACTGAAGCCTGTAGCCCGTCTGAATTATGTCTCCCAATGTCTCATGTTAGTCTTGCGAGGGGCTTTTAAGAAGAAAAACTCGCTGCACTTTCACACTGTCCTCTTTCTGTCGCCCAGGCCTTTCATTCTGTTTTTTGGTGACCAATTTCACAACTAAGATGACCTTTTCCATAATGTTCTTGCTGCTTCTTCATGCAGGTCTTCCTTTATCACTGTTGAAAGTGCACTGGTAGATTGGAAATGCATTGGTAGATATTTCATGATATTTCACACAACTCTTGGGTTGGAATCTCCAAGAATAAGGGAGTGGTTTGAATATTGACTCTATAATAGCTAAGGATGTATCTGTGAATCTCATCAAGGAGAATCCACCCTTTCCTCACACCTTGTCGAATGTGCCATACTCTGCTTGTTGGCTAGAGAACTTCAGCAGAAGTTTGGGAAGGGGAGGTTGATGTTAATTGGTTTGTGACACTGGACTGGTGGAGTTAAAGCTGTTGCTGTTGTGGCATGAATTACAGTTTGCTCAATTTTAGTAGTGGTAGAGGAAGTTACTACTTTTGTTGTTTTTCCCTTGTAAATGAGTTAAAGGATGTTCACAGTCACAAACGGACCTCTGTTATAAATAAAAACAAAAATGTACTAACGGTTTTGGTGTTCTTAAAGTGCCTACAGAGGTAGTTAATGAAAGTCAAAGTAATGGGAGGTTGGTGCAGGCTTATAAAATTTAATAGAATTGGAAGGCTTCAGGTGTATAAAAATAACTCTTTTTTCCAGAATAATTAACTACTTTAACTTCGTATTGAATCAATCAGCGCAGTCCTATTTTGTATTGTGGAAACTTTGGTAGCACATTAATGAACACCAACCTTTTAAGCAGAAATATTTCTACAGTTAGACTGACCTATATATGATGTTTTACTTAAAAGTAGCTCTCAAGAGCATTTTTCAGTTGTATATTTTTTTATTTTTGTTAGTTAGATGGACAGATTTGGGATGTACATCTGTGATAGTGCAAAATTGACAGAAAACCCTCTGGTATTTGACTGTCCAAAGAACATGAAAGGTGTACTTTACTTTGCAACAATCATATTCTGTCAGATGGTTGCATTGACTTTCTGAAGCAGTTGGAGAAAATTGATAAGACTTAATGTAAATGAAACTGTTATATTTGATACTTACCTCATGTTACCTCCCTGTGATACCAAGCAGTTCCCGATCGTGCAGTAAGCGTGTTTTGCATGGTTCTTATTCCAAATCGTTCCCTGGGGAAATCACTGGAAGTTGTGGGACAAAGCTCTTTCATGTGCTGTTTAACCACCATTGACTTACTTTCCTGAGTTATCTAACTAGGTGGCTTCATTTAATCCACTTCCTTTATACAGACTATAAATTGCTGCCTTGTATGAGTAGAATTGACCATTTTTTTTCTGAAAAAAACCCCTACCTTTCATTTGTAAACCATTATTTGGGACCGTAGTTTTGAGATTGCCAACAACTCTGGCAGGGCCTGGGCAGCGTAGCTGCAGTGTACTTTTGGAAATTGCTGTTAATTAGCATTCTGGTTCTTCAGCTTTATTTAGCAGCTTTTCTGTTCAGTGTAATACCAGCTCTTTTTCTTCCCCTAGGTTTTTTTTGTTGTTGTGCATTTCCTGCTTAACAGAATGTTTGTTTAAGTAGATACGAGTGCAGTGAATTTCCTGAAAGTTACTCATTGGGGAAATTGAAATGAAATTTTAAAATATCATTAGGAATGCAAACAATAAATTCTTTCATTTGCTGTAGGCGTCTTTAGGTTGGAATGACTAGAAAAGGTTCTGGTTAATTAGAAGTAATTTGTTAGAAACCTGAATCCCTTTTTTTTATTTCCTAGATTAAAACTCAGTTCCCAGCTGGATGCTTATAAGTGCAGGAAATGTAATTGTGAGATGATTAATTGCAAAAAGATGGATAATTGGAGTTCATATGATATGTCAAATATGGCTAAACCGAAAGGTTTTCTGCATGTTGAAAGAGATTGGCTGAAGTCTAGATTGCAGAATATTGAACAGGAGTGTTTTTAGAGATTAATAATCACAGATTGTTGCAAAAGGACTGGGCAGAGCTTGGCTGTAAAGAGCTAACCCCTCCCAGCCCTTTCCTATTACTTCAGGTTTTAATTAGCATGGGTTTGATTTTGTCCTCTTCCTTTTATTGCTGTTATGTGAATTGGAGATTAGGAAGCACAGTAAACACCATACATCTAACACCAATGCTTAGAGACAAAGATATCTCCTCCTCTCCACCAGGAAAGACTCAGCCTACTGCAGGATAACAGCTGAACAGTCAGTCCTAGTGGACTTACGAATTTGAGTCTCTTGTGTTATTCCCTCCCCAGTGTCTTGCCTTGCAATCAAGCATGTTTTTTCCTATGGATTTTTTTTATGTTTGTAAAATTTGCTTTGAGTCCCTTTTTGCATTTTTCTTGTCTGCACTGTAATAATAATTTAAAAGGTGATACGCACAGTATAAACTGCATCAGTGGCATTTTGCTTTCATTATCCCTCATAGATGTTTAGCAAAACAGTGCCTGGTGTTTTAAATTACTTCTGCTTTACTTTAAAATGAGAACTTATGTTTGAATAGCCTATTGTTCTATTAGCTACTACAATGCACTTCAAACCACACAGTGTTATTCTATTCACTGTACTTTGGGATCATATAAAATATTTGTGTGTCTGCCCCCCCCAACTTCATATCTCGATAAAGAATTTCTAACCCTTGGAAATACTGCTTTACAAATTCAGCTAATGACCCAAATACAGCTTGTTTGTTGTGTATGAGTTGTATTAAAATAACGTACTGTATGTGTATTGTCATTAATGATATGCTCATTTTGATAATGGAGCTGCAGTCTTTTAGTATGTAGTCCTTGGGGAGATGCTACATTTTTTTAACTAAGTATTGTTCTGGCTCCTTTCCTTGATTGGCCCAGAAATAGCAATCAGCTGGGGAGCAGGATGACATGCCTCTTAGCGATCCCTTTTATCTTTGAGATGAGTATCAACATTGTATGCTTCCTAATGGAAGTGTAATTTAATGAAATCTATTGGGTAAACATACTTCAGATGTTCAAAGGAGGTGACAAAATTTTTGCTGGCAGCCAGGACCTGGCTGGTTTCCAGCTTGCCTTTAGCTGCTATGCATATAGCATTGAGAGAGGCACTTAAAATAGGAACACAAAGTATTGTTTCTATTGTGTTTTGGGTTGTGGATTTTTTTTCCCCTCTGTTTTATTTTCCAGTTTTATTTTTGTGGTATTTGTACTAGTGTCCTCTGACTTCTAGGCTTTCCTAGTGAAATGCTGTGTGAGGTCAGGTTTCCCCGCTCCCCCCAAAACGTTGAGAACAGTGTTAAACTCTGAAGAGATCATTGGCAGAAAACGTGCTGCATATTGGAGAAAGGGTGCATGGAGGCGAGTAATCGAGACTGCCATTAGTCCGTAGCTCTGTGAAAGAGTAAATTCCTCTGTAGACTGATAAAATTAAACATCCTGTTTTAAAGATTGTGGCAGAGCACTTTTGTTTTATCAATAATAATTGCTGATGCAGAGCTGTCCTTTATGAGGGTTTATAACAGATGGCTGGGAGTGGAAGGAAAGCTGCTCAGACTTCCACCTCCTCAGCTAGAAACAAGATTGCTAAAAGGAGACAGTTGTCCCTCTTACCAGTGCTCCCTCCTCATTATAGAGCATAGTGATTCCACCCCCTACACCTTGTGGGAGCAAATGTGGCAAAAAGACTGGAAGATTATGTCAGCAGTGTTGTGCCTTTAAGTGGATGTTTAACTGGACTGCTGATGGATCTTATTGCTTAGAACTTAATGGTTTGGTAAACTGTAGGAAAGTGTTTGAGAGGAAATACATTAGCATTTGGACACATTTGAATGTAATCAATGTGTCTTTGGAACATGGGGTTTTTCTTCTTTACATGTGAGGTCTAGGGCGAGTAGTTTTTCTTTGAAGACTTCCACAGTGGGCAGAATTGGGGGATGAAGAACATGCCCAGAAAAAGAAAAGTGCGTCATCTGCCTTTTGCTGTTCTTTCAGGTACTGGTGGCTAAATCAGAACTTTTCATTGTGCTCACTTTATTTCCTGCTTGATCCCATAAAGAAGTCTCATTCCCAAGCTTACGTTGTCACTCTCCTAGGCATGTGTGGCACGATATATTTGATCATTGTAGTTTTACTGTGGTAACAAGTGAGTTTTTGGACTGGAGGAAGTCATGGTCTGCCAATAGGGAACTTGGTCCAAATGTTCCAACTTTGGGTACAAAGCCAAGGGTTAAAACAACAGACTCTTTCTGTAGTGTTGTTAAGCTTGTGTTCCATGTGGGGACAGTAGCTAAGGATCAAAATGAAGAAAGATGTAAAATGGGGTGAAATTTGTTGCTTGTTTGCAAATAATGGAACAATATGTGAAAGGTTGAGGAAGAAAATTCAGGATATGTCAATGTACCTGCTATTTCTATAACTGTAGGCTGTAATGATGATACAAAATAAATTATAATTGTATTGAACTGCCTTCATTCAAAGTGTCTTTGATTCCTCAGCCAAACTGCCTATTACTTTAATGCTTACTGTATTTTGCAAACTTTCTAATGACGCTCAAAGTTTGTGCAAGACCAAGGTATGTACTTGTTTATGTGTGTGTGGATGCACATACAATGTTGTGCTGTATAAAGAATACGCTGATGGCAGCTTAGCTTGTGGCAGCTGTGGGATTGTTAAAACTATATATAATTTAAGGCTATTTAATATATAAATACATTTTATTTAATTTTGTCCTTGCGTTGCTTCTAGAGACTGGTGAGGAGAGGCAGGAAATGGACAAAATTACAGGCAGCAGCAAAGTTTATGACTTTATATGTTGTGAACCCAAAATAATTAGAAGTTTAACCAGGCTTTCAACTCAACAAAACTAATTCAGCAATGGCTCAGACAAAAATATTTTTAAAAATAAAAAGTTTTGTAAAATGGTGAAATGTCCTGGCTTTAGATCTGCTTCTTTGAAACTATCCTTCATGTGAAGCCCTCCTTTAAAGCGAAGGGTTACTCTACACCTTTTGTGCACCACTTAGCATTGTAAATTGGTATCTCAGTGACTGCTTCAATGAAAAAACCTTGAAGTAATATCTTAGTATCATAACATAATTTTTTTGTTCTGTAATGCGGTGTTTAGGTACAAATAAATGCAGTGGTATAGCATTTGGAGTGGTTGTTTGGTACATTCTATGTGGATGTGCATGCAGCTTTTAAAGTCAAGTTTCAGGAAAACCATGCTACAACTTGAGTATAGAAATAGCAAATCTGCAGTGATGTGATTGTACATACTTTATCTGTTCCATTGTGAAATTAGGCTTGAAGGAAGCCATCTTTTAGTTTGGTTCCCCTTCACCTGATTATCACTTGAGAGTGCAAGGGAAGTGAACTGCTGTAGGTTGGTGAGATAGTATTATCTTCATATTTCCTCTTTGCATTTAGGGGAAGGTGTTGACTTAAAGCTTTTTTTCATCTTGATATTTTTCTGAATTTCTCTCCTACCAAGGACATAATTAGATGGTAGTCTGCTTTCTCTATCTTTTTTTCCTTCATTTTATTCCTCCTGATCTGTTTCCTCCCTTGTGGCAGTCTGTGCTGCAACTGCTTCATGCCCCAGTGCAGAAGATTAAGCTGCTTCTGAGGCCACCATCAAAAGCTGCTTTTTCTCTAGGTCTATAGGAAGATGCAGAAGCATTACCTCTGACTACTGCCATTGCCATCGTCATCATCTTTTTTTCCCCATTGTCAAGTCATCGTTTATAGCTGCTGTAAGCTTTTACCTGTGGAAGCTTAAAAGATATAGGTTGAGATTTTTTTCAGAAAGGACCCTGCAGAAGTCAGTGCTCAATCCTCAATGACTTTCAGAGCTGAGCAGCTTAGACGTCTTAAAAATTCTAGTCTTATGTCTTTTCAGGTGGGATTTTCAGATTCTCATGAGTAACCTGTAAAAGGAAGATATGTTGAAACCTGTACCTCATTTCATGGTTCAGGAGGGCTTGTTTTTTTTCAGATTATATAAGTGCTTTTGAAATTTCATCCTTTGATGAGACCTTGTCTCAAGAATCACGTTTCAGTCTTAGCAAGGTAGTGTTTCAACAGCTGTGAATTCAGAAAGAATCACTTGCCATGTGGAGAACTTCATTGACATATTTTCTTTCATGTGAAATTCCAGTATGATTGAGCAACCAATATATCCAGAGCAATTTTGGGTTGGTGAGCCTGCCAGCTAAAGTAATAAAACTAGAAACTTATAGCAGAGCTAATCCTTAAGTTGTTGGAGAAAGGGGCAGAAGTTACCTCAAAGATTTTGAAGTGTTGGATGTTTCAAAGAATGAGAAATGCAAGAAAGTCTGTAGTATTACCTTGAGAAAGTTGTCTTTGGGAAGTGGTCATCTTTTTCTGGGGCATGATTCAAGATGACTCTGCAATCTGGGAAGCTGTTTGTCCTTACACAATTCTTACTGGAAAAAAAACCCAGCACCAAAGACCCACCTTTTATTCCATCTTTAGTAAAAGGAATTAATTTTCCTATTTAAAAATTACATGGGTTAGATGGATGACAAGATTGAAGTGGAACTGAAATTATAGCCAAGGGAAAGATACCATTGTAGAACATTAACATTGACAATAATCTTACAGATACTGCAGGTGATTCAGTCAGTGAAGTTCTTGTAAAATTTTCCTATAAGAATGTATTGATAAAGTTGAGAGAGCTGGGATATCTCAGAAAATCAAAACAGTAGTACGTCACATTTGAAACCTCTATCAAATGTTTGACACAATAGTCAGAACCGTACTTACTGCCATAAGAATGGCCTTAAGTATTAGGTTGGACCAAACCCCCATATAGCCTCATGTTGTTTCTCTGTAAGTTAGAGATCACTGGAGAAGAGCACAAAGGTAAGGCAGCTGTTTGTTGGTGCTATCAGTACACTCTTCCAGCCTTTTCTATCGTGACTGAAAGATTCCTGAGTTAGAAGTGGTGTCTCCAACCTAGGGCTGTATCACTAGAACAGAATTAGTTATCGGGTTGTGGCTCAGGAATTAAAGATCAGAGGAAGAAAAAACATCAGAGGAGAACTTCTGCAGAGAGTGAGTCAGCTGTGTTTTTACCCAGCCTCAGAAAATGCTGTGAACACAGAAGCAGGATGCAAATGTGTAAGTGGTATTTTTTTTTTCTCATTTTCCCATGAATGTTTTGCTTGAGGGTGGCTGAGTCTGTTATGGTCATTGCTCCAAGGGAGTGAAAGTGTAAGATCTGAACTGAAGACCTGTGGTGGCAAAAAGTATCGGGGCTGGGTCTGAAGGTCGGAGAAGGGGGTGGTTCCACCATGAGCAGCCTCATGCTTTGGACCTGTTCCCAGACTCCCTGTCAAGTGTCCAAAAAACTGGCTGGATGGCAGAGCCCAGAGAGTTGTGGTGAATAGAGTTAAATCCAGGTGGCAGCCAGTCACAAGCGGTGTTCCTCAGGGCTCGGTTCTGGGGCCGGTCTTCTTCAATATCTTTATTGATGATCTGGTTAAGGGGATCAAGTGCTCCATCAGTAAGTTTGTAGATGACACTAAGTTGGGCTGGAGTGTTGATCTGCTGGAGGGTAGGAGGGCTCTGCAGAGGGATCTGGACAGGCTGGATTGATGGTCTGAGGTCAACTGTATGAGGTTTAATAAGGCCAAGTGCCGGGTCCTGCACTTGGGTCACGACAACCCCATGCAACGCTACAGGCTTGGGGAGGAGTGGCTGGAGAGCTGTCTGGTGGAAAAGGAGCTGGGGTGCTGGTTGACGGATGGCTGAACATGAGTTGTCAGTGTGCCCAGGTGGCCAAGGCGGCCAACAGTATCCTGGCCTGGATCAGAACTAGTGTGGCCAGCAGGAGTAGGGAAGTGATTGTGCCCCTGTACTCGGCACTGGTGAGGCTGCACCTCGAATACTGTGTTGAATTTTGGGGCCCTCGCTACAAGAAGGATGCTGAGGTGCTTGAACGTGTCCAAAGAAGGGCAATGAAGCTGGTGAGGGGTCTGGAGCACAAGTCTTATGAGGAGTGGCTGAGGGAACTGGGGTTGTTCAGTCTGGAGAAGAGGAGGCTGAGGGGAGACAGTATCAGTCTCTACAACTACTTGAAAGGGGGTTGTGGTGACATGGGTGTTGGTCTTTTCTCCCAACTAAGTAGTGATAGGACGAGAGGAAATGGCCTCAAGTTACGCCAGGGGAGGTTTAGATTGGATATTAGGAAAAATTTCTTCACCAAGAGAGTGGTCAGGCATTGGAACAGGCTGCCCAGGGAGGTGGTGGAGTCACCATCTCTGGAAGTGTTCAAAAAACATGTGGACGTGGCACTTTGGGACGTGGTTTAGTGGGCATGCTGGTGTTGGGTTGATGGTTGGGCTTGATGATCTTGAACATCCTTTCCAACCTTAATGATTCTGTGATTCTGTGAAGCTTAACAAGGAGCAGGGGTGCAGAGTGCCTGGAAACTGACTGCAGCAAGACAGACTGTAATTTTGGTTCATACTAAGACTCCTTCACTTTGTTTAATTTGTTTCATCCTATGTACTTGGACTATTATTCTGTGGGTAGAAGGAGGTGCTTTTCTAGTAAGGTTAGTAGTAAAGCTTCCTGTCCAGTAAGTTATCAAGGTTCTGAAGTTATATAGTGTTTTCTGCATTGCATGGATTTTTTTATGGCTTAAGGCTATTATCTACTTAGATTTGAGCAGATCTTTGGAATTATACAAATTAGAATATCTGTATCTAAAGTGGATGTTTTAGGAAATACTTCATTATGCTTGTAACTTGCACTTCTGTTTACTCTGCAAGTGTGTGGGTTTTCTATGCATGAGTGCCGTTTATTCTATGTCTGGATAAACTTTTCATTTTGGGCTCTAAAATATCAGATGTAGGACTTCCATAAAGATGGTAAGAAGTGCAATTAATCATTTATCTGCTAGGTGTCAGCAAAGGTTCTCTTTAAGGTAAATAAATTGAAAATTGTATGCATTTATACACTAGATCTTGAGGCTGTGTGGCTCAAATCTGTCTGGAGGCTGAAGAGGAATTTCTAAGGATATATTCAGGGAAATAAATACTACTCAGTGTCTAGTAGATACAGCTGCGCTTCATACCCTTCATTTAATTACTTCATTGCATTTTTCTTGATGTATGCAACTTTGAACCTCTCTTTAATTAAGCAAAATTAACAGGCTTACTGTGTATGGAGAAGATTTCATAGACTTCCATTCAGCAAAGGTTTTTCAAAAAAATAAGTTATTGTCACATAAGAGAGAATACACATTCATAGTTTAGTTCAAAAATCGGTAATAAAGGGTAGGAAGAAATGGACAGTTTTCACAGTGGAGGAAACTCATCAGTCATGTCCCACAACTTCCTAGTTCTGTTGTTCAACATATTTATAGATGGTCTTAATACAAAGAGGAAAGAGTTGACAAAGTTACTAGTGATAGTAAAATACGCAAGGTAGTAAAAGGGAAAGCTAAATTAGTTATTTCCAAAGTATCTTCAGGTACTGAGTGATGGAGCATTAAACTCACAGATGAATCTCATTGTTGATGATTATAAATATAAACAATTCTAATTTTATATTCCCAATGATGAGGAAGTGTCATTGTTTGGTAAAAATATAAAGTCCAAACTCAATAGTGGCCAGGAAAGAAATACTTTAGGAATTACTTGGAAAAGAATAGCGATTGAGACAAATCATCCCTCTACCTACATACATTTATGACTCTTCAGTGCTTTGTGTGATTATGACTCCCTGTTCCCCAAAGTGCAGTAGAACTAGAACATAGTTCTACTACTGATCATGAAAGCTCTGGAGCAGCTGAATGTGAGGAGCTGGGTAATGGACAGAAATTCTTCAGCTAGGAAAAGAGGGAAGGGATATATAAACCAAGCGGCATATAGAGAAGGTCAGGGTCAAGCAGTTATTCACCATTGCTCATAATAGGCATCAGGTGGCATCAAATTAATTTACTGAATAAGAGATTAAAAAGCAAGAGAGAATTTTTCCATACAAGGCATTATTAAACCATGGAAGTCATTGCTACAGAATACTGTGGAAGCTAGAAGATTACTTAGTTTCAAGAAACATTTACAAATTCAAGGAAGAAATACCTTTGGCCTTCTTAAAACAGAAGAGAGCGAGCATCAAAGTTGAGAAGTGCCTGACCTGACTCACCAGAAGGTGAGCGAGTAGAGTATACCAGACAGAGGTCATGCACTTTTACTCCTTCTCTGAGCATCTAATATTGGTTCTTATTGGATAATGCACGTTAGACTTGATAGATCTCTGATCTGAAATAGTGTGGCCAGTCAGGCATATAAATTGTATTTTTTCCTGACTACATGTGACATACAAGAGGATGCAGTCACTTTTACAGGATTTTATCCAGGTTAGATATAAACAGCATAAGTGTCTGGACTTTCTGGCTCCAGGAATGGTGAATTTTTTGCTTGTCTTAGTAGTGGTCATTATTCCAAACTAAAAAATTGGGGCCAGAGCAGGCATGTGTTGGGTTGTTTGGGTCAATAGGTCAATATATCTAGCTTCAGTCTATGCAGAAAATAAATAAGACTTCCTTTGTTCTGGAGTGATTGCTAGTTCTGGAAATAGTATAACTTCAATGGGGAAAACACTGCAAATACTTATTTGGGAATATAAACAAATTTCATCTGTTTCCACGCCTCTGTCTTATTCACTTTATAGGAATATTCTTGAGAAAAGCTCTGTAAATGGAAATATTTTAAACTTTGTACACTTTGCATTTATATGCCTACTTAAGATAATGCAAATATTAGGCTGTACTTTTATGTGGTATTGGTTATACATAACTCATCCAGCTGGAGACCAGAATGTTACCATACCACCTTTGTTTTTAAAATGTACCAGTTAAAATATATACAACAACAAACTAACAAACTATCTGGAAGTGAAAAGGTCGTGTTGAAAGACTTCCTCTGGAATTTTTTTTTAACCAGTTTGCAGAAGTTTTAACAGAAAACCCCAATTAAAGAAATAGATACACACTTCTTATGCCTTGTATAAAGTGTCATGTTTTGTCATTAAATATTATATACAAATCGAGTATTCATACTACCCATTGTGGTAGTAATCACTGCTGTTCTTTACTTACATCTAAGTTTTCCAAAAGTGCTGTTAGAAGTGCAACTTTTTTTTTGTCTGAAGTAGTATTTATTATTGAGTGTGACAGTTCACTCAGACTGGTAAATTTTTTGACATAATTATGTAACTGCACAGTAAGCCTAGTGTTTTCCCCTTAGCTCTTGTTATTAATGAGAAACAGTGTTTTCTAGTATTACTGTGTTACTTGTAATACAGTAAAGCTCAAATAACTCCCTCAGGCTCGGTGGCCACACTGTGGCAGATTCTTTAAAGTCAGAAGGATGTCCTCTCTGCACAAAGAACTTAAATATCTGACCTTTGCGTTGGCTTTGCTAATGAAGAATATACCCACTTTGGTGGTATCAGGTTTATGCAATAACACAATTGTTTTACTTGTTTTAAAATAAGTCAGTATTTTATTTTCCTTTGTTATGCTCTTAATAATTAAATTTAAAACTTTAAAACGGGAGTACTTGATCTTCAGACTTTCAGCTGTGTTCCTCTATTAATTGCTGTGTCAAAGAGCGTATTGATGCAGCCACATAGCTGGTGTTCATATATTCTCTGCTCATTCAATAGCAAAATATGATAGGAATGCTGTCACTGTGCAGTGAGAAAAGTTTGATATTTTCCCCAAATCAAGTCTCATTAGGAAGTACTTCAGCCAGTGAGATTTGAAGGGGTTTGTTTTGTTAAGTTCTATCATGCCAGGGAAGTCGCTTTCTTACATTTTGTGTTTAAAAAATAATCAATTGGTGGATCTCTTCCCATCTCCCTCATAAGCTTGTTCACCAAAGGATTTCCTCCCATGCTAATTTTCCGAAATTCAAGTTGAAAGATGCAGATAGATCTTGTTTACCTATGCTTCAGCTTCTGAATTCCACATAAAAGGGTCATAGTCCAACAAAGAAGGTATTAGAACTTAAGATCTCAGCAGAACAGTATTTTTCCCACTATACGAGGAAAAGACAATGACCACAGGAAGCAGGTAGCTATTGAATAACTTTTATCAATATACTTTATATATTCTTCCACAGCTTATCATCTAAAGGCATATTAGTTGTAGCTTTTTTAAAATTCATGTCTTGATTGCAAATCAGGCATGTATTGATTGAATAGCAAATAATTACCTTCACCAGAACAATTATGAACCCATTTTGTAACAACATGAAAAAAATTTTGCACTGCCAAAGGTCTTATTTCATATCACAGGAAATAATGAAATTGTCATTCAAATTTCAGTAGTTTTGCTTTTTTTCAACTGCCATTTACTAAGCAGGACATAAGTATGTATCTGTGCAGGTGTATTGCCTGTATTATGTACGTTATCTTTCATTTTGCTGCTTAAATACATAGTTCCCTTCCTAGACTTGTTCTCTGATATGGTCATACAGAGAGCTGACTCGCTAATACAAGCAGGGGCAAGGGCTAGCATCACATCTGTCTGCTGGCCATCATGCTCATTTCTCAAAATGTATGTAGGATTAGGAGAGCAAGGGGAAAGAGGGGAACAGTGGAGAAGGCAGTCTTACATTTACGCTTACTCCTGTAAGATATGGAATGTGACCATTAAAACTTTAGACTAATCATCATAACATTCAACAAAAAAGATCTTGATTGTGTGGTCTTAAGGCCAAGGCTAAGATGCTGAGTGTCTCTAACTGCTCAAGGCTCAATGAAACCTGTTTATCATCTCTATATATTTTTAAAAGTAAATTTGAAAGTGACATAGCTGCTGTGTATTTTCTACAAAGCTAGGTTGTCACCATTTTTGTTACTATTAATTACTCGACTAATGCCTTATATTTATGCCATTTATATGCAAATTATTTAATTAAGGTAGAGGTTGAGCTACGGGCCCTCGGTGTTCCACTGCTCTTTCTTTTGTTCTGGTTCCTCAAACTGAAACAATTCCAGGTGGTGAACACATAGTCAAGGTCTTCTTTCATGCCCCATACCAAAGGAATGACATGTTATGTACTGTTAGCATTTATAAACCTGGAAGTACAAGTTGGAGTGCCAGTGACCTTCCAGCACAACGTCTCATTCTGTATAACTCAAAAATGAAAAAGAAGAATCATGGGTTATGTTGTAAGGATTGAAGATGCTGTTCTGGGGTTGAATAACTCATAGAAAGAATTAATGGCATTATTTTATAAAGACTTCCTTTTCCATGTGCCTGTAAGGTCATCTGTATCTTAATGTGCTTTAAAAAAATTAGTGGTAATATTTTGGTGTGATGAAGATCTGTTTTGTTTTCTGTGAGAAGTCTCTAGACTTAGAAATATTTTGAATAAAATGTGGCAATGGGACAACTGAAATTTATTTGAATGTCTTGATAAGTTTGGAAGCTTGCACTAAAAGATGCATCAGGTGATTGAAAAGAAAAACCTGATTCAGAAGCATAGGAAAAGGTAGATGCTGGTCTCTAGTCCAAATGTAGTGGAAGTGTGGAAAAAACCTCTTGGGATTTCAGACCCATAACCAAGGTACATTGTGAGAAGAGAACTCTCTGTCTTTAAAAAGGGCACACTATATTGATCAGGATTTCTATCTTTTGAGCTAATAGAAGACAACACCACATGCTTACGCAGAAGGACCAGCCTTATCAGAGTACTACCCTTTGAGAGTCAGCCAGGTGATCTGGCATGTCATTTTTTTAAGGACTGAGGAATCTATGAATCCGAGAGATAACCACTGAAAGATGCTGAATGCACATGAGTGAATTGCAAACATTATCTGAGGAGCTCTTGGGGGAAGAAGCAACAAGTAACTTCTTTGAAGAAATTCTCAATTGCATGGTGCAAACTGAATCAAACTGATGCCGATTTGCAGTTCCTTACTTTGCTTTCGTGATGCTTTGGTTTAAAAACGGGGTAAGAAGCTCACGCAGCCAGTATACAAAGGAGACTTATATGTTGATATAAAACAATTTGTTTCAAAAATTTCTTCCTGTTGGCAAACATGCAGAGGTCAGTTTATATATTCTTATCACTCTTGAGGGTTTTAACTCCTTGACCATGTTGAAATAGCTTAGGGGCCGTGTGGTTTCTTTCTTTTTAAGAAAATAATGCTGCAGACATTGCGACATAGAAATCAGACGTTTCATTGCTTCCCTTACTGCTAATGAAGCAATGGAGATATCAGACATAGAGTTCAAGATGATTTTTGCAAACAACATTTTCTTGAAACTTTTGTCTTTTTAATGTCCAGTGTATTTACAATTTTGGATATATCACTGAGAGAATAATTTTCTCATTAAAATTTCTTTGGGAAGTCTTAAAATGAGTGGAGGGAGGTAGTTTGTAATAGGTTCTGACCCTATAGCTTTGAAAACAGATAATGGAATGGCCCAACACAAATTAACTGCTTGCAGTTTTACTTTTCTAGTATTACTTGTTTACTAAGACTGTATTAGAACGGCTTTTTCTATAAATTTTGCCAGGAGATTACTTTCAAGTAGATAAATACTGCTTTACTTTTGAATTGATTTTTTACACTCTTTCCATCAGTGTAGTTACTGGTGAGGTTTTGCTGGGTTTTTTTTCATCAGGGTGGTGGTGTTTCTATATCATTTTATCTCTGTTAGTGCTCAATTTTACATTATTATTTCATTTTGCTTTTTTGGCATCATAGTAATTTCTAAGGTAAGAAATTATAGAGTCACGAAGACAAGATTTCAGCTTTTTTGATTTGTCAGGGAAGGAGGTGGAATATAAGTGAACAAGCTGAGTTTTTTAACTGAGTTTAAAAAAACATCCCTGATATAAAAACAAAAGAATATTGCAAAGAGCAGAAAAAAGAAACAGAAGAAATTATTTAGACAAATTTCATTCCGGTTAGTGTGTAGATGAAAGTTTCTTTTTTAAGTGCTATAATCCATAAAAGAAAAATAACTCCTAGTTCAAATGCTAAGGTCTATGTAGTGTACTACCAAGTTTCAGAGGGAAGGTGTTTTCAAGGTCTTTTCATGAATGGTGTGTTATGGAATGGGGTCACTCGAAAAGGAATAATTACAGAGTGATCAGAAGATTTCTTTGAAAAGATTGTGCTAGACCTTCTGTGTGGTTTGGAAGAACAGAAATCAGTTTTGCTCCTAGGGTGGGCTAACAAAATGTATTGTGTTTTTGCAGCCACTTCTATCTTTGCCCCAAAAGATGCATGCATCACCTCGGCAGTGCACTCAGCCTCTGTAAGGTCATTGCCTAGAAACCCGATCTTGGAGTTGTTAGAAGTGTAGCATACTGCTGCACCGTTTGACCGATTGCAAAAGTTTAGTTTTGAACTTTAATGAGTCTTTGCTCATCTGCTGTCTTAGCACTACCAGTTGTTAAATAATTAATTCCTCTTTGACTGTACCTCCTTATGTGCTTTTATAAACTTGTTTGTATTATTTTGTGTCATACTTTATTTGTACTCAGCCTCTTCTTTCTGTTTCAGACCGTGGAGTTACCAGAAAGAATTAATTTGTGGAATACTTTTTCACCCTTTGTATAGCGTTCATACTGACGATCTGTGATCTACAGTAGTTCTTATTTATTTGGAGTATAGTAATTTGTTTCTGTCATCACAAGGGCTGGTTTGTTGTTTTAAATTGCTAACTTCTGTTTTTATTGGCATGCTCCCCAATACAAATTGAACATCCAACAAAAATCTGTTTATATGACAGTCCAGTAGAGATAGGTGCTCTGTGCTGCCTAATAGTATGATTTGAGGTCCCCAAGAAAAAAGTGGACTGAATGCCAAGATTTCAATAGAGCTTGTTTGTGCAGATAACAGAGGTAATCCATATTCCTCAGGTCTGGAAATCAAACAGGAAAAAAAGAAATATGTATGCACACCATTATCTTTGAGATAGTGGACTGGTCATTTCTTCTTAATTACAATGGGGACCATCTAACCCCTGAGAACGATGGAAAGCTGACACCAGGGTTGTTCCTATATGAAATCAGAGCGATTAGAAGGTTCTTAGAATGCTTCTTCCTCCTTAGCAGATAGTGCCTAAATAAATTATTCAGTGGATCTGGTTTGTGAGACACTGGCAATTTCTGCTCTTACAAATTTTTTTTCTGTTTAGAACTGAACTCAGGTTATTATAGATCTGAAAGTTGATCCATAATACAGTGGAACAGGAAATCCAGCCACTAGGTCGTGACTGTGTTTTCCAGGCTGATACATGTATTATCATCCTCAGTGGCCATCTATGAAAATATTGTTTAGGAAAACACATGCTGGTTACTAATGACCCTCTGCAGTGGTTCTTCCAGGATAAAGTAAGATACTGAAATATACTTTTTTCAATTAGATTGTTAGATCAGTAATGTGAAATCCAAACTAGGAATCCTAGTGGTCTAGCAAACACTTTTTGATAAAATAGTTTTTAAGGTGCAATATTTCATCCCTAGATAAAAATATTCCCCAAGTCAACTGTATGCAGCTATGCATCCCATTTTTGCTGCTTAACTGTGGAATCTCTTATGTTTCGGAGTTAACGCTCGAGTATCACTCTTCTGGTTTACTGCAGGACAAATTTTTCCCAGGTTTTTCCAAGCCGTGAATTCTAGTCTTGAAGACTTCTTGCTAGTTGAAATGTGTTACTCCAAGGGCAACTTGTATATACTTTGATACTTGGAAATTCTCAGGATATCTTTGAGTATGAAATCATTGTCACTTTGTATGAGGATATTTTAATACACAAATGTACTAGTTAATTCCTTATCCATTTACTTATAAGCATCTCCTGAAAGACCCCAATTCTTGCTTATTTCTCTCATATCTGTGGATTAACTGGTCTGTTAATTCAAATTCTGTGATCATACATTTTTTATGCCTTGAAAAATCTAGGTAAATAAAAAAATAAAATCGTAGATGGTTCATCATACAGTGTGTTCAAGATCAGCTGGAGCCATATTTTGCCTGTTTTCTTGATCTTTCAGACAGAAATACATCTTACCTGTTGAGTTCTTCCTTACCTTTTATTGAACTTTCTCCATCTCTTTTGCAGAAAGGTTATAACAAAATACTTCCAGCATGCAAACTGATGTTCAATAAATTTTTAAAACAAGAGTATGTTGATATATTTTTATCATCCTGCTGCCAATAAATGCCCATTTGGGCAACAATTCTTCTAATGTTTTAGGTCATGTATTGTCTGGTATACGCATCTCTTTTTAGGGGGAAAAAAGTATATGCTGTCACCCAACAATCACCTAAACTTTTTCCCTAGGGCCACTGCTTCAGAAGTCTTTGAAACTGTTGTGATCCTGTTTTAATGGTTGCCCTTCTCCTATAGAACCATAAAGGTGCCTGTAGTAACAGTGAACAATGACAATGCACAAATGACAGCAGGGGCTCTTCAAGATGACAGCTCTTGTTTGTTGTAAGGCATATGATCCTGTTTGGGACTTGAGAGAGAGGGAGGTTAGGAGAGGACCCAAATATCTGAGCAGAGGGAGGAAACCAGTAGGGAATGGCAAAATGAGTGGTGGGACAGGGAAAAAAATACAATGCTTCATCAAACTTTGTGATAGAAAGAGGTAAGTATGGTCGCACTGGAGAAAGCATGTGATAAATTGGGGTAAGAAGGTACAAACTTTGAAAGGTGGAAGGTGGATGAATGATAGAGAGAGGGAAAAAACAGCAGGTACATTAACTGAGAGTTTAGTAGGATGGTTGCTGTCACTCTCTGTATCTTTGTCTGAGCTTATTTTTAGGTTGAAATTTTAACCCGAGATTATTACATAATTTGTGTCTGTCCTTGAATGCTTAGGAATTAAAAATCCAGATATGTGTTACACCCGTGGATTTTCTTTCCTTCCATTCCTTATATTCTTTCTGGGTTCGTTTTGCATGTCAGGTTTGTGACTTGGAGTTGGAATTATTATGTTTGCCATATGCTATCAAACTTTGTTTTTCTTTGTATCAGATCATCTTTATTTGATGCTAACAGCTTTGTTATACCAGGAGTTTCTAAACTGTGCCATACAAGAACAGCTGGTGGGGTGGAGGCACAGATGTTTGGTCAAATGGTACTGGGCCTTTCTTACACTTCAAAGGAGCTGAGCAGAGATGTAATATGACTATAGAGTATAGTTCTATTTTTCTAATCTGAGTAATTTGAATATTTGCCATAGTTTATTAAAAGATTGGGAGAGCAAATGACCTGTGTGAGCAGAAATTAGAAAGAGATTTAGTAGATAATCTTTCTCTTACTGTGGAGTTTACCCTGTAAAGCTGAGAACCTCTGTATTAGATTCATATTGCCAATATGTGCCCCATGGAAGAGATGTTACAACATTCTGTGATATAAATTAATTGCTTTTGATGTTTTAATTGTTACCTTCTTACTTTGGAGCTTCACTTCAGTTTTGTTCAAATGAAAAGTGCGGTAACTTTTGAATTTAATCTTTGTCCTGATATTGAAATCTGAAGATCTTTCTTCTTGTGCAGTTGTGTTGTGTTCAGTTGCTATTTAAATAAAAGAAGTATTATGTAAGCAGTAACCATCAAGGTTTATTAAGTATGAAGATCTTAGATGTACCTTAAACTCCTGAACTGCTGATCATCAGAAACTGGCAGCGTCTGCTGAAATGAGAATCATTCCGTCCCTGCTCTGTTCCTTAAGATTTCCCCTTGTTATCTGTTAATGGCCACTATAGGAGCCAGTACAAGTTCTGGACTAATTGAAGCTTTGACTGATCTGGCAGTCTTTATGCAGTCTTACATAAAGTGAGGTTTTCCTTAAGGTTCACACTACGTTGTCTTGACAGTGAAAATCTAGGCAGCTATAAACAAGATCAATAGAAATGTGTACGCATTGTTGGTGACAACATAGGAACAGGGACAAAACAGAAATACTCGGTGAATTTTTTTTTAGTTTGGACATCAATATTTACTGGGAAATGAGCTACTGCCTGTATCAGTGTTTCTCGTTATTCTTTTTTTGTATGTTGGTCCGCTTAGAGGCAGAATTTTTGACTATGCTACAGGTAAGGGGAAGAATAACAAGTTAGAGCTGAAGCCTGTCTATCAGAAAGACACCTTAAATGCCAAATATTTTGTTAATACCAGTATTTTGTATAAATATACTGCCTTTCTATTATACTGTGTTACAAAGCTCAAGACTTAAGTTTTGAAGAAATTTAACAAGTAGGAGGTGGGTTGGCATGGCTATTTTTGATACAGATATGTGCATTATTATAACAATAGTTTTTCATTCATTGTACGCACCTTAAGAAATGAATGTTGTTTGTAGGAGGGAGACTGAGGAACTCAAATGCAGAGGCAGTATAAAAAGGAGGAGGACTTTACTTAGATAAATTATGGGTAGTGGATTATTGACTTTTATCTCAGATAGTGTAAAGCAAGAACTGCTAATCATCAGCTTGTGAGAAAACTAGAAAATGCCATGTCTGAACATCAGTCTAGTATTTTATCATATTAGCTATTGATTTAACACAGCATGAAACAACTGGTTCTGTCCCAGTAGTGCCTGGTGGGGAACAGTGAAGGTACAGATTTACTCCTCCTTCAATCTGCTGCAAACTTCAAAGCCCAATTGTGACCACTTAACTACTAAAATTACTAAACTTGGAAAATTTCTCTCTTTTTCAGACCAGGCAATGTGTCTGTGTGTAAGGACATGTGATCTAGAAGGAAGGAAAGGAATCCCAGCCAAACCATGTCAGGGCAACAATAATAAATTCAGGAAGCATGGACAGTAAGATCCAAAAATTATTTTTGACTGGGCTGTGTTATACACAAAGTATTTTTCATTTTCCTTTTTATTAATCAACAGTCTGAGCTAATGTGCTTATGGTCCAAAATACTTGCATTGAAATCCACAGAATGAGCACCATGCAGGTATATGTGCATGCAAACCACCTAAATTATGCCATTTTTCTATTTAATTATTCTTTGCATCAAGCATTATTTTATTTTTTATTTAATGATGAAGTCAGAAATTATCCTCTGCTACTCTCATTGAATAGGGTTTTTTTTATATTCATTATGATTATTTTTAGGGCTCAGCTGAAATGCTCTTGTTCTGTATATTATTTTCAGAAATTAAAAAACATGTATTGGTATACGCACGGAAAGATGCCTCTGAGAGAGAGTATGTATGCTCAGTGAAAAAAGGACAGTGCCTAAAAATAGCTTTTTATGGACTAAAAAGTATTTTTGGAAAGGCCTGCTTAAGTTTCTTCAGTTTAAAATAGATCCTATCAGAGTGGCACAAATGTAGGTGGGACAATTCAGCTGCCTTGGAAACATTTCATTCAGCTGCCTTGCCCTCATTCTAAGTGTCCGAAATGAGATCTGTCTTTATGGTTTCCTTTTGTTTTTTACTCTTTGAGTTCACAGTGGACAAAATGTATGATTTATTAATAGAACTGAGCTCTGTAGCAAAATTGTGCTTTTAATTGGAAAACCTAAAGGCCTAAAAAATCCCATCTTTCCTAGGCTTTACCTACTGTTAGAAAGCCAGGGAGCTGGAGAACTGAAAAAGCTGATGGTAGCATTCAAGAATGGCAACTGCTTCAGCCCACTTACAGATTTTCATTACAGCTGCCAATCTCTGTAGTGTCTGGCCAGAGAGTGCAGGTACAGGCTGATAAAGACAATTAAGTAACAAATGGAGGAAGGAAGTCACACTTGGATGCTTCTTTCTGGAAAAGGAAGGAGCTGGTGGAAAGCACCAGCAGATGTCTTGTTACTGTTAGCAACGGGAACCTAGGCTCCAGATGGAAATACTGGCTGAAACAATGATGTTTTAATGAACATTTCATGTTTTGGTTTATCTGAGACGTTTATCATGCTTTACCATGGCGTGAGCAAATCTGCCTCCCTAAGACTTTTTTCTCCCTGCTTCACTGTCTTTGGGAGCACTCTTTTTAAAGCTTGGTCCTTATAGTACAAACTACTCCCCTTGGAGGAAAATTGCTTGTTATTTTCATATTCTCAGTTCATCTCTTGGTCCAAGACACTGGAGTTTAACTTCCATTTCCAAGATACAGCAAACATTTATGTCAATTAGGGACCTACCACAAAGCATAAAGTCTTTGGACCACAAGACAGTCAGAAGTGTATGATTCTGATGTGTAGTTGCTCCTTGTCCTCAAAATAGCGTTGGTTTTGTTTGATAAATGATTCAATGCAGTTGCATGGTAATATGGACGTTTTAAAAAAAAAGAAAAAAGGAATTAAAGCAAACTTTTATTAAAAACGTAAAGAAAGAACCACTAAAATGTATGAGTTTGGTCATTACAACAAGGAGATTAGTTGAGATGACCAATGAAGATTTCATAAAAGAAACATAAGCTTGGTGATGTACTGGAAAAAGTCACGAGGAGTTCTCTATTCCACTGTTGTCCTTAACAATTTTCCCTAAAATGTAGTTATGCAGACAGACTTGTAGATCTTACATGTACGCTTATTATGTGCATATTCCAGTTCTAAGTGCAAAGTTCTGCTGTAATTAAACCATACTCAAAATAGGCTTATTTTTGTAGCCTAGTTTTGCTGATCTTTAAATTGAAGTTATTCATATCTAGCAGAGACTTCTGGAGAAGAATAGCAACCTATATGACATTACTGACCGATGTCCAATGCCTGACGTGACTTTTTAAAATCTGTTTTAGGAGTAAGAGTCTTCTAGGATTTGATATAGAGACTGAATTGTCTTAAGTGATTATATTGACATCCTTAAACATTTCTGCAAATTAGTCTGAACTTGAGTTCAGGATCAATTTATCTGTAGACAAAACTGACTAAATTTTGGCTGTTCCTGTTCTTTGCATCCAATTTTTTTTGTTGATACCACAGTCTAGACATGTCCCTTTTGCCTCCAAGTCCAAGTGTGGACCTACGCTATAAACAACAGAATTTATCCCACTTGGACCCTCCGCCCCCAAACAAATAGTCAAGTTGTGGGTTACTTTGAACCTGTGTCAGGTGTGCTCTTACAGCTGAGGTATCTTTATTGTCAAACTGTTGTTTGAGTTGGGGAGAGAGGGCGTTCCCCCTCTCCAGTGTTGCTCTTGCCTTTTCTTCTAGGTTGCTGACTGAAGTGACTGTGGTAAATAAGGGTCTGCAAGTTGCAAAGCCTCTGTCAACAAATTAGGCCAATGTTTGCTATACGTATCAAAGCAAAGGGCATTAACAGCAGCCAACTTTTAATTTAGCAAGATAGATGATCAGAATGATCTTTGAATACGCACAGGGTGGTTACAGGGAAGCACTAGGCTTTTCCGCAAGGTGAATCTGGGAAGGAATGAACTTGACTGATCTCATGCACAATTTAGAGGAATTTCCATTGACTAAATAGGCAAGTTGGATAACTTAGCCAGCTAAGTAGATGTGTAAAGATAGGTTTTGTAATGAAATACAGTAGTTCAGTAATGGTCATTTGAAGGAATCAGTAATGGTCATTTGAAGGAATTAATAGAAAGGAGTTGTATGAAATACTGAAATTAGAGTACTGAAAAGCATATTACAGGAACAGACGAGCAGATGTAGGTAACAGTAGATAGCAGAATAGCTGCAAGTCAGCAGTGCAAAAGGCAGACGTCACTGTGATGGCCTACGGAGAGGTTCCAGTTAAATTTGCAGGAGTGCTCAGTCGCCCTTCATGTGTCAGTTGATGCCTGGCATATTTTTTGAGATTATAGGACATGAGGAAAAAGACAGAAAAACTATTGTGCTTAACAGCCCAAAGCTGAAAGCGTGGTGGAGAAACTTAATTCTGATGAAATAATAAAGTAGTGTATATGTAGGGACCAAGATTTGGTAATAGGGTGTGGTAATTCAAACAAGTAAAAAGATGACTAGTTATAATTAAAAAAAAAAAACCAAACCAAAAAAACACTAGGCTAAGGGGTGTTATTCGTTGTTATGTTTGGAGAGTGCTATCCAAGCTGAGCAAGCACGTATCTGAAGTTTTCCATGCTTGAATTTATAAGTCTTCTATTTCATTGTATTACTCTTCTGTAGATGTGGTCTTGTTAAATTGGAGGCAATGGTAGTGAATTTTTGAGCATCCTCTAAAAAAATAGAAGGGGAGAGAGGTCAGTTAGTTCCAGACCTTTGAATTTTGAGAAAATCTTTCCTTTTCTTGGTTATTAAGTTTAAAAGGCAGAGATCAGGTAAATATAAGCTGTTTTTCTAAATACAAATGTCTTTTTCACAATAGAAAACATCCTCTGTTACTCCTTAAATTCACAGAAATGGTGACTTACAATTCTCTCACAGGTCACCTGTTTTCTTCCCTACCTACAGCACGTGCAATCCAGGAGGTTGTTTAAGCATCAGCTATGTTGGTGACATACATGGTCCACTGGTCATTGGTGAGAGATGGAAGTAGTTTTGTGGGCAGAGCTGCATTTTTCAAGACCAACACAATACAATGTGTTGTATCCTCGTGGGGGTTTGCTTGGCCTTCCTGCCTGCCCTCACCCCATAATGAAACTAAAAGTGTGTTTGATGATAATTATTGAAAAGAAGATTTATAGACCTGTGACTTCTACTTAAAATGGGTGATAGTATTTCTGCATTAATTTCACATTATCACTTGAAGTTTGATTTCTCTCTGGTGTTGTAGGAAGCCGACAACATTTTGCAGAGTGGCAGAATCCAGGTTTTAAGTTGTGCATTTTTCAGAGTTGCCTGCAATCTTTTTTGTGAGTGTACGGGAAGGGCAGGCAAGACCAGGAGTGGCTTAGACATTGACTTTTGCCAGCCAATATGTACTGTTGAATTGATTCTTTCACTCAGAAGTTTCATAGGGTTTATAGAATAGTTTTTATTTCCTTTAGGACAGAAAAGTATCAGCCTTGGTTTTTTTATTTTCATAAGGAAATGCTTGTAAGTCCAGCATTGCATCAGGTTGTATATTAGCGCTATGTAAGCATTTTCTTGCTTCTTAGACACAATCAAAAAAACTGAGCTACGTAGGAACAAGAAAACGCCTTTAGAATTGCAGTCTGAAATGTCTAGTCTATTGTTCCTGGATCACCTTTACAGAGAAGTGTAGAAGTTTTGAAAACTGAAGTTTGAACAGAATTTATTGAAAATTTTCAATTATTTTATTTCCTGAAGAAGTGTTTTTATGCTTCTGTTTAAATATAAGCTTTAAGATTTTTAAGTAGGTTCACCTATTTTTCTTACAAGTTTGCTAAACTGCATCTTTTCCATTTCTGCTCAACAAAAAATACTTACATATCTATTCAGAAGGGCAGAGATGAAAGAGTACATTCTGCAGTGTTTAGCAGTCCATTTAAAGACCAGTTCACTTTTTTTCACCTTGCTTTAGCAAAAGCAATGGCAAAACTGGCTACTCTCAAAGAACACAAAATAAAATGTAATTTATTCCTACAAATTATTTTTGGTTATGCTAATCTCAGGTATTTATTTAAATCTAGAGCAGGTCCAAACTCTGAAACAGATGCCCGAAAGTTTTGGGGGTTTTGTTTTAAACCGTTTATATATACTAGGAAATTCTATTCAATTTTGTATGAAAACAGATGTTTGTGGATAAATAAACCTTTTTGTTTGTTTATGCATATTTCACCAAAAAAAACTGTTTAATCTGTTCTTAAAACATTGAGCCTGAAAAATGGAGAGGTTGGGACGAAAGGGTTTGCTGGGCCTTTTGTCTGAAATGCACCCAGGATTGCTTGTCTGTTCAGGGTGCTGCTCAGCATTTAGGAGGGGGAAAGCTGGTCTTTGTATCAGGTATGAAAATGTGCGATAATTTATGTCAATTATTTGGCTGATTGCTGAAAATGCGTTGGAGTGAGGGGGCATTGGCTAGTTCTGGCCTTTACTAATGGGAACATTTCAGAATGTGGATGAGTAATTAAAGTATAGAATGCGGAAAATTAGGCCAAAATTGAATAGAAATGAATAAGTATGCATTCTGTTGTGCAGATGTTGGAAACAGATTATTTTGGATACCTCTTCCTATCTACATCTTATTTGGTTACCATATAAAATCGGTCATACACCATGTAGATTGTTTCTCTTCCCATTGCCTTTTCTGTTTTTATGTTGTGATGTATCTGTATAGGTAGTAAATTAGCAAAATATCCTGTCTGCCAGGTGTGGGAACTCGCTGATTGTATTGTAATACCAGATCATTACTTAATTCATATGCAACCTAGCCTAGCACATGGAAAGCATTATAAATCTATTTACAGTGTGGCTGGTCTGATGATAACATTGTATTAAATTCCCAGGTGAGGCAATTTAAGCAATTGCTTTGCCATGTGTAGGCCATGGAAATTAACTTCTCATATGCTTTAGTAATAGACGAACTTCATTGTTATGCTCAGATTAGTAGTATAGCAGAATTCTTACAGTCTGGTTACATGTACCCTACTTCACATGTAGAATCATACAGGGGGGTGGTACTGCAGATCACAGATCTTAATTAGTTTAAGCTGAGTTAATTCATTTCAATTCTAATTTAGCTGTGCTTGCCCATGAACGCATTCAGTTCTTTGGGGAAATGTTAAGGCTTGGGTCAAGTAGACAGATTGTTTAAAGCCAAATTGCCAGACAGAACTGAGCAAGTGTATCTGTTTGAACAGGGCTTTAAGAAAATCACCCAATCAGTATGCAAAAATCCTGTTCATAAACCAAGAGAGATCTGCCTGGAATCAGAAATTCTTCCTTGTCAGAAGGTCTGGGTACTGTAGTACATTTAAAACAGCCCCTGAAACTTCCTCTGTCTTGAAGTTCTTGTAGAAAGTAGCTTAACCCTTTTGTGTCGGTGTGCACGCTAACGTTCGAATGCAAACATGTACACTGAGTTAAAAACACTTGTGTGCTTAGTCTTTATGTATACACAAGAAAATACAAGGAAAACTTATATATATGACAGACCTTTGCAGACAAAAAACTGCACACAGAACCTCTTAAACCTATATTGAGCTGCCCAGAAATGCCGTGGATTACAAACTCTGTAAAGCTTCTGTCTTTTCTAGAAACATACATATAAAGTACCAATAGACAGTGGTATCTGACAACTAAGACTAAAAATGTTGACAATTTCTTGATTTGCCTGGTTAGCTTATGTATAGAAGTCATTAACTATTTATAAAATGCATTATGAATTGGGTTCCTTCAAACTGTAGCAGACTGTGTGACATTTCCAGCTCAAACTATCGTTCTTGCATTTGGCTAAAGTATGTATTTATAAACAGCTGATAGTTATGAAGTGTAAAAAAAAAAAAAAAAAACACCAAAAAAAATTCTTTGAGTTTGGATGAACCAAACTAATTTTGATAGCCACATTTAAAAGTGTTAGCCAATATTACTTTAATAAAAAGAAGAATAGCAATTCAAGATATTGATATTTTAGACAAATTCTAAAAGAATAAATGAACGCTTTAGTTCAAAGGCCTTTCCTTTTATATTATTGATTCATTTGGTAGTGAAACTGTGATCAAAAGTAGTATCAAATTATTTATTGATTATGGCAAAGAGTTATACCTAATTGTAGTCAAAGGGTTATTTCTTTTAATGAATTGCTGATTTTCAGATCATGACAGATTATTGCAATAAAAGATCAATGTTACAAATATATTTATATATTTATTAAGTTCAGTGGTGATGATATAAAGGATTATAAAGGCCTTTAAAAATTGTATTGCTGTTAACATTTCTTTCCCATGAAGAATATTTCTTTTCCTTACTTTCACCCAGGCTTTTATAAATGAGAATATCAGCCAGTTAAATCTTTCAAATAAATGATGTGTAACCAAGGACCATCTCAGTCTCTGCATATAATTAAGCAACTTGTTCACTGGAGAACAAGCTTATGAAGCATCATGCTCCTCATCTCAGTCTAATAGTGATAAATACATTCAACACTAACAGAATCAATGGGGCTGAGTCATTTTGTGCAATTGGCAGAGACTGTACAATTGAACTACTAGACCTCAAATGGGAAGATTGAATCTTAATCAGAAAAGATTAGATATTTATTGGTATATATTTGTAATTTCCTTCTTTGTTTGATGTGTATCAAATAAAAATAGGAAAATAATATAATTGAGCAATCTATGCCAATTTGTTGGCTTTTGGGGGAAAAAAGAGAAAAACAAAACCTATCTCCATATGATATTCTTGCATACTGTGGAGTGTTTTAGTCCCCCATAGTGATGAAATGAATAATTTAAACAGGCAGCTCTGATACCACAGCCTGTTTAAAGGTTCTCATTTCCTTTAATGCTGTAGACTACTTTAGCTTGGTTAGTATGAAACTGTGACAGCTGAGATCTCCAAAAGATTTGGCACAATTCAGCTCTTGTCGTAGGTCCATGGTAGGCTTTGTCCTTGCCACGTACATCTGTAGCTTTAGTGTATAATCTAGATCTGAACACAGGCAGCTGAATCACAGATTAGTAACCACTGTAACGATGATAATGGTAACAAAGGGTGAACTACACAGGGTAAAAAGCTAAAAAGTGTTTCTCTGAGATGACCAATACAAGGCTTTACTGCACTGCTAGGTTCCTAGCATAAGGGGTGACCCACTTCCAAACTTTTTTGTCACAAAGGTAATGAATTTCCCTGTGCTCAATATAATTTCTAGTGAGTTGTTTCCTGTGCCCCAATCCCAAGCATGTTTTTTGGCACAGTTGTCCAGTTAGGGAAAGTTTGAGGAGGGACTTGTTTCTGCTGAGTTCCTACTGGTAGTGACTACCACTGTAGAGTGTGAGGGAAGCTCCCATCAGTAAAGGCAGGCCTTACAGCTTAGTCCTTGCTACCCTGGGGTTTCCTCCTCTGATGAAATGTAATACCGATCAGAACTGCACTCAAATATAAAAAGGTTTTATACAATATGTTAAAAATCCTTTCTCTCTTTTAATGGTGAATGTAGGAATATTAACCAACTAAGGGCCTTCGTTGGCCTGTTTGGCCAACAGAGAAATGGAAAGCTGGGCTGGTGTTCTCTGTATGAGTTTCCCCATTGTTCCTCTGAATGTTGTGCTACCTTGGCAATCTTCAGACATTTGCTTTCCATTGCTCAGCACTTGATCTAGTTTAGAATCAATATGATGATCAGTTCAGGAGGAAATCTGGTGCTCATAAGCTGTAATGACTGTCATAACAATCTCATGATTGACTGTCTCAGTTTTTTGGTGTTTCCATGAACTGCTGTAAACCAGTGTAAGCCTTAGCAGGATAAGACTCACTTGTTAAGTTTCTACATCTTTAAGTTCAACCAGTTTTGTCAAAGGTGTGTTGTTCACGTTTGGGGTTTTTTTAATATGGGAAAAGCTCGGTCTTCCTTTCCTGTTTAATGGCATCACTGCAGTTTTACTCTTGAGTTCTGCGTCCAGCTAGCAAGTGTTCTTCAGAAAGGTCCGTTTGGTTCCTACACATGCATTTCTTCAACACTTCTGGTTTTAGTGTATATTGCCTCTCCTTGTTACCTGTTTATCGGAACTGGGATCACACATGATGTATCTTGAACTTCACTGAAGCTGTTTTCGTTGCTGAAGTGTTGAGGGTGTGACTGTCTTAGAAATACCAAGGTTTTGCCATGCAGATTTGTCAAAATACAGCAGTTGAAGAACTTTTTAATAACTTTTACTTGCAGATTTTATTTTTGATTTTTTATCAAATAGGTATCCATTAGGGGGCTCTCGAGGTTTAAGATGATCAGCCTTGATACCAATGGCTTCGGAGCTTTACTTCCTAACCCTTTTTTCTTTTTGTTTTACAGAAAAGGTCACGGATCGCCTACAGTGATGAGGTGCGGAATGAGCTCCTAGGGGATGATGGGAATTCCTCAGAGAACCAGGTAGGATGCTAATCAAGAAGCCCTAGTGGGTGGCTGGAGGGTGAAGGAGGTCACTGCCACACTGGGCTTCTCAAGCTGCTCCTTAACAGCATTAGCAACAACTCATGTGGAAGTGATACTGTTTAATGCAAAGCTGGGGTCTTAATCAACTTCAAAATGTTTCTTGGAGATCTTACATTTAACCCTTTAACTTGTGATCACTGTCTGCTACCTTAAAAAAAATCTTTTCTTCTCTTTTCTTTATTATTTAGTACTTAAGAAATAACTTGAAACGCGCTGTTTGCCGACAAAGCCAAGGTCTTCACCTCAAACACATGTAAAAGGAATAAAAAAAGTACATAATGCAGCTGTGATGATAATGCAGTATAATTAAATCAACTGGCAGACAAAACAAATGAAAGTGCACTCCCAGAATTAGGCAATACCCCACTCAGTTTCCTTGTGTGGTTCCTTCCCTGAACAGATTTTCTCTCCTTGTACCAAAAACACAAGTGGTACTAATAAAAGCATGCTTTCATAATGCATGTTGTACTAGAATGCAGGGTGCTATCCATCTCTCTTAATGAAGGAACGCTTGATAATCCTGAGGCTTTTTTAAAATCTTGTAGCCATATTGTTGTTCTGGATAATGTTGTGAGGGTCCTACTAAACTACTGAAAATTATCAAGGCAACATTATATTCAGGGGACTTCAACCCACCTGTTAATATTTCTTTCTATATCAGATTTTCTTTTCTGACCAGATAGAATTTAAATTGTTTTGATAGTGAAAGTGAAGCTTGTTTAAATGGTTACTTGGTAAATGCAATATTAAATAAGGAAATGGAACAGAACCATGTTCTGAAATTTTTAGTATCTTCTACCCTCAATATAAGCTCAATTCCATTATGGATTGCAAAAAAGAAAGACTTGGAGACTTATTCCAGTACAATGAATTTTAAAACACAGGCCCCTTAAGCCTTAATCTTACACAGCACATTTAAAATACTGTACAAGTTTTAAACTCTGTAAAAGACTTTAATACATACATTAATAAAATTATACACTGGATACAATATATGTAGACTCAGTAGTGTACAGAAGCTATAATATCTATGTGAAGGGTTAAATTTAAAAGATATTGATCTTCATATTTATGTATCATAGCAAAGGGGGATTCCAACATTTGAATAAAATAAAGAGGAGTTTTTATCCCTAAACAATGAGTTTATGGAAAGGATGATTTCAGGGAAAAGAGTTTCACAGTCTGCCTGTCATGATCATAAACTCAGTCCTGCGAAAGTGTTAAGATTCTCATTTTATTTCTTTTAAGGTGCTGCTATTTTTACATTTCAAGAAAAAATTGTGTGAATTCGGACATAAAAGGGCAATTGTGATAAGAAGCTTTACTTATAACAGAATATTTTATGTGGAGGAATGAGATAAAATATTTTCACTTTTTAAGGAATGGTTAAATAACTGGTTCGCATGTGTGGTTTTTGAAAGTTATGATCTTTTTTCTAAACTTGATGGAAGAAATATGGTCTCATCTCAAGGAACCAAATGATATTTTCAACCATTTGTCAACATGAGTTTTTCATTCCAAATGACCACTTCTTAAATGGAAGAAAATTTTGGATGGTAAAGGAGTTTATGTAGTAACCCAACTTGAAATTGTTACCCCCATGCCTTTGGAAGTTCTGAATTTCTTTCCTTTCTTCCTTGAAAAATGTTATAAAATATCATCATAAAGGAGTCAACTAACATTTTTTAAATATGTGAATGGCAGTATTTAAAAAATATTAGTTTTCATGTTGTTCCAATAATCTGTATTACAGTCTTTTTCTTAAGCAATATAAATATTTATAATTGTACTTATATGCATGTAGTTCTGGATACAAGCAGTTGGTGCAAGAACCTAAGTCTGATGTTGAGCTTGTCAGAATGTGCAACTATCCAAACCAAGTGTAAGGTTTGGGTACTTAAGATATAGTGAACATGTTATCTTGACATATTTAACTCAGTAACCCCAGGTCTAATATGCTTTCACTCCTACACATTATTGTATCAATAAAAAAGCTTGAACTGGATGTTGAAAATACACTCAGGTATAACTTACATCCATATAAAATGTTTGAAGATGTTTCAAATTTTTTATTTAATTTTGTCTGATGGGAATAAATACAGGTAGATGGATTGACTCTCCCCCTGATATATTGGGGCTTTCACTTATCAATCAGTTTGGGTTAGGTTGAAATAGTTAAACTGAAAGGTGGTTGGGGTTTTTTTCCCCAATTTAGTCAGCAAATTTTGAAAGGGGAGAGAAGAGGAGGGATGCATCTTCTGGCAAAGGAGCAATGGAGTTGTTGAAAAAAGTTGCCAGCTCAGAATTGCTCCTGTACCAATCCACAAATATTGGTGAAACCTGCCAGTAGACATGCTGACTATCTGGTTAGACTGGGGTGCTAGGCTGAGGAAACAAGAGATATGAGCTGTACGTTTTAGGTATGGTCTTTGTCATCATGATAACATTTGCTAGTGGCTAGTACGACCATGTTTAGTGTCTAGAAATAAATGGGGCACAATTTGGATCCTTTCTTTATTCAACTTCTGGTTTCTGATTTGAGTTTCAAAGGTACAGTTACAACAAAACACAAACAAGTTATTAGCTGTAACGAATAGGGTCGTAGGTATGAGTGTCCAGTTGTTCTTCCAAGAAAAAAGATTGAAGTACAAAGAACAGTTTGAAGATCTAGCAAATTATGATTGGTCTTTTGTCTTCTTTTTTTCTTCAACGTCTCTCATAAGTAGCTGTCATCATGTATAGATGACAACGACTTAGAATACCAGAGCCTTGGTATGATTATACCAAGATTTAACTAATTTTACCAAGTAAAAGTAAGAAGTTATAAGAATCGTACAGTACTGCCATTCAAAGTTGTTGCATTTTTTTTTTTAAATAAATGCATCTTTGTCTGATGAGATAGCTAGTGACATAATGCTCTTAATGCATTTAGGGTTTAGTAAAGTCATTGCTTAGTATGCTTTAATTTCTTCTTAATTTGAATCTGGTGAATGCAGTCAGATGAAGCACATAGAGAGGATGAGAATCAGGAGGCATCCCTTCTCTCATCAAAAAAGCCTGACCTCACAACCCCAAACCCAAAAACCTACTGTGTGCATTGGGTTGTTATTTATTTTCCAGGAGTGGTCTTAAACGGGCTCTGTTACTTTCAAGTCTTATTTGTCATTCTGGCCACCGATGTTTATCAAATCCCTTGAAAATTTTGAGCTTTTCAGTGCAATGGTACACTACTTAAAGTTGTGGCTTCATTTTAATAATCACAGAACTGTTTTATGTGGCGATTCATATTTTTTTTAGAAAGTATATGTTGGATTAAATCAGAACTTCTTCTTGACCAAAATAGTGTCAGGTACAGTATTACCAGCTTCCTTGAAATACAATAGTATTCCTTCCTCAACTATGTTCATTAATAAGTTTAAATAAATTTGCATTAGGTTACATTGCGTGTCCGTATAGACATACAGTGTATATGTGATTTGTGGTGAACAAATATTTTGTGGCTACTTAATTTCTGACTACAAAGTTCCGATAATATTAGATTTGGGCTTGCTGTGCATAAAGTGTGTCAAACTTCAGCTACCGACCAGGGGGTGAAGTTGGTCAATTTAATTCCCCAAGATCTAAAGAAGGTCGGTATCATTTCATATAGCCCTGGCATAGCAGATCATTACCAGACACAAATCTGTTCGTTACATGCCGAGGGTTTATAGCAAAATAAATAGACTGTCATCATAAGTTCAGAAAATTGTGTGTTCGACCCACGATAATGTGTAAAGGGCGTTTAATAGAGTTCAGCATTTATTCGTTATCTATATGCGGACAGAGACGGCGGTAGCGTTATCAGCTTTTTAAAAAAAATTCGGTAGTTTTCTGTCACGTGACGTGCCTCACAGACACACACACACGCGCGCGCACACACACACAGGCACACATCCCATCTTGCTCCCTCGCTCTCTGCGGCGCAGTTTTGATTTTAGTCACAGCAGAAGGCTTAGCCACAAGAGATTCCACTGGTTCAAACCAGCGTAAACCAGATTTTTTTTTAGCCTACAAAGGAAGAGATTACCTCTTGTATCGAATTCTGTATTGCAAAAAAAAAAAAAAAATCTTTGTTTCAAAAATATGCTGATTATCATAACCTAAAATGGTGGCTGCACACGGCTTAATGTTGACCAATGAGCATAATAAAAATAATGTTTCAAAATAGAAAAGTAAAGGTAACACATTTTCATCAAGAGCATTGTTAAATGGGGGAAAAATACATCTTTTGTTAATTTGAATGAATATCTTTCAGCCAAAGTTAAAAAAAAAAAACAAAAAACCCTCTCCCATTACTTAGCTTAGCTGCAAATCCCATGCAGAGCTTAAATTCAGCCATGCAGCACAAACAAGATAGAACATTTTTGTTTGGCACCTATTGAAAAAACAAATGTGCAGCATTTTAAAACGCTCACTGATTATAGCAGGGTGGCATGCCCAAACGGGCTCTATTGCGGGAGAGTAGTTTTAAACTTTGGCCCTTTAATAAGTATCATAGTCAACCGAAGAATGGTGGCCTCAGAAAGAAAAGATAGCTATGTGATCAACTCCCAGATCGTCTCTTTCTAAAGAGCCTTAATGTTTGCCTTTTTGGGGAAAAAAGGGGGGGAAGATCTGGAGAAAGAGACCAATTTACGATAGGCCGAGCACTTGAATTTAAGCGGGGTTTGGCAGACAATGCAGTTATCTTTATACCAAATTCTAGCAAAGTTCCTTGAGCTACATACTGAAGAGCCATTTCAGTTTAAGTCCGCGTGGTAGTAGCCCTCCTAATTACATCTAGTTAGAGCTTCGTTGTCCGTTTTGGTAACGGGGTGAGGCGTCCGTTCAGTTTTAGACGAGCCATATGAAACAACAGAGAATAATGGAGGTTCTTTTGTTTCCTTCATGCTGGCGAGGCTTTATTAGTAGTAAACATTCTCAGTTTACACACGTGTTGAAAATTAGCGTTGAGAAACTGTAGGTGAAGTATCAGCATACACTGAGCTAATGATGTAGCTGTTGTAATTTCGAATTCAACTGGAATCGGTGAGAGAACTGTAATTTTTTTATAAAGAGCCACTCTTATGCAGATGTTTGTTGTGAGTAATTATACGTTTTGTTCCAGTACAAATAATTTATCTATCTCTCTGAGGGGAGAGCATATTACAACATAGCTTGATAATCAGACTGGGGTTTTATTTATTTTTATAGTAAACCTACCAGAGCAATACTATTAATAGTGTTAGTGTGTTGATTTACAAGTATAAATTGATAAATATAAATGTATATACTATGTAAGTAGACACACACAATGTGTGTTTGTATGCACACACTGTGTAGTGGTCTAGGATTAGGAACCTGGAATGGAACTTTTCTGAGGGAAATGTTGTTCCCTATTTCTTTGTCTATTTTAAAATATGCTATACAATAAAAAATAGTTCTGAGCCATTTAACTAAGCTGCTGATTTTTTTTTTAAACTGGAAAAAACCCTCTATATAAGGTTCAATGATAAAATTAGATAATACAGTTACATTAGAATTCAGATATATAAAAATTGAAATACTGGTTGCATGCTATAAAGAAGCAGTCATCTATTAATAAGTTAGACCTGCTAGTAAAATAAGAAATCAGTTGTCAAAACTAAAATATACAGAAAACATTTTGAAAACTTGTATATACAAAACCACTTCAGCTGTACAGTCTTCGAAGAGAGGAATAGTAAACTTGTTTTTTTTCTTTATAATATAGACTTCTATGAAGTCATTCCCCTTTATTTCATGATGGTGTCTTAGATGTGGTTTAAAAGAGAATTTCACACTATTCTCTTTGTTTAATGTGACAGTGTGAGAAAGTGATCTTTATTCGTTCAAAAAACTCTGCATGTAGTCTATGTTTAGGTTCTTTTAATGTGTTTGTCTGTGATTTTTAAATGCTAAACATGTAAACAGATAAATTGTCAATGTTAATTCTGTATCCTGTCACACAACTGATCTTTCTTTCCTGCCATTTCTTTCCTTTTTATCTTTTTTGTGCGTTCATGTTGCAGTTGATAAAATTACGTGAAGAGGTGAGTACTTTCTTGCTTTTTGTTGTCTAGCTTTCCCTTTAAAGCTGACTTTCCAATTCTGAAGTAGATCTTTTTGTTCATTGTTGCAGGGAAATCTACACAAAGCAAAAATATTGATTACATTGCTTTAAAATATTCACTGTTGTGCCTCTTTTTCCCTAATAACTGTATACTTACATAGGAATCTCTAGATCAAGCCTTAGAAATTAACATCCTTTGATAGTGGAAATTTTTTTAAAGGCCCTAGAAAAAGAAAGGGGGGAAAAAAAACCCTATTTGATCTCTGCTAGAATACCATGATCAGATCAGGCACAGTAATAATCATGTTTGCATCACAAAATCTTTGATAGGGTAAATACATTTATACACTAGTATTGAAAGTGAAAGCATTGCTTCAGTAAAAACCTGTGCTGAAACACTGTAAAAATTACACAGTATTTCACAATGTTTTGAGTTCAGTGTGAGGTATCCAAGTAGCTTATGTATTATATTGGATATTGTATACCCACCGAAAATATAGTACAGGTAGACCTACACACACATATCAATATTTATTATTTATTTGTGAGTGCTGTACCTCCGTGGGTGTAACACTAGAGATCAGTATTCCAGAACACCTTTCTTCCAGTTATAAAATGACTCATAAATATTTAGAGAGAGAAGTCTATTTTAATGGTCAGTTCTCCAAATGTTTCAGTATATTTTCTGAAATTAATCTCCTCTGTTACTTACTACTGTAGTAAAGCAGGTATCTGAAATGCTGGTTTTTTTATTATTTCCCCGATAGCTGCCAAAAAGAAGGTCTCGGTAAAGTCAAGATTACTTATAGGTCAGATTTCTGAAGGGTTTCGTACGGAGAGTTTGAACCAGTGAAGTATTTGAATAAATATATTTAGAAGCATGAGTATTTTAACATCACATATTTGTCTGGTATCTTTTTGAAACGTGCGTGCCCAGACATATCAGTAATGAATACGGAGCTCTGCAGGAAAGGATTTGTAAGTTTTAGAAATTGTGATGACAAAGAATTGTAAAGTAACCAGATTAAGGACAATTACAGAGAATTCTTAAAAACAGTAAGAAATTTGTGATATAAAGATTCTTTCACTAATTTGCTGAATGCTTCATTTTTCCTCTCTTCTCATGGAGCTGATACTAATATGTTAAAGCTACAGAGGAAAACAGTTAACAAAAAAAAAACAAAACCAAAAAAAAACCCCCACAACAAAATAAACATGTAACCACATGAAAGCCCTCCCACCACTGCTGAGCTCCCCTCCCCGATAGTCCCAGTATTTAAACAGATGACAATATTGTTGCAAGGGCTTCTACAGCCTGATTTCTGAGATTTTTCGGAAGAACAAGGTTCATTTGCTCATCCCTTTGTCAACACCTGCACATTTGCTCCTGTGTTTTTGTAAAAGAATGTAGTAGGATCATTTTTGCTTGCAAATATAGATTATAGTTATATATAAAAAATGTAAAGATTCCTAATTTGTAAATTTACTCTGAAAATGTGATAAGATATAAAGAATAAAGCTGCTGCCTAACTGCTCTTCTTTTTGAAATAGCTGTGAAGGCAAATAAGAAAATTCAGGATGTTATTGCATAGGGCTGCAACTTGGGAGCTATACTGAACTCAGTTGTACCTTTTGGAGCTTATAAATCCTCTTTGTTAGGCATCTAAAATTTTTTTATATTGCTTTTGGTAATTTTCTTTCTTGCTTTTCCTTGCTAGCCTCATAAGTTTACTTTTTCCTCTCTGCATATTGTGAAAGCAGCAGCAAATAGAACTAAATAAAGCAACGTATTATTTTGTCTAGATCAAAATTGTACAGGCAGAGAGAGAAATAATTTAAAAAGCAATTGTTAGCATTCTCTTCTCTGCACTTAGGTACCCGCTATGCGTGAGATAGGTTGCGATGGCAATGGTGTTTTTATACCCAATGCAAAATGCACATTAAAGTTTAAATGAAGGCTAGTACAGTGACTCAGGCATAATTCTTAACTCGTCACATAGTGAAACATCAAGGCATACCCAATTACAGTTCTCCTAAGGAGGTATGAACTGATCTTAAAAGAAATTGTGGTTTGCCATACTGTTTGTTAATAAAATCTGCGCTTCCTTCTCATTACAGGGCTCTATTCTGGCACACTTGCCGTACGCAGGCTTCCATGGAGGCTGTGTCGCTCTGTCTTTTGAGCTCCTGAGATCTCAGTTTGAATCCAGCCCACATGGAATGACTAAATCTCTAGTGATAGCGTGCCACTTTGCCAAACTTCCTTCTCTAACTCCAGGTAGAAGCTGTTTCTGAAGCTGCGAGGCGCACTGAATCACCTCGCTGCCCACCGCCCAGAGAGCCGGGGGTAGATACTGGGGGAGAAGGAGTTTGGGGAGGGGTGGGAAGCAGTTGAAAGCATCAGCTGCTACGGTAGGGCACTGCTTTCATGACCAAAGGACAGGGTGCCTCCAAACCCAAACCATGTAAATAACATCACCCTTTGTAATAAAAATTAGGTTTCATTATGTAGTGGCTTGGGTGGAAAGGTTCTGAAATCAGGTAAGAAACATCTCTGAGTTAATGTTAGCCCCGAGTTTAGTAGTCTAATTGCTCGCAGTAAGACTGAACTGAACTGTAGGCTTATAATTTACTTTTTAGATTAAATGTGGCGTATATAGTATATAAAAATATACAGTTAAATGCTAATTCTTTCTGTTGGGTAGCTTTTCTACATTGTAATGTGAAAACTGATTATTTCCCCCCTCTCCCTTAACATAGCAGGATAGACTTTTCACTTCCAGTATACCACTACAATGCTATACATCTGTTCTGTAATTATAGTGTTCTACTCCTTGTGCTCACTCCCAGCCTATGTTGGGTTTTTTTAAAGTATCTCCTCTCTAACTTTTAGGACTCTTACCTTCTAAACTCCTTCTTTATATCCCCCCACGCCCTTTTCTCCTCTACTTTTCTTTCGTGAGAGACATTTATGTAATAGTGTTAGGTTTCTGATGTTTTTTACAAAGTTTAAAATATTTGACACTAGTTCTTCTTTAATATCATTCGGGGGGCAGTATTTGGAGAAAGGCACTGCAGGCTTACACCGCTTTTTTTTTCTTCTGATGGGCAATAGAGAGGAACAAGCAGATGTTATGAAAAAAATTAAGCACAATTAACACTAATTATCTAGATTGACCACAAGTCTTAAGAACATGCACCGTTGTAGTTGCTGTCGTGATTTCAATTACAGCATTGTAACGTACAGTTTTAAATTTTATTAAGTGCTTGTGCTGATTTTTTTTTTTTTTCTTGGTGGCCTGCCCCCCATGAATGCAAAAGTCTTTCTTGCAATTTACTCTTAACCTATCCACTGTGTATTAGACAACTCTATTAATTATTATAGACTGTTATTGCAGCTTTCCTGACCTTCACATTGGGTCCTATCTGTGCTGATCTAAATGCATTGTTTTAATGATTTCCAAAAAAAAAAAAAAAAAAAAAAGAGAGGGGGGGAAAGAAAAAAATTCAAGGCAAGCTTTGATGTGGCTTTAGCTGCCTCGATCGTCTGGCCGCATCTCAGAGATGTGTCACCTATGCCGGGAGGGAATAGGGAAATCACGTTTTGAATGGTAATGATAACATACTAATCACTTCCTTTCTTTGAAGATAGAAGCGAGATATTCTGTCAGCATCCCTGGCTGCTAGAGCTTGGAGGCACTGGTCTAGGTGTATTAGCTTAAGTGTGCATGTCAATACAGCTTGCATCTCCCAAGATCCATAGGGGCTCATTAGAGCAAGGTAGATCGTTTCGGCAGACAGCCACTCAGATAATATGTATGGCACCTCCTTTTTTTATTATTATTAGAAAGCATTTCTTCAATTTTTAAATGACATCTGTCAACAAGGCAAAGTTGTAGGAAATATTTTTTGACAAATATCCAAAATGTTGTTTTTGGGTAAAGGGGTGCTTGGAGAGGTGTGTGTGATTACTGGAGGGGGGTAGGGGGGACTTCTGCTTTCTGATGGCTTGATTAGAGCTAGTCTAGGATCAAATTTCCAGAGGAAATGAGCTTACATGTTGAAATATTGGCATTTTGGGTGGTGAATAAACTAATGAAAATAATAATTTCACTTTTTCACTGTTACAGCCTCCCCGAGTGAAAATGTATTGGAAGATGCATTTTTACTAGAGTTTATTGTTATCTCATAAATGGGCAAATTACTTCTGGGAAAAGTATCTTAAACCTGCATGTGTGTATCTTATTTATATATTTATTTATATATTTAGGCATAAGAGATGTAAATCAAGAAACCAGTGTTTTGTTTCTACATCTTTTTACATCAAACAGTCTGAAGAATATTCATGCTGTTCAGTATTCTGTGTGAATATCTCGTTTTTATCACCTCACTTGAGTAGTACACATAAAGGAAATATATCCTCTGCAGAAAATTAAGTTCATGTTAAAAACTACCACTTGCATTTAAAGTGATGGTTTCATCAAAGTGTAGTTGAATAGAAATCATGGGTGCTTGCATACATGTGTCACAGGGAAATCTATTTTGGAAATGCTCTTCAGACAGGTTTCCTGTATAATAGTCGCATTCTGTTTTGTAAGTTCATGCAATAAGAGTGAAGCACATATTCCATGTTTCAAAACAAAAATGATTGGTACACATAATTATGATTGATCATAGAACCTGCCCCTTCCAGTGGTCCTTGCTAACAGGCTCTTCCATAAAATATACGTGGATATTTTTGTGTTTTGGAATATGAAAGCACAATTAAAAAGGGGGGAGAACATTGTAGACTGCTGCCTGATTTTTTTTTTTTTCTCTCTCTCCCTTTTTCTTTTTCAGAGGGCACATCTGCTCGATAACACAGAGAGGCTGGAAAGGTCATCTCGGAGACTAGAGGCTGGATACCAAATAGCGGTGGAAACCGGTAAGAATTCTGAGAGTGAGCAAATTGTCTTGCTTATGCACAGCAGTCTTCACAACACATGACATTTCAGGGAAACTTCAAAGGCGAAACAGAGACAGCAGCCCGAGATGTGGTTTACATATTGGGGAGACAATTGGGAGCTTATTTGCGCTTATCTTTTTTCAAGTTAAAAGGCATGACATCTACTGAAAACAGTTCCTGAGGTTTAAAAGTATACATCTGAAAAGAGATGGAATACTTTGTCTAAATTCTACATTTGTCTTAATATGCAGTTACATGTTGTCAGTTTACCCACCCGCAATGATTGCTAGCACACACTGCAGACTCCAGTTGTTTTTCACTTTTATTCATATATGTAAAAAATACCATTTTAATAAATGTATAAGATATTAACTACAGATGATATGTAACAATGTTATCAGCTCAATTTTCTTGCAATCAGTTCAGTGACTGATTATGCAGCTGTTTCTGTGTAATGAAGGAAGTAAACAAACCATACCCCAAAATATACAGATGGAATAAAATTAAGGGAGAGGCTAAGTTGAGGCTCAATTATCAAATTAGTGGGTTTTTTTATTGACTATGACTTTTCAGTTGGTATTTTTAAAATGTTTTTACTAAGTTTTAGTAATCTATAGTGGATTTTTTTTAATCCAGCAATAGTTAAGCCTCCAAAGTCTAATCCCTTAAATAAAGCTTGCACAAAGTTACAGAAAGTTTCAGAAAATGTGTGTTTGAGCAGTGAAGTAATTTTCTGGCAGTCTCTCCCAATTAATTGATATGTTCCAATATCTTTTTAGAATTCAAGCCTTATTTAAGAGGTAAATTAAGTTGAACTCTTGTAGAGTTAAATATGTCTGTGTTACATGAATAGTATTACTAAAGTGCCTCCATTTTAATTATTCTGGGTTTAGTGCTGTGCACAATAATGAAATGGATGTATGGAACATATAGTGTAGATTTTGGAGGGGACAAGGAGAATTAATTCTCTTAGTTCAGAGGATGATGTGTTTAGAAGACATGGACATGTGATACCAATTAAGTTTGCTTTCCTGCAGATTTTCAGGTCTGTTCTGTCAATAGTCATAACTTTTTTTTTTTTTAAGAAGGAATATTTTAAACGGGTCAAAAAAGATTCCTGATCTGCTTTAGCTGAGCCTGAATCTTTCACAAAGAAACAGTATATAAAAATTCAGACTGATCCTGTTGGGGAGGAGATATCTTACATCTTTTTTTATTTTGTGGAATTTGTTTTATAGACATAGTGATTGTTTTAACTTCCGTTGCATATCTCTATGGTGATCTCTGAAAAAAGTGGTTGTAGTGCAAATGTATATTTATATGGAAAAGGTGTCTTTCGGTATCAAAATCAGGTGAAACTGCATTGAATTCCATAGAGTCACACTAATTCACCCCATTTTTGTGTCTGCCTTTACTTTTCATCATGACCGGTGAGAGATATATATAGTTCTTGTTCCCTAAATTCTGTGAAAACCAGTAGTATCTCAATATTATATGACATATTAAATAATTTGGCGATGAAGACTTTGGAAGTATTAACCTCATTGTAATGTAGATTTTTGTCCAAGATTTTTGTGGAAACAGATTAATTGTGTTTAGTTCCTGGCATGGATTGTGATTATTCTAGGGACGAGTGAATTTAGATTAATTCAGTGCAATGAAATAACTTACTTTTGGAGTTACTGTACGACCATTCTATGTGAAGGTGTCGAAATAAAATATTTTCTTCTGAAGTTTCAATTCATCATTGAGTTGACTCCTCAGACCTTGTCTTGCCTTGATTATTACTTTTGTTGCATAAAGATCTTCTCTACATAGCACTGGTGAGGGCTCCCCAGTACAAGAAAGACATTGACCCACTGGAGTGACTGCAACAAAGGGCCATGAAGAGAGTTAAGGGACTGCAGCATCTTTCATGAGAGGCTGAGAAAGCTGAAACTATTCAGCCTGGAGAAGAGAAGGCTCGGAGGGAGCTTATCAATGTGTATAAGTAGCTGATGGAATGGAATGAAGAAGAGGGAGACAGACGCTTCTCATTAATGCCCAGTGGCAGGACAGAATCACAGAATCACTAGGTTGGAAAGGACCTTTAAGATCATCAAGTCCAACCATTAATCCAGAACCACCATGTCCCCTAAACCATGTCCTGAAGTGCCACATCCAAACGTTTTCTGAACACTTCCAGGGATGGCGACTCCACCACCTCCCTGGGCAGCCTGTTCCAATGCCTGACCACCCTCTCAGTGAAGAAATTTTTCCTAATATCCAATCTAAACCTCCCCTGGCGCAACTTGAGGCCATTTCCTCTTGTCCTATCACTAGTTACTTGGGAGAAGAGACCAACACCCTCATCGCCACAACCCCCTTTCAGGCAGTTGTAGAGAGCGATAAGGTCTCCCCTCAGCCTCCTCTTCTCCAGACTAAACAACCCCAGTTCCCTCAGCCGCTCCTCATAAGACATGTGCTCCAGACCCCTCACCAGCTTCGTTGCCCTTCTCTGGACACGCTCCAGCACCTCAACATCCTTCTTGTAGTGAGGGGCCCAAAACTGAACACAGTATTCAAGGTGCGGCCTCACCAGTGCTGAGTACAGGGGCACAATCACTTCCCTACTCCTGCTGGCCACACTATTCCTGATACAGGCCAGGACGCTGTTGGCCTTCTTGGCCACCTGGGCACACTGCCGGCTCATATTCAGCCGGCTGTCAACCAGCACCCCCAGGTCCCTTTCCGCCGGGCTGCTCTCCAGCCACTCCTCCCCAAGCCTGTAGCATTGCATGGGGTTGTTGTGGCTGAAGTGCAGGACCCTGCACTTGGCCTTATTAAACCTCATACAGTTGGCCTCTGCCCATCGATCCAGCCTGTCCAGATCCCTCTGCAGAGCCCTCCTACCCTCCAGCAGATCAACACTCCCACCCAACTTGGGGTCATCTGCAAACTTACTGAGGGAGCACTCAATTCCCTCATCCAGATCATCTATAAAGATATTGAACAAGACTGGTCCCAGAACCGAGCCCTGGGGAACACCACTCGTGACCGGCCGCCAGCCGGATTTAACGCCATTCACCACAACTCTCTGGGCTCGGCCATCCAGCCAGTTCCTCACCCAGCGAAGAGTAAACCCGTCTAAGCCTCGAGCCGCCAGTTTCTCCAGGAGAATGCTGTGGGAGACGCTGTCAAAGGCTTTACTAAAGTCCAGGTAGACAACGTCCACAGCCTTTCCCTCATCCACTAGGCGGGTCACCTGGTCATACAAGGAGATCAGGTTGGTCAAGCAGGACCTGCCTTTCATGAACCCATGCTGGCTGGGCCTGATCCTTTGGCTGTTCTGCAGATGCCCTGTGAGCACTCTCAAAACCAACCGCTCCATAATCTTCCCTGGAACAGAGGTCAGGCTGACAGGCCTGTAGTTCCCAGGATCCTCCTTCCGGCCTTTCTTGTAGACGGGTGTCACATTGGCAAGCCTCCAGTCTTCTGGGACCTCCCCTGTTAACCAGGACTGCTGATAAACGATGGAGAGTGGCTTGGCAAGCTCCTCCGCCAGCTCTCTCAGTACTCTCGGGTGGATCCCATCAGGCCCCATAGACTTGTGGGTGTCCAGGTGGCTTAGCATGTCCTTGACTGCTTCCTCCTGGATTATGAGGAGTACATTGTGCTCTCCATCCCCGTCTTCCAGCTCAGGGGGCTGAATATCCTGTGGATACCTGGAGTGGCTATTAAAGACTGAGGCGAAGAAGGCATTAAGTACCTCAGCCTTGTCCTCGTCCTTGGAGACAATGTTCCCCGCCATATCCAGTAGGGGATGGAGATTCTCCTTGCCTCTCTTTTTGTTGTTAATATATTTGTAAAAACATTTTTTATTATCCTTTACGACTGTGGCCAGACTGAGCTCTAGCTGGGCTTTTGCCTTTCTAATTTTGTCCCTGCTTGACCTAACGAGATCTTTGTACTCTTCATGAGTTGCCTTCCCCTTCTTCCAGAGGTGATAAACTCTCCTCTTTTCCCTGAGTCCCAGCAAAATCTCCCTGTTCAGCCAGGCCGGTCGCCTTCCCCGCCAGCTCTTCTTACAGCACATGGGGACCGCCTGCTCCTGCGCCTTTAAGATTTCCTTCTTGAAGACTGTCCAGCCTTCCTGGACCCCTTTGTCCTTCAGGACTGTCTCCCAAGGGACTCTCTCAACCAGTGACCTGAACAGGCCAAAGTCTGCCCTCCGGAAGTCCATGATAGCAGTTTTGCTGAGTCGTCTCCTTACTTCACTCACAGCTGAGAATTCTATCATGTCATGGTCGCTAAGCCCAAGATGGCCTCCGACCACCACATCTCTCACCAGTCCTTCTCTGTTTGTAAACAGCAGGTCCAGCAAGGCACCTCCCCTGGTGGGCTCACTCACCAGCTGCATCAGGAAGTTATCCTCCACACACTCCAGGAACCTCCTAGACTGTTTCCTCTCTGCCGTGTTATACTTCCAGCAGATGTCCGGTAGGTTGAAGTCCCCCACAAGAACAAGGGCCAGCGAATGCGAGACCTCCGCCAGTCGCTTATAGAATGTCTCATCTGTCTCTTCATCCTGGTTGGGTGGCCTGTAACAGACTCCCAGCAGGATGTCTGCCTCATTGGCAGGAGGCAACGTACACAAATTACAACCTGTGAAATTCCATCAGAACACAAGAAAAGAATTTTTGACTGTGAGAGTGGTCAAACACGGAAACAGGTAGCCCAGAGGAATTGTGGTGTCTCCATCTGTGAAGATATTCAAACTCTAGCTGGGCACAGTGCTTGACTCTAGGTGGACCCTGCTTGAGCAGGGCATTGGGCTAGATTATCTCAAGAGGTCCCTTCCCACCTCAGCCATTCTGTGATTCTGTGAAGATGGAGGTGGAGATGACAACCCTTAAGTATCTAGTCTACTTTATGTGGTGTATTTCCACAACTATGAATATGTATGTTGCTTATTGTAATGAAGCTGGATGATTTTCATCTCTGGAATAAGTCACATTTGGGTCTTTTTTATTACCTTAATCAGCAAAAATACATATACTATTTTAACCTGCCCCTGTGATCATCTAAGGATTAATCTGACATCACATATCTAATTTAATGCAATTTCACATTACCATTCCTGAAACTTACCATGATAAATTGGAAGCTTTTCTCCTGTTTGCATCTCTAAATTGATAAGCCCTTTCATCTTATGTACCGTTGTTCATACAAGCTGAGATCTGTTGGATGGTCTGACTTCCTTCTTTGAGCAGTGCCATTGATTCATGGGTTTCAGTGGTGTCTAAACAGGATGCCACTTATGTGACCATCTCTAAGACACGATCCAACACTGACTGTCAGGCTTTCATAGTTTGTTGGCTATCATTTGTTGACACTGAGGGTGCTTAAATCTACGCAGAAACCTCCTGAAAGACTAAGGAAAGCCTTTAGTATCTGGTAACCAGTTCCATAGTACTCAAGGCCTACTGCAAAGAGAAGAATGCCATTCTCAATATTCATAGGGGTATGTTGCAAATTCAATAGGCATTTGAGGAGCCAATTTGGTAGACCAGTAAGTTCATCAGAGCATTTGCATTTTAATTGCCTGAATTGTATGGCACAAACACACATGAGGGAAAGATCTCAGGACATACAGGGAAACCACGGGCTGTTTGAATCTTGAAGGTCTCTTGTTTGTACCAAGTAGGACAAGTTTTAATAACAGCTGGTGACACTGCAAAATGCACTAATCTGCTTTTATTTTAATCAAAATATTGTTTTAAAACATATTTCTTGTTATTTTTCTGTTTTTGTGTTATCATCTGCTTTGCTTGTCAGGAACAGACAAGCAAGTTTACAGCCTGGATAGTAGGCATTTCTAACACCACTAATTACTTATGACACTAGAGCTTGGTATTCTTAATTTCAGATCATTTAGTCTGACCACCGTATAGCCTCAGAATATGAGAAAGATTTTAAAAATGCATGAAAATTGCTGGTTTCACATGAAAAGAGGGTGCATTGAATTAAGCCTCATTTAATCCAAAATTCTTCCTCTTTTGGCAGGGGAGATTTCCTGATTCCATTCCCTGTGCTCAGATTTCCACAGTATCAAATTGAATTCTAGAACTTCCTAATTTTGCCTGCAGTGTGTAGCATAGTAAGGTATCCCCTTCATTGTCGAGTCTTAGATATGTTTGCTCAGACAGGAGTATTTTGAATGAGGAATAGTTCAAAATGCTTCATTCATCTTGAGAGATAAAATTGGCATGCAAATGTAAAACACTGTCAAGGAGAAAAGCAGCAAACCTTGTTGTAGGGGACCACTGTAATCTGCAGTTGAATTGCTTTTTTTAAGTTCTTCTCAACTGCCAGATACTAGAAGGAAAAAAAAGTCCTGGTGTTTATATAATACAGACTTCACCTTCTTTCATGACACGAGAGATCCAGCCATTGAAAGCTGTCCAGGCTTTCGTGGCAAAACTACATTGCAGGTTTTTTTTTTTTCTTCATAAACCTTAGATATTTCTATATCTTTCAGTATGTGTAATTTGAGAACAAGTAAGTGTTGAGCTTGCCTCTACGAGTGACGATTATTGGATATTATGCTGTGGCTCTGAATCTCTCTGAAATACCTGTGCTACTAGAAGAGTTTGTATTTTGTGAGTAATAGATCTGTTCTTTGCACCAAATCTTAAATTTTTGTCTTGGCTTCTGTTTTTATATCCCTTTTGTAATATGTAAACATGGTATTTTAAAGAAAAGAAATCAAAGGCAGAAAACCTCTCTTGCTCCATTTACAGAAAATCACTATGAAGCTCGACTTTGGGTTGCTTAAAATGTTTTTTCTAATCCTCCTTACTCTTTGAGAATCCCAGGAATATGTAATTCTGAAATGGTTAAAGGAGAAGTATCTCTGGGCAAGAAACACAACAGCTTTCCCACCCTTGTGTGACACGAATAATTCTCAGTACTAAGGGATCCAAGCAAATTGCAGTCGCTTTCACCTGTTGTAATGAACTACAGTCAAACCTCCCTTTCTGGTCTGAACCATAAATATGTTATGTAATGTAGTGGTTGCCTAGCTGACAGGCAGATGGTCAGACCCACCTCAAAGTACTGGCAGCCTGCTAGGCGGAAAGCAAATGGGAATCTCAGTAGACAGAGAGGTGTGTTTACTTCCTTATGAAATAATAGTAGTTATTGTCTTATCTGGATGCAGAATTGGGTGAAAGTACAGTGAACAGATCAGTGAAAGTTTGTGTTTATAGAGGGCTCCTGAATGCAGGAGTCTTCAAGTTCAGTGACTTTAGCATGAATAGGTAACTGTTTTAAAACCACTCCAGTAGGTGTCTTGCCAGATGTGAGTAATGGAATTTAAGGTACTAGCACATTGTCCACAGCAGCATGCCACGGATTTGGATTCCTGACTCCGTTACTGATGGAACAACCTGAACCCCAAGCACCTGCCCTGAAGGACCTTCTCCCACTGTAATTCATGAGATGGTTGTGCTGTTCAGGTGTCATAAATGAGGCGCACACCAGAGCTGATAGAAAATACGTGAAACCATCAAAATTAAAATACGTACATCCACTAAACTGATTCCGTTCCATTACGACTGCAAGAGCTGGAGGTTGGCTTTTCAGGTAGACAATATAGTAAGCATTGCGATGATCAAACTAAAAAGTATTTGCTCAGCTTAGAAAAAAATTAAATGGCTCAAACATCCAATGTTAATTTAACAAAACAACAAACGCTAACGTTCGTACATGTAGGGCTACATTAGACTAGTGGAAAGGGTGTTGCTTCTTTTGTGTTGTAATTATGTATACTCGGTAATTTGCTTGCATTACTTAATACCACTTGGACCTTCACACCCCTGTCCCATCTTCAGGTGCATGCACATTCCCATTACATTTGAGCGCCAAATAATTAAGAGTATGGAAATGGAAACCAAGTTTTGAAAATCAGGACCTTGCTTCTAGTGCCCCTTGCTTTAAATAAAAAAGTCTATTCCTGACCCAGATATTTACACTTAATATCCACCTATTTCTTCTCTAATGAATTATTCATATATGTATATGTGAAATACTGCATGTAAGACCTTTCATTAGAGAAAGAGGGCTTCTCAGTTCTGGAGCACATACCAATATCTCCTCCTCAGGTGTTTCTTTGATATGCCAGAACATCTTTCTACTGAAATCTTAATCCAAAGTTTCTACAGTGAAATGAGTTTTTATGCAGTTTCCAGTCACCATGAGAGAGAGGTTTTTCGTGATCTCTGTTTCTTCTGCTAGCAACAGTATTTCATGTTTCATATATAATTTTTTTCCTTTGCTGGCTGATTTCTATTAAAATCTGTTCATTGTTTCAGAAATTCATTTTGAAGTGGCATATTGCATTCCTACATCTCTAAGCCCTCTGCCCTTCTTCGTAGTCCAGGCTTTAAAGTGGGGAGGAGAAAGAAATAGGGAGAGATTTTTGTTTCTGAGGATGTGAGGCCTCAGGAGTATCCCAGCTGCATGGTCATGTAGTGGGAAAGATGTTCAGGTAGTGCTGCTGCCCTGTAACAGTCAGTGGCACCGTTGAGGGGGTGTGGAGAGATCAAACTACTCACTTTCCATTCCTTAGTGTTTTACAGTGCAGTTGATACCACCAAAGTGCTTTTTACACCTTCAGTTGGAATATCACTGGCTGGTTCATTGCTTGTCCATGCTTGTCCACTTGTCCAGTCACCGAGCTGCTCCCTCCGGCTTTGTATCTGCCACCTCCTCTCTCCTGGCCCTCCCGCCCTCCTTCCCTCCCTCTCGCCAGCTTTCCCAGCTCTGACCTTCCTAATTCTAGCTCCAGATTTCTCTTTAATACTTTGTCTCTATCCAGATTCTCTGCATATGTTTATTCAAATTCTGGCACCATCCCCATTTTCCTTAGCTCTGTGTTTCCTCTTAAAGATTTGATTGAGCAGCAGTAGGGGCCTTGCATGATCATGAAAAGTTTACCCAGTAGCCCACCTAACCTCTTCTAGCAGTGTTCAAAGTCTGTTCTCTCTGCTCAGTGGCCCTCTGCGTATGTGTGTGTTGCCTCAAATGCAGTACATAGTCGGGGTTTTTTTTAGTATATTCATATATTTGCAAATACATAAGGTGTTTACATAAAGTAAAGAACCAGTGAATTTTCATTATTTAAATACTGTCCTCTGACTGCTTCAGAGTGCCAAAAAAAGCTCTTTTCCAACTACTTTTTTTGAAGAGATGAGAAAAACTTGTTTTGTAGAGTTTTTCACGGTCTATGCAGTATTGGAAGACCATTTCTGTTAAAAGCTTATCTTTTGGGTACTCAGCACCTTTCAACTAGAATTCCAATAAAAGGAATGCTTATCTTTCACCTCAGTAGGTTTGGGATTATACCATTAATGCAGCAAATCAGGAATGTCAGATCTGTTCAGTGGTACAGATTTGCTAAGGCATAGTAGGAAAAACAGTGATCCAAATTTGGCCATTTATGTCCGCTGTTCTGGAAGTAGTCCCAGTTTATTTTAATGTTCAGTAATGTGCAGGAATCCATTATTGTGCCACGTATCATGGGACAACTCGACGTCAGTCTTGTTAGGAACTGGCACCTAGTTGAAGTAAGTTTGTTTAAGACTGATTTTTGGATGAGCAAAACATTGCAATAACTTCTTAAAGATACTTTATTATATCAAATAGAAACATAGTTTTCAGATTGTGGATTTTTGTTCCATGGCAGAATGATGGAAGCATTTTGTTTCAGCTATCAGAAACTTTATGCTTAAGTACTTTCCATGTGCATTCCAGACAAATAATCGTATAGGCTGCAATCTGTATATATGTTCACAAATACCTTGCACTTGTCATAGAATACCTGTGCAATAATATTAATATCTGAATTATAAACTGAACTTGGACGATAACATTATTTTACAAGCACTGTATTGGACCATCTCTACTGTGTAGACTGTTCTACAGGAAATAACCTCCTTTTGAATCACTGAAAACAGCATATCAGCGTAATGTTCTTTGCTGATGACCCTCTTCAAGGTAGTTAACGTGTAAGATAGCAAGATGGTGTTTATTGATGAAGGTATTCATTGTAGATTATTCCAAAGTCCATAGCAAAACTTTTGAAGACTTGTTGTCCTAATAAAAATGTGAAGAATTCAAATCAAGGTATTTGGTTATATTTTTTGGTTTGAAGTTACACTACCTGCTTCTTTCAATTTTGAAGTTATTTAGCCTCAGGGAGGTTTCCCCTCTGTAATAATATTTTGGCATTTTTTGTCCGGTTCTGAGAAGATAAGGCAAATAAGGGAAGAAGGATAAAAATAAAAAGGTAAATAGTAGCTTTTGTTTCTAGCAGCCCGAGTAAACTCTACAAACTTCCTTGGTTTGGCAAAGGGATAATGAAAAAAGTCACCAGTTTGTCTTTCCTTCACATATATTTATATATTTTTTTCTCTTTCCTCATTTGCACAACACCCTCAGCCACCATGTTCTGGTGTCACCGAGAGATGTCAAAGTCCAGACAAACCATTGCGATAGGTGGACAAAGAATGTGAAGTCATGGCTATAGCAAGGAGACGTTCAACTTGTGTTGGCCAGAGAAACTCTCTTGATCAGGTTTCATATTCTCCCTGAGAAAAATGAGTTGTAGACGACTTGTCCAAAAAGTTTCAGATAGTTGGGAACTGCTGGTTAGCCTTTAATGTGTAGACTTCAAATCCTGATATATTGTCCCTAGACACTCTTCCCTTTTGCCCATGATTTCTTCTCTTCCTCCTGTTGTAAACCACAACCACTTCTTTTGAACTTTCACCAAGTGAAATGAGTTGATTCCAAGTGATACTGGCTTGGCAATGACAGTCAGTCTGTTACAACCTTTAAAAGAGCGCAGCTGAATAGAACTGCAAGTCCACCTTTTGACCTTCAAATGTATTAATGCCCTACTAATTTAATGGCTTCATTTGGTGATTTTCATTGTCCACAGAACATAAGTTGTATATTTCATAAAAAAATCGGACATTGGTGAGTTATTATTTTGTCCACCTAAGTAAACAACGTGATTTTCAATATTTTTTAACAGATTTTTTACTACATGGGCGCGGCTGAATTTGCACAGCATGAGGCCTTGTTGGGCAAAGACTCTTTGTATACAACTTACATCAAGAAGAAAAGTTGATAAGCTTAGACTTGACAAAATAAAATACACCCTACGTGTTTTTTTTATATTTCTTGTTTGAAGCCTTCTACCTCTACTTCCTGTCAGGCTGACAATGTTTTCCTCCAATTGCACTAAAGAACAAAAGTTTAACATTAAAAAATTTATTTGTATTGAACATACTTTTCTAGGTAAAGTCAATATCAAAAAGGTTTTCATGGCAGATCATCTTTCAAGTGCAGCGTTTTGCCGTTTTACAACGTAGTACTGAAGAGTTATAGTTACACAAATACCTTTTTTTTTTTTTTTTCCTGGTAGAAATATGGGGGCAGAGAAGCTCAAACTTCTGTCCTGAAGTGAGACATAGAAGCAAATGACTGAAAAAGACTGTTCTCACCCTGGTATGGACTGATTGAAGAGCAGCTTATCTAGATATTATTTCTTCATCTAATTTAAGTCAAATCGTATTTTATGGTGATGGTTTTTCTACCCTGATTATAAAATATAATAGATATATTATATATTATAATATATTTTTCTCCTGTAATTTCTGGCATTTATAGTCCAAAAAGTTATCAAAAAGTCGCATGTGCAAACATGCAAGTTTAGCGAGTACTGAACTTTAGGGAAACTTAGTTCAGTCACTGGTGAAATGTCTGTTTGTGTAATGTGTGTCAGGTGAGGACATAACATGTGATTTTAGCTAGTAATACTGGCCACCCAAGTCTCAACTTTTAAATCAAGTCTTTGTTGTTTCTCCGTTAGATTTTGTTTGTGCTGTCTCACTTTTGAACAATATGGCTTATCTTGGCCCAGTAGTCTGTAATGTGAATTTTACTTGACTACTAAGTACATGTATACATTGTAAATTTGAAATTAATGCTGTTCTTATATATAGGAGGCTTTTTACTGTCTAGCTTGATTTCATGTCAGAGTTCAACTGCTGATCCGCAATACCAGTCTTCTTTCTGAACTAGCACAGTCATTCTCTTTGAATTTTTACAGCCTTGTTTTGAGAAGCTACTACTAGTTATTTGCTAGCAGCTGTTGTAAGGAACGGTAGACCCACAAAATTGTTATTCATGGCTTTGTAAATGACAATTTCACAATTTTGTATGTCTGTCACAGGCCACTTACACATGTCTGTCCATTCTTGTTTCTCTACATCTTTTCTTGGCTCAGGAGTGCTTTTTGTTTTCTTCACAGTAACTTGTCTCATTCAATGGAGGGTCTTTCTACAGATTCTGTGATTTTGTGTTCCTTTCATATTTTGCCAACCCTTCCCTCACTCCTAATTTCCAGCATCGGCTGTGTATCACCTTGTGGTTGTTCTTCTGCCATTTGCTAATATTTACCTCCTCTTACTTCACTAGCTCCAAAAGCGTAAACGTAAAATTTTACATGAAATTTTATACTCTTGGCCTAGTTGTCACAATTGTAATAAATGCTCATGGTTGTAAACATGCACGGTTATTGGCAGAGCACACAGGTTTACATACTGAGTCGCAAGTGTGTTGTGCACGTGCGTTCATGTGCCTGCTGGGGCAGAGACGTTCTCTGTTTTGCTCAGTACATTTCCAGAAAAGTTTGCAAGATAAGAACATGTTTCCGTGAGTGAGGTCAAGCTCAGTGCAATGACGTCTGAATCTAGATATCATGAATAGCTAATTGTTGTGGTTTGTGTTTTTGTGAAATAAGTCTCACAAGTTACATTGTGTATCTTGCAAAGGTAATTTCTTACCTCTACTTGGCTGGTCTCTACTATGGTGAACTTTTCCATATTTTATGGCCTCTGTGATTCTATAGATGTGGTGATTTTGCAGAGTGTTCATGTGTGTGGGGATTTGGTTCCTGTGGGATCTAGACAGACAGTGTGCAAAATGGTTAGATGAAGAGAATGGTTCATTATTCACATAGATGCAATAATTCTGTGGGTTTATTACATGTGTCTTGAAAATATTAATCTTTTTATACTTGAGTGTTGTAAGATTTCCATGTGTTGAATGTCTTGGCACTTGACTGCTACCATAATTGTCTGGAATGCCATCTTGAGAAATTTTGTGCAAATGACTAATTATATTTACTTTACTCTGTATCTAAATGCTTTTGCTGATTTAGTGTCATATTTTTCAGTAATGAAATATCAAGTAGAGAAGTATTAAGAATGAAATGTAGATACCACATACTTACTTTTTTCATTATTTTAATTTTTTAAAATTAAGTACTTTCAATTTTATGGTGAGGGTGTATTTTAAATCCAGTCTAGAAGCTATGATATTTTCTTAAGTGAGTTTAAAATGGTGAGTCAGTCTCTTGCTTAAATGTTAATGAGTCAAGTGGAGGTGTTTTTATTGTGTGTACCGTGAAATATTTAAAAAAAAAAAATTCTAGCATCAGCATAAGCTTTATAAATATGTCATGTCCTAGATTACATATTTACCATAAGTATGTGTAATAAATGTTAATATTAACACTGTCCCTAGTTTTTGTTATCCTAATTCATTATGCTGAAAAGTTGTTGCCTTAGTTATTTCAGATTTAAAATAACCCAGCAGATGCAGAAGAAAGTGTTACGTTCTTGGACTGATTCATGATGAGTTAGGAAGTAGATTAATTGTTAAAAATGAGTAAATCCACTCTATTGTTTTAAGTTCATATAAAAGTGGGACAGGTTGAAACTTAATTCAGTAAAAAAAACCATATTCAGGATTCAGGATCAGGTATAATAAATTATGGAGCTGCAGTTAGGATTTATTGGCTTTTTCTGAATTAATTAAGAAGGTAAGGTACCTAAATCAGATGGAAGAAAACGATACTTGCTTACAGACCTACTTTACCATTTTCTGAAGTAATTGTAGGCACTTAACTCTATCTTTGAAGAAGACACTTATCAATACTTGTAAAAATCTGGCCCACAGAAATGGAAATGATACTATATTTGTGGAATAAATTCTTCATTTATAAGTGTAAAATATGCTTGGATAAACTTTACTGTTTTCCCCATGTTGACTTTTTTTAAAAACTGTTTTATTTGTCTACTAAAACAACAAAATAATGTTTTTAACCTCCTTTTTCCAAGAAAGTTGCTTCAAACTTAGAATTAAAAAAAAAAAAAATCGCATAACAAATGATAAGAGTATTCCATTCGTAACAAACAAGACCTTTTATTAGTCTGTAATGCTCTGCATAACACACTTGTGCCATTTGCTACACATTTTGTCTGGGAACTACCATGGTTTTGGTAGGAAACGCATGTTTGAATATTTGTCTTTGTGGTGGGTTGGCCCTGGCTGGACCCCAGGTGCCCACCGAAGCCTCTCTGTCGCTGCCCCCTCAGCCGGGCGCAGGAGAAAACGTGCAACGTAAGGCTCCTGGGTCGAGGTAAGGGCAGGGAGAGATCGCTCAGCAATACCGTCACGGGCAAAACAGACTCAACTTCGAGCAATTAGTTTAATTTATTAGCAATCAAATCAGAGTAGGATAATGAGAAATAAGACCAAATCTTTAAAACCCCACCTCCTTCCCAGGCTGATCTTCACTCCCGATTCTCTCCCTCCTCTCCACGCAGCTGCGCAGGGGGACGGGGAATGGGGGCTGTGGTCAGTCCATCACACGCTGTCTCTGCGGCTCCTTCCTCCTCAGGGGAGGACTCCTCACACTCTGCCCTGCTCCAGCCTGGGGTCCCGCCCACGGGAGACGGTTCTCCACAGACTTCTCCAACGTGAGTCCTTCCCACGGGCTGCAGTTCTTCACCAACTGCTCCAGCCTGGATCCCCCACAGGTGCCGTCCTTCAGGAACAGGCTGCTCCAGCCCGGCCCCCGCGGGGTCCCAGGTCCTGCCAGCAACCCTGCTCCAGCCGGGGCTCCTCTCTCTCCCCACGGGGCCACAGGCCCTGCCAGGAGCCGGCCCCGGCGCGGGCTGCCCACGGGGTCACGGCCTCCTTCGGGCATCCCCCTGGTCCGGCGTGGGGCCCTCCCCGGGTGCGGGTGGAGATCTGCTCCCCCGTGGAGCTCCATGGCCGCAGGGGCACAGCCGGCCTCCCCATGGGCTTCCCCAGGGGCTGCCGGGGACCCTCTGCTCCGGCGCCTGGAGCCCTCCTGCTCCTCCTGCTCTGGGCTGGGGGGCTGCAGGGCTGCTCCTCTCACATATTCTTACTCTTTTCTTTGGCTGCAGTTGCATAATTTTTCCTTTTCCCTCCTTCTTAACTATGTTATCCCAGAGGCACTACCACCATCGCTTGACCAGCGGCGGGTCCATCTTGTAGCCAACTGGCGCTGGCTCTGTGGGACACCAGGGATGCTTCTAGCAGCTTCTCATAGAAGCCACCCCTGTCGCCTCCCCACTACCAAAACCTTGCCATGCAAACCCAATACAGCCTTGCAAATTTATGAAATTTGAAACCAAATTTTGATACAGGCATGTAAAATACTGATTTAACATGGGAAATAGCCTTATGTTTTGTCCTGTCGTGTTGAATCTTTGCTCAAATGCTCAAAGAAAGGTACTGATGACAAAAAACAGATGGCCCATGTTTTCACTCATATGTACAGCACAAGATCTGGAGTCTGAGTATTAATAGTTTTTATTCTGTACAATTAGTGGACTATCAGTCTTCTGTTACAGCTTATAACATTTTTTGCTTAAAAGTTCTTAAAAGATCATAAAAAGTTCTTAAAAGGCAAAGTTCTGCAAATGTGATAGTCTTATTTTTGTAGTGTGCTTGTTAAGCCATTTTAAATACTTGCCAGTAATGTGCACACTATGCCTTGTTTGTGCCATAAATTTAATAGTATGTCTTCACACAAGCACAGTTCTTCTGTCACTTCTGTATTTTGAGATGTTACATTATTGACCATTTGTTATAATGGAGAATCTAGCTGCCAAAATACCTGAATGAGCTTGACATTTCCAGAAATTTATTTCCTTCCCAATCATTTTCCAAGAGTACACTCAGAGCTTCACTGAGATCTGTCAATGTAAATTATCAGGAGGCTAATTGCTCACTTTTGTTTTTTCTTGAGATGTGTGAATGCTTGAGTAATTTGTAAACTACAAATCAGAAGAAAACTTAGCGTGACTTTACAAGGGCCTGATCCAGTGTTGATTGGAGGCAGTAGGAATGTTTCTCGTGATTTTGCTGGAGATCATGTTGAAAAGAATGAGGCACAAGAAAAATCAGAGCGTCCACAAGTGTTATTTGGTTCCTTCTTTTCTTATGCGCTTTATTTTAATTTGGTAAAATACATTAATGTCCACTTGATATTGAGTAGCCTCTAAACTATATTAATTTTTGGTGTTGGGAAATAACACCGTGAATGACTGTTCTGTACTTGGGAGACATTAAGTTCAGAACCAAAGATATAGTTCATGAAGCCAGTACTTCTAGATTAATACAAGGTTTTGAGTGTTTGAAAATTGTTCGAAAATGATCCAAGTTGACTCTATTCTTAACTTCTAAAGTTTCTGGGTTTTTGTATCCTGTCAAATACAGCGCTTTCTTATCTCCAAAGATTAAATTTGACCATTTTACCTGTGTAATATTCATGTATGGACAGGAAACAGAAATCAGTATCCAGATTTGTTGACCCCTGAGATATAATATTGACCTCAGTGAGTATTAACTTCTCAGATCAATAAATGCTGTTATTGACCTCAAAGAAAAATCAATAGCAGCTTGTTAATTTGCAAACTATGACTGCAAGAAAATGGTACACATTTTGTTCTTCATTATCACCTATTTATATCTGTATTTTAACGCCTTCAGTATTTCCACCTAGAGATCATCATGTCAAAACATTTCAATCCTGGCTGTTAGAAGGTTGGGGAGACAGGCATTATACATTACGGAATAATTGATGAGCAGTACATGCTATTTCCCACGTCTCATGAAAATAATACCCTGAACAGTAGTATATCACCTGGGTTGTTCTCTTTTTTTTGGCTAGTCCAGCTCATTTCGTTTCATTTTCTCTGCTGTGCTTCATCAAAACATTGCATAGAAGTACTATATTTTAGCTGCCAAAAGGACATTTCTACATGAATAATAAGGGGGATGAAAGACTGACTACTGGAAACAAGGAGACTGAAAGTGATCACTATAAAAATCATAATTAATATACAGTAGATTTTTCCTATTTGCATAAGCATGACAGGTTTCGAGGCAAGAATCTGCTCCGCAGCAGGCTGAAATACAACTATGTGACTATATAACAAAGAAAAAAGTTTTAAATGGCAAAGTATTGGTGGAGAGGTGTTGTTTTGTATCATAGCAAGTTTTGTACATAAACACTGAAATGTCAGGTTTTACATAGTTTGAAATGCCTAAAAAATGCCTATTCCTGAAATTCAAATGTCATAACAGTTCTGCATATATATCACTTTGATATTTAAACTTATAAACCTCATAAATGATTTAATGTTACTTTGGCCTTGTTATGATCTGAGTGCCAAAAAAGGCAGAGGCTGATTTTTATCTGGTCTGGAGAGTAGTGTTTTCATTCACAGAAGACAAAGCACAAGTCTGTCAGCCTTCTACAGTCATTAATTCTGCCTGATACATCTGCAGTGATCTTGACAAACTGATTGCTATGTTTAGAAAACTTTTCCTTCATTAAATGACTGCGTGAGAGGTATTCACATGCAAAAATAAGGCAATAGTTTAATTTTTACAATAACTGAAGTGGCTGCAGGTTTTTTGCCATTTTGATGGCTCTATGCTTTTGCCCTTTAATATCATGACCTCTCAGAACTTTGTTTGTGCATCCATGTTATCCTCTTGAGAGACAGAGTCAATGGTATTATACTCATTCCGTAGATAGGCAGACCAAAGCATAAGAAGGTTACATTGAAAAAAACCAAAACAAAACACCACCACCAACCTAGGTTAATCTCTGAGGTTCAGACAAATGATGCTGGTGCAGGTCTGGAAAAATATTTGTGGTGATTATGCAGTCTTTTCTGTCTTGCAGAAGTCCCAAACGGTCAGTAAGGACAGTATCTATAAGTCTATATAGAAATCCCAAGTAGTAGGAAGTCTCCCTGCTTTTTTTCTTTTTTCTTTCTTTTTTTTTTTTCCTCCTTTTGAGTCACCTTTGAGTAACCAAGGATTTTGAACCCTCCTACAAGAGACCAAAACAGAAATGATGCAGAAGGTGGCAAATCTGGGCAGGGCAGAAAGTTCATAATCACACTACAGGAGCAGAGAGATTATGTCAGTCTTACATTTTCAAATTATCTCTTTTCAGCCCACAGATTGCAGAGCAGCACCCAGATATTCAGAGTGCCAAATTGCCCATGGTCTAGCAGAATTTTAGCAGTAGAGCTGAGAATAAAGTCTGGGGCAACCAGGCAAACTCTTGAGTAAGTGTGAGACAAATATGGCTCACTGACTCTGCAGACCACTTATTTTTCAACCTATAAGTTATCTAGTCTGCTCAGGAGCACTTGTGCTACAGTGTCTGGATCTCAACATGACCCTTGGTCTCAGGATTACAGAAGGTAGTGCTGGTGTCAGTTCTCATGGTGCCTTAAAGACTGGCTGGCACGTGGCAAATTCTCCGCTCTAGAAGCGTTGTGTTTAAGGTGTACTTGAGTTCAGGAAAAAGCTTTACGATTTCTAACTTCCAGTCCTCTGCTACAAACATCTAATGCTTTATTTTCCCTTTTAATATTCTCTGTAATCGCTAGAACTGTTTACTTAGCTGATGAGAAGCTCTTAAGACTGATGCTAGGTCTAATTTACCCAAAAGAGAAGGAAATAGAATATAATCCCCAATGTTATAATTTTTATAAAAGTCTTGTTCACAACTCAGTGTATGTGGTACGTCAGAAGGAGTTCGGTTTATAAAATCACTGAATTTAACTTCTCAGTGTATGTCACTGATGGCAGAGTTACTGATTTCCATAACGGAAACATTTTGAGATTCTGCACTAATGGTCAGTAAGGTACAAGCTAGTAATGTTATGAGATGAGATGTTCTGCTTAGCCTCTTTGTGAATTACTTTTACTCTCCACATTTTGCTTTATTAAGGGAATTTTCCATTTACTTCCTATTTTGGGGAAAAGTCTCTACATTATTAAAGTATATAAAATATTTGATGCCATAAAATGGATCTATTTTAGTTTGATAAACTAGAAATATGCTGCACTGTGAGGGTCATAGCTTATAATACACAGTGTTAGTACTTTTTCATTTTTCTGTATTAGGAGATTAGTGAAAAATAAGCTCTATCAATTAAGTTTTATTGCAAAATTATCTTCAGATGTACAGCAGTGAAGATGATATTGAGTGATAACACTAGAGTGGATTTTGTATAAAGCAATTACAGCTTGAAAACCACAATCTGAATGAAAATATTGCTCAGGGTTTTTTGTAATCTAGAATTAATACCAAAAAACTCTTCCCTTAGAAAGTGCTAAAATTACCTCTATTAAACACAAAGCATTCCCAAGGTGTTCATGCATGCTGTTTACTGAAAAATACTGATACCTGGTTTCACTGCTCATGATTTGGTAAATCTGTAGAGTACATATAAGCATATGGTTCAGCCTCTTAAGATGATTCTCTGTTTATAATATTACCACATTCTCGTAAATACATTACTTTGTTGATATGAATACCTGTGTTCTTAATTCAGTAATTTTATGTAGGTGCACTTTGATGCTTTGAAATTTTTTGCACTTAAAAGCAATGATTTACCATGAGAGGATAAGCAAGCCTTTTTCACAGTATAATGTAAGACATATAGCCACATATGTTTCCTTGACATGTTATTCTGGAGTTGAAAGTGCATTGAGCCTTGCAAAATGAGTTTCAAGAACTTCCGAAGTGAATCATTTAATTCTGCTTATAATGAATGAAATCTATCTGAATGCTCAAATCGTTCCTATTGCAGTGTTCCATTCTGCCATCCCACCTTCGGGATGGTCCTGGTTTGGGCAGGAAGCCCCTCAAAACACACAAAGGACTTTGTTGATTTATAAAAACAAATTAAATTGCTCAAGAGCTGCAAAGCAGTTCAGTCCTTATTTATGGCATACGGAATTTTGCATTTAGCATTCACTAATTCTTTTGGAACAGCATACTTCAAAACGTTTATTGAGTGCATGTACAAGAGAAGTAGCTCTGTAAAATGTCCAATTTGGAATAAACTGAATAGTACTTTAAAGAGGGGCAAATAATTTCAGAAGTGTATCAGTTGTACTCCATTGTTTCAGTGTGGATAAATAGTTTGTGGCTCTGACCAAATCTCCAGTGATGCCAGCATGAATCAAGACAATTGAGTCAAGTGGTTACAGGTTTCCATCCTTTCACATTGATCAAACTGAAATAGCACATTAAAAATGTATTTAAATCAGTTTAGATAAGCTTGGTCTTAGTCTTGGGCCTTGAGGCTTTGGCTACTGAAAGTTCACTTGAAGCTGGACATATACCAGCTCCACAGGCCATCAACTTTATTAGTGTGGAGATAAGCTGATTAGATCTTGTCAATCAAAGGTGCCAATATCTCAATTGAGTGTCTCTCCCAGTCTTTCTCTCCTTCTTTGTTGCCCGCTTCAATGCCTTTAAAAAAAAAAAAGAGAGAGAGAGCAAGCGAGAGAGAGATGTGTGGTATGCATCCCCCTGGTTGTCACCAAGCAGGGTGCAAGGGTACTGTGATGATGTGATGACTGTATTAAAGAGGACATCAATTTGTTTTAAAGTGTTTTGATTTTTTATGGTGGCATTAAGAGAGAGAACATTGTGGTTGCAGCTTGACTAGAAAGCAAAGAGTTCTAGAAGGAAAAAAAAAAAAAAAGTGTTTCTTTGAAACCTACCGGGTCTTTGAGTCTTGCTGTGCCAATGGGCGCTTAAGTGCTCCTGTAACTGGCATACTCTGATCCACCATCAGCTTAGGTACTATTCTTCTCTCCAAATTATTCATTTATATAAAATGAAAAGATTTGTGGGTGTTTAATCCTTGCAGAAGTAATTTTAAATATTTTGTAAATATAGCCTGCTTGGGAAATATTTGATTATGCTGATAATGAGCATATTTTAGCAGTCTGGAAAATTACAGCATGAATTAAGGTCCGGTTAGAACCCTCTCTCTGAAAATGAAGCTATGCATGCACTGAACAAATACATGCAGAAATACATGCAGGTATTTGCATCTCTGCTTTGTAGAGGAATAGATAAACAGAACATCAGCTGTAAATATCTAAAAAGTGCACTGTTTCAGCTTTAGGCTTCATCATATAGTTAAAGATGGAAACTGGGAAACTGGGCTTTTGTTCTTCACATCTGAAGTTTGCTCACACCATGCCTCCCTCATACTTCAAATGCAAACAACAGAAGCCCGTCCTTTTCTTCCATCACCCTACACTCACCACCCAATGAAGGCTGGAGCTACAGTGCTGCAGAACTACATTGCCACACTGGATTATCTCTCTATCAGTTATTCTTCACTCCTCTGTATCAATTTTCCACTAACCAATCAGACACTCCTCTTAGAAAACACTGTTTGACTATTTCTTCTAGATAAATGTATTTATAGCTACAACGATCCACACAGGCGACTCCCGTGCTGCACGTCTTGGGGACAGAAAGGGAATTACTTGCTCCTTCCAGGTGACTTCGAGTGTGTCCCCTCTAGTTAATGCTGCTATTTGGGGATATTCCAGGAAAAAAAATCTAGTATTTGTGTGAAGATCCTAATTACTCGCTTGGGTACTGCCGTTCAGATATACCTCTGTTTTACGTTGCAAACTGCAACACCATGTATTTACACAGGGCGGAAAGGTGCTCTTTTCTAATCTCACCTTTGTTTCCTGCCAGCCATTCTTGCCAGCCCTTGGTTCAGTCCGCATACGGAGGGGAAGTTACTAGCCAACTTTAGCACAAGGAGGATATCCTAACAGTAAGCTGTCTGCAGTATTCAAGTAGGAGGGGGTTTTTTGCCACTCCCAAAAAAAGATAAAAAGTTACAAGCAGGTTTAAAGACATTTACATGGGAAGAAATTGTGGGGGAGAGTAGCCTTGCGGCCTTATTGTAACCAATTAGAATTCCTCTGTGTTTAGATAGGGTTGCTGAGGTGTATTTTTTTTTCTGTCTAATACACTATTAACAGCTCTTATGCTGCAGTTATAGTCAATCGGAAGCAAATGTCGGTTTGAGACGTTAATGAAGGAAATCTATCTAGCAGACCACTAATCAAACAACGCACCTTTTTCCTCCAGCTACTTCCCATATTGAAATCACTAACTCATTGTTTAGTGAGTTTCATTCATTTTGAAGGCTGAAAAAAAATGTATTGGAGTTCCGACTTGCCCTTTGATTGATTGGCCTTGCCTTCATTAGTCATATTTTTTTCCAGACTGATGTTTGTTTCTAATGCAACAGTCTTTGAAAACCCAGTTATTTACTGGTTGTGTGGAATTGCGCAACATGGAACTGAATGCTACAAAAAACATGGTGATAATATTTGTTGGTAACCTAGTATTTCACAATAAGACTGGATAGCATGGTCAAGACTTCCAAAATACTTTGTACATTATTAAAAATAGAGTGAGCTCAACTTGAAATTATAGATAGATGGAACATATGTTTTGTCTTGGCAATTCCGAGAGTGTTAAATAACATTTTTATCTCTTCTTTCAGTCAAGTAGCAAGTGGAGGAGCTGAGTGCTCTGTCTTGATGGCTGAGCCTAATGTTTTCTTGCTGTGTTTATTTCAGCAGGCCCTTCAGTTAATACTTGAATTCAGCTTAATATAAGGCCATAGATGACAGTAAATACAATTTCTAGAAGGATGCGTTAGCCAAATGAGCAGGGATTTTTGGTGAGTTTTTACTTCAGGGTTACAACTGCTACTGAAGTTATTTGAAGTTTGCATCGTATGTGTACTGTGTTTGGGGATGAGTGTGCCTAATGAAAATTATATATGCTTGTAAACATCCTCCCATTGTTATTTAATAAAAGCAAATCTAGAATATTGCCGGGAGGACTTGTATGTTAAGGCTCTCTTTGACAGCAGATTTGTAGTGTTCTTATTGAAAGAGCTTAAAAGTCGTTTAAGGAGGGTCTGTAACTTTGAGGTCACCATCTTGAGGGAATGGTTTCAGTGTAGTGACTCGGTTTTGGACATAAATAAAACACTGGCAGTGCTTAGGGGTTTTTTTTGCCTTTGGAAGTTTTGTTGTTAAACAACCAAGTAACCCATTTGGTTCATGGCATTGTTACAGCTCAGATGTGAAAGCTTGAAGATATCTTGATCAGTACACTCTTTATCCATTGTGTTTGTTACTTTTTTTTTTAAGAAAACATTTTATCACGGATTTTTTAATAATCAGCTAATGAATGTGTTTCAGTGAGGTAATGTAAAGTAAGACAATAAGAACTGGAATGAATGTCTCTGTGTACATGTGCTCCATGTACTCCTTTCACAAAGTTCTCAAGCCATCTTCTAGAGATAATATTTACTGACTCTGTATGTGCCGATCAGCGTACAGAATTATATTGCATATATGACACTAGAGGCCAAGTTAAAGGTATCCTCTGTGAACTATCAAACACAGAAGCAAAGATGTTTTAGTATTTAAAAAAAAAAAAATCAATATTTGTTTTATGTTCTTCCTTGGAGGTAGTCCATCTTCACACATTAGAGGGCCACGAGCATCCATTTTCCCTGTTTACCCTGTAGTTTGCCAGTTTTCTAACCAGGGAGATATGGAAGTGAATATTGGAAGGTGAAGTTACGATTGCCAAAGCTTCCTTTTCAGAAGACTCTTGGTTTTAATGAATGTGATAGAAAACGTAATTCAGAAAAAGTCCTCACTATTTACTTTTTAAAATCACATTCTTGAATTGTGAAGTAACACAACTCTTCTGCTTTTAGAATAACGTTCAGATGTCTTTGATCTCTCCATTTTGGGAATTCTTATTAGCTTAAACACAATCACTTTCAGGAAAAGTCCTACGAGGAGGGAGGATTTTTCTTAAATTAAAAAAAAAAAAAGAAAACAAAAAGGGGGGGGGGGAGAGAGAGAGGAAAAAATCTTTTCCTGTTTCTTCCCTGAGGCTGAACTGTTTATCACTCTATCCTTGTTCGATAGAAGTGAATTTTATAATAAAATTTTCCCTAATCGGGCTCTGTCAGTGAGGTGTCTTATCGTGGGGAGGAAAATGACACCGATCCTATCGAAAAACAGAGACGATGTCACAGTGTCCCCAATCACAGCTACTCAGCTTCCATATCTACCTTCTCCACAAACACCAAGCACTGCTTTTTCATAAGAACATCAAAACCTAGCGAAGTCATTAAAATTGCACCCGCGTAGAGTTGCAGGGATCAGCCGCACTAGCGCAAAATGGGATGTGGGAAAACAGACTCTCTAAATGTGCTAATTCCATTGTCACGTGTTTACGGCTTAATTTTAATCAGTTAAAAAAGCCACACATTGCAATAAATTGGCATTATCTTCTGTGACACCAGAGGACACAGTTGGTTCAAGGATTTAGAGGGTCGCTGGCAACAGTATATAGTGTTACAGACAAAGTATTTTTACGCTTGAACTACGGTAGCTAAGGTGCAATCCCCAGTTAAGACTGCAAACAAAGACTATAACCCACACAGTACTAAGTTCAACATGCAGACCACCTTCAGCCTGGAGACAGTGTAGAATGCTAAACTGAATATTGCTGAAGAACATTGTCCAATTTAATGGTTAAAGGTAATTTGTTGGCCACTAGAATTGAGGTTGCAATTCAGTAGTGTTCTCTTATGTGTCCTGTACCGTAATGAAGAAAGATCTATTGGAAAAACCCCTTTGCTGTATTTGCATTCAGTTTCTAAACTGACGGTGCTTGTTTACATAGTGCCATTAGATTTCTTCCTCAAAACTATGCATTGCATTTTCTCTTCCTCTACTCACGGAAATGTAGGTAAATCAGCCAGCACAACCTGAAATGTGATAGTAGTAACACTGCTGCTTCCCATGAAAGCTTTATGGAAAGTTTAAGTTTTCTAATTAGGTAGTATCACAGGTCACATGAGAATTGTACATGGTATCCGTCTCTACTCCTCCCATTTTCTTTCTTTTCCTTTCCCCCTCCCCCTTAGACTCATTCTTTCACTTGAATATGGCTGATCAAAATGTTTATAAGCAGCAGGAGAATTATCTTCTGTAGAGCAGTATGATCTAACTAATAAACGTGCTTTTCAATAAAACCGTGTCTATAAAAGTTTTCTAGTTTTATTTCGATGGATCAAACATGAAAAATGTGTGTAACCAGTTTAATTCTAGAATGAGCAAAGAGAAAACAACCAAAGAAACACTTGGAGTAGGAGTTTAACTTCTACTGAATAAACAGGTCTTTTCAGGTTGTGAGCACATTCATAGCCAAACACAAATGTCTGTTTGAAACAGCACTAAAGAGCACTGCTAAATAAGTACGTGAAGTCATTTCTGCGGAAAACAAGTGTTTCGTGTAGGATGCAGGTTGTCACTCTGGTGTGTCCAACATTTGATATTTTGACTTGGACAATTTAGTGCCAAATATGTAGCATATCATTTCCATGCATTCTAAACCCTACAAGTTCTTCAAAAATAAATGTGAGAATGGCCAGAGAAACTATTAACAGTCATCTATGAACAGCAGTAGCAAATAAAGTGAAATAAGTATATGGATCTCTTTTGCATATAAACAAACAGGTTCATTTGACCTATTTGGAAACAAACCTGAAAACTGTTTTAGGTGGAAAACAAAGGGACGACGTTATCTAAGCTTGAATGAAATCCAGGGTTTTTTCATTAATTGCATGTTTATAAAAAATAAGATATGCTAACAATGAAAAAACAAATTCCTTAAATGTATAAAAAAGGTTTTATACTCTACAAATTAACTTATGCATAAATAAGTGATACCCTGAAACAAGTTTACTATCTGATTTTTCTGAATTTACTATCTGTTTCTGTGCTTGCAATTTTCTTACAGATTTGGGTTTGTAACATGATGCAAGCTATGTTTTTTGCACTTTTACCTGTTTAAACAGCTTGAGTAAATATGTGGGGTCATTTTATTAGAATAATAGAAAAAAAGAATCTAGTGTAAATAGAAAACACTATGTCTGGATTAGCAGCAAGCTTCGCGTGACAAAGACGATTTCTTTATGTCACTGTACTTGGCTTTATAAAGATGATTATGACTTTGTTCTCGAAAACAAAATACAAAAGTCTAGTTGTTCGAAAGATTTTACTTGAGACTTCTGCCACTACATTTCTATGGATATGGGTTTATATTCTGTTGGGAAGAGAGCAACTATTTTTTTTTTTTAAATGCTTTTTATTTTGGTTTAAAATCTGGCAAGTTAGATAGGGGAATGTTTCTTTAACTAAACAAACGGCACTGCTTGCAGGTTTCCCCAGTTCAAACTCCCTAAGATTGGTCAGCTGGCTTATAACAAGTGATATAGGTCATGGCTTATCATAGCCAGGTTTGGGACATCCACTTCGAATGAACTAGCTGGTACTTTAACCAGTCTGAAAATTACTATGCAGTTCTTTAGAGGCGTGAGCTGATCATTCTCTGTTTCTCCTTCTCTCTCAAAACTCCCCCATTTTTACAGTCCACACTTAGATCCCGTGCTGTAGCTGGTTTGTGATCATATTTAAGTAGAATTACTGCATTTGGTTGCTTTGAACTGAGTGAGGGTTGGGGTGGGGAAGGGGGAGAGCTAGTTTATGATAGATGCATATATAGGAGGGTATTTGTTGGTGCTTATTTTTGCATGCTTCTGTGCTAAAGTTGTTACTTACAGCAGAGTAGTAAAATTTTTTACACTGAATATATCACTTTGAAAACAGAAGTGTAAATCTAAGTAGGTGTTTTGTCTCTGAAAAGAACACAAAACAGGTCATATTAACGTACCCAAATGTGCATTTTAAAGCTTGTGAGGTGAAATCATATGTTATATATATGTTTACATTCTGCAGTATCTTTTTTAATAAAGGATGAGTGAAAATCATTGTTTCGGATATAGTCTTACAGAAATATATGAAAATAAATTATGTTTATTTATTAATTCTGCTTAGAATCGCTTGAATTTCATGGTTTATGTTGTGGATAATTTCATTAATTTAGATCTATATGTATTCATATTGTATTAAAATAGTCTTTCATTTAGAAAGCTCATCACTTCTGTCAATTGTTGGTATGTTTGCTTATCTGAATGCAACAAAAGCAGAGGGCTGGCACTCATTTCTAACACTATAAACTTCTTGTGTTATACTTTTGCACACATAGGCTGCGCCATTGAGCCGCCAGTCAGATAAAACCGTTTTCTTACTTGATATTGTGTAATGGGTGGAACTAAAGATGTACTTAACAGAACTGGATATCAGCATCTTTTTGTGTTTGTTACCATAATGGAATTTGGGGAAAATGCAGCATGTTTCTAAGTACCTACTTGTAACGTTAGTCAGTGTCTTATAAGTTTGACCCTATTAGATTTTTTTGTATCCGTAAATCTGCTGTAGTTACTTTTTAATACAGTGCTTATAACACAGATATTTGTTCTTTTGAAATGTATATCAATTTCCTATTAAACATTTATCTGCATACCAGGGATATTAATAATAAAGCATCTGGCTTTATTTGAGTAAGAGTTAAAAATACAGTGTTAATAATACGCAAGTAGTTAAAAGGTGTTTTTCCTGAATAGGATTTAAACTTAATTCATTTCGAAAAGGTATCTGTTATCTAATTAAAGTAACTTTTTCAAAAAGTATAAAGATACTTTTATATATATACACATATGTTTGTGTATATATATATATGTTTGTGTATCTATATACACACACGCACATGCTTTTAATTTAGGTATTGAATTTTATCCATACTGTAAGATCAACCAATTAACCTCTGTATCTGTGAAAGGGATTTGAGAAGTCAAAGTGAATATTCTTGCTGCTCATCTAATTGAAGATGTAAAATGCACTGTAAGTCTAGGCAAAAGATTATTCTGTTCTGCTTAATTTGTAATACACATTAGTAATGTATTTGCATAAACACTAAACCACATCTAATATGGGGGGGAGGGAGGCAGGATTTCTGAGCGGTGTGTTTAGTGTTTTTAGTTTCCTGGGGTTTGTTGTCTTTAAGTGTCAGATATTCGGTATTTTTACTTTTTGAATCAGGGTACGACACATAAAAAATGTAAGCACGTTTGTATGAAATTAACAGTCACTTAATGATATGAAGGTATTAGAAAAAGAGGGAATTACATTCTCTAATGGAATGATTAAACCTTCAGTTAATAAGTGATTAGTGAGATAAACTTCATACTCTGTAGATCTATGATAAAACGTTAAAGATGCTGTATCTGTTTCAGAAAATCTTCTGTTTGGAAACATGTGTGTTTTATTTTTAAGTGCCAGTTTGTTTTATGCAGATAGTCTCTATTTTTTCTGACTGTTGTCTTTCTAACTGGTTTTGCATGTGGCTGTGTGTCTCTCTGTGTGTGTTCTGTTTACGAATCTTTGTGGAGAAAACAGTGTTTGGGGGGGGGATACATGCAATCTGAAATCATTATTTGCATCTTTGAAAGCCTGTATTACTATGGCCAGTTTTTCTTTCTTGTCATTGCGTATTCAGGATCCAACTTACCCGAAACACAGATTCTACTTGGTCCTGATAAGATCACTTCTTATGAAGCAAAATACATTTTTAAATGGTCATTTTCCAAACTCTTTAATTTTAATTTCAAATGTTACAACAATGTAATGTATTTCTATTTTAATGTGATTCTATCAGTGTGTTATTCTACCATTTTTATAAGTTCATATGTAGCGATGTTGTAGTTTTTCATTACCAATATATAATGATGTATTCTGAAAATGTGCTGTCACTTAAATGTGTATGTACTTAATTTGGTTAGGAGACATATGTCTGCGATCACTAAAAAAACACAGCAGAAATTACAGTATAAAGAGCAGCAGACAGAGTCATTAGGTTTGAAGTATACCTACCTTGTATATATAAAATAATTACAAAGTAATCAGAAACTCTTCCTTGTTTGCTAGGAATTATATTAATCCCTATATTAAAGGGATGTTGTATAAATGTGGTGCAGTGGCATGGGGCAAGGTTTATTTTATGCCAGTGCAGCTGTGGTTAGGAAATCTGCAGTATCTGCAGCTTATATGTATAATGCAATCCCTCTGGCCTTGTAATTATTCTTACTATATATTACCTTGCAAATTCTATTACCATAGTACTAAGGAACCTTGTCTTGGGTGAAGACTCTGTTGTATTATTTGCTGTGCAAATGCAGGGGAGAAAATGCTTTCTATTCTTAACCCTAGCAATCAAACAGGGGAAGATGGATGAGGATTAACAGGTTGAGAAGGAAAAGAAGAGCAGTGATGATGAGCATCTTCAGCAGGGATCTTCATGCATCTGTGGCCTGCATGTGATTGATAAGTTTTGGGCTGGTTTTTTTGTCTCAGAAACATTATAGCAATAGAGTTTTGAAAGAGGGATTGACAAAGTTCATAGGGAGAAATAGCAGCTGTAAAGGTAATAGAAAGGTGGATTGTAGGTGGGTCTGAAAATCCTTATAACTGTGCTGAGCAGTGAGAGAGAGGTAAATGGGTATTTGCTTGCAGATTTGAATGGTGAAAGGTTGGTCTTTTTGGCCAGTCCCATATTTGCCAAGAGGTTGACTGACATACTGAATAAAAATTCATAAAGTGCAGTTTGCCTGGCCTTGAAAATGAAGATTAGCAACTGAAATTTGACATGGAAGAGGAATGGAAACTGGAGGCAGGAGTGAAGGAAGTAGAGGGAAGCATTACAAAGAGAGGGATAAATTGTCCAAGCCACTGGCTAGAAAAAGATTGTTTTTGCCAAGGCCAGGGAAGAGATTATTTGAGTAATCAATGCAAAAGCTGATGAAAGCCTGGGCAGATTTACATGTCAGTTGATAGGAGAGTCTGTATTTCAGCATTACCTAGAAAGAATCTGCAAGATTTTAGAGCTAGTCTGGTGAAAAGAACCTGAAGATTATGCTCAGATGATGCAGAAACAGCAATGGTACCACAGGAAAAGAGAAAGGAGATAATGGGAAGAATTGGGGAGAGTTGAAAGTTGAGGAACTCTGTTCTAGTCATGTTGAGCTTGAACCAAAGGCTGGATATATTCAGGTATGTCCCTATAAGAAACAAGTCTTCCTAGATCATGTCTTTTTTCATTAAAACTAGATTCTACTATGGTAGTCTGATTTAATTCTGATGTCAGATAAGTACTTCACATAATAAATCAGGAGGCTACAACAAAACTGGTCAGCCCAGATTTAATGTGAAAACCTTTGTCTGTCTCATGCAGTATGCTAAGTAGTGTGTTATGATAGATAACATAGACAGGAAAGGTCAAAATAAAATTACGTATTTATTCTCCAGATCATCAAAGCTCATGGAAGGAATATTTTCCAGGTTTTGGGTTTTTTAGGTGAATGGCTTCACATTCTGATAAATGTGCATGCAACTTTTTTCAGTAATTTCAGTGTAACAGCACAGTGCTTTAATATTTAAAAGTGTGGTAGATCTAAGGCTTACTTGTTGAAGTTGTAGAAGCAATGATGGAATGTGTTAAAACTGATTGTTCAGTTCAATGCTAGTGATGGGCTGAGATGTGCAGGAGTAACGTAACTATTTGCTATCATGGAGAACATCTGAAATAACTGCTACAGCCTTATAAAGCACTGTGAAATTTTATGTATGAATCTTTTGTATGTACACTTAGACACATACACTCTCTCTCTCCTTCTTTTTTTCTCTATGTTTTTAGATGTACACACACACACATACGTAAAATTCTTAAGTAATGCTTGGGAAGTAGTAAAGAAACCCAGGCTAGTTTGTGATCATGTAAACGGGGGGATGGACGATTCTAATGAAATCTTTGTAAAATGAGGCACCGTCTGTTTCAGACCTGAGAATGGGCTTGTGCTCCCAATCATATGTCTCGCATTTCAAACTACACCTGAGAAAAATTTTAGCTCCTCTGCAAACCTTTTCATTTTGAGGGAGCTAGTTTGGTAGTGTGGCTGTAACCTGTTCAGTTGTGGCCTTAGTATGGTAGGTGAAGTGTAATGAGTGATTCTGAAGTTGGTGTTGCCCAGGGATCACAATGGGGATGGCTTACATTAGACTTTGTAAAATGAAGAAAAAGGACCAGTAAGATTTTCTTAGGGTATTTATTAAAGTGTTTTGGTTTGGGTTTTTTAAATAGTTCACTATTGCAATGACGCATACATGCTGCACATTTACATAGCAAGTGGTCTCATCTCTTTCTTAAGAATTTAATTTCAGGTCCTGCGAATGAAGCGGCTTGCTTGCAACACTCTCTGCCCACTTAATATCTTGTTCCAGATTTCTTCACATTTACATGCTATTCCTAAGGGCCTTACTGAAAAGGTTGGATTTGCACTGTATAGATTCAAGTTCAGCATTATCTACTCTGTTTTCCATGGCCATTGTCTTGCATGTGCCCTAGAGGGGGAGAGTCATTTGATAAATCTGTATTTAAAATTTATCTCTAAAGTGGAGAGAGAAACTGCTGTCATCCCTGATGGAGGAAAATGATTAGACATAGACACAGTTAATAAATTCATAGATTTAGGGATAGAGGACTGTTAAATCATCATCTCACTGTATAAAACAAAGCCAGTGAATTTCGCCTAATTATTTCAGCATTTAACTCAGTAAGTTGTATGCATCAAAATATCTTGTCCAGAAAAACATCCACCTTTGGTTTGAAGGTATCAAGTGATGGGGAAGTCACCTCTTTCCTTAGTAATCATTCCAATAGTGAATCAGTCTGCACTTAAAGGAGGAGGACATCCTATTTCTAATCTGAGTTTACCTGGCTTCAAGGTTCACTCCTAAATTCTTCATATTCCCCTTCCTGACAGACTGGAAACTGCATTAGCAAGTGGAACCTTCTGCCATGAAAATATTTAGGATCGTAACTAAACTTCTTTTCAGTTTTATTATGATAACTGAATTCCTTAAATCCCTCATTGTAAAATAGGGTTCTTCTGCCCCAATTTGTAAAGTTTTTCTGTGGCTCTTCTCTGTACTCTTCAATTATTCAACACCCTTTTTAAAATATGGAAAGGAGAAGTAAGGTACTTTCAATTTGGTTTGGTGGTGTATTTCAGGGGAGTATGATTCACAGGTGATTCACTAAGATTATGCAAAACATCATGAGGAAGCTTCTGTGCTGCTTTTATGTTTCATGTCTGCTAAGTTATCACAGTGTGTCATACCTATTCTGGTTTACTTTCTTTGTCTAACTGTAGAAAATGTGGTAAAGAATCAAGAGTAACATAAAGTCTTCTGAGCGCCCATGTTTTATGTTTTTCTCCTCCTAAATATGCAATTCCCACTGCTGAGATCAACAGAAGAGTAAGTCATATTTACAAGTATTATAAAAAGTTCTGCGGACTGTAAAAGTTGGTACCACGAGTGATAACCCCAGTCAGAGAAGATGACCCGCTTCTCTCTTGTGCTGATGGCATTGAAATCTTCATTGTAGCCCTTAGTGTAGACTAAACAGAGTAAAACCCTCATCTTGTTCATGCCTTTTCCATCCTTCTCCTGCCACAAATCCATACTGTAATCATAGGGTCTGTCAGGTGACTGCAGCTCTGTGTCTCAGGTGGGATGATGTTTTTTTCCTGCCTATGAATAGCACTGTTCCCTGCTAGCTTTTGGTATTATGATTTGATGGTGGTGTTAGTTTTAAAATGGGATGTGGCCTAGAGGGCATGTGCTTCAAAGGAGCTCACCTGCTTTCTCAGTGTGTTACAGTGTGTCCCTCTGGCAGAAGAAATGTCAGAATCCAAATTTTTTTTCACCTATCTGAAAGATTGACGTCTGTGCTGCATGCTGTGGGTTCTAGGGATTTGTTGTTTTCTGAAGCAGGAGCATCCTGAAGCATGTCCTGTTTGGAAACTTAGCAAGTGCTGTGTGCAAGGTGGAAGAATGGGGTGATAAGGCACCATATACCTCCTTTCAACTGCATCTAATTTTTGTCACATTGAGAAACAGCTATACAAGGAGATGCCAAGCTTGTAGCAGAAATGTTACTGTGTAGTGTGATTCCTGCACTTAGCTGTAGCAATTCCAATGGGTGTTGTAGGACCAGGAATGATGGTCTAATTGTTGTCAAAAAACAGGCATGTAGGTAACATTGCCTTGATCAGAAAGGTCGTTTCACATGGGGAAGCTGACCATAGAGAATAGGTTAATGAAAATAGTGCTGGAGAAGATTTGTTCTAGCCCTCCCACTGCAGTGCATGAAGAGTCAAGTTCTTTTTCTCTTTATTCATTTTTTCTTTGTCTCTCCACAGCTGTCAAAGTCAAAAGCTCTTACTGAGAAGAGGCCAGCTGATTTCAGCCAGTGCCTTGCCTCACCAGCCTGCATTTTTAGGGAACTTGATCATGCAGTTGCTCTAGAGCCTGTACTGCTGAGACTATCTTGGTTGCAAGCAGTGCAACTACCAAAATTACTGCATTATTGCCTGTTTGTCAGACACACAGACTTAATTTTTTTTCATGGATTTTAATATGTGATAGCTAAAAGAAAAATAGTTTCACTTCCACATTCATAGGTGCATAAATGTGAGGTATCTGTCCTGGGTCAGACTGCTTCCATCTACTTCAGCTTGCTTTCTTCAGACACGTGCAACATCACATGACTGGCAAGAAAGTATGAAAAGCTCTGTCTGGGTTATCACTACCTGCCCCACATGGAAATTACATGCCAGGTCTTTAATAAGTCAGAATATACTTAAACTCTGAAATATGGTGTTTCAGAAAGACAAGAACCATTATTCTTTTCTGTATTAATATCTAAACTAGCACTGAATTGTAATGAGATTTCTCAGGCCATCTCTCTTGTGTTTCAGCTAGAACAGCCATCTGTGTTGTTGCAATACCCCGTAAAGCTAAAAAGGGCTTAACTTTGGTTTTCAATTTTTAAATGAAGCAAAAAGAAAGCAATTTTATCCATCAGGATTTGTTTCAATTCCTTTCTGTTTATCCAGAACTTCTTGGCGCTGTGAATTAAAGAGGGGGGATTCTCAGCTAAGGGTGGCTGGCACAGTTTCTTTGTTTTTTCACTCCAGGTATTACACTGCCGGTGTGTGAACTGTTGTGTGTTTAATTTCTCGCTGTGCATTGCGCTGAGGAAACGCAAACAGTGTTGATAGGGCTGTCAGTGCCTTCATTACCAAGTTGGGTTCTAGGAACCCATTTTGCTACTATGTGACCTTTAATGCCAGTCAATAAAGTCAGTGGTTTTGTACTGGTATACAACTGGAATAAGACAGTAATGAGTGAAACCCCAGAAAACAGCAGACAGCAACATACCGGTATATTTATCACTTTTAAAAGGTTATGGCAGCTTCCATTGGCCTATGTAAAGAAGTGTCTTAATAATTTGGTTAAACCTTGCTTAAACATTTGATTTTGTGTGTGAATCGTATAATCAGGATCTCATTATGATTTTATATTGAATTTATACTCAAAACCTGTTTTATATTGCTGCATTCATAGAATTTATAACTCTCGATGCTTTCTTATGCTTTCCTCACCTGTTTGGGTTTTCCAAGGGATCTGAGACGAGTATGTTCTAGCACATCCTTCATGATACAGTGCTGAGGCACAGCTGAGTGGGCTAAGGGCACGAGAACAGCCTCAGCTCAGAAATGCCTCATATGCCTCTTTTTCAAACCAATTTGTTTTCCGTAACCACATTTATTAGTATTACCTTTTTAATGTATCTGTGTATGTGCATGTATTCCTGGTATCAGGGATGTGGTAGTATTCAGTTTTGTTCTCCTAAATGCTGCTGTTCATGTCTGCAGGCCACACAGTTCAGTCTTTCAGTCCCGTGCCTTTACCAGCCATTCAGGCTCCATGCAGTATTCACACATATATTATGTAAGATAAAATAATAAAAAAAATACATTATTAAGACTGTGGGGGCTGTGAATGGGTTATTACAATTTGTCTATCGTGGTAATGACACCTGTTAGAGGTGTGATACAAAAGGCAGTGACAGGCAGTGTAATTTAGTAATTGTGGCTATTGTGCGGTATAGCTGGTCAGTTCAGCAGGCAAGTACAAAGAAACCAGTGTTAAGGCTAAGCAGGGGTGGGTAAGCTTAATAGAGAGAGCTAGTGCTTTACTGAAAGAAACTTTTGGTGGAGGGCTAACTCCCGGGGGAAGAAGTTAGAATGGGTTGAAAAGAATGAACAAAAGTATAAAAATGGTACAGGTTTTCCTGTTTCAGTTCTTAAAGTGACAGAGGACTTATGATGAGCGGGGCTTGCACTGCTGGCCAAAGGAGGGCAGAGGGGGAGAGGGAAGATTTTGCAAACTGGGAGGGTGCTGATTTATTGCAGCTGCAGAACTGAGGTGAGACCAGGGTAACGATTGTCTCTTTCTGTCTTGCTGAACATCGCCGTTGGGTTTGGCAAAATTGTTTTCATGTCGAGGTAGTGATAAAGGGGTAACGGGGTCAGAAGGTAAGTTTGAGAGGTCACAGAAAGCCACAGCTGGCAGGTCATAAACTTGTGCCTTGGAGAAGTCTGCGTGTGCGTGTATGATTTGAGTGTTCATTTGAATGGCAGGCCTGACAACTGCTAATATTTGAAGAGTTAACTAAGGTCTGAAAAGTTAACTAAGGTCTTAACTGGCTTCTTTCTTAGTATATAGAAGCCATAATGTTAATGAAGTTTTTTTATGTTACAGATAATGGAGCTAAGGATACAAGGACAATTTCTTACCAGTTCCTTTGTAGATGTATTTGTTTTGTAAGCTGTTTGGAGCACAGACCTCATCTTCCATACCTTGGACACAGAGGAGTGAATACTCAATACTTTCTTAATCCCAAATATCATTGTTTTCGCTCGTTTTGTGAACCAAAGAACAACACAAAGGCTACGCAAATTAATCTTTTCCCTGATGCAGTGTACCTGTGGGCCCCTAATAGACTATGTAAAATGCATAGCCGTTAATTAATTTTCTGTTTCTGTAATTCTGAGAGTGTAAAACGCTTATAGGATTCTTATACCAGACCTAATTTTTTTTTTTTTAAGTACTTTGAGATTGTATTTATCTCTCCTCCTCCACTCCCCATCTGGATATTTGATTTTCCACAGTGCATATTGGTCTTTCTTCATGTGAACCTGTAATTATTGAACAAATTGTTGTCACAAAGAAGAACCCTTTAGACGTTTATGAGGATACATTAGAAAACAATAGTCTTGAAAGATAAGTAGTGGACACAGCACTGGAACACATTAAGGCCAGATTGAGTCATTTAACAGCTTTAAGAGAACAAGGAAGTAGCCTGAAGTTAACAAAGGTCTGCACAGCAGGGCATTTATGCCAGCAAATACTAATTCACGTTTGCTAAACAGTATAAACAGATTTGCAGGCAACACCAGGCATCCCATTTAGAGGGATTAGGTGTGCCACTTACCTATTGTCTGGGCTGAGGAATGTGGGGTGCTCAATATGCGCCTCTGCAATTAGCCCAATTAGGCAGACACGCCCTTTGTGCAAAGGAGTTACAGGGCTCTTAATCCATTGACGGGAAATGTAATATTACTTCTTTGAATTTAGAAGCTTGCCCGTGGTGTTACTTGCATCTTTGCTGATTCCACACCTAAGCGTTAAAGTGACCACGCATCGTGCGTCAGCCAGACGGTTGATAAAGTGTATTTGGTTTTTATAAGCTTTGCAGAGTGGTGTATTGACTTTGTTGCAGTTAGCTCATGGAATGCTGCAAGAGGAAGGGAATACCAATGAGCTTTGTAGTAATCGGAGAAAACCAAGTGTTAATAAATGGGCCATCCCCATGGTCTAATGCTAAGTGCAGGGTGATGCTTTTTATGTTCAAAGTGCACTGCCCTTACCTGTAACTTCTTTTTTTTTTTCCCAGCAAGGGTTAAAAACATAACAGAGGATTCACGTGATATTGATATCAGTAATTTCTGTCGGAAGTGATTAATGTTACACTGGAGCTGCAGAAAACCATGCATTTCATGTGTCCTGCCTGTCATTCAGGTGGTAAAGGCCATTTCTAGGTTCCTTCAGATAACCAGGGTCAATACAGCAGCGTCCCTCTGAGCCTTGGAAGGAAGTTAAAGAACCAGTGCCAAAGGCACCTTCCTAGAAAATTGTTACAAGAGAAGGTTGTGTAAAAGCAGGAGAGTAATGAGCTGGTATTCAGCTGAGTACTTATGTACTGTCTACAGGCATCTGAGTTAATAGCAGATTATATGCCAAAGTAAAATCGAGTTTTGTGCCAATAAAAGGAGCTGAAGTAGTGTGTGTTATTGAGTGATCTTCCTGAACTCTCCGCTGGCCTTCTGCTGGCTAGAGAAGAGTCTGGTCACGGCACAGAGCTGCTGAGCGCTGCCTTCCCCAGGAGGAAAGGTTGGGTGCAGGTATGTGCAGTGTGCACGTCTGCAAGCTCAGGGCATCATCACAGAGTCTGGAGCTCCTGCAAACCTCCCAACTGGCTGTTACAAGCCGTTTCAAATGTAGTCCCTAAGGGGTCACTGCAATGGATTTGGCTGGTACAGGCTAATTCCTCAAGTACTGGTGGTAAAGCCTCACCTAATGCATGCTGAGCTTCAAATCTGCCTATGCCCCCTCAGTCATCATCAGTACCTCATTTAACCAGTGATAGCGTTGCAGAAATACGTCTCTAGCTCTATAGGGACATCTTTATTCGAAGAAGCTTCTCAGGTTTGTAAAGGATCTTCCTGGAGATAGAAATATGAAGTTCACAGAGCACAGTTAGGAGATTTGGCACTGGGCTCCATTTCTTAAGGAAAGGGAAAGAATATCCAGTCTATGAAACTGAAATGGGTCATTCCACTCCTGCCTTTCAGGTTAAAGTATTGTGCATAAAATTATCATATAAGGTGTAAAAGAATGTTTCTTTCAAAGAGACAAGAAATTGGATCAAAGGCAACACACCTTTTCTCGAGTGCAGCCTTTACTTCTCGTGAAATCACTGGGGCTCCTTGGTGGGTTGAAGGCAAAGATGTGGCTACAGCCCTGCTTGTGGCCACGTTCAACCTTCCTGGAGTCAGGCTCAGTGTTTGTGTTCAGCGTTTAAAGGGTAATAGCACTAAACACTGCCCTCACAAACCACGGTAATTACTTCTACTGCTGAAAAAACCCAGAACATGAACAAAAATATCATAGAAAAGCTATTTCTAACACTAGTGCTGCTCTTTATGGCTAAGTGGCAGCCATCGTTCTTTTCCTAAATTATGTGTTCTTTTTTCAAGCATTTAGATGATGCAAACCAGATTTTTGTGGCAGCATTATTGCTCATAGCCAAAAGAGCATTCAAGGAAACACTGTATTTCTGCTAAATTGCCATTTGTTCAGAACACTTTGAGTTGTTTATCTTTTTTCATTCTCCTGACAAATCAAGTAGCCATTAAGCCTGTATTTCTGAGTATAAGTTCAGTAATAATTTTAGTAAAAGTAATGGCTACCATGTACTTTTTGGGGCTAAGAGTATGCAAAGTTCTGGCTTTTGCTTTATTTTTAAAAGGAAAACTCCCCAGGAAAATTGTTTTTCCAGTTTGGCAGTAAAACTTCCTGTTTGTTTTGGGTTTTTTTCTTACATGTAGTTTTATAGTAGAAATTTTGTTCATGTAATTGCATTCTAGGTAGTGTTCTAGAGAAGTTTTTTTATTTGTTTACCCATTCTCTGGATTGACGCTGTTAGTTTAAAAAAAAAAAAAAGGATTTTTTTTTTAATTATTCTTCTTAATAAAAAATCAATCTTCCAAAGTATTGGAAGAATACTGTGAATGCCTTTTAGTTTTTCACATTGCTTTTTATTCACTTTGAGTGTTCAAAATAGTGTTTAATGGAGGGAATGTTCCAGAGGAAAGAAATGGTAACAGATAATCATGCAAAGGTATGTAATTATGAATATTTGTCCCAGGCATGTGAATATGAAAGTTCTTTGGGGTTCATCCACTCAGCAAGTAAGAACAATAACATGAGATGGAGGTGATTAATCAAGTGTTGCAGAGAGAAGAATATGAATTACACGTAATCAAAACAGTATCTAGGACAAATAGTTCACAGGCAATCCACAGGCCACACATGTTTGCATGAACAAATTATTGAATTGTTTCAAGGTGAGGACATTTGTATACATGAAAATCTTTGTATGCAGTCATGAATAGAAAAATGTTCTAATACAGTTGCATAAATCATTTACTTTATAAATGCTATAAAATTCCTTTTTCAAAATAGACCTGTTCTGCCTGTAAAGCTTGGAAAGTACACTCATTAGCTTAGAACTGACTTCAGACTTTTGCATTAAAGAAAGGAAGCTGACAGTCAGCTCTATCCAATGCATAGTATGCCCCTGAAAAATACTGTATCGTTCACCTTTGAACATAGTACTGTGGTTCATTTTAAGATGCTAAAACCTAGACTGAAGGATCAAAATAAACATTTTTCATTGTGGTATTTTTTGTCATTTCTGCAGTGCATGTCCTCTTGTTCTGCTGCTTGGCTTCTGCATAACTGCTAGTTCCCTGCTTGCTTTCAAAAGCCTGGAGGTTTTATAGGGATATTTTTTATCCTTCTTGCTAGGCATTGTAACTTTTAGCTTAATAGTGTTTAATTCAATTACAGTGAATTAAGTTTACCTTAGGATCTTTGGAGCCCCTTAGAGGGCTGATCTGATTAATTACTGTGCAAAATAGATTGTTAAAATAACTAGGTTTTATGCAGTTTCTCTTTGTTCTTTCCCTTGGCTTCTGTAAATCATAGACATTGATACAGGATGAGTGAGGTTAATGTGGGAGAAATGTTCCCACAAGCTCACTGACTCTTCTGACTTTCCATTCAAAAACAGGCTCCCATGGGTGGGGACCATGTGGGTCCCATTCCTGGGCTGGGACGCATGCCCTCCCATGCGATGAATGTTGTATGTCAATCCCAAGCAGATGACCAGCAGAGGAATCAGGATGGCCTTATGTACAGGTCGTTATGAATTTAGTAGCAAATGAACATTGTAATGCAGAGTACAGGCTGAAGTTAATTTTATTTTTGGCTTTAGTTGTAGCACCCTTTCATAGCCGAAGCTAGAAAATACATCCTGACCATCAGTGCTCCTGATCTGTGTAGTGTCTGGGCTAGTAGAGAGCAACGGAGTAACGAGTCATTCGAGCTCTGCTTTTCTATGGGTTCCCACAGATTGGGGGTTTAGTGGTTTGTGTAAGTGGCTCTGGTCCTCCTCCCAAGCCAAACCACGCAGTCCTTAGTATAGGCATGGCATCTAGTTACACGCTTCCGTATGTGACGAATAAAAGTGGCTTATGGTGTTCTTGGGCAGGTTTATCCTACTCCTCTGCAACTTTGGCCGGCTCACTGGTGACAAAGCGAACACGGTTTTGAGCCAGGTGATGCAACAAGGTGTAAGGGTCCGTTTGAAGGGAAGGGAAACCACCTGTGTTGGGCATGGCTTATATTTTTGCTGTGTGCAGCTGCGCAGAGGGAATTAGAAAGGGGAAGCCTCCACGTGCTCTGTGCTCAGAGGGCCTTCGTGTGTCGCTGAGCAGCTGGAGGTTGTAGCTGCACCCGCAGCCCGAGCGGTGGGGACGCAGGAGGTCTCAGCCTGGCGCAAACAGTTCACTAGACTTCATCCTTGCTCGTGTCTTTCCCTCCTTCTCCAACACAGAGCAGAGCGAACAAAACCAGTCCTTTTCTGAGGAAAAGCAGGCTGGCTAATACAGGCTCGTCAGGCTTTATATGCTGGAGTGGGGATTTCCAAAGTTAATTCAGGTCTGTAGGGGCGAAGTCGAATATCGATCTCTTCAAACAGACTGGGGATTTCCAAAGCTAAATCAGGTTCGTAGGGACAAAGTCCAGTGTTATTCTCTTCAAACATACCATGCAGCCTCCAGTTTGTAAGAAGTGCTAATGGGACCCTATGCGTGTTCTAGCTCTGATTCGTTTATAGGTTTTCTGTGATTTTTTTTTTTTTAAATCTACCATTTAAGCTCTGCCATTTGTAATTTTCCTTTGACAGCTGGAGAAGTGGTGAGAAGGGAGGAGAGCTGAGATGTTACTTACTTTCCGTTTTTGGAGTATAGGCCTCATTTTATGGAACTATTGAAAGTTCTCAGTAGTTTAGTCCCTTTTTGAAGCACAACAGAAAGTCACTGCTGCACTGATGTCATCAAAGAAAAATGAGCCGGCATTGAGCTGAAAAGTGCATAAAAAGTTTATGGATCTTTAAAAAAAAGTTTTACCGTGAACTGCAGCAGTGGATTTTAACTTGAACAAAACCAAATCAAGTGTTAAACCTTTCCACATTTAGATGTTGTAATGGTAACTGAAATTTGAAAGGCCGAGAGCTTAGTGACAGACCCTGGCGATGTGCACTGGAGGGGGATCCAGAGCAGGAGCAAGGCTGGGCTGGCTGGAAATCGATGCTAAAAACTCAGTTAAACTAGACCGGTGCCAAGAATTTATCACACATCTGTTTTGCCTTGATTTTATGTTTAATTATCACCTGCAAAAAGTCTGATTTCTAAGCATTTATTATGAAATTAATAAAAGAGTTTACAAGGCAGTGCTGTAATGCACTCCGGGGTGTGTCCTGCTGGAACGGTGCCATTTCCGAAGTTGTTGAAGTTGTTCCTCGTAAAGTTAGTGCTTCGGTTTGTGGTCAGCGCAGAACAATACTCCAGGAAAAGTACTGCATAGTTCTGGTAGGGCTACCTGGCAGAAACCTAGCTGCCATGCATGGCCCCAAAATGTGTAAGGGTTGTGCATATAGCAGGCTTTATTCTGAGCCGTAGGTGATGTGGCACCAGTTATGAAGACTTCCTGGTAGTCACTGTTGTGCTATTTGCTCATTTCTCTTCTGGGAAATTCACACAGAAGATATACTAATATATTAAATATATTCAGGATAAGGTGCTTTTTTATATATGTATGTGTGCATGCATATGTATTTAAAACGATGAAGAGCTAATACTAAAAGATGAGAAAACCTAAAGATGAGGAACTCATTTAAAACTAAATAAATAGGTGAAGAGTTTCTTCATCTGTTGCTGCCTTTTCTCAGCAATGTAGGCAACAGGTGATATGAGATTAGGTATATTTCTGAGCGTTGTGTTTTTTACTGTTATTGTGTAGGACTCGGTTATATTTTAGTACGTATTGAGCACTGCTGTGGAGTAGCAGCCCTAGGTTCTGTGCGTGTCGGCACTGTGCACACTGTCAAGCAGCTTTTCCATCTACTAATTCACTCCTTTGTATTTTTCTTTTTTTTAATTTACTTTCTATGGTGAACCCAAACGTGCTTTCTCCCAATATGTCAGGAATTTGATCCACTCAAAAATATAGGACGTACTTAAAGGGTTTCTGTTGGTGCATGGCCAATATGTTTTTTCATTTGCCCTTTTATCCCCTTTTTTTTTCAAAGTTCAGGTTTGTCCTCTTTTTAAATCTCTGTTCAAAGGATACATTATTAAAAGTTTAAGCCTGGTAGATCGAGAAAATTCGATTAAACAGATCTCTGATACCTACAGTTGCACTTACCAATGGAATAATTGCAGGATGTTGGGTGCAAAATGTATATGCTGAAGTTTCTTTAAAACTTCTGTTCATTATTGTTGTTGTTGTTGTTGTTTAATTTTGTTATTCAACTGGCATAGTGCCTAAAGGCTGCAACCGTAAGGAAGACTTCACTGCGCAGAGTATTGTACAGGCACATGGTACGATTTAGGATGTGAAGGGATGATTGTGATCAGTTGTGCTAGCTTCATGATTTGCTTCTCAGATCAGTAACAATAACTGATTACATATTAATTACTACTTTGTTGCAATCAACGCTGGCCTGCAAGGGTGGTTTAAACTGATGTACTTTTCTCTGTAATTACAGTGGTTTAGAAGTACATAATGGGCTGAGTTGATTACCTCAGCTCATGCAATGAATGGATGTCCCTGGGCTTGTAGCAATTGGATCAACTACCTATAGCCAGATTCTTGGGACTGAACCTCTAAAAACAAGGTACATGCAGTTTGGGAGAAAAAGACATGTTACAGGTTAAGTGCAAAAGGAGAAAATTTTCAACATACAGTACTATGCCCCATAATGCTCTTCCTGTCTGATGACTCTATTTTTCTGTTTACTCCTCTAGTGCAGGTCCTAGAAATCACAAGAACCTTGCATCAGACCTTGTGGACCAAGGTTTCTGCTTCCACTGTTCCAGTCAGAGAATTATTTTGTGGTACGGTCCATTGCTCAAAGTGCTGTGGCAGTTTTTCCTTTTGTGGAAAGGAAAAACTCCTTCCTTGTGGAAAGGAAAAGCTCCTTCCTCAAGTGCCTCATGCTGCCCAGAAATGCAGAAACATCTCAAGTATTCTAAGTCACCACCAAATCATTCAGAAACTAGCTGGCAAGCAACCTACTTCTTTGGAGTGTAGGTGAAGTTACTGCTTTCTGCCTGGAACCTTCCTGAGTCGGCGAGCACAGTCACCGGCCGACTTAGAGGCATGTTCTGCGCTTATCCGAGCTTCCAAAATATGGCAGTTATTCCCTTGCATAGCACAGCAGTCAGAACAGAAGGCACCTTCTGTATGATTAAGGTTTATGAGGTCTGTGTTCAAATACACTGGCAGATTTGAAATAAATCCCCAAAATGAAATAATACAGAAACAAATCTCTCCAGAGGTGTACGCACTCTGAGAACTTCAAAACCCATCACTGGTGGTTTTAGACTGCTTTTTTCAGGATGCTGTCTACTTATTTGGAAGCTTTTTAATGCCATGTCAAATAGATAATTCATTTGAATTACGATTTGATACGTACACATTTCCAGTTCTGCATTGAGCATATGGACTACTCCTGTACCTTTCTCCCATGAAAATGAGCTGTTTCTATTTCAGTCAGGACTGACTGCGGTTTTCCTGTTGCTATAGTCAGCTCCAAAAGTATGTTATGAAGTAAAGGACACGGCTGCTGTTAGGTCACAACTTACATATATAGACAAGCACTAGTTCTAATCTGTTACACTAATGAAGTTAACAAATGCTTGTTAGAGGTAACGCTCTGCTTTTCTCCCCTTGTGGCCAAAAATTATCTTAGCTTCTCCTGAAGTCCTGCCTGTCAGAATTTTAGTTTACAAAGACAGGACAAGTGTATGATGTGGATTCTTTTTGCTGATGCACTTGATTACTTTATTGCTTCATCGTCTGTTTATGAAAAAGTAACTGCGCAAATTTTCTTCTAAAATAACAAAGGCTAATAATGATGCAATCTATTACCATTGTTAAATAGTAAATAGTATTTATATATATAACTTTTCTTCCTAGATATTATAACCTACATCATAATAATAATTCCTTAATTTCACAATGAAAAAATAGTTACCTAAGGACCATGTCCAGTTCCTTATATTTATCCACTCGGAAACAAAGTCTTATTTTTTGCTTAGAATGACCATCCGTCTGACACTGTCCATTTCAAAAAAATTATTCTAACTTTTGAGGTATAAACATGCTATCAGTTTTGTTGTAGGTGTGGAGGCCAGCAGCAGAAATCGAGGTTTCATCTGTTCTGTTCTGCAGAGTATAATCTTAAGAAAGACTTAACATGACTGAGTTTGAAATGGACTGTTTCTAGAGAAATGGTTCCTCTTTTGTTCAGTACACCCATGTACTTCTTAACTGATCCTTCACTTTCTGACAAAAAGGTATTTCCCTTCTTTACTTCTTTCAAAAATGTTCCGGCAATGATATTTCTTCTGTAAAAACCTACTTGAAATTTGTTACCTGGTGGTTTGGAAATGGTAAAGAGGTGGGAATTCTATGTGTTTATTCAGCACCTAGTACAGTTGGATCCTACTCTCTTAGAAAGCAAATACTAATATGTAGTTTTGCATACCGTCAAAGCAGTTTTTAAAAGTTACATTCACAAGTTAAAAATTAATTGAATTAGAGCCTCAGATTCTGACTTCAATTTGTACTGTCACATGTTGGAAAAAAGTATTTCTAAACTTAAGAAATTTCTTTTGAAATTACATAATAAGCTTGTATTATCCTGTGATGTAACTTGATGCAGAGTCTGGTATAATTATAGCCATATTGACAAATTTTTATATCAAGTCTATCTGCTACTGAGCATATCAGTTGTTGAAGCTTTTCTTGCAGTCTAGCCATTAGTGGAAGTTCCAGTATACTACAGTGAGGTATACAGATGTGTATTAAGGCTGTTGCTGTACTGAAAGATACCTTTGTGGTAATTAGAAGGATCATACCTTGTGAAACCACATATTGCTCTAGTTTTTACATAAGAACATACACACATAGTATTTTTTTGGTGGTAATGGGATTAAGAATTGGATGGAAAGTTATGATATAGGGGCATTGAATTTTGTAATGTAACATAAGAGTTTTTCCTCTTAAACATCAAGGAATACCAAATTGGCCATTGGCCTTCTGAGGTTTTAGCTGGCAGTATTAATTTACATATTAACATTATTGGTTTGGCTGCTATAGCTAGTGTGTTGAGTTTTTAAAATACCTTGCTTAAGGTGTTTCCAGTCACACATCCTTAAATGGTAAGGAAGGACATGAGTCTGTCTTTGAGTTTTGTTCAGATTAAGGAAAAAAATATAAAAAGGGAGAAAGCAAGGAAAAAAAAAATCATGCAGCTAAAACACTGGACTAGGTCTCTGACATCTGAGTTTGGTCCTTTTTTCTGTCACATCCTTCCCACCTGACCTTGCTTAAATAACTTAGATCTTTTACAGTTGTTTAAGCTTTTTTACACAAATAGTCTTGTCCTTAATTTCTGTTCCATATCTCCTTAGTTGTGCAAGTGGGTTAAAACATCACTTTCTTCATCCTTCACCTCTATATATCCTATATTTACTGTACTGTAAATGTACTGTGAATTCTTTGCAGCAGTAGACTGTCAAAGAAAAGTACATAACAGCTCTTAACATAAAGTGGTGGATGCCCATAACTTGGATGTCCAAGTATTACTGTAATATGCAATAACTGAAAAAAATAACAGACATTGAGCATTTTTCCCTTCAGACTAATTCTAAGTTTATTTTAATCACTTCAAAAATATGATGTCGAAGTATCACAATGCGAGTAAGCACATGACAAGACCTTACTATAAACCACAAAAGCATGGAGTATTTTTCACTGTCTTCTGAAGTTGACTATAGCTAGATATAAGGTAAGAGCAGTCACTGTTATTGCCATTAAACCCTCAGTGCATCCTGCTTACATTGTCAGTGTTAAGCAAATCACCAGGTTCTTAGTTACGATGAATTTTTTTTCCCGAAGCCAGATTTGCAGGAAGAAGATTTTGTTTATTAGCTTTTCTTCTTAGTATGGCACATGGTCTGCTTTCTGGGATCACTTGCAACTTTTGATTGAAAAAGTCACCCAAGTTCTCAAGGGCTTAGAATATTGACAGTGTCCTTGATCTTTCTCATGTTCTTCCTCTCAAACACTGTAATTGTGGCTTTTAATCTTTAAGGTTTTTTTTAAGTTTCTTAAAGGATGCTGGGAAGAACTTCTGTTTGTGGTATATGTTGGCTTATAGGATACATGTTCTGTGGCTGCTTCTGAACTAGACATGTATTTCATTGCACTGTTTGTTGCTATTGAACTCTGTTCTAATATCCATTTTTCATATGTAGTAATGTTCTCTCATTAGAAACGTGCAGCCAGCTCCAATTACTCATTCTTGTGAACAGACTTCTTCCTCTAAAGAACATTCCCATACTCAGATACCAAGAAAGTTGAGGTGAAGTCTGTAAACACCTAAAATTAAATCTAAGAACACAGCCATTAAAACATGATTACAAGGCCATGGACCTCAAACTTAGTTGTCAGAGCACTTCAGAAGAGAGGCGGTAGGCAGAGAAAAGGAGAACAAGGATGCTGTAACATGCCACAGTTGCAGCTTTTGTTGAGTTGCTTTCATATTCTGTTACTCCATTAAGTCTTGGGCAGCATGTTCCGAGAAGTGCCAATTCTGTACTGTGCTCCAGTGAAGAAAACTATGAGGTCACTTGCAAACCAACTGCAAGAGAATATGTGCTGTTGTTGCTCCTCTAAGTCACATCATTTTAAACTCATTTTTAAAGACAAAATGTCACATTAGAAGCACTTGCTTTCTAGTTTCATGGAAATGCTGCAGTATGTGCTTTCAAAATGATTATTTGTGTTTTTATTCCTTTTTATAGACTTAATGTGTACAGGGGTTGAGGAGCAAACCCTTAATGTTAGGGTGCTATTTAAGTGCAGATTTCTAGTGTTCATGAAACAGTATTTTTGTACACAGTGAAATGAACTCAGTTGCTGAACATAACTTTTTACTCCACTTAAACACGTTTATTTTATGTGTTGTATATCCACATGTCTCCAGACACAACTGAAATTTGCTTCGTGGTATATTGCCAAACAGGAGACCATACTTCAAATGCAGTTAAGGCTCATCACATGGTTGTGTAGTTGAGGCAATAGATCAAAGTCATTTTTATGCAATTTTGGGGGAATCACTATCTCAGATGACAAAGCATATGGAAACCATACATTTTTCTTCACCTGATCTGTTTCATTTAAACCTATGTCATCAGTCTTTGAAAGCTGATATTAAAAACTCCTACCTTCGTATCTAACATGCCATTCCTAAGCTCTTGCATAGATGCATGGATGTTCAGTATAACAGAAGATCCTTAAATTGACCACAGTGGTATGTTCTAGTTGAGGAACTTAGTTAGCAACGACTTGAGCTTTGGTAGAAATACCTGGAAGAAGATGGTATTTAAGCCAACCTGCTAGAGTCTGGCCTTTATGCTAGATCCTTCCTTCCAGCATAAGCAAAGCAATGGAAGGTTATTCAAACTTGGTTGGTAGTATTAGCAAAGACATGGGTTGACCAAATATGGTATGATTACCTTGGAGAAGGACTTTGCCAAATATTAAAAAAATTAAATGTTTCCTAGAAGTAGATGGATATTATGTGGGTAAGGAGGAATATTGTTTTCAGTTGGGCACTGGAAACTTGGTTATATTTTGGAATTCCCAGAGGAGAAACACTGGTATGATGTCTAACAGATAGTGACAGAGGTGATGTCCAAATTAAACATTCATGCTCCTTCACATGGCTATTTGCTGAAATATTTATGTTGGAATATATTTAATTCTTTTTTATGATTAAAGTTTGCACAAAGTATGCATGTTTGTTTATGGCCCAGCGATTAGGGTCAATGCTATGATGTGAAAGACAACTGATTAGATGCTACTTTGGTTTAACAATTATGTACTTATTTGTTCATGAGGTTTCAAGTAAGTTTAAAAGCATATTATTACTTTCACTTTCAGTAACTAAATTTTGTATCTTGAAATCTCACACATTTCTATAAAAGGATAGCTATTAGAAATAAAGAAAATATAGGTAACGAACTATAAAAAAGACAATCCTATGTCACAGCTGGTAGTCAGAATTTTAAAAGAATATCAATTCTGTAAAGGTTATTGTGGTAATTGGCAACCCTATTCATGGGCTTGCTTTTATCATGGTAATTTTTAAGGTTTGATTAACATAACATATGATTAACAAATATGTTTGGATTTTTGCAGAGTTTTCCCATATATTGAAGTTTAAAACTTTTCACAGCATTTGGTCACAAGTGTTTCTGCCAACTGCTTCTGGCCCTTCAGTGGCAGATACCATTTTCAGTTCCGATCTCTGTAGGTCCTGGTATCTAGCTTGCATCTTAAGCTTGCAAATTTGGCACTCCTAACATCTAGTGTTCTCTGAGTATCCACACATCCCCACATCTTTTCACCAACTAACAAAAACTTTTTTTGATTTTATCATAGCTTTTCCCATTCTGAATGCTGCTTCAAATATTTTCCAAGTCTGTTGCCTCTTTGCATTACCTCTCCTTGTTTTATCAAGCCAGTAACTTCCCATCTTCTAGCTCATCGGAAACAACCTTTAAAGTACTTTCTGTGCTATCCTCGACTCAGTTCTTGCCTCCTGTTCTTTATCAGGTGACTGCGTGCGCAGTTGGTCAGCTAATGATGATTGCCTCCATCACCCGCAGAGTGGTTTTGGCTATTCTTCCACATATAGTGGCTCAACAAAAATTAACCTTGCTCATGTATTGTGTGTGGGATTTCGTGCTATAACTAAACTAATCTAATGGTGAGCTGCCGCTGAAAGGCACAGGTACAGACCTTCTCCTCATCTATACAATAACAGGTAATTTACTTAATGCACACAGGGTAATTTGCTGAGACCTCTTGATGTACTGCTAACTTTATATTTCAAGGTATTTACACTTACTGAATTGAAAATTTACCTTGCAGCAGAAATGGGAGGAGGCATAATGGTCAAAGCCTCTGTTGTGAAATAGCTAGTCATCAGATACAATGGAAGAGAATACAGCAAAGCATGGGGGAATGGGGGGAGTGTAAAGGTAATGTAATGCCTGTTTCTGTGCTCTCCCCCCCTGAGCTGTTGTTAATCCAAGCCCTGACATGAGTCAGTACAGCCTAACTGGTTTATCTAAAGTCTGGCAAACTGGAGCAGAATAAATGTCTAGGAAATATCCGTATGTAGGAGTGCCCAGCTCTGACCCTGCCACTGTAAGCCATTAGACCCACATGGACACAGGTTTCCCATGTCTGGCTATCAGTGGGCTTATGGCCATTTTGCTTCAGAAGCATAATACAAGGTATCTGTATGCATGCCTTACGCTCTTTATAACCAGGAGTTTCAGTAGGTGCTTTAAAGTTTTGCAGGATTTTTTTTTTTTTATTGCTTGTGTGCATCTCCATCACATTTTTTTCCTGAATTTTGCAGTTCTACAAAGCTTATTGTTGATGAAAATGCTAATTTTCTTAAGTCCTTATTGAAATTTTTGTTCTTACGTTTATGATGTTGTCTTTCCTTCCAAAGTGATGGCTTTTTCTCTTTTTGACCTCTGTTGAAAATCTTGTGTTATTGCTACTTGACTTGAGACTAAGCAGTGTTCATAAAATGTAGCTGTATATTTTAAACATTGATTTTTATCACTCTTCACAAATAGCTTGAAGAGCTGTTTTACAAATTCCAGTGTATTTATTAATTCCTACTGTAGAGGCCACCTTCACAAATTAATTTTTCTTCATTGTTCGTTTGTCTGACATTTTGACTTGGAGACCATGATAACATTTGCATACTCCATTCGCAGCCTGTTTGCTGTCATGGTGCTGTCCCACAAATTTCATAAGATTGGAAGATTATCCTTAATTACCCACCTCTCTTCTAACACTGGTTCCTATTTTTGTACCCAACACAAGAGTCAATATCAAGATGCTTCAAAATGAAAGAAATTATATGAGATATTCTTCCAGGAATCTTGTCTGATTACTGAAAAGTGGCTACCACAATTAAGTAACTCAAGTTAAAATAACTGAAGACAAGATACTTAAATTTCAGCTAAAGTTTGTGGCTCAAGGTAAATCACTCTCCTGTAGGCTGAAGTTGTTGCTATCCAAGGTTGAAACTTGGGTATTTTGTACAATTTCCTATTTAATTTGAAGACTTTCTTTTGACATTACAGACATGTCAAGGCTAAATTGAGTTCAATAATTTCATCATTAAACATTTATTTTAAGTTAGGCTCCTTCCTCCTTAGTGTCAGGAGACCAGTCTTCCTGGACTAGCACAGACAATTTTGAATATCCCCCTAAGTGAACATTAGCAAGGAATGAATGAGAAATGAGACATTTTGATGTTTTGAAGAGACCGAAGGCAGACAAAGGATGGTTTACTGAAGATTCTATGAAGGAGCACCAGGGTCTTTACTTGATAAACAAATGCAGATCACTGAGATGAAAGCTTAATTCTGGAAATAAATGAGGTCTTTTCGTTTGGCAGTTTTTATATATTCTAGCCTGTCCATTCTAGGAACACATTGTTTTGAATAGATTTAGGTAGAATTTACTACTTCTTAAGCAGAGAGATTACCATGAACAGTTCACAGTATTTGACAAAATATTTCTTCCTGTAAAGGAAGAATTTTCCTGCACACCTCTGAGATACTGTCATCTGTTACTTTCCCTAACACACATAAGAGGAATGAACAGCTAATGTACTATTGGAAATCAAGCTAAAGAAGCCAAACCCTTTTTCTTCACACTGGCGTTCATGTTGAGTATTAAGACCAGTTATCTTCCCGTAATTCCTACTAGCTTACTGAAGCTTCTGTAAAGAAGATTAAATTTTTTTACAATGGTGAGATGCTCTATGCTTTGATAAGGAAATGTTTCTTTTCTGTAAGTCAGTTGTTAGTAATACAACAATTATTTGATAATATTTCATTCACAATGGCATGCTTAAAATAGTTGCTGCCAATTCATTTTTAAGAAAATAATTACTTATTTCTAACATCCCTAAAGAAATAATTATGTAATAAAAATTTACATGACTGACATATGCGTTACCTATAACACGTACAAGTATTCCTTGAATTTTTAAGCAATTTCATGGAGTTTTATATTTAAATATTGAAACCTATTAAAATTGCCCATGGAGATTTGTGGGAGAGGTTATCTATGGGCCTCTACTAATTAATTATGATATATTTTACTTCCATGTGATTTGTCACTACTAGTCCTGTAAGGACTACAGGAAAAATCATTTGTTTAATCTGACTGGGACCTTGTGGCATTTAATTCTAAGCATAACTGTGATACAATAAATCCAAATGAATTTGGACAGTGATTAACAGGGAGCTCCTTGATATGGTAATGAGATTTAAAAAAATGGTTCCTAAGTGTTTCTATGGATTTCATTAACATTTTTGCAACTAAACAGTTTTTAGGATAAGAGTGGTTGCTTGTTGTTGACTAGTATATATTATTGCTTGAATGTAGCCTGAGTGAAGATATTTGTTTGTGTCTATGTAAAACGTATAAATATTTATATATATGTGTATATGTGTGTGTATGGAAAATGTACAAAGAAAATACAATATAGGAGGCTTATGCTGCATTTGATTATGATGAGCCAAACAAAAACACACCACAGAGTTAACCTTATTATTACATATATTTCAAGCATCCTAAAATGTAGTAGTTAACTAATCACAGATACGTAGTTCTTGCTCTGAAAGCTTATTATCTAAGACACCTGCAAATATTTAGACATCTGTATAGCTTTACTACTGTGAGTAGTTCTATTGGTTTTGTTTTTCTGTTTTTGTGGGATTTATGCCCCAATTTGTCATTACATGGCAAATTTGCAACATGAAAAAGAAGAAAAAAACCTAGAAGTTTGATATGGTTATTCAAAAAACATATATGTTGATCCTTTCAAATGCTTTGTCATCACATTGCTAGAAAGCTGAAATTTTAAAGAATATCTTTATAATTTTGTTATTTAGCAGAATTATAATAAAACTGTAGAGGACATAAAGAGCATTTCCTTTAACAGCATCAAACTGCTACTGGACTTCAAGGCAGGGGAATTTTTTGTTTGTTTATTCTTGCAGCTCGCCTTCTGCTTATCTTAGTCTTTTTCCAAAACTTGGCTCATCTTCCTCTGCGCTGATCTTTAAATGGACTTGATATAATCTCCAATTGTTTGATCATCTCTCTCTTCTTTATTCTTTGAATGCTTTTATTGCTGAAAAAGATTTTTGATTAATTGGAAGATTGAAACCCTCATTCTTTGTAACCAGCATTCATGTAGCAATAGTGCATTTTTCATATTCTGCCCTGGGAAAATACTTTTCTGTGCTCTAGAAGGAAAAATGGTTCAGTTCCTACAGCTTCTTCATTCCCCAGTGTAATGATTGCTAACTAGAGGTCACTGTCAGTTGTCATTGTAACTTCGTGTTTCTTCACCGGTAGAAATTAGACTGCACCACAAAGTGGAGACCTGGCAGAGGTTAGTACTTTGTGACTTAATGGACAAGAAGGACTTGGATTTGAGACTTACTGCCAAGCCCCCGTGTACCACATTTCCCTTTAGACTGCAGCTCGGGGAAACCTTTACTATGAGAAACATACAGAGTACTGGGGTGCTTGTTTGTTCATTTGTTTGGCTTCCATGATGTGAAAGGAGGAGGATGTGGTTTGGTTGGAAGGGGAACTGCTTAATGCTCTCTTACAGGATGCTACAGATGTCTAGCTGCTTTATCTGCCTGCGTGTTGAGGTTTCTGTATGGACCTCAACTTAGCACCTAGTACTTCCTTGACCTTCTACAGCCAGCAAGCTCTAGCAAGCAGGTTTGTTCTTTGTGCTGCCGTGTAAGTCTGTCCACTGCGTTCCTTGGGCCCTTTATTTCTTTGTGTCAGTGATTTCCTTGACTCCCTCCTGTTTGTCTTGTTCCATGAGATCCTTAGCGAAGGAGCTTCAGTGTGTCTTAGAGCTCATGTGAGGGCAGTCCTGTCACCAGCATAATACAGGTTTCTTGTTTCCATTTGCTTGCAGAATTAGAGAAAGGGCTTTGAGACATCTGACCCTCCCACAGCTCCAAGGCAGGACCCATGATGTGAGTGGTTTAGCCAGTTTTGTTTTGTTTTTAATCTGGATTGCAAACTTCATACTTGGATTGATTTTTATCTTTGGAGAAGAAAATGTAGATTGTTATACTAACAATGGGTAGCCATTTATGCCACAAATGGTGATGTGACCTATATTCTGTTGCTGTCCCCCACACAGAGCTCTCTTTGCCTTCGTTGGAAGGCCAGATGCAGAAATGATGGTGAGAACTGGCCGCAGGCAAAGCTGCGTATGTCTTGTAGTGGGGTGGATTAGACTTTGTGGTGGTGTCCCCTGAGCTCCTGTGGAACTGTGATGCAGCAGATTTATTCAAATCAATAAATGAAGGGGTTTACTGAATTAAATATCAGAAGGTATTATTTGTATAGGACATCCACTGCCACGTGCTGTTTAGGTAGAGGTCACTGCAGCTGCCCAACTTCAGCTCCCTGTTTGCTGCATAGTTGTGTTACGGAACTTCCTTCCGCAAAGCTTGATGTATTGACAGCCCCCATCAGCTGAGGTTTTAGTACCTAAAAAGAGGGGATTAAACACATACTGATGGTAGTGCTGAAATCTTCAGAACAGCAGTGGTTAACAGTAATGGTTAAACAGCCAACAGTCCATTGTTTTGATTACAGTCATTAATTTGACACAATCTTCTTTGCAGTGACGTCACAGTCATTACTTCAGGCTGTTTGCAAACTCAAGAACATAGTCATGCCATTACAAGTTGTTTTCATTTCATGTTTATGCAGATTTTCCTTCTGACCATGAGAGTTAGAAACATGTTTCTGAAGAAAGCTTAGATGTTGCAGCTGAATGCTGCAGCAGAGAGTGAACACTGCATAAAATTCTGCTTCCGTGTTATCGTGGAATATGCAGAACTGTGTTCAAAGGTTGCACAACAACCGTAGTCTAAATGCTTTTTTTTTTCTTTTTTCTATTGAGAGACATACGATAAAAGGGCTGTGAGCTACCTAGACCTCAGAGTTGGTTAATAGCTTGTGGGAGCTAGCTACTTGCCAATTTTAGAGCATCGGTCTATCTGACTTAACCACATGTAGACTTACTGGCAGGTCTACTCAAATCAGTGGTGTAATTATTTACTTCTTAAAGAGAAAACAGACTTACATTATAATGACCTTACAAGAACTTTCAGTTTTATGTGGAGAAAAATAAACAGTTGTCATTTCCTTGTTATTTTGAGGTTTAAGCCTTTACCACAAAGGTTTAAAATATTTACTAACTACTATGTTCTCTGAAATTTCTCTGTTTAAAAATACAATGAATTTATTCAGGGACATCTTTCTGTTGCAGCAAGCTTCACAATCTTGATTATAGGACGTTATAAATGAATGGCTTTCCACTCAATTTTTCTTGGTATTACTTGACTTTTAAGTGATTCAAAGTGTTTAGTATTATTTTTAGTATTTTAGCTGCCAGCTTTGCTTTTTTTTTTAATTAAATATTTTAAAATAAGAAGGCTATTTTTTTATTTGTGATACAGCCACATTCCTAGAAAAAAGGTATTTTTGGCATTATAAGAAGAAATAAGTTTGTCAGTGTCATATCTGAAAAATAATTTTGCATCAGAATGCTCCCTGAACAGTTCAATTGTGTTGATATTCAGGAAATTGAGCAAAGTAGTGTTTACTTTTTTCTTTTTTGTTAATGTTATTTTTTTTAATGTTATCCAAAATGGAGAAAGTATTCACATTTAACCAAATAGTAATTGCTGTCTGTTTTTTCTACTTTGTCTGACATAGGTGATTAATAATTCCATTGTTCCTTTTACAACTTTTTGCTTATTTCTAGTAGTTACTGTGAGACCTTGAGCACTCAAAGGACATGAGATGAAGCAGTAACTTGGTTATCGCGAGGGAAGGAAGCTGTTCTAGGACAGCTGGGCTTTGTCCTGGGAATTGCCACCATTTCATTCCTTTTTGTTTCAAATCAGAATGAATCCTCACTGAACAAGAAGCTCTGCAAAGTTTTGGCTTGGAAACACTGGAATGTTTTGTTTTGTTTTGAAATCTTGAAATGAAGCTTTTCAGTGTTCCCAAACCATGTTGAACTACTTCATCCTGGTTTGACCTTAACCTTTGTTATCCCAAATTGCTACAGGCTGCTGTGGTAGTTGTAGTCCTAGCATGTAGTCTTGGTGCTGGTACACTGAACGCGTTTGGCTTCCTGGAGATAATGCATCTCTCTGATCCATCACATCAGTTAGATCAGATGACAGGCTACAGAGCTTAAAATAAGAGCTTGGATTCAGCCATTTTAGTTAGGTCTGGCAGAGAAAATATCACTGTACACCAGTTGGAGGTTAATGCCCAAAGAGCTTAGACTATGGGAAAGAAACTGAGAGCTTCCAAATGTCTCCGTGCCAAGTAAGCCAAGTTTTGGACAGTTTGCCTGATTCCTACCAGTAGCAGATGAGGAATGCTCCCATGTGTTCTGCCAGCTCTGCTGTCATGATGTCGGTACTTCTAACAGGGAAGCAGGAGCCTTAGCAAGATACGTAGTGGGAAAAGAAGGGCCGGAGTCTGATAAGAGCATCTTAAATCACTTCAATAATTTGCCAAGTAGACCTATTCTCAATATATTGTTGGACAGAAATTTTCTTTTCTGTGCTACTCCCCCCATATGAAATGAGAGCACAGTAGCTCAGGCTAAAGTACCTTAGTACCAAAAAGAAACTTTTTGTTTTGCTTCAATATCTAGTCTGGTTTAGCCAAAGATGAAATGAAGGCAAAATCAAAACCCTCAGTAAATTTCCTAACAGGCTGTTAACACAGCTTAATGTGAGGAACTTCACAATATTTGGTGTCCTGTGCTATAATGCAATTTAAATTTGTATTTGTAAATTAAGATTATAGTATGAAAAAAAAATCTTCAAACATCAAAAACCATATGCCTTCCATTATCCCATGACATTCCATAAGCAAAGGCTCCCCTCCGTGCGGAATGGCGTGTGTGAGCAGACTGCTGTGCCCCAGCTGATGGGCTCTGTGCAGTGCTGCTTAGCCAGGCTGCAGGTAGGTCTCCCAACACTCCTTTCAGCTGAATAAGCAGGAGCATACTCATTTTATAAATGAGTAAACAAAGGCACTGAGAAGGTGGAGAGCTGGTGTGAGGAGCACGTGTGTGGTATTTGCTTTCAAAAGCTGGGTTTAGTAATGAATAAAATGCTAAAAGAGAAGGCTGAGACATTTTCATAATGGAGTTTCATGTTTTGTACATTGATAGAGATTTTTTTATCCAGAAATATTTAAGTCATTTCTCATGGCCACGGGAAGAAAGAGCAAACATAACTCAGCCTGGCTTTGCGAATTTTCAAAACCCTCCTTAAAATAGTACAAAGAAACTTGCCAAACATATAAGAAATAATACAAAATTTATTTACACTGCTTGATCTCCTTTTAGTCTGGATAATCATCATATTGTTAATTCCTGAAGTGACAGGTGCTGAGTATGTAATAGCAGAAGCTGATGGGGAAAAACATAGTAGTCCTCTTTGTGGTGGTCTAGTGTGCTGGAGAGATGCAGCCCTTGTTCAGCTATGGTTTCTTAACGGGTCACGCTCCTTGAGGCTGGAGATGGGGGTTGAAAGGGAAAGCAGAAATTTCCTCCTTTGCTTTTGTCGCGATACATTCTCAGTTCTTTATCCAGGATGTGTGAATTGGTCATGTACTTGGAGTCCCAGATCTTAAACATCACTCTGTATATTTAAGCATCTCGGCATAGGTCAAGAAGTATATGCAGCGTACTAAACTGGGAATGGTGGGGTGGGTGGTTGTTTTGGTCTTGGTAATAGAAAATGCAGGTCATCTTGGGTGGGGAAAGTAGGTATATTTTTATGTGGAGCCCAATACTAACAAGTAAATATTTACCTTGGAGCAGTAATGTCATGTTACCATGCTATTTCATTGTAGGAATAAGTAAGGTAAATGTTTGCTTTTTAGTTACTGTCCCCGGAGCTTTTAATATGATACTGTTTAAAATCCTTATTCGTATCTTAAAAAGGCAGTTTTCTCTTTTTACAGAGAAAAGACAACAAAGACAACAGCAATTCAAGCTTCCCTTAAGGTTCCACTGTGGTGCAATAGCCTGTCCTGGAAGAACAGCCTCTAATGCTCTTGTTAATGTTTGTTATATCCTCAGCCTTTCTGCCTCAGCTATTAGCATGGCTGTCGCTGGAAGGAATTTTGGTGGTCACTTTTCTGATAGGGACATCAGTTCAATTAGAAGTGGATTTCTGCTTCAAAAGACTTATCGCTCAGCAGTGGCTTGTGGCCATTATTACCTTTGTTTCTGCTATTGTCTTGTAGGGAACTAAGGCAGAATCCTACTGCTTATTCTGTAGATCCCAGCCTGCCTTTTTAGTTACCTGGATCATAACAAATAACTGAACCAAGTTCATCTTCCACAAAATTGAATTTGATACCTTTTAGACTTGTTCTACATATAGAAATGAGATGAACTTTGGGCGTGCCAGTCAGGATTAGGAAGATACTCCACGTATATTACCTTATTAGACATACTTTTTTCCTAACCACAAAAGACAGTGGATGGTCAGTCATCTTTGCAGCTATTGTGAGTGATTTGCCATGTCTTTTGACAGAAGTGGAATTTTATTTCAGGTGACTTAATCATGGACTCTTGGTAGGAGTGAGAATAACGATAGAGTATGGTCTATGACCTTGTCCTGTCAGTGCCCATAAATGAGACTCTACATTCAGATTTCAAACAAATGAGAATTTCTGTCAGTAATCCTGGGGGTGATTTCTACAACGTCCTTGACAGGAGTATTGAGACAAGAAAGCTTCTAAAAACTTTCTTGGAACCATACTAAAAGATAAAGCTATCTGCAGGTGAACGGCTTATAATGAGGGTGGATCCCAGCATGGTGAGGGCAGCAAATAGTGATCTGCAAAAAGACCAACAATGGTAATGCCAAAAGCAACAGTAGTTTTTTGGCACAAGCATATGGTAACTGGCAGCAAACCATGAGTAGATTTTGTGTGCTGAGCTAGTCAGTATTTGTTATATTTGTGTACAATGTTTATTTGCTAAGCTTTATGGTCAACTTCATTACTCTTCATTTTATTCATTATTATGTCACTGAGCAGTAACTTGCTAAAAGATTAAAAGTTCCAATTGGTTGCTCATGCCTAAGGTATGTAAATGCTTTGCAGCTCTGGCAGTAATTTACTGACATTCTGGCAATTTGCACTTAAATAGTTTATGCACACACATATACATGCACACAAGCACAGTGTAAATGCATAATTTTTTTAGAAACCCAGTACAGTGCAATGACCTCTTAGTATAAAGTACTTGATCCTACAGTCCTGATGCACACAGAAATCCCTTTTATTTCTTTGGAATTGACCAGTTTAAAATGTCCGTAGGAGAGATCCTAAAAGATCCTAAAAGAGCATTGCTTTTTCAAAATTAAAAACAAACAACGAAGAGGTAAAATCTAACGCTTCTATAAAATCCAACAACAGTTGGTGCACCAGTTACTACAGAGTTTCTTTTGATGCAGACGTAATAAAAATTTTCTCAGCAACAGTTTTTCAGATAGGTTGCATGTGTTTATACACATGTGCACAAATACCCATATATGCACACACAACTGTAAGTGTAGATCTTTGTGCATGTGTGCATATAGATATATATATATGTTCAGGCATATAATTTTAAATCACATTTTACCTTTGTCACACTCAACACATACTTCTTATTTGTACCTAGCTTTACAAATATTGCCTGTGAATAGTGATAATTCTTGTGTTACAAAATTGGGTTTTGATACCAGGCTGCCGTATCCTCACACCTAGTACGGATGCTCACGTTTTGAAGCTTTATAGGCAGCAGTTCTATGAGCACAAACTTATTAAACTCCATCTTGAAGGCTAGAATCAGGTGTCAGATATTTCCTCAACCAAACCTGAAAAATCATGCAGTACTAGATGAATTCAGATAGAACAAGGCTGGTATGAGACAGCAGCTTTTTCTTACTAAGTTATAGTACAGATTTGGCCATAAAAGCAGATTTTTCAAAACTCATGAAGTGATTTTATACAGTTTGCTTTCCTTTATACAGGCACCAGGTGTTCCTCTCTTTAAGTAAAAAAAACAAACAAAAAAACCCCGAAAAAAACCACCCCCACTCATTCATCTAAAACATTTTAAACTAGACAGGCGTCATATCTTTTAAGGGTTTTTGGAGATTACAGAAACGAAGACATATCTTTAAAAAAATGAAAATTATTTAGTTTCATTGAAAATTATTTTGTTTCATTTTTTAGTTTATTAGTTCATATTTTAGTTATTTAGTTTCATTATTTATAACTTCACAGTATTGGAAGTAGAAAGTGAAATATATTTGTAACACTTACTGTATAATCATGCACGGTACTGTTTGTCTACGAATATGGGATGCAGTTCTGTCGTATACATCCTGTAATGGAAGTAGGGGGTGAAATTCAGTAAAGAAAACTGAATGATACAGATTTTTTAGAAAACTCTGTGGACAACAGAAAATGTTTAAAGACTTTAAAAAGCCAATTTTTGCATAGTTAAAACCTAAATTACGCAGGACAGAACAAAATAGATGTAGACACTGTATGCCACCACTTATGGTGTTATTTGAACAGTCCACACTGGAAGAATTGGGTTCCGAATCATCAGATACACAAGACTGCTCAACTGATATGCATCATTAATAAGTAATAACATATAATATAATAATTAAAATATTAATTGAATGAAGGCTTCTTTAAACAGACATTTTTTAAAACAAATGAGAGGAAAAACATTTTCTTTCACCTGAGTAAGGATCATACTTCAGAAAGAATTTTATTTGAAGAATTGTCTGATTTTCTTTTAATTAGGGCAAATTCCAACAAAATGGTAGTAAATAGTCATCTAATTTAAGGTATAAGATGTATAGAAACAGGTGAACAGCCTTGGAGAAATGGTAATGGAGAAATTCAATCATCCGCTACCAAAATCAGCTGGTTCCTATGACTCAGTTTGGTAAACTCTGAAATTCATTATTAGTTGATAGAGATTTGTGTCATAATTTTGATATTCTGTCCTGGTAAATGGATGCCCCAAAACTACAAGAACAATTAGCAGCTTGTTAGCCGTTCCTGTAAATAAGGGAGGGAGAGTAGGGAAATTTGCAGAGAATCGTAGTATCCTACAAATAAGGTACATTTATCTCAAAAATCCTAAGGGAATATGAAGAGGGAAAATGTTATTGCTCAATACTTACTAATTCTTACCCTGAATACCCAGCTGAAAATATTTTGCCACCTTTTACTAGCACAAAATGTCTCATATGCAGTAGAAGCAATTCGCTTACAACCATGATAACCTAATGACACATGATAATTTAGCTTTAGGGGGATGAGTAATACCGTTTTATTTCACCACCCATTTTTTTCCCCAAATTTATCAGCCAATCTGATTAAAAATGTTTGTTTTCTCTCCAATGCCACTTTACACAAAGGCGGGATTCTCTCTAGAGGCACCTCTGGGAAGTGAAGCTGTGCTGTTATAAGGTTGCATCAGAGTGAGAACAGGGTGCTTCATTTTGTGGCTCCTGCCATTGTTTTAGCTTTCTGGAGTGTCTCTTGAATACACACCTTTTCAGTGAGAAATGACTTTGCTCGCCATAGTAAGCTTGTTGTGTATGTTTCTCAGAGCGTGATACTTCTTTATGATCTATTGTATTTGCCAAGGTTAGGTTAACTTTTTCCTAGATTAGCTGATAAGCCTAAAAATAACTAGTTTTTGTTTATCAAATAAATACAGCAGTTTGTGGTTTTTGCATGAGGAAGTTGTTTGCTTTTTTTTGGGCCTTTTTTTTTTTTCCTTAAGTTTAGCAGTTCAGATGGTGTTTCTTTTCCCTCTGCTCTGCATAATAATGGGTTGGAGAAGAAGGTATAAGCTGCGAGGCCTAAAGCAGTAGCAAGGAGAGACAACATCATAACACATTTTTTCAATTGTCAGACTTTCTCCATTTGGTCTAAAGAGGCAGGAAAGATGGTCAGTCTCCCCAGGACACAAATCCTTTCTCTCTGATAAACTGAGGGACCATTCCATACAAGCTAATAGTGACTGGCAGGGGATAAGCTGTTCCAGGTTAGATGAGAACCAAGCACTTTCTTTTTACTGGCATGTAAAATAACTATTGAAATCCTGAAGTCAGTTGTGAAAATGCCAGGGATTTTTTTGAAACCAGGATAAAACCGTTGGGGATTTGTGGCAAGAAATGATTCTGCACTGGTCACCGAAATACCCTGAAAAGTCTCAACAGCTTCTGCATATGTATTTTCCATTTGTCTATGAACAGAATATTTCAGAAAAAGCTAAGCCAGAAATATCTCTGCCATTTATTACCATGCAAAATAACATAAAGGAATGTGAAACCACCAGAGAATTCTGAGAACTGAGGGTCCAACCAAGCTATTACTTGTGATCTGAAGTTCATAATCAGGTAGATTTCTATGTTGGTCTCTTTTATCCTAATTCTGTTTTCCTACCCAGAACTCAAGCATAGTTCTATGCTTAAGAACTGGAGGGCAGAATTTCTCTCATTTTTGGGTACTGATACACTTATTAAGCTGCAATTACAGGCAGTGGACTAGATTCAGGAAAAGAGAAAGCATTTGGTGTTTGTAGGGAATCGCTTATTTTAAGTAAACCTTTCAGAAATGCACAACTTTTTGTTTTAAAAAGAGCTATAGAAGAGTACTGACATGCAGCCGGATAAATTGGTGGTACTTCCATGTCATCACTTTCTGTTGTTAGCAGCTGCAAACGCGCCTGTGTTTCTTTCCTCTCATTCTGTTCTGCTTTCTCTGCCATGTCTTTCCGTCTTACACATGCTCATATACACACTTCTTTCTCGCACAGAGATGTACTGGCTTTTAGTTTTCCAACTTTAAATTGATTAGAACACATTAATTTTTAAATAAGTGTCACATATCCTTAACCAAGCACTAGAAGGTTGAGAAGGCTCCATGGTGTAAAGTCTGATCCAAAACTGAGTGAGAAGAATTTTAAAAACGTGGGCTGCCCTTCGTTAGCCCTCATGATATCTCTTGACAGGCACTGTGTGCGTACGTTGCCATGCCAGGCCAGGGCAAGACCAGCTGCCATGCACCATTTACCCTCTGTCAGCAGCTTCAGTCAGAGCCCGGGCAGTACTGTACACACGAGTCTGTCATGCGTCAGCATCAATTAGGCTCAGTTTGCTGTGCTCGGGAAAAGCAACAGCCCTACTATTAACCATTTTTCTTCTTTTCTCCCTCCACCCCCATTTGACTCTCCATGCAAACCGTTTGATTTTGGCAGAAGCACTTTCGTAGCAGTCTTGCAAACAGTAATTGCAGTTTGTTTTAAAATAGTCACTAATTCAGATGAGTCGGTTTCGCTGCAAGAAATTGCATTTCTCGGTACTATTCTTTAAATGGGGAAGTTAGATATAGCCTGTGCTCTTACAACCATTGTAATTGTCCCTTCCAGTTGTTACGAAGAAGTGTTGATATCTGCCTGTCTGTACCCCTATATGTAGACTTACATATATACCCATGCGCATGCACACGCAGATGATAATAATAAACTTTGAACTTATCATAAGGCCAGGGGACTAAAATATTTCATTAAAACTGTATCTTCTGACGTTCTTGCATTATATACTCAACATGTTTTCAATTTTTCGATTGTAGATAGGCCTTTGCATCATTGTTTTTCTGGGTATTGTTGTTCGAAGAGAAGGGCTAAAATTTCCCCAACTTCGTGAGAAACCAACATGTGTGGTCATGCCTAAATTTGACTCACTATTTTGTGGCTTTTCACCGCTATTATGGAGGGGGTGGGGAGCAAGGCGACCACCCATGGTGTGTTCTCGTCAAGCGGTGCGGTGAGCAAATGAGTCCGCGGATGTGCAATGAGCATTAAGAGAACAGCCTCTTCTGGCAGAGTTTTCAAGCACTTCCCTCCTTCCCCCCCTCCCCAAATTACAGCTTCTTCCTCCGTGCAAGTATAGAACACCCATGACTATTTATATAATAAAAGAGCTACTGTGTATTTTAACGGATAGCTAGAGACATTTTCACAGGTCTGTATCCCCGTGGGATTTATGGAGACTTATAGGCCTGGTCAGTTTGTAAAATCGTGATAGCCCAAGAGACTGTTGTCAGATGTCGGTAACAAGACAGTGTTTGAAAGGAATCAAAACAATATAAATCCTGTGAGATCTGTGGCAGCAGGATGGGTTCTAATGGAGAGGAAGACAGGGTCGACCACCACAGCAGAGAACAAGGAGAAGAAAGTGTTTGTTCTCTTTCAAGCTTGCAGCAGCAGCAGGGGTAAGCAGGTTTCTAAAAAGAATCCCATCAGCGGATCAATCCCGTGTAACAGATGGAGCGCACAGATATTGTCTATCAGATTTCCAGCGCATGTGGCAAACAAATACATTGTCGCAACTGTTAGCAGCAAAACTTTTCCTTTTTTCAACATCATAATTACCAAGAGTTGAAAAGAGCTGTGGGTTAATGATTTCCTAACAATGACTATAGGGGGTTTGGTGGATAGTAACTTCCCCAAGGAATACATTAGCAGGAGGTACAAAGTCATGGAGCATCTTGAATGGAAGGGTTTGGATCCACAGAAATAACGGCCCATAGCGGTGTGGTTTGAAAAGTGGAAATTTTCCTAGGAGAGAGAGACTGGACTGGATCTTCATTTGCTGTAATTGGCAGGTTTACACTGCAGGCAGCGGAGACAAACCAGTCCGTGCCAGCTCGAAGTTTTGGGCTTGGTTGCCTTTATAAAAACATTTGCAAGAGAAAGATGAAGGGCTGAGAACAATTCAGTGTGCGTGCACAGTTACAGCCATAAGAGGCAAGGTGTGAGGCTATGAATTTCCCAGTGTTATTAATATTGCTGTTATTAATTGGATGTTAATTTTGTAAAGGCTTGATGCAAACGTCAAAGTCTGGATGCAAATATCTTAGAATCATAGAATGGTTTAAGTTGGAAGGGACCTGTTAAAGATCGACTAGTCCAACTCCCAAATATGTAATGGGTATCCCAGCATCTTCTGTGTTGTTTCATTAATCCTGGAATGGGGAGGATGAAAGTGAAGTGATAGCCCTGGAGATGGGCTAATGACTGCACGGCACTCTCAGTGTTGGTGTGAATGCCATAGGTTTAGAAGTGATAGGTATGATGGATTAAATGGTTAAGCTTTTAAAAAGAACGTAAGTCACAATTAATTTTTGTAAATAATGGTTCTTGGCCTAAATATGTAGTTAAGAACTAAAAGACCATGGTTTAGTTGCCCTTTAGTTACAGAAAGTACCTCAGACGTACGGCCAGATCATGTTAAAAGTTTCTCTAGGCTCAAACAAACTAAGTGGATAATAACAGTGGGTTAGTTCTGTGAAATAACTGGAAAAGGATCAGTTGGATTATAAGGCACAACTTAGTTGCCCAGACGTATGGATCTGTGGCCATTTGAGATGACACAGTGTTTCCCATCCTTCTGCCAGTCCAAAGGAATGCAGGTCTCCCATAGATCCTTCATCCATAAGACAGACCCCATGAGGATGGCTTGAATAATATTGTCTCTCACACAACTCTAGGGACCAGGGCAAATTAATCAAGCCCTGGATCTTGTCAAAATGAATGTGTTGGACTAAGGTTGCCCCGAGAGGTTGTAGTGTCACCATCCATGGAAATGCTCAAAACCCCTGGGAAACCTGCTTTAGGTCACCCTGCTTGAGCAGGGAGGTTGGACTGGATGATTTCAAGACATCCCTTCCAGCCAGTTCCAACAAGTCTGTGATTCTGTGAAGATCAAAGGTGACTGTAAGGACAATGCAATGCAAAATGTAGGTTCATTTCTTTGTCTTTCAGGTGTGTGGAAACAGGAATTCCCAGATTTCTCAGAAGTTTAACACCCAGCAAAATGGGTTATATTCTCAACAGCTGTAACAATTTGAAGTGTTAGGGTTTTTTGTTACAGCAAATCTGTTCACCAGTTCTCTTAGTTTTGTTTTTTAAAACCTTTTGCAACATAACAAATGTAGAATATGAGAAAAGATTGACTCCACGCTTAAGACACTTGGCTCAGATGGTGGTAAAGTGTTTTCAGTTCTAGGTCTGCCACGCAGTTTCTCGTTAGTATGCATGAAGCTTCTCACACTTCCTGTGCCTCTGTTTCCCAACTTAGCAAGAAAGCTGTTTAAGGCATGGACTAACTTTTTATCCATTTTATAAAGTATAGTTAACCTAGTGAGACCAAATGACTATAATTACATGTCACTGATGAGGTTTGAGAGTGATTCTTGTCCAAAGAAACTGAGTGTCCAACAGAAGAAATATCAGATCTACTTTGACCTTAAGTACCATTATTTTTCTGGCTAATATTGTAATTCACAACATGTCTGATCTAAAAGACCTGTCTGCAAGAAGGAAGGATTTTGGAAAACTGCAGTGAAAAGTGATAATGTTTGCATAGCATTTAAAACAGGATATTATAATGAATTTTTCTTTGCATTTTTCAGCATGTATGATGTTATTCAGTGTTTTTTAACTTATGCTCTAAGCATGCTATATTTGATTATCACTTGAGCCACCTCAAATAAAAATTGCATTCTGAATTGACTCCTATTCAAAGCCGCCTGCCCCAGTGCATTTTTTTTCATTTTAGTCTCATCTTCAATTCCAAGAATTCCAAAACAAAAGGCCAAAATAGCATTTACACTCTTACTTCCTCCAAAATACCTCTTCTCCTTCTGGGCCTACTTTATTTGCACAGTAACCCTGTAATTCTAGCTCTGCAGGAGCCCTTGTGCCTTTATAGTATCTTAACCAACCTTTACATGTCTGTCTAGCTACTGAATAACGTCACTTCTAGGAAGAAGTAACTCTACAGCTATCCATGCCCCTTTTGTGTGCTTATTAATTGAGCATTCCTTTTCTCTCCCAAAAGAATGTTAATTAGCAAATGCTTTCTGAACACCTCTTGCCCCATGAAGAAAACTGGTGATTTGCCCTGTTTCGTCCCAAGTCCTAAAGAGTCCTTTCCCTAGATCTGTAAAATATGAGAGGGAGATGGAGACAGGTACATATTCACCTAGTGCTCGACAGTTCTTTCTGTTAGCATCATGCTGCAGCCCTCAAAGTAGAAATATGAGATGTACAGAGAGCATCTTGCACCCAAAAGTACAGTTCTCTAATCACAAAGGTAAATAAAGATCTCTCATTTTGGATATACTATTGAGGTCTTTGACTTGCCTTTGAGTGCTGATGATTCAGGCCCTGACATGCCCACTAACCTGTTAAGTGTGATGTCAGGGCAGCTTTGGTTTATCTAAGTACTAATAAAGAAGCGTATCTAAGATATAGGCAAATTTTCAATTAATATAAAGGAAGGATGAGCGAGTCCATCTTGAATAAAGCATTCTTTAATATTACTGACAGGTCTTCAGAGATTTGTGATTGTTTGGAAACTACCTTTATGGAAACGTGAGAATTAGTGATGAGTGACTTCTTTAGGATTCTCATCCGTCTACCTGCAGAGCAAAAATTCCTTGCTAGAGGCAGCGTGTTTGGAGGGCTTAGGTGAGCTTGATAAACTGGGCAGCTAGATGACAACATCATTAGGGCCGTAAATAAACAAGTTTAAGAAAAGCCAAAGTAATGATAATAGGAGACATAAATTACCCGGTCAGGTGTTGGCTGGAATTCACTAAAGGAAGTAAGGCTGTCCGTGGTATTTTATGGATTACATGTATATATGTAAATATGTTCTATGTTGTGAGTAAAAGGAGAGCAAGTAGGCTTAACATGAATGGTTTGTTTGTACCAATTTAAATGGATTTTGGACATATTAATGTAAATATTTATTCTCAAATGGCATAGAAAAAACGAGGATACAAATTTAGCAGACAGACTTCTTTCTGTAGAAGCTAACATCATTATGGAAGTAACATAGGCTGATGTTGACAGAAATAGCTTTAGCATTTTCAGGTAGATTATCCTGTTTCTGAAGTAAATTTTGGACACAGTGTATCATAACCAGACATACACGTCCTGCACCTGCTTGCCTCAAATCAGGTATCTAGTTACCTAGTAATAGTGCATCTAATTGTTCTCAAGGAAAAAAATTAAATATATGAAACAAAAGGCTACTTTGAGACTTAGTAAAGGTTTGGCTTAATGAGTAACCAAGGGACCATTTTGTATGTACTTTATTCTGAAATACCATTGAAATAGTAATATTAGGCTCCCTTTGTTCTCATAAACTTTGGTTTGAAATACAAATGGAATTTAAGATGTTAGGTCAGTGGGTTTGTTCAAGAAAGTAAAGCTTAAAGGAAGTTGTTCAGCAGTACTCTAGTAATACATTACTATTATAGATAAAAAGCACGTGTACCATTCCAAACCCATTTTTGGGTCTGACGCAATATCTAATGAGGCTATATTAGGAATTGGGTAACGATATGCCCCCAGTGGAATAGCTTTTTAACAATTTGTATCTTTGCAAACCTTAACCAACTTACTTTCAGTTCAGTTGTATAAAGTAGGAAAGTCATAGTTTTGAAAACAGTCAAAGTGAGATTTAGAAAACCTAAGAAAATTATTCAAGATCTCAGAAAAGCCAGAACCCACCTTGGATTTCTGTAGCTCTGGTCTTGGGTATTTAAAACAGGCATTTTGTTTTTATAGCCTGGAAGTTACTACATTATAAGTGAAAAAGTATGCAATAGTAAGACCAGGTCTGTACGAGCATCTTGTGTAGTAAGTGTAAGCAGTAGTTTGTATTTGTGTGATGGGAATAGAAATCCCATGATAAATGAAGCTGTAAATAGCCTGAAATCTCACTGGAAGTGGTTAGGTGGAAAATTAATAACAATTAGAATTTGACAAAGCACAAGTGGAAAATGAATTGCATTACTTCTTCCTCAAGGAAGTAGTAGAGGAAATACGAACATCTGATGTAGAAATGTTTGCCAGGTCATTGAGTTCAAGAGAAGGATCAGGAGACCAGACTGCTGGAAAAAGTAGGTTTGAGTGCATTGTTATATGTGTTTTAATGACCTCCAAATAGCTTAAGCCCATATTCAGAAGCGGAACAACCATCTAAATGAAGGGGGGGGGGGGTACTATAATATCTGTAGACAAGAAGGAAAAGCGGACACAATTTATCTCTAGTGTAGACCAACTCATAAAAGGGAGTGTGGTCTAGTGCAGGGTGCAGAGCCAGGAGGATCATGGGCTCCAATCTGTTCCAAGCCACCGACGCTGCCTGACCCGGGCAGGTCACTTGACTTCCTCGTGCCACTGTCAATCCAGCTGGAAAATTGTGTAACAAAAGCAAGACCTTGCTGAAAACCAGATGCTCCATCTGAGTTGAACTGTCCTGGATAAACAAATTACAAAACATTGATAGATACCACAGTAAAACAAAGATGGGTCTACAGAGTCAGTAAAGAAGAACGAGCAGTGTGGGAAGGATCCAGCTGACAGTCCTGGGTGCTTGCAAAAAGCAATTTGTTTCCAAGTTCACAGGCGAAATGAAGAGCTCACAGGATGGATGCAAAAGTGGTTTATGACAGAAATTAGAAAATCAGGAAGACAATGGTGTTCGGCATCAATGCTGCATAAGATCTGGTTTCAAAATTTTCAAGGTGTGAAAACAGTAATGGTCATTTATTCCTTATGGTGAAAATTTAAGTGCTTAAAGGCTCTCTAGGAGATGAGCATCCTGTAATTCATAACCAGGTATCTGGATGGGACCATTAGAGACTGCACATAATGCACTGATTGTGCTTTAGTGGTATATTTTAGAGCTTTAAGGGGACTCCATTTGAAATAGTATGGCCTTTAATTTTTTTTTTTTTTTTAAATTTCCCTGAATTTACATCTCAATCTTGGATCCTGAGTCCTTCAGAAACAGAACCAACTGCATAGGCTTTGAAATTAAACTAAATCCACAGGTTCAAATTTGGTTGGAGATAGAGCACTGTGTTTGAAAAGGAGATAATAGAGCACATATTCCAGATCCCTGCATTGCAAGAGTCAGGCTTAGGGTGCCTTTTCAAAAGTGTTTGGCCATCTCCTGTACAAGAGGTATGTACTTGTTTCACTATGTAAAATTACTTTTCCAGTATGTGTAAAAATGTAGTATGTGAACTTAATATAAAAAAATAATTTTGACATTTTTAAGGAAATAATCTGGGTGTAGTCTAATAAGCAGGCCTTTGGAAATAGGATTCAGAAAATTGAAATTTATTTCTTGGCTCTGCTAATAGTTGTTGTTGCTTTGGCATGCCATTTCATGTCTCTTTACCTCCATTTCCCAATCTGGAAAATGGAAATAAGGATTCTATCTCTTTTGTACAGACCTGCTGCTGAAGAACATCAGGTAAGAATTAGGGTTAAAGTAAAGTGTGTGTTGCTCATGTTTCATTGTAATGAATGAAGAAGCAACTTTATGTTACTATGTCATTGAGTTATTTATATTTTTGTTGGTGTCAAACAACACTGGCTGATGTGGACGTGACAGAAGGAGAAGAGAAGCTGTATATATGCTCATTAACTGCAGAAGGAAGGATATTGTTTACCACACCAGCACACTTGACTTTTTCTGGCAAAGCTACACATTAAGTGCAGTTCTGAAGGCCTTGAGACACTAGTTCAGCATGTGTTTTACCACATTTTAAGACACTAAACACTCCAAAACCGCTGTTCCATAGTAGCTTTGGGATGTATTTAAAATAGTTGTTCTTTGGCCCTTCTGATACTCGGGATGAGGCAAGGTTAGCTTGAAGGCTCAAAAATGCTTGGAAAAGTCTTGATCAGGATGAAGTACTGGGTTCATCTTAATCACTGAGCCTTCATGTGGCAGATAATTTTGGAGGCAGAAATATTGAAAAGCCATGCTAATATTTAGGAGGAAAAATACTTCCAAGAACCTGAAGTGTGTTTTTTGGGCAGATGTGTGCCAGAACCAAATGTCCAGCAAGCCATTAGTTTCCTGCCCTCATACTTAGTCTTGGCAAGGAAGTGTTTTGTTGGAAGATGGGTTATTATGGCAGCGATGGAACTGCTTTGAGAACCATCCAAAAACAATCTCAAGAGCTGTACAGAAAAACGCTAACTTCTCTGGACACAATAAAACTGGTATTTTCTAATTCTACAACCATGTTGAGACCTACCTGTCCTGTGGGCTGCTGTGTGTCATGCTGCTGGGTGGATCCCTTTGATCTGGTTGCATGAGGAAGCGTGCGTGTTTCCTGAAAATACACTGTGCTGTCAGACATGCCACAGGAGCAAAAAGGGAGTGAAAGTCAGAGGCAATAACTGAACTGAGTTCTTAGCTTTGAATATATTTATATGGGTTTTTTCTACCTTCAGTATTAAGTTTGTTCTTATTTCTTCTCCTATGAATACACCAAGTTGTTAACTCGTTGTACACATGATTAAGATTCTAAATACAAACAGGCAAAATGTGAAGGTGGTTTTGTAGTTACAAGGCAGAGAGCTGTATTCTGTCGCGAAGAGCTGTATTAATTTAGCATCTCTGCCGTAGACATCCCAAGTAATCCTGGTCAAATCACTCTGTCTCTGAGTCTTGCTTTTTCTTTGTAAGGACTAGGATAACAGATGGTTTCCCCAAGAGATGTCTGCTATCTCTCCTTTGGTTTTCAGCTGTCAAGGTCAGCAATGGACTTTATCCAAGTATATTTTGTGACACCTAGGACAGTATTGCTCCTATATTTTTTAAGCCTAGCTTCTAAGTCCTGTACTAGTTCCATTAGAGGAGTATGTCTTCTGCTGGGAGAAATGCTGCCTAAAGTGTGAACCAAATAATGCCTTTGCCAGTGCACCTGGCAGTAACAGTAGATGGTGAACTGCAAAGGATGACATACAGCAATTAATTTGTGAATGAGCTATGCAAGATACTATCTATGTGATTGGGGATGGATTTGATATCTTAGTGTCTTCTAGCATCGACAGGGATCGGTTTAGAATTGGACTTAGAACAGTTAAAGAGGCAACGATGGGGCTATTTTCCTGTTGGCAAAACTTATTCTAATTTGCAGTCCTTTATGTCCCATCCTTCTCAAACCATCTGCAGGGACTCCTGTGCCGAATACACTAGGCTTATTAGTGTGTCACAGGGTACCATGCCCCGAGTGGCTGTCCATAAGCAGTCACAGCAGAGGTGGGCAGTGTGCCATATGGACATCACAGTACAGTCATGGGCAAGTGGTCTCTCTGCGCTGAAGGATCAAATAAATTACAATAACTGGAGTTTTCAGCTTCGTTCATAAAAATCGGTTCTTGCATAACTAATTATGAGCGGTGCGGAGCTGGCCCTTCTCCATCTTTCAGTCTGATAAATTGCTGTAAAGTAAAATAAAATAGATTACTAACCAGGCATTGCTCTTCTAGGATGTCACAGGAATGTAATGCAGTTGCCAATGGGGAGGGCAGGTGGTCCAGACAACTGCAAATGGAAAGGTGTCAGCAAGACAGTCTTCTATTAAGAAGTGATGCGATTATGAAATGGTTTGAGGACCCCTGTATTAACCCATAAAGCAACAGACACTCTCAGAGGGAATTTCCTTCTCACTGGCTTTTGCCTGCTGCACTGTATTTTCCCCCTTCGGTAGAAGCATCTCTCTTGTAATACATTTCTGTATGTTTCTGTCCGTGACAGTGAACCTTGCCATCTGCTATCAGAAAAATAGTAGAAAGACTGAAATGGGATGAAGTTAAAAAAAAAGGAAAAAGTTTGCTCTAATTTCAAGGTACAGTAGTGATGGGTAGAGACTGAAAGTGTCAGTAATCACACAAATGAGAGATGAGGACTTCTAGGCAAGTCTGCGAATATCAACTTGTGCTGAAATGGTTTTTCTCAGGTGTGGGCTTCGGGAGAGCCATTTGGCATTGATAAAACTTCATCAGAAAGATTTCATTCCTGGCTCTGGCACCGCGCTAGGGAGATGCTCTAAGCTGGCCAAACCCTGTGTCTCTGTTTCTCATCCAGCTGAACAAGACAGTGACACTTGTCTCCCCACGGAAAGGATGTGGAGGCCTTTGGCTGAAAGTCATCCTGCAAGGCATGGGTGTGAAACTGCTCATGTGCTGATATGTGAAGTTGGCTGTTTGGCCCTTAGCCAGCCGCGTGTGTACGTTCCTTTGGAGACAACGGGACTTGAACATGCGCTGGAGTTTAAGCTTGTGCAGAAATGCTTTATAAATGCAGGTCTTTGTGACTAATGATACTTAGGTGGTGGGATGATTAAGATCATGATCTTGGACATTTCCGAGAAAGCTTTATCTTTCCCATTAAAAAAAAAAAAAAAAAAGGCTTCTGTGGCTCTACATTTATTACAGTGGTATTTTAATGAAGGTTTTTTGTATTTATACTAAAGGCATGGCTTGCATGGCCTTAGGTTTTTATAGGTCTTCTTGAAGGAAGAATGGGAAACAGGAAGAAGACATCTAATTCAAACACCATCTATTTGGGGGCTGAAAAGCAACTGTTGCATTGCATAATAAGGAAAACTCACTCAAAAATACGAAGTTAATGATATTACTAGACGCGGGTTAAAAAATTGATTGTGGAAGCTGAGCTTTATAAATAAGAGTGAATTCTAAGCTGAGGTCTCTGAAATGCCAATTACAGTCACTTGAGTACATGGGGGCATGCTGAGCTTTTGCTGGGAGAGTTAATGAGCAATTTCATAACGTGCTATATATCACTTTAAGAAGACATGATAAATTGCCACTAATGGTATTGTGTGTATAAATGGGAACTGGGTTTGCTCTGCATTTAGTTCTAGTGATTGGGTGGTACACCTGGAAAGACTTGTATTTTAATGGGGCCTTTTTAGCACTTTTGCACCTCGTATGTTCTGGATTATATATGATTGATGGTTTTGAACGTATGGGAAGGAAAGATATGTAGATCTTAATGCTTTTAAACCATTTGTTTTCCAGTCTCTGTAAAAGGCCACTCTGTTTTCCGAGTAATGGTTTATACTTCTCAAGTAAACAGAAGTACAGTTCTGGGACTTTACCTTTTAACACTATAAATCCAGTGTTTTTTTATAGGAGAGTCATTCAGTTTACAGTGCTCTTAAGAAAAGATAGCTAATTTCATGCTAGTCATTAAAGACAAACAAGTAGGTGGTTGGGTAAAAGGGTAATTTGATGCATGGAGTAGATAAAAAATAAAATTAAATCAGAGTTTGCTTTCCTTTCATTCTGGGCATTCTTCTAGTTCCCATTTTGTCTGGTGAGTCAAATCTCTTTCTCCTTCAGGTCGCTCTGATTTCTTCACGGCCACAACCTCTCTGACTTCCCCCCTCTCCTGCTGGACTCCATCAGTGCTTACTTTGCCCAAAGGGGTTACTGTCGAGCAGCGTTAAAGCATTCTCCGCTCCCCCTGTGACCTAGGGAGACACAGACCCAAACTGGAAATCAAACCCAAGCTTCCCATGTGGAAATGTGGACGTTAACTGCGGGCTGGCCCGGCGGTGGTGCTTCCTCTGTGCTCTCCGCAGGGAGCCCGGCTCCTTACGGCCACCTCGGGACGGGCGGAGGAGACTCCAGGGTTATTTCCCATTGACACCCCAGTGCAGTGCTTTGCCATTGCACGTTTTTAAGCTTCTGTAGGTGCTTAAAGCCTAACCAATCTCCTGCACGTTCCTTGTGTGTGCAGCACTGGTTCTTCTGAAAGGAAAACTATCGCCGGCCAGAGCCGTGAGCAGTGCCGAGGCGTTTGAGGCAGGCTTCTCCTGCAGCGCTTTCCACGTGCCGCAGTCCCGTGGCCTTTTGCCCTTCAAATCCTTGGGCAGATTTCAAGCTGATATTAACAGGAGAAGTACAAACTAACTTTTACTGCAGTATTTACTGCTAGTTTAATAAAGGCAAGTGCATTAACCCCTGCTGCCCCATGCTTTAATATCTTGCCAATTGCCAGTTCTTCCTTGTACTTTGTCACTTGTACCTGAATTTTTCAATATGTGTCATTTTCAGACTGTTGTTGAGCCCCGGCATTATCTGTAAAACGGTGCCTCCTCTTAGCTGCATTGCTGGTTTCTGTTTCTAAAATGAAGCAAAGCAGCAAGTATATCCTACAACACATTCTTCTGTGCTGTTATTTGTTGCCCTGGGACTGAAAATGCATAGATGAGATGTAAAGATTCACAGGCTTTCCTTCACCGTCTTAAGCATTTCACGTATCTGTTGTTCAGGAGCTAGACGGGTATTCTTTAGAATAAAGCATAGCTTACTCTGTATTTCTCAGTGTCATGTCCCTGTGTCTTTCACTGTCAGGTTGAAAGTTCAACTGGGGAAAGGAATTAGATGACTTTACAACGTTTTTACCTTTTAAATGCTTGCTTGTTAAAATTAAATCTCTGAATAATTACACTAAGGTACTTTCCCCCTCCTTCCCATACCTCCTTCTGTCTAGTTTCCATTCTTTGCAGATATTTCATAAAACCCAAAGAGACACGAAGCTCCCGTGTGTTAGGTGCGGTGGGCTGGGGTCCCAGAGGCAGGTAGGTGCAGCTAACGCCATCAGGAGTTACGTGCCCGTGCAGCTTCGTGACCCGATGGCACTGCCCAAGCCCGCCGCAAGAATCAGTCCATGTTCCCAATACTTAACAATGTCACCAGGCAAGAGAAAGAAATCACGACCCCATGTTATGAAGGACACAATTAAACGACTTCTCAGACATGTGTCAGAGCGAGGAGCCAAACCCAGTTCTCCAAATTCAGGTGCAGTGCTGTAAGCACAAGACCAGCTTTTCTGGTGTTGGAGAGAAGCTGGATTTTCTTCCAGCTTGTGTAATTATTTGTTGAAAAAATATTTTAAGCTAGCCTAAGTGTATAGAGTGTGTATTAATTTGAAACCCGGGTTACTAGAGTAACATGAGTAGAAATGAATATGTGCAGAGGTGTGTCCTACCAATTTTTGCTTTCCTCTCTGATATTTAAAGTGTGATGCTACTACCTGCTTGGGTTTAATTGCAAAGTACAGATGCCCAACTTTGCTTCCTACTATAATACAAAACAATTAAATGCTAGGAGAAATGCAAAAGATAAAAAACCTAACTTTTTATAGTTTACATTTAATAAAACAACTGATTATTGATAGTGTTTTGGACATAAAAGGCAAACCTGCTACATTTTATTTTAGAGTTGACATATTCCTGTTGTGTAAGACATCACAGCTAGGGTTTCTCTAGTGTACCTTTTTTCCATGTTTCTTAGTATGCTGATGCAATGGAGGAATATTTTTCTGTGAATTAGGTGATATCAGTATCATCCCAACTTAAAGGTAGTCATGTCTAATAGAATGCACTGGTACCAAGTTGTGGTTTTGCTTTCAGTATATATCTGTGTTTGTTCCCTGTAATGCCTGGCACAGACAATCTGTGTTTGTAGTAGTTATTGACTTTTTATTGCATTGTTTCATATCTTTTTAATACTTGAGAGTATGTTAGCATCGCTTGTAAAGAGTCATGTCTTGAAATCTTGGGAGCCTAAATACTTTGGATCTGGGCATAAGGAAAGAAAGAAAGAAACAAACAAACAAACCAACAAACCTAGGTTTGTTGGGTAGTGTGTCTTGGTTGTACTTCCAGCTTCCTTAATCAGGCAGACAATATCTACCAGGTTCTGTCTGTAATATTGATAGGGTTCATTGGAAAAAAAAAAAAAATTGCTACACTGCAAACTTGCTAAAAATAGAGGTCTGCAGAGTACTCTTAACTGAGCAAGAAATGTTCCCCACCTCTCTTGGTATGCAAAAAGATTGCCTTTCATGAAAGCAATAGAGACTTGAAGAAGCAAGTAGTGAGAAGGCAGTTATTGTCTCTTGGGCTGTTTTGGGGGATTTTGGTTGGTTGGTTTTGAGAGGAAGAGGGTTTGAGAGTACACGGGAGTAACAATTATTTGTTTAATGAAAACAATTGCAAAAAGATACCTTAAATATTGTTCTTTAAATATTTGTGTTGACTTTAATAGGTAAAAATCTGGATGGAAATGCTTTTGAACAATCTAAACTCTCTCAATATAAATATTGTAAATGATATGTGCTTTAGTCAAATGTACCATACATGCTGTAGTCATATTCAACCATGTAGCCCGATTGTGTCTTTTCTGACACTTAAATCCTCCTTGTAGACTTTTTAGTGCAAAACATCTCCTACATCCTACCCCAAAGTATTTTGAGAGAAATGTGCTGCTTTCCAAAATAATGTGTCTAATCTATCTAGTATTTAGGTGGACTGTCTCATCCAAGTTTGGCAATTTATCCTCAACACCCCAACGCCTCAACATCAGGGATATTGTTATTCTTTTATCTCAGATGGGGTTTGAGCACAGTATGGACATTGCCTGTCCAGGATTTCATAGGCACACTTGAGCATCCTCTGCCTGCACAACCAATTTCCTCGGGATGAGAAATCATCATGTGGAAAATAGGATAATGATAGTCTGTATGGTGTTGAACCCCAACCTCATGAGTCCAGAAGAGCATGAAAGTGTGTAAGGAGGGCTGTGAAATGTAGCTTGGTGTTTGCTCAGAGCACAGTGGAGTGGGCTGCTGAAGATCACACAAAAACAATCCAGAGTGACCTCCCCAGTGTCAGGTTGCACATTGTCTACAGAGGCCAGCTCTCTTAAGTGTCTCAACCGATCTGAGTAAATCAGTTATTTCTTCCATAATACATTTAAACACATACTCTGTACCGCAGTTAAGCACAGTGAGAAATCTTACCTCTTTTAAAAAAAAAAGCCTAGGAGTTAGCTTTAGGAAGGGGGAAGAAGCAAGACAGACAACTTTCAATCCAGCCCTCATATGAAAGTTGCCCCAGGCAATTTTGTTACGTCCATGAAAGCATATGATATTCATTGCATGGGCCCATCATTAATGCTGACTCTCTGGGAACCTGTCTTGTTTCCACTTGGGGCAGGTTAGCTAGAAAATTGATCCGATTTTATTAAAGAGTTATTTTCTTTGCTGTCTGGCAGTGGTCTCTGAAAGGATGTTTTGCCTTTTTAACACTTGGCAATTGCTCTAATAGGATCTCAGAAGTCTGATGCCCAAATTGAGTTTCACATGCAAAACTACTTTGTGGCTAAGTTTTTGACTCCCAGCATGGACAGTTTAAAATAGAGCTCAAAGGATCCGTCCTCATTTCTGCTGCAGGTGAAACCATTGTTTTTATTCACAACCCTTTAATTAAAAATAGAATACATTTACATTTCCAGAGGCTTAACTATCCACCCTTTTTTATATTCATTTAACTATAAACAAATGGTGGTATTTAGTGTATGGTTCACAATTTCTCACAGTTGGCCACTTCACTTAGTCTTTGATGCAATCATCATATTCAGTGGTAGTAAATACTTTCTTATTCTCAGCTCTTACTCTCCCTGGATGGAATCTATCTTCCATCCAGACTGAACAAGTTTTGAACAAAAATACCAAAAAAAAGAAATCCCACCTCTCTTCTAGTTCAGGGGTGTAAGGCCTGTGTGTAATAAAGAAGCAACTTTATTTTGCTTAAAGGTTTTTTTTGAAAATTCCCACTTAGCTGCCTATTGATCAAAGGATAGTGGTTTAGTCAGTCTGATGGCTTAGAGGGATAAGATCTGTGAGAAAGAATCTTGCCTCTGACTGACTTTATTGTGTAGGCAATAGGGGATTCCTTCCAGTGGTTTAAAAAAAAATATATAAAAAATTTGTCTTTTGGAGAAGTGATAGTGAGAAACAGATTTTAGTATGGAGCAGGTAGAGGTGCAGATTGTAAAAACATTCTCAGAACACATTTCTTTAAAATTATCTGCTAACAAACCTTTGTAACAGCAACCTGATACACCCCAAAGCCGAGCAGCTGAGGCCAGATGTTCGTTAGTGATGTGAGCAGAGGCCACCATCAACCCGGGGTGAAGTCAGGGTGGAGCCTAGTGTGAGAACTGTGTTAGGATGTGGCCTGGGTTTGTGTGAAAGCTCTGGTCCAGGAGGAAAACCTGCAGCCTGTAGCTGTTGGTCTTGGTGGTGTAGGAGGACGGGTGGAACTGCCCAGGATGTTGTCTGAACTGAATCGACGGGAGGCTCTGTAGCTGTTACAGACACGCTGAGCAGAGGAAGGGGGTGATGTGCTGAGGAGCAGCCTTGACACGTTCTTCCAGTCACCCTTGGGACCTGCAATAGATTAATGAACAAAAAACAAGGCAAGGGAAAACTAAGGATGCTGTTCCGTAACACAGGTGCCCTTACACCCACTGAGTTCTTTTTTCGGTTCGCTTAATTTAATTTGAGAATTCAGGGCTCAGACCACTGTTGTGCTGAGCTGTGGTTTATAGTCTACCTTAAATGCAGACATCTTATTTTTTTTTAATTTAATAAACTAATTACATAAATTTAGACAAGAGTCAAACAGATTGCACATTTCTAGCTTCAAATTTTGCACCAGTTGAGCTTGGAATTAATTTTTGGTAACTGAAGGCAGAATCTCAATTTTCAGAAACTTCCTTGGGGAATGGTCTTAGAGCTGTCTTTCCTGCCCTAAATCCCTCTCTGGTTGCACAGAAATCTGGCAAAGATCCTGCACATGTGTGAGGTTTCATTCCTTTTTGAAGATTCTTACCTTTTTCACTCTTAATTTGAGATTGGCTATAGAGGAAATTGAAGTCAATTTTTAATACACAATACTCAGGGCATGGCAGAGATCTTACAGCATGTAAAGTGCTGAATCAGACCCCACACCCCTTCCTCCCAGACTTAAGTTTCTACACAGCAGGTCTGAACAAATGAATTTGTAAAGGTGATGGGCAAGCAATTTGAGCCAGTATGTCTCCCTGAATCCTACCTCCCTTTTACTGCCGGGGCTGCAGAGTGAGGCTGTATTTGAGCAGAGCACAGAATGGCATGGAGACAGACAGTGCTCAGCCTAAGCAAGCCAGGCTTAGAGGAAGCTCTGGCTGCAGCTTCCCAAGTGGTTGTGCCGAAGTTATTCTGAAGTGTAAAATTATGGTTGAACCTGCTTTATAATAACCATGTCCTGAAATAATTTGCACAGACGCTGTTTGAAAGGGTTGAGCATTATAATTTGTATTTACCACGGAAGTTTTTCTCCTCTTCCAAATTATTCTAAATGTTTCCCAGGTTGCAGGACACATTGATGATGTTATTTTCTTGTTTTGTTTTGCTTGCTGTCTCAAGGCGTAGAACATGCACGTTACCTCCCATAATTCAAGATCTGTCATAAGCAGGTCTTTAGCTAAATTTCCATCTTTGCTGGGTTGATGTTTTTTCTTTTGTTCTGTTTTTAAGGATAAGGAAAGCTATACTGGATGTAGGTATTATAATCACAGCCTGTTTGTCCTTTCTGTCTACCAGGTCCCTTCAACCCTCCGCATCTTATCTTATGAAAGAGCCGAGTACTTTACTTGCCCTTGAGCATGTAGCACACATTCACAGCAAAGGCATCTGCATGACCCTGTGGAGATCCTCTCTGTGACTTCTCTTTTGCAATCCCATCTACACTCTCACAAAATATGGCCAGAAATGGAAAATGGCAGCAGTGCGGTGGTGGCCTGCAGCTTCTGTGTGGTACGGAGCTGGCTGCAGCAGGCTATAAAATACGATCCTTGTGTTTCAGATGATCCCCCCTCTTCCTCTTGGAAATACAAATTTATGTGCATCAAGACAATGCAACAATATATAGGTAAAGCTTCTTGTCAGTCTCTACGTACCAGTCAGTACCAGAATTTTAGCTTTATATTCCTCTAGGCATGTAGCTCACCGTGCAGCATTATTTTCCCACTGCAGTTATCCATTAGCTTAAGACTTTCATAACCCAGGAGGACACTTAAATCTCTCTTCAATAATTATGCCTCCGAACACTTTCCCCTAATGTCTTGGCTTTCTTTTGGAATCTTTTGTCTTACAATTTTTATCCTGCATTTACCTGCATTGAATTGCATTTGCCATCAGACAAGAATTTTCCTGAATTGCTCTAACCCTGTTTATTTTGGATGGTTAAGATGATGCCATGTGGGGAGATAGAAAAGTATGTGCTGTACTCCTCGACCATCTGTCAGATGAATGCTGAACTTGGTGCACCTCGGCTTTCTGACTGTCCCGGTGTGCGTCTCGCAGCAAAGCACGTGGGGATCCCCCAAAGCTGCGGTATCTAAGCGCTCCGAGTCCCGCTCTCCTTCATTTTTGCTTCCTGCCACCGTGGCCTGTCTCGCTCCCTAGCAAGGAGAGGATTGCTGTGGTGGGAGCCAGCCTGCCCGCACGGACAGACCCGGCAGGGAAGCGGAATAGCGAGGGCAGTGCCAGCCGGGCGCTGCGCGCAGCTGCGCTTTGCTTAGGCTCTCCGGCGTAGACGCTGACCTGAAAACACTGTCAGAAATCGTCATTAAAGTCATGTGGATTTGCTTATGCATAATCTTTTTTTAAAACGACAAAACAGTTTGTCCTGTCTCCAGGATTCATAGGAGCCAGCTATTTCAGAGTGTTATTTACTTTTATGATGTTTATCTTTCGCCCACTGGTGGGTGTGAACATCACTGGTTTTACAGTGTGCGAAGCAACAACCTAGGACTATTTTTACGTCAGACTTTTTTTGCCATTTTAGTTTACAGAAACTTTTCTTTTAGGGATCCCTCAGAGCTGTAAAAACAATATAGCACAATCTGATGCTTCACAGTTAAGAAGAGGAAATTAAAACACCCTATGTTTTTCATTTTAGAATTAAGTACTACGTGAAGTAACCAGTGAACGCAGCTATTTAAGGCATAAAGCATGAATGATTTTAAGTGTTTCATTCCAATCACTTTTCTCTTCCATTTTTCATTAATGAGGCAATGTAAAAATAGAATAAACCTGCAATTTTAAATCAGGGATGAATTAAATGAAAACCTAATACTTCAGAGTAGCTTACTCTCTGTAAGTGTGGATATTACTTGACATATTGTATGCATGTATTATCCTTTTCCTATGATTTATTTTTAATTATTTAGCTTAAAATTATTTTCTTCTTCCTTTCCCCTCAGCCAGGTGAGAGTTCCTATTCACTCTAGTTCACTGATGAACGTGCTTTACATAACCAATACTTAAACTTTCTTGTACAGCCATAACTTTATGTTCTTAGAAGAGTGGGATTTTGTTTCTGATTTTTTCTTTAAGTAAATTGATACTTATTAAGAGCTTATTTACTGTCTGACCCTTTATTTGAAGGGAATATGACTATGAGATTGTTAAATATACAGGTGTCCTAAGAAACTTAAATTCTGTGCGTAAGCATAGAGACATCGTTAGCTGATGTGACTTTGCCTCTGACCTGCAGAGTAGAAAGTCAGAATCAAGTTCTTTGTCTGGTGGAGCATTAGCAGCCATCCTTGGGATTGTAGAGATGTGCTTGCTGAGGGAAAGTTCCTTGTGTATTATGCTGTTTACCTAAGGGTTATATTCAAGACATTCTCTGAACAGCTTGGCTGATTATTGGAAAATGCCTTATAGTAACTTCCAGCCTAAGTTGATCGATATTAGTGCACAGCTTTAGATGGGAGAGAAGGAGCTATTTAAACATTGAGAGCCTCCGGGATAACTGCAATGAAAAAATAATGCAGAACAAATACGTTGAAGGGTTCAAGAGAGAAGAATCTCTTGTCTTCGTGCGGGGGGGCGCGCGGGAGAAGTTGTTAAATTGCAGCAGAAAAACCATTTGAATTCACTATTAATAAAGTGAAGGTGGATCTTTCCCTAGGCTAAAATGGGGGGGAAAAAAAAGGCAAACCCAACAAATTGTAGTGCTCTTTAATGTAGAGTGAAGCTGAGAGTTATCTACACACATCCTCTCATAGACAGCTTACCTTCACTGCAGGTGTCCAAGATGTTCTTGGTCTGTGGCTCTGTACTAAGCTCCTACCCCTGTAGCTCTGGGCCTGCAGCTCGGGCTCGTTCCCCCTCCTCAGAGCAGGCAAAATTCAAAAATACCGATTTCTATGCCAGGAACACCAGAAAAGGAAAACCTCACTTCTTTCAACATCTCAGAAGAACATGTAAGAATGTGGAGTGGAAAGACCCTACCACCTGACAATGATGCTTTTTTCCCCCCTCATGAACAAGTAATAATTAAAAGCTAAAAGTTCCAGTGGGGTTTTTTTGATGCTTAGAATTCTGCTAGCGTTCAAATGATCTGTGGCATGTTAGATGGCCTGATGGAGAAGATGGGCATTGTTCTAATTTGTTGGTGGGAATGTAGAGAGAGGAAAGGGAAGCAATGATGCTGCAAAAGAGACTTCCTTCTCTCTTCACAGAAATTAAAAGTTAAAGATTCACAGAAGTCTTCTGGCAGATGATATCCTAAGAAACTAGAAGACAGGAGTGATATCTTTGTCACTAATTTTTTCTGACTTTTGCAAGAGCCGTAACCTTCCCATGTCTCCATTCCCTGTCTGTAGATGATGAGTCTATGGTTTTCTCAGTTCATAATGAAACCATCAGGCTCCAGTGTGGCATTCACGTGATGGTTGACAAGATAGAGGAGGCCACAGGAGGAGCTGGTGGGAAAAGCCTGACAGGAGGACAATGGGGGGAAGGGAAGAAATGGGATTGTGTCATGGAAAATGGGAAATAGGTTGATCTCTTTTGCAGAGCAAGATGGAAGATGAAAACTTAATTTCTAATGGAGGAACATGGGAAGCAGATTGGCTCGCTGAAAGATCTTTGGACAGTTGGAGTGAAAATTGTGATGCGCTTGTAAAGCCTAGTGGTGAAAAATCTTTTCTGCTGTGTGTGGTTAAAATGATGTAGGCAGAGGAGGCTTCGACTGCAGAGCCAAACAGGATGGAAACAGGATATGTTCCTTTAGTAGGTCAATTAGCATTAGCTTTCAAAAATCTAAAGAAGTTTGGAGTACTTGGCATCCTTTTTTATCAGTTGTTTGGCACGTGTGTGTTAAGGAGCAGACTGAACTTCCATCATTGCCGAGGGTGAGATGGGAAAGTAATCAGCGTATAACTCACTGTTGCTTTAACTGTTTTCTGCCTTGTTCCAGCTGTGTTTGTGACTGATGGGGGATTTCTGGGAAAGAAGTGATGACTGTTCATATGAATGTTTCTTAAATATAATTCCAGTATAACTCTGCTTCCCGTGCCGTGCAGAAACTCTGCAGTTTTGTAGGAAAGGTGGAGCTCTAAGAGCAGTCATGGAAATGCTCTGCAGTGTAGAATACGTTTTTTCTTAAATCAAGTTAGGAACATGTCTGATTATTGTACCGCGATGCAGAAGGGATTCTGCAGGGCCCGGGAGGGGGTGGATCCAGTTCCCGACTGCAACAACGAACACCACCAGCTGCTGCCCCTGACTTGGGAAACATATTTTAGGAAGTCTCACGGCTGCAGCACAGGACTGTAATTTTGCTTTGTGACTCATGCTGAGATATAGTCCCTGCGTGTCTTTTTGTCTGGGCACCTAATAAAGCTCAGGCCACACCTGTTTATGGATGCAGCAAAATGGCAGGGAGTTTATTTTTATACCATTGATTCTGATGAATGTCACTTATAATCAACACCTCCATGAGGAACTGGCTTGTGTGCAGAAATGCTCTTTAATTGAAGGGTACACATCAGCAGCACAATGTGGTCCCAGTGTGTTTATCTCATGAAAGCCAGAACCATTACAGTTATAGAATATCAAATGCTTTGAATGGATCATATTTATTTTATGATTCCTGTGATCATATATATCTTTTGATGATTTTCAAGATCATTCTTGTTTGTAAAAAGCGGAATGTGGTCACTTTGGAATGAGATAATTAATTCTGTGACAGGGCCAGATGATGATTTTGGGAAGCGTTCCTGTCCTACAGAACATACAGGTCACCATGCTTTTCTGATGAGACAGAAAAATGACTTGCAAGAAGCTGTTAGGTTAATTACTCTTTAGAAAAGGGGGTTGAATTCTAAGAAGTGTGCAGCACTCTGTTGATAGAATGATGGTTGCTGACAGATTAAAACAACAAAAATATTTTGGAAATTATCTCTCTCCGCTCCGTTTTTTAAACAGCACAACAAATTGGACCTGTGAATTTTCACAGTGGCTTTTGAGCTGGCAAGATTCAAATGTGCATCAAATGAAACTGCATTTTAATGCATCAGTTTGAACTAAAAGTGAAAGAACAATTTTAAAAAACAGTGATAGAGACCTATGGGGTGGTCACCTACTTTTTTTCACAGACTGTGACATGGAGCTTAGAGGATGCTTGCCATCTGTTTTGCCCAGAGCACCTTATTTTCAAACTGAACTATATTCAGTTGGATCAGAAGCACTGCCTATTTTTACTGCCCAGTGCTAACAAATTCATCTTCAGACGTCTGTGTACTCAATTATTGTTGTCAACATTTTTGTCTAAACATTTTGGTTTGGTTTTTTGGCAGAACACAGTTTTTCCCCCACACACCCCACAGCATTAGAGGTACACGCAGTGCTCACAGCACATGCGGTATGTGCATGCTGCACATTGTGGCCAACATAGAGCTTATGGTCATCAATCATTCGATTGTTCTTTAAACACTGTTTTAACAGGCATTCGTTGTATAAATGGATCAGGTTATTGACCTTTGCCAGCAATTGCTTGCTACATGTCATCATGGCTTAATGACATTATCAAGGAACATATTCTGTATTGTAGATACTTTAAAGGGTTCGTGCATTGTTTCTCACTAGGACACATGGCTGGCTAAAGTATCTTGAATTAGAAAGTTATTTGATGTCATTATTAAAATATGCAGAGCATTTCCAGCTACTTAGAGAATAGGAGAGTGAAATACTTCTCTTTTCTACAAAAGCAAACCCCAGGAAGAAGAGTTATTTGTCATATTGGAATACTTGTTTTGAAATCCTGCTGCTTTTCTCCTTTACAAATTAATGTTCTACCTAGAATGAAGTGGTCCAGTCCTGAATATCCTGTGGAAATTGTTTGACTGGTCTGCAGAGCTCCAGCTGCAACTCCTCCATTTCTAGGAATACTGTAGATCTAATTGGCACTATTAAATCATTACAGCACATAATAGATGGAAGTTCTGAGTAAATCAACTATGTTTTTAATGAAGATAAGAGTTTTTAAATTAGAATGGATATAGCATTCTTTATTTATTTGTATGGAGTGGGAAGGTTGTTAAACTGTAATGGCTGGTTCAATTTAAATGAGGGAAAATAGCCAGTGTTCTATAAATTTTCTTTTCTGGTTAAAATTTAAGGTGGTACTGACTCTTCAAATCCCAAATTGTGAAATTGAGCTATTCAGCTGACTATTTGTAAGTTTTTCCAGTATATAGATCTACTGTGGTTTCAGTGGCTCCTCATACCACAATCTTAAATCTGATTTTCTGTTCACAGGAAAACATACACATATCACATAAATTACACAGTCTTAGAATCCTATTTTTTCCTTATTTGATGCATTGAAGCTTGGATTCTACATGAATCAGAGAGAGAGAGTTCTTAAAAGCTTTAAAATGGGTATTAATCAATAAATTTTCATGCCATTGCTAGAAAATAATTAAGTAGCATTACTTTCACTTTTTAGTGGAGAAAGACTCTTAGAAGCATTGGTAGCCTGCAGAATAGATATGGCCAAAATGCAAATGTAACCCTGTTGTTCTGTTGTCATTCCTCTTTTAATCCAGAAAGACTTTTTTTATACAATGTAAAGATCTTGCTGCTGTATTACTCCATTACATATTAGTCTTTGATTTTATTCTACTGGTAGTTTGAGATCCTGTTCTTCAGTATCCCAGATTTCTCTCCCTACATTGTGTTTTGCTCATTAGTATATTCCAGTCAGTTCTTTAACTTTTGTCTTGTTTTGCTTACCATTGAGATAGCAAAATATCTTCTCATGTAATTTAATTTTAATGGTGCTTATTACCAGGTTTTCCTGATGCTTAATTAACAGTTTTCCAGTGAAAAACTGGAATATAAAGCACAAGGGATTGTCTTGAAGAAAAGTAGGATTAACGTTGGAAGTAGTGAATTCTTACCCTTCTGACTTCATGTGGCTTTTAGTTAGTTACATCATTCTTTTGTCAGCTTCTGAGCTGAAAAAAATGGCAAGAAGGCTTTTTACTCCTGGGTATATTTGTGGTGATCTCTGTATTAATAGCTACTCTACATTTTCGTAGATTTTAAAATTTGGAAGGAAAACAATAATTATTTGTCCAGGCATTCAGCATTGAGGCTGTAGAAATTCAACAGTTAATTCTGGAATAGAGAAAGTATTCCTACACAACTGTAAACCAAGTATAACTTCAAGAAAGTAGGAGCAACAAGCAGGTATAAAACTGGTGCAGGGGGGGAGAATCAGGACATAAAAGCACTATTTGAGAGTTTCTTCTAAGTAAATCTCCTCACAGCAGTCTCCATTCTTTTTTGCCAGGGTTACATTTGATTTCTGGCTTTGACAGCTCACTGTTGGCAATAGGTTTCATAAATGTCTAATCCAGTTGGATTGTTCTGTCTTCACATTTCCTTCCTACATCAAGAGTGTATACTATTACCAAAAAAAAAAAAAGAGAGAGAGAAAGAAGGAGAGAGAAAGCTGGCTGCTTCTATTATGGGATTTAAGATAAAACAGAAAATATAATCTTAATAATTAAAGCCATGAAGGCTGTGGTAGTTTTGTTTTATTTTGTTTTGGGGGCGGGGCGAGAGAAAGCAAAAGCTCACAACGCATCCTTAACATTGTCAAGATAGATTCAAAGCTGTGATTTCAGCACCAAGACCTAACAAACATCGCATACAAAGTGCAATAAATGCAGTATTCATAAATGTATATGCTCTTTGTGACTTCATGTCAGCAGGGTTCTGTAGACCCTCGTTTGTATCAAATAAACTTCAAATGAAAAAGAATACGTGCCAGCCAGGGACAAGTATCACTTTGAATTGTTCCTTGTGTATCATGGCTGAAATGGGAAACATGGCTGGCTTCCTGTTCGTCAAGAGTGAAAAACAGGCATATTTTCTGTAATTATTAGTAATGGTATCAATTTAATAAATTATTCACTCATAACAATGTGATTTACATTCTATTTGCTGAGAGCTTGTGGGGGATAGAGTTTGTTTTAGGAAGGTAAAATCTGACAGTAATGCAGTGTACGTTGCAAATCCCTCTGTCACACCTGCACTGCAACAGTGAAGACAAGTGGTGATAACTCATTTCTTACAGTACGTTCCTTGTCCGTGATGGAGAATGCCCACATGTGCTTGCTAGATTTTGTGCTATTACTTATGCATTCTGGGACTAGACATTTAGAAATTCATCTAACACAAAGATTCGTGGTTGTGGCTGAGGTTTCCGTGAACTTCAGAAGAAACTATGATTGCATGGTATATTGATGGACAAGAGAAGCCGTATCAGAGATTGCAGGATGTCATGGTTTAGCCCCAGCCAGCAACTAAGCACCACACAGCTGCTCGCTCATTCCTCACTCCCCCAGTGGGACGGGGGAGAGAATTGGGAAGAAACTCGTGGGTTGAGATAAAAACAGTTTAATAGGACAGCAAGAGAGGAGGAAACAACGATAACAACAATAATAATAACGACAAAGGAATGTACAAGACCAAGTGATGCCCAATACAGCAATTGCTCACCACCCGGCGATCGACAGCCCATCCCTGAGCAGCGATTTCTGTCCCCCCCCGGCTAACTCCAGTTTATGTACTGGGCATGACGTTGTATGGTAGGGAATATCCCTTTGGCCAGCCTGGGTCAGCTGTCCTGGCTGTGTCCCCTCCCAGCTTCCCGTGCACCCCAAGCCTGCTCGCTGGCAGCCCAGCATGAGAAGCTGGACTGTCCTTGACTGTTTAGCAACACCTCAAAACATCAGCACGTTATCAACATTTTCTCATCCCAAGTCCAAATCACAGCCTCACACTGGCTTCTGTGAAGAAAAACAGCTCTATCCTGGCTGAAACCAGGACACAGGAGCATGATGAGGCGATGAGATGTTTATGTTCAGCTCCTCTCAATCATGGCGACATGGAAGAAAGCGCAGAAATGCTTGAGTAAAAATTTAATAAGTGAATGATATCTGAGATGACTAAGGAGGTAATATGGTGATACCAAATGGGAGAAGTGAGACCATGAAGGGATTGGCTATGGAAAAGATGTAGCTATTGTTTAATGTACTGAACTGGGGAGAGGCAATGGCATGACTAGAAAGATAAAGAAAAACAGTATGATGCTAAAAAAATGGTGTTTGTAGCAGTATTCTGCATTCCTGTAGGTAGGTACATAGATTTTTGTCAAGGATAGAGAAAAGAGTTTAATATAAAAAAAGGGTGAGAGCCTAGAAGAGAGTTTTAAGAAGGTGAATGGATGGGACCAGTCTGTTTCGTATTGATGCCATGCAGAAAGAATCAGGCAGCTTCCCCAAAAATGAAGGCTGGAAAAGAACTGAGGAAAAAAAATATGTTGAAGCTGGGTGGAAAAGAAGATGATCATGCTGCATATTATGAGAGTAGACAGAGTGGAGACATGTTGAAGGGATGAGGAACTGCTGTGTTGCGTTGTATTTGAGTTGAAGGCTAAGCAGTGAGGGAGATGGGAGGGGAAATGGCAGTGTAGCAGAGGGAAATCTGTCACTTATTAAATAGTAGCTGAGTTTGCGCATGAGATTCTCCAGGCGTAAATAAACTGCAGATCTGTGGGGAGGTAGGGAACCAAAACCAGAGCCTTACACAGCCCTCATGGTGCAAAAGGAGGCGGAGGTTTCAAGAGGGAAACCGTGACCAGTTGTGTCAAAGGCACATGTGAGCTCTCATCATCTACCACCAGCTCCTCATCTGGGAAGCTTCCCCGTCCCTCCATCCATCCTTGTGTTAAGCAGAGGAGCTGGCTCTCACCATGTCAGTAGAAGCAAGCCAACACTCTGTTTTGGGGAGGGATTGTTTGCAAAATGCTATTTATCTCCTATGTTGTCTCTGGGATATTTGGTTTCTAAGAGGAATCCCCACATGCACCCAAGGTTGACGTGATAGTTGGTAGTTGAATGGGAGGCACCAAAAAGTTCTGATTATTTGCTGTACGATGTCCTGAAAACAGAAGCTAAGCAGTTTGTGGGCACTTGCTTGTTTTAGTGGAATTCTAGTAGAAACTTTATTTAACCCTGTTTTACAGATAGAGTAAATAGGATAAAAGAAATAAGATGACTTGCCAAAAAATCAAACAGATCTATGGTCAGCTCATAGTCCCTTGCTTGTAAGTACTGTTTTATTTCTTTGTGATTCAAAAGCAATTAAGTCAATAAAAAGACATAAAATAAAAATAAAACCCATCATGTGGTGTGAAAGAGGTTGAGGCTTTCCTCCTTGATAATACATTAAAAAATTACTAAATTTTTCTTTTTCCTTAAGTAGGAATAATACTTAATTGTCATTTAAACTGATTCTTCAAAATCCCACAGTTTTACCCACAATAATCCAAGAACATTTAATAAGTCTTAAAATATTCATAACACACGGAGATCATTACTCTTGAGACCTTTGTACAAAGCAGTGAAGTGTGTTAGACATATGGCAGAAACCTCTTCATTTCTTATTTCTTGCTATGATTATATGAAAGAAAGGAAAATTCTCTGTTCTTTTCCCCATTGCAATCTGCATGCCATTGTTTTATCTGTTGTGGGTTGAAGTCATCTCATACACATGTTCGCTGAAGAACATGGAGTTAATCAGGCTTGAATATAGCTCAGTAAATATAAGCACAATAATGGTAAATTGCTGTTTTGTTTCGGTTTTCTGTACAGTATTTCAGATAACAAAAAACAGGAAATAATTTATTTCTATATCCCACATGACATTAACAGCCCAAACTGTGTTTCATGACAGATGCTGGTACCTAGTTTTTATATCATTGGTAATTATCTAAAGCAGCTAATTGCTGTGGCATTGAGTATTATGAAAAAAGTAAACAATTGATATGTCTTGCATTGAAAATGTATCATAAATATTAGAAGTCCTTGTCACAGTTCTAACTGTATGTAGAGAGGATGAACAATTTTGTTTTAATTGTATTGCAGTGATTATCTAAAGTCAAGTGGAACCTCCATGCATTCTATCTTAAAATAAAACTGTCGTTGCATTATATCTTAAAATAATACTGTCGTTACAGTCTATGGTCATAATCCCGACATCTCTCGTCTCAAAATGACAGAATAATGAGTAGAAGTTAAAATGTCCTCTGCTTTCAAGTCATCATGGTTGTCATTTGATTAAATAATAGTGCATTCTGTTTGATGTCGTGGCTTTATTATTCAGAAGCACTTCAGTATATGTGTCCTACCTTTGTATTATGTGCTCCTGGCAACCAGGTATCCATATAGGTTCTTATTTACACACCTGCAACGGCTACACTGTATGTTTAGCTCGCATGTGTGCTACTTGAATATGGAATTTTAATTATTCCTCTTAATTATGGTGCATTCACCGAAAAGAGGGAAATCATTGGTCAGGTACAAAAAGAAACTGCTTAGTATTTGAAGGAATTTGATAATTTTGTTGTAGTTCGTAGCTTGGCAGGTGGTAATAATGCTATGCCAGCACTGTCAAAATATGAAAATTAAAGTGACGATGGGTTTTAATGAAATCCATTTGACAAATATAATTAAGGTGTTTTAATATGAAGCCCTGTAATAAAGACTACCGGTGGACTCCCTGAGGTCCTGACTAATTGTGTAGATTGCTTTTAAGCTTTGAATAGTTTTATTGGATAATGAACTGTTAAGAAGTGTTAGATCTTTCTTAAGCAGAATTTGGTTTGAAAAAGAAGAGGAGAGACAGGCCTGAGGTGTGGCATTTTAAACATAATTAGAAGAGAGATTTAAGTTAACATCTTTGATCTTGCTGTCAGTTTTTGATTAGAGCTGTAAATGCTTTAATCAAGTGCAGTGTAGTCATTACATTTCTAACTGTTTTTAAACTGCGAAATTACTGAGACACTGACATAGGTTTAGCACTTCTTGAGAATTTCCAGCAAAGTTATGTTTGTAAACTGGGTGTTTGTGTTAAAATGTCATACTGCAATAATTTACCAATTCAGTAGATCATGGGATAATTATATGTTGATGCTGAAATAATCTAGAAATCCTTTATGAGATTAAATGTAATGTCTGATAGTTGAGGAGAGTGTGCCCCTTCAGATTCCATTTTAAAAATAATTTCTAATATTGTTTTTCAATTAAAATTATATTCAAACTAGTAGTTATAATGAAAATGAATATATAAGAAGCTAAGTGCAGTATTTAAATTACTTCCATAGGGATACAATCCTTTTAGTGATACATACCGTGTTCTGCCAACGTGGATTCCTTCACACCCATTTTAGCGATGGGGAAACAGGCACAAATATTTACCGCAGTGGCTGAGCCAGTGATAAGATTGTGTTCTCTTGAATCCCTATCTTGCAACATTAAAGACTGCTTGAAGAAATTTCAGAAAGATCAATTTATTTATTTTTTTAGTGGCATCCAAAACAGTAATAAAATGTGAAAATGGCCATGGGCACAGGTATGTAACATCAGTGGATGGTGGTACCTGCCCACAGGTGGCATGCCTTTCATTTCAAATACAGAACTCAGCAGTCTGGGGTCCTTTCCCAGATCTGACTTTGCCCCCACTGTGTTCTTGATCTTTGAGCATGACAGAAAATCCAGATACTTGTCTCTACTGTGTCGGGCTAGGGGCTGCTGGGCATACTGTTTTGCTTGTGTTGGTCCTCTAGAAATGTGGAAAAAAGCTACAGCAAAGAAAAATGTACTTAATTTGTTCTGTCTGCAGCGTACAGAACATTCACACAAATAAATGTTAACAGTGGCCTGCCAGCAAGTCCTACGAAATTGTTAATTACATCCCACAGCAGACCACCTGATGCCTTTGGCAGCATGTCCTGCACGCTAACATGTCCGAGGGCTGGCAGACCACGAGAGAGGGGAGGTGTGGTCCAAACCTAGGACAACCTCACAGACACTGTTCAGCTGCTGGTGCTTATTCGCGGCATCTCCAGCACACGTATCTCTGCTGACTGCAATTCAGGTAACACCCAACAGAGAGAAGCAGTCTCTCTGGTAGCCTTGACCCAAATCATCAGGGACTCAAAGACCATGCCCAGGAGCTGGGATGGCACATGGAGCGATGCAGGCAGCTGCTTTGGGAGAATCCAAGAAAAATCTTCTGCCCCGTGCAAGTAAGCTGCTCTGTTCTGGATCAGTTTGGTTTTAGAAGTCTCCAGGGTCTCCAGGTTTGTCCCCAATTAAACCATACAGCAGTAATCTAATGTGGAGATGCCAAAAGCATCGATAAACGTTGCTGAATTCCTCCATCAGAAGAAATCACACTTTTCATCTTAGACACTTACTGAAAAATCACTTTTTGCAACAATTTTTCCTTGCAGGGATGCCTTAGAAACAAATCGTGTCTACATGCAGAAAAGGTCCCATGCAAGTCTATCTCTTAAACACCATCTGAAGAGCTTAACTTGATCCTTAAAATATGATTCTGCACTGAGGAGTGCTGTAAAAATGTATGATGGGAAAGTCTTTATTTCTACCTCAGCAATTTCCAGAAGAAATACATTTGTTTGACAAGTACAAGAGCAGAGACTTTTTAAATTTATTTTTTTATAAACATAGCTCTGCAAACTCAGCCTGGATTTTAAAATCAGTCTGGATTCTTTCCTTCTTGTATACCTCCTGATAACAGTGATTTGCCAGGCCATCAGGTATTTTTCATCGTTCCTTCTGTTCCTTTACAGTGGGTTTATTGAGGTAGTGGTTTACTTAGCATTGCTCTGTGTGTAATCGAAGGCAACATTGCAGATGAAAATAACTAGCACTTAGCTCATGTGTGTGAAAAAGGAGCAAAATCCATAGCTGCCTTGGTCCTGCAGGGCAAAAATAAAATTATAAACAAAGGAAAAATGGCTTCGGATGGGAAGGTGTAAGTGGAGGAAGGCAGGAGAACTGTGCTGTGTAAGCAGCACAGAAATGGTTACGTTGAAGTTTTTCCTTCGGGTGCAGGTTTTTAAATTACTGTATATTTCATGTGAACACAGATTCTAATTAGTGGGTATAAATATCATTATGTATAAAACCAGGATTCAAAATGTAATAAAATTTGCAAACTACTAAACTTTATCACCAAACAGATCATAGAATCATGGGATCATTTAGGTTGGAAAAGACCTTTAAGATCGTGGAGTCCAACTGTTAAAAATACAGCTAAGTGAGCATTTCCTAGAGATCCCTCCAGAGGCCAGAATACAATTCTGGGGCAGAGCTGGGACTTGAATCACAGCCAGCCCAATAAGCTATGGACTGTCCCTTTCCTCTGCTCCTTGTCCCTCCGTCTCCAAGTAGCTGCTTCAGATCTTCCGAGTCCTGACAGCAGAAACATCGTTCTCTGCGAGCAAAACCAGTATCGCAACAAAACTTGTGTGTATTAGACATCATTTGTTTTTCTAGTTGTATATTACCCACTGAATAAAATAACATTGTCCTGAAAGCATTTTTCCCTCTCCAAATTGCCACTTCTTTGGAGAGAGATTACGTTTTCACGGGAAAATGAAGCTTCATGAATAATTTTGAATTCTTTTTGCCTCCTTTTGTACCTTAACTTTTAAAAGATTTTTTTAGGTTTGGTAGAAACCTTGAACAATAACTTTCCTCAGCAACCCCTTTATTATTATTTTTTAAACCTCAGTAATGTCAGCCTCCAACTTTGCAATAGAGTTCTTTTATATGGCATTTAGATTTTGTGAGATTTAGTTGGTGGAAAAATGGGAAACGTTGAAAGGATGAGCTAAGTAATGTTTCCTCAGCCTATCTCAAGCAAGCTGTTGTGTTAGAGTGTTGCCATGTTTGTAATTTATGCCTCTTAAACCTTTGTTTTATCATCTATTACTGACTTCCAGGCTCCTGTTTGCACTTACTCTCTGTAACAAGCATTTCATTTTATATGGAGAAGAAATGGTTTCAGTTAGTTTTACTGTACCCAAAAAGGAGAATGGGATTTGCAAATGATAAATGGGGAAGTTGACTAGCTAACTAATAAAGATTTGTCTTAATCAAGTATGATTTGTCAGAACAGGAGCGCACTGGGGTCAGGGCACACGCAATGAATAATACAGCATTCACTGGAGAAAAGGACCAGGCAAAAGTCCTCATAAATATGCTGCGATTACCCGTTGCTAATTCGTATTCAAAGAATGAGTTGCACTGAAGCCAACTTCGAGGTTGCTGAGCTGTTCACCTGCTTTGTGGGCTTCTGATGTTTAGGAAAGTTTTTTCTAGATAGATAGATAGATAGATATGCTGTTTTCAGAATGCTTTATTTTTGCAGACTGCTACACTTTTTGGTCAATGATTTTAAGCATTATTTATTAATTATCCTCTAGGTATGTTTTATTTTTCTAATGTCTGGACACTATTTTATTTCTATTTTTTGTTATTTAAATATGAATGTGAATACAGCAGGAGATAGTTCCATTCACATTTAAAATGAACCGCTGAACAGTGCAAGAAACGTTAAAACACTCTTTAGCTCCATGGAAGTATTAAAGATCAAACAAGCATAGACTTTTTGCCTTGTGTTGCCAGGTTTCCTGACTTTCTAATCGGTCTGTGGATTCAGGATAAACCTGGTACATCAGGTTATGGGGGGAAACCTGAACAAACCCAGATCTCATTTTTTGCGGCTGTGGCTTTGTTTTCATCTGTCGATACTGCTTTTTGCTTCAAGGAGCAATTTCTCAGGTTGAAACAGTTGAAGGATATACTCTTCTCATAGGTTTTTCTGATGTCCAGAAGCTGAGATACTGCAAAGAACCTTGTTCCTATTGATAAGTTTTAGCTAAATAAATGGGTCATGAAGAATCAGTTTAAAGAATAAAATTGTTCCAGTGGTTATGGTTATAACTAGCAGACTTTGTTCTTGATCTTTGCACTGTTTAAATGTCATATGCTGCCATTTTGTGTAGTTAAATAAGTTTTTGAAAAAAAAATCTCTTGCTCCATGCTTCCATTTTAAAACACCTTTCAACATTTCAAAATGTTTTCTTCTCTTTTGAAAACCTGCGTTTTCTGTTTACTGGTTGGCTGATTGTCTCATCTATTTTGTGCTCAACCCTGTGTCTTGAAGTGCATCTATTGCTTTAAGAGTAAATCAGCTATAGAGGTAGGGCCAACTTTATGAGCCTCGAGCTGATGAATGCAGGAGTCTAAGTTGCCAACTCTCTGCCTACACATTTTAAGTCTTTGAAATAACCAGTACTGCAGGGTCCAAAGCAATTATTTGCACTGCTTTGAGTTTATAGCAAAGTTGGTAGATGGTGGAGCATTTTTTATTAAATTATGACCATGAATCCAGCCTTAGATGAACCAGAGATCACTGTTGTGTCATCTCAGAGCTGTTTGGAGTCATAGGTTTAATTAAGTGATGGTTTGTGGCTCGAGTTTTAGAGGATATGTTTCTACAACTTAATTTAGATGCAGTCAGGGTTGTTAATACTCTCCCCTACTAAAATCACTTCAGAAAAGTTCAGGATTGGCAGTACTGTAATGAAGCAGCATCCGTTCCCTGCCCCAAGCTCAGAGCGAGCAGGGACTTCTTCCGTCCTGACAGCATTTAAAAAAGGAGGAAAAGAAGATACTGAGGGTTGGTTCCCAACTTCACTTACATAAGTGATTGAAGTGGGGGTAGCAAGTTGTTTATTTATTGATGCACTAAGCAAGCATTTCTTTTGTCTTAGAACTTATTTGAAGGAAGGGGGCGAAGAAGATGCGACAGGAGGAATTTGGAGCAGATGAGCATTGCCGAGCTGGCGCATGGCTAGAACAATGGCTGGACTTCAATGTAGACAAGCGCTCAGGAGAATCAAAGTCTGCCACCTCCTGTGAATGTTGCTGTGAGGATGTTAGTAAGGGAGCTCAGATAGATGGGTGATGGGACTAGACAGAAAAAAAATGCATCAGTTAGTGAGAAATGAGTAGTTTTATACCAGCAGATTGATGTAAGTTGGGATTTCAGAGAAGGTATGAAACCTTAGAAAAAGAAAAGGCTACTGGAGGTGAAGTTAGTAGGTCTGACTATATATAATCTTTGTCCTTTCTTTTTCCTATTTTCTTCTCATTCATCTGCCTTTTTTTTCATGGGGAAGGACAGAGTACACCTGGACCGTGGGAGGTGTTGGTTATTAAATGCTCCCAGTTTGTTCTTAAAGGCATGTGGCATCTTCCTCAAATACCTTTTTTTCCTCATTTTGAACAAAGCACAAAGCCTGAATTCTGATTAGGTGTTTTTCTTTCTGGTTTCCCTGACCTGTGTATCAACAGACCCCTTTTGCTGTTTGCCAATGAAAATAATTTCATGAACATCCATTATAGCTTATAGGGACCTTTTTCATTTGAAAAAAGGTTTTTATTTTAAGTTTGGTGGACATCTTGGACTTTGGAGGATTGGGAGGTATTTTTAAGTGTTTTTTGCTTTCACAGTAAAACTGGGCAACTTCTTTTATCCTCTCTTGCAACTGAACTTGTGACAGCTCTGGAAGTGTTGGATGTCCTCAGTGTATGCTGTTGACTGTCAGTACTTTTTCTACCAGTACGGCATTTGCTTCTGCTGAAGAGGCCAACTAGTCCCTATAGCATGTAGCTAGCTTTTATTTTGTGAAGCGACCACTTAACAGCCTGCAAATTAACTTCTCTGTGGCAGATTCTTGAGGCATTTGAGCATCAACTCTACTGTTTCACTCTTCTGTTAATGCTCTACAGATTGTCTCTCCATTGGCTTATAGTCATTATATTATCCATTATATTCATTTATCTGTATTAACCTGTACTTGTCATTTAATAATTTTAATGATCTAAATCCTTCTGTCTCTAATTTTATTGGCTGTTCAATGTAAATATATATCAACTGTGAACCTCTAAGTTTATAAGACTTTTATCTGTGTCCCTACACTTAAAGATACGTCATCGCTTGCTTTATTAACTTTCTGCTGTCAGAAGCATAAAGCATTTGACGCAGCCCTGAATTCTTCTAATTCCTGCAACATGTATTTTCCAAGTTTGTAAATCTGCTTGCTGTCACCTCTATACAGCTAGCATTTAATGCTTTCTAGCTTTTTTTTTCCAAAAACTGCTATTGATGATTTATCTCTTTTAGTCTCCTAAAATCTAAACTTTTAACCTGTCCAAAGTGGAGTGGCTTTGGTTAAAAAAGTGTCCCAGCCTTGAATATGTTTACTGAGTTTCTGTCTGTGTCAGCGTAGTTCTTCTCCAAAATCTTCCATAAGCTTTTGCTACGTCTTCAGAGTACGAGATATCTCTGGGCAAAGACAACACAGAATTGAGCTCCCCAAATGGCATTATTTCGTAGTCAAGGCTGAGGATCTCAGAGTGGAAGCATTCTCCATTCCTATTCTCACAACACACGGGTTTTTTTGAGATTATTTCATGATTCTGTAGATCAGCCATCTTGATTTTTAACATGATCTTCCACTTTTCCCAGTGTAAATTAGTTTGTCTTTTCCCACATCTAATTACATAGCTCAGATGCCTGTATTGTACGTATTATGAGATTAGGCAAATCACACTTCCAGGCAACCTCCCCATGATTTGGTCATTTTTAAGCTTTTTTGACATTTTAAACCATATCAAAATATCTGCTGCCTCTTATGAAATGTTTTTATATATACACATGCACACGGGGTACACCTGGAGAGGAAGACTGCTGTATAAACCATGTTGGATTATTTTCTATTTCATATGAAAAGAATAATGAGGAATCTGTCTTCAAAATTCATAAAAATGCATGTTTATTTATCCAAAAGCCTGGAGAGGCTCATTCTGTATCATTCCTGTCTCTCGAGTAAATACGTTAGTCATTCTTAAGGAAAAATTTACTATTGACTTGAGTGATTAGAAAAAGCTCTTTCAAAATCAGTTTAGCTGATAAAGTAAATAAATGCTTAAATGGCTGGAGGCAAAAAAAAGGAAAAGATAAACCAGTCAAGCACAACTTATTTTGCATCCTTGATATGTGTGTAGGTATTAGAAATCAAGCTTTGTAGAACGTGTATTAAATAATTATGATTTGTACATTTAAATAAATACCGCATATAGGTTACAGGCAAATTCTAAAGTAAGGGCATATTCAGGAGTGTAAAGCATTGCTTGGAGTGATCATTGTCTTTTGGGTTTATCTCAGTGTAAAATTTGAAAACCATGTGCCAATTTTTGCACACATGAAGGGAGAAGTTGGGTTTGCATTTGTTGGGTTTTGGGGGGGGTTGTTTTTTCATCAGTTGGGGAAAGCGTCTTCATTCTTCTAATTAGGTTCAGTGTTTTAGGATAAGAAATGTTATATTTTATTTTGTATGACACAGTCTCATAGAACCAGGCACCATTTGTGTTGGACCCACAGCATAGCATTATTGAAGTGTTCAACACTGAAGAGGCTGATTACCCATACCTTGTTCAAAGACCTTTTAGGAGGAATACATTTAGAGCTGTGAATTTTAGCATTCATCCTTTAAGGCTGATGCTTGTTAATATTAAGTTATGTACTTTTTCAGAAATTATTTTTCTGTTCATCACAGCATTGTTTAAGACTGAGATAATTTCTATATCGAATTTTCCTGCCCTCTGTCAGTACATAGATAAAAATGATGTAAATTAATTCACCCTTCTGCTTCTCATAGTTTAGCTGTAATTTTTGAACATAATTTTATGCCTCCCTTTGGGAATTTCAGTTAGAAGAGGCAACACCATGCAGTCTTTTGTAGGGCTTGGGACTGCACTGTACTAAACATTGTACATACTGACTAAAAGGATGGGATAATCCCCAAATAATTGAGGTTGTTAAGATTCAACGGAAATAACACCATTACTGGCAACATGCAACACCCTTCAGTTTGTTTATTGGTCTTAATTCATGCATCTGCACTACAGTATATCTTAGAAACCTGACCTTTTCACATAACTGTAGTAGCATCGTCAATGGTTTGCATTATAAGTAGTCTGGAAAGATCTATACAGTGCTGTTGCACTAAAAGCATGAATCTGTCACATAGATGAAGGTTTTATCTGGCAGGAAAAAATCAGAGTCATGGGGAAACTTGAAAAATTACATCAAGCAGATAGCAATGATACCAAGCTTGTAATTATATGTACCGTGGGCTCATGTTACCTTTTTTCCAATCCCAGGTACCTTCAGTTGCAAACCAAGTGAGGAGACATGCCTTCATATCATTTATAAATCTGTATTTTCTGTATTTATTAATATTTTTGTTTTACTGTCTTGACCTTCCAAATAAAAATCACGTTTCACTGTCATCAGTGAATTTTCTGAGTAGAACAAGGATATGAAGAGGATCTGTGGATAAAGGTTTCAATTTATGTTTGCAAACTTATTGTGAGATTATGTTACCTCTGTTACGTCTCTTTGTTCAACTTATGTTGTTATTTTAGCCCAAAAAAGGCCAAAGATCATCAACTAAAGTGCATGTAGAGTAAAGCTGCTCCTGTAAAATTGATGATCTATCCAATTATTTATCTATAGAGGCTGCTGGGAAGAAAACGCAACTATCTCAGTTCTCAGACCCCTCTGCTAGGTTGAACTTCATGGCTGAAGGTTTAATCCCTAAGTGTCATATCAACAATTCATTCTGTGATATTCTGGCTGACATGCTCTCCTTCCTTATTTATTGATGTCTTCAGTCATCGACAATGAGAGGAAAATACACTATTCGTCAAAGTGACGGTGTTTTACCCTCACTTACAGTTGATGCTGCTGTCACATTGATGGTTGGAAAATAAACTCAATCATTATAAAAAGCTAAGAGTGTGAACTTGCCAGTGACAGGAAGAAGATGAAAAAAAAAAAAAACACCCCACAGTAACTTGCTTAAAATTGGTGTAATAAAAAGAGAGCCACTTCCTATAAAGATATTTTTGAGCTTTGTTTGTGAAATACCAAGCCAGTTTAGCCCTTTACTTTATGGTTATTCCTTTGAAGGAAAATCTGCTCCTCGCACTCCTTTATGTCTGTGCAAATAAGTATAATTTTTAGCAATATTTATTATTCCTCATGCTACTTGGTTAGTAATTTGTTGATTTTTTTTCCTCTCTTATTTTTAAAGGATTTTGCTTTGGTTTCTCTCTATCAGATTACACTGAATGCATGTATCTGTCTGTGCATTATAGTATTTTGAGTGCTTTGTTGAGGAATAAGCTCAGTATAGTTTCATCCAGTAAGTCCTTTGACATGCAGACATAGGCAAAGCTCTGTCTTGAATCACTTTCTTAGGCTACCATTTGTATAGCTATACAGCTTTTTTAACTCAATAACCACATATCTTACCACATTTCACCTTTGGGAGGCATTGTATATACAGCTAAAAGTAAAGAGCAGCGAGCCAAGGGGGACAAGATAGCATAATGAGGATGTCAATTTGTGGTCAGATATCTGAGGAAATATTTATCTTACTTGTACTGTATTTGGCAACAGATAGAGAAATATATAGGTAATGAATTTCCTTAGACTTTATCTGGCAGAGTGTGTACCCTGTGTTAAATGCATTTAGAAAAAAAATTGCTTGCCTCAAATTTTTAAAGTTTGAGGTGATTCTACTTTGGATTGTTTTCTGAAAACTGACTGTCTCTATTAAAAAAAAAAAAAAAGTTATGTTTGCTTTACCAACATATTGGTCCATTTTTAATGATTAATTTTCTTGAGGCTTCTCAGCGAATGACATTTTAAGATCCCACTCATTCACCAGAACAGAAGCAAGACATGCTTTTTGTTGTTTATGTTTTACTCAGTTTTGGTGCATATCTGTGGCAGGCTAGGTAAGGAGCCTAAATGAATATGCACAGAAATGCTGGTTGTCTCACACATGCTGTGTGTCCTGAGGCAAGCTACAGCTGCTTCAGCTGCTTGGGTCTGTTTCCCCAACTGTAAAATGGGAACGATTTAACTTCTTTTTCTCCTTCAGGGAAATACAGGGAGGGTTTCTTAACGTTTCTATAGAGCTTTGAAGATTAAAATCTCTTCTCTATACTTGCTGCTAATATTTCAGTGTAAGAGGTGCATTTGACTGAAGCTGTTTGAAGAGTAAAGTTTTGGCATCTTGTGTTGTCTTTGTACCATATCTTGAGGCCTCTCCACTATAATTTTGCAACCTTTGGTTCAGCATGAGCTGCGGAAGCAAACCACCCCTGGGTAAACAAACGGTGATGACAATAGATTAATGTATGTGTCTTCTCTTAAAAACATCAGGAGATCCATTACACCGTATCTCTGAGCTTGCCAGAAATAGTCCATGACAGAGCAAAATAGACACCAGTAACTGGGCTTAGCCTGAAATAGCCTTTTATTTAAGCATCAATGGTAAATGCTGAGAGGCACAGAGAATGGTTTTCTTCTAATGTGACTTCTCAGTGTCTATAGAGGTATAAGGATGGCTGGTGTTTTAGCAAATACTTCTTGACTTCTCTTCTAAGACAAGGAGTGGGCTTAAGGAGCACATGGGAATTATGAACACCCAGCACTTAGAGCAAGTCTGAAATTCTTCTTGCCTTTGTTTCACAGACCAAAGGTCAACGTCAATTCTCAGGGCCTAGACAACCTCGAGAGATTGCAAGGGGACAGCTTCTGGTTTGGTTGTTACTTCTTCAGTTTTACATTGCTTGAAAAACTTAAAATTTAGTATAATGATGTCTTCCTCTTTGCAGTTAGGAGGAGTGATTAGGCTACCACATCTATTAAATGCCATCGTTACAATCTAACCTGGCATTTTGAGGCCTTACAGTCACAAGCTACATTTTTCATGATTTGCATTTTGATTTTTTAATGCAGAGCAGATTGGACAGGAGATGCTGGAAAACCTCAGCCATGACAGAGAGAAGATCCAGCGTGCTCGGGAAAGGGTAAGTTTGATAACAATTGCTGGTCTTGGATTTTATTTGCTTTTGGCAAGTTCTCTGTGCATATAATCCAGTGTATTGATTAGTTTCATATAAATCAGTTGCTGCTGTGAGATGTAACCACCATCTGCAGCAAAGCACTCAGCAAATGTCTTATATGGGCCCGATCATGCAAAGCCACTCCTACGGGCAGTCACACTGAAGTCACCAAATCCCCTGTTGGAAGCAAACTTTCTGTCGCTACCGTCACAGATAAGTCAGTTTTCTGTGCTTTGAAGGATTTGTTAGTGTCCATTGCAATGGCTTCTTGGACTTTCTATGAAACAAAGTTCAGTATCATGATTTAGCTTCTAATAATTTATCCGCCTTGTAGCTGCAAATGCTAATAGTTGCCTCCTTAGGCAATTCTGTATGAAAGAACAGGGTAGTGGTTTCTTACACTGCTGCTCTGTCACTATAGTCAAGATAACCTATCTGTCTCATTTTTGTCTTATGTTGCCTCCGTAGGGATTATCTTTACTCTGTAGCGTTAATGAAGAGGCCCAGAAGCCCATCTCATTCAATGCATACAACTTCTCTGAGCTTCAGTCTAAGACATTTGCCTCCCTCGTTCTGATTTCCACTCACAGAACTACAATCAGATATTTCAGTTTTAAATAAAAACAAACTTACAGTTTGAAACTCTTCATGTTTTTTTTTCTGCCAGGAAGAAAAGGTGGGTTTTTAGCGTTCTCTTGGGAGGTAGCTAGAGATCTTCCAACTATGTGTGTACGTGTTTGTTTCTTTTTTTAACATTTCTTTCACTTATATTGTGGGGTTTTTATTACCATAAAAATATGAGGTCATCTTGCTTAGAGGAGTTTGTCAAACCTCTAAGATTCAGCTTCCCTTTCCTAACTACCAGTACTGCTTCTAGCTGTTGGGTAGAATCCTGCAGCAAGAGGGGAAAGTTAGGATCAAACATGTAACGGTAAAAAGGAGAGCGCTACTTTTCTGTGAGAAGGGAGAAGCCCCAAGTGTTAAATGCATCTTTATGAATAATAAAAGAGCAATGTAAAGCATACATTTGTACTTCAGATTCCCTTCTAGCGTAGATAAGGACTTGGCTTTTTAATGAGCCTTTTAAAAATTATTGTGACATTTTTTCTTCTGTTTCTCGTGTCAAACTGGGCTAAACTGCTTTTCTGGAGCTTGAATTGTCTAGATGAATCAGGAAAAAATGAGGGAATGGCCTCCCTGGAATATAATGCTCATCTTTGTTCCATCATAGCACATAATTACAGAGATCTGAGAGTCAGTGCAAGCCTTCCCACTGAATATGATATTGCTAAGAGCAAGTCTTGGTTGGTGTTATCCAGTCCCAGCTTCTACTTGGTATTTCCTTAGTATCTTCTACAAGAACAAGGAGGAAATTTATGCAGAAAGGTTATGTGTCATTGATTGCAACTACCGATTTCAGTAATAGACATTAAATCTGGTCGAAAATATTTACAGTATTGGGCTCCGGAATAGAAACGGGTTTTAATATTGCTGCTGTGCTTATATTCAAGATATAATAGTGGTTTGTTATGGTGAAGGTGATTTGCTATTGGAAGACTGCCACTTTTCTTGGCAGTGTTACTGTTTTGATGGATTTATAACACAGGATGCATTTTGTCTTCAAAGTTTCTTTGGTAAGAAGTCAACGAGTCAGGTAATCCTTTCAATCTGATTTGATAATGAAGAGGTAAATACTCAGCTTTCATGAGGAGAAGAATGTTTTTATGTATGTACACACAGCTGTGTTTCAGGGCATGTTAGAAACAGTGGTCCCTGCTATTTCGTAACTGATAATCATTACATTATCATTCACAGTAGATTTTGATGTCCCACTGGTTCCAAGATTTCTAAAAAGTCCAAAAGTGTCTCTCATCTAGCTACCAGTAGCAAAAGAGGCAACAGGAGAGTAACTCGATTCTTCCTATACACTTCTTCATTTCTAGAATTCCTTCTGTGGGACACCAATAAATGCAAAAATAGAGGGGAGGTTTTAATCACTTTTAAAGAACAATAGGAGCCGTTGCTCTTTTTTAATATGAAATTCATTTGCTTCATAACTTTTCATCTCCCCAATTTCATTTTTTATTCAGTTGTGCTTTTATCTATTTCGCAAGATTTTTAAGAACTGTAGAACAAGTCAGCTAATTAAGCTTAGCTGTAAATGTAGGTTTCCTGTGTCCTAATAAACCACAAAAATGCTATTTTAAGTGAGTGATCCTTATATGCAAAAATATATATTATGCAGCTGTGCCTTATGTACATACTGTATACGGGTCACAAAGTATTGGGACATCCATCCCAGTGGTGGCTGCTGTAAGGTCAGTATAAGTTTTGTATTTAAGGGACAGCATAGGCATATTTCTTTTACACAGAATTGGTGAAAGGACAATATTTTGTATTTCTGCTTTTTCTTTAAACTACTGTCTTTGAAAAACAGTGGAAGAAAGATACGGGTTTTTTTCTTTTCGTAAACATCAAGAACACAGTACATGGCTGTCTCTTCATCCCTTGATGCCCTTGCTAATATATATAACCAATACACGTACACACATCAACGGGAAATATGGCTACCAGTTTATATAGCTTCTACCTGCAACCCTTTATTTGTATACCTTTTGCTCTTTATCCTGGTTCATCTTTGTTGCCTCAGTGTCTTATCTTTTGTGGGTTTCATTTTTATGTAAGTGAAAACCAGACAAAACATTTTAAATTTTCAGAGCTTCAGTGTCCTTTTTACATGTGAGTTTGTTGTGGGCTAAAACCGAAGTTGATTGTCTCAAATGACACTAGAAATATCTGTCCTTTGTACAGAATGGAGTATATGTGCCTTTTGCCTTTAATGGGACTCTCTTCTCCCCAGCTTAGAGAAACAGATGCAAACCTGGGGAAGAGTTCCAGGATTTTGACAGGAATGTTGCGAAGGTAAGGCCAAGGTAGGGACACTTCTGCTCTTTCTTTTTTAACTCTCTCCCTCTGTGCCTTTATTTTTAGTATTAATTCAACCTCACCTTTTTGCTGACCTACCTGACTCTTTGTACACAGGCTGCGATGTAGAATGTCTTTCAAATGAATGCTGGTAGTGAAGCAGCCATGGTTAGATAGACGCCTTTATCACAGCTATGGAAAGAGTTTTCTGTAGCTTGAGGGATTACCCCTTGCTCAGTCATTTCTCATCTTTGTTTCTTTGTATTTGGGGTTTTTTTTGGTGTGCATTCTAAAATTAAGCTTTTTGATGATGATTTCCCGTATTCCTTATTCTTGAATGATTTTGATGTTTTCAGGGCTTTTTACCTGTTAGTTTTTATGTAAGAGAGTTTGTAAACGTTTTGGGGCAGTGTAAGTTTACACACAGAGAAAAGGTTAAGATGATCAATTCTGTCCAAATAGATGGGGTAGACACATTGCCAAACCTTGTGGGTTTAGCATATCTTCCATGCTTTCAATTTTATGAACATTGTCCCTGGGATCAAAGTGAGGTGATACAGAAAGGAAAAATTTGCAACATCCTAAAACTCTATGTGGGACTGCAGGGAGGGAGTTATCCTTTGATTACTAGCCACGTTAAATTTACAGTACCTTCCCAGACAGATTTTTTTAATCAGTGGTGTCTCTGGATATGTGTTCTTTACCCAGTGAAACAGCACCTGAGCTTCTCTGTGACGTCCATATTTCTGTATATATTCAGCTTCCTGAAAAAGAAAAGCATCCCTCTAGTAGATGGTGCTGGGTTCTATGAAAACACAGTTTTAAAGGAGTTTAGAGCATCCTCTGAAGTGTTCAGTATGAAATTACCCTTGCCATAGGCTTTTATGTTGCATATTTGCTTCATGCAATTTGCTTATTAAAAAAAAGAAGAAAAGAAGTGAAAGTTTTAGCAGAGTTTTTGATTTGTCACTTGGCTTGGAAAATATCAAGACCAGAATTTAATATGTTGTTCTTTAGTGCAAGCTTTATCTCTTCATAAGTCTCCTCAGAAAAATATCTTTGTTAGTTCCTTGCATACCCAGTTGACAAAGGTTAAAATGACTGAACCTCATGCCTTCATTCCACAGATTTCTTACAATTCCAACTCCAAATTGTAACATATAAAATTCTCTGATTAAGAGTAATATGTAAATGACACAAGCTAAATTCAAAATCCATGGAGAAGGGAAGTGGCAATTGAAAGGGATGGTTCAGTGCCTGTAGACAATCAAAATAAACTATAAAAAAAAGAATGAAAGAAAAGACACAACCAAACCCAAGTCTCCCCAGGAAGGGCTCTGCGACATGAGCTGTAACGAATATTCTGCATATGTCTCCATTTTGTCAAATCTCATTAAAGGGGTTTCTTGCTTTATGTCAATTGAGCTGTCCAAAAATCATTCATCATTTTAGTGTAAAAAAAATCATGCAGTTATTTAAATAATATCATATTAATGTTAAAGTTCAGCTGTCATTTAATAGTATGGCTTAATCAGACATAGCATTTAGGAAAAATAGTTTTTTCGAGCTTTACTTGGCTTTCAGGTTGGCAGATTCAAATAAGGATTTATGGGTTTCTAAACCAATGTATTCTTTCCATGTTTATGCTTGAGGTACCTCAGCCTCTTTTGCAGCACCCTGTAGTCTGTTATTTTCAATAAAATAAAGTATCTCCTCATATTGTGTTTGAATACATTTGCAAGTAATTTGAAGAAGCTGAAACAAAAACATATGCTGTAACCTTTGACTTTGTTTTGTGTTTGGGAATCACAGTTAGGAGTCCTAGTTTATAAGTGTTCCATAAGCCAAATGAAAAATATCATCTTTCTGAAATATACTTGGGCTCTTCTTTTCAGACAAAAGGATTATATAGCTGAACACCAAGATGGCATGTTTCTGTGTGTCAGAAAGGCACCAGATTTCCTTTTTCTTTAACAAAAACACTGGGCTGAGTCACCCATCTGGGTGAAAGGCAGGTTGAGATTTAAGCTCAGTTCAGGTAAATGTGCCAAAAGAAGTGCCTCAGCATAGATGCAACTTGCAGAAGATTCTCAGGATGTTATTTAAAAACACGTAATAAGTAGACCTGTGGTGAATTTAATTTGTTTATGACAGTTGGGTAGAAGGATCTAGCATTATCCCAGCCTCAGCATCATCCCAGTGTTGTTCAGTCACAAGAACAATCATAAAATACAGACCCAAGAAATCAGCACAAATTAGGTAAATACAACTGTAAGAAAAATAATTAGCACAGATTGGCAGTTGTGTCCTAATTTCTGCATACTTCAGTACACACCACACAATGTTTCACTTAATTACTGGAACCAATAAAGAAAAACGCTGGAGGACTGTTCTTCACATCATTATTATAAGGAAAAGGTAATGTTAAACCAAACATTGCTCGACTTAGTTGCTGCTCCCACAATATGTATTTGCTGATATGCTTGAAGTCGTATGCCAGCCTAACACCCTGTGCATCAAATTAATGCCTAACTATTTCTATTTTTACCATCTTGGAAAGGGAAAGCAGCATCTCTTTCTGAATCTGGCCAAATATAGTAAGAGATTAGATACTTAAATAGCTAGAGGGCTAAATTATTCCCTTTGTATGACCTAAATTCCTTGGCCATGTATTTGTGCATAAATGTTCTGGAGATGGGGAGTAAAAGCAGGGACAGGTTTTGTAGGTTGCCATAGCTCACTAAGGAAATCAGTGGCAGAATAGGGACAGTTCTTCCTATCCCAGTTTGCTGCTCTAGCAACTTAAGGTAGCCAGCCTTACATATTGGAATTTGTTATCTCCAGTATTTTGGGTATTTGGGTAAGGAAATTTTTGTAATAAATGTTTTTAAATATTCTTGCTTTGAAATGACCTATGCGTTCATAATATTCTTTGTTTTTTCCTGTAAATAAACCTGCTGAGATTCTGCTAAACTAGTATATTCCCCTTACGGCATTGCATTACTGGGATAATATCAGCATATTGATAATGTCATTAATAATTTCCTCTTTCATGTATCTATAGCTCTGGACATCTTGACATTTTATGACTCCTCTTTAACACTGTGTGACTATAGCAGAAGCTTAGTGTACTTTCAGTTACAGAATCTTCAAATAATAGATTTTAATATAAGCAAATGTCATCTTCTGCGGTCATCTGCGATATTGCCGTCTCAGACATCTATCCCTTGGCCTCTACCCCAATGTGAGTTGGGGTGCACACAGTCTGTTAGAAAGAAGCAGAAAAGAATATGTTCTGAAAGATCTTCAGTCTTTTGCCCATATCCTAAGCCAATAGCCTAGAAAAGCTTTTAAGAAAAGAATTTGGATAGTCTCCAAGCCACACGCAGCCCAGTGGGAAACAAACCAACCTAAAAGTAACCAGATAAAAATTCCAGTAGATTTAAATCTTTATTGAATTAGCAGATAAATTCTATCTACCCCCTCCAACTTGCAGAAAAATATTTTAGAAAAATAGCTGCTACCTTCTAGAACAATGTTTTATTCTGTCTGATTTACCAGGTAATTTTTTGTGCCAAAAATTCTCTTTTAATCTTCAGATTTCAGTCTTCTGAGTTGTTATCAATGATGGTTTGAGAAGCTTATGAACACATCTGCTCTTATAAAACAGACTTTTAAAATTTGATTTCCAATAGGACAAACACACTAGCTCCAGCTGATAGAAATGAAGCAATAGGTGTTCAGCTCTCAGGTGATACGTTATATGACTTGCCAACAGCTGCATGACCAATGTGACTACAATCAGAAACAGGGAATGCCTCCCCCTCTGTGCTGGTTGTAGTCAAGCTTCTTCACTCTTCTTTCCAGGAAAGTTCTGGTAGTCCTGCTTCCTGCATTACTTCTAGTGAAACTTCCTTGTACTTTTGAACTCCAAGGATAGTCCAGACCTTACAGTTATTTTTCAACATTTCATAGAAACATAGGACAGTTTAGGTTGGAAGAGACCTCTGCAGGTCATCTGCTCCAACCTCTTGCTCAAAGCAAGTCTAATTAGAGCAGGTTGCTCAGAGCCTTCTCCAGTCAAGTTTCAAACACATTGAATGTTGGAGATACCAATGCCTCCCTAACCAATCTGTTCCAGTAGCAGTTGAAATAAGCAATTTTTTCAGGTATCTGATCGAAATTTCCCAGCATCCAACTTGTGTCCATTGCCTCAGGTCCTAAGCAGAAGTGATTTAAAACAGAAGTGCTTTAGAACTGGCTCTTAGAGTTTGGGCCTGGATTGCAGTCATTCCTAGCAGTTCCCAAACAACTTCAGCAGTTGTTAATGACGCTGTGGTCATTAAGCTGAGATGACATTCAGTGTAGGGCAATTCTTTAAACAGGGTGTGGGGTGCTCCACCTCTACCCATTGACCTGGTTGGGTGGCCATTAAACAGTGGATGCACAAGACTTCTTTTATTTGCTTTCTCACACTCTCAGAGATGTGAAAAGTTAATTATGTGTGTTCTGCCTTTTCTCTTGACTACAAAGCCCACATTTCCATATGCAGCAGAGAGTCATGTGCCTGTTGAGGCAAACCAAAACAAACAGCGAGTGCTGTCACTGTTTTTTTCCCCTATTTCCCCACCAATCTCTGTTTCCATCCCCAGAAGTCCATAACAAAAAAGATTTTCTTCTGAGCTAAAGCCCAGCGCAGTATCAGTCATACTAGGCCATGACTGTTGAGTCTCTGCAGTTTTCTGGAGGAAGGTCTTCGTAGCGCAGATGCTGAGTGAAGTTTAATATGCAGTTAGGTTTGCCTTGTTTTCATGCTAATAGAGGAATTCCTCTTTCCATCAGGAACTTTGCGTATTTGGTCTCAAGCCAAAAGAAGTTTGAGTAGAACATATTTCAGCAACTTTTTGGTACATATATTTCTATTTTTACTTCAAGATCTATTTCTACACTGAAAAGTGATTGCAACGGCATATCCTTTAGCAACATGTCTGCTCTGTGTTGAATATTTACAGCTGCAGCTGTTTCCTTCAGTAATTTAGACCTTGATTCAGAAACATTTTTAAGCATATGGTTAACTTAAACCAGAGGAGCAATTCCCTTAACCTGAGGGAGACTGAATAAGGAGGGAGTGGCAGAATGATTCCGGGTCATCTCTTGGGGCAAGATGGCTTTTATTGTGCTCTTTGCTCGAGGCCGATTACAGAGCAAACCCTGTCCTTAATATTTCTGTTGTTAAATGGAAACCATAAAATACACATAGGGTATTTTAGTGCTTGTTACTGTCAGTGTAAGAACTTTTTTTTTTTTAATTTCCTGACCTTTAAGCATTTAATATAGTTACTTGTTTCTTATATTGTTGTACATGCTTGTGTTTTAATTTAACTAATCTTTATCAGTTACGAAGTATTGAATCTTTTCAGAATCTTATCACAAGATAAGTCTTTGGATAAGGAACATACAGCTTGTTATTCCAGATTAAACCTTGGCATTAAGTAGAACCTGGTGGATCCTCACTTTGTCTTTAAAAAGAAAGCTTGTTTCTTTGTTGAGATGATGCACAAAACATCTGGAGAACGTAAATGTAGTGTCAGCAAAATTCCCAAGGGTGAGCATTCTTCATCATTCGGAGTCCAACCAAAAAAACAGCAAATGTACCTCTAGGTCTGGACAGCAAGAATTTTAAAGTAGTGGGGGACACTGTGGGTTCCCTGTTCTCAATTTAGGTATGATATAATCTGATGTATGTAAGAACCATTTCTTATTTTTAAGAATCAGTTGAGAGCCATTTAACAAACCTTGCTCATCTTCCTTGAACAGTGTTCCGTATGCTGTTTCCAAAAAGCTTTTGAATTTTCTACTTTAATTCAGTGTTAGAAATACTTTCCACTTCGTGCATCATAGATAGGAAGTCTTCTGAGCTGCTGTATTACCACCGTAGCTACAGCAAGCAGTTTACATAGAGAATTCCAAGCCATATACTGAAGGTGCTGAATATCTCACAGAATGGGACCATTTTCAACATTGCAAGCATGTAGCTATGATTACTTTAATGCCACCTTAGCCTTTGCAAACCTTCAGCTCCAACAGCCTAAGTGATACAGTGTTCAGTTTACTTCAAACCTGGGAAAAAAAGAAAGGAGCATCATGATTGATCTTTACATTTTAATAACTTAGTCTTAGAAGGGTATGCCTTCCATTCATTGAAATAGAGGCATTTATATTGTAGCATTGTTTTATTTTTCAGACTGTTGGAAAGCTTTATCCATGTGTCAAGCTGCCCACACTACGTCCATTATAAGCACAGCTCTCAGCATTCTTCAGACAACATTTCTAATTCTCTTTTTTCATTCCTTTTTTAAATGTACAATGGCCTTTGTTCTGTCCTCTCCATTCCCTCTTTTCTATCATCTGGAATTACTATCTGATTTGCCCCCCTTCCATCTACTTGGGTCCAGCTGAACAGCTGCAAAGTACATTATTTAAAGTACAGTTATGTTTCTACAGGAAAGCAGGGTCCCAATGGATAATTACCCAAGCTAGTCCTAGACTGCATATACCAAGAATTTAAAGCATCATAATAGGTTAAATATCATGTAACCCTTCGTGATTGTTCTTTGTATTGAGATATGTTGACTATTATTAAGCAGTTAGAGCCTAAAAAGGTTCACAGTGTTATGAGTGAAACAAAATGCATTTCATGCTCAGTGTTGTCATGTCTGAACCACAATAGATGTCCCATGACATGCTTGCATAAGAAAGCATGTCTTATCTCAGCATAATCAGTGCAGTGCTTTCTTGCAGTAGTTACAAGTAGCTTCCTCTTGGATGAGTTCTCTCTGACATGATGTTCAGGAATTGTGAACGTAGTGAGAATATTTTCAATGTGGCGAGATTGTTTATGTGAAGCAGGGTGAGCTAGGGAACCTGTTGGCAAAAACTGACATTGGTAATTGCTGAAATAATTGGACACAATTCTTCAGAAATCAATGAAGGCAAACTCCTTAGGGCCAGCAGTAAATTAAGAATCATGTTGTTCTTGATACCACTCACACTATAACTGTCACAGAACAATATATGCCAAATTTTACACATTTAATTTACTACAGAGTGTTTAAGCCGTAAATTCCTACATGTAATGTTTTCTGATCACAGACCTGCTACATGGGTCATTTAATTTAATCCAAAAATTTACCAAAAGAAATAGAATCATCTTGGAAGTGATCTCAGAAAAGTTCATCCATTTGTGTTAAGGTGGGATTGACTGTCACTGTTTCAATCTGGCAGATATTTGTCTGGCCTGCTCTGCACTGATGAACATTCCCCGTCTCTTCAATCAAACTGTTCCAAGTTTTCCCTAATGTTTAGCCCAAATCTTCCTTCCTGGGTAGACAAGAGAGCTTTTATGTGCTGGTGCATTTGAGATTTCTGTGCTCTGTCATGGCCCATGACTTCTACTGTGAAAAGAAATGTCTGCTGAACTTTTCAAGAATTAGAGAACATAAATAATGTACAGAATTAAATTATAGTTTCCAGTTTTCAACAAGCCAAGCCTTCTGATGGGATTCAGGAATGTAAAAATGGAAGAATTGGGTAGTGTTCTAATGGGCAAATCCTGGAAGCTCAGCCTCTTCAAACAGTAGCTTCATGCATATGTGTCACTGAGATTTGCAAATAGAGACAGCAAAATTAAATCATTCTCAGGAGGTTGCGCATCTGGACTAAAACTAGACTGTATGCTAACTGACTAAAAGTTAACATTTAAAACTCAAACAAGATCAACAAAATACAGAGATTTAACTTTTTTTGTGGCACTTCTAAAGGTTTTAAGAAAAAGGCAGTAATGTTGTCAAACAAACGTCAGAATTTTTAACTGATCTCTCCCACCCTTGCCCATAGACACACCAGCATTTTGGACAGTTCTATTATTTGGAAACACATGGTGGGAATGGGAGTTTGTTCTTCCTGGTCTTCTCTCAGGTCTCTGCAAGAAGTTTTGTTAATCCTTATCAGGTAAAGAAGATCTTTTGTGCATTCTGCGTATGATTTCCAGTAGCGCTTGGCACTTTGCTTGCCACACGTGATTGAAATTGTCAGCTTTTAATAAAAGCAAAACTAATTCAGCTTTCCGGCATGATTCTGATCACACACCAAGGAATTTATCTTTAAGAAAACAATGAAATCATCAAACTGTTTTAAAACTGCTGTGATATCAGAATCTTGTCCTTATTAGCTGATCTTTTAGATTAGATCATTTTCAATGTAGCTCAATAGTTGCAGGTCAGAGTTGCAGTGCTCAAGAGATTAAGTGACCAACAACTGGAACAAAGGAAAACTTGGGGTTTGAGTACAATTTTTGTTCAAGTCAAGGGCTCAAGGGCTACCACAAAATCCAGGACCTGAACTTGTAAGTCATACTTGTGTGAGTAGTTTGCTGGTCCGTAGCCCTAATATTGAATGAGGAACTCTTACAGTTTGAGCAAACTTTGTTTGAGGAGGTGTTGTTTGTTGTTGTTGTCATTTTACAAAGGCAGCCATAAATGATGACTGTGAGAAATCAACAGCTAAGGAAAACCAGGATTACTTATGAGTTTTTTTCAGATAAATTAGCGCTGCTGTGGGACAAGACCAAAACTGAGAATTTATATCCTTGTGTAGCATGAAAGTATGTTGTATTGGACCTGTAAAACTCTGCAGAAGAAACGTTCACACATCACTTTACCTGCTGAGCATCTGTCTAAAGAATAACAAAGTCATGAATGAGAAAGTGTGGTCTTACATTGAGAGATTGTTTAGTCTACTTGATGACAGGAAGGATGAAAATTTGCTAATTTTGGCTGGCTCTTTAATATGGAAAATTTGAACCTAATCAAGAAGGCAAAGAAAAGTCAATGTGGAAATTGAGCAAAATGGGAAAGACAGAGAAAAACCATTTTACCATAAACACTGGGATTTATGTTCTCTACAATATTTGTGTAGCTCTAAAGTAATTCTTTGAAAATAATTGAAATTGTTTCATAAATATCTAGAATAATATAAACAATGGAGAGACTTTTGCAACCTTTTCAGTGCTAGTGCTCCTTCAGTCTTAGAATTTATAACTCAGATTTTAAAATCAAATTTTAAAATCCATTTATTAATAGGGTTTTTTTGAAGACTTGAAAAATTAGTCAATGAATTTGAATAGCCAGCAGATACAATTTCTTAGAATTATAAGTGGTATTAGAGCTCTCCAGTTTAAAAACATAGCAGAAGAGTTTTTCACTGACCTATAGGCCTTCTGCAAATACTAGCATTTTTCCATGAGTGTTAACATGGCTTAGCTTGCAGGATCTCACTATGTAGCATTTATTACCCAAGAGCTTTAGTTTAGCTTGGACTTTGTTATATTAACTAAGCTGTAACCCAGAACTTTTTCGTAACATTTGCAAGTTGGAGCAAAATCTTCACCTTGTCTTATTTAGTAGATCTGCTGATGGTTTAAGATTGCAACTCCAATGGATATTTTTTTTTCTCGAATAAAAATTGCATCTTAAAATTATTTTTGCACCAACTCTCTGCCTTCCTCCTGGTACAAATACTTGTGCAAGTAAAAAAAAAAACACTTGTACGTTTCTGTCATTTTCTTATGTGGCTGCAAATAATACATTTAAATAGGGAATTGTTTGAGAAACGTGGTTCTAAGTGTGCCCAGTCTTGCCTAGATGTTGGGAAGCATATGGTCTACTTTATACACACAGAGAAACTTCCTTGCTGCTTTCTGTCACCACTATATTTTTTCAACTGCAGTTTTCAGTGTGAATGGCACACGTGTTGATTGTGAAGGTAGCATTCTTTCAGTACAGCCTTAAGCTAATTACTCTTAGTGGCAGTGGGGCTTTGTACCTCATTTGTGAACAGCTATTTATACTACTACACCAGTACAAAGCAATGTTTCACATTACCAGTTTACCAGACTATTACACCATTGTGTTTTAATCCACTGTAGGTGGATGGAGAATATGAGCCATCTGTTTTATTTAAGAAATAATCAGTAAACAATATATACACTTTACACATTTGGTCATTAAAGATGCCCATATTGTCGGACGCTGTACTTACATTGTAAATTGGTGTATTCACACATCAGCTCTTTCTGGTTTAAAAGGCTTGCTGTGTTCATAAGACGGTACAAAGCAAGCTCAGTAACTGCTCGAACCCAGCGCAGGTGGTCGAGCTAGTTGCCACACAGATCAAAAGTCAAACAACTGTGAATCTTCCTTTGAAATGGCATTTAGAGAGACAAGGCTGGTCTTATCTTCACAAACAAGAAAGAGTTATAGATATACATCATGAAGTTCTGAGAACAAAACGGGGTTTCATAATCACTCAGCATCAGAAAATCCAGTACTGCAGACTTTTGTGAAGACATCTTTGGACTATAAAGACCATCTTATTTTTCTGGACAAAATTTAGAGGAGTGAGTCTGAAATATTAAATACGAGAAAGTTCAGTGATTTCAAAACTTTGGAGACAAGAAGATGCTTGCTTTCACAGTCCATTTAATTTTATTTTATTTTATTTCCAGCAATGCTTAAGCAGAATAAAACAAACAGCAACAGCAAAACCCAATCTTTTTCAAGGGGTAGAGGTGAATGGGTGTATTTGTACTAGAAATAAAGGAAATTGCTTGAGATTTCCATTTCCCCAGAGTATTCTTGGTGAGCACCAAAAAATAGCCACCAAAATACATTAAAAATTCATTGATAAGTAAAATCGTGTTTGCCAACACGTTTTTAAGGAGATGGAAGATGATACAATCCCATATTAAAACAATAACGTTCGTCTAAAAGGGGGTAAGTTTAGACTAGATATAAGAAAGAAATTTTTTATGAGGGTGCTGAAACCCTGGCCCAGGTTGCCCAGAGAGGTGGTAGATGCCCCATCCCTGGAGACATTCCAGGTCAGGTTGGACGGGGCTCTGAACAACCTGATCCAGTTGAAGATGTCCCTGCTTATTGCAGGGGGGTTGGACTAGATGGCCTTTAAAGGTCCCTTCCAACCCAAACTATTCTATGATTCCATGATTTTAGTGTTATACCTCACAGCTTGTGCTTAAGATGCGTAGAACTTACGGTATTTACTGGAGGACTCAGTCTTATTGTGTTTTATGAGGAAATATAATTGGGTTTATCACTGAGTGAAGGCTTGACTGGCATTGCCAGTAGGCAGTGGAGGGAAAGAACTTATGGAAGTGGTACAGCTAAGAGTGAGTTTGCAGGTCAGCAGGGCTGGAGGAGTAGTCTTGAGCTTAACAACACAGCTGCTCAGCAGCAATGGGTCTGCTAATAAAGGTGGAGCTCTGTGAATGCCAGTTCTTTAGCGCAGTTGCAGAACATCTTTTAAAGCAGCAGAGTGTCTGTCAGGATGAGATCTTAGTCATTTCTTGTTGTATGCACTTGTATAAAGAACTCGCAGCAAAATATTAGTACGTCGGAGATTTTCGTTTTTGTTTCAATTCTTACATAACACAGCTATACCCAGAGGCACTCGGTATATACTCAGTAACAAAGCCTGTGTACTAAGAGGAAATGTGTTGACTTTCCATTTAGTATTACAAACATGAGGACATAGCTTTCCAAGTCTTTAAATCTATTTCAGAGGCAAGCTAATTATATTATTTATTTTTTCAGTCTTGGGGTGGGAGGAAAGAAGATTTTTTTTGCTAGAGCTTTTTTATGCTGGCATGAATTTTAGAGATAAAGTATTTTCAAGCGTATGAGTGAAGAGAAGAAAACATCTCCTTTCATGAGCTATTATATCTGCTTTCAAAATACACAGTATTTTAATGGTTAAATTATTTAAAATAAAACAAAATAAGACTCAGCTATAAGTGTCCCTTTTATAGTCTTTTCATATCTGTATTTCATTTAAGTTGAATATTAAGCATTGGCATGTTTCCATGTGCTTCATGATATATTGCCTTCTGATTTTGAGATATTGTGTAACTAACCGGTCTCTAATTTTATAAAGGTGTTGAGATTTTTTTTCCCATCCCAATCCAGGAAAAGCAATCAGAAACTTGACTACTAATGTGTGAATCTTAGCTTTGTCCTGGATATATCTTGGGTAACTGTGGATACATCTGGTTTTGTGCATCTCTAAAATGAGGATAATGTTCCATATCTCAGCAAAGCATTCCAAGAGCAAATGACCTTAATTAATCTGTGCGTGGTCCTCACATGACAACCTGATGAGAGTTTGTGAGTGATGGACTAACTGGTAGCAGTGCCTGTCCTCTTTGGAGTCATGGCTTAAATGGATTTAAAAAGGGTGAAAGAGAAGCATGGGAAGAATTTAGACTTGAGGGGTGTGCAGTATCTGATTTCCCAGAACAGTCCATTACCAAGTACATACCTGATCTCCTTAACTACTGAATGTAGATATAAGAAAGAGGAGGTATCAATTCTTTGTTGTTGTCTTCAGATAATATAATTTTGAGGGCTACAGGTGACAGGCTCGTCTTTCCTTGGGTGTCATTTTTGATGTGTTGCAGACAGAAAAGAGTATTCGGATTTGTTCAACAAATAGAATTAATGCATCCCTGGAGATGTAATGATTAAGTGTATATATAGAAGAGCAGTAATGTTAAACTTTATGTGCTAGCCCAGACAACTGCTTCTTCCTTATCAAACTCTCCTTACTGCTCCTGTGTTCTTACAGCTTGCTGTGCACTGAGATGTATTATTGCCAGCTGCTGTCAACCTGCAAACAATCAGTACTTTACAAACATTTGTTAAATACTTTAGAGTTCCTTAAAGAAGAAATATATTCCTACAAATGCAATGTTTTATGACTTACTATCACAGCGCTGCCATTTCCGTGTTCAAAGAAGGTGTGGAGGAGAGAGGTGTAGACTCAGGGGTGAAGGTAGACAGTCACTTACTTCCCCTGGCCAAAAGGCCATCACCTCTTGCCTCTGGGGAAATAAAAAGAAACATAGTTTGTTACAGAACGTGGATGGGTAAAGCCATGAAGATAATCTAGGAATGCATAAAAATTCTATCTATCTATCTCATGTGTAGTAACTTGATGACCAAAAACATAATAGTGAACCTTTGAAATTCCAATATTTTGCTGTTCAACTTCTGATTAAGAAGAAAATAAAAAATGTGGATTTCAAGTGCATTTTATTGAAACGTTCAGTGACATGATGCTGCGCTTAGCTGTAAAGTTCAAAGAGAGTTTGTTAGACTGTTTGTGTAGCAGGCACATGCTGAAAGCTAGAGTAAATTGAAGTTTGAATGTGATAACTGGTAACGATGCTGTAGAGCACCCTCTTCATGAAGAGTATTATAGAACATCTCTTGTGCTGATGCACTTGGTTGGTCATATTTTAACAGTCATCTTTGAATTATTGATGATTTATTAAAGCTCTACCAGCAAGAGGAGAATTAAGCTCCCACATGCCAGTTCCATCAGATGATTTCTTTTTGAGGAATCTAAGTGATCAAGTGAGATGAGCCATTTATAATTCTTCAAACAGGAATTGCTCACAAGTAGTTGTTTCTTAGTAAATTCCCAGTGTCCTCTCTGGAGTAAGATAGAGTATTTGGAATTATATGATGTTAAACATATTGTAGAATTGTTTTATAATAAACTACATGAAACATATTAGCAGTGTTCCAGATGCTTAGCAGTCAGCTAAGGAAATAGGGACCTTGCCTCAGAGATGCGCGCTGTAAACAGACAACACGTAGGTGGGGTAGGGAATGTTGAACAAACCCACAGAAAAGGCAGCGCCGCAAAGATGTTATACTGTTTCAGGCAGTGATATTTGTATGCTTATAATTCTGTTCATTGAAATCAGTGGAAAAGCTTGTGCCCAAATGCTTGTTCTCTCAATCTGAGAGGAGCAGCAGGTGCACAAGATAGCAGAGAAAAGCTCTGTTTTATAATTGTAGAGGCTAGCTTACAGTAGAGTTTCTGTTTTGTCCTCTTGCTCCACTGACCCAATTAAATACAGGTTTCATAGGAAAATATTGTTGTGGCTGACCTGGATAATAGAGATTGGTTGGGAGAACTATTAAAACTGGCCCTCCTCTCTAAACTATTGAGTTCTGAGACTGACTTTAGTTTGAGACCCACTATACCCTGCTTTCTTTGATCCAAACCCTGAGAATATGTAATCGTCATTTAAAGGAATGAACTCCTTTGTGAGCAGGAAGCCAAGTGGCCCCAGAGAATGCCTTCCCACATGGAAAGCCACCACCCCGTGATTTGATGGCTTCCATGCTAATGCATCTTTCAAGGGGGCCTCTTTGTCCTGCGTTGTTACTTATTTGGCTCTTCTTTTATTCCAGTCTTAATTGTCATTAGCATGTTGGTTTTTTCTGAAGTCATCTGGGGAATAGTAGTTTATAGCATATTGTTGTGTTTGTCTAAAGGCAATTGCACAAGCTTGAAACCTAATCCTTGTAATCTTTCCTACTAGGGAGAGCTTGAGATAAATACTGCTGTATGCTTGGTGGGAGTGGGTCTCTACTTTTTGATCATCCATGTCTAAATGTTGAGTAATACTTAAGGGAAAATGTTCTCAAAACATTCCTTAGATGATTATTAGATTATATTTTATGTTTGATAAAAACTGGAAAATTGTGTAAATATTTGCTTAACATCCCACCCCTAAAGCAATTTGTTTCCTTTCTGGCCTTCAACTCTTGCTCAGTGAAATGAGAGCTGTTACTTTCTGTTTATATTCAGTTTCACTTTGCAGTTTTCGTGCACGTGTAGTGTGATTCCCCACTGCAGGGGAATATTTAAATAATAAGTTGGAAATAAACACGAAGGAAGGGAAAAAATCTTTAAAATATTTTCTAGTGTCTTCCCACATTTTAGAAGTAAGCAAGTGCTATGATTATACTACCTGCATGTGACATGCTAGTAACTAGTGTTAGAAGAAATTTAAAAAATAATCCAGTCCTGCTTTTCTATAACTTGTTTGTCACATAGTAGGACAGACCAGTTTATACATATTATTTTCCTGTGGCTACTGTTCAAGTCAGTCTTTGGCAAAAGCAAACACTTGTGAGATGTCTCGTTCTTACAAGAGGAAATCACTTTTGCGTCTTGGATACTCTGTCGTGGTTGAGTTTTCTGGCAAGTGCTGACTTTTACACACAGGAAACTGTCAATACTCACATAGGTTAACTGTTTGGCTGTTTTCTCTCATCTGAATTTTTCATTTTGGATTAATATGGAGTATGGGTCTCAAAACTATGGACATCTGAACAAATGCTAGGTCATGATTAGAGCTCAACTAGATGGGAAGAGAGGTTTAGGGGAACATTGTGTTGTGGAAAAAAGAACCATCAGAATGAGTAAATTAATTTAAAAGACTGAGGACACTTCTCTGCACCAACCAGTGTTGAAGCATTTCTATTGTACATTGCAAAATGGCTGCTCCAGATGCAAGCAGTCGTGAGTCCTCTTTCCCTCCCACCATGTTTTTGCAATTAAATACTGGATGAAAATTCTTTTTCCTTTTGTTTTGTTTTTTGTTTTAAATGTGCTACTTTTTCCTTAATGTGTAGCAGCTGATTTTTCCTCTGTTGGCTCACTTGGGCACAGAGACAAACCTCCTTTCAAGGAACAGAGTTCCAACATTGTTGTTGATTATTTTAATGGGAAGCCATCTGTGTGGTAAGACAGGCTCTCCAGCTTCTTTCTGGAGAAAAAAAAAAAAAAAAAGAGATGCAAGCATTTTAGCCAAAGGTAAAACCCTTGCCTCTGTAATGTGGGTGGACTCACAAAGAAAGTAGACAAAGAGACCTGTGTCTCCTCACCACACTCATGAAGACCTGATTTTCAAGAGCATCCAACCTATGACAGATGGTCCCTTGGAAACACAACTTGTGCTCTTCAGAGTGTGATTGACTCTTGGTGCTTCCCACAAATTTGCAGTTGATATCTCCTGCTCCTTTGTGGTGCAAAGGACCCATTTGCTTTCCAAGAGCTCTTTGCCCCTCTTTTTTCTGGCTTACCCCATCTTACCTTCCCAAAGTTTGAATTGCATTTCTTGCAAGAGTCTTGCGCTTCCTCTCCATACCCTTCTGTGGTTTTCATAGTCAAAACCAATCTGAGATGGTTTTGACTTCTTTTGGCAAACACCTTCACTTAGAATTGCAATGTGGTTGCCCTAAAAAAAAAGGCAGCCCTTCTTTTCTTCCTTCCTCTTTATGAACTAGAGACATAATGTGTAAAAGCTTGGTGTAAGTTCACAATAGCACTTTGTCCTCTTTCACATTACTTGCCAAATAACTACTGTTGTGGCAACAGCTGTAACCAAGCATGGTGTCAGCTAGTTTTGCCATAACGTGACTGGGTGCCAATAATTTTAATATAATGTGAAACACACTCCCATGCAGTGCAATGAGGCATCTGATTATTAAATTCCTTGAAATGTCATCTGGATTTTTTTTTTTTCATCAGTTCAGGTCTCAGAACTGGACAGTGTTGAGATTAAAAGAAAAAGAACAGAAAATTCTCTCATTGTAGTAAACATTTCCAAGAAAACTCTCACCCTGAAGCAGACAGTTCTGCTCTGCTTACATAGGCAGCAACAACAAAGGCTCTGTGAAGGCTATAGGGGTGGAGGATACAATTGTGGCTACCAGTTGTTTGCTGCTCTTTACTGTAGCACTTTCTCCAGTGACAATAAACGCTATTTATTTTTAGGCTTCTTATTCTGAACTACTTATAAAAACTAAAAGGTAGGAGCGTGGTGAAACATTTAATACATTGCTTACATTGTGCTCCAAAACCATGGTATTCAGCATTATTGTTAATGATTGAAGCATTAGCATTTAATTGTGTAAAGCAATTAAAAAGCTCAATATTACTACTTCTTGGGCTGAGTCCATTAATACCGTGAGCATTAGTAAGAAATATATTGAAGAAGTTGAACAAGGTCATAAATGTTCTGCATGCAAGGAGCAGCTAATGCTTTTTTCCAAGCCTTTAAGAAGTAGTTTGGAAAAAAAACAAAACAAAACACAAAACAAAACCTTGTGAGGTGAATAGATAAAAGGCTTTCTTGGTTTAGTTATGTCAGTTTGGCTTTTTCCTGTAATTGCTGGGGTTGTTTTGTTCCTAAAGAGGGAAAGGATGCCAAGCTGAAGAGGTAATTTCTGAGCACTGTTTCAAGATACTGTGAAAGTTCTCAACTTTTCTGTAATAAGAAAAATAACACTTCTCTAATGGTGTCTGTTCATTGCATATTGTTCTTCTATATGCAGTTCAGTGCAGCTGGCAGCAAGTACCTGAGAGAAACCCAGGGCTGAAGAAACAGTGTAGGGAGAACCTGAGTAGCCCTGAGTACCTACAGGCTGTGTGCACCAACTCCTCTGGGTGCTGTCAAGCAATCCTTACCTTACATCACCGTGGATGAAATCGAACGAGATCATTTGTGTTTGATCCCAGGTGTCTTTACGTTTGAATCCAAACAGGAAAAACTCCTGGCAGCATGAAGCTGGATTGGGGGTGTTGATACTCCAACCACGTCTGGATGTCACTCTCCTCGTGTCAGATGGGCTGACTGTGGGCTTACTTTTCTTTGGTAATCTTGCGCAATGAAAGGTCTGGGTTTTCTGACCTGTAAAGAGTCATAGCAGAGCTCTGTAGTTGTAAAGTATCATTATGTGCTCAGAAGTGAAGAGGTTTTTACTAGGGAGGAGCTCAAACCAAAACCCTAAATGTGGATATTTCAAACCTTGGAATATGTATCTGCATCTGAGCTTTGCAGGTTACATGTGCCAGTAGTGCATTAAACCAGTGTATGACATGGAAATTTCTCTAAAACTTACAGTATTCCACATCCGAGTGCAGTTACAACTAATGTCTTCAGGCTCTGCTAGACAGTTTCCAAGGGAAATTTTTGTTTAATTTAATATCAGGCCAAATCCACTGTATATCTTTAATTTTCTACTTAATATTTGAATATGTGCAGAATAGAAGCAGCACAGGCAGAAATAATATGGTGTTTCCCAAACTGACTCATTTGACCCTTAGCTTGGGAAAAAGACCAACCTGAAGAAGCAGAAGCAAGTTCTGTCTCTAGATCCACACAGGTTTTGGCTTCTGTAGTGATGCTGGAGTCATGGTGTTTTAAAGGATACAGTTGTTTTCAGTCCAAAAGCAAGTTGATTCTTCATGCATAGTTGACACTACCGTTTAGGCTGACGAGGGTAAATTTTAGGACAAACCACAGGAAATGGCTTGGAGAGGTGGAGGATATTAAGAAAATATTATACTGCTGCTTTAGAAGTAAAATGAAACACTTTGGGCTCCATTTTCCCATATGATGTTTAAAGCCATTGTTTTGATAATTTTTTTTCAAAAAATACTGCAACTATTGAAAGCAAATGTGCTTCAAAACATATAGTTGTTTTTCGTAATCTCAGACCAAGACAAGTCACATGAAAATCATCCTCTTCTCATGGAAGACAGCTTGAGATTTTGTGAAAAACTACTCCTTTCCTCTTCCGCTGTCCCCTCACCCCCAGTTTTGGACTAATTGTATCCCCTTGGAAGTACTACTTTCTGTGTGAGCTTTGAGAGTGAAAATTGTTCAACTTTTTGTTTCTGGAAGAATCTGCTTTAGCTGGGAAGTCAGACACAGCAGTAGGAACAGAAATAGCACTTTGAAAGCTAACAGACTGTATTCACTTTGGTATGTAGAGAATGGCAACAGCAGTCATTAGTATTGAGAGAATTCTGTTCTTTCTCTACTTCTCTGCCCTTGTTGCAAGATGAGCAAGGGCTGACCTGAACTTTTATTTGTTTGTTCTGCTGTGAGGTTAAAGATGCACGCTCCCCTCGCCAAGAATGTTTTATTCTGTTTTTGTAAGGGGGGGAACTCAACTTTTGTGAAGGCAAAGAAACAGCTGAACAAGACTTAAGCTGATAGATTCCCCACCCCCCCACCCCCCAGCTTTCTACCTGTGAAGAAATACAGTACTTTTAGGGTGAGGGGTGATTGTGGAAAGCAATGATTGAACAAATAACTGCTTTAAGGCCAGTGCTAGAAACGCTTGCCAGTATAGTAATGTCAGTTGGAGGTGTGATTTTTGGCTGCATGCGTGTATTGGCAAAAGCCCTAGTATAGACATGGTTGTACCGGGGAGCAGGGGGGGAAGCTTTGGCCAGTATATTCTATTTTGCTTGGGGAGGGCATAAGCTCTCACAACAAAAGCACTTTTTTCTGCTGGTAAGTTGCAGCTCCAGTACACGCTCATGCCAAAACAGTTATACTGTTGTAGTGGCAAACCTTTTTCATAGACTAGACTTCTGAGTCTGGTAACCTAACATTAGCAACTGTGCTCCTGTTGTTGTTAATTTTAACAGCAGCAACATCTGAAGGTGATTTGAGTGCCTTCGACCTTGTAGCATTGTAATGATCTTGAATTTACAGATCTGCATTTCATTTACTATCCATATTTAGGAGAACTGCAAACGAAATTACACTGCATTCCATCTTTTGCATGCAAGACATTTCTTTACAATACTTTTTTAATGGCTTTTTCCTAGCTACCACTCAAGTAAAACTGCCTGTGTGCTTTCCAGCTGTCTAAAGCTGAAGAATGAGATTATCTTTGGATTTATTTTCTGATTCATTACACAACTGTTTATCGTGAAACAGGGTTCTTCTAAGTGTAACATAGTCTTCATACCTAGGTTCTACAGATTTCTGTAGCAGTTTTTTTCTTGAATATCTTGGATTCTGTATGTTGTCAGTACTTCATGGGACTACGTAGTCATATGTGTGACACCGCAGGCCTTCCATGTGAACTTTCCTTCTATTTTACTCACACGTGAGGATGAGAAAGAAGTCCTTTTTTCGTAATAATGAAGCGCACTGCACCAGCCATCTTCAATACGTGAAATCAGAAAGGGTAAATACTCGTTCCAGGTCCCAGTTTCATGTCACAAGAACATTTCAGCTATTGTGTAATCTCTCCAGAGTGCCCTCACACTAGGAAAGCAAAAACAATACTGTTCTCAGTACTGTTAGGGAGGTGACGCTTGGAGATGTGCAGTCTGCCCTCAGCGATCAGTACACTGCTTATCTTCCACTGGTATTTCATGCCAACTGACTTTTATAAGACTATACCAATATTTGAACCTTGATTGCTAGACTTTTTGTTCAGCCTGCTACTGCCTCGTTATGGTATGGTACAAGAGAATGTTATGGTTGGTTGTTTTTCTTTTTTTTTATTTTTGCTTTAAATTACCTCTGACTTCATCGGGTGTAAAATTTGGCCAATGCTGAATGCTTTTGAAAATCCCACCCTTCAGTTGGTTTTAGTTTTGTTGTTGTTTTTTGTGTCCAATGTAGGACTCAGTAATATGTACTGGCATAACATCTCGCTGGAGCAGAACAATGATTTATTGTGCTAATTACTGACATTGCAAAACCACAGACAGTAATCTTGATCTTGGGGGGGCTGGGGGGGGTGGAACCCTAAACACTAGGTTAAGATCTATTAAAAAAGATAGTTTATACGAGGGTAAGAAAAGCATGTTGAGTTTTAGAGTGGTTTCCCTTTCTAGGTTTATGCTCTTTTTTTTTGAGAGAGAAAAAAAAAAAGAAATGCTAGGGAAGGTTGGTGTTTAATGAATAGTACACACATCTGAAGCTGTATTTTCAGTATTCCTGGTCTTTCAGTCTCACATCTTATATTTTTCGAGGCTTGTGATGCATGAAGTAAGTTAAAATCAATAGGTTTTTAGAATATTTGGACTTTCTGGCATTTTTTCTTTGTTGCTCTGTGGCTTGGACAACAAACATTGTGAACTGAGTAGCCTCAGTTTGTTAATCTGTCCCTTGGGTGCATCCTTTCTTAGTTCAGCAAAAACACAAACAAAAAAATCTACTGCATGTGGTCAGTACTCAGTTTGCTTGGGCTCATACATCTTGTTGAAACCAGAATATTTTCTCTCCGAGACAAGCCCAACCCCTTATTCTTGGTAAGAATTCTCAGTTTTCATTCTGCATTTTAGCTGTTAACTCCTTTGCCATTTCAGCTTCAAAAATCCACTAAAAAAAATCATAGTATGTTTAAGGGAAATGCGCATTTTTAACATTTTGCTTGTTCAAATAGCTAAACGGTGTTTGTTCAAATATAAAACCACCTCAAACAAATAAACAAACAAATAACCAAAAACCCCAAGGAAGCAGAAGATCACCTAGCCAAAACCAACAATGAGAAATCTTCTCAAAAGTGCAACTTTCAAGAAACTTTGGGTAATGAACTATAAACAGGAGGTTAAAATGGAAACACTTTTACATCTGAATCTGTAATGTCTGCTACCCAGTGCCTTAAGTACTTTGACTGAAAGCAAAAATGTAAAAGACTGACTAAATTCTGGCATTTGCAGCTTCGTTCACAGTTCGAGCAGGTTGCTAACAACTTTCTGCCTGCAAACGAGCGAGTCTCAGGTGGCGGTACGAGGGAGTTCCTCCAGTCCTCTTGCTATAACACAAACCTGCTCAGGGCAGCTACACCTCAACTCTAGAAATCTAAAGGAGATATAAACAAAAATAAAACTTACTACAAATACTTATTCTTAGGGCACCTACCAGATGAAATTGTAGTATGGCAAAGGTTTGCCCTATGATGTGCCCCTTACCAGGAGAGCAACAAGAAAGAGCTGGGCAAACGATGGTTTCTGGAAGAACATTTAATAGAAAGCTTTTCCCTTAAAAATATCATCTTTCCAGAAATGCAGATGTGCATGATAATCCTATAGGGATATTGGTATTTGGCCTCTAGGATTTTAAGAGTCCTGTTCCCAAGGTTAAGATATACAGACAGCCAAATTTTATTTGAAACTATTATACAAGACAGATATGGAAGCTCATGGAGTATTACATTGCAAATCACATGTTAAAGAGAGACACATGGCTCTTGAGCTATAAAATGAGTAGAGAAAGGAATGATATTTAAAAGATATCTTTAACCGCTTGTTTTACTCATTAATCTGCAGTTCACAAAGCATTATTTGCAGCAAAAAATGCTATTATAGGGTTGTTTCTGAAGGGTAAACTAACGTTTCGGACATTTTCACCACTAATATAACTGTGTAACAACAGCAAAACAAATACTGATGGTGAGCAATGGTTCTATGAGTGAATGTGTTGAACAGCTGCCACTTTCCACCCTTGAGACTTCTGCGTATCTTTGTTGGATGAAGCGATTCCTGTAGCAGATTTGTAATACACTTTGTGCTGCAGGGGGGTTAAGGGGAAGAGCTGAGTCTGTGATACTGTGCGTTAATGTAGATTTCATCAAATCAAGGGGAACTTCTGCTCTGGGCATGACGGGGCTGTTGCTTCTGAGCAATACAAAGGTCTGAATGTGCCCCGTGGCAAAACTCCTGACCCAGTGCAATACCATCACAACAAAGTGCTGTTCTCTTCCACCCTAACTCTCCCATACGTGGGCACTTTCGCTCTACCAAGTACTTACTGGGAAACGCAGTGTCTTATCTCTCCGTGTCCCTGTGACGAAGTGTTCTCCTTACCTGCATCTTCTGAAATGACATGAGGTGTTCTCAGGTATTCAGAGTCATTCTGAGACTGTTGTTTCTTACCAGATTTATAAAGAAGAGAGCATTGCAGCTTTGGAAAAATGCACTCAGAAGTTTATCAGAAGAATTACATTCGTCAGACACCACCAACTGTGTCATTCCTAAGGCTATTATTCTGTTCTCATGGACTGGATATTTTGTATGAGTGGGTTAAGTTCTATCTACAGATAGAAGCAAGCAGCTGAACTTGGTAGTTACTCTTTTCCAAAAACATATTTGAGGGTATCATATTTTGCAGAATACAGTTAAGTCTACTCCATTTATACCCAATACAAAAAGATGTAATGAATAGCTTTGATTATCATAAATAGCTGATTTGAAAGAGCACTGGTTACTTACCCTTTGACTACAGTTTATTGTTGATACAGTCTGTCAAACAAATATTGGAGTTAAATGGGTTTTCCCTCCTGAAAAATGTTTGCATTTTCAGAAAGATGCGCATGCTTTCTTCCCTTCCCTCACCCCTTTCTCTGTGCCCCCAAATATTATGCACTGGTTAGGACACTTCCATAAGTTCTGGAAAATCCAGCTCCAGTACTCACTTTTTTTATATTCAGATCAACATCTGGACACTGACTTTCACAGAATCACTAAGGTTGGAAAGGACCTTCAAGATCATCAAGTCCAACCATTAATCCAGCACCACCATGTTCCCTAAACCATGTCCTGAAGCGCCACATCCACTCGTTTTTTGAACACTTCCAGAGATGGCGACTCCACCACCTCCCTGGGCAGCCTGTTCCAATGCCTGACCACTCTCTCAGTGAAGAAATTTTTCCTAATATCCAATCTAAACCTCCCCTGGCGCAACTTGAGGCCATTTCCTCTCATCCTATCGCTGGTTACTTGGCAGAAGAGACCAACACCCTCGTCGCCACAACCCCCTTTCAGGTAGTTGTAGAGAGCGATAAGGTCTCCCCTCAGCCTCCTCTTCTCCAGACGGAACAACCCCAGTTCCCTCAGCCGCTCCTCATAAGACTTGTGCTCCAGACCCCTCAGCAGCTTCGTTGCCCTTCTCTGGACACACTCCAGCACCTCAACATCCTTCTTGTAGTGAGGGGCCCAAAACTGAACACAGGATTCAAGGTACGGCCTCACCAGTGCTGAGTACAGGGGCACGATCACTTCCCTACTCCTGCTGGCCACACTATTCCTGATACAGGCCAGGACGCTGTTGGCCTTCTTGGCCACCTGGGCACACTGCTGGCTCCTATTCAGCCGGTTGTCAGCCAGCACCCCCAGGTCCCTTTCCTGAGTCCCAGAAAATGCTGCACTCCAGGGGTTCCCAAAATTCAGTGTGCTCAGTTTATGCCATCACAGACAGTAAGGGCAACTAACTGTAGCCTCGTGGCTACTCTCATGGCACGTGCAAGATAGGCTTTTTCGTTCGAATCTGCACACTTCCAACAGGAGAGCTCTGAGAGACCCTTTCCAGAGTAGCGTAATGGTTAAATGTTCAGGTAGGACATCAGTTTTAGGGTCTCCTGGTCTCCCTCCCACAGTGAGTGATATAACTGGTGAGTTTGCTCTGGAGTCTCCTTCTTCCCTCGAAGCTGCTTTCTGAGCTGCAGCTACAGTCCGTGTAGTTGGCAGGTACATGCCCAAAATGTTGTGTGCTCTGCTCTGAGGAGAGGAGCAGAAAATAAAACTGAGCAGAAACCTCAGAAAGAGATTCACTATCTCCAAGGTGGCAGTAGGTGCAAGTCCCAGAGAGTGCAAATATCAGGGCATCACAGAAATTCATCTAGACCTTGAAGTACAGCCTGGGACCAGTTAAAAGGGTGGATGTCATAGGCTTCAAGGTAACTGTTACCAGGGCTTTGGCCTGATCCTCACATAGTTGTCTGGGTAAACCCCGACACGAGGTGTCCCTGGGCATTACTGTCAGGGAGTCTGTCTCCCAGCTCAGCAGGAATTTTGCCTGCGCAAAGTCCTTTTGTTAGTGGCTGTCTGGCTTCCTGATGCATGGGCTCTAGATGTGCAGGTACGTACTCACACTTTTATAAAAAGACTTTGGATAAGTGACTTTTACTCAAAAGACACAGAAGCAACTTGTCAGCTGCCAGATGGGAGGCCCAGTAGTTGTTCCTGCTGCGGTAATCTCTCTCTTCTCCAGGGTGGTACCACAGCAGATCACAAAGTCACTGAAGGGTTTCATGGGCTTCCTACCCTCCTATGTATGGTGGCATAACAGCTACCTCTCGGCTCTGAAGCTTGCCTCTTTGTCATAAATAAAATCTGCTTAAGCATCACCCTTTTTGAAAGAATTCTTCAGAGTTCAAAGTAGATTATCTCAGGGATGATGGTAATCATTGGGCTTTAATTGAACTATGGTGCTTAAAATCTAGAAACCAGTTCACAGTTAATCATTTAAGTTCATCAGAAATACGATTCAAGTTGGGGCAATTGGACAATTGCGTCATTACTCAAACTGTCTAATGATGTTTCACTGATCTTTCACAAACGATGGTACAGTAGAAGAACTGTATAGTTTAAGAATAAGTTATCCCAGTTTTAGATAGTTGAAAAGTGGCTTACCAAAACTGTTAATGGAAGTTATTCAAGATGTGCTGTCTAAATCCTTCCCAATTAGTGTTGAGGTCGTGAATGGCCAGTCTCAGCTTTTTATTAATATGTTCAGTTTATTAATGTATTTTTTGATATATGCAAAGTGTGACTGTCTGGTACATCTCAAGATGTTGCATAATTATTATCCTTTTAATTTGTTTTACTTGGGTTCTACTCCTTAGTCTTGCTTAAAATTCAGAAATATTTCATAATAACTCATTAGAAAGCCATGACATGTACTTGAGGTTACCTCAAAGGCTATGCATATTTAACAGTAAACTTGAGATAATTCATTGACAGTATGACTGTCATTGACCAGTTTAAATATTTAAGGTTGTGTTTTGACCTTTTGCCTTACATTTAAACCATATGGAGAAACGGAAATAGATTGTGTACAAAATTGGGATCTTTATCAGATGGTTATGGCATTATGAAACAGCAAAAAATTACTATTTTGCCTGGTAATAGGACTGTATATATATAATTTATTAAATATACACTTTTATAAAATTATGTTACTTTGTTTTAAGTATGAGTCTTCCTTATTAAAAAACCCTAGTAAAAAGAACTTCTGCTTCCAATTTTGGAGCAACATCTGTGGCCAACAAATTATTGCCTAAATATGATATGAGATACAAATAAGGCTTTGAAAAAAAGGACTAATTAAAGATGTTAACGGTGTTCTTCATGCCTTTCATGCTTTTATTTTGCCACATATAAAAAGAGCTTGTTTTGGATTCTTGAAGTGATGTTCTCTTGTGAACCTCTTTACTGAGAACCAAGACTCAAGGAGAAGTCGCATCCTAGAGTCACAAACAAATTGGAAGCTTTAGAATGGCCTGTTCAATTTTGATGGGCTTTCCTGTGAAAATGCAGCGTGTCTTCTCAGACCATCAGCTGCTTACTGTAGAGGTTTCTCATGAGTGAACAAAATTGTAGTTTCGCACCCCATCCAGTTGTATGTGTGCCTGGTTTTGTCTGTGTTGGTGGATACACATGATGTTTCTCTAGGTTGATGATGTGATAGGTTGTTTCCCATTCTCTCCCTGTTGACGTCCATGAAATATTTTATTTCATTGAGTTAAAATGCTGGTTTAGAAACAAAATAAGCATGTTTTAATTAGTTTATGTCATAAAATGTAAGCTGTCATACTGCATTTACAAGGATTCCACAGATTTCCATCACCATCCTGTTTTGATTTAACTTGGTAATTGCATTTACGTAAAAAGGCTGAATGATAAGCTACGCATGGAAAGGGCTAATGACAACAAGGGATGGAAGGAAGATGGGAAAGTATTTTATTCCCTGGCAAGGCTTCTGCATTATTTGCCTTTGTGCAGACCATCATCCCTGAGTCCCACTGCTAAGTACCCTTCCTTGCTTTTTACTGTCTGACAATCTATGGATGGCATAACCTGGTGTCTCAAGGAATCATTAGGTTGAATAGTGACTCCAGAACAGTTTCTGATGTGCTTCTGATACAGCACAACTATCCTTCACACAAGGCTGGAGGTAACTTTGAAGAATGTGGCTTTGTATTCTGTATCACACCTGCAGAGAAAACTAGCCCATTACTGCAGTATTTTAATACAGTGAAGGCAACTTGATCCAAGTTCCCCAGCTGTTCTTGTGGACGACTGGTGACCCACAACCCCATAATCCACAGTGTTGTGAACTGACAGTTTGATGATAGATGCTTATTGTCCATGAGATGTTTTGAGGCTGGGCAGTGATATCTAGGTCCTAAATGTTGTAACTTTTCTGAGCAGTTCATTATTTTTGAGACTTCCCCTGAATGGATGCATATATTTCTAGTCATATAGAGCAGTGTGTACATGTGCTTCTTTGTCATAGCTCTATTTTCTCTCTGAAAGCTTTACCTTCCATGAAGCTGCTGTACCTTTTGAGTTTTGCAGGGAGTTAATTAACTAATTTATTCCCAGGTGGGTTCTGCACCTCACCAGGTGCCTCCCGTATCAGTATCCGTGCATGCCCTGCTGTCCTCACAGTGCTGAATGCTGGCCAGAAAGGCCCTCACGCTCTTTCCCATGCAATGCCAGAAGCCTTTGGGGAATGTTATGTTATTGCCCTGGAAAGGAAACTGTAGAACCTCTTAAGGTCTAGTAGCTCATGATAGCTAAAAAGCTTAAGGCTGCCCTTGAGTATTGGTTTCAAACACCATTGTTTCTCTACTGAAGTCTAGAGCATGACATGTAATCAGCATCAGGATGCACTGTGAAGTGATGTTGGGGTCTGGTTATGTTATGTAATGGCAAGTTCTTACGGTAGTGAAATTTGAGATATCTCAACGGGAAGCTTTGAGGCCTCTTAATCCTGTAGTACATGGTTCTCAAAAGCCTTTCTGGGCCCATTTAACATGTATAGCGTTAAGTGTTTTTTCTCCTAGCACCTGTAGTTTGGTTCACATTCCTCTCACCTTTCCTTACTACTAGGCTAGTGCCAAGCTGTCTCCAGTACTGCTCTGCTCTCAAAGACCTTTTCTGTTAGGTTTTGTTCTAAGTAAGTACAAAAATGTCTTTATTATTTGCAAGTTAAAAGCATCCAACTTTTGTCCTTCAGAAGAAATTTGGCCTCCTTTTAAGAGACTAAGTAATGAATTAGAAGCTGAAGGTGCTGTGTTTCTAATTTCTGCAAAATTAAACATCCTGTTAAATGACGAATTTGTACTATGACTAACACAGCTTTATTTTGGGGAAAGACAGGGGAAAGCACTCCATTTTGTATTATAATGCAGCTATAACATAGCCCAAAGCTCTCCTTAAAAACTAAATCAAAACTGGGATGTAACTTCCCCTAATTGCTGGAGCAGTCCAAGATTTTTGTCTGGCTGTGGAGCTTTTGCTTTATTTATGCTATAACTTGGAATTGCTTTCTAACCATTTCCTAAGTAAGCACAATTTAACCAGTTAGCAGACTGATTTAGAGGCTGAATTCCAATATCCTTGTTTCTGTGAATGGTTCCATTGGCTCAATTGACTCCTTGGGAAGTAAGGAAGTATTCAAAGTAAAAGTGATGGACCTTGGTTTTCGCTAGTTATATTTAGCAGCCAGCTGAAATACAACTTCTTGTACACAAAAAAACAACATTGCTTTTCATAATTCTGTCCTCAAGAGATATAGTCACTAATATAATGACAATTAAGAAGTTTTACTGATGCATATATTTCTTAGCCATCGCACATCATGAAGTAATCTAAGAAACCAGAGGATTCTTTGTTTAACAGCTAGTCAGCTAACACTGTAAGTAATCTGTGTAATTCAAGGTTCGAAACAAATTTTATTGCCCAAAATAAACTGACAAGTGCAAGAGATGAGAACACAATTAAAAATGACCTGCCAATTTTATAAACAGACAAGCCAAGTTACAATGAACTTCTTGAGTCCTCAAGAGACTTAATAGGTTTGTGACAGAACCTCAGGAGCTGCGCTGCAGAACGTTGATCCCCATCAGGTACTCTAAACAGTAATTCAAGCACATTTTGATGCATCCCAGAAAGGAGGTAGAAACACCTTTCTCGTGCAAGGTAACTGCTCTGATATTCCAGTTGTTTGATGAAGAAACATATGCATATCTGTTATCGTGACAAAGTAATAAACACCAAATTCTTAAAGCTTTTAGAAGAAAGTTCTTAAAAGATGCCATGTTAATTACTCGTATGTATTTTTCAGTTTAATGATAGATAATATGGTGCTTACACAGGGTTAAATTAATCAACAGCTTCCTAATTAAAACAAATATCTTCTGCCAGGGATTTAAAATGTGGATTTCTTTATTATTAAATAGTCAAAATGCTTTTGTCAGATAAGGCAAGAAATGGATTGTTGAACCTAGGAACCTCCTGCATACTATTCCTGAATACATTAGCATTAAATATTTTGCCTTCCAGACAAGAAATTATGAAAAGGCTCTTTAAAGTAGGGATGACAGAGAAAGGATGACGGAGGCCACTGAGATGGTGGTTAACACATTCACTTGTAGTGCTTGCTACCTTGCTTCAGATATGTTGTAGTTTGTGAAGAGTTGTCTGTTCTCAGCTGAGTTTCTAGGAAAACCTAGACAGTGGCTTTGCTTTAAAGAGGACGTAGAAGCTCAAGCTGAATACGACAGGTCTGAATGAGAAGAATTGACAGAGCTGTGGGAGGAAGCTTTTCTTCACTGGCCTTCACTTTCAGGAGGTTTGAAATGCTCCAGATTCTCAACTAAACTTTTTTAAGTTATCAAATGAAGTTTGTTCTGTGAACTTTGATGTGGACTGTAGAGCAGTGTTGTGAAAACTCATCCTTGAGAAATGCACAGCCCTTCGGACTCTTCCTCTCTCCCTGTCACGCTTTCACATTTCCACTTGGCAGGCTAGCGTTCACCATGCTATGGTAGCTGTGTGCTAGCTCTACGGCTTTGGTAAACGGCAGACCAAATTGGTTTGGCCCACTCTTACTCAAGAAAGAGCTAAATTAACAAATTAGTAGTATTAATGTGATTTAAATGTGACAATGTCACCCTGAATAGATTTTGTAAGGATATGGCTCAAATGGGTAGCTGGTGCATTTTCATGTACAAAATCCAGAGTCTGCTTTGAATGTTTATCTTAAATTTGTCTGTAACCTATGAAACTCCATTTCAACCACATAATTGCCTTTTAGTGTCCTTTCCCATCAGCTTTAAAACGTCAAGAAAACATTAGGAGCTTCAGCAATGCGTCCATTTTAGGAGTATATAGTAAACTTCTTCATCCTAGTACAGTTTATTTAGGTATCATAAGTTGATAGCATTCTAATGCACAAAGCAGCATGTTTTCTTTCTTCTGAATCAGACAGTGTTTCCCTGATAACTATCCTGAAGTAAAATAAATGAAGTCAGCTTTAATTTTATAAGCACTGGCATCATGTCATATGCTGGCAAAGTTTATAAAATAACTGGATATATGCATTATATTAATATTAAAAAGGAACAGAGAGATTATAGAAAGGTATTTAATGGGACATGAGAAAAATACAACTTCTAGATGATGATACTGAGAGAAATGGTTTTCTCCTCTAAAAAGAAATAGTGAATTTGAGTAAGAAAATCTAGTGTCAGCAGGGCTCTGAAGCTTTTTCTCACAAGTCTATTCAAATTTAGTGAAAGTGAGTATTCTTTCCATAAGGCTTTGAATCATCCTCTAAGTTTCCATTGCAGAAATCTTTTCTGTCATCCTAGGTAAAAATCCAACCCATCCCCACCCCAGTTACTGAATCCTATAGGATTTTTCCATGGGAGCAATTAAGAACACTCATCTTTTCACTTTCTGCCATAATTATTAAAGAGCCATGGGAGAAAAACAGGCTTTACAAGAGTGGAAAAAAATTCCTTCTGACTGAAAGCGATTTGCCCAATGTCACGTATATGTCCTGAGTGAGGAATTTCAGTGTAGGTTGCCTCATCCCCATTTTGTGAGCTCTGGCCGTGGGGTGATGCTGTCATTGAGACTGGAACTATCTTGCATTTCCGAGTAGCCTGGAGTGGTGCCACACACCGATGTGCTCGGTCTAGTGTTTACACGGGATCTGTTTGTGTAACCAAAGGAATGGAGTCTGTGTAAACAATTCCCATCCATTATGACAGCTAATGCCAGCTCAGCAGTATTAGACTCAGTACTTAAATATTTCAGACTAATATCTATTTGTTTTCTCACTATACTGGAGTGTTTATTAAGAAGATTTAGTATGTAAATACTCTTCTCTAATGCTTAGTACTGAACATGCTCTCCTTTTAATGGGATTTTAGTTTTGTCCTAGTAATATTAGCTTAAGAGCCATTGATGTCACAACCTTGTGCTAATTCAAGCATTATTACTGCCTATGTAACATGCTGCCCTGAGTCATTCAAAAAATAAATATGAATTAATTCAGTGTCTCAATGAAAGATGATGACACAAATATTGTAGCAGGCCTGTACATTGATGGTCATTGTCAAAACCGCAGTGGCTTTGGCATGCAGATCTAGATACAAAGAGAGAGTCTGCAGTCGTTTCCGATTACCTTGTTGTCGAACTGACATTTCCTCTTGCTTAGTCAACAGCCTATCTCTTAAGCTGTGTCACCCCTGTTCCAGTCCAGGTTCAGCAGCGCGCTCTCTCTGCTCCAGCAGCCATTTTGGTATTGTGATTTCATTGAAGCACCCTATAGGTGATACTATTGCACGCTTCCTGAGGAGTTTTTCCTACTGGTATATCTCACTCGCAGGGAATTGTTGGTGAATCTGTTGCCATATTTTATTTGAGAAGGTGTTGTAACTCCTTGTAGTTGGCACCAGCACCAGTAAAGGTCAGTGCCAGATTTGGTACTGGTGCCAGTGGTCTGTTATCCCTGGCATAGCTACACTGCTTCTCTGAAGGACGTTAGCTGAGTCAACAATAGCATGTTTCCGTCACTACTGCTACATTAACTCTGGAAGTTTTGCTGGAAAAATTATGTTGGCATGGTTTGTTTTGGTTTTGTCTTTCTTGTTTCTAGCCAGCATAGCAATGCCAGAAAAAGATTTTCGTGGAGAATAAGCATTAGCACTCTGCAGCTTGGGGGTTCAGCTGATCAGTAAGTCTTGCAATCTGACCAGCTTCAGGTTGTGCATAGAGTCCCAGGGAGGGAGAGAGGCCTCAGTGCTGTTCTGTGGTTGCAAAAACTGCAGACCCCCTAGCCTGGAGCAACTGTCCTGCTCTCATCTCTTCTGAGCAGAGTGAACTTGAGAGGTCCAGTGTAAACTCTACCACCTCGTTCTGTTTCTCCTCTTCTGAAGTGCCACGAATACTAGCAGGGGACTCTGACCACCAAAAGCTGAAGGTGGTTCTTAAACCACTGATCTCTTAGCAGTTCCACCCAAGCTAGATTTGGCCCATGCCCTTTCCAACCTGTCCCTCATCTTCGGAATTTAATAATTGATGTGATCAACTGGGCTTGTTCTCAATGTTATACAAGCTCAGTAGCAGTGAAATCAGGGGAATTAACTGTGGGAAAAACAACAGTAGCAAAGAGTAGGGCTGGTGTGTGAATTCCCCTCCCCTTCCCCTCTCTTTCCATGTGGCTGGGAATGTTTAACTGTGCAAGAACATTAAGGTTAAAGAAGCAGCACTAACTTAAAGCTCATGAGGTTGTGCGTTGATATGATACTGTTCTTAGGGAACATTGTTCTGCAGTACCATAATGCAGTCAGGTGGTTTGAGAATATAAGTTTCAATCATGGTTCAGGAGTTCCTTCCCTTCATGGTTTTAAGAACTTTACCATTATTATCTATCTTTCTGTGGTTTTCTAGATTGCAGTTGACTATGGTAATATTACAGTACATGTTAAATTCTGCTTACAGTGATTTTCCCTAGATCTCATTTGCTGTTTTCCTACACAGGTTAAGAAGTGTCACAACTCAGTAGTACCAACTACTACTTTTTCATTTAATGGGTAGTCTTAATGTTCTAGGAGAACCCATTTTCTTAACTTAATGATAGTATTTTTAGGCTGCTGCATAACATTTAACTAGTTACTATTTTTCTTTACTCTTTGAACATGTCTAGTTATACTGTTCTGACATCGTTGCAAATACAAGTCTACAATCTAAGTAGAGCAAGCACTTGTGATTTCATGGATAGTTTCAACTTTAAGTCTTCATTTTTTCTTGTGTTTTGTCCTAATTATATAACATTTCTAGTGACACTTCACCATTGGCAAAGCTTCCATAATTCAAAAGTTTTGTAAGGTTAGAGTCCATGAAATAAACCACTAGGAAAATATTTTATATGTCAGTATGTTTAAGTGTGCTTTTCTTGACACTCTGCTTTCAAACAGTTTTATCTGGCAATACCATTCACCCTTGGTTAACGGTGGACATTTAAGCCCTGGTTTTGCAAAGGAAATTTGACACTCCTATCTTTTCGGGGCCTGCTTCCATGCGTGGGATTCATAAATCTGAGCTAAGTATAGGAGACAGGTTAAGCAGAGGCTAGGCTGAGACTACTTTCCACCTCTGCTGCCAAAGCTGTAATTCTTGATCTTAAATAGAGATGCTTAAATTCCACCTATATGCCATATGTGTAGATGCCATGTGTTTTCTGGGGGTCCAGACTTAGTTATCTTTGAGATGCCAAACATCATTCCTGCCCCTCACCCCCTCCCTGTCCTAAGCCTGTTACACAAATCTGTGTCTCTGTTTCAATCTGTTCTGTCCATCTTCTCAAATTGTTACTAGGCCTGGCTTTGAAGGGCGGGAGGCAGGTTATCCCTCAAAGCTTCAAGCTGATCTCCGCGCTGGAGCCCTGCTGCAGTCTTCCTTGCCCCATTGGTAATTTCCATGTCTCTGGATCACCTCTGTTTAAGCAGCGAAGACAGTGACAATACAACACTTGTAGGATTTGGAATGAGTACTTGCTCATTCTTTTCACATTTTAAAACCTGATGTGATTGTAATCTGCCTGTTTCAACTTCTAATTTTTTTTTTTTCTTCTTCAAAATAGTTTTTTCCCTGTATCCCAGCTCAATTCACAAAGGAAAACAGGTTTATATACACACTATGTCTGGAGTTTACAGACACATTCAACAGCAAATCAAGCTAGCATGGCTGAAGCGGTTTCTACTCATGGCTGTACATACTGCCTTTCTTTGGGAAGTTGGTACAACCACCGTGGTGATAGCTGAGTGGGATGTGCATTTATTCCTCCACCACTGTTTATTATCCACCTGCTGTATTAATGTAGCCTGATGTTGGTTTAATTTACAGTATAATACTGGGATGTAAACTGCAGCTGTTCACAAGTAGGTTCATTTTCCATTCAGGCACCTCTCCAGTGAAGGTGATAACCTCCAGGAGCTCGGCAGGATACAGCTTCAGTCAGTCCAGTGTAAGCTGCTGTCACATGTGTAAGCACTCTCTGTCCATCCACATCCCCGTGGTGACCTCAGGTTTTGCTGGCCACTCAAAAAGTTGACCAAAAAAAGCTTTGGCTGGACCTCACACTAGACCGTAAGTGCTTATGAGTTAGTGGCTCACATGGAGGTGGTCTTCAATAGCTTTTTCTTATTTTAGTGTATTGGTTAACTTGGTAGAATAGAGCTTTTGGTCATTTACAATTGAACCAATTACTTCATTTAGGAGAGAAGACATTAGATCTACACAGTAGCTTCTCTTCAATGAAAATGTCGTTGCCATTTAGATGTTATCTAGATTTCCTGCATAAGAGTTGGAACAGAGCCAAACGTTACATGACTCCAGAAAAAATATATTGCTTTATAATTTTACTTGGCTTTTTAGAGGATGATTTACTTTTTATGAGGTGAGGAGAAAAAGGAAGGAACTATGTGACAGAGAAAGGGACAGAAAAATTTTTATATTGGGGGTATCTGAGGAAAGTCTTACAGGAGGGTTTTTTTTTTTCAAAAAACTAATTTTTTTTAAAATCAAAAGTGTATTTCATTACGTTTGCCATATCTATCAAACTATGCTGAAGGAACAACAATACATACACATATACAGTGATGCTGGATTTTGTCAGAGTGCTCTGAAAATCTACAAATTCTCCTTGAAATCATAGGTACACTGAGTTTCTACACCTGACTGCAGCCTCCATTTTGAATATTGGGCCAATTTACCTTCTCCATTGTCTTACCTCCATTTTGGGTTGAGATTCCCTGGGAAGGAAGAAGGTGCTAAGTGTACAGGGTGAGTGACAGGCTGGCTCCTTTTCAAAAGATGCTTCATAGCACAATAGGATGGGAGCAGCTTTTGAAATCCTATTCATTGTGGCTTCTTGACACAGGCTTGGGGTCTGCAACAATAAAAAGTCACCTGAGGTGGAACAAAAGGCCAGTTGTTTTAGCACAATCCTTTAAAATATAAAGTTTTGGAGAATGCGCAGAGAACTTGGGCAGGGGAGAACAAGCAAGGCAATCTCTCCTAAGAGACATTGCTTTTTTACTGAAAGAGACCACAGAAGAAGAGACTTTCCGCACAAGAGGAGGAGAAACCACGATTCAGTAAGTTGTGTGGTGCAGTCCGTCTTAGAGAAGTCCCGTCTAAACCTAGGGACTACCACAACATTGTGGATCAGTGACATGCAAAAAGCTGTACCTATTTTTTCTCATGTTCCCATGCATTTCTTGGGAGTGCACAGGGATAGAGCAAATTAAACACAAAAGTTTGGGTGCACTTGCTGTAGGTCTTTCCATGCCCCTGAAGAGTGAAGTATCGTCAACTGCTGATCAGATGGGAGCTCTGGGCACTGGGGTGCACTGAGCAACTGGGCAATCTTGGTATCTTAATAGTGGTCCTGGACCAACAGCCCCTGTGCCGTACGGTCCCGCTTGTGTAAGGAGGACACGAGGTGCTCCCAGCCGGGAGGAACCGCAGGGCGACAGTCTGTTGTAGTTTGATCTGAAAGACTGGAAGTATTACGCACTTGTAATACGTAGTAGAAGTCATCAGAAGAATTGTTACCGGGACTGTGACATGTACAAACCCCCATTCTAAAGTGCCAGTTGTAGTTAATTTCTTTGTTTTACTTTTTGTATGAGTTAATTGACAACAGAGGACTGGATTGTGCCATCTAGCAATAAAACACCAGGCTGGACTATGTAATCTGGCTGGACTGTTTTCTCTCTCTTCACTATATGAAACATGTTTTCTGCTATTTTTTTCCTGTTTTTTGAAGTGAAGGCGACAATTCTTACAAAGTGTTGGGAGTTCTTAAATTTGAAATCTGTAAATGAAAGGTATCTTCAGGTACTTCTGTTGTCATTATTAGCACATCACTTCTGTATTAGATGATTAAAAACAAGTCAAACTATCAAATACATATCATTTAAAAATAAACACATTTTTAAAATACCAGACATTTTGCTAGGTCATAAAAAGACAGAATGTTTTGGGTGATGTTATCAAGTTCAGAAATGCCTTATTTGAGAGACAAGATTCAAGAGGTACCAGTTTATGCCTACTGCTATTCTTCTAGCTAACAAGAACAGTATTTGTTACAGTAGAAGAAAACCGTTTAAGATTGGGCTAGTTCCCATATTAAAAAGCCTCTAAAAAACCTCTAAAAAGTCCCATGTAAAAGTTCAGGTTTTGTTTTCTGTCAAAACCAGATGGCACTGATTTTTGAGACTGATTTGAGACCCTCAAGTTGTGGAGAGATGTATGGCAGATATTCCACCCTTGGATTATAGGATGCAACTAGGTAAAAGCAGTGGTCTCCAGTTGATTTCTTAGACTCATATAGTTCGGCTTCTTGTGTAATCCAGGGCAATTCTGAATTTACTCTAATTTGTTTTGGGAAATCAAACCAGAGCAGTGACTATAAAGATCCTTTTACATCCTGTTCTAGTAGCTTTCTTAGTAAATGCTCTTGTTTGCAATCACAGAGACCACAGGATCCCTATAACTTGGAGAAATAGTGATTGTCTGATAGCAGGTCCCATGTTTTTAATTCTTAATGTTTATTTGTTACCTTAAGTCTTGTATCATTGCTGCAGTGACAATTACATGGCTTGGGGATTGGTTACAAATCCATTTTTAATTGGCTTTTTTGGTGACCAAAAGAGGGAGAGGGCTGTGAGAATCATGTTTTTGTGCACATTTTAATGAGGCTTTTAAAGAGCTAAGTAAAAAATGGTGTATTTCTTTCTAACTAGTAAGTTTGCTTGCCTTTATTGTTGCTGTTTACAAGGTGCTGTTCATTTTGTTGTTTACTCCTGGTTTACTCCCGGTTTTAAGCTGCAGTGTTTTCCTACACAAGAGGGCAAAGGCAAGCTACCATCACGACGGTGTGAAAACTATTTCATTTAGCCAGCAGCTACCAACAGCAAAAATGTAAACCACTGGCTTACTGTCAGTAGTCGGAACTGCAAAGACAGGTAAAAGCCAGTTAAAATTTGACGCTTGGCCACATGGTGAATTTTTGCGAACCCCAGCTGTTTGAGGTGTAAGAACATCTGTGATTGTCAACAGTTCATTAGAAAATTGCTGGCAATAAAAAAATGCCAGTCCTCCCTTTTCCTGAAAGCAGTTGGATTCCTGATGGTCTGCCTCTCCTCTGTATCATTTTACTTCGTTCACAGAGGGACTAAATTTGCAACAAATTTTTCTTCTGTGTTTCCCTTGTGGTGTGATGATCTAACATCATTATTCACTCCTTGCTTATGCTGGATTTGAATATGCCATTGTTTCTTGGACAATAAAAACATCTTTTGCCTAACAGTCATCACATACATTAAATCTTTGCCATATGTGTGTTACATTCCTGTGTCATATTCTTTGGACAGAGCCTGGGTAAATTCCTTTGGCTCGAGTTTTGACATGATGGTTGTGATAACTGAGAAAGCTTCCATTAATAACTGGGAAGAGCACTAAGTTAATACTTTATCAGAATCCTTTGCAGTATTTGGATGATATTGATCTCTAGCGTGGTGCTGTCTAGCAGTTTGCACATTAGATCATCAATGTGCTGAAGTCAGGAGCAATGAACCATTTTTATGCTTACAGAAAAAGGAAACAAAATGATGGCATGCTCAATCAGACCTGTCTGTGCAAGGAACCTAGACAAGGCTGTAAGTTTGGCTGTAGGATCTTCTTGAGCTTTGCAGGTCTGTGGCTGCTTGGATTCTTCTTCCCTTTGAATTTTTGGCTGCCTGCAGCAGAATTTCCGTTGCTAATGTTGTCTCTGTGCCACGAGGTAGGAGAATGGTTGACTATTTAGTATTTCTTTCTCACATGTTTCTGCAGCTCCCTCTTATTTCTTTTCTTGTATTTGGCTATAGACCTGAGGGTGAGATCACACATGTATAGAATGAGAGCTGTAGAAACACATTACTCGGCCGTATTTAGTGCCAACATTTGAAAGTGCCAAATTGCTTTTTGGGGTTTCAGTATCGCGTGCTGGAGTCATCACAAGCTACTACTATTCCCTGCTATTTACTCCTTGCAGCACTTGTCTAATGTTTATAAATACTTTCACAGATGAACATACCTTTTCAGCTACAGGATATGGATGGCTGTAAAAACAACATAGTGCTTCTGATCCAGTGGTTCTGTGTTTGTAGACTTCTCTATTAGATGTTTGAAATGAGCCAATTATAAAAGCAAAGGTAGTTTAACCATGACACTTGTTCATTGTTTTTGTCCTCAGCAGTTCTGTGTAGACTCTCTTCATAATTAAGGGCTTTACTGAGTAAAGAAGATTCCCAGCAGTCACCCTGGAATCAGATTAACAGCACAAGAAACTCGCCCTGGCTAACCACACGTTCAGTCCCTTTATATCTTTCCATATACAAGCCCTTCTTCAATTTGTTTAAATGAATTGCTGGAATTTGGCTCTGTGGACTAGAAGCAATCTAGCCAGGCTTTATTTAGAGTATAGAGTCTTCATCTGAAATTAGGGCCATGTTGTACAAATTATCTTATAAACACAAATTAAGAGATATCCTCTGCACTGATAAGTCAATGATCTTTGTTGTCAAGACAGCTAATGGGAGAAAGGAGTAGTGTTATCTATGCCGCATGGCCCGGATGCACAGGTCGTAACTTACCAAAGGTGTTGCAGAGAATGCGTTACAACATTGAGAACTGATTCCTGATTTCCCAAGTAACTGAATATCCCGCCCTAATTACAAGACTGACTTCTATCTTGTCAGTCATTATAAATTCTGCAGTCATTTGAGGTTGGTACTGTGCTAGGGCATGTATTGTCATGGAAGCAATATAGCTAACGTTAAGCAGAACTGTATTTCTCTTTACCTGCAGATGTGTGAAAATAAGTAAGTTTTGTCTTCCTGAATTACAAACTGCATCCTTGCTACACTGGTACCAAAGAAAGGATCATTTTAGTATATTCATGTTTTAAAGCTGCTGTCTGGTTCAGCATATCCCAGCCGTCTCCATCCATTTCTAGGATCATCTTTGTGTTAATGGTATAAATGCTTTTGCCCAAGTCATGTTGCACAACTTGGTTGTAGTCATTGTCTTTTGGGAAAAGTGTTTTCTTTCTTTAGGCTCAGCTGAACCTGCCATTTTCATCCAAGGTGATTTATTTTTGGGTATCCTCTTAGGCTGATATCTTGGATATGAAGAAGTGACTAACAAACTCAGTAGATGCAGGACATTGACAGATGGACTCCGAGGAATCTAGCTGTGGTGTATAAGGCATTACCGTCTCTTTGCTGTCCACCCCATCCATCTGCCCGAGGTTACCAACCCTACAGCAGACCTGATGAAATCGAATGTGGGAGGGTGTGCTTCAGCCATTTCAGTGCCAAGACCAGAGGCTTAAATCAAACTTAGCCTTTCTTGGCGATATGAGCTGAACCACCAAGCTTTGCGCCGAGCCAGCCGTTCTGTGGCATCAGCTCTGCTGTAGGGGCAGAAATGTCATGCAAAGGGCAAGTGACGAAGGGCTGGCCCCGCAGAGGAGGACTGTATCTGAAAGGCAGCTAAGGAAAAAGACCTTCAAAGTCAAGTGCAGTGAGATCTCTGATTAACTAACAAAGCTCCTCCTCCTGGAGCTGTTTGAAAACATGCGGTGGGAACAGTTTCTAAGAGAGCACTTGCAGTTATCGTGTGTTTTCGGACACTGTATCAAGCCCAGAGGCTGTATGCCTCTTGTGCTGCAATTTCTGTCATAAAGGTAATGAATTGTGTCGGAATCTCTTGAGATAGAGATGATATTCCTGTAATAATAAGATTCTACAATGTTATTTTTTTCTGAGAGATCTGTGGGATTTGCAGGTCAGAAAAGACTGTTGAGGCACTTTGTATACAGTTGAAATAATTTATAAATACTGAGTTGATATGTTTCACCAAAAAAAAAATCTAATTTCCAGATTTGGGATTTATTTTTGCATGAAAAATAATGACAGTATGAAGGTGGCTCTTTAAGTATCTTACAAAAGGACAGAATACTGCTCCCTGTGCTTGGGCAATATATTTTTTTTACTTTCTTGGGAATGGTGGGGAAAGGAAGAGTATATTGGAGAGACATTTTAAAATGTCAATTCTAGTTCAAAAGTTACACATGCAAACACTCTTGACCAAGGTGTTGAATTATAAAGTTTGATATTCCATAAAGCTAAATAATCGGAAGTAATGCTGCCAATAAAAGACATTCATTTATTTACTCGAGGTGCCCATTGTTCGCTCTAATAATACATTTCAACATATTGAAATTGCCAGATAATTCTTTTGTGACTTTTATGCTGGATGATATTGTTATTTAAATGAACCTGCAGACCGCACTGTAATGAAGAAATGCATGTTTTGCCTAACAGTTATCAACCAGCATTCCAGCAAAATGAAAATTTTTACCTCCATTCATTCTGAGGGGAAGCTGGGGGTCACTGTTTTCAATATGGACCTTTTAAAAGCCTTTTAGCAATGAATAATTATAAGCCACAGCTTCTGAAATTACCTGTATTCACTGTAGGGAAGAAGAAACTTTTATCTTTTGTAATGAAGTACACTTGCTCATTCAAACTTCGTAAGACTTCCTTAAAATGGCAGTTGCATTGTGCTGATTTAGTATTAGGTGGAGTAATAAAAGCAATCTATTTTTAAATATACAGATACCCTTGTTTATTCAATTTTACTTTTCTTGAATTTTGGATCCATCTTGTCAAATAATACAGATGGAAAAATGTGTTGAGCTCTTGTGTAAATAACCTTATCTGTACAAATTGCTGTTTACTAAAACAAATGTTACTTCATTTGCAGTTTCAAATCCATATTGCACTTTCATTTGAAGACTGGGGTTTGAAACTGTTTTGGTCATGCTAATTTTTCTATATTAAGTTTTAGAAAAAGATTTTCTTTCTTATAGTTCAAAACTGTGCAGAAGATACGGATTGGAAATATGGCTTGCAGCAATGGGCTTTGGACTTCTCTCTTTGTTCTTAAAAACAAACAGGTTGGCAATATTCATTGGTGTAAAGAAACAGAAAAGTCATTATCTGGGGAGTAATTTAAAAAAAATTATGTACAATAATTTGTTAATTATTGCCAGAAAAAAGCATGCAGTTTTACTTCTGAAAATGTGCGTTCCGGTTAATGAAAAACATTCCCCTGCAGCCTCTGTGGGTTTTTTTCCACTTGTAAAAGTTTTTTTTTTTAAAGCAGGGAAGAAACCGATCCCACACTTTGCTAAATGGGGTTTTTAGGCAAGGACTAATTCAAGACTCACCCTCAGATAATAAGCAAGCACAAAAGTAAAGGTTGACAGTTTTGCTTTTGAATTATGGCATTTACTTTTAGAGTGAAAATACCTCTTTTGTTTCCTTTTGTTTTTTTTTTCTTCTTTCTTCTTTTTTTAACTAAATGGCACATTGCAAGTTGGGTCAATTGTTTCAATCAAAGCTGTTTTTCCCGTACTTTGAACAATTCAGAGACTTGATTTCCCCACTCAGAGGAAGTCTTCTTCCCTGTCCTGTACAGCACCAACCCGCTTCGGTTAGCATCACTCAAAACCCACTTCATCTATAAAATAAAATCTAGCTTTGTAAATAAGATAATTTCCCAGGGGCTAAAGTTTTCATCCTGCCTATGAAGCTGTTTAGACTCAGTGATGCTGCTTTAATGTTTGTCCAGTGGGGTGGGAGAGGGGGCAGTGGGAATAGCAACCCGATAGATGATGTTGAACTTTTTTAACCTCTCACTCATGGTAACTGTATTAATGGATGGGTAACCACTTAGTTTTCAGCTACATCTGTCTGTCACCCAACTTACTAAATATTTATGGAGACCAGAATTTTGCTTGTGTGTTAGCCGTATTTAAATATGGGCCATATGTTCAATACTCTGAGAGGTTGATCTATATTTCATTCAACTGTTCAGTAAATTTTCTGTCTTCTGTCCTTGCACGCAGGCTCCCAAGCTCTGGTAACACACACAAGTAGGCATCTAGAAGAGCAAACATAATCCTTATTATATATCCAGCGATGTTTTTGTGCTACGAAATAGCTAGGACCAGGACCCTTAGGCGGCATGCAAATACAGAGCAAAGAGTTGCCCCCTCCAGAGAATTTACATCCAGATGGCTAAGGCATATAAAGGTATTTTCTCAAGTAACAAGTTGCCTCCTATCAGCTGACAGGAATATGCATTCTCAGCAAATGCAGAGTAATTCAATCTGATTTAGCCCTTTCTCCTGTGATAACTTTTAAACCCAACGACAGGAGGCAACAGGTGGATATAAGCAGATGGGGAAGCATGAGGAGTGAATAAGAAGGTCGGCTTCATAGGTAGTGGGCTCAATATTGCAGCAGCAGAGCCATTGTCAAGCTTTTTTTTCTGGCATCAGAGTTAAGAGGAGGCTTGAGAGGGGATTTGAAGGAGGATAACGAGGCAGCTTTGTGGACATGAACAAGGAGCTCTACCCAAGCATGGGGGCAGCAGGGGAGAAAGCACAAAGATCCTTGCTTGAAAAGGTAACAAATGGGTGATGGAGCCTACTGTCAGGGGCTGACTGGAGGTGGGAGCTCTCCCCTCTGGAATAAATGAATGAGAATAGGTTGGGAGGGGATTAGGCTGAGAATGCTTTGAAAGAAAAAGCAAGTAGATTATGTTTATATAACAGAAGAAGGGAAACCACAGCAAAGAAGAGTAACAATGGTCAAAGTGATGAGCAAAGAAAATGCCAGTATCAAAAATATTCTTCAAGCATTTCCAGAGCTGCTCTTTCAGTCAGGAGAAGGAAGAGGTGCATTGTAATGATGGATGTCTATGCATCCCCATCTTAACCAGCTCCTCACAAGTTGCTTTCTGAAACTCAGGAATTATGACTAGAGATTTTCTAAGCCTGGCTTCTAGCTTTCATGTGAACAGTTATATTGTCTGAGACAGAAGAATTTTCTTGTTCTTTATTATAAGGAAATAGGACAAAAGTATGCTTTCCTGCTGGAAAAAAAAGTCTTTGGTTTCTTCATTTGCATTTTTTTAAATTATTACAAGAATGGACTTGTTGCTTTGTTGATTTGTCATAATCATTTAAAATTCGGCTTTACAGATTACTCAGTCTGTTAAAAACACTGTTTTTATTATGTCCTCAGATGTGCAGTTTTCATTATTTGCTTCTGAAAAAAATTATTGGCTTTTTTAAAAGGGTGTTTACTACCAGGCAGTCTTATAGCAAAGCACGTATCTGTCCTTAGGCAACCATATTCCTCAAAATCTGAAAAAAAAACCCATAACTTCTTGCCATTCTGTGGATACTATATTCTTATATGAACCATCTGTTGTTGATGGAGAGGGAAGAGCAGATGATCTGAACTGGCCTATACAATAGCAGCATAATTCTGTCCTGGGTTAGAGACCCAGGGTTTAGCTTGACCTCATCACTTCTGTCCTCTGTGCCACTGGAGACCAGTGGGCTGCACTGGTGCATCCATCCTTCTTGGGAAGAGTGCAGCCAGCAGTACTGCTCGTGTGGCCATTGCCAACTCATCTCCATATTGCAATGTTGAAGGTCATTCTTTAAGTCTTTTATTTTTGCCTCTTGCACAAAAGGCACATCTTCAGTTTGCTAGGAAGAGAAAATAGAAAAGGTTGGTGTCGGTGCTGAATGGATGAATTTAACAGTGAATAGTAAGCTGTGTCTGGATGTTTCCATGGCAGGGTGGCCTTATTACTGTACATACTTACAGAGGATTTTATAATCAATTGCAAAGCTGTGTGATGGTTTTGACGTGTGACATATATACAAGGGTACACTGATCAGTGATTTACTATAATGCTTAGCCCTGTTGTGAACACTGTCATTTGTTTAGTGCACAAATCATATTAAGCCAACCACCAGCTATAATTTTGGAAATTGGTGGAATATTCCTATAAAAAAGCACAAAAGATTGTAAAGATTGAATAAGTTCATTGTCTTAGTGACCAGCTGGGGAGGGGGAGGCTGTCCTCTTTAATTTTTTCGTCTTTTAAAAATACTTTGTGGTTCAGCAGCACAGACACTGCATATCTTTGTATCCCCACACAGTCACCATGTTAATAGCTGTTTGCTAGCTGTGGTCAGTTAATTTAAAAAAGCTGGCACACTAGTATTATAGGTCGCAATAGATTATTTTTGAATCAAACATAGTATTGTTGCTTCAAACCAAACCCCCACCCCTGACAAAATTCATTATAGCTCTTTAACGTATAATAGTGTTTGAAAGGATGAACCTTAGATGATATGGAAGGAGATTCAGTTTCTTAAAATTTTCTCAAGCCGTGCATCATCCTGTTCCTACTTTGCTCTTGCTAGATGTATAGACTCAGTAAGGGGTTACTGTTCGTTCGGGAATCTAGCACTTTGGTTTTTTGCAAATATGAAAATAGATTATAAAATGTTCACTGACGTGATGAACATTGGTGCGTTCCCAGAATGTATTTCTCCCCTGAATGTATGTTATATACATTTCTGTTACACACATAAATGCTAGGTAGTCAACCTGAATGTTTTATCCAATGCGTTGTGGTGGCACAAAAATTCCAGGCCCATCTTTGACTCAGTCAGTCACTGGAAGCCTGACAATGCATTGGAGGGTAACTAGGGCCTTCAAAAGTCACTTGCCCTGCAGTAGCCGTCGTACCCCCGCTGTTGGCCGATACGCCAAGCGGCATCACTTTCTGACAGGAGCCTCAAGCTGTTCTCTTCAGACTGGAATGGAGAGTTTGGGGACTCAAAAGCTTGAGAGGTGATTGTTAGCTAGAATAAAAAGCTGAGTTAGGACACATCAGTTTCCCACATCAGTGGCTGGGAAATGTTCTGGCTTTCAGTCTAGTGGGAGCACTGGGTTTGAGAGACGATATGACTAATCATCAGTTCTCATTTTTGGAAAGTCCTGAGTCCTGTGGATGCTCTCTGATATACCCATGTGCACAGATGAGCATGGTAGCCCTTCATTATAGACTGAGATTTTTTTTAGACACCCCCCCCCAAAAAAAATCAACCACACAACACTGCTGTTGTGCCCTTTCCTGCTGCACTTGACAAAGATAGAGTTTCTGGTCAAAGGATAAAGAGATCTATACAGACCTAGGGTCCATTGCCCTTTTCTCGTCCATCCAAATAGTCATATGGCTGTGTCTCAGGGAGCTGTGGGGGGTGGATCCAAATGTCTGCTGCTATGAATAACTTGAATTTGGAAATTAATAATTACAACAGGGGAAACAGAGACACCTTCCGTGGAAGAGTCAGTAGACAGAAGAATCAGCTGATGAGTGAAATGTGAGTCTTCAGTCTGAATTAGGGAACAGGATCTTGATCTTTCAGATCACAGGGGAACACATTAATTGTGGGCCTTTTCTGGAGTGGGATGAGTGTGTGCCCATTTCTTCTCTAGTTTATCATATAAAAATAATTGGTTTGCAAAGTGATATGGGCTTGGAAAATTTTTGTAGGATGAAAAAATGGATTCCCACTCAATGCCATGTCTGAACTTCAGAAAATGGCCCTGTGCACCTCTGCACAGAATATCGTTTGCCATGGACTTGAAAGCCACCACATACCTTCCCTATTTAGCGCATTAAGCGATGGAGACATAGTCCTATCACAGGACTTATGCATCGGTAAAGGATGCAGAAGTAAAATGTATACCATTTTAACTCTCTGTGTTTGAATTCTACACACACATAAACTGGCAAGTATTATGAAAAGGAAAAATACCAGTTCTTCAGGTCAGTGAGAAAATTCTTTAATGGTGAAGATTTCTAAAAACAAAGGGGTTGCTTCCATGAGGAATTTAGGATGAAAAATGTGGTAAGTTACAGTCAGTCATTAACATTTGTTGAACATTCTACTTATTAATAGTGTTTCGTATACTTCTGGTTCAAACATTTCATACAAAAAGAGTGGAATAAATGGAGAAACACTAACCAGATGGTCCTGTATGTGGAATTTCTAAAGCTTTTTGTGTACGTTATGTCGAAGATAACAAATCACACAGGTCAACAGCTAGTGTCAGCCAGTGAGAAATGATTGTACATTTTAAAGAAGAAAAGCTCTTGAGGTCTTAGTTGCATTGGTGTCAGGGATTCAATTTTGTGATTTTCACGTGGAAATGAAGATGCTTCCAAGTGAGGCACACTGCAGAAGAGATGTTTAAAGAGAGGTTTGTTTAGATTCCAAAAACTAGGTTATCTTAGACACATTTAGGTTCAGGACATCTCCTTGCTTTTCATTTAATTATGCTTCTATTTTATCTTTGGCATCTGCAGAGGATAAAATACAGGAATAATTAGGAATTGAGCTAGCTGATGCAAAATTAAGACTTTGCAATATTGTTTCTTTATATGCTGTTCTTAAAATCAGAAAATAAATCTCTGGTATATTTTGCCTCTTGCTAAGTAGCTTCAAATGTTTTAACATTTTGAGAGTCATACACTTGCTATGAGTATCTCTCTGATATGTGGCATATCTAAGTCATCCACCCCTGTAGTATCTTGCCAGGTCACTGTAGTCCTGCTGAAATATTTTGATACGGATTTTCAACCAAATAAATAAATAGTGTATGATGGTGCCATCTATAGCCTAGACAGCTCAAGGGATCAGTAACTAGTTATATAGCCTTTTACTGGGGGAGTGTTACTTAAGATCAGACTTAGAATGTCACTTGTAGCCGCGGGCTTGGCAAGTTGAAACAGTGGTTGCTTTCTGATCCTTGTCAATGAGGTAATGTCTAAGTCATCTGGGACAAAGTAGAAGTAGAAACTGAATTATAATTTCATTTCTAGAATTGATTTTTCAAACTGATTTTTATGTAAAGGCAATGGTGGAACTTTTTAACTACTGTCTACCTGTCCATGAGTACAAATGAAATTAACTTCCAGATACATTAACCAGAAAACTTTCGTTAGCATTACATCCTCTAAAGGCAACAGGTGTGACATAGTTTCAAGTGTATATGCCAAAGGTGGTTGCATCACAGAAAACAGCAGCAACGGGATGAGCAATTCAGAGCTAATGATCTTTCTTTCCTAAGACCATGTCTTTCCTGTAGCTCAAGAGATACATCTAGATAATGATCCAGGAGCTACAAAAATGGAATTTTCCTTGAAACGGAATTGTTTACCGATGCCCAACTTCTAGATAGACTTAAGAGAAATGAACCATTCTGGAGATGCAGCCTTACGTGTATGCAGCAGTGGTCTTAACTTTTTGGTGTAAAGTTAAAACGTCAGCTGTAAAAAATGCAGCTTTGGTAGAGTTCTTTTCCCTTGTTCAAATCAATATTGAAATTAGAGATTAGTATATTCCCGCAAGGGAGAACATTTTACATTTTCTGCTAAGTAGACCTTTTTAAATACAGCATTACCCTTTGAATAACTCCTCAAGCTAGGATTGTCGCTTGTAGAGGACACTTGCTGTTAATGGCAGAAGAATTTTCACTTGACACATGTACAGTGAAGCAAGGTAGAGCTTTATTCAGTATTCATCTTCCATAGATGATGCATCCCTAAGCATTTTGCAAAGTGCTGCCATTTTCTAGAACCAGAACTATAGAACAATAAAAGAGCTGTAGGCAAAGGAGTAAAGATGAGCTTCTCAGTGAAAGTAAAACCAGATTCTTATGGACCAAATTGTGTTTTATTAATCACATTAGCACCAGTGACTGTGATGCAGGATGGATGGAGAAGTGTGGGAGGCTGGTATTGTGTGTGTATGTTGTGTTATTTGTAATGTGGTGAATGGTATTTATATGCTATCTATTTCCATTGTCATGAAATGACCACGCACAATGCATTTATGGGTTCTCATTGCAATGACTGTACTCGTCATACATTACTTGCTGAACATAAAGTGAAAGTGTCACTTTCTAGTAGGTGGTAGTGCACCCTCGTAGAGGCAGAGAGCCTACGTAATATTTATTAAGCCAGGGATCAGTAAGACTACGTCAGTGACGCTTTCTTTTAATTTTGTGAGAACTCATAAAAATGCAGAGGGGTTTTCTGAAATACTGTTTGAAAGAGAAACAGAAAAAAACATACAAGAGAAAACTTGTTTTCTTAGGTTTGTACATCATATTTTACTGATAATTTTAGACTAGTGGTAAAGGTTGGATCAAGAAGTGACATGTTCTCTTCTCCATTACACATGTTCATGAATAATATCTTCTATTGTGCACTTAGATCGGTGTATTTATGCTTTGGCTTAAGTGTGTGCGTGCTTGTGCAAAGATGTATCTCTAAAGGTATTTAATTTTTGCTTATGATATTGGATTTGCAGTTCTGTCTATTGTTACATCCTTTTTTGTGATGTTTCCTTAAAATATGTATAAAAATAGGGCAAGAGAGACCCTGTTTTGTCTATAAAATGCCTTGGTAAATGCCTGTCACATATTTAGACTGGAGCTGAAGAAGTCGCTAGAAAAGGTACCTCAAAGCTCCTGAAAGTGAATTAATATGAGAGTTGAGAGGGAGCCAGCAGCGCTCTGTTACCAGTTGCCGGTCACTGACTAACGCAGCGAGCTCCTCTGACGTGTGACCTGTTGGTGTTGGCATCTCTTCTCAGGCTATTGCAGCGCTGGCCTCTCCTCCCTAATAACCACAGCCTGCGCGCTCCACGCACAACACGCGCACACACGTTCCACTTGGGCTCGCCCAGGCTCGGTGCCATCCCTCGCAGTTGCCTCCAGTGTTCTCTCCTGGCGGGGAATCCCGTCTGTCCGTGAGGAGAGGACTCGGGCGCTGGGTTTGCGTCTTGGGGGTCCAGCTGGGAAGCCCCAGCAGGCAGGAGCACAACGAGAAGGTACAAGTCCAGCGCCGAACTGTTGAAGTCCGACAGCAGCAACTCAGCTGTGAACTTAGAGGGTGGAATTGCACACAGGGAATAAGTTTGCCATATCGTTAAAGAAAGAAAAAAAAAAAGATTATTTCAGTAATTCAGTTCCGATGATTGTACAAAATGTTATAAATTTTCAAGGTACTGCAGTCAGGGATCAGACGGCGGATGTAGTATTAAATGTTTATTTGCCATGTGTTTGGATTTTTTAAGGGCAGCCCACAGCCTGGAGGCTCTGCATAAACCTAGGAGCAGAGCTATCCTCTGCCCTGAAGAGCTAACCTTCTCAGCTCTGTTTCCAGGTGCAGAACCCCAGTAATCCTGACCGAATGGCCTATTATTGTTCAGTAGTAAAAATTGAGACTGGGATATTTGCAGCGTGAAATCTCTTGCTGACTTGGGCCCTGATCTTGCAAATACCTACCATTGTGCTTTTTGTTATGCAGATGCATACTCCCACCGAGTGCTCGAAGTTGTATACTTAAATGTTTTCATAAGTTTTAGAGATCTGATTGGGTAAGTGCAAGCACAACATGTGTAATGCACAATATCAGCTGCTTCTGAGATTCTGAGTCTCTGCCTGGAGATGGATATAGCCAGCTTCAATAGGAAACCTCTGTAGATTAAATTTTTAGTATTACAAGCTTGATTTATGTGTGGCAAGAACAATTGGTTGGGATATATTGGAAGAAAATGTATCCCATCCATTAGCAAAGAATACAATAATTAGGAAAGGAAGAGACCTGACTCCGAACGTGTGATACGAGTCAGAATTGTGTCCTCGAGTCATTATGCAGACAAAAAACCCCGCCACTCGCTTGAGTGCAAGTTTTGCATGTGTAACAGCTGTCACAGTCAGACCATTAGTCAGCCGAACCACCACACAGGTGGAGGATGAGAAACCGCCTTCTGTGCTAGAGGTTGAACATAAAAACTCGTTTTCGCGGGGTCCGTCTGCCTGTGCCGCTGTAGCTGCAGCAATGCAAACCTCCAGTGTCAATCTGTTTCTCCACTGGCATAAGAAGTTTTTGTACAATTTCCTCTTTTAAGCATCGAATTAAAAATACAGATTGCAGTTAAATGCTAGAGAGAGACCATGATTTTGCTCTAAGCTGTGTTTCTCCTGCTAAAACTATTGCAACCAGACACACATATTTTATTTTACTTGATATATTAGTGTACTATGAACTCATATCAATTGCACACAGTTAGTTAGATAAATAAACAGCTTGCTTTTGATTGTGTGTGCTAAAGTACCCCAGGTTATTTTGCTAAATGATGTAATTTATCATTCCCTGCTGTGTATAATGACTATTTGTGAAAAATAGAGGGTTTTCTTTTCTCTCCTGTCCACCCCCAAACCAAAAAAGAAAAAAAAAAAAATCTCATCAGAATAAGCACATCTCTTGAAATACAGACACTTTCCACCTCTTCTCAATTTACATCATGTGATAAGGCAAGACATCAAATGATCTGAGGATATGTAATGTGACAATAAATGAAAGATAAATTAGAAGGATGTTTTTTGGATAGACTGTTCCTTTTTAAATTTGGATGATAAGAATTTAGTCTTAATTTCTGACATATTCATTTTATCAGCTAAATTTCCTAATTTGTATTATTACAGATAATTGCCAACATATATTTATTCTTAAAACTTTATTTGTTCAATTAGAAGGTAGATTTCAGCCTTTATCTTTGTAGGTAGCTGATCCAAGACAGTTTTATGTAAATGGCTTCATTAATTGGTACCCTTCAGTTGAAACAGCAACTTACAAAGGAAGTAATCCTTTTCGAGTGGCATAAGCTGTTTAAAAAAGGCAAAAAAACCACAATACTTTTCTCAGGCACCTTGGCACACAATTATAAACTATTTGACAGAAGTAAATGTAATAAACTGCAAGGCTCCTTCCCAAATTATGTCTTTCCTATGTAATCAAAATAGCATCAACCTTAAGTGCAATGGCTCTGTAGTCTTCAAATCTACATTATTAAGAGACTCAATTATGCAGAATTACAAAACTTTCTTATAAATGGTTCAACGTGTTGGTGGTAAAGATGTGATCTGTGTGGCCTACTTATTAAGTTTACACTCCCTCTCAAGCAATTAGTTGTTTCCAAGTGTTCGGTGCGTTGCTCTCCCTTTCAGGCTCTCCTTGGAAACCCCTGCCAGGCGATGCTGTTAGAGGACGTGGTGACAGGACTTTCGCTTTATGGCTACCTGGCAATGGCACTGAGCGCGCCGGGTGACCGTCTGCCGCTTGCCTGGATTGCAGCTGCAAACTGGTGTCCTGGCATATAGTCTGGACAGGAGGAAAGGGAGTTCTGGCTATTCTCGCTCCTCCTGCCGTGCACCGAGGTCCATTTGTTGTAGGAGCTAAGCCTTCAGGCAGTGTTTTCCCCCCTTGCATACTCGTCTACAAAAGTAAGGGGCACTCCATAGAGGAATTAATTTGTAAAACCCAAAAGAGGGTTGTTGAGATCCCATATGTGATGGTAAATCTCTGCCTTTCCCAAACAGATCAAAATGGCCTTGATTCTGAGCGTTTGCATGGCACAGTGCGGACCTCTTTCTTAGTCTCGTGCTTTTCCTTCATAAGAATAGTGGAAGGAAACAATACATGATCCTTTTAAAAACAACCAATTCTTCATGTCATTAATAGGGGAAATTCAAAAATACCCACTGCACCCACTTATCTCCTCTGCTGCTCGCTGTTATACTTGTTTCTGAACTTCAAACCAAACTGGTGATCCTGGGGGGGCGGGGAGGCATGTGTGGGTGAATGAATACATGTCTAGAAATGTGGCAACTTTTCAGTAGAGATGCTCCAATGTTGTCTTCGTTATTGTCCCATTTTATCTGGCAGAGTGACTCTTTTCCCCTTAAATGTGCAAAGGTTTAATTAATACATTCCAGTTGTCAAACCCAGTTCAGCTTGATGAGCAGGAGAGTGTAGAAAAGCCAGATTATTTGTTTGCATCACTAGGCAATGGGGAAATACCTCCTCCATTGGTTTTCTTTGCAAGTAGTGACAGCAGCGTTCTGACAGAGACAAAGGGATAAAAAATGTGCTGGAAGGACTAGAAGAATTAATTTGTAATAGATAATTGGATCTGTATGGCAATGATATGAGTTTGGAGGAAACTTGAGTGGAATAGCTCTCTAGGTTTTTAGGTTTCACTCCCTTGTCAAAATAGCATCTGCATGCCGTATGCATTTTAAAGTTTAAATAAGACTATACATATCTTGCTTCCTTATTTAGCCCATCCATTGTCTGACAAAGGTCTGGATATGCTTATTTCTATTATTAATTAAAACTCAAGGAATAAATTTTGCTGTTTGTTGGGAAAGTAGTACGGTATTGCTGTTACTTTCCTCTCTTGCAAAAGTTAATTTTACTCTTGCACCAGCCTCTGAGACAACTGACTTTTGAGTTTTGCAAGCCTCGTCGTTGTTGCTGACTGATCCTAGAGCAGATCCTCGGAGAAGGGCGTAGTTCAGTGTTACATGAGATTGTCTCATTCAGTGGAAGCATGGGTCCGTCCTGTGAGGGTATTGAATGTTAAGACTGAGACGTTACTTGAGTTCAGTTCTGTAGAGAGCCAGTAACAAAAGCAGAGTACCGTGGGGATGTACTCCCAACGACTCTGGCTGCAAAGGTGGGCTGATGGTGTCTGAACCAACTGCAGATTTGTGAGAGTTGGTGAATTTGTCCCTAAATATATCTAGGTGCAGTAATCAAGCCTAGGGGTCATAAACGTAGATAACCGTGGCTGGTAACAGAGCAACTAACAAATGGTGTTAGTTAACAGCATGTTATTAAAAAAAAGAAAAAAGTTTTATTGGAGGATGATCAACTTTGTTCCCCGCCTTTTAAAAAGGTGTTACGGGTGATCCCTGAAATTATAAACCTGGGAGGCACCTCAGTGTAAAGAAGTATGGTTGAGAGAATCATTGAAGATCAAATTATAAAGGACCTAGATGAGGATAATATGATGGGGACAAATCAGCACGATTTCTATAGCCTGTCAGATTTCTTTGAAATAGTTAACAAATAATGGATAAAGGAGAACCAGTGGATATAATTTATTTAAACTTTCAAAAGGGTTGGATAAAGTCTTTTAAAGGAGGCAATTAAGGAATCTTGCTAACAATGGGGTAGGATGTAAAGTCTTGTAATGGATTTAAAACTGATTTAAAGACTGAAAGTTAAAAGTAAGATTAAATGACCATTTCTTACTGCTGGAAGGAGACAATAATGGGTGTTCAGGAGTGGGGCTAGGAATGGTAGACTTTGGGTTTAAGACATATTTTTTATTAGATTGCTATTGTGCATAGAATATAATTAGGTAGTATTCCCTAGGAAATACTGTAGGTTAGTATTAAGGATCTGTTATACAGACTACTCTAGTGCTGTCACGCTGTATTGAAAAGGAAAAGAAACAGGAAAATTGAGTGAACAATAGCGATAACACTTCCTCCCAAAGATGCTTCTCCACTGAAAAAAAAAGTCATCTGCGTGTTGCCCCACCTAAACTAGCGCAATTCATGAAACACACCGGCCCCGTTTCAGTCTAAAATGTCCAGGGAAGTTTTGTCCAGCCCTTGGTGAACTTGGCATATTTGCCCATTTACTGCAGTCAGTCTCACTGCAGTGGGTCTGTGATCTCTGCTGGTGCTGGCGTTGAGGTACTCCACGGCTGAGACAGCTCTAGCCTAAGGTAGGACTGGGGAGGAGAGGGAGAAATTGTAGAATAATGCTGCAAAACTAGACTGGTTCAGATAACATGGTTCTGAATAAGATTTGTCACAGAAAAGGTAAAAGAAATTTATGCAACAGGAGGATGCATACAGTTAGAGTGAATTTGTAAGCGCTGAATCTGCCGTAACTCATCAGGCAAGTGACTCTGGTGCCATCCCACTCAGGTCCATGAGGACACTTCCAGGTGCAATAACTGAGAAAAAGATGGGAAGTTTTGCTCCATGCTGGGTGTGTCCTTATCTTCAAGAGACTGTCTAGCCCAGATAACAGGTGTCCTCCCCCATCATCTAGCAAAGGTGGAAGAATTTTCAGAACAATTAGAGATGTTGAGTAGGAAATTCCGGATGAGAAAAAATTAAAACCTGTGATTATTTAATATGGGGAGGAGACAGGTGATCAGTTACGGAGAAAGTACTACATCAAAGAGGTTTGCACTTACTATCCTGAAAGTCAAAAGTCACCTGTACTTAATGGATGTGTGGAAGGAGAGGGGGTGGAGAACACTTCTCTCCCCTGGTAATAGGAATCTCTTGGCACAGGGTATTGCTGTAGACAGCCAGTTCTTAAATCTTATAGCAGGGTGCATTATCATAAAGAGTATCATGTAACAGAGTTGGCTACGGTCTGCCTGGTACTGAATAACACCAAATAAAATCACTCATGTTAGCCACGCTACCACCAGTTTTCTGCACCTTGAATTTAGTATGCTCCTGATGAATGAGGCTATCGGGAGTGAAACCAAATGCAATGCAGTGGACTGTATTTAAGCACGGTAGCAGGATGATATTTTGATGGTTAATTTCTCTGATCTTCTGTTGAATTTAAATTTGCCTACAGTGGTTTCCCAGTTTCAATTAGTACACAAAACAAACTTTGCATATTTTCTGAGATTATGTTCTTCATTATGCATTGCTGTAGTTTTATGTGTTGTTGCCAAGAAATCTGCTTTTGACAAATTGCACAGGAGGCATTTTGAGATTGTGATGGAGTTGATTGAGTTTTGGCCAAATCCTGTACACTTTTATCACTGAAGACTGAAATACAGATGCTTGTTACACTAAAATATATAGAATTTGCTTTGGCCCTGAAAATCTGTGTCACATTTTAAAATAACCAATTTGGGTACAATTTGAGTTAAGTGGCAAGTAAACAATGCAAATGAAACCGTTTTGTTAGCTAGAAAGTAATTGAAAATCTGCAACTAATTATAAATTGGCAATATACAAGTCTCCAGGAAGCTGAAAGGAATACTTTGCTGATATATTGTTTAGTTATATGCAAAATTAACTTACCCTGCACAGTTTGTGCAAGAGATTTTGTTGCTTATTGCAACTTTACTTTTAAAAAATGAAACAAGTTGGATTTCAAAAGAAAAAAAGTGTAATTTTTTAATCAAAGATCACTCTTCTTATATGATTTTTTTTTTTTTTTTTTGTATGGGCCTTGAGCTTCAGCTTTTGTGTGGAGGTTTGAGTTTCTTCAGTGTTTGTCAGTATTCTAAGTTTTGATTGGCACCTTCATTGTGTTTTTCAACTCATCACCTCAACACATTTCTTGTGCATTAATGTAGCTGTACAATACCTTTGAGAAATAAGAATGTGTTGTCACATACGAGAAGAAATTCTTTGCTTGTATTTGGTTGAAAAAAGTATGGGATTGGCTGGAAAGCATCTATTGTCAATGCCACCTAGATCTGTAACACTGGGAGCTAGTCAAAACGCCCACATAATTGTCTTGTGGATTTGTGCTACCAGAATGTGTGCCATGTGCAGACATCAGGTTTTGGTGAATATCAGCTTTTGTTGTTGTAGAATTATTATTTAATAGGACCTTGCAAATACACAAGTTTTTTGGAAAAAAAGGGTAAATCAATGTGAATATTTACTATAACTCAGTTTCACAGCCCTTGATGTACACAACATCAGTCAAAAAGCATTTCACAGAATTTGGAGAAGGGAAGGGGGAGAAATATTGGTCTTAGAATACACTTAAATATCCTTTATCCCAAAGCAGCAGGCCATGCTGGAAAGCTCAATATGTCTCCATTTTGGTCTTGTCACCAAAAGCCCCAAGAGCCTCCACAACAGGGAGGGACCCCAACTCTGTCCTCCTGCTAGAAATAAACATTTTTCAAGCTCATCCAAAGTCAAGAGTTGTTCAGGGAAGCTGCAGAAGATTCCAGAAGACTGGCAGGTTTTGGAGGGGAAAGGTAATACTGCAGTTATTGCTGTATAATTCTGTATTATGCAAATGGGCAAGCAAAAGGATATAAAGATTAAAAATTATCACCTTGGTTCAGATAGAGTATAAACAAGAAGAGCCACGGGGAGAACTCCTGACTTACGGTGCCAGGCTGTCATCATTAAGTAGAATTCACCCACTCGGCAATTGCCTTCTCTTCATAAAGCATTTCACTGAGACGTACTCTCCTTTAACAATCCTTGACGCAGAGAAATTTCAGACTTGAATTTCTCACATCCCTGTGCTGTTTCTCCATAAGCCAGTGTTGATTAAGTGAATCGTACATTCTTCCGATATTAGATTTTTAACATAAGATCTTGTAGTCAACAACTGGTAGAGATACCTTTTGACATTTCCGAAATACCACATAGAAATGGCTCAGCACTGTCCAGCGATACAGCGTGGGCTTGGATATGATGCTTGAAAAGCTGTGTAGGGGTCAAACAAGCTGGGGAGGGCTTTCCTGGTTAGTGCTGTGCTGAGGAGATCTGGGCAGTCTGTCTTTAAAAGGGAAACACTTCAGCCAAGGAGCAGGAATAAACCTCTTCTCCTTCCGCAGTAACCGCTTCCAGGCAGGCCAGTCTCACGGTCCGTCTGGAAGTAACTCCATTCGTGCCGTTTGGGACTCCATCCTGTGAGTACAGGTTGCAGGATGAAATCCTTAAGTACTAGACTTAAAAAAGCAAACCTGCATCTTAATAAAAAGTTAGCTTGGGTCATGGGGAAGGAGGGGATAAAGCACTGGGGGAATGGAGAATATGAGTCATGGCATCCAGACTGAAACAAATCTTTGAGCACGAATCGCAATATAAAATTTTAAGGGCTTGATCCTGCCTTTGGCTATGCTGGTATGTATTGTTACACATCCTGTAAAATCGGCTACTGTTACATGCTATGTGGTACCGTGCACCCACATAACTAAGCTCTGAGCTCTAGGTTTTTATAGTCTTTACTTTTTAAATCCTATAAATGCTGCTGGACTTGGCTTTTTAAAATGTTGAACAGATGCGGCAAGATTTTCCTACGCTTCCTACCTGCTTACAACCCCAAATAATTAGTGGATGTGTTGCATCTTTCTATAAAGACTTTCTAGAGAGCCGTTTGGTGAATAAGGCCACACAGAATGTGTCATTGTTGCTGCTGCAGGTTTTGAGTTTATTTGTATATTATGGGTACTGTATACCACATAATAATGAAAAGCTATATGCTCCGGTCTGCTGGTTCACTGCACAGTCTGTGTGATTACAAATTGTTTGAATAACAGTGGACCATTGAAACTCTATCCAGATGTGCGTGTTGCTAATTATGGGAATACCCACAAAGGCGGATTATCTCTTTTGTTACCATTTCCAATGCATTTAAAAGCAGGAAAGTGAAAAGCATGTAAGCGGCAAATAAGTAGCCATACATGTTGGAGATGAAGACTTTTCATAATTAATTCCCTGGGAAGAAAAACTCTTGACCTGGCAGAATGCATTTCTGGAATGTAACCAGATGCAACTTAACACACAGGAGAGACATCCCAAAGTGGCAGATTGTGAAACAGGCTCAAACCAAAAATGGCATAGCTTCATTCATGGCAGGGGAAGTCCAGGTGGAGAAACACTACCTGAGGAGACCAGTGGTGGGGAGGGGGGAACTGAGCTATTGTCAGTTTTCTGGCATACTTACAAATATTACAATAATGTCATACGAGATTTTGGAAGGACAGGCAGGGGAAAATGTGGTCTTGTCTTTCCAGAATTTAAGGAGTTTTCATTTAATGAGCTGGAGCACTGTCCAGAGGGGCCTTTAGGATGAACAGTTCTCAGAGTGTGAAGGACTCAGTATGTTTCCAGGCGCCACTCTGGGATGACGATGTTTTCACATTGTCTTCCATAAGTGCCATCTCCTGGCTTTGGACAAGAGAGAACATCATGTCTAATCATGAAGTGGCCCTCAATCACTTTGTCCCTTCGCGTCATTTCTTGAATTGCCATGAATCGCATAGGAGATGAAATAGAGAAGGTAGAAGGAGAAAACGCCAGTGGCAGAAATTCGGTGTGGGATCCAAACTGTTTGAGAAAAACATAGAAACAGATGAAAGAAAGCATGTTGAATGGCTTAGCTACCTGTCTCCTTAACAGCTTGTGATGAGGAGATAAGTAGTTTAGCAACCTCCACTCAAATTTCTTTCTTTTTCTTTTTTTTTTGGTCTTTTTTCCCCAAAAGGTGGAGATTAAACTACAGAAAGTCTGGCTCTTGCAGATTCTCTGAAGAGAGACAGAATATCTGAATTCAGACTTAACCCCACTTTGTACAGTTTAATTTAAATAAAAATGATGAATTTCCTCCTGAGTGATTAATAGCCAAGTGTGGTGACATACAGGAACTATGAGCTTGACCTCCTAGGTAAAGGATAACTGCTATGTTAAGTTGATTACACAATTTCCCCTGAATAAGTTGACAAGCAGTGAGCAGAGTTTCCATGACTTCTGAGCCTGTAAATGCACCCTTACAAGTGATTTGCCTATTCCTCTGAAGCAAGTCTTGCGTTATGTGTGACACGTGTTAAATAAATTCCAAATGGCCTAACGTGAGATCTGGAATCCCAGCAGCCGGGGTCTGTGCAAACGGGCTGGCCTGCCAGGGAATTGCAAAGTGTGAAATACTCTGAACTGGAATCCCCAATCTATCAGAGAAACTTCACATCCTCTGAACATCTCAGACACTTGTGAAGCAGACTAATAATTCTCCCTCCTCGTCCTTGACTGAATTCTTCTGTGTTACATGGAGTGAACCTTGCTTTCTCTTCTGTCGATGTTTCTGTCTCCCCCTAAAATTGAGTGCATCAAAGATGATAACTATCCACACAGTGCACTGATAGGGTATTTATAAAGGTACAGAATCAGCCTGCATGCCAACTAAAACTTACTGCATACTGGTTTCTTTACCGAGCTTCAAAATCTACAGTAAAGGACAACTGCTGGCATTCCCCTGGGCATGAAAAAAAGAGTATTGGTGGGAAAGCAGTCGTCGCCGTAAGTTGCTCCTGTGTTACGCATGCAAGATCAGCAATGATTTTCTCTATCAGAAGGTATGAGGGGAGGGAACCACTGCAAGGAATCACACGTGTGTCTGCTGTGGGGTGCAAATAGACTGTCTTCCCTTGCCCGGTGTGCAATGTGAAAATAGCAAGTGAACTGGTGGGGGAGCAGCTGCAATGCGTCGGAGAGGGCTCTGCATGGCAGAGCTGCTCCCGCAGGTGACGTGGAGCGTCCCCTTCACAGGCAGGGCTACAGGGCTGTGGGCCCCTCGGCTGCCTGGTAGATCTGCCCCTGTGTAAGCTGAGTAATGGAGAGTGAACAGGCTGCAGGGGAAGGATTCATACAAAGAAATCTTCATTTACTTAAAAAGAAAAATGCCACTACTTGACTTCAAATTACTGCTTTGGATCAAGCACATGCTAAAACCAGTTTCAGAAAACCACCTTGCCCAGTGCTTGACCTCTGCTCTCCTCAGGGATCTGTGGTTAGCACCTCTGACTCACTCAGTGGAGAAATGTGCTGTAGAATGATTTGAAGGAAAAATGTTGTACATGCTGTTTCTGTGGTTTTGTTTCACTTGGGAAGGTTTAGACAATCTCTCCTACTTCTCAGGAGGTCCAGGGGACCATAAAACAAGCTTCCACATCCCATGGAGATCCCTCACCATATGTACTGCCTATGGTTCTAAGGTCCCTATGTACCTAGAAGAGCTCTCTTCCCAGCAGGGCTCTCCATCTCCAGCCCACTCCCACCAGTTCTTCTTTACTTCCCTTCAGGCTTAAAGTGATGCTTTGCAATAGCTGGATCAGCACCAAATTCAGCCTGTGTCCAGCAGAGTCCCTTTGACCCATTCCTGTCTGATTCAGCACATATCCAATTTCCCAGGAGTTGTAAAACCTTGTAAATCACCTCCCACCTGCAAATCCCAATCCCCTGAAATTAGGGTGTCTCCCTTAAAAATCACTGGCCAGGTTTTGTTTCTGTAGTTTCTTTTTCCATGCTTTGGAAAGGAAAGTACTTAGTCAGCAGGTTGGTGTGCTCCATCCATGGCCAGGCAGTTTAACAACCCAAAAACTTGAAACTCAGGACACTCCAGCCCCGGTCAAGTCCATGACCCATGGGCTCAGAAGTGAGAGGAAATTACGAATGCTACCTTTACAGTGATGAATCATCATGGATAACTTTTTTCCCTCCCTCTCTCTGTCCTTTGCGTGAAGAAATTTTTTTCTTAAAGGATTCAGTTGAAATGTTTCCTGTCTCTTCCAGAAGGGAGGCTGCTGAAAAAGAGATCATCTTTGTGTAAGGCAGCATGCAATATCGTAGGTACATGAGGCTGTCTTGTCCTTTCCCTGTGATAAGCACTACACTGAAGTCTACTGTCATTTGTGTGTACGTGTGAATATCTTTCTGTAACGGAATAAGAGTGTTTGCAAAAATGGCTACTGAAGTGCCCAGCCAGTACACTTACTCCAGGAGAGTGACAGGATAAGAGAAGTGGCAGAAACAAAGATAGGAAAAGAGATTTTTGCACTAACAAGTGTGAACTGATAAGCTTGACCTGTATGGGTAATGTAGAGAATCCTTGGTGCACGTCCCAGGCCAAAATTAGCTGTGACAATTTGTTTTCAGCCACACTGAGCTATAAGAACCCTTTGCTTATTTTCGCATTTGTGGGAAAAAACTGCTGGCTCACTGCACTCCACTTACTCTTAGCAAGCTAATTCACTTAGGCATAAATAACTTCCCTGGGTTATGTTGAAGGCTGGGGTAGGAATCAAGAGGATCTATAGAGATGGATGGGGAGGTGTTGCATGGAGGTTTTATTGGCCGCATGGATAAGTTATGTGTTGTCATCCAAACTGAGTGCCTAATCACCTCCGACATGTCATCACAACTGCAACATGCTCGGCAAGGCAAAAGGGAGGGAAGAAAATACATATTTCTTTCTCAAGTATGCACAGCTAGGAAACAGTTGTCTCGCTTTTCATCTTCCTCCAGGGTCGGTGTTAGAGCCGTGTCTCTGCCAGGGCACGGTGGCTGTTTGGTTCACAGAGGAGGGAGGTGTGATGTTTTAAAGAAGATGATGTGAAGGGCTGTTTAGCCAGTTAAGCACAGCCTGCTGATTAGAGTATGAGACTAGAGAAGGAGCCTGTACCCGATTCATTTTGGGCAATTTGGAAGTTGAGAGGCAAAGTCTGTAGTGAACAAGAGATTGCCAAGGCTTCCGTTCCATTTGTTTATTTAACTAATTCTTCCTTGTGGGGACACAGGAAGAAAAGATGACTTATGCAGTACTTGGTGGCATAGAATGATTGTCTGGGTATCAGTATGGAAAGGAAGAGAAATGTCGGTGCTTAGATGAGAATTAGAGGCGTTGGAGTCAGAAGGGACAGTGGTGGCATCACTGGGATGTCTTCTCCAGCTCCTCTGTCAGCGGAGTTGTAAATCAGTGGAGGGTAATGAAAAGGCAAATGAAACTGGTCTTTGAGTTGATGAAAGAAAGGAGACTCAGAAAGGTTACCCCCATAGAGGGGGGACATAACAGAAAAGAAGGATTGGAGATGGTGACTGCAAAGATATGACAGGGAAACGAGCCTGTTGGCTGCTGAGAGTCCAGCACAAAGGAGGCCAACAGCACGAGCTGAGTAAATCAGACACCGTGCTTTGAACGAGTGCAGGGGTTGAGGAGAGCAGCAGACTAGTCAGGGGTGAAGATGAGACTCAGCAGACAGAGCAGTGATTGCATTAGGCATATGCAAACGAGCAGAGAGAAGAGGGAGTTCGTATTAGGTTATCAGAATTAGATTCCACTGGGAGTAAGGAAATGTGATTCAAGGGATTGGTTGTTAAATTAGGATTTCCTCACATAATTTTATCAGATCTCACATCATCAAGTCAAATCTGGTTCCATTTAAATGGATCTTAACAAATTGTTAAAACAGGCATTGTGTCTAACATGGAAACAGGAACAAACAGTGTGATCCAAGGAAAAGGAACTTTTCTAGGCTAACCTATGATTTTTCTTGTTTTTCAAAGGCACCCCAGGAAAAACGTTTTCCCTCAAAAGAATTTTCCCAGCCAGATTTTCGCCTCATTTTTGGCTGGTTACATTTGTATTCCTTGTACATTCCTTATATTTTTTTATTTTTTTATTTTAATCTCTAGCACAAGCTGATTCAGAGATATCATGTATCTGCAGCAAGAGGCAGTGTGTCATTACGGCCTTGGAGGGAGGCTGGCCATGTGGGAGATCTTTTCCACGTCACCATTTTCCTCCATCTGTGGAACTAGCAGGGTATGACTACAGGACTTTGCTGAATAGGGTCTTGGAAAAAGCTAGCTGTAAACTCACAAAGCCTGGCTTTGTGTCCAGAAATGGTGTTTCCACACAGTATATCTGATTTCCATAGCTGTACACTCTTCTAAATACCAGCCAAGGCAAGCCCATGTAACCATGTTAAATTCCTTTCTTTACTCTTTTTTAAACCAGCCAATTTGTGTAAACCTCTAAAGAGACAAACTGACACCGCTTTGACCAGAGAGTCAATGTTGATTGTTATTAATTACTTAAAACTTTGAAAAAAAAAAAAAAAATAAGGCCAGGTCTGCGCTGCAGATTTCTATCAGCACAGCTGTTCTGGTCAGACTGACACCTCTCAGTGAGCAAACACTACACATGTAGATGCAATTATACCTCAAAATGGTGCTTGTTTTGCTTGCGGGGATGATTTTACTATACCACTACAAAGAGCAGATTTGCCAGTGTAAGTTTACACCGCCCCAGGAATGCTTTGTCTGTTTACTGTGCTGGTATTCCTTTATCAGTAAGGCATTTGCAGTGTAGACATGGTCTTATTTGGAGGGCTGGTTTTAATCCTGACACATGCTAAAGTGATTACACTGCTGATTGAGAACTCAATAGAAGGACTCCAACTGATTTGCTCTGGATCAGGGCCTGAAAGGAGAGGAATTATCTTGTGGTTTGAACACAGGGGTAGGAGCTCCTCATGCACATCCTGGGTTTGATATTGACTTCATTTGTCTCTGCCTCTAAAATTGGGAGTGTTAAGGAATTTGTCTTACAGAAGTTTTGTGAGACTTAGTTGTTTCAACATTCCTATTCCAGGACACAAGTGAAACACATATCCCCAAATGGATATCCACAACCTTTTAAAAAAAAAAATTTAAAAAAAAAAAAAGTCTAGCTACTTTTGCAGCTGTTCAATGGCACGAAGCGCTGTTGCGGTGAAGGCCCTGGTTCTGGGCCAACCTGTGTGACTGCTTTGAAGAGACTCACCTGCTTTAATGAGGCATGTATCACAGTTTGGGATACGTTGCGCCACCACATTTCCCATGGGTGTTTCCTTGTAGCCCCAACGCTCTTTCCTTTTTGTATTTACAGTATCCATGGGCTCTGTTTTAAGGGCCTTAGAGCTCTTGGATGTCAAAGTCGAACAAGGAGGAGCTACAGCATAGGGACCTGTGTGCAGGGTGTAGGCTTGGAGGCCCTGAAATGGGTGCTGCTCCTTCTGCAGGACTTAACTGATGGCTGAGCATTATGAGGACTGTAAATCGGAGCGAGCAGCATGCAGGAGGCTCCTTTCCCCAGTGACTGTAAAACACCAATGGATTATTACTGCTGTTTCATGCCAGACCACGAAGCAATATTAAAAAGGACAAATCTAAAGCAGAGTTCAGGTCAGTAGTTGCCATGTCTTGTGGTAGTCTAGCACGTACACAGTTGGTAGAGACACATCCTGCCTTCAGATTGTCAAGTTCATTTCTGTATCAGCCTTTTGCAGAGGCACTGTCAAGCAAGTTGAAGCTGAAGGGCATTTTCCCTTCTCTTCCTCTCATCACGCACTGGGTTATAGACTAAGCAGGTTCCAGTTGGGACATATGATCCCCACCTGGCGCCAAACATGTGAGAACACACCAAGGAACAAATCCCTACAGGAAGCAGAATTAACGGGAAATAGCTATTACTCATCATATTCCTTTTTACAAGTAGTGCATCCTTTAAAAAAACACATTTGGGAAATGGAAAACTAGCGTATAGAGCAGAAATCTTTATCTCTAAGAGAAGCCAAGTTTCTTTTTTTTATGGTTTAATATAGACTTTTTGGACTGCACTCTGTAATCTACTATCTGTAGCTTGCGTAGTCTGTGGCTCTTTTTACACATATTCTCTCAGCTGTCATCTACTGGCACAGGAGACAATGTCAAGAGAACCGATTTCTATGACAAATTGGTGCATGGAAGAAAGAAGGTTTTTTCCTGGTTGTGTGATGTGCCAGAATGATTGATTCCAGAAAGACCCCTTAAAATTCCAAGGAGTGCTTCAGAAATCAGAGCATTTTGATACTCCCCGGCTTGATTTAAGGCTACTAAAATTATTCAATTATGCTTTTACGTGGTCTGAAGTACTTCTTGGTGCTATTGTAGACTGCAAGGGGGAAAAAAAGCTATGCAAAAATTATTCTTTTGCACGTTGCTAGGAGAAAAACAATGCTGTGTTTGATGTAACTTTGTTGGGGTCTGTTAAAACTCATTGCAGTTAAAGTAAGTAAAAATGAGGCTGTGGTGTGTGCAGCAAAAAAGTGATAGGTCTCCCTGGCTGTAACCCACAGTCCAATGAATGAAAATCCAGAGCACAGCAGAACTTTCTTTTTAAACCAAGTCTTTGTCAATAATAGCAGCAGTAACCCTTAGCATGGTCTTGCATGTTCCACAGAAGAATTTCTGAACTTTTATCAGGCTTGTTAACAACACTTTGGTTGGCTTGATAACCAACGGCAAAACTGAGGCACGGGGTAGGTAAGGGCTGTGCTAATGGTCAAGGAATCAGAATCACAATTAAAACCTGATGTCTGGGCTACAGACGGACACTTCCGAACCTAGTTCTGCAATTCATCATGGAGAGATTGTCCTGCACAACCCCCATTTCATTTGTCAGTTTTCTCTTGTTGCTGTTACTCTGACTACTTACTCTGAAACCCCAGTTTTCAGATTACATTAGCTTACGAAGAAATACAGAGAAGAGCAAGAAGCAGAAAAGCTCACTACAAAGCTGGCAACTCATTTTTTAATGCACAGCTATTTGGGAAACTTAGTCTTTAGTTTCATGAGCATAACTTTCACTAGCAGTAGTGCTGTAAGGAAGCATTGGCCACAGGTTTCTACCTATGGTGTGACTTTCTTTTGCACCAGTTCAACTGGTTGTGGGGCTATATTGTCAAGGAACCAGACTTAAAATAAGTCAGTGGTTGTTTTAACTTGGATTAGTTTGCAAAATCTGACATGTAGACAGAAACTCTTAACACCAGCACAGCTCTTACAGTAGTGATAGGAGAGAATGGCTACTTAAGGAACTACTTTTAAGTAACCTTGCTCCTGCTTGGTGATGGCCAGCTTTGAAAGGAGACTGGCAGGTTGTTATTTGAACCAGGTCTAAGAAGGGAACAGAGATGCTGGTGCCATTTAAATTTTCAGAGAGGAACAACCAGGATGAGTTTAAGATCAACTGGTTTTGAAAATACATTCCGTAATTTGAGTTTTCTTCTATGGTATTTGCAAAACAAGCATTTTGTGAGCAGAGGTGGTGCACAGGTAGCTTGCTGTAGCTGTATACTCTATTTTATTTTTACTTTACACAGCTCTGGATTAGAACTTTTGGGTTCTTCTGAGAGCAAAATAAAAGACGAAGAAAGATAGTTAAATACAGTGAGAAATATGGAGGGCAGTGGTGGGGGAAAGAGAGGGGATGGCAGAGGGAGAGGACTCCCAGGGAATGTTAAGTGCACATGTAAGAGCAGAACATATGATCCTTCCTTATTATTGTCCATTTAAAATTACAATGTGTTCCACTTAAACTAGACATGCTAATAAAAAAAAGAAGAGTCATTTATAGTGGACAAATTCCAAAGACCAAAGCTGCCTCCTCATTTAAATTCTGCTCTTTTGTTAGGGCACCCTACTGACATAATTCTCTATTGTTTCTGCCATTATCGCTTGCTTAATGCAGGACATAGTGTCGGGAAATTCCTGTCTGGCACTTACAAGGTGTTTCTAAAAAGGGGAACAAAAGAATCGAGAGCACATAGGGAGCAGGAAGAAGCTGCGAGGGGAAGTGGCAGCGGAGGGAGGAATTCGAGATAGTAGCAGGGACTGGGGGAGACAGGCAGAGGAGAAGACAGCCAGACCGAGGGAAAGGGAGAAAGAGCTGGGTGCAGGCAGAAGCTCTCAGCAGTCCCTCTACAATCCCAGCTAATACAGGCACATCTCTTCGGAGACTTGGGAAGCAGCTCAAGGATGGTGAAAATGCAAGATTTCTGAGTATGGAGCAGAGGACGGTTGGGCTACAAAAGCCCCTCAGCTGGGAGGGCGCAGGAGGAAGCAGGAGGGTCGCTGGGGAAGAGAGGCTGTGCCCCTCAGAAGCCAGGGGAGCCGGGGTTTGGAGGCTGGCTCGGGCAGGTCACGCTGGGTTTGATGCTGAGGATTTGTGGTCATCAGTGAGTGGGGAGAGAGTCGGTGTCAAGGCCGTCCACTTCTCCTGGTACGCTGGGTAGGAGGGACAAAACATCCTCACTTGCACTAGCCTTAACATAAGGAGATTAGTCTGTATAGTCATTTGTTAATAACAATGTCATTTTCTGTCGTATAATTAGAAAATACATCTTGCTTTGCCTCCGAGCACTGTAGCCTTATTGCATTTGCACATTTTTCATAATATTTCAAGCGAACTGACCAGATAACATTAATGAATATATTAGATAGGCAGGCACTTTTAAGGAAAAATAATAAACATACTTGTATATTAAAAAGTTAATTCAGTCTGGAGCCAAACAGGTAATTTTCCCTTCAGCATTTTTTCACTCAACTAAGACAGGTTGGACTAGGAGTGCAGTCACCCTGTCTACGGCGCTTGGCTTGGCTTGCATACCAGGGGCGAATTTTCTTCAGAGACAGACAGCAAGATGATCTGATTGGCCTCGGTCCAGAGCATGCTCACAAAGGCCCCTTTGATGGAGGGCTTCTCGGTGAGCCCCGTACCAAAAGCTGCCTGCCACCCTCCCTTCAAAGATACCCATTTACAGTAATTCCAGGAGGGGGAGAGGGGAAATAAATAAAGAAAAGTGAAACAGGGGGTTGCCACACGGATAATTACGTTATTGGCTTGGAGGGGGTAGGGAAGAAGAGGGGAGAGTTATTAAGTAAACTGCTGGATGTTGAAGTAGCTGTTTGGCAACAATGCAAGAACATAAGGCATTTGCAATTAAGCTCATTAAAGCTTCATCATTTTGCTTATCAATCTTTTCTGAGAAGGGTGGAGTGAAGCACCGTATATTAAAACATGGCTGCTTTGACAGATAAGGAGCGATCACTACCTGTTTGACTCTCTGAGCCGCACTGTAGCGCCCAGCCTGTGATGGCATATGTGATTAGCTGATTTAACTCCCTCTTGTACAGGGGCAAGTGATTAGTAGGAGTTTGTTATTGTGTCCCGGGACTCCACTGCTGAAACATCCAGTCCGGGCAACTGCTACCTCCTGGCCTTTATCTCATTTGGTATCCAGATGTGGTCTCCTACTTAACTATCAACTTTGATCCCATTTGTGCTCCTAATGTGGCTTTTTGAACAATATTTACTGCAGCCTCCACACCTTAGAATAAGGGGATTGCTTACTATTGCTTAATAAGCCATTGCTTCCTCAGTTGATGGCAGACGTCCTCTGACTGCAGCCCATACTACCCCATGCTAATCAGAAGCTTTGAGTTTCCACAGAAATAACAGCGACCTGAAGATACGTTAGTGAACAGAACTGATCTGAGCAGTTACAGGGCCTCTCTGCCTGAGGGACAGTGAAGTGTCCAAGTCGGCTGGCGAGCCATCAGAGCAATGGTCTTAGTGTGAAAACCTCACGGTAAGAACAGCAGCAACATCGCTTTCTGCTCTTCAGCTGCTTCCCTGGGTACAAAGAGTGAGATCTGGGGAGAAATCAGGTCTGTCGTCTTCTAGTAATGTAAAAGTCAGTATGTGTCACTACAGCTTATTGCAGGTAGTAGGTGTGTAAGAACAGTATTTCAGATATAGATACCTCTCATCACCCAAGAGCTTCAGAGCACTGTAGGTATGAACTAAGCGTTGCAGCATCCATTTGTGGGAGGTGAGCCTTACCTTTGTTTTCCAGATGGAAAAGTGCTGGCACAGAGGAAACCCCAAGAGGCACAACCGGGTATCTGGGACAGGACTGAACCCAGAAGTCCTAATTCTCACAAGTCCAGTTTCTCTAGTATGGCCTTGACCATGCAGCTCTGTGATTTTCTCTATTGTTTAGGTTGATAGCAATTATATTGAACTTCAAAATTTTCCGCAAACATGATCAATCTTTTCTTGCTTCATTTGTATCCAGAAGCACCTCTCTTTTCTATGTCTGATACTTAGTGGTGGAGAGGTGGGACCTCATTTAGAAGCGGTTCTTTCTGTAGTAAGTTTTTTAATTACTTTTTCCATTGTCTTCACAATGTATTGTCTATATAGTGTTAAAACTCATTTCAACTTAGAAAGAAAGAAAAGGAAGCAAAAAAAGAGAAGCTGGGGGAAATACTGATCTGAAGAGAGATGTGGAAGGAGTAGCACCACTAATACAAACATGTAGGTCATATCGCCATGTGGGAATGGAAACCAGCTTGAACTTTAATTCTTGGTTTGATCAAGGTAGTGTAAAACCAGACCCCAAAGGATTTCCAATGGAGAAACTGGATTTATATTTTACATATGAGCTGTAGTTGAAGCCAAATGTTCATTCCACTCAAATTGTGTAGGTGGATTACTTTACTTCCAGCCTTGAAGTATCATGTTTTTAGCTGCTAATAAACTTAATAAAATCCATTTCTTATTTCCCCTGGTGTACTGTGTTCATGAGCCTTGATGTGCCAACTGAGCAATGCTGTCCTGAAAATTCATTTGTCAAGAAGCAAGCAAATGATGTGTATGAATAAGTCAAGAAGAAAAAGAATGCATGTACCACTCCTCCAGTGGCATTGCTCGTACCAGAATTGCCAACCTCCTCATTTCTCCTGACTTACAACTGGACCAAGGAGTTGAGCAAACTTAAGAAATTGTTTTCTCAACAATTTCTCACCATCAGCCTAGCAGAGAACTAAGATATGTACAGGTTGTTTTTTAAAAAAAATGCTCATTCCCCAATTAAAAATATCTTTCTGTACCAATAAGCTCCCTGCTTTGGCTTAGCTCCCAGAATCAGACCTGCCTTTTCGCACAATGTGTGATCAGTCTGAGGGGTTCATTGCCACTGGAATTCACTGAAGCCAAGAATTTACAGAAGTGAATGAGGGATTAGGCATTTATGTAGATAACAGAAATATCTAGCATTATTGTAGCTAATAAAAACAAAGAGAGCACTGGGAAGGAGATAAAAACTCATTCTTGAAGGGTTTAAGATGATCTCTAATATTTAGAATTGGGGTGAGATTTCCTGGGGACAGGAGGAGGTAGATTGTCACATGGTACCCTTGAACTTTACTCTGACATGTTCAGTCTTGGATACTAAGTTAGAAGAGTCGTAACTCTGATTATATACGGCAATAACTGTCTTTCTAATCAGTGCACGTTTTCTGATGTTCCATGCTTCGCTAGATGGGATAATCCAATGAGAGCCCTTTAGCCCACAGTGTCAGTTATAAATTCAGTCACTGGCCAACAAGAGGTGCCAAGTGAACTAAGACAACAGTGAGGGTGAGTGATGCAGTGAGTTAAACGTTGTCTTTGAGACTTGGAGATAGAGAGTTGAATTCAAGCTCGGCTACAGGCTTCTTGTTCAACGAGGGCCAGGTCACTTCTTTCAGCCCCTTCATGCAACGACATGTTACCCCTTTCAAAACGTGGCTGTGGCACACTTCTGGGGCAAAATGAATTAATCATTTCACCTAATGGATTTACTGGGGGGAGTAGAGGAAGGAAATAATCTTTAAAAAGATTTAGAGTAAACAAAAGAGTCAAAAAGAGTGAGAAACAAACTGCTTTATGGGAACAGGGAGTGGGAACCAGACAAGTAAGGAGACCAGAGGGGGATAAGAGGCCTCAGGTACAGAGGAAGTCATAAGACCTTAGGTAGAAACCAGAGGGGAAAGGCAGGGTTGAGCATATAAACAAAGGGCTTAAGAGAAAAAGCAATATGACTTTTGAAGCTTTTAGTGCACATCTGACCCAAATCATCTGTCCTTTCAGAGTCAGCCCATCACCTCCCTTGTTTAGACTTTATTTTTCCTCAGAGATCTGTAATCCTTACTCTAAAGAGCTCCTGACTTGGTGGACATTTGTTGTGTTAGTAAATGCTGCTATTGAAGTCAGCAAACTTGTTAAAACTTGTGCTCTCGCTGCAGCAAATGGAGTTTGCAGTGAACCAGGAGTACAAGCCCAGTCATTCCTCCTGTTGTGTGTGGAGCGTGGAAGGGGTTGAGGGAGAGGGGGAAGGGCCAGGCAGCTTGGCAGCAGTTTTCCCACCTCTCTGTGGGTCATACCAGAAAGTTTATCATGGCGTCTCTTTGTAGAGGGAATAGGGGTTATCAGGAGCATGGAGTTCTTCTTTCCAGCAGACAAAAATTGCCATTGAAAATTCTTTTCAGAACTTTATACATTTCTTCTCCACAAAGCACAAACAATTCCATGTACGTGCATTTAAGAAAGGACCCCAGACTCATCTGAGCAGGTCACAGGGAACTGTAGGACTGCAAGGAGTGCTTAAGCCATCCTTGATGGTGACGGGCTCTGTTGTCTTTGGTCAATCAACCCGTGGGGGCCAATCCTTTTGCTTCTTCCAAAAAGAGGATTGTTTCTGTCCACTTCAGTAGAAAAGTTTGAGGAAGGGGGAAAATTGAAGTTGACCACGTTCCATTTAGAGTTTATCAGTTCTCTTCTACAAATGTTTTCACAGAGAGAATGAAGAAGATCCTTCAAAAGATTAAATCTATGTGCAAGTAACTGGGTCAATCAGTAAAGTGATTGAGCCTACTAATGTAGTTGCAGAAGATAAGCATTTACCAACTTTTTGCTAGTATAGCAGTTTTGTTTACCACTAAAAGAAAGTCTGTTGGCTTTTAAGGTATATTTCTCCTTTTAGTTTCCCCTTTTTCTGCTCTCCACGATATCACTGATAGATATTATTTATTCCTTAGAATAATATTTCACTTGAGAAGAGTAAAACCATGGTGAGTCTTTTGCGCATCAGTCTCATTAGTTTTGTGTAGTTGTTGTTTGGACCAGAAAAAGTCAAGCTGCCATCATTCTGTGTTCTGATTAGTGTGTGCACGAAGGAGAAAAAGAGAAAATGGAACCTGCTCTTCAACATGCAGAAGGGCTAAAATCCAGCATCACTGGAGAATCTAACACAGAGCTTTTAAATTGAGCTTTCGCATCTTTCTTTCTTTCTCCCTGGAGAATCTGTTGACCTGAAGTTGTGTAACTCCCTAATGAAGTCGTTGTGGAGGTCTTTTGCTATCCTGGAAAATGAACGACTAGAAAATTGCAGCACAAAGCTCGTGTTTGCTGAAGTGATCAACCTTAAATGGTGTGCCGGGTTATCTCAGAGTATAATCAGCATAGCCGATTTGAATAGAGCTGTCTTCAAAACAGAGATCTGCTGGTAAGATTTGTTTTCATTTAGGTCTTATTTTCAGCAATAGGATTACCCTGAGGTCTATATATCTACAGGCTTTTGTACAAACAAGCAGCTTAAACAAAACTACCATTATTATACTGATTTAGGGAGCGAGAAAAGCCTTGTTTGGTTTATTGAGTTAAGATCATATGTGTGACAAATAGAGCCTTCCTTTAAATGTAAGTTTTGTCCCATTCAGTATAATAAGTTTTTTGAGGAAAAAAAAATTACAAAGGCCAACACTATTCTTAATGCCAATTCAATTTGTCACCTCTAAGTTTTAATCCCATAAGCTAGTGAAATACATACTATTTCTTCCAGCCGAGCAACAAGACAGCTGATATCACCATATTTATCACCATCGGGGTGATATAATCAATTTTATTCTTGCTATAAGAACTAACCTTATACACTTCCTTTTTCTACCTTTTACTCAATAGCTTTATTAAACTTTTCAATGCTGATTTATTGCAGACATGGAAAATGTTGTGCTCTGTGTTGCTTCTCCCACAAGGAACTTCAATAGCTATTGTCATTCCTTTGTCTTTTTTTTTTTTTTTACTGAATACATCAAGTTTTAGTTAGTATTTTAAAGTGTCTTGTAAATAAAATAGGATGTGAAAGTTCTGAACTCAGTTAGCAACTTGAGATCTAATGAGGGGTGGCTAATCATTTATGGTATGGATGCCATGGGTTTTATTTCATACAACAGCAAGCAGGGCATGCATGTTTTCCTGAGTTCCCATCACAGGAGGTGCTGCATTCAACGCTCCGCATGCAGCTGTGAGCTTTAAATTGGTTTGTGACCAATGAAGGAATGAAAAGCAAGGTGAGAAAGTGCAGTTGAACAGATCTAAAAATTTTTTTTTTTTTAACATATATGCAGCTCAGATACTGAAGTTGAAACAGGAAAAAGATTAGGGAACTGTTTCGAATTGGCACAAAACCAGTTAGGTTAAACTACTTCTTAAATGAACGTATATGAACTCGTCTTCTGTTTTAGCCCAGTCATGCTGGGTCAGGTCTCAGGGCCCACAGAACTGCTTCTTTGCAGAATTCATGCAAGTGGGTGAAGTTGGTTGTTGGGTACGTGGATTTCCAAGTGTATAGGTTGGCCCACCAGTACAGGAGGACTCTGGCAACATGGCCTTCTGGATCAAAGCAATCACACCAGCAGTGATCATATTGTCTATTATCGTAAGAGCCTTTTAAAATATTTACAGTGTTTATGTATGTTCCCTAAAATATTACGCTAGCAAGATTAGCAATGTATTTAAACTGTCAACTACTGACCTTGGATCATGGGTTGGGAATATTGCATGTGTTCGTTGCCGTTTGTTTGCTGTTGGTGGTTGCAGCTGAAGAGCTACAGTGGACTTGGTGGCGTCTCCTAGCTGGAACTAAATTTCACCTTCACCACGGAACTCGACTGCAGGTTGTGAATATTATTTAAATGGAAATGATTTCCTTATAAGAAGTCTCACAGAAGCATTTCTTTTTTTCAGGCTGACTTTTTAATATTTATTTCGTATTGTTCTCGCTTTTATCCTTAATTTGGGGCTAAATTAGATCTGTCAGTGTCCCTTTAAATTTATTCCACACTGACTAATTTATTTTAGCTAACTTGTTTCAGGACAAGCGTAGAATACTTACAGCGCAAAAGAGAAAACTCAGATCAATCTCAGTCTGCTGAGAAAATGAATCAATTTGCAAGTTACATCTAGCTTAATTCCATCATTTAGAGTAGGCATTGAGTTTCCTTTCCCATGTTACATGGAGACTGGAAGGTAAAGTAGTCTCCATTGGTAGAGGACTAATTCACTTGCCCTGTGCTCTGCGTAGAGGTCATTAAGACACTGCGCTTAGAAAGCAGCTGCTTTTTGTGTGTGTGCCAGTATCTCATTTTCCACATATGTAACAGATCAAAACATTTAGATTGAGTTGATCCAGTCAATCATGACGAAAGAATTTTGAAGCAACACAAGTAAAAAACAGCCTGACTTGGAGGGAGGATGCCTTTGCCCTGATCCTGAGAAACTATTGGTGGGCGCCGCCCCAATTAAGCAGACTGGGCCATACCAGCTTTGCACGGATTCTTTTCCAAAGCCAATTAGCTGCAGGACATTTGATAGAAAGGAACAAATCACCAAAAACTCAGCCCCATACAATGTTATCATTTACATTCAATGCTAGTCTAGTGCTCAGGAGTGTTTCTTTTTGTTACACCTCTGTAGACCTGCTGGAAAGAAAAATGTTTCCTGCTTCTCATTTGGCCTATATATTCTAGAGCCACATTGTTCAGTGTTATCACCTTAAGAAGCAGTTAAGATTAAAGTGAGATAGCACACATTTGAGTTTAGAAAACCAGCCAGGGAAGCTGTACAACTTTTGTGGTCTTCATCCAAAGTGCATTTAAGTGTGAGACTGTTTTTCAGAAAATTGAATTAAAATGTAATTTTTCAACTGTTCTGTATTTCCATTTATACTCTTCATTCTCTAAATCTGTGCTATTATATGGCTGTCTACTACTGGCCAGGGTTCCTGGGCCAGCCCTCAAGAATATGAAACTCAGAGAGTTAAAAAGAGGAAGAGGATGCTTTGGCAAGCTTATGTTTATTGGTTATGGGTAATTGGCTATCACTGTGGTACCCCTTGGGATTATCACCCACCAAAATCCAAAACTCCATTTCAGAGGGGATTATTTCAAGGAGCAGACACAATTACAGAGTACTGCAGCAGGCAGTGCTTTGCGGAGTGATGCAATTTATTGGAAGTCCTACCTTGTGGTGGCTGTATGCCTGGGAATTACTCTACTTATTCTTGTACAAGTTAAGAAACCTAGGTACTTAGAGAAAAATACTCTTATCTGGTTACTAATAAGGACAATTGTTACAATGCTTAAAAATAAGACCATCTAATTAGTTCATGAAGGAAGAATTTTGAGGGGAGAGGGATTTGCATGCAGTGCAATGAACAGGGAAAGAAGAGAGACAAGAGGGAAAAAATCTGTCAGGTTTTTAGCCTACACCTGATTGGTGCCTTCTTTAAAAAAATTATTTTTTTTCCCTGGGATTGCTAAAAGTTACCAGTCTTATTAAAAAATGTAAATAGGTAGTATAATTGCATGGTAGACCAAAACCGGGACACTGTTTCATGCTCTGTGGGTGTCATTGTAGAAAGTTCTTGGTGGAGGACAGGCGGGCAGGGAGACACCGTGGCTTGAATAAAAGGGGTGAGGGCAGGCACAGCTCAGCTGTGCCAGCTGTGCCAGCTGTGCGCGGAGCTGGCTGGAGTGAGGCTAAGGGGGCCTGCATCAGCAAGCTGGGCAGTGGGGAAAAGGCAAATAGGCTGGATAGTGCTGTGAAGATGATAATTAACATTTCTGAAGATGTTACAAAATGAGAGGTTGAGAATCCTTTGGTGTCTCTGTAGTTGTTTTCTTCTGTATTGGTTAGATGCAGAACATGGGCAAGAACTTAATGAAATTCTGCATTGCTGTGCTCAGAAACAGCTATTTCTCCTACTGTCCCTCCTCGTATGAGTTTCTTAAGATTGGCTGATGAGATTCACTTTTATCTCAGGCTCTTTAACGACTCCCAAAAGACCAGGAGCTTAGTTCAAATCTCATCAGCAAACCCAGGCGGCTTCCAGCAGTATAGTGCTTCCTGACAGCATGGTGGAGCTTGCTGCAAAAGTGGCTCAGGAAGAAAAAGGATGCCAGCACGAGGTCCAACGCTGTTGCTTTAGGCAAGTCCTAGATGTTCAGTCTCTGTCTTCCATGTATTGAGCTATGTCAGCATTGCATTGCTCTGCCACCAGCCTGAGTCCTACTACCAGTCCTACCACCAGTCCAAGAATTGGCATGGATGCTGAAGTTTGAACTCTGTGAAGTCATTTTTGCACATACAAAATGAAGGTGTGGCAGTTTAGGTGTCACATTAGAAATAGTTGCTTGAAAAAATATATCGCTGCCTCAGCTCATTATAAAAACTGCATCAGCATTTCACAGTGACTGACTGACTATTCACTAAAGTTAGTGAATAAAATAGCCACAATGACACGAGAAATCTCAAGGATGACCCAGGACCCAGAAACTCTGCCGTTTTTTTACCCAAACACGGAGTAACTCCATTCTGCTAACAAGGTGCCAGACAATGACATATGGTCACCTCAGGTGGTACATTGCCAGGGAGAGCCATAAGGCCCCAAGTGCTTCCTTGTTATGTTCAAATTAATTTCAGTGAATTCTCAATCCTGAATTTTCAGATATGAACAGTGCTTTTGATGATACAATTTTGGGTGCTGAAACTGACCGTATGAAGGAGAAGTCATGTTTTGAAAGGACAGATACTCATCTGATAATGAAAATTAAGCCTTTTTTACGGGACTGAGCCCTCAGAAGCTCTGGCTCTCCACCTCACTTACTATTCTTGAAAATATGTCCTAATTCCCAAGCAGCTCTTTTATTTGATGCAGATATACTTTACAGATGACTGTAGAGAAAGGGATATTTTAAAACAAAGTCATCTGGTATATTTAAAGTGGAAAGGAAGGGAGAAGGGAGGAGCAGTGCTCAGAAGCAATGAAATAACCTCAAAATTTGAGGTCGGGTTATAAATGCAAAGTGTAACTTTCTTTCCCAAAAAACTCATGAGTCCTTTTGGGGCAGGAGGACTTAAACAGGAATTGAATACTTCAATCGAAATTGCTTCATCAACACTTAGAACCATTAAAGTTCCTGAAAACCCTACTTCTGAATTAAAAAGTTGATACTAAATGTATTTGTCTATAGAAGAGAGGAACTGAGAGCTGTGAAATGAGCTTCATCTCTTCCTCCCTGCTGGTGACTGAAATGACCATTGAAAGTCTAATTGTTTGCGACAAAACTATGACAGCCAGCTGTGCAAGGCGACGGTGTCCGTCCTCGGGGTGAGCGCGTGCTCACCAGGCAGGGCAGTGGAAGGCACCTTAGAGCACGGTCACGCCTTGTTTTCCACCTGGAAGCGTCTGTGCTCCCCCTGCTTGCTACCCCCTCCTCAGATGGAGCAGGTTTGGTTGCTGTCATGGGACCCGCACGGACCTGGCAGCAGGCGCGGGATGGGTTAAACAGCCTGCCAAGGTGCTCTGGTAAGGTGTCAGGGTGCACCCCCCAAGAGCAGGCACAGCCCCGGCTGCGGGTGAGCGGAGCAGAGGTGAAAAGCTCCACCCCGGCCTGACTTCCCTCACCTCGCGCCCGAGGTGGGTTCTGCCGAGGCCTGAGGCAGGTCGCTCTCACCTTTCCCGCGCTAACAGGAAGTTAGCTAAGTTGTCCAGGCTTCCCTCCCCTTCCCTGAAACGCGGAGGCTGCCACAGCTCAGTCTCCAGCGCCCGTGTCTGCCCGAAGGTTGCGCCCACAGTCACGCACCTTCGCTGCGCGGTGAGCGTCAGGTGCCAGAGCGGCTGGTGGCCTGACCCTGCTTGTTGCTTCCCGTCGAAGCTGTGACCCTCATTAGGAAAGCTGAATGCTCCCAGAAAGTACCACTGGGGCAACAAATCAGTTGTAAGAGCCTATTGATCTGGTACATTTGTTTTCAACGAGCAAAAGGAGCTGCTTTTGTTCCGGGGCTGGCACCAGGCTCTTGCTGCAGTAGGTTCAGCGCGTCTCCGGGCGCCGCGATCAGGTGCCTCGCAGCTGAGTCCGCGGAATATTTGCTTATTGCAGGAGGAACTGAAAGAACCTGGAATTCACTGGTGACTGACCTCTTACTTCTTGAACAACTGTTTCCCCCTTCCTTGTGTTTCTGTTTTAATCACTGCATTACAAACGCGATTGAAATCCCCCTTGCAGATGCAGGATACGGTAACAGAAGCACGCAACGATCAACATTTATCAAGTTAAAATGCCTGCACAATTTACACTAAGTGGTCGGTGTTTGCTGGGCTAGGTTCCTTTTTAAATGAAACTTGGAATAATTAAACGGCCACAGCAGTAATGGGAATGCAGATTTTTGCACATCCAGTAATGAAAGGGAGGAAAAAGTAGTCTGAAGCTGTTTTGGTTTTAATCACATTCGATTTTTATTTTAAATGAAAGCACAAAGGTAATTTTTCTGTTGCTCTACCTGTGACTCCTTAAATCATGGTAAACGTGCATTATGATCTTCTTAAAAGAATAAGAACATTCCTTGTTAATTAATTTATACAGCTGTCAGTACAGCTTTCTACGTTATTCATACTCTAAGTGTTTGACTGCCATAGATTTTCTAGCAGTTCCTGGCAAAGCTCCAGTGAAAGCCTGGGATTTATTAGGCTGACTTGGTGCAAAGTCTATTGATTGTGGCCTCGAGGGTAATAACTAAATAGAGCTGGAGCAACAAGTCAATAACACCATTGTTGCTACAGACTCCATTCACTTGAGGAGTTAGATTGTTTTACAGTGGCAAAGAGTAATCATGAGCAGATCAGCGTGTTCAACAGGCTCTGTACCATGTTAGTGCTGGGGACTGTTTTAAAGCTTTCAGCAGGACCGCGGGAGAAGCGAGGTGGGGTGCAGGGATTAAGAACCCTGTAAACCCCTTCATTAGGACTAAAAGGTTTCAGCATTAGCTTTACCATCTTGCAACAAGGAGGCCCATGCCTGTGTTGGTCCAAAGTGGTATTAAAATCCTCTGCCCATCGATCCACAATGGCACAGTAGAAACTCGATTTAAATTTCGGATGGAGATGTACATGTAGTGTGTGTGTCTGTGTGTGCACGTATGCGTGAATGCAGGTACGTATGCCTTAGTGTTAAGTAATATTTTAGCTAGCACAAACTTCACCTCTGTGCAGTAATGTTTCCTGGCAATGGCTGGAAAGAGGCTCCTATTTTCTTAAATTCAAAATGAGGAAATGCTTTTGTTTATTGCTTCTCTAATCCTCCCATGTGTTTATTTACTTTTAGAATTCTTTTCTTTTGCAGAAATATATACAAACCTACTAGAGGAGAGATGTTTATTTCCTGAGAGTTTTTTCATTTTTGACAGCCTTTGACAACTCACATTGTATTAAGAGCAGATAATTTTGAAAAGTCAAAATTGTGAAGATGGGAGTTTCAAAACCAGAACTGGTTGATTTTGCACACATTCTGGTATCCGTCTCCAGGAGCTGCCATTACAGCCTCTGCAGAAATAACGAGTAATTGGAATGAGTTTCTTCCTAACACCAGTTGGTAGCAGCCTACTCCCTTGAAACATGAAAGATGGTACAGAAAGTAATAATAAGAACCACATAATATTAAAAAAAGGCAGATGTAATTATGCTTTGTAAAACGAACCGAGTGGTCAAGCGGCAGGCTTTTGTGTATTCAGCAGTTCCACAGGCACTTCCTCCCTTCACTTATTTCTTCTTGGAAGTCAGGTTTTCCTTTTTACAAATAATGTTTCTGATCCCACGTTTTCAAAGATAATAGGAAAGAGCAAAGCTCTCTTCCTGAGTCTTCAGTCATTTTACAGCACCAACATTTTAGACACAAAAATTTCAATAAGAGGGGTTGATTCTTTAATGCGGTGGTGACTCTGTCATCTAACGACAGTTTATTAACAATTTATCTGTCCTGATTTTTCACCGCTTCTCTTGCTGTATTTAAATAATTGTATAACTCATACTATTTAAAGCGCCAAAAGGGGTGGAACTAGAAAGGAAATCCTGCAGCCAAATATTCAGGAGGGTACTGGGCTTCTCTCGGCTACGGGCAGTCAATTGAATGTTGCAGTCAGCATGTGCCGGGGCAGATCTCAGAGCAGGAGAGATGCAAACATGCGGTGAATGTGTCTGTCTTTTTCTTTCTTTCTTTCTTTTTTTTTTCTTTTCCATAAGTAAACAGAGAGCTTGGCAAGTTTGTAGTGCTTGCTCAGAAGCTCATTTAAAACTTAGAGGAGTGAACTGAATTTAAACGACTCTCAGAAATCTCTTTACCCCCAGGCCTCAGACACAGCCTCCCATGGAAAGAATGTATCGGATGGTTCATAATCTGTGTTCTGTCAGGATATTTTAATGAGAGGTCAGTAAATACCATATATTTTGAAGCAAACAAGCCAAAACCGGGCCTTTTCTTTATGACTTCCACACAGTCAGAAGAGTAGCTTTCTGGCAGATGCTTTCACTTTGAATCAAGAAATTATATCTACTCTGCTTGGGTTCAGTTCTGTGATCCAAGCAATTTTTGACATATCAAACCAGCCTAAAACTTAATTAGCTGTGGCATAGGAAGTAAATATGTAAAAGAGGTTTTGCGGAAGTCTTAACACTTTTTCATTAAAAAGACCAACATTGATTTTCCTGGCTGATTGCAGTATGATGTGCCACCTCTACGGTGATTAGATACGTGTCAGAAACACTGCTGGCACCCTAATTCCAGTCTTTCAGGAAGAAGAGAGACTGGCAAAAGGAAAAAAATCCTTCCCAAATGTGAAAGTTGACATTCCTTTTGAGTAATACTCTTGCAGTATGAACCGTAGATTTACAGGAATTAGAGACCAAACAGTTGAAGTATTCCTCTTCCCCTCCTCCCTTCTCCCCTCCTTTTTTAAAGTGTCTTCATCAATCAAAATCAACGTAAATGAATAATGGAGGTAGGTAAAATGTGAAGAGACAATAGCGGTGTTCTTTAGAATTGACGGCCATAAATCCATTGTATCCTAAGAGACTGCACGGAGTAAATACCTGCTCTCCCTGGCCACCACTGCCATTTAGCCCATGATTCGGAATATTATTTAAGCAGGTTGCATTGAAACTTCAGCCCGTTAATGCTTGCTTTATTTTAGAGCACCAGAGCTGCAATGAGGCAGGGAGACTTGGAGGGTGAAGGTTTGGAGTGACAGAGGAGTTTCCTCTCTCCCATTCATTTGTTAATTTGGGATGACAGAAACAGAAATTGTGTTCTTACTAGTGGGTCAAAGGCTCTTTTTTAGAACCAGCAGAAAAAAAGGAAGCTGGTGCAAAAGGAGTTACAGACCGCATCGTTTAAAATCATTAAAACTGGGGACTAGCTGAGGTTTTCTCTGTAAGAAAAAAAAGGGAAAGCATGTCTCCATTCGCACTGCAGTGGCATGCGCAAGGCTGGAGAAGCCCAAGAGAAAGCAGAGCCAACAGGATTTATGTACCTCGGTTTCAGGGGGCATGATTTATGGTGTGGATTTTGAGTTCTGACATTTTGATTCGGATATGATAAAGCCAAAGTCTCAAAAGCTGGTCTTGTAGTAATTTGACACAGAGGGGCAAGACCCTCTAGGGTCAGTTGCTCTTTCTGCCATTTTAAGCGGCAGATCTCAAATGGAAACTTTTCTTCCTTCCTTCCTTCCTTCCTTCCTTCCTTCCTTCCTTCCTTCCTTCCTTCCTTCCTTCCTTCCTTCCTTCCTTCCTTCCTTCCTTCCTTCCTTCCTTCCTTCCTTCCTTCCTTCCTTCCTTCCTTCCTTCCTTCCTTCCTTCCTTCCTTCTCATTAGAAAGGTCCTTCCAGTTTTGGGTGCCTTTTGGAAGTGAGCCTGTGGGAGCAAGTGCAAATACGATTCTTAGTCCCAGGCTCACAAATTCAGGAGGTTTAAAGTTGCTTGTTTTATTTTTGGTTCTTCTGTAATTGTAGTTTGTTTGGCAGAGCGTGCTAGACACTTGCTCAGGGCTCGTTAGCACCAACAGCATTCCAGCTATATTAGAATCTGTGAATATATCTACCTCAACCGTATTTTCACGCCTTTTATGATTTTCGTTCTCCCTGAATTGGAAAAAAAGAAAAAAACCACGGAAATAACCAGCCACCTAGCAGGAAGCATTGGTGACCTTTCTGATCATACTGGGGAATGCTCTTTGAAATCAAAATCTGAATGAGCAGAACTCTGGCAGCACAGCACCTTGCTGTAGAGGGGCTTGAAGATGCCACTTCTGTCGTGAAAACAGTTTATTTAGTAGTTAGTGCCTTGACTTTTCTGTCTTTGTACTTCTGAAAGGTGATCTCTTGCAAACGATGAACCCTTAGCCTTAACGAAGTACTGATCCCTCTTTAACATTTACTTAATTGAAGCTTAGAAGGAAAAAAATATAGTGTAGTATTTTAAGAGTGACTGTGTAGCACCTTTCCAAGTTTGCATGCCTGTCAACGGGATGTCATCCTGTAAGTGTGAATGAATGACTCTATTTCCAGTTCAAGTTTCCATTCCTAGGCAAAAATAGCACCAAATACACTATACTTCCAGAATAGATTTTTTTTTTAAGTTTATAAATCACACTGCAGTAAAAAGTAATCTATGGTTATTTCTTAATTAAAAATGTTCTATAAGTCCAGTGCCAAGTAAAAAACTATTAAAAAGAGAAGACGCTGCTTAATGTGACTGAATAAAATCACAAGAAGTAGTTTCTCACTCTGTTCTAACTGGGCAGACTGTATTTCGTAAGGATACCAGTTATATTTGGCATTCCTCAAGACTTCCATTGTTGGGCTTTTTTTTCCACAACCAGCATGAAGCATTGAAGCTTTAAGCATTCTGTCATGATGCTGATGTCTTGTCAAAGAAAAGATGTGTTCCTCAGCTGTTCCAGTTACTTCAGCATTTGTGCCTTTTCAGATGACGCTTGGCGAACTTTTTAAAATTACCTAAGTCCCATGTGCAGAGTGATGAGGGCCGAGATTTTTAAGGGCCTTGAAGTATCTAAATCATGGCATGGGCTCTCAAACTACCTCCAAAGATCTGATTCTTGGATCTGATTCATTTTGTCTAGGAGCCTCAAAGTCCTAATGATCTAACCCATTCCTTGCAATAGGATTTGGGCTTTTTTTTTTTTTTTTTTTTTGCTAACACAAATAATTTATAAAGAGTTAGCAGAATATTATCATGGTGTGCATTAGGGTTGGATATAAGGTAAAAAGCAATAACCAGCATTATAAATAACTGCTTGATCTGTAGAATTCTAAAATAGCCTCTTAAATTTGATTAACTGTCTCAATATATGGTAATCATCTAAATCCTTTATAAACTATTTGTAAATGCACTCTTGACATAAAGCATGACTAGTTTGTAGTTTATGAAACATGACAATTTTACTGAGGAAATGGAGCAGTATTTCTGCAATATAGTCAATGTAATTGAGAAGGCGAACTTCGTGTTCCAGGTTTTAATTGGGGAAGGCGAAGTGCTTCCAGTTTCTGAATTGCCTTGTGCAAATTTGTTGTGCAAAGGTAGTATGGAGTAGCCACGCTCTTCTTCAGAACAAAGAAGGAGAAGGAAGTTAAAAGGAAGGAGAAATATAAAAGAGTTAAAACATGAAAATGGAATTATTTCAGAATGGTTTGGACCTCAGTTCTGTGGTACCAATCCATCAGCATCAACATCAGGGTCTCCTGCCCCCAAAACTCCTCACTCCTGCCCCCATGCTGCATCCAGCTGCTCTGTAGTTTTCATGGGCGCTTCTGTTTTCCAGTCAATGTCTTGAAATGGAATTGATCCAGTGAAAAATAGCTCTGCTCTCCCATCCTCTTCTTTTTTCTTTTTCTTTTTTTATCCTGGATCAATTGCTTGATCTGATTCATCACATGGACTCACCAGTTGTTGAATCAGCACAACTGAGGTTGGCATGTCGCAAGGCGATGGCAGAAATGAACACCAAGAGGAGGTGGGATCAGGGGGAGGAAGGGACAGACCTGAGCATGACTCCTAAAATTAGTAGTACTGCTGGATGCTTTGCATCTTGGAAGCATGGTCTTGGCTTGAGTACAGGACTTGGTGTGAGAACATTTAACTATAAACTCCCCTGTAGCCTTTGACACCCTTAAACTTTAGTTTTGCCACCTGCTAAGTGGGAATAACGCTAGTTATTCCAGGGATGTGAAGAATTACTAATGATTGTTGAACCAATTAGTGCATGAAAAATAGGAAAGACTGCTTTTTAGACTCCTGCATTTTGCTGAAATTGTGTCTCATGCTTATGAACTACATTTCATTTGTAGTAGAATACTTGTTTTCGACTGTGTTCATCCTATTGGAAATATGTTGCTAGAGCAAAGACAGGTCCCTGGTTTTGTAACCCAAGTGTCTCTATTTTTAGTTTTAAGATGTTGGCTGCATCTCTCTCTCTCTCTCTCTTTTTTTTTTTTTTTTTTTAAATAATATATGTGTGTATTTATAGCTCTTGCTATTGGAAGAGAATTTCCTGCAAACAGATACATTTCTGTGGAGCTCTGCTCCGACATGGAATCCCATGTGTTCCACTGAGAGATTGCTCCAGAATAAATGTCTGCTCTGGTTGTAGGATCAGCCTGGTGAACTGTAAACTTTATATTGCCTTCAGCACATAGTAAATTTGCATGTGCAGGAGGTATTAGTGACTGGGCATCCGATACTTGGCAACGTTGCATCTGAAGACATAAGTGACAGGAGAGGTGCAGCCCCAGCCCTACTGTCCTACTGAGTCTTTTCCTCTTTGGATAATTACATTCTCAGTTTTCTCCGCAGTTTTAAGTAGGGAGGGAAGTATCTGTCTTCGGACCCTTATTTAAAGAGGTGAGTCATGTAACCATGCACCATTAAACAGCTGCCACATCTCACCCAGAAGTAGGTGAAAGGACTTTTTACGTAACGTTCGTATCTGGTTTGCATTCTGAGGTGCACCGATCCACAGTAATGCTGCATGGGTATCCGAAAGCAGGATTTGACCTGTAGTTGGGCTCTGGTTCACATGCAGTGAGTAGCACTTGCTCACATAGTTTCAGGGACTTCAGCAGGACTACTGGTGTGCATAAGGACTGCAGAATCAGGCCCCTAAGGATCCTTAGGAATGAAAGGTATTCTGTAACTGTAAGGTATTATTATGATGACTACTCTGGAGAACACAGAGGTATTGAAGTCGGCAAAATAAATTACAGGGTTAAATGTATAAGTAAACCAAGAAGCGACTGATGTTTTTTGCATAGTAATAATCTTCATAATCACTTCATTTGCACAGTTATTTCATTTTAAACTTTAGGCACAGTTTTGAAGCACAACTCAGTGGAGATTTTTGCTGTAATCTATAAACTTTAATGAAAGCTAATTGGAGGACAAATTTTAATCTAATTAAAATGTGACTGCATAAAGCAGAAAGGATGAATGAAGCAAAATGCTCTATGGGGCACAGTTTTCAAACAATTATTATCCTGAATACTAAGTCAAATGAAGCTTTTGTAAAATGATGATCATGAACATTGCCAGCAACAGAACAACCTTGAGAAACTGCAAATGAAAGTTTTAATGTATTTAGTTTAAAAAGTGGACATTCAACTCACAACCATGTGAGGACTTTTTAAAAAGAAAATAAAAAGCAACACACACGGTCTCATCGAAAAACATAACAAGTAAATTAGCCAAAGGTGTACATTCCATCTAAGTTCTCATGATCAGCAGATGCAAATGTTTGCAGTGCGCCGATGAGTTATGAGCTCTAATGAGATTTCAATGCTGAGCAAACAATAAAAATTTATGCATTGCATAGTTTTAGTGGCCTTTGGCTTCATGGTTAGTGTTACACCCTTTCAACAGCTTTGGTAATATAATATCCAGCTGGCTTTGGAGGTAAGGAAAATTTTAGGGGTGAACTGAAATTGTGAGAAATAACGTGATTGATTGCTTTGTCAGAATAATGCATTTCCACGGTATAATTGTCCGTAGTAATCTTAGACTGGGTACGGATACATAGGTTCTAGTTATGTTCGGACACAAATTTTGAAGGATGCAGGTGAAGGATGGCTTTTCCAGCATTTGAGCCAGACCGTTTCCTGTGCTGGGTACATGTCCAGGGGTCTTGCAAACAGCCCCTCTAACAAGAACATTCCTGTCATAGTCCGGTAAACGGGAGAATTGAAAAGCTGCACTTTCCCCAACAACTGTCATGTGTCGCAAGAAAAGAAGCGGAGCACAAGCACAAAAAGAAACACACAACAGAGATTGGAATAAATGTATGTAATGGGGACCGGGGGGGTGAATCGGGGAATTCAGCTCGTGCAGTGTGAGAGTGAGCTCAAATGTATTAAATTTAAAAGACCCATTTGTGGGTTAGGCTTTTATGAATCCAGAACCTTCACCATAATGATTGCCTGCATTACCCTACATAATATTAAAATCTTAGCATGTGATTAATAGCAGATTCCCTGCATACGTGTCACAACACACATCTGCAGCAAATCTGCCAGTATATTTCTGTGCTAGTTTTACTTTGGGGCCATAAAGTAATTCCTGTTTTGTGAATGAGAATAAACCTATTATGCATTAGGTTAGCTACACCCAGTTTCTTCTCTTCAGGGAAAAAGAGCTGCTTATTTGATACAGCATCTCAAATTTCAGTGTTCAGAAGTGAGTTTAAGCCTCGGCTAGATTTGCTTGAGCAAGCTGTTGGGATTTGCCTTCACCGTTCCTTAGTTCAACGTTTTCCAAAACCTTCTGTGCAGAGTATTGAGAAACTTCTGAACAGCAGTAAACTAGTGGACTTAATTACAAAGTGTTTATTGCTAAATTTGTTAATGAGTCAACATGCAAAAAAAGATATATTTATCCCTGTTACCTCTTAAAATAGTAGTAAAAAATAACTTCAAAAAATCTTTTTCTTAAGCTGTTTGGTGATGCAGTTTTGCTGTTCACAAAAGCCCTTTTTCCCATCCGCAAATAGCTACCTTTCACTTTGCCCCAAGGGAACAGAGCATAGCTCAAATGAAGCTTAAAAAAAAAAAAATATTTTTCCCGGTTGTAACTCAAAGTCTATGCATATTCACACATGCACGCAAAATAAAAAGGAATATGCAGAAGCATTCCTCCAGTCTGCCCTCTGAAAAGTCCTGGCGACCTGTTTCACCCACCAAAATCAAAACAGAACCCCACAAAAACAACTTAAATGACAACAAGAAAACATTAGGAAAGCAACATCTGTTTTGCATTCTTGGCATCAAGTCTGCCCTTGCAACACAGGGTCTGACACAGATGTACAGGGTTATGACACCACTGAGTACCGCTTGATTTAAAATGGTGTAACTAAGAGCAGAATCAGGGTGCTGAGTTCTTACCACACTGCGCAAAACTGTGTCTCTTGATCTCCTTTGCAGATGTGGGACTCAAACCCCACTGAAGTTTTAGGCGTCTTTCCATTGATTGATGCAGACTGCAGAGCAACTCATATTCCTCTACTGGCAATTTAGAATTTATTATTGACTATATTTTTTCATTGTGTGTGTATTTTGTCGTCTGTAAAATCGCATCGCTCTCTCAACTTTCCAGTAGACTTCCGTTGAGTGTAGCCGCATTCGGAGAACCTTTTAAACGACATTGCATAATTAAGCTCTTCAGTTTTTAAGTAAAATAAAATAGTAGCAAGGAGAGAGGGATTTAAAGGTACCCAGAAGAAAGGCAAAAATAGCTCTGACTGAGTTGAAAAGAGTAGGTGATGAGGGAAATTTGGGAAGCCAGAGTCGCCAAGAGAGCGCCTCTCCCACCAGAGGCAGCATGATTACATGAGATGGCACAAAGGGAGCAATTCCCTCCCTGTTCGATTGCCCATCCATAGTTGTAGCAGAGATAAAATTAGCTCAACTCGTACCTGGCATCTCCAGTGGCCCCAGTCGAGCCGTGCGGGGTGCAGTGGCACGCTTGCAGTGTTTTCACCAACCACTAGATGTCTGTGTGGGCTCTATAAAGTTGTTGAGGGGATGATGCCCCTGGTAAACACGAGAGACAAAACTGGAACACGAGCTGTGGGGAAGCCTATTAGTTTGTGTTTATAAGTGTAACATCACTATTTTAACGAAGCTTGTTTTTAAAGCAATCTATGCTGCCCAAAACTAAATTCCAACCTTTCTAATTTGAGGCAAATAAGGAAAATGTGCTTTTCCTGGTCCACATCTGCTTAAGACAAACTGTTTCCTTTATGTCCATGCGAAGGACTGAAATACATCTTATTGTTGTGAAAGTTTTGGAGGAAGTTGCTGAGATGTAAGATAGGTTCATCTTATTTCTGTTCTTGAAACAATGGAATACCAAAATATAAAACATCTGCTCCGTAAGTGAATTGGTAGGAGCCCGCTATTTAATTCTGCCCAGTATAGCCCAAACCACAGTACTGCTGGAGCTGTATTTTCACATGTACAATGCATCAGCCTACCTGGGTGCATGGAGAAAGGCTGTGCATCAGATGTCAAGCCTAACAAAAAAACCCTGGAAGAATGGATCAGGGTACAGAAATCTGCTTCACAATTCTGTTTATCAGGCAGTCCGCTGGCTGACCAGGGCAGCTGCACCTGTGACCAGCTTTTCTGCAGAGATCTCCCAAGAAAAATGCAAAAGTAATCTGCACGTGTTTGCCTTTCATTTATCTCTGTCATCCGGGAATAAGATACAGATAGTATCAGGAGCAATGAAAAGTACATTCTGATATTATTTTCAAGTTTTTTTGTCTAGACAGAGAGGATCAACCACTTGCATCTCTGTGGAACACATACAGCCCCCCTCCACACTCGCATCCTAGGCTGAAGGCCAGAGGGGGGTAGTAGGCTGTCTATATTAAAAAAAAAAAAAAAGAGTTTAAAAAACCACCACCTACTCATCAGGTGACTGGAGACTGTGGTTGTAAAATGTGCTGCAGGCAGAAGTTCTGAAATATCCCAGAAAGTGTTGAAAACATCTCTAAACAAGGTATTTTTCTCCTGCACCTTTCTTGCTAAAGGTCCCAATTGCTGCCAAGAAAACTAGTGAGAATGTTAGCTGCCAAATAAAAAATTTATGACAGTGTTTGGCAAAGGATTGTATCACTGCTTGTTTTATACATTTCCACAAGGCTCTTGAAGGGCTGTTGGACACATACGGCTCACTGATCACTGTGCTTTATCTGTTCTTTAATATATTAAAAAAGCAAGCTCCAATAAAGTATGATTTAAACAATACATATTTTTCTTTTAATAGCCTCCTGTAAGGCTTGCTATGGTGAGAATATAATTTCTAAACAACATTCCATATATAAAAATTGTTTTAAAAGCCCTGTACCTGACAAAGTTACTTGTTATGTGAGTCACTTTCATAGTAAAAATACATGAATTTTTCAATTAAAAATGTATTGCTTTTGCAATTGTGCTTGTTATATGTTGGAGTCTGGGCCAATAAACCGCCTGTTAAAACATAAAGAGGTCCATTCAGTCAAAGTTGTGCCTGCCATTTATGTTTCAAAAACCGAGAAAATAATACGTTGGAATTGCATTGCTCACCAATATCAATTAGGTTTTCGGCTGTATCGTTAAATTAATGTTGGGGGAGAAAATTGTTCCAGTGGATTTAGTGGAAAAAATACACTTTTGAATACAGAGTTATCACACTGACAGTAATAATTAAGCTGGCTGATGCTGAAGCAACACCCTTAAAAATATTTTCCCCATCTGAAGAACCAAAATTGTCTGTCTCTGTCTTTTCAAAGCAGTTATCAGATTAGGCTTCCAGCTGATAATTAGTGCTGTTTAACACAGATCTCGTCATTTGGAAATCTCAAAGCCTGAATAGTTTACTTTTTCCCATTCCCATTGTGCTGCTGGAGGTGGGAGGTTCGGAGCGTGGAACTGCACCTCTCTGCACCATTTTGTAAGGAGGCACAGAGCCTCCTCTCTGGTGGCCAGGAGTGGTGGGACACGGTCCTGGCGTGCTGTGCCCTTCGAAGGGGACAACCAGGGCAACACGACCCTGTGCTGCCCCAAAGCTGCCCCGGGGCCATCCAGCTCCGCACCATGTTTGCATCTTCACAGCGCAGCAAATACTCGAGTGCAGCCACCAGCACAACTGCTCTACGCCTTGTATATGCTTGTGTATTTCATGGTATTTGATATAAAGTACTCAAGACAGACCAGCGTTAAGAGGATTATTTCAGACAGCATTAGGAGTTAATTTACAGAAGATTAGCTCTAAATCAGGCAGATATCATAAGCAAATTAGCATCAGTAGTAAGAGATTCAGAATCAAAATGTGTGGTGGTTTTTAGTTTCTCCCTGTATGTACTTAGCGGACGAGTTGTATCTTTATTAGTTTCCCGTACTAAGGTGTTACATCTCAAGTGGTGAAGAACAGGTATACTTTTTTTCTACATGCACGCTATATATTATGATGTTGTTTATTGGCAGTGAAACTACTTAACTCCAAATACCCTTCCTCTGCTAAATATTTTCTATTTCATGCCATTTCTTTATTGAGTAATGTTTTGTTTGGCCCTAGAAGTGATGTCTCCATGGTGTGTTATAATATTTTTAAATAGGTAATATGCGGCTTTACTTCACAGTGACATACTTAATCCTTTTTTTTCTGTTTAAAATGAGTCACATTTTAATGCCAACTCATAAAAACGAAGGAGTGTATAAAATGCTACATACTAGGGTGAAGATTACACCTACTTAAAAATAGCTTCCTTAATATTTAAGCTTGTAAATTATAACTTTGTTTTATTTCCACAGGAGTGATGGTTAATGTGTATTAAAAAGCAGATTCAGTTCTTCAGTCAGTTTTCCAGACATATTTTTCCATCTGCAGACAGACATGCATAAGTACCTATCCAATCCCTTCTTGGTATCACGGTTTCAAAAACGCTTGCCCAAATAGCAGAGAAGATGATGAAATGGATTGGGCCACAATATGTCTATGCCCTGAATTGTCTGTGGGATTCTGAAAGTTTTGAAGCCTACAGATGGGATTCCCATCTTTGGAGACATTTGTATTCTGGTCTCCAAGAGATACTAAACTACTTAGTCTTCGGCGTGCTTCTGAACATTTGGGTTTTTAACTGGGGAGGGAAATCTGGGCAGTGTTTCACGACTTTTTCCTTTCTTGATGGACCAAATTCCTCTTGACAAGGTTGGCCTGAGGTCATGAATGTCTCCCTGTGTTGACTGAAAGAGGAATCTTCCCTCCTTCCACGAGATCACGAAAATTTACCCACTCTAAGCCAGGTTGGGCTTGCAGGTCCCTCCAGTTGCAAGATCTGCAAGTGCTCTTGCACTTTGACTTTGTGCCCGGTAGTTTTACAGAATGCGTGGAATCTCAGTGTGGTTATTAAACTGAGGTGTCTGAGGTCATAACAAAGTAGAGGCATTTCTGCTCCCCTCGTAGAAATACTGTAACACACTGAAAAGAAAATACTCTAATAGTGGCAAGTATCTCCTGTCAACTAATTTGATAGTTCTCTATCAGGTAAACCATTTGTGAATACATTGATTCTTTTTATTTTTCACTGTTCTGTCTTCACTATTCCCAGGTTTTCTCTGAACCAGTTGGGCAAAAATTGATTTTTATTTGTTCCACTGGCCTTGTGGAAAATTAGCTTATGAACTGGTTTTTATAGGAAGACTCAAAGCACAGAACAGGTTGAAAAATAAGCCTATAGCAGTCAAAATTGTTGTCTGAAATGTCTTCAGACTGGAAGGCTGAATTTATTGCTCAAAACAAGTACTAGCAATGTGGAGGTGTGCAGTCCTGCTCATTATCACTGGAAAAGGGGGAACCAAAAAGCACAGTAAAAAATTAAATTTTAATAATGCTAGTGATATTTTCTAAATCCTTCTTGACAGAAAGATTCTCATTATTTTTATCTGTCTCAGAGTAGGCTCTTTTAATGCCATCTCACAAATGGCCTTAGCCATGATTGTTTTCCTTTCTTTTATAGCATTTGAAAAAAAAATGAATATATACAAAAAAAAAGTCTGTTCTATCATTCAAGAAGTGCCATGAAATGGTAACATTTTGGATAGCACATCTTCAGGAACAATTGCTGCAGATGCCTTCAGGTTTTTACAAAAGAGGTCAACATTGTTAAGACAATTGTAGAAAATTTGCCATACAAAAAGACGCCCAGTCAAATACCGTGTCATAAGGGAAAAGTAATGCAAGCAAAGTAATGTCCAGTCTCCAGCTTCATCACACCTAAAAGCTGTAGGTTAATTGTTAATTGAAGTGAGGCAGGGTGAAAGAAGTTACTTTCTTTCATCTGTTTAAGATACATATTTTAGTGGGTTCTAATGATTGTGAAAGTTGATAACATGCAGACTTTCGGCATTTTGGTTTTCTTTAAATTGCACAGAATGTAAATTTAACTATATTTATCATAAAAGTCAATGTGTGATCATGTATGTTCTTGTCATTTTATAGCTTGCATACATTTATTCTGCTGGAGAAATAATTGCTTTAGCTTTGAGTGCTGACAAGGGGGCTGGGGTTTGGGGCTTTTTTTTCCTATTAACATTTAGATGTTTTGGGACCAGGGCTTCATGCAACCAATGTGCTGAAGAATGCCATTACATTGACAGCTGGGCTATCCACCCCCCTCAGAACTCTTTCTAAAGCACTCATAATGTTTGCTAAGGCCTATGGTTCTTAGTCATGCTCAGGTGACTAAATGTGTGATTTGTTCTTCTTGATACTCCAGTACCCTGAGAAAGGCTGGTTGGAGATTAATACAACCTTGACTCCTTCCACTTGCAGTTGCCACTGCGCACGTGATCTTCATTTAGGCTTGCAAAAGAGATCTGGTGTTTCCTCTGCTTTGCATGAAATGAATTAATCCCCCTCCAGATTTGGTTGGTGAGTTTCCATGGCCCCAGAAGCCACCCACTGTTCTTCCTAATGACAGTAATAATCGAATTTGTTCCCTCCATGGAAGGAGTGGACATGGAGACAGGAGAGAGCTGAAGTTGCATCACAACTGTGCAGAGAAGTGCTCCCTGTCAAGGTTTCTCATCAGTGGAAGGGTACTTTTCATCCTTCAGAAATACCTTTCCATGTGTTTTAAAAATAAGCAATGAATAAAATCTCAGCTGGTAGAAGATGTACAGTACCCTTCCCTTTTGCCTTTTTATCTTAGGTCCCATGTCCATGTGGTCCCCTTTCAGGCTTTCCCTATTCTCGCAGTTTGCATGCTGTCGTCTGCGCACACTTGTCTTCCGATAATTCCTGTAGGTATCTCCCCTTCCTAGGCCACTCGGTCCCCCCTTACTCCCCCCAGACTCCTGTGGTCACCTGGGTGCTATTTGCACCTCCTGAGACTGCCAGCTCCTTGAGACAGGACTCATGCCAGCTGTGATAATCCTGATGGATACCAAATAATACCATACTCCAATGTTGTTCATAGATTTCTGTTACATTTGGAATGTATTGCAAGATTTCCATTATGCATTAGACCTCTCAATAAGTGTTTTAACTATCAGATACCATTAAAATAATTTTATTTTTCAATCTTAAAGGTAAGACTGTCAGAAGATGACACAGCAAGGTGAAAAACATAGTTCCTTGAGCCAAGGAAGCCCACTGTGTTTCAGGAGGCATTCATCCCAGAGCAGGATGTCTGTCCTATCTCTCGCTCCTCTAGAAAAACTGTCAAAGGGGAAGTGTATTTGATTCTGGTTATAATTTCATGTGCAAATATGGGATCCATTAAAGGGGGATGATGAGTCAAGGTATTTGTTGGCTAATTATTGATGAACATCTGCTTTTCTGGTGAGTTTCATCTCTGTAATATTTCTGATTAATGGGAGACTACAGGCACTTTGCCATATGATAACGCCTTTCCTGTATGATTTTGCCTTCAGAGCTAGCAAGCTTTCTCCAAGCAAATTTGGTCTTGGGAGAATTGTCACTCTTGCTTGGGCCTCATCTTCAAGCTTTGAGGGATATTCATCCCTCCTTAATCTGTAGGCATCTAACCTAGCCAGCTAACTTAACTGACTAGTTCTCCCGGGATGCATATATGGCCAGGAAAAAGAGAAGGCAGTTCTGAGCAGGACTCTAGCTTACATACACAAGGAGCTGAGAGAGATTAGCTAGATATAATTTAGATGTTTAAAATTGGATAGTGTGACTACCTCCCTGCACCTGTTATTACATGACTCATTCTTTCATTCAAGGCCCAGGTGGAAACACATTGATGTGGTTTGAGTGTAATATTATAACTAGAGATTGGTATCCATGTTATTACAAGTAGACAGCCCCAGTCCTTAAGACTGATCTTTAAAGCTAGAGGATGTAGTGCTGCACAACTTCTCAGCCCTATTAACAATATCTTAGGCATCTTGTATGGCCTGCCTCTTTCAAAAAACTCTGCTTGTCAGCTAGAAAAATGCCATCATTTTTTATTATCCATTCCTCCATTTTTGAGGCTTTAATTTTATTATCATCTGCTCAGTTTTCAGCAATTTTTAATGGGTTTTCCCCAGGTCTTACACATAAGAAACTAGAGCCCCTGCCCCTAGAGGAAGAAGAGACTCCTTTGGGAAGGAACACAAATAGGCTTCTGCTTGGGAATGGCCTCTCTTCAGGCTGGAGGTGGAGCCCAGGCAGTGTGGCCTTTTTGTCATGAAGTAAACCATGGGGGTCCCATTCCCTCTCCACCACCCCCCAAAGCCTTTTCACCTTTAATTATACAATGTCAATTATAATGTAATCGGTTCTCCTGGCTTCAAGAGCACCAAGAACTTGGACTTATTTTCAGAGATGGGGCTGAGGGGAAGAAAAAAAACCTTGAGTATTTTCCAAATTCTTCACTTTTTCCAAGGCCAGCTAGAAGAGAGCCAGGAAGTTGTATGCAACTTGTGCATATATTTTTTTCTCTGGTATTTCTGTTTTCTAATTTCAGTTGTTAATGACGAAAAAAGTCTCAAGTCAGATACTTCCAACCAGCGGCAAGGTTGCTCTCTTACTCTTTTAGTTCAGGAGGTTGCCATATCTTTATGTTTTGCCACAGCCTGTCTAGTTCTTTTCAGTTGCTTTTATTTAAGAAAAGCATTCTCAAATCTAAAGATGGGAAAAATGAATTGTTACTTGAAGAGCCCCCAGATACCCTGAACTTAGAGATTTTTTCATTAGGTATCTAAGGCTTTGCTTTACCAATCATAACATTTTATTCCCCTGTGTAGGGTCTAGTGCTTCCATTTGAAAGCTCCTGATATATCATAACAAGGATGTCCTTATATATAGTAATAATGGTGCCTGTCCAGGTATCTGAGTATCGCTATATTACTTTAAATTCTCATTTAGTTTCGACTGGTATGTATTTTCCTATGTGACTAGACCTACACTTTGTGTTTGTTTGAATCTGCTGATTTGCACATGAATATTGGGCACTTAAAAATCACTTACTGCTGACTTGCTTGCACCTATTTTCTTGCATGTTAGGAAAAACTGCAGACCACAAATAAAAGGGCACACAAAACTATAATAGCCAAGTATTCAAAGTTATCATTTTAAATGTATTCTTGTATACAGAGAACAAGCCTTTCTGCCCAGTAAACGGATAGGAATCACTTCTAGTTAAATCTTAAATACATGTATTACAGTGAAACACTGTTGGACAGTGCTCCATCATCAATCAGTCTGTGTTCTTGAGGACACTATTTTTCGAGATGCTTTCTTTAAGAATAAAGCCCTGTGTTCTAATGAATGTGTGCTAACTGATCCCTCAAGCCATTTCTATTTTTTTTTTATTTGTACCAGTGTCAAGAGTTGAGCTTCTGTAAGAAATTTTTGCGGTATTTTATTTCCAGTCTTCATTATTTCAAGTTAAGGCCACAAAACTCTATGTATCCAGAGTCTGCACTGGTTCGTTTATTTCCCTTATTTTGTTAACATGTTACCGTGATTGCTAATTTTCATGACAATTGTTATTGTACCATCAGTGCTTAATGGCAAGGCATCATTATTCAATGCTGGTCAATCAGGCACTAAGACATGTGCAAGACATCAGGCTGAACCCATATAGATGTCGTGCACTCCCCTGCTAATGAATGCAGTTTTGTAAAAGGGTTTAAACACGGTTGGCATCCTTAATGTCAGGTTTGCAAAAGCTTATTCGGGAACTGCTTTGTGTTTATACGGAGCAAATCTAAACATGTCACAAACAAAGTTAAACCCATTGTGTGCGTGTGAAGCTAGGGAGAGGAGCGAATGATTTTGGGTTTTGAAGTGTGGAAAGGCAGCACAATTTCTGCCGTGGAGGAGTGTGGGGAACTGATTTGCCAGGGACATCAGTGTTTGGAAATGGATGTGGGACTTGTTCTTCAAAGTAGTAGTCACCATGTGCATCAGAGAGGTGATGCCTAGAAGCGGACGGTGTCCTTGATCAGCTCACAAAGTTGGCAGGGGCTGGAGGGAGCCTTCAGCATGACGGTGGTCGGAGGGTAGGCACTGTGACCAGAAGCCAGGATGGAGAATCAGGCAGTTAGAAAGGAGGAGCAGAAGGAGACTCAAGGGGATAGGATGCACTTTCTGCGTCGATAGCCTGGCATGTCAGTCCAGCGTGTGCTTCCCATGCACCGGTTAATGTTACCCTCACATCTGCTTTAGTTACTGTTTCTGTGTGGTTTTGCACCCAAATGTTTTGGGCTGCTGTCCATGATAAACTAGATGGAACTTGGTTTAAAAGCTCAGATTTTTCGTCTCTTCTAACTCAAAGTAGAATGAGCCCTTGTGCTCCTAGAGTTTCAGGTATGAAAGGAACAGTAGACGTGGGCTGTTAATGAGCTCCAGCACGCTGGGCTCCAGCAGAACTTGGTGTGAATTCAGGGCCTAAGCTGCATCGACTAAATGGTTAATTCATCTCATATCAACAGCACTATGATTCATAATGTAAACTTGAGGAATCCTTGATGTTTCAGTCACACATTCCTCTTAATTTGGCCATGCATTCTTTTAAAGCTACAGTGTGCTAACTTAATAAAATGCAGCATGCAAATGCACAAGTTTTTGCCTTCAGGCATTTTAGCCATGGATGTTTCAATGGGTATCTTCTTTCAAGTATATATTCTTTCTTAAATTATTTACCCTGTAAACATGCTTTGCATTTTCAAAGAAGAATCTGGGCTTCCTCATTCACCAGATTTCATTGAATTTAAGGTGTAACAGAGATAAAAGACTATCATCTGCTTCTTGCAAGCATGTTAGCCTTTGGGATTTTTTTTTGTAGTGAATGTTAGGCCCCATTTTATTCTCTTTTGGTATTATTGCTCCCTCCCCCACTTAAACTCCTTGATGCTTTGCCTAGAGCAATGCCCACTGGCGGTGTCTGGCTGTGACAGTACTATGGGCGTCCCTACAGATGGGTCCTGCCAATGCCAACCATTGTTCTACCACTGTGAGCTGGCCTGACTGCCTTGGATCACTCAAAACCCCCTTTCCTCTTGATTTTTTCTTTACTCCAAAGGGTCGCCCTTGCCTGTTGACTTTGAGATCTGAAATGTGCTGATACCCAGAACTTGTGTTCTCTGTCTGAGCAGCAGCTCCCAGACCCAGACTTCAACACGCACAGCTTGCTAAGCCCTCCTCAAGACTGTCCTGCTGCTACCAAACGGCTCTGTCGTTCTCCTTCTAGACCCATCCTTCTGGCAGTTTGCAGTTAGTTTAATTTTGCTTTCTCACTTGAAAGTAAAACAGTAAAACTCGATGTTATTCTTTTTTTAAAGATATGAAATTAATCTTTAACTGTGGGCTTGAATATTAAAAGTATATAATGATTCAGTGTAGGAGTCTGTTGATAACATCCATCCTATTTCATGATTAATTTGTTCCTTTTAATATGATATTCTTTTGCTGCACTGTGCAGACTAATTCAGATTCCTAGAAATTGAACTTTGATATGTATTTCCTAGATTCACACCGTAAGTGAACCTTCAATTAGCAGATACAGGTGGCAGCATGCCTCGCTCAATGTTCTCTTGACAAGGATTTGAGAGACGTGGACACTGATTAAATAATCTTGCGATCGGGTGTGTACGGCCAGAGTATTAAAAATTAAGCATTTGGAGGATTTGGTGCTTTTTTAAATTTTTCTTTAATTTTAAGTCTCAGACGATGAAATGCTTTTTCAGCGGGCCAGAGATAGGAGGAGTTGATTTAAACACTCAGTTTGTTATGTATGCCTTTGCCTAACTATGTGTTAGATTAAGCGAGTTTCACTCACAGTTAATCCTTTGTAAATTAGCATTATGGATGCCTTGGGGCCCACATCCCACAAATAAAATGGTTGTCAAGCCAGCTGCACTGCGTATTACTTAAGGCTGAATGTTTTAAGAGTTTTCATGCTTTTAATCTATTTCACTGCTGAGTTTCAATTTTGCTGAGTGTCTTTTCAGGAGTGATGAGGGTGAGTGAGTAAATATATATTCTGGTTTTCATGCATTTGTCTGGGCAAATCATTTGTTATCAGGTGTTTGGCAGAGAATGTCACACCCCGCCACAAAAGAGAAGCTTGTAAGTTCAGGTGTTAAATTGAAGTGCAAACCAACAAGAACCAAAAGCCCTTAATTAGCTTTATTTTGTTAGCCTGCTACACTTTTTTTTTTTAGGAAAAAAAAAAAAACAGCGAGAAACATCCCTCCCTCCTCCTCATCCTTTTGGCAGAGTAAATATTGCCTGTTAAGTTTGAATTAGCTGTCATCGCGAAAGAATTAATGCTGTGGTTGAGCCTTTCTAGTGAGGAAGGGAAAAATAAACGAGACAGACCTTAGTTCAGCTTTAAGTGATAAATGAGGACAAAGCAGCCCATTCATCTCCTGCTAGGAAAGTGGACACAAACACTAAAGCAGTTTTGCGGAAGACGTGTCAGCAAATGTGATCATTTTGTAACCTGTCAGGAGGATAGAGAGCTAGTCCTTTTAGAGTGTCACAGGGGAGGGTGTCTGTCTGATGTGACAGTTTTCATCCATCCATTTACTGCTTTTTCCTTAGGTGGGGGGTAAGCAAGGAGAGCGCTGGAGTTGGTTAAAACTGCATTTTTCTTTACACTTCCCAATACAATTTATATGTATATCCCCCCGCATCCAAATGAAAAACACTTACCAAGGAAAACTCCCCTCTGCTCTCTATTTCTCTGCGTGAAATATGCTCATTTTAACGCATTACATTCCCTGTCTTCAAGTTGGAGCCTTGTCCTTGGTTTGATGTTTCACAAAACACAGTTTTACCTCTTCTTACCATTGTTTGGTTGGTGAAGGCTCCGTTTTGTTTTGTTTCCTTTTCTTTTCTTTTGCAGAAGCATGAGAAAAAATAAAATAAGACTAAATATAACTTAGGGTTCTTCTGTTGGTTTGGTTTGAGGTTTTTTTGCTATACCTCTCCAATTCTGACGAGATGCTTCACGTACAAATACGTCTTGCAAAAGTTCCTGTTTCATGAAGAGCCTATGAAAATATTCTTCCTCCTCTGTGAGAATGGAATAACAAATGCTGAATTCTTACAATCCAGAGTCCTCCCATAAAATGCCTCAAATTCCACTGTTTGTCGATTTATTTGTTTTAATCGACCTGTTAATTTCAGGGAAAATCTGAAGCAAATTGGCGTCTGCTTTTAGACGCAGGGATTTCTCCCAACAAATGATTGAACAATATTAGAATTTTCTACTTCTGGCATCTTTTTATTATTACTAATTTCCTTTTTTTTTTAATACTACATAGAAAATGTAACATTTGCCTATTACCATAAGTAAAGGTATGCTACAGAGACAGGAGATGCTTTTACAACATAAGCTTCACAGTTTGACACTTGCTTCTTTATATCATCCTTTTCTTCAAAACCATCTTTTATACTTTTCCCTTGGTATTTTAGTACAAGTAAGTATCTCATTGACATGTACTTCCTTGAAATCTTGTACCTTAATAGGAAAATCCCTTGAAAATTAATAAATTGTTTCTGTTCAGATTAAAAAAAGCTGTGAAGGTTTCAGAATGGCTTTAAAAAATGTAGTGGCATTTAGTGTTACAGACCACCCTGCTTGGATTGCATCAACTGAGGACTAATTATTTCATTTGTTCTTAGAAGGTTAATAAATTGTAACATGATGTATTTCAGTTATTCTAATATGTACAAGTGTATGCATAATTAAGAAAAGTCTAATTCTTTCCTGAATGCAAAAGTTGGATTTAATAGCTAAATAAATGTTTGGGAGCACTGAAAATTGAAAGTAGTAAAAAAAACCCCAAGATACAAAGAATGGTATAGGAAATCCTAAAGTTGTGAGCATATGTCTTTTCTCATTTATCTGGGTGCTTCTTGTTATGATTTTTCTATATATTCTGCTGTTTTGTTTGGGTTTATTTTATTTTATTCACTGATTTTTTTTTCTTTTCTGCTTTTTTTCAGGATCATCCAAAACCGGATTTTGATCGTTGTTCTGGCAGTCATCATCATCTTCACCACCATGATGGCTATTTTTTTTTCTGTCAAGGGACGCTGATGTCTTTGTTCTTCACTAAACAGCAACAAACTGCTTGTTCTGAGTAATTAAGACAAAGTGGTCACATGAATCATTCTCTTGCACTGACAGAGTCTCCCTCTCTTTTCCACTCTTCAACTCAGGTGCAAGGGGTGTAAAATATTTTGTATTATTGATGGCATAGTTGATGGCATGTGGGGTTGATTATTTTTTCTTACATTTTTTGTCTTTACCTGAGTGTTTTCAGCATCTTAATATTTGTTGGGGTGAGGGCTTGCTCGGGTATAAAAAGACTTAACGTGTGTTGAATTCTACCCCAGACAATTAGCCTTAAGTTGCCAGAGTTTAGTGAGGAAAGAGGGGTCTTTGCACTTTCCTTGTGCTATGTGGGGTGTATGAATATCAAGCAGTATCTGACCTTCTGTGATATAGAATATAAGTAAAGCAGACTCCAAGTGATGTAGAAAGTGAACCTGTCTCCTGTGACTAACTCCCGATCATGAATTATCGTAATCGACGTAACCTGGTTAAGAACAGTAGTGAGTTTTAAATAGAGAGCAACCTTAGGATGATGTTTAATATTTGATATGAATACAACACTCTATTTAACAATTTTTTTAACAATTAGGCTTTCTTTTCTGCTTATTCAAAACAATTCCACTTTTATGAAGATCATGATAACACGTCAATTACCCAAAATGTATTTGTGACCACAACCCATCTGTAGAATCTGTTTTAAATCTTCCAATGTTGATATAGGTCCTGGTAAGCATACACACTAGGCCGTTCTTGAAGATGTATAAAGATACTTATCTATTCATTGCTGATTGAAAAGACATCCTAAGTAATAGTTCAGTGACAAATACATGATTACAGTGCATTAAACCAGAATCTAGATTTATAACATTGGCCTGACTATGTTGAGACTGCATGTCGGAAACATTTTTAGTGTATTGAATTCTGATGTTCTATTCCCCTTTTTAAACAGAAACTGTAAAAATGTTAATTTATACATGCTTTTAGCTGATGCAATATATCATAGTTTCATCTACCTGTGTATAAATGAGCTGTGTTTCTCTTTTCCTATCGGATGTGTTTCTCCTATAGACAGGTCTAGGTCTTTTGGCTTATAATTAAGCTTACAACACCACCAAAGGTCTATTTCTGGTGATGTGATAGGGTAATTTTCATGCTAACTTTTAAATTCATTGTGGGCAATCCCTTTTAAATACTACAAATTGAGAGGCGTTTTAAGCCCTTGAACTTAAGCCATAACATCTTTTCAAGAAAAGATGTTCAAAGAAACAGAAAGCTGGTGGCTTTCAAACTCCGCCCCAACTTAGGTAGGAACTGAAAACAGAATTCTCACGTGGGCCTTAGTACCTCTGGGGTTTTGGCATCCCTGTGGTCTCTGCCAACTTGCTGTGCTGCCCCTGGGAGTTACTTTTGGGATAAACATCTGGGAGTTGATTTTGGCCCTAAATATGTCCCCTGTTTTCTAAACAAATAACTTAGCTAAAAGGATGTTGGTACTGATGCCACAGCTGAACGTTGAACAATGGAAGCATGTATGGTCAACTGTGGTTTCTGAGTTATGTGCAGCTCACAGCTAAGTTCAGAAGTGGTTTCTGTGCCAGGTTTCTCTACCAGCTCATGTCAGCGGCTGTAGGGCTCTGCTGGTACAAAAGTTCCTGAGTAATTGTTGTGGTTGAGCCCCAGCCAGCAACTAAGCACCACGCAACCTCTTGCTTGCCTTCCCCCCTCCCAGGTGGGATGGGGGAGAGAATGAAAAAAACCACCCAACTCATGGGTTGAGACAAAAACAGGACAGTTTAACAGGACAGCAAAGGAAGAGGAAACAACAATGATAACGGTAATAATAATATTACTGGTAAAGGAATATACAAAAACAAGTGATGCCCAATGCAGCGATTGCTCACCAGCTGGTGATCGATAGCCCGAGCAGCAATTCCCGCCCCCCAGCCAACTCCAGTTGTGTGTGCTGAGCATGATGTAACCTGGTAGGGAATATCCCTTTGGCCAGGCTGGGCCAGCTGTCCTGGCTGTGCACCTCCCCGCTGGCGGAGCACAGGAAGCTGAAAAGTCCTTGACTTAGTACAAACACTGCAAGTACTTAGCAACAACTAAAGCCATCAGTGTGTTATCAATGTTATTCTCATACCAAATCCAAAACACAGCACTGTACTAGCTATTAGGAAG